>NC_139397.1:30000-1421419 GCF_054392235.1 Sus scrofa
AATGAATCCTCTCAGCAACCTAAGTGAGAGTGGAAGTGGATTCTTCCCAAATCAAACCTCTAGATGAGAACAGAGCGCTAGCCAATACCTTGACGACAGCCCTGCAGAGCACCCACCAAGCTGCACCCAGACTCCTGACCCACAGACACTGTGACATCATAAACATGTGTTGGTTAAGTTACACAGTGTGTGGTGATTGCTATAAAGAGATAGAAAATAAATACAGGATTGTATTCGTTTGCTAAGGCTGCCATAACAAATACCACAGACTGAGTGGCTTAAGCAACATACATGTATTGCCTTATGGTTCCAACACTGGACGTCCAAGATCAAGGTGGTAGCAAGGTGGTTCACCTCAGGCTTCTCTCCTTGGCTCAAAGATGGCCACCTTCTCACCATGTCTTCACATGGTCTCCCAGCTGTGCCTGTCTGTGTCCTAATCTCTTTTTTAATGACACCAATCACATTGGATTAGAGTGCTCCAAATGACCTCATTTTACCTTATTTATGCCTTTAAAAGCACTATCTCCAAAGAGTCACATTCTAACCTACTGGGGGTTAGGGCTGCAATACATGAATTCAGGAAGGACACAACTCAGCCCATAACAAGGGCCACGAAAAGGGAGACGTTTTTTGTTCTTCTGAGAGGTTAGCAAAGTGTTGAGATTCCAAGCACAGGCTCAGAATCAGATTGGTAGCTCTGAACCTTGCCTCTGTGGCTGTTTACCTGTGTCACTCCAGATCTGCCACTTTACTTTCTCGCAACACTTCTTTCTCTGCAATAAAGAATAATGAGATTACCGACAGTCAAAGTAGGTAGCTTTGCTAATCAAATAAAAGAATTCCTTTAAAGGGCTTGATCTAGTGCCCAGATAAACCCGTGCTTGTGAAACGGTTATCATTCACATGATAACCGTTAACGTGAACTGGTGAGGTGGCAGAAGCTTAGACTGTCATTGTCAGAGCTGGTGGAACAGACTCACTATAGGCTCATCACATTTAAGACTGGGAGACACACCATGAAGCCTGGTTTCCTGGAAGCAGCGTCTTAGAAAGGGAGTTGGCTGCCTGAGACTTATCTAGGGAAGGCTCTGGGAGGAGGATGTGAGGAAAGCGGGAGAAGGCAGCGGGGCTGTGGGCTTAGCAGCTGAACATGTGCTTCCCTCTCATGACAGAGGAGCTCGGAACACCAACGGCACGAGGGAACCCTCTCTGAGGCACATGAGTGGGCCTATGACACAGCAAGCCCAGGGATTCCTGAGCTCCAATTATTCAAAAAAAAAAAAAGGGTGGCTGTGAGCTGTTGGGCCCCCAGCACACCCGGAAGCTGGGGATAGAGGCACCAGACAGCAAAGGGGTCTGGATGCGGCCCCAGCAATGTCCCGGAGTCCAATCCCACACATACCCTGGAAGTCAACTTGCCTTCTGGAGGCCACTTAGCCAGGTAGCGGCAGCCTAACTTGTAGCCCAGGTCAGAGAGGGTGTTTCTGCACAGACTGTCCGCGGCTCTGAGGGCGATGGCGGCGATGGCGCCTTAGCGAACGGATGAGGAACAAACGAGCAGAATGCGTGACAGCTCCTAGCAGGAGACGTTCCACACGGCAGCCTATCCGCACCCCTGAGAAACACGGAGCAACACAGGGGCAGCTGCGGCCTCCAGGACGGCGCCCCGGAAGTACACGCGGGGTCCGGGAGCTCCGGAAGCGACCTTCCAGAAGTGCCCGCCCCTTTGCGTATTTCCGGCGCGCCGCAGACGCGACGCCTCTGGGAACCTGTCAAGCCCTCCTGCTCGTACTTGCTCAGAGGCGGCTCCCTGGAGGCGGAAGCTGAACTTTCTGAGAGAGGCTTATCCCGGGTCGGAAGCCTGGATCCCCGCCCAGCGGGTGGGCACAATGCGGCTGGGCTCCGGGACCTTCGCCGCCTGCTGCATAAGGATCGAGGTGCTCGGGCTCGCGCTCTTCCTTCGGGGATTCTTCCCGGCTCCTGTTTCTTCGTCTTCCGGCACGGAGCGACAAGTAGAGCACCCAGCGCCCGAACCCTCGACTGGTACGGATCACTCCCCGGGCGTCTCTGCTCCCCAGGCCCCACTTTCCCCGGAGAAGCGTCCTGATGAGCCTTGCCTGTAGGACGTCTTCTCGGGGCTCTGGGCTGGTCTCTTCCATTCTGGTTCCCACCCCCCTATTTTCCCTTCTTACTGCTCCAGCTTCCTTTTCTGTGTCTTAGAACTTTGTGGCAAACACCAGTACCGGCCCTACTGAGATCCTCCTCCCCGGTCACCACCAAGTAAGCTGTCCACACTCGTAAAAAGGAAGCCTCTCCCCACTTCTACTCATACAGGGACACCCCAACCCCATTCCCTGAGCATATGTTTCAGTCACTCCCTGTTTCCCGGCTCCCTTTTTGCTCAGTAAGACACAGCAGATAAAATTCCTGCCGACCTCTCGTGTTTTCTCCTGCAACATTCCTGTGACACCCCGTTTTTCCCAGCAGGTAAGACCTTCCTGTATAGACCCCTTCCTAGCCCTCACCTACCCAGCCCTATCTACCCAGCAGTATATACCAGGTAAAGGAACTTGCATTTTGGACCAGATCCACACAGTACCAGCTACTAACCATGGCAAGACAGTTTGTAAATGCTTGCCCCTCCCCTATCAGCTGCACTGTGTTTTAGGTCAAGCTCCTTAACCCATTCCAAGATGCTCTAGAAGGGACTCCCCTGTCCCAATACTCCTCACCATGCTAATGGAATGCACTACTTAATACCAGGGCTGCCTGAGCTTAACGGTTACCCACCCCCACCCACACCACAGCATTGTCTCCCAAGAAAAGGCCTTTTTTCTTTGGATCAGGATATGTAGGTGTGACAGAGAATGTGCTGGAGAAGCAAGCAGAAACTACATTATAGTGTTTGAATACTACATAAAAGTTAAAATTCAATTGCCTTTTTCTTTTTTAAACACTTTTAGGAGCCAGTGCCAACTGGACCAAGCTCCCACTGCCTCTCTTCAGGAAAGTTGTTATTATGCTGATAGACGCCTTGACAGATGATTTTGTGTTTGGGTCAAAGGGTATGAGATTCAACCCCTGGGCTGGGAACTTCCATATGCCATGGATGCAGCCCTAAAAAGACAAAAAAGAAAAAAAAGAAAGAAAGAATAGTTACATTCTGGAGTTCCTCTGTGGCTCGGTGCATTAGGAAACCACCCAGCATTGTCACTGCAGCGGCTTGGGTTGCTGCTGTGGCACAGGTTTGATCCCTGGCCTGGGAGTGTCCTCGTGTCGCTGCGTGGCCCAAAGAGGCGTTGGATTCGGTCTTAGCCGCCTCATGTTTTCAGCCAGGACTCCACACCTTTTAGTTCATTCAATAGTGGTCAGCCACGGTCACTATCAATTGTGGGACATATTACCTTTTTAGCAGTCATTCCCACTTCCCCCAACCCAGTAACAGCCCCACCCCCAACCACTGGCATCCATTAATCTTTCTATCTTTACAGAGTTGCCTCTTCTGGACATTCCCTACAAATAGAGCCCTATAATAAATGGTCTTGTGTAACCATCTTCTTTCACTTGGATAATGTTTTCAAGGTTTATTCCCATTATAGCAAGAGTCCATTCATTCCTTTCTGTTGCTAAATAATAGTCTACTGTACAGCTGTATCACATTTGTTTATCCATCTGTCAATGGATGGATATTTGGATGGTTTCCACTTTTTGACTATTATGATTGATGCTGTTGATTTAGGAACAAGTGTTCTGTGTGGACCTATGTTTTCTTATGGTGTCCTTTTCTTTCTCCAGTACAGTCTCTGCTCACCTGTGGTGTTATTTTCAGATACATTCCATTTCTATACGATGACAGACAATATAACATATACATATGTTAGTTTTATATGATTGTTTTGAGTATGCCTCTGCTTTTATAATTACATAATTGCCTTTGCTGATACTCTTAGATTTTTTTTTTTTTTGGTAACAAATCCAGATTGCCAACTGAAGTCACTTGCTTTCAGCCTGAAGAACTTCCTTTAGTATTTCTTGTAAGGCAGGTTTGCTAGCAATGGATGATCTTTTTTACTTTTTTAATCTGGGAATGTCTTCATTTTACCTTGATTTTTTTGAAAGATAGTTTTTCCAGATATAGGATTCTTGGTTGACTGGTCTTTTTCTTTCAGCACTTTGTATGTATGCCACTGCTTTCTGGCCTCCACAGTTTCCGTAGAGAAGTCAGCCATTAATCTAATTAGATTTCCTTCTCTCTGTCTTTGTCTTTCAACATCATTATTGCAATATGTCTGTGAGGTTTATACACACTTAATTTGTGTATAATTAAGCTTCTTCAGATGACCTCCTGAGCCCTTCTGACCTTCAGATCCCAGAGGCCTTTGTATATGAGACCTCTGTTGCTGTCTGGCCTGGAGTGTGTTCCAGCCTCTCATGCATAGTCCCTTGCCTGGACCTGGAGTCAGCTGCTTCTCCAAGATGCTCTGGTTCCTTCCAGGGCAAAGGGGTCTTTGAGGACCACCATCTTAGAGCTAGCAGTACTCATGGAAACTGGCTTGGTCATCATTTATGGAAATGTGAGGAAATCTTTTTAAAACACAGTTGATTTGGGGTTTGCATTGAGACTTGCAGTTCATATTCACTACTGTAAGATTAACTTCTTAGATCTTTGACCTGTACCGTCTTTCTCTGAACATAAAATCCTGCGTGTCACTACACTAGGGTGTGACAGAGTATCATGTAAGACTATCATGAGGTAGTCTCAGCATAACCAGACCAGCATTGCCACTCATGTCAGAGCCAAAAGCATTTTGAGGTGGGGTTTTTGTTTGTTTGTTTTAGTCTTTTTTTTTTTTTTTTTTTTTTTTTTTTTTTTTTAGGGCCGCCCCTGCGGCATATGGAGGTTCCCAGGCTAGAGGTCCAATTGGAGCTGCAGCTGCTGGCATACACCACAGATGAGCCACACCTGCACCCACACCACAGCTCACAACAATGCCAGATCCTTAACCCACTGTTCAGGGGGGTGACTGTTGACTTCACCAATGTGAAAATCCCTTGGCGTCCACTCCACACACCAAAACCCATGCAGTGTTGAGTTTCTTGCATGTGTTGGGTGCTGTTTTAGGGAATGCACCATGCTCCATGTAGATGAGTGTTCAATAAATTTATTGATGTAAAAGCCAATGAAGTGATTTCTGCCGGCATTTACTTGAAACGATTGAAGAGATGGGTGATTAGAATTACATTACTTGTAGAAGGTCAAGTTCAAGAGTGATCACCAACAGACATGTCCCAGAGCCTGTCACCTAAACTATCTTCTTTTTTCTAGGTGACATCATATCTCCAAAGCACCTTCAACAGACGGATTTGGCTGCAGCAATATCAATTGGGCTTGGTCTGCCAATTCCAAAGAGCAGCATAGGCAGTCTTTTATTCCCAGTTGTAGAAGGAAAACCAATGAGGGAACAACTGAGATGTTTACATGTGGTTCCTTCCCCGAGGAGAATTTCCCTTTCTGGAAGGCAGCTCTCAAAACCACGTTTTGGGCCATTTCAGAGGTGGGCCCTAGGTGCTGAGGTCCCTAGCTGGCTGAGGGTGGATTGCTGCGGGGAGGGAGCACAAGCCTTTTTCATGCCTAATCAGACATGGTCCCTAAGGAGAACACGTTGGGAGTGGGTTTCCAGCCAAGGAGACCAGCAGGAACCCACCAGGGCCCAGGGAGCACGAGGCTGCCCAGCCCCTCCTTTGCCCTATGGAGAGAAGAGGGCTATGTGAGAAACACACAAGTGTTGCTGGCCTGAGCAAACACGCCTTGGGGCTGTGGTTCCTTCCCCGAGGAGAGTTTCCCTTTCTGGAAGGCAGCTCCCAGAACCTTGTTTGGGGACGTTTCAGAGTTGGGCCCTAGGTACTGAGGTCCCTAGCTGGCCGAGGGTGGATTGCTGGGGCGAGAGCACAAGCCTTTTTCCTGCCTAATCAGACTTGGTCCCTAAGAAGAACAGGTCGGGAATGGGTTTCCCACAAAAGAGAACAGCAGCAACCCACCAGGGCTCAGGGAGCACGAAGCCCCCCAGTTCCTCCTTTGCCCTATGCAGAGAAGAGGGCTAGGGAGAAAGAGGTAAGCGTTACTTTCATGAACAAACACGCAATGGGGCTAAGGTTGGTTCCCCCAGGAGAGTATAAATACCCAGAATGAAGCTCCCGGAAGCTAGTTTTCTGCCCTTTCTGAGATGGGCCCTAGGTGGGTCCCTCCCTAGCTGCCCAAGGGCTGGGTTCTGGGGCCAATGCACACAGGGCCTTTTCATTCACAATCCGCCATCTCCCCGAAGGAGAGCACGTTTGGAGTTGATTTCAAGCTCCAGCAACCACCAGGAAAGCACCAGTGCACAGGAAGCGGGAGGCAGCCCAGACCCTCCTTGGCCCAAAGGGGAGCTCACGGCTAGGTGAGAAAATGGCAAGCGCTGTGTTCATGAGCAAACACACATTGGGGCTGAGCTTGGTTCCCAAGGAGAGTATACCTATACAGAATGCAGCTCCCAGAAGCTAGTTTTGTGCCCTTTCTGAGATGGGCCCTAGGTGGGTCCCTCCCGAGCAGGTGAAGGGTGGGGTGCTGGGGCCAGTGCACACAAGGCCTTTTCAGACCCCATCCAGGTTCTCCCTGAAGGAGAGCACGTTCGGAGGTGGTTTCCAGCTCCGGTGACCCTCGGCCAAGCACCGGCGCACAGGGAGCGGGACGCAGCCCAGACCCTCCTTGGCCGAAGGGCGAGCACAGGCCTAGGGGCGAAACCGGCAAGTTTTGCTTTGCTGAGCAAACAAGCACTGGGGCTGAGCTTGCTTTCCCGAGGAGAGTTTCCCTCTCGAGAAGGCAGCTCCCAGAAGCTCGTTTTGTGCCCTTTCGGAGATGGGCCCTAGGTGGGTCCCTCCCTAGCAGGCGGAGGGTGGGGTGCTGGGGCCAGTGCACACAAGGCCTTTTCAGACCCCATCCGCCTTCTCCCTGAAGGAGAGCACGTTTGGAGGTGGTTTCCAGCTGCGGTGGCCCTCGGCCATGCACCGGTGCCCAGGGAGCAGGAGGCAGCCCAGACCCTCCTCGGCCGAAGGGTGAGCCCAGGCCTAGGGGCGAAACCGGCAAGCGCTGCTTTGCTGAGCAAACACGCACTGGGGCTGAGCTTGCTTTCCCGAGGAGAGTTTCCCTTTCGAGAAGGCAGCTCCCAGAAGCTAGTTTTATGCCCTTTCGGAGATGGGCCCTAGGTGGGTTCCTCCCTAGCAGGCGAAGGGTGGGGTGCTGGGGCCAGTGCACACAAGGCCTTTGCAGAGCCCATCCGCCTTCTCCCTGAAGGAGAGCACATTTGGAGGTGGTTTCCAGCTCCGGTGACCCTCGGCCAAGCACCGGTGCACAGGGAGCATGATGCAGCCCAGACCCTCCTTGGCCGAAGGGCGAGCACAGGCCTAGGGGGGAAACAGGCAAGCGTTGCTTTGCTGAGCACACACGCACTGGGGCTGAGCTTGCTTTCCCGAGGAGAGTTTCCCTTTCGAGAAGGCAGCTCCCAGAAGCTCATTTTGTGCCCTTTCTGAGATGGGCCCTAGGTGGGTCCCTCCCTAGCAGGCGAAGGTTTGGGTGCTGGGGCCAGTGCACACAAGGCCTTTTCAGACCCCATCCACCTTCTCCCTGAAGGAGAGCACGTTTGGAGTTGGTTTCCAGCTCCGGTGACCCTTGGCCAAGCATCGGCGCACAGGGAGCGGGAGGCAGCCCAGACCCTCCTCTGCCGAAGGGCGAGCACAGGGGTAGGGGCGAAACCGGCAAGCACTGCTTTGCTGAGCACACACGCACTGGGGCTGAGCTTGCTTTCCCGAGGAGAGTTTCCCTCTCGAGAAGGCAGCTCCCAGAAGCTCGTTTTGTGCCCTTTCGGAGATGGGCCCTAGGTGGGTCCCTCCCTAGCAGGCGGAGGGTGGGGTGCTGGGGCCAGTGCACACAAGGCCTTTTCAGACCCCATCCGCCTTCTCCCTGAAGGAGAGCACGTTTGGAGGTGGTTTCCAGCTGCGGTGGCCCTCGGCCATGCACCGGTGCCCAGGGAGCAGGAGGCAGCCCAGACCCTCCTCGGCCGAAGGGTGAGCCCAGGCCTAGGGGCGAAACCGGCAAGCGCTGCTTTGCTGAGCAAACACGCACTGGGGCTGAGCTTGCTTTCCCGAGGAGAGTTTCCCTTTCGAGAAGGCAGCTCCCAGAAGCTCATTTTGTGCCCTTTCTGAGATGGGCCCTAGGTGGGTCCCTCCCTAGCAGGCGAAGGTTTGGGTGCTGGGGCCAGTGCACACAAGGCCTTTTCAGACCCCATCCACCTTCTCCCTGAAGGAGAGCACGTTTGGAGGTGGTTTCCAGCTCCGGTGACCCTTGGCCAAGCATCGGCGCACAGGGAGCGAGAGGCAGCCCAGACCCTCCTCTGCCGAAGGGCGAGCACAGGGGTAGGGGCGAAACCGGCAAGCACTGCTTTGCTGAGCACACACGCACTGGGGCTGAGCTTGCTTTCCCGATGAGAGTTTCCCTTTCGAGAAGGCCGCTCCCAGAAGCTAGTTTTGTGCCCTTTCTGAGATGGGCCCTAGGTGGGTCCCTCCCTAGCAGGCGAAGGGTGGGGTGCTGGGGCCAGTGCACACAAGGCCTTTTCAGACCCCATCCGCCTACTCCCTGAAGGAGAGCACGTTTGGAGGTGGTTTCCAGCTCCGGTGACCTTCGGCCAAGCAGCGGTTCCCAGGGAGCAGGAGGCAGCCCAGACCCTCCTCGGCCGAAGGGCGAGCACAGGCCTAGGGGCGAAACCGCCAAGCGCTGCTTTGCTGAGCACACACGCACTGGGGCTGAGCTTGCTTTCCCGAGGAGAGTTTCCCTCTCGAGAAGGCAGCTCCCAGAAGCTAGTTTTGTGCCCTTTATGAGATGGGCCCTAGGTGGGTCCCTCCCTAGCAGGCGAAGGTTGCGGTGCTGGGGCCAGTGTACACAAGGCCTTTTCAGACCCCATCCGCCTTCTCCCTGAAGGAGAGCACGTTTGGAGGTGGTTTCCACCTCCGGGGACCTTCTACCAAGCACCGGTGCCCAGGGAGCGGGAGGCAGCCCAGACCCTCCTAGGCCGAAGGGAGAGCACAGGCCTAGGGGCGAAACCGGCAAGCGCTGCTTTGCTGAGCAAACACGCACTGGGGCTGAGCTTGCTTTCCCGAGGAGACTTTCCCTTTCGAGAAGGCAGCTCCCAGAAGCTCGTTTTGTGCCCTTTCTGAGATGGGCCCTAGGTGGGTCCCTCCCCAGCAGGCGAAGGGTGGGGTGCTGGGGCCAGTGCACACAAGGCCTTTTCAGACCCCATCCGCCTTCTCCCTGAAGGAGAGCACGTTTGGAGTTGGTTTCCAGCTCCGGTGACCCTCGGCCAAGCACCTGCGCACAGGGAGCAGGAGGCCGCCCAGACCCTCCTCGGCCGAAAGGCGAGCACAGGCCTAGGGGCGAAACCGGCAAGCGCTGCTTTGCTGAGCACACACGCACTGGGGCTGAGCTTGTTTTCCCGAGGAGAGTTTCCCTCTCGAGAAGGCAGCTCCCAGAAGCTCGTTTTGTGCCCTTTCTGAGATGGGCCCTAGGTGGGTCCCTCCCTAGCAGGCGAAGGGTGGGGTGCTGGGGCCAGTGCACACAAGGCCTTTTCAGACCCCATCTGCCTTCGCCCTGAAGGAGAGCACGTTTGGAGTTGGTTTCCAGCTCCGGTGACGCTCGGCCAAGCACCGGTGCACAGGGAGCGGGAGGCAGCCCAGACCCTCCTAGGCCGAAGGGCGAGCACAGGCCTAGGGGCGAAACCGGCAAGCGCTGCTTTGCTGAGGAAACACGCACTGGGGCTGGCTTGCTTTCCCGAGGAGAGTTTCCCTTTCGAGAAGGCAGCTCCCAGAAGCTCATTTTGTGCCCTTTCTGAGATGGGCCCTAGGTGGGTCCCTCCCTAGCAGGCGAAGGTTTGGGTGCTGGGGCCAGTGCACACAAGGCCTTTTCAGACCCCATCCACCTTCTCCCTGAAGGAGAGCACGTTTGGAGGTGGTTTCCAGCTCCGGTGACCCTTGGCCAAGCATCGGCGCACAGGGAGCGAGAGGCAGCCCAGACCCTCCTCTGCCGAAGGGCGAGCACAGGGGTAGGGGCGAAACCGGCAAGCACTGCTTTGCTGAGCACACACGCACTGGGGCTGAGCTTGCTTTCCCGATGAATGTTTCCCTTTCGAGAAGGCCGCTCCCAGAAACTAGTTTTGTGCCCTTTCTGAGATGGGCCCTAGGTGGGTCCCTCCCTAGCAGGCGAAGGGTGGGGTGCTGGGGCCAGTGCACACAAGGCCTTTTCAGACCCCATCCGCCTTCTCCCTGAAGGAGAGCACGTTTGGAGGTGGTTTCCAGCTCCGGTGACCTTCGGCCAAGCAGCGGTTCCCAGGGAGCAGGAGGCAGCCCAGACCCTCCTCGGCCGAAGGGCGAGCACAGGCCTAGGGGCGAAACCGCCAAGCGCTGCTTTGCTGAGCACACACGCACTGGGGCTGAGCTTGCTTTCCCGAGGAGAGTTTCCCTCTCGAGAAGGCAGCTCCCAGAAGCTAGTTTTGTGCCCTTTATGAGATGGGCCCTAGGTGGGTCCCTCCCTAGCAGGCGAAGTTTGCGGTGCTGGGGCCAGTGTACACAAGGCCTTTTCAGACCCCATCCGCCTTCTCCCTGAAGGAGAGCACGTTTGGAGGTGGTTTCCACCTCCGGGGACCTTCTACCAAGCACCGGTGCCCAGGGAGCGGGAGGCAGCCCAGACCCTCCTAGGCCGAAGGGAGAGCACAGGCCTAGGGGCGAAACCGGCAAGCGCTGCTTTGCTGAGCAAACACGCACTGGGGCTGAGCTTGCTTTCCCGAGGAGACTTTCCCTTTCGAGAAGGCAGCTCCCAGAAGCTCGTTTTGTGCCCTTTCTGAGATGGGCCCTAGGTGGGTCCCTCCCCAGCAGGCGAAGGGTGGGGTGCTGGGGCCAGTGCCCACAAGGCCTTTTCAGACCCCATCCGCCTTCTCCCTGAAGGAGAGCACGTTTGGAGTTGGTTTCCAGCTCCGGTGACCCTCGGCCAAGCACCGGCGCACAGGGAGCAGGAGGCAGCCCAGACCCTCCTCGGCCGAAAGGCGAGCACAGGCCTAGGGGCGAAACCGGCAAGCGCTGCTTTGCTGAGCACACACGCACTGGGGCTGAGCTTGTTTTCCCGAGGAGAGTTTCCCTCTCGAGAAGGCAGCTCCCAGAAGCTCGTTTTGTGCCCTTTCTGAGATGGGCCCTAGGTGGGTCCCTCCCTAGCAGGCGAAGGGTGGGGTGCTGGGGCCAGTGCACACAAGGCCTTTTCAGACCCCATCTGCCTTCGCCCTGAAGGAGAGCACGTTTGGAGTTGGTTTCCAGCTCCGGTGACGCTCGGCCAAGCACCGGTGCACAGGGAGCGGGAGGCAGCCCAGACCCTCCTAGGCCGAAGGGCGAGCACAGGCCTAGGGGCGAAACCGGCAAGCGCTGCTTTGCTGAGGAAACACGCACTGGGGCTGGCTTGCTTTCCCGAGGAGAGTTTCCCTCTCGAGAAGGCAGCTCCCAGAAGCTCGTTTTGTGCCCTTTCTGAGATGGGCCCTAGGTGGGTCCCTCCCTAGCAGGCGGAGGGTGGGGTGCTGGGGCCAGTGCACACAAGGCCTTTTCAGACCCCATCCGCCTTCTCCCTGAAGGAGAGCACGTTTGGAGGTGGTTTCCAGCTCCGGTGACCTTCGACCAAGCAGCGGTTCCCAGGGAGCAGGAGGCAGCCCAGACCCTCCTCGGCCGAAGGGCGAGCACAGGCCTAGGGGCGAAACCAGCAAGCGCTGCTTTGCTGAGCACACACGCAGTGGGGCTGAGCTTGCTTTCCCGAGGAGAGTTTCCCTTTTGTGAACGCAGCTCCCAGAAGCTAGTTTTGTGTCCTTTCGGAGATGGGCCCTAGGTGGGTCCCTCCCGAGCAGGTGAAGTGTGGGGTGCTGGGGCCAGTGCCCACAAGGCCTTTTCAGGCCCCATCCGCGTTCTCCCTGAAGTAGAGCACGTTTGGAGGTGGTTTCCAACTCCGGTGACCCTCGGCCAAGCACCGGTGCACAGGGAGCGGGAGGCAGCCCAGATCCTCCTCGGCCGAAGGGCGAGCACAGGCCTAGGGGCGAAACCATCAAGCGCTGCTTTGCTGAGCAAACACGCACTGGGGCTGAGCTTGCTTTCCCGAGGAGAGTTTCCCTCTCGAGAAGGCAGCTCCCAGAAGCTCGTTTTGTGCCCTTTCTGAGATGGGCCCTAGGTGGGTCCCTCCCTAGCAGGTGGAGGGTGGGGTGCTGGGGCCAGTGCACACAAGGCTTTTTCAGACCCCACCGGCTTCTCCCTGAAGGAGAGCACGTTTGGAGTTGGTTTCCACCTCCGGTGACCCTCGGCCAAGCACCGGCAGACAGGTAGCAGGAGGCAGTCCAGACCCTCCTAGGCCAAAGGGCGAGCAAAGGCCTAGGGGCGAAACCGGCAAGCGCTGCTTTGCTGAGCAAACACGCACTGGGGCTGAGCTTGCTTTCTCGAGGAGAGTTTCCCTCTCGAGAAGGCAGCTCCCAGAAGCTAGTTTTGTGCCCTTTATGAGATGGGCCCTAGGTGGGTCCCTCCCTAGCAGGCGAAGTTTGCGGTGCTAGGGCCAGTGCACACAAGGCCTTTTCAGACCCCATCCGCCTTCTCCCTGAAGGAGAGCACGTTTGGAGGTGGTTTCCAGCTCCGGGGACCTTCGGCCAAGCACCGGTGCCCAGGGAGCGGGAGGCAGCCCAGACCCTCCTAGGCCGAAGGGCGAGCACAGGCCTAGGGGCGAAACCGGCAAGCGCTGCTTTGCTGAGCAAACACGCACTGGGGCTGAGCTTGCTTTCCCGAGGAGAGTTTCCCTTTCGAGAAGGCAGCTCCCAGAAGCTCGTTTTGTGCCCTTTCTGAGATGGGCCCTAGGTGGGTCCCTCCTGAGCAGGCGAAGGGTGGGGTGCTGGGGCCAGTGCACACAAGGCCTTTTCAGACCCCATCCGCCTTCTCCCTGAAGGAGAGCACGTTTGGAGTTGGTTTCCAGCTCCGGTGACCCTCGGCCAAGCACCGGCGCACAGGGAGCAGGAGGCAGCCCAGACCCTCCTCGGCCGAAAGGCGAGCACAGGCCTAGGGGCGAAACCGGCAAGCGCTGCTTTGCTGAGCACACACGCACTGGGGCTGAGCTTGCTTTCCCGATGAGAGTTTCCCTTTCGAGAAGGCAGCTCCCAGAAGCTAGTTTTGTGCCCTTTCTGAGATGAGCCCTAGGTGGTTCCCTCCCTAGCAGGCGGAGGTTGGGGTGCTGGGGCCAGTGCACACAAGGCCTTTTCAGACCCCATCCCCCTTCTCCCTGAAGGAGAGCACGTTTGGAGTTGGTTTCCAGCTCCGGTGGCCCTCGGCCAAGCAACGGTGCACAGGGAGCGGGAGGCAGCCCAGACCCTCCTAGGCCGAACGGCGAGCACAGGCCTAGGGGCGAAACCGGCAAGCGCTGCTTTGCTGAGCACACACGCACTGGGGCTGAGCTTGCTTTCCCAAGGAGAGTTTCCCTTTTGTGAACGCAGCTCCCAGAAGCTAGTTTTGTGCCCTTTCGGAGATGGGACCTAGGTGGGTCCCTCCCGAGCAGGTGAAGTGTGGGGTGCTGCGGCCAGTGCCCACCAGGCCTTTTCAGGCCCCATCCGTGTTCTCCCTGAAGGAGAGCACGTTTGGAGGTGGTTTCCAGCTCCGGTGACCCTCGGCCAAGCACCGGTGCCCAGGGAGCGGGAGGCATCCCAGATCCTCCTCGGCCGAAGGGCGAGCACAGGCCTAGGGGCGAAACCGGCAAGCGCTGCTTTGCTGAGCACACACGCACTGGGGCTGAGCTTGCTTTCCCGAGGAGAGTTTCCCTCTCGAGAAGGCAGCTCCCGGAAGCTCGTTTTGTGCCCTTTCTGAGATGGGCCCTAGGTGGGTCCCTCCCCAGCAGGCGAAGGGTGGGGTGCTGGGGCCAGTGCACACAAGGCCTTTTCAGACCCCATCCGCCTTCTCCCTGAAGGAGAGCACGTTTGGAGTTGGTTTCCAGCTCCGGTGACCCTCGGCCAAGCACCTGCGCACAGGGAGCAGGAGGCCGCCCAGACCCTCCTCGGCCGAAAGGCGAGCACAGGCCTAGGGGCGAAACCGGCAAGCGCTGCTTTGCTGAGCACACACGCACTGGGGCTGAGCTTGTTTTCCCGAGGAGAGTTTCCCTCTCGAGAAGGCAGCTCCCAGAAGCTCGTTTTGTGCCCTTTCTGAGATGGGCCCTAGGTGGGTCCCTCCCTAGCAGGCGAAGGGTGGGGTGCTGGGGCCAGTGCACACAAGGCCTTTTCAGACCCCATCTGCCTTCGCCCTGAAGGAGAGCACGTTTGGAGTTGGTTTCCAGCTCCGGTGACGCTCGGCCAAGCACCGGTGCACAGGGAGCGGGAGGCAGCCCAGACCCTCCTAGGCCGAAGGGCGAGCACAGGCCTAGGGGCGAAACCGGCAAGCGCTGCTTTGCTGAGGAAACACGCACTGGGGCTGGCTTGCTTTCCCGAGGAGAGTTTCCCTTTCGAGAAGGCAGCTCCCAGAAGCTCATTTTGTGCCCTTTCTGAGATGGGCCCTAGGTGGGTCCCTCCCTAGCAGGCGAAGGTTTGGGTGCTGGGGCCAGTGCACACAAGGCCTTTTCAGACCCCATCCACCTTCTCCCTGAAGGAGAGCACGTTTGGAGGTGGTTTCCAGCTCCGGTGACCCTTGGCCAAGCATCGGCGCACAGGGAGCGAGAGGCAGCCCAGACCCTCCTCTGCCGAAGGGCGAGCACAGGGGTAGGGGCGAAACCGGCAAGCACTGCTTTGCTGAGCACACACGCACTGGGGCTGAGCTTGCTTTCCCGATGAGAGTTTCCCTTTCGAGAAGGCCGCTCCCAGAAGCTCGTTTTGTGCCCTTTCTGAGATGGGCCCTAGGTGGGTCCCTCCCTAGCAGGCGAAGGGTGGGGTGCTGGGGCCAGTGCACACAAGGCCTTTTCAGACCCCATCCGCCTTCTCCCTGAAGGAGAGCACGTTTGGAGGTGGTTTCCAGCTCCGGTGACCTTCGGCCAAGCAGCGGTTCCCAGGGAGCAGGAGGCAGCCCAGACCCTCCTCGGCCGAAGGGCGAGCACAGGCCTAGGGGCGAAACCGCCAAGCGCTGCTTTGCTGAGCACACACGCACTGGGGCTGAGCTTGCTTTCCCGAGGAGAGTTTCCCTCTCGAGAAGGCAGCTCCCAGAAGCTAGTTTTGTGCCCTTTATGAGATGGGCCCTAGGTGGGTCCCTCCCGAGCAGGTGAAGTGTGGGGTGCTGGGGCCAGTGTACACAAGGCCTTTTCAGACCCCATCCGCCTTCTCCCTGAAGGAGAGCACGTTTGGAGGTGGTTTCCACCTCCGGGGACCTTCTACCAAGCACCGGTGCCCAGGGAGCGGGAGGCAGCCCAGACCCTCCTAGGCCGAAGGGAGAGCACAGGCCTAGGGGCGAAACCGGCAAGCGCTGCTTTGCTGAGCAAACACGCACTGGGGCTGAGCTTGCTTTCCCGAGGAGACTTTCCCTTTCGAGAAGGCAGCTCCCAGAAGCTCGTTTTGTGCCCTTTCTGAGATGGGCCCTAGGTGGGTCCCTCCCCAGCAGGCGAAGGGTGGGGTGCTGGGGCCAGTGCACACAAGGCCTTTTCAGACCCCATCCGCCTTCTCCCTGAAGGAGAGCACGTTTGGAGTTGGTTTCCAGCTCCGGTGACCCTCGGCCAAGCACCGGCGCACAGGGAGCAGGAGGCCGCCCAGACCCTCCTCGGCCGAAAGGCGAGCACAGGCTTAGGGGCGAAACCGGCAAGCGCTGCTTTGCTGAGCACACACGCACTGGGGCTGAGCTTGTTTTCCCGAGGAGAGTTTCCCTCTCGAGAAGGCAGCTCCCAGAAGCTCGTTTTGTGCCCTTTCTGAGATGGGCCCTAGGTGGGTCCCTCCCTAGCAGGCGAAGGGTGGGGTGCTGGGGCCAGTGCACACAAGGCCTTTTCAGACCCCATCTGCCTTCGCCCTGAAGGAGAGCACGTTTGGAGTTGGTTTCCAGCTCCGGGGACAATCTGCTAAGCACCGGTGCACAGGGAGCGGGAGGTAGCCCAGACCCTCCTAGGCCGAAGGGCGAGCACAGGCCTAGGGGCGAAACCGGCAAGCGCTGCTTTGCTGAGGAAACACGCACTGGGGCTGGCTTGCTTTCCCGAGGAGAGTTTCCCTCTCGAGAAGGCAGCTCCCAGAAGCTCGTTTTGTGCCCTTTCTGAGATGGGCCCTAGGTGGGTCCCTCCCTAGCAGGCGGAGGGTGGGGTGCTGGGGCCAGTGCACACAAGGCCTTTTCAGACCCCATCCGCCTTCTCCCTGAAGGAGAGCACGTTTGGAGGTGGTTTCCAGCTCCGGTGACCTTCGACCAAGCAGCGGTTCCCAGGGAGCAGGAGGCAGCCCAGACCCTCCTCGGCCGAAGGGCGAGCACAGGCCTAGGGGCGAAACCGGCAAGCGCTGCTTTGCTGAGCAAACACGCACTGGGGCTGAGCTTTCTTTCCCGAGGAGAGTTTCCCTTTCGAGAAGGCAGCTCCCAGAAGCTAGTTTTGTGCCCTTTCTGAGATGAGCCCTAGGTGGTTCCCTCCCTAGCAGGCGGAGGTTGGGGTGCTGGGGCCAGTGCACACAAGGCCTTTTCAGACCCCATCCCCCTTCTCCCTGAAGGAGAGCACGTTTGGAGTTGGTTTCCAGCTCTGGTGGCCCTGGGCAAAGCACCGGTGCACAGGGAGCGGGAGGCAGCCCAGACCCTCCTCGGCCCTAGGGCGATCACAGGCCTAGGGGCGAAACCAGCAAGCGCTGCTTTGCTGAGCACACACGCAGTGGGGCTGAGCTTGCTTTCCCGAGGAGAGTTTCCCTTTTGTGAACGCAGCTCCCAGAAGCTAGTTTTGTGTCCTTTCGGAGATGGGCCCTAGGTGGGTCCCTCCCGAGCAGGTGAAGTGTGGGGTGCTGGGGCCAGTGCCCACAAGGCCTTTTCAGGCCCCATCCGCGTTCTCCCTGAAGTAGAGCACGTTTGGAGGTGGTTTCCAACTCCGGTGACCCTCGGCCAAGCACCGGTGCACAGGGAGCGGGAGGCAGCCCAGATCCTCCTCGGCCGAAGGGCGAGCACAGGCCTAGGGGCGAAACCATCAAGCGCTGCTTTGCTGAGCAAACACGCACTGGGGCTGAGCTTGCTTTCCCGAGGAGAGTTTCCCTCTCGAGAAGGCAGCTCCCAGAAGCTCGTTTTGTGCCCTTTCTGAGATGGGCCCTAGGTGGGTCCCTCCCTAGCAGGTGGAGGGTGGGGTGCTGGGGCCAGTGCACACAAGGCTTTTTCAGACCCCACCGGCTTCTCCCTGAAGGAGAGCACGTTTGGAGTTGGTTTCCACCTCCGGTGACCCTCGGCCAAGCACCGGCAGACAGGTAGCAGGAGGCAGTCCAGACCCTCCTAGGCCAAAGGGCGAGCAAAGGCCTAGGGGCGAAACCGGCAAGCGCTGCTTTGCTGAGCAAACACGCACTGGGGCTGAGCTTGCTTTCTCGAGGAGAGTTTCCCTCTCGAGAAGGCAGCTCCCAGAAGCTAGTTTTGTGCCCTTTATGAGATGGGCCCTAGGTGGGTCCCTCCCTAGCAGGCGAAGTTTGCGGTGCTAGGGCCAGTGCACACAAGGCCTTTTCAGACCCCATCCGCCTTCTCCCTGAAGGTGAGCACGTTTGGAGGTGGTTTCCAGCTCCGGGGACCCTCGGCCAAGCACCGGTGCCCAGGGAGCGGGAGGCAGCCCAGACCCTCCTAGGCCGAAGGGCGAGCACAGGCCTAGGGGCGAAACCGGCAAGCGCTGCTTTGCTGAGCAAACACGCACTGGGGCTGAGCTTGCTTTCCCGAGGAGAGTTTCCCTTTCGAGAAGGCAGCTCCCAGAAGCTCGTTTTGTGCCCTTTCTGAGATGGGCCCTAGGTGGGTCCCTCCTGAGCAGGCGAAGGGTGGGGTGCTGGGGCCAGTGCACACAAGGCCTTTTCAGACCCCATCCGCCTTCTCCCTGAAGGAGAGCACGTTTGGAGTTGGTTTCCAGCTCCGGTGACCCTCGGCCAAGCACCGGCGCACAGGGAGCAGGAGGCAGCCCAGACCCTCCTCGGCCGAAAGGCGAGCACAGGCCTAGGGGCGAAACCGGCAAGCGCTGCTTTGCTGAGCACACACGCACTGGGGCTGAGCTTGCTTTCCCGATGAGAGTTTCCCTTTCGAGAAGGCAGCTCCCAGAAGCTAGTTTTGTGCCCTTTCTGAGATGAGCCCTAGGTGGTTCCCTCCCTAGCAGGCGGAGGTTGGGGTGCTGGGGCCAGTGCACACAAGGCCTTTTCAGACCCCATCCCCCTTCTCCCTGAAGGAGAGCACGTTTGGAGTTGGTTTCCAGCTCCGGTGGCCCTCGGCCAAGCAACGGTGCACAGGGAGCGGGAGGCAGCCCAGACCCTCCTAGGCCGAACGGCGAGCACAGGCCTAGGGGCGAAACCGGCAAGCGCTGCTTTGCTGAGCACACACGCACTGGGGCTGAGCTTGCTTTCCCAAGGAGAGTTTCCCTTTTGTGAACGCAGCTCCCAGAAGCTAGTTTTGTGCCCTTTCGGAGATGGGCCCTAGGTGGGTCCCTCCCGAGCAGGTGAAGTGTGGGGTGCTGCGGCCAGTGCCCACCAGGCCTTTTCAGGCCCCATCCGTGTTCTCCCTGAAGGAGAGCACGTTTGGAGGTGGTTTCCAGCTCCGGTGACCCTCGGCCAAGCACCGGTGCCCAGGGAGCGGGAGGCAGCCCAGATCCTCCTCGGCCGAAGGGCGAGCACAGGCCTAGGGGCGAAACCGGCAAGCGCTGCTTTGCTGAGCACACACGCACTGGGGCTGAGCTTGCTTTCCCGAGGAGAGTTTCCCTCTCGAGAAGGCAGCTCCCAGAAGCTCGTTTTGTGCCCTTTCTGAGATGGGCCCTAGGTGGGTCCCTCCCTAGCAGGCGGAGGGAGGGGTGCTGGGGCGAGTGCACACAAGGCCTTTGCAGACCCCATCCGCCTTCTCCCTGAAGGAGAGCACGTTTGGAGGTGGTTTCCAGCTCCGGTGACCCTCGGCCAAGCACCGGCAGACAGGGAGCAGGAGGCAGTCCAGACCCTCCTCGGCCGAAGGGCGAGCACAGGCCTAGGGGCGAAACCGGCAAGCGCTGCTTTGCTGAGCACACACGCACTGGGGCTGAGCTTGCTTTCCCGAGGAGAGTTTCCCTTTCGAGAAGGCAGCTCCCAGAAGCTCGTTTTGTGCCCTTTCGGAGATGGGCCCTAGGTGGGTCCCTCCCTAGCAGGCGAAGGGAGGGGTGATGCGGCCAGTGCACACAAGGCCTTTGCAGACCCCATCCGCCTTCTCCCTGAAGGAGAGCACGTTTGGAGGTGGTTTCCAGCTGCGGTGGCCCTCGGCCATGCACCGGTGCCCAGGGAGCAGGAGGCAGCCCAGACCCTCCTCGGCCGAAGGGTGAGCCCAGGCCTAGGGGCGAAACCGGCAAGCGCTGCTTTGCTGAGCACACACGCACTGGGGCTGAGCTTGCTTTCCCGAGGAGAGTTTCCCTTTCGAGAAGGCAGCTCCCAGAAGCTAGTTTTATGCCCTTTCGGAGATGGGCCCTAGGTGGGTTCCTCCCTAGCAGGCGGAGGGTGGGGTGCTGGGTCCAGTGCACACAAGGCCTTTGCAGACCCCATCCGCCTTCTCCCTGAAGGAGAGCAAGTTTGGAGGTGTTTTCCAGCTCCGGTGACCCTCGGCCAAGCACCGGTGCATAGGGAGCATGATGCAGCCCAGACCCTCCTTGGCCGAAGGGCGAGCACAGGCCTAGGGGGGAAAAAGGCAAGCGTTGCTTTGCTGAGCACACACGCACTGGGGCTGAGCTTGCTTTCCCGAGGAGAGTTTCCCTTTCGAGAAGGCAGCTCCCAGAAGCTCATTTTGTGCCCTTTCTGAGATGGGCCCTAGGTGGGTCCCTCCCTAGCAGGCGAAGGTTTGGGTGCTGGGGCCAGTGCACACAAGGCCTTTTCAGACCCCATCCACCTCCTCCCTGAAGGAGAGCACGTTTGGAGTTGGTTTCCAGCTCCGGTGACCCTTGGCCAAGCATCGGCGCACAGGGAGCGGGAGGCAGCCCAGACCCTCCTCTGCCGAAGGGCGAGCACAGGCCTAGGGGCGAAACCGGCAAGCACTGCTTTGCTGAGCACACATGCACTGGGGCTGAGCTTGCTTTCCCGATGAGAGTTTCCCTTTCGAGAAGGCCGCTCCCAGAAGCTAGTTTTGTGCCCTTTCTGAGATGGGCCCTAGGTGGGTCCCTCCCTAGCAGGCGAAGGGTGGGGTGCTGGGGCGAGTGCACACAAGGCCTTTGCAGACCCCATCCGCCTTCTCCCTGAAGGAGAGCACGTTTGGAGGTGGTTTCCACCTCCGGGGACCTTCGGCCAAGCACCGGTGCCCAGGGAGCGGGAGGCAGCCCAGACCCTCCTAGGCCGAAGGGCGAGCACAGGCCTAGGGGCGAAACCGGCAAGCGCTGCTTTGCTGAGCAAACACGCACTGGGGCTGAGCTTGCTTTCCCGAGGAGAGTTTCCCTTTCGAGAAGGCAGCTCCCAGAAGCTCGTTTTGTGCCCTTTCTGAGATGGGCCCTAGGTGGGTCCCTCCTGAGCAGGCGAAGGTTTGGGTGCTGGGGCCAGTGCACACAAGGCCTTTTCAGACCCCATCCGCCTTCTCCCTGAAGGAGAGCACGTTTGGAGTTGGTTTCCAGCTCCGGTGACCCTCGGCCAAGCACCGGCGCACAGGGAGCAGGAGGCAGCCCAGACCCTCCTCGGCCGAAAGGCGAGCACAGGCCTAGGGGCGAAACCGGCAAGCGCTGCTTTGCTGAGCACACACGCACTGGGGCTGAGCTTGCTTTCCCGATGAGAGTTTCCCTTTCAAGAAGGCAGCTCCCAGAAGCTAGTTTTGTGCCCTTTCTGAGATGAGCCCTAGGTGGTTCCCTCCCTAGCAGGCGGAGGTTGGGGTGCTGGGGCCAGTGCACACAAGGCCTTTTCAGACCCCATCCCCCTTCTCCCTGAAGGAGAGCACGTTTGGAGTTGGTTTCCAGCTCCGGTGGCCCTCGGCCAAGCAACGGTGCACAGGGAGCGGGAGGCAGCCCAGACCCTCCTAGGCCGAACGGCGAGCACAGGCCTAGGGGCGAAACCGGCAAGCGCTGCTTTGCTGAGCACACACGCACTGGGGCTGAGCTTGCTTTCCCAAGGAGAGTTTCCCTTTTGTGAACGCAGCTCCCAGAAGCTAGTTTTGTGCCCTTTCGGAGATGGGCCCTAGGTGGGTCCCTCCCTAGCAGGCGGAGGGAGGGGTGCTGGGGCGAGTGCACACAAGGCCTTTGCAGACCCCATCCGCCTTCTCCCTGAAGGAGAGCACGTTTGGAGGTGGTTTCCAGCTCCGGTGACCCTCGGCCAAGCACCGGCAGACAGGGAGCAGGAGGCAGCCCAGACCCTCCTCGGCCGAAGGGTGAGCCCAGGCCTAGGGGCGAAACCGGCAAGCGCTGCTTTGCTGAGCACACACGCACTGGGGCTGAGCTTGCTTTCCCGAGGAGAGTTTCCCTTTCGAGAAGGCAGCTCCCAGAAGCTAGTTTTATGCCCTTTCGGAGATGGGCCCTAGGTGGGTTCCTCCCTAGCAGGCGGAGGGTGGGGTGCTGGGTCCAGTGCACACAAGGCCTTTGCAGACCCCATCCGCCTTCTCCCTGAAGGAGAGCAAGTTTGGAGGTGTTTTCCAGCTCCGGTGACCCTCGGCCAAGCACCGGTGCATAGGGAGCATGATGCAGCCCAGACCCTCCTTGGCCGAAGGGCGAGCACAGGCCTAGGGGGGAAAAAGGCAAGCGTTGCTTTGCTGAGCACACACGCACTGGGGCTGAGCTTGCTTTCCCGAGGAGAGTTTCCCTTTCGAGAAGGCAGCTCCCAGAAGCTCATTTTGTGCCCTTTCTGAGATGGGCCCTAGGTGGGTCCCTCCCTAGCAGGCGAAGGGTGGGGTGCTGGGGCCAGTGCCCACAAGGCCTTTTCAGACCCCATCCGCCTTCTCCCTGAAGGAGAGCACGTTTGGAGGTGGTTTCCAGCTCCGGTGACCCTCGGCCAAGCACCGGCGCACAGGGAGCAGGAGGCAGCCCAGACCCTCCTCGGACGAAAGGCGAGCACAGGCCTAGGGGCGAAACCGGCAAGCGCTGCTTTGCTGAGCAAACACGCACTGGGGCTGAGCTTGCTTTCCCGAGGAGAGTTTCCCTTTCGAGAAGGCAGCTCCCAGAAGCTAGTTTTGTGCCCTTTCTGAGATGGGCCCTAGGTGGGTTCCTCCCTAGCAGGCGGAGGGTGGGGTGCTGGGGCCAGTGTACACAAGGCCTTTGCAGAGCCCATCCGCCTTCTCCCTGAAGGAGAGCAAGTTTGGAGGTGGTTTCCAGCTCCGGTGACCCTCGGCCAAGCACCGGTGCATAGGGAGCATGATGCAGCCCAGACCCTCCTTGGCCGAAGGGCGAGCACAGGCCTAGGGGCGAAACAGTCAAGCCCTGCTTTGCTGAGCACACACGCACTGGGGCTGAGCTTGCTTTCCCGAGGAGAGTTTCCCTTTCGAGAAGGCCGCTCCCAGAAGCTAGTTTTGTGCCCTTTCTGAGATGGGCCCTAGGTGGGTCCCTCCCTAGCAGGCGAAGGGTGGGGTGCTGGGGCGAGTGCACACAAGGCCTTTGCAGACCCCATCCGCCTTCTCCCTGAAGGAGAGCACGTTTGGAGGTGGATTCCAGCTCCGGTGACCTTCGGCCAAGCAGCGGTGCCCAGCGAGCAGGAGGCAGCCCAGACCCTCCTCGGCCGAAGGGTGAGCACAGGCCTAGGGGCGAAACCGGCAAGCGCTGCTTTGCTGAGCAAACACGCACTGGGGCTGAGCTTGCTTTCCCGAGGAGAGTTTCCCTTTCTAGAAGGCAGCTCCCAGAAGCTAGTTTTGTGCCCTTTCTGAGATGAGCCCTAGGTGGTTCCCTCCCTAGCAGGCGGAGGTTGGAGTGCTGGGGCTAGTGCACACAAGGCCTATTCAGACCCCATCCCCCTTCTCCCTGAAGGAGAGCACGTTTGGAGTTTGTTTCCAGCTCTGGTGGCCCTCGGCCAAGCACCGGTGCACAGGGAGCGGGAGGCAGCCCAGACCCTCCTCGGCCCTAGGGCGATCACAGGCCTAGGGGCGAAACCGGCAAGCGCTGCTTTGCTGAGCACACACGCACTGGGGCTGAGCTTGCTTTCCCGAGGAGAGTTTCCCTTTCGAGAAGGCAGCTCCCAGAAGCTCGTTTTGTGCCCTTTCTGAGATGGGCCCTAGGTGGGTCCCTCCCTAGCAGGCGAAGGGTGGGGTGCTGGGGCCAGTGCCCACAAGGACTTTTCAGACCCCATCCGCCTTCTCCCTGAAGGAGAGCACGTTTGGAGTTGGTTTCCAGCTCCGGTGACCCTCGGCCAAGCACCGGCGCACAGGGAGCAGGAGGCAGCCCAGACCCTCCTCGGCCGAAAGGCGAGCACAGGCCTAGGGGCGAAACCGGCAAGCGCTGCTTTGCTGAGCAAACACGCACTGGGGCTGAGCTTGCTTTCCCGAGGAGAGTTTCCCTTTCGAGAAGGCAGCTCCCAGAAGCTCGTTTTGTGCCCTTTCGGAGATGGGCCCTAGGTGGGTTCCTCCCTAGCAGGCGGAGGGTGGGGTGCTGGGGCCAGTGCCCACAAGGCCTTTTCAGGCCCCATCCGCGATCTCCCTGAAGTAGAGCACGTTTGGAGGTGGTTTCCAGCTCCGGTGACCCTCGGCCAAGCACCGGTGCCCAGGGAGCGGGAGGCAGCCCAGATCCTCCTCGGCCGAAGGGCGAGCACATGCCTAGGGGCGAAACCGGCAAGCGCTGCTTTGCTGAGCACACACGCACTGGGGCTGAGCTTGCTTTCCCGAGGAGAGTTTCCCTTTCGAGAAGGCAGCTCCCAGAAGCTCGTTTTGTGCCCTTTCTGAGATGGGCCCTAGGTGGGTCCCTCCCTAGCAGGCGAAGGGTGGGGTGCTGGGGCCAGTGCCCACAAGGCCTTTTCAGACCCCATCCGCCTTCTCCCTGAAGGAGAGCACGTTTGGAGGTGGTTTCCAGCTCCGGTGACCCTCGGCCAAGCACCGGCGCACAGGGAGCAGGAGGCAGCCCAGACCCTCCTCGGCCGAAAGGCGAGCACAGGCCTAGGGGCGAAACCGGCAAGCGCTGCTTTGCTGAGCACACACGCACTGGGGCTGAGCTTGCTTTCCCGAGGAGAGTTTCCCTTTCGAGAAGGCAGCTCCCAGAAGCTAGTTTTGTGCCCTTTCGGAGATGGGCCCTAGGTGGGTTCCTCCCTAGCAGGCGGAGGGTGGGGTGCTGGGGCCAGTGTACACAAGGCCTTTGCAGAGCCCATCCGCCTTCTCCCTGAAGGAGAGCACGTTTGGAGGTGGTTTCCAGCTCCGGTGACCCTCGGCCAAGCACCGGCGCACAGGGAGCAGGAGGCAGCCCAGACCCTCCTCGGACGAAAGGCGAGCACAGGCCTAGGGGCGAAACCGGCAAGCGCTGCTTTGCTGAGCAAACACGCACTGGGGCTGAGCTTGCTTTCCCGAGGAGAGTTTCCCTTTCGAGAAGGCAGCTCCCAGAAGCTAGTTTTGTGCCCTTTCGGAGATGGGCCCTAGGTGGGTTCCTCCCTAGCAGGCGGAGGGTGGGGTGCTGGGGCCAGTGTACACAAGGCCTTTGCAGAGCCCATCCGCCTTCTCCCTGAAGGAGAGCAAGTTTGGAGGTGGTTTCCAGCTCCGGTGACCCTCGGCCAAGCACCGGTGCATAGGGAGCATGATGCAGCCCAGACCCTCCTTGGCCGAAGGGCGAGCACAGGCCTAGGGGCGAAACAGTCAAGCCCTGCTTTGCTGAGCACACACGCACTGGGGCTGAGCTTGCTTTCCCGAGGAGAGTTTCCCTTTCGAGAAGGCCGCTCCCAGAAGCTAGTTTTGTGCCCTTTCTGAGATGGGCCCTAGGTGGGTCCCTCCCTAGCAGGCGAAGGGTGGGGTGCTGGGGCGAGTGCACACAAGGCCTTTGCAGACCCCATCCGCCTTCTCCCTGAAGGAGAGCACGTTTGGAGGTGGATTCCAGCTCCGGTGACCTTCGGCCAAGCAGCGGTGCCCAGCGAGCAGGAGGCAGCCCAGACCCTCCTCGGCCGAAGGGTGAGCACAGGCCTAGGGGCGAAACCGGCAAGCGCTGCTTTGCTGAGCAAACACGCACTGGGGCTGAGCTTGCTTTCCCGAGGAGAGTTTCCCTTTCTAGAAGGCAGCTCCCAGAAGCTAGTTTTGTGCCCTTTCTGAGATGAGCCCTAGGTGGTTCCCTCCCTAGCAGGCGGAGGTTGGAGTGCTGGGGCTAGTGCACACAAGGCCTATTCAGACCCCATCCCCCTTCTCCCTGAAGGAGAGCACGTTTGGAGTTTGTTTCCAGCTCTGGTGGCCCTCGGCCAAGCACCGGTGCACAGGGAGCGGGAGGCAGCCCAGACCCTCCTCGGCCCTAGGGCGATCACAGGCCTAGGGGCGAAACCGGCAAGCGCTGCTTTGCTGAGCACACACGCACTGGGGCTGAGCTTGCTTTCCCGAGGAGAGTTTCCCTTTCGAGAAGGCAGCTCCCAGAAGCTCGTTTTGTGCCCTTTCTGAGATGGGCCCTAGGTGGGTCCCTCCCTAGCAGGCGAAGGGTGGGGTGCTGGGGCCAGTGCCCACAAGGACTTTTCAGACCCCATCCGCCTTCTCCCTGAAGGAGAGCACGTTTGGAGTTGGTTTCCAGCTCCGGTGACCCTCGGCCAAGCACCGGCGCACAGGGAGCAGGAGGCAGCCCAGACCCTCCTCGGCCGAAAGGCGAGCACAGGCCTAGGGGCGAAACCGGCAAGCGCTGCTTTGCTGAGCAAACACGCACTGGGGCTGAGCTTGCTTTCCCGAGGAGAGTTTCCCTTTCGAGAAGGCAGCTCCCAGAAGCTCGTTTTGTGCCCTTTCGGAGATGGGCCCTAGGTGGGTTCCTCCCTAGCAGGCGGAGGGTGGGGTGCTGGGGCCAGTGCCCACAAGGCCTTTTCAGGCCCCATCCGCGTTCTCCCTGAAGTAGAGCACGTTTGGAGGTGGTTTCCAGCTCCGGTGACCCTCGGCCAAGCACCGGTGCCCAGGGAGCGGGAGGCAGCCCAGATCCTCCTCGGCCGAAGGGCGAGCACATGCCTAGGGGCGAAACCGGCAAGCGCTGCTTTGCTGAGCACACACGCACTGGGGCTGAGCTTGCTTTCCCGAGGAGAGTTTCCCTTTCGAGAAGGCAGCTCCCAGAAGCTCGTTTTGTGCCCTTTCTGAGATGGGCCCTAGGTGGGTCCCTCCCTAGCAGGCGAAGGGTGGGGTGCTGGGGCCAGTGCCCACAAGGCCTTTTCAGACCCCATCCGCCTTCTCCCTGAAGGAGAGCACGTTTGGAGGTGGTTTCCAGCTCCGGTGACCCTCGGCCAAGCACCGGCGCACAGGGAGCAGGAGGCAGCCCAGACCCTCCTCGGCCGAAAGGCGAGCACAGGCCTAGGGGCGAAACCGGCAAGCGCTGCTTTGCTGAGCACACACGCACTGGGGCTGAGCTTGCTTTCCCGAGGAGAGTTTCCCTTTCGAGAAGGCAGCTCCCAGAAGCTAGTTTTGTGCCCTTTCGGAGATGGGCCCTAGGTGGGTTCCTCCCTAGCAGGCGGAGGGTGGGGTGCTGGGGCCAGTGTACACAAGGCCTTTGCAGAGCCCATCCGCCTTCTCCCTGAAGGAGAGCAAGTTTGGAGGTGGTTTCCAGCTCCGGTGACCCTCGGCCAAGCACCGGTGCATAGGGAGCATGATGCAGCCCAGACCCTCCTTGGCCGAAGGGCGAGCACAGGCCTAGGGGCGAAACAGTCAAGCGCTGCTTTGCTGAGCAAACACGCACTGGGGCTGAGCTTGCTTTCCCGAGGAGAGTTTCCCTTTCGAGAAGGCAGCTCCCAGAAGCTCATTTTGTGCCCTTTCTGAGATGGGCCCTAGGTGGGTCCCTCCCTAGCAGGCGAAGGTTTGGGTGCTGGGGCCAGTGCCCACAAGGCCTTTTCAGGCCCCATCCGCCTTCTCCCTGAAGGACAGCACGTTTGGAGTTGCTTTGCAGCTCCGGTGATCCTTGGTCAAGCATCGGCGCACAGGGAGCGGGAGGCAGCCCAGACCCTCCTCTGCCGAAGGGCGAGCACAGGCGTAGGGGCGAAACCGGCAAGCACTGCTTTGCTGAGCACACACGCACTGGGGCTGAGCTTGCTTTCCCGAGGAGAGTTTCCCTTTCGAGAAGGCCGCTCCCAGAAGCTAGTTTTGTGCCCTTTCTGAGATGAGCCCTAGGTGCTTCCCACCCTAGCAGGCGGAGGTTGGGATGCTGGGGCCAGTGCACACAAGGCCTTTTCAGACCCCATCCCCCTTCTCCCTGAAGGAGAGCACGTTTGGAGTTGGTTTCCAGCTCCGGTGGCCCTCGGCCAAGCACCGGTGCACAGGGAGTGGGAGGCAGCCCAGACCCTCCTCGGCCCTAGGGCGATCACAGGCCTAGGGGCGAAACTGGCAAGCGCTGCTTTGCTGAGCACATACGCACTGGAGCTGAGCTTGCTTTCCCAAGGAGAGTTTCCCATTTGTGAACGCAGCTCCCAGAAGCTAGTTTTGTGCCCTTTCTGAGATGGGCCCTAGGTGGGTCCCTCCCTAGCAGGTGGAGGGTGGGGTGCTGGGGCCAGTGCACACAAGGCTTTTTCAGACCCCACCGCCTTCTCCCTGAAGGAGAGCACGTTTGGAGGTGGATTCCAGCTCCGGTGACCCTCGGCCAAGCACCGGTGCACAGGGAGCGGGAAAAGCCCAGACCCTCCTCGGCCGAAGGGCGAGCACAGGCCTAGGGGCGAAACCGGCAAACGCTGATTTGTGAGCACACACGCACTGGGGCTGAGCTTGCTTTCCCGAGGAGAGTTTCCCTCTCGAGAAGGCAGCTCCCAGAAGCTAGTTTTGTGCCCTTTTTGAGATGGGCCCTAGGTGGGTCCCTCCCTAGCAGGCGGAGGGAGGGGTGCTGGGGCGAGTGCACACAAGGCCTTTGCAGACCCCATCCGCCTTCTCCCTGAAGGAGAGCACGTTTGGAGGTGGTTTCCAGCTCCGGTGACCCTCGGCCAAGCACCGGCAGACAGGGAGCAGGAGGCAGTCCAGACCCTCCTCGGCCGAAGGGAGAGCACAGGCCTAGGGGCGAAACCGGCAAGCGCTGCTTTGCTGAGCAAACACGCACTGGGGCTGAGCTTGCTTTCCCGAGGAGAGTTTCCCTCTCGAGAAGGCAGCTCCCAGAAGCTCGTTTTGTGCCCTTTCTGAGATGGGGCCTAGGTGGGTCCCTCCCTAGCAGGCAAAGGGTGGGGTGCTGGGGCCAGTGCACACAAGGCCTTTTCAGACCCCATCCGACTTCTCCCTGAGGGAGAGCACGTTTGGAGGTGGATTCCAGCTCCGGTGACCCTCGCCCAAGCACCGGTGCCCAGGGAGCGGGAGGCAGCCCAGACCCTCCTCGGCACTAGGGCGAGCACAGGCCTAGGGGCGAAACCGGCAAGCGCTGCTTTGCTGAGCACACACGCACTGGGGCTGAGCTTGCTTTCCCGAGGAGAGTTTCCCTCTCGAGAAGGCAGCTCCCAGAAGCTCGTTTTGTGCCCTTTCTGAGATGGGGCCTAGGTGGGTCCCTCCCTAGCAGGCAAAGGGTGGGGTGCTGGGGCCAGTGCACACAAGGCCTTTTCAGACCCCATCCGACTTCTCCCTGAGGGAGAGCACGTTTGGAGTTGGTTTCCAGCTCCGGTGGCCCTCGGCCAAGCAACGGTGCACAGGGAGCGGGAGGCAGCCCAGACCCTCCTAGGCCGAACGGCGAGCACAGGCCTAGGGGCGAAACCGGCAAGCGCTGCTTTGCTGAGCACACACGCACTGGGGCTGAGCTTGCTTTCCCAAGGAGAGTTTCCCTTTTGTGAACGCAGCTCCCAGAAGCTAGTTTTGTGCCCTTTCGGAGATGGGACCTAGGTGGGTCCCTCCCGAGCAGGTGAAGTGTGGGGTGCTGCGGCCAGTGCCCACCAGGCCTTTTCAGGCCCCATCCGTGTTCTCCCTGAAGGAGAGCACGTTTGGAGGTGGTTTCCAGCTCCGGTGACCCTCGGCCAAGCACCGGTGCCCAGGGAGCGGGAGGCAGCCCAGATCCTCCTCGGCCGAAGGGCGAGCACAGGCCTAGGGGCGAAACCGGCAAGCGCTGCTTTGCTGAGCACACACGCACTGGGGCTGAGCTTGCTTTCCCGAGGAGAGTTTCCCTCTCGAGAAGGCAGCTCCCGGAAGCTCGTTTTGTGCCCTTTCTGAGATGGGCCCTAGGTGGGTCCCTCCCCAGCAGGCGAAGGGTGGGGTGCTGGGGCCAGTGCACACAAGGCCTTTTCAGACCCCATCCGCCTTCTCCCTGAAGGAGAGCACGTTTGGAGGTGGTTTCCAGCTCCGGTGACCCTCGGCCAAGCACCTGCGCACAGGGAGCAGGAGGCCGCCCAGACCCTCCTCGGCCGAAAGGCGAGCACAGGCCTAGGGGCGAAACCGGCAAGCGCTGCTTTGCTGAGCACACACGCACTGGGGCTGAGCTTGTTTTCCCGAGGAGAGTTTCCCTCTCGAGAAGGCAGCTCCCAGAAGCTCGTTTTGTGCCCTTTCTGAGATGGGCCCTAGGTGGGTCCCTCCCTAGCAGGCGAAGGGTGGGGTGCTGGGGCCAGTGCACACAAGGCCTTTTCAGACCCCATCTGCCTTCGCCCTGAAGGAGAGCACGTTTGGAGTTGGTTTCCAGCTCCGGTGACGCTCGGCCAAGCACCGGTGCACAGGGAGCGGGAGGCAGCCCAGACCCTCCTAGGCCGAAGGGCGAGCACAGGCCTAGGGGCGAAACCGGCAAGCGCTGCTTTGCTGAGGAAACACGCACTGGGGCTGGCTTGCTTTCCCGAGGAGAGTTTCCCTTTCGAGAAGGCAGCTCCCAGAAGCTCATTTTGTGCCCTTTCTGAGATGGGCCCTAGGTGGGTCCCTCCCTAGCAGGCGAAGGTTTGGGTGCTGGGGCCAGTGCACACAAGGCCTTTTCAGACCCCATCCACCTTCTCCCTGAAGGAGAGCACGTTTGGAGGTGGTTTCCAGCTCCGGTGACCCTTGGCCAAGCATCGGCGCACAGGGAGCGAGAGGCAGCCCAGACCCTCCTCTGCCGAAGGGCGAGCACAGGGGTAGGGGCGAAACCGGCAAGCACTGCTTTGCTGAGCACACACGCACTGGGGCTGAGCTTGCTTTCCCGATGAGAGTTTCCCTTTCGAGAAGGCCGCTCCCAGAAGCTAGTTTTGTGCCCTTTCTGAGATGGGCCCTAGGTGGGTCCCTCCCTAGCAGGCGAAGGGTGGGGTGCTGGGGCCAGTGCACATAAGGCCTTTTCAGACCCCATCCGCCTTCTCCCTGAAGGAGAGCACGTTTGGAGGTGGTTTCCAGCTCCGGTGACCTTCGGCCAAGCAGCGGTTCCCAGGGAGCAGGAGGCAGCCCAGACCCTCCTCGGCCGAAGGGCGAGCACAGGCCTAGGGGCGAAACCGCCAAGCGCTGCTTTGCTGAGCACACACGCACTGGGGCTGAGCTTGCTTTCCCGAGGAGAGTTTCCCTCTCGAGAAGGCAGCTCCCAGAAGCTAGTTTTGTGCCCTTTATGAGATGGGCCCTAGGTGGGTCCCTCCCGAGCAGGTGAAGTGTGGGGTGCTGGGGCCAGTGTACACAAGGCCTTTTCAGACCCCATCCGCCTTCTCCCTGAAGGAGAGCACGTTTGGAGGTGGTTTCCACCTCCGGGGACCTTCTACCAAGCACCGGTGCCCAGGGAGCGGGAGGCAGCCCAGACCCTCCTAGGCCGAAGGGAGAGCACAGGCCTAGGGGCGAAACCGGCAAGCGCTGCTTTGCTGAGCAAACACGCACTGGGGCTGAGCTTGCTTTCCCGAGGAGACTTTCCCTTTCGAGAAGGCAGCTCCCAGAAGCTCGTTTTGTGCCCTTTCTGAGATGGGCCCTAGGTGGGTCCCTCCCCAGCAGGCGAAGGGTGGGGTGCTGGGGCCAGTGCACACAAGGCCTTTTCAGACCCCATCCGCCTTCTCCCTGAAGGAGAGCACGTTTGGAGTTGGTTTCCAGCTCCGGTGACCCTCGGCCAAGCACCGGCGCACAGGGAGCAGGAGGCCGCCCAGACCCTCCTCGGCCGAAAGGCGAGCACAGGCTTAGGGGCGAAACCGGCAAGCGCTGCTTTGCTGAGCACACACGCACTGGGGCTGAGCTTGTTTTCCCGAGGAGAGTTTCCCTCTCGAGAAGGCAGCTCCCAGAAGCTCGTTTTGTGCCCTTTCTGAGATGGGCCCTAGGTGGGTCCCTCCCTAGCAGGCGAAGGGTGGGGTGCTGGGGCCAGTGCACACAAGGCCTTTTCAGACCCCATCTGCCTTCGCCCTGAAGGAGAGCACGTTTGGAGTTGGTTTCCAGCTCCGGTGACGCTCGGCCAAGCACCGGTGCACAGGGAGCGGGAGGCAGCCCAGACCCTCCTAGGCCGAAGGGCGAGCACAGGCCTAGGGGCGAAACCGGCAAGCGCTGCTTTGCTGAGGAAACACGCACTGGGGCTGGCTTGCTTTCCCGAGGAGAGTTTCCCTCTCGAGAAGGCAGCTCCCAGAAGCTCGTTTTGTGCCCTTTCTGAGATGGGCCCTAGGTGGGTCCCTCCCTAGCAGGCGGAGGGTGGGGTGCTGGGGCCAGTGCACACAAGGCCTTTTCAGACCCCATCCGCCTTCTCCCTGAAGGAGAGCACGTTTGGAGGTGGTTTCCAGCTCCGGTGACCTTCGACCAAGCAGCGGTTCCCAGGGAGCAGGAGGCAGCCCAGACCCTCCTCGGCCGAAGGGCGAGCACAGGCCTAGGGGCGAAACCGGCAAGCGCTGCTTTGCTGAGCAAACACGCACTGGGGCTGAGCTTTCTTTCCCGAGGAGAGTTTCCCTTTCGAGAAGGCAGCTCCCAGAAGCTAGTTTTGTGCCCTTTCTGAGATGAGCCCTAGGTGGTTCCCTCCCTAGCAGGCGGAGGTTGGGGTGCTGGGGCCAGTGCACACAAGGCCTTTTCAGACCCCATCCCCCTTCTCCCTGAAGGAGAGCACGTTTGGAGTTGGTTTCCAGCTCTGGTGGCCCTCGGCAAAGCACCGGTGCACAGGGAGCGGGAGGCAGCCCAGACCCTCCTCGGCCCTAGGGCGATCACAGGCCTAGGGGCGAAACCAGCAAGCGCTGCTTTGCTGAGCACACACGCAGTGGGGCTGAGCTTGCTTTCCCGAGGAGAGTTTCCCTTTTGTGAACGCAGCTCCCAGAAGCTAGTTTTGTGTCCTTTCGGAGATGGGCCCTAGGTGGGTCCCTCCCGAGCAGGTGAAGTGTGGGGTGCTGGGGCCAGTGCCCACAAGGCCTTTTCAGGCCCCATCCGCGTTCTCCCTGAAGTAGAGCACGTTTGGAGGTGGTTTCCAACTCCGGTGACCCTCGGCCAAGCACCGGTGCACAGGGAGCGGGAGGCAGCCCAGATCCTCCTCGGCCGAAGGGCGAGCACAGGCCTAGGGGCGAAACCATCAAGCGCTGCTTTGCTGAGCAAACACGCACTGGGGCTGAGCTTGCTTTCCCGAGGAGAGTTTCCCTCTCGAGAAGGCAGCTCCCAGAAGCTCGTTTTGTGCCCTTTCTGAGATGGGCCCTAGGTGGGTCCCTCCCTAGCAGGTGGAGGGTGGGGTGCTGGGGCCAGTGCACACAAGGCTTTTTCAGACCCCACCGGCTTCTCCCTGAAGGAGAGCACGTTTGGAGTTGGTTTCCACCTCCGGTGACCCTCGGCCAAGCACCGGCAGACAGGTAGCAGGAGGCAGTCCAGACCCTCCTAGGCCAAAGGGCGAGCAAAGGCCTAGGGGCGAAACCGGCAAGCGCTGCTTTGCTGAGCAAACACGCACTGGGGCTGAGCTTGCTTTCTCGAGGAGAGTTTCCCTCTCGAGAAGGCAGCTCCCAGAAGCTAGTTTTGTGCCCTTTATGAGATGGGCCCTAGGTGGGTCCCTCCCTAGCAGGCGAAGTTTGCGGTGCTAGGGCCAGTGCACACAAGGCCTTTTCAGACCCCATCCGCCTTCTCCCTGAAGGAGAGCACGTTTGGAGGTGGTTTCCAGCTCCGGGGACCTTCGGCCAAGCACCGGTGCCCAGGGAGCGGGAGGCAGCCCAGACCCTCCTAGGCCGAAGGGCGAGCACAGGCCTAGGGGCGAAACCGGCAAGCGCTGCTTTGCTGAGCAAACACGCACTGGGGCTGAGCTTGCTTTCCCGAGGAGAGTTTCCCTTTCGAGAAGGCAGCTCCCAGAAGCTCGTTTTGTGCCCTTTCTGAGATGGGCCCTAGGTGGGTCCCTCCTGAGCAGGCGAAGGGTGGGGTGCTGGGGCCAGTGCACACAAGGCCTTTTCAGACCCCATCCGCCTTCTCCCTGAAGGAGAGCACGTTTGGAGTTGGTTTCCAGCTCCGGTGACCCTCGGCCAAGCACCGGCGCACAGGGAGCAGGAGGCAGCCCAGACCCACCTCGGCCGAAAGGCGAGCACAGGCCTAGGGGCGAAACCGGCAAGCGCTGCTTTGCTGAGCACACACGCACTGGGGCTGAGCTTGCTTTCCCGATGAGAGTTTCCCTTTCGAGAAGGCAGCTCCCAGAAGCTAGTTTTGTGCCCTTTCTGAGATGAGCCCTAGGTGGTTCCCTCCCTAGCAGGCGGAGGTTGGGGTGCTGGGGCCAGTGCACACAAGGCCTTTTCAGACCCCATCCCCCTTCTCCCTGAAGGAGAGCACGTTTGGAGTTGGTTTCCAGCTCCGGTGGCCCTCGGCCAAGCAACGGTGCACAGGGAGCGGGAGGCAGCCCAGACCCTCCTAGGCCGAACGGCGAGCACAGGCCTAGGGGCGAAACCGGCAAGCGCTGCTTTGCTGAGCAAACACGCACTGGGGCTGAGCTTGCTTTCTCGAGGAGAGTTTCCCTCTCGAGAAGGCAGCTCCCAGAAGCTAGTTTTGTGCCCTTTATGAGATGGGCCCTAGGTGGGTCCCTCCCTAGCAGGCGAAGTTTGCGGTGCTAGGGCCAGTGCACACAAGGCCTTTTCAGACCCCATCCGCCTTCTCCCTGAAGGAGAGCACGTTTGGAGGTGGTTTCCAGCTCCGGGGACCTTCGGCCAAGCACCGGTGCCCAGGGAGCGGGAGGCAGCCCAGACCCTCCTAGGCCGAAGGGCGAGCACAGGCCTAGGGGCGAAACCGGCAAGCGCTGCTTTGCTGAGCAAACACGCACTGGGGCTGAGCTTGCTTTCCCGAGGAGAGTTTCCCTTTCGAGAAGGCAGCTCCCAGAAGCTCGTTTTGTGCCCTTTCTGAGATGGGCCCTAGGTGGGTCCCTCCTGAGCAGGCGAAGGGTGGGGTGCTGGGGCCAGTGCACACAAGGCCTTTTCAGACCCCATCCGCCTTCTCCCTGAAGGAGAGCACGTTTGGAGTTGGTTTCCAGCTCCGGTGACCCTCGGCCAAGCACCGGCGCACAGGGAGCAGGAGGCAGCCCAGACCCTCCTCGGCCGAAAGGCGAGCACAGGCCTAGGGGCGAAACCGGCAAGCGCTGCTTTGCTGAGCACACACGCACTGGGGCTGAGCTTGCTTTCCCGATGAGAGTTTCCCTTTCGAGAAGGCAGCTCCCAGAAGCTAGTTTTGTGCCCTTTCTGAGTTGAGCCCTAGGTGGTTCCCTCCCTAGCAGGCGGAGGTTGGGGTGCTGGGGCCAGTGCACACAAGGCCTTTTCAGACCCCATCCCCCTTCTCCCTGAAGGAGAGCACGTTTGGAGTTGGTTTCCAGCTCCGGTGGCCCTCGGCCAAGCAACGGTGCACAGGGAGCGGGAGGCAGCCCAGACCCTCCTAGGCCGAACGGCGAGCACAGGCCTAGGGGCGAAACCGGCAAGCGCTGCTTTGCTGAGCACACACGCACTGGGGCTGAGCTTGCTTTCCCAAGGAGAGTTTCCCTTTTGTGAACGCAGCTCCCAGAAGCTAGTTTTGTGCCCTTTCGGAGATGGGCCCTAGGTGGGTCCCTCCCGAGCAGGTGAAGTGTGGGGTGCTGCGGCCAGTGCCCACCAGGCCTTTTCAGGCCCCATCCGTGTTCTCCCTGAAGGAGAGCACGTTTGGAGGTGGTTTCCAGCTCCGGTGACCCTCGGCCAAGCACCGGTGCCCAGGGAGCGGGAGGCAGCCCAGATCCTCCTCGGCCGAAGGGCGAGCACAGGCCTAGGGGCGAAACCGGCAAGCGCTGCTTTGCTGAGCACACACGCACTGGGGCTGAGCTTGCTTTCCCGAGGAGAGTTTCCCTCTCGAGAAGGCAGCTCCCAGAAGCTCGTTTTGTGCCCTTTCTGAGATGGGCCCTAGGTGGGTCCCTCCCTAGCAGGCGGAGGGAGGGGTGCTGGGGCGAGTGCACACAAGGCCTTTGCAGACCCCATCCGCCTTCTCCCTGAAGGAGAGCACGTTTGGAGGTGGTTTCCAGCTCCGGTGACCCTCGGCCAAGCACCGGCAGACAGGGAGCAGGAGGCAGTCCAGACCCTCCTCGGCCGAAGGGCGAGCACAGGCCTAGGGGCGAAACCGGCAAGCGCTGCTTTGCTGAGCACACACGCACTGGGGCTGAGCTTGCTTTCCCGAGGAGAGTTTCCCTTTCGAGAAGGCAGCTCCCAGAAGCTCGTTTTGTGCCCTTTCGGAGATGGGCCCTAGGTGGGTCCCTCCCTAGCAGGCGAAGGGAGGGGTGATGCGGCCAGTGCACACAAGGCCTTTGCAGACCCCATCCGCCTTCTCCCTGAAGGAGAGCACGTTTGGAGGTGGTTTCCAGCTGCGGTGGCCCTCGGCCATGCACCGGTGCCCAGGGAGCAGGAGGCAGCCCAGACCCTCCTCGGCCGAAGGGTGAGCCCAGGCCTAGGGGCGAAACCGGCAAGCGCTGCTTTGCTGAGCACACACGCACTGGGGCTGAGCTTGCTTTCCCGAGGAGAGTTTCCCTTTCGAGAAGGCAGCTCCCAGAAGCTAGTTTTATGCCCTTTCGGAGATGGGCCCTAGGTGGGTTCCTCCCTAGCAGGCGGAGGGTGGGGTGCTGGGTCCAGTGCACACAAGGCCTTTGCAGACCCCATCCGCCTTCTCCCTGAAGGAGAGCAAGTTTGGAGGTGTTTTCCAGCTCCGGTGACCCTCGGCCAAGCACCGGTGCATAGGGAGCATGATGCAGCCCAGACCCTCCTTGGCCGAAGGGCGAGCACAGGCCTAGGGGGGAAAAAGGCAAGCGTTGCTTTGCTGAGCACACACGCACTGGGGCTGAGCTTGCTTTCCCGAGGAGAGTTTCCCTTTCGAGAAGGCAGCTCCCAGAAGCTCATTTTGTGCCCTTTCTGAGATGGGCCCTAGGTGGGTCCCTCCCTAGCAGGCGAAGGTTTGGGTGCTGGGGCCAGTGCACACAAGGCCTTTTCAGACCCCATCCACCTCCTCCCTGAAGGAGAGCACGTTTGGAGTTGGTTTCCAGCTCCGGTGACCCTTGGCCAAGCATCGGCGCACAGGGAGCGGGAGGCAGCCCAGACCCTCCTCTGCCGAAGGGCGAGCACAGGCCTAGGGGCGAAACCGGCAAGCACTGCTTTGCTGAGCACACATGCACTGGGGCTGAGCTTGCTTTCCCGATGAGAGTTTCCCTTTCGAGAAGGCCGCTCCCAGAAGCTAGTTTTGTGCCCTTTCTGAGATGGGCCCTAGGTGGGTCCCTCCCTAGCAGGCGAAGGGTGGGGTGCTGGGGCGAGTGCACACAAGGCCTTTGCAGACCCCATCCGCCTTCTCCCTGAAGGAGAGCACGTTTGGAGGTGGTTTCCACCTCCGGGGACCTTCGGCCAAGCACCGGTGCCCAGGGAGCGGGAGGCAGCCCAGACCCTCCTAGGCCGAAGGGCGAGCACAGGCCTAGGGGCGAAACCGGCAAGCGCTGCTTTGCTGAGCAAACACGCACTGGGGCTGAGCTTGCTTTCCCGAGGAGAGTTTCCCTTTCGAGAAGGCAGCTCCCAGAAGCTCGTTTTGTGCCCTTTCTGAGATGGGCCCTAGGTGGGTCCCTCCTGAGCAGGCGAAGGTTTGGGTGCTGGGGCCAGTGCACACAAGGCCTTTTCAGACCCCATCCGCCTTCTCCCTGAAGGAGAGCACGTTTGGAGTTGGTTTCCAGCTCCGGTGACCCTCGGCCAAGCACCGGCGCACAGGGAGCAGGAGGCAGCCCAGACCCTCCTCGGCCGAAAGGCGAGCACAGGCCTAGGGGCGAAACCGGCAAGCGCTGCTTTGCTGAGCACACACGCACTGGGGCTGAGCTTGCTTTCCCGATGAGAGTTTCCCTTTCGAGAAGGCAGCTCCCAGAAGCTAGTTTTGTGCCCTTTCTGAGATGAGCCCTAGGTGGTTCCCTCCCTAGCAGGCGGAGGTTGGGGTGCTGGGGCCAGTGCACACAAGGCCTTTTCAGACCCCATCCCCCTTCTCCCTGAAGGAGAGCACGTTTGGAGTTGGTTTCCAGCTCCGGTGGCCCTCGGCCAAGCAACGGTGCACAGGGAGCGGGAGGCAGCCCAGACCCTCCTAGGCCGAACGACGAGCACAGGCCTAGGGGCGAAACCGGCAAGCGCTGCTTTGCTGAGCACACACGCACTGGGGCTGAGCTTGCTTTCCCAAGGAGAGTTTCCCTTTTGTGAACGCAGCTCCCAGAAGCTAGTTTTGTGCCCTTTCGGAGATGGGCCCTAGGTGGGTCCCTCCCGAGCAGGTGAAGTGTGGGGTGCTGCGGCCAGTGCCCACCAGGCCTTTTCAGGCCCCATCCGTGTTCTCCCTGAAGGAGAGCACGTTTGGAGGTGGTTTCCAGCTCCGGTGACCCTCGGCCAAGCACCGGTGCCCAGGGAGCGGGAGGCAGCCCAGATCCTCCTCGGCCGAAGGGCGAGCACAGGCCTAGGGGCGAAACCGGCAAGCGCTGCTTTGCTGAGCACACACGCACTGGGGCTGAGCTTGCTTTCCCGAGGAGAGTTTCCCTCTCGAGAAGGCAGCTCCCAGAAGCTCGTTTTGTGCCCTTTCTGAGATGGGCCCTAGGTGGGTCCCTCCCTAGCAGGCGGAGGGAGGGGTGCTGGGGCGAGTGCACACAAGGCCTTTGCAGACCCCATCCGCCTTCTCCCTGAAGGAGAGCACGTTTGGAGGTGGTTTCCAGCTCCGGTGACCCTCGGCCAAGCACCGGCAGACAGGGAGCAGGAGGCAGCCCAGACCCTCCTCGGCCGAAGGGTGAGCCCAGGCCTAGGGGCGAAACCGGCAAGCGCTGCTTTGCTGAGCACACACGCACTGGGGCTGAGCTTGCTTTCCCGAGGAGAGTTTCCCTTTAGAGAAGGCAGCTCCCAGAAGCTAGTTTTATGCCCTTTCGGAGATGGGCCCTAGGTGGGTTCCTCCCTAGCAGGCGGAGGGTGGGGTGCTGGGTCCAGTGCACACAAGGCCTTTGCAGACCCCATCCGCCTTCTCCCTGAAGGAGAGCAAGTTTGGAGGTGTTTTCCAGCTCCGGTGACCCTCGGCCAAGCACCGGTGCATAGGGAGCATGATGCAGCCCAGACCCTCCTTGGCCGAAGGGCGAGCACAGGCCTAGGGGGGAAAAAGGCAAGCGTTGCTTTGCTGAGCACACACGCACTGGGGCTGAGCTTGCTTTCCCGAGGAGAGTTTCCCTTTCGAGAAGGCAGCTCCCAGAAGCTCATTTTGTGCCCTTTCTGAGATGGGCCCTAGGTGGGTCCCTCCCTAGCAGGCGAAGGGTGGGGTGCTGGGGCCAGTGCCCACAAGGCCTTTTCAGACCCCATCCGCCTTCTCCCTGAAGGAGAGCACGTTTGGAGGTGGTTTCCAGCTCCGGTGACCCTCGGCCAAGCACCGGCGCACAGGGAGCAGGAGGCAGCCCAGACCCTCCTCGGACGAAAGGCGAGCACAGGCCTAGGGGCGAAACCGGCAAGCGCTGCTTTGCTGAGCAAACACGCACTGGGGCTGAGCTTGCTTTCCCGAGGAGAGTTTCCCTTTCGAGAAGGCAGCTCCCAGAAGCTAGTTTTGTGCCCTTTCGGAGATGGGCCCTAGGTGGGTTCCTCCCTAGCAGGCGGAGGGTGGGGTGCTGGGGCCAGTGTACACAAGGCCTTTGCAGAGCCCATCCGCCTTCTCCCTGAAGGAGAGCAAGTTTGGAGGTGGTTTCCAGCTCCGGTGACCCTCGGCCAAGCACCGGTGCATAGGGAGCATGATGCAGCCCAGACCCTCCTTGGCCGAAGGGCGAGCACAGGCCTAGGGGCGAAACAGTCAAGCCCTGCTTTGCTGAGCACACACGCACTGGGGCTGAGCTTGCTTTCCCGAGGAGAGTTTCCCTTTCGAGAAGGCCGCTCCCAGAAGCTAGTTTTGTGCCCTTTCTGAGATGGGCCCTAGGTGGGTCCCTCCCTAGCAGGCGAAGGGTGGGGTGCTGGGGCGAGTGCACACAAGGCCTTTGCAGACCCCATCCGCCTTCTCCCTGAAGGAGAGCACGTTTGGAGGTGGATTCCAGCTCCGGTGACCTTCGGCCAAGCAGCGGTGCCCAGCGAGCAGGAGGCAGCCCAGACCCTCCTCGGCCGAAGGGTGAGCACAGGCCTAGGGGCGAAACCGGCAAGCGCTGCTTTGCTGAGCAAACACGCACTGGGGCTGAGCTTGCTTTCCCGAGGAGAGTTTCCCTTTCTAGAAGGCAGCTCCCAGAAGCTAGTTTTGTGCCCTTTCTGAGATGAGCCCTAGGTGGTTCCCTCCCTAGCAGGCGGAGGTTGGAGTGCTGGGGCTAGTGCACACAAGGCCTATTCAGACCCCATCCCCCTTCTCCCTGAAGGAGAGCACGTTTGGAGTTTGTTTCCAGCTCTGGTGGCCCTCGGCCAAGCACCGGTGCACAGGGAGCGGGAGGCAGCCCAGACCCTCCTCGGCCCTAGGGCGATCACAGGCCTAGGGGCGAAACCGGCAAGCGCTGCTTTGCTGAGCACACACGCACTGGGGCTGAGCTTGCTTTCCCGAGGAGAGTTTCCCTTTCGAGAAGGCAGCTCCCAGAAGCTCGTTTTGTGCCCTTTCTGAGATGGGCCCTAGGTGGGTCCCTCCCTAGCAGGCGAAGGGTGGGGTGCTGGGGCCAGTGCCCACAAGGACTTTTCAGACCCCATCCGCCTTCTCCCTGAAGGAGAGCACGTTTGGAGTTGGTTTCCAGCTCCGGTGACCCTCGGCCAAGCACCGGCGCACAGGGAGCAGGAGGCAGCCCAGACCCTCCTCGGCCGAAAGGCGAGCACAGGCCTAGGGGCGAAACCGGCAAGCGCTGCTTTGCTGAGCAAACACGCACTGGGGCTGAGCTTGCTTTCCCGAGGAGAGTTTCCCTTTCGAGAAGGCAGCTCCCAGAAGCTCGTTTTGTGCCCTTTCGGAGATGGGCCCTAGGTGGGTTCCTCCCTAGCAGGCGGAGGGTGGGGTGCTGGGGCCAGTGCCCACAAGGCCTTTTCAGGCCCCATCCGCGTTCTCCCTGAAGTAGAGCACGTTTGGAGGTGGTTTCCAGCTCCGGTGACCCTCGGCCAAGCACCGGTGCCCAGGGAGCGGGAGGCAGCCCAGATCCTCCTCGGCCGAAGGGCGAGCACATGCCTAGGGGCGAAACCGGCAAGCGCTGCTTTGCTGAGCACACACGCACTGGGGCTGAGATTGCTTTCCCGAGGAGAGTTTCCCTTTCGAGAAGGCAGCTCCCAGAAGCTCGTTTTGTGCCCTTTCTGAGATGGGCCCTAGGTGGGTCCCTCCCTAGCAGGCGAAGGGTGGGGTGCTGGGGCCAGTGCCCACAAGGCCTTTTCAGACCCCATCCGCCTTCTCCCTGAAGGAGAGCACGTTTGGAGGTGGTTTCCAGCTCCGGTGACCCTCGGCCAAGCACCGGCGCACAGGGAGCAGGAGGCAGCCCAGACCCTCCTCGGCCGAAAGGCGAGCACAGGCCTAGGGGCGAAACCGGCAAGCGCTGCTTTGCTGAGCACACACGCACTGGGGCTGAGCTTGCTTTCCCGAGGAGAGTTTCCCTTTCGAGAAGGCAGCTCCCAGAAGCTAGTTTTGTGCCCTTTCGGAGATGGGCCCTAGGTGGGTTCCTCCCTAGCAGGCGGAGGGTGGGGTGCTGGGGCCAGTGTACACAAGGCCTTTGCAGAGCCCATCCGCCTTCTCCCTGAAGGAGAGCACGTTTGGAGGTGGTTTCCAGCTCCGGTGACCCTCGGCCAAGCACCGGCGCACAGGGAGCAGGAGGCAGCCCAGACCCTCCTCGGACGAAAGGCGAGCACAGGCCTAGGGGCGAAACCGGCAAGCGCTGCTTTGCTGAGCAAACACGCACTGGGGCTGAGCTTGCTTTCCCGAGGAGAGTTTCCCTTTCGAGAAGGCAGCTCCCAGAAGCTAGTTTTGTGCCCTTTCGGAGATGGGCCCTAGGTGGGTTCCTCCCTAGCAGGCGGAGGGTGGGGTGCTGGGGCCAGTGTACACAAGGCCTTTGCAGAGCCCATCCGCCTTCTCCCTGAAGGAGAGCAAGTTTGGAGGTGGTTTCCAGCTCCGGTGACCCTCGGCCAAGCACCGGTGCATAGGGAGCATGATGCAGCCCAGACCCTCCTTGGCCGAAGGGCGAGCACAGGCCTAGGGGCGAAACAGTCAAGCCCTGCTTTGCTGAGCACACACGCACTGGGGCTGAGCTTGCTTTCCCGAGGAGAGTTTCCCTTTCGAGAAGGCCGCTCCCAGAAGCTAGTTTTGTGCCCTTTCTGAGATGGGCCCTAGGTGGGTCCCTCCCTAGCAGGCGAAGGGTGGGGTGCTGGGGCGAGTGCACACAAGGCCTTTGCAGACCCCATCCGCCTTCTCCCTGAAGGAGAGCACGTTTGGAGGTGGTTTCCAGCTCCGGTGACCTTCGGCCAAGCAGCGGTGCCCAGCGAGCAGGAGGCAGCCCAGACCCTCCTCGGCCGAAGGGTGAGCACAGGCCTAGGGGCGAAACCGGCAAGCGCTGCTTTGCTGAGCAAACACGCACTGGGGCTGAGCTTGCTTTCCCGAGGAGAGTTTCCCTTTCTAGAAGGCAGCTCCCAGAAGCTAGTTTTGTGCCCTTTCTGAGATGAGCCCTAGGTGGTTCCCTCCCTAGCAGGCGGAGGTTGGAGTGCTGGGGCTAGTGCACACAAGGCCTATTCAGACCCCATCCCCCTTCTCCCTGAAGGAGAGCACGTTTGGAGTTTGTTTCCAGCTCTGGTGGCCCTCGGCCAAGCACCGGTGCACAGGGAGCGGGAGGCAGCCCAGACCCTCCTCGGCCCTAGGGCGATCACAGGCCTAGGGGCGAAACCGGCAAGCGCTGCTTTGCTGAGCACACACGCACTGGGGCTGAGCTTGCTTTCCCGAGGAGAGTTTCCCTCTCGAGAAGGCAGCTCCCAGAAGCTCATTTTGTGCCCTTTCTGAGATGGGCCCTAGGTGGGTCCCTCCCTAGCAGGCGAAGGTTTGGGTGCTGGGGCCAGTGCACACAAGGCCTTTTCAGACCCCATCCACCTTCTCCCTGAAGGAGAGCACGTTTGGAGGTGGTTTCCAGCTCCGGTGACCCTTGGCCAAGCATCGGCGCACAGGGAGCGAGAGGCAGCCCAGACCCTCCTCTGCCGAAGGGCGAGCACAGGGGTAGGGGCGAAACCGGCAAGCACTGCTTTGCTGAGCACACACGCACTGGGGCTGAGCTTGCTTTCCCGATGAGAGTTTCCCTTTCGAGAAGGCCGCTCCCAGAAGCTAGTTTTGTGCCCTTTCTGAGATGGGCCCTAGGTGGGTCCCTCCCTAGCAGGCGAAGGGTGGGGTGCTGGGGCCAGTGCACACAAGGCCTTTTCAGACCCCATCCGCCTTCTCCCTGAAGGAGAGCACGTTTGGAGGTGGTTTCCAGCTCCGGTGACCTTCGGCCAAGCAGCGGTTCCCAGGGAGCAGGAGGCAGCCCAGACCCTCCTCGGCCGAAGGGCGAGCACAGGCCTAGGGGCGAAACCGCCAAGCGCTGCTTTGCTGAGCACACACGCACTGGGGCTGAGCTTGCTTTCCCGAGGAGAGTTTCCCTCTCGAGAAGGCAGCTCCCAGAAGCTAGTTTTGTGCCCTTTATGAGATGGGCCCTAGGTGGGTCCCTCCCGAGCAGGTGAAGTGTGGGGTGCTGGGGCCAGTGTACACAAGGCCTTTTCAGACCCCATCCGCCTTCTCCCTGAAGGAGAGCACGTTTGGAGGTGGTTTCCACCTCCGGGGACCTTCGACCAAGCACCGGTGCCCAGGGAGCAGGAGGCAGCCCAGACCCTCCTCGGCCGAAGGGCGAGCACAGGCCTAGGGGCGAAACCGGCAAGCGCTGCTTTGCTGAGCAAACACGCACTGGGGCTGAGCTTTCTTTCCCGAGGAGAGTTTCCCTTTCGAGAAGGCAGCTCCCAGAAGCTAGTTTTGTGCCCTTTCTGAGATGAGCCCTAGGTGGTTCCCTCCCTAGCAGGCGGAGGTTGGGGTGCTGGGGCCAGTGCACACAAGGCCTTTTCAGACCCCATCCCCCTTCTCCCTGAAGGAGAGCACGTTTGGAGTTGGTTTCCAGCTCTGGTGGCCCTCGGCAAAGCACCGGTGCACAGGGAGCGGGAGGCAGCCCAGACCCTCCTCGGCCCTAGGGCGATCACAGGCCTAGGGGCGAAACCAGCAAGCGCTGCTTTGCTGAGCACACACGCAGTGGGGCTGAGCTTGCTTTCCCGAGGAGAGTTTCCCTTTTGTGAACGCAGCTCCCAGAAGCTAGTTTTGTGCCCTTTCGGAGATGGGCCCTAGGTGGGTCCCTCCCGAGCAGGTGAAGTGTGGGGTGCTGGGGCCAGTGCCCACAAGGCCTTTTCAGGCCCCATCCGCGTTCTCCCTGAAGGAGAGCACGTTTGGAGGTGGTTTCCAACTCCGGTGACCCTCGGCCAAGCACCGGTGCACAGGGAGCGGGAGGCAGCCCAGATCCTCCTCGGCCGAAGGGCGAGCACAGGCCTAGGGGCGAAACCATCAAGCGCTGCTTTGCTGAGCAAACACGCACTGGGGCTGAGCTTGCTTTCCCGAGGAGAGTTTCCCTCTCGAGAAGGCAGCTCCCAGAAGCTCGTTTTGTGCCCTTTCTGAGATGGGCCCTAGGTGGGTCCCTCCCTAGCAGGTGGAGGGTGGGGTGCTGGGGCCAGTGCACACAAGGCTTTTTCAGACCCCACCGGCTTCTCCCTGAAGGAGAGCACGTTTGGAGTTGGTTTCCACCTCCGGTGACCCTCGGCCAAGCACCGGCAGACAGGTAGCAGGAGGCAGTCCAGACCCTCCTAGGCCAAAGGGCGAGCAAAGGCCTAGGGGCGAAACCGGCAAGCGCTGCTTTGCTGAGCAAACACGCACTGGGGCTGAGCTTGCTTTCTCGAGGAGAGTTTCCCTCTCGAGAAGGCAGCTCCCAGAAGCTAGTTTTGTGCCCTTTATGAGATGGGCCCTAGGTGGGTCCCTCCCTAGCAGGCGAAGTTTGCGGTGCTAGGGCCAGTGCACACAAGGCCTTTTCAGACCCCATCCGCCTTCTCCCTGAAGGAGAGCACGTTTGGAGGTGGTTTCCAGCTCCGGGGACCTTCGGCCAAGCACCGGTGCCCAGGGAGCGGGAGGCAGCCCAGACCCTCCTCGGCCGAAGGGCGAGCACAGGCCTAGGGGCGAAACCGGCAAGCGCTGCTTTGCTGAGCACACACGCACTGGGGCTGAGCTTGCTTTCCCGAGGAGAGTTTCCCTTTCGAGAAGGCAGCTCCCAGAAGCTCGTTTTGTGCCCTTTCTGAGATGGGCCCTAGGTGGGTCCCTCCTGAGCAGGCGAAGGGTGGGGTGCTGGGGCCAGTGCACACAAGGCCTTTTCAGACCCCATCCGCCTTCTCCCTGAAGGAGAGCACGTTTGGAGTTGGTTTCCAGCTCCGGTGACCCTCGGCCAAGCACCGGCGCACAGGGAGCAGGAGGCAGCCCAGACCCTCCTCGGCCGAAAGGCGAGCACAGGCCTAGGGGCGAAACCGGCAAGCGCTGCTTTGCTGAGCACACACGCACTGGGGCTGAGCTTGCTTTCCCGATGAGAGTTTCCCTTTCGAGAAGGCAGCTCCCAGAAGCTAGTTTTGTGCCCTTTCTGAGATGAGCCCTAGGTGGTTCCCTCCCTAGCAGGCGGAGGTTGGGGTGCTGGGGCCAGTGCACACAAGGCCTTTTCAGACCCCATCCCCCTTCTCCCTGAAGGAGAGCACGTTTGGAGTTGGTTTCCAGCTCCGGTGGCCCTCGGCCAAGCACCGGTGCACAGGGAGCGGGAGGCAGCCCAGACCCTCCTAGGCCGAACGGCGAGCACAGGCCTAGGGGCGAAACCGGCAAGCGCTGCTTTGCTGAGCACACACGCACTGGGGCTGAGCTTGCTTTCCCGAGGAGAGTTTCCCTTTTGTGAACGCAGCTCCCAGAAGCTAGTTTTGTGCCCTTTCGGAGATGGGCCCTAGGTGGGTCCCTCCCGAGCAGGTGAAGTGTGGGGTGCTGCGGCCAGTGCCCACCAGGCCTTTTCAGGCCCCATCCGTGTTCTCCCTGAAGGAGAGCACGTTTGGAGGTGGTTTCCAGCTCCGGTGACCCTCGGCCAAGCACCGGTGCCCAGGGAGCGGGAGGCAGCCCAGATCCTCCTCGGCCGAAGGGCGAGCACAGGCCTAGGGGCGAAACCGGCAAGCGCTGCTTTGCTGAGCACACACGCACTGGGGCTGAGCTTGCTTTCCCGAGGAGAGTTTCCCTCTCGAGAAGGCAGCTCCCAGAAGCTCGTTTTGTGCCCTTTCTGAGATGGGCCCTAGGTGGGTCCCTCCCTAGCAGGCGGAGGGAGGGGTGCTGGGGCGAGTGCACACAAGGCCTTTGCAGACCCCATCCGCCTTCTCCCTGAAGGAGAGCACGTTTGGAGGTGGTTTCCAGCTCCGGTGACCCTCGGCCAAGCACCGGCAGACAGGGAGCAGGAGGCAGTCCAGACCCTCCTAGGCCGAAGGGCGAGCACAGGCCTAGGGGCGAAACCGGCAAGCGCTGCTTTGCTGAGCACACACGCACTGGGGCTGAGCTTGCTTTCCCGAGGAGAGTTTCCCTTTCGAGAAGGCAGCTCCCAGAAGCTCGTTTTGTGCCCTTTCGGAGATGGGCCCTAGGTGGGTCCCTCCCTAGCAGGCGAAGGGAGGGGTGATGCGGCCAGTGCACACAAGGCCTTTGCAGACCCCATCCGCCTTCTCCCTGAAGGAGAGCACGTTTGGAGGTGGTTTCCAGCTGCGGTGGCCCTCGGCCATGCACCGGTGCCCAGGGAGCAGGAGGCAGCCCAGACCCTCCTCGGCCGAAGGGTGAGCCCAGGCCTAGGGGCGAAACCGGCAAGCGCTGCTTTGCTGAGCACACACGCACTGGGGCTGAGCTTGCTTTCCCGAGGAGAGTTTCCCTTTCGAGAAGGCAGCTCCCAGAAGCTAGTTTTATGCCCTTTCGGAGATGGGCCCTAGGTGGGTTCCTCCCTAGCAGGCGGAGGGTGGGGTGCTGGGTCCAGTGCACACAAGGCCTTTGCAGACCCCATCCGCCTTCTCCCTGAAGGAGAGCAAGTTTGGAGGTGTTTTCCAGCTCCGGTGACCCTCGGCCAAGCACCGGTGCATAGGGAGCATGATGCAGCCCAGACCCTCCTTGGCCGAAGGGCGAGCACAGGCCTAGGGGGGAAAAAGGCAAGCGTTGCTTTGCTGAGCACACACGCACTGGGGCTGAGCTTGCTTTCCCGAGGAGAGTTTCCCTTTCGAGAAGGCAGCTCCCAGAAGCTCATTTTGTGCCCTTTCTGAGATGGGCCCTAGGTGGGTCCCTCCCTAGCAGGCGAAGGTTTGGGTGCTGGGGCCAGTGCACACAAGGCCTTTTCAGACCCCATCCACCTCCTCCCTGAAGGAGAGCACGTTTGGAGTTGGTTTCCAGCTCCGGTGACCCTTGGCCAAGCATCGGCGCACAGGGAGCGGGAGGCAGCCCAGACCCTCCTCTGCCGAAGGGCGAGCACAGGCCTAGGGGCGAAACCGGCAAGCACTGCTTTGCTGAGCACACATGCACTGGGGCTGAGCTTGCTTTCCCGATGAGAGTTTCCCTTTCGAGAAGGCCGCTCCCAGAAGCTAGTTTTGTGCCCTTTCTGAGATGGGCCCTAGGTGGGTCCCTCCCTAGCAGGCGAAGGGTGGGGTGCTGGGGCGAGTGCACACAAGGCCTTTGCAGACCCCATCCGCCTTCTCCCTGAAGGAGAGCACGTTTGGAAGTGGTTTCCACCTCCGGGGACCTTCGGCCAAGCACCGGTGCCCAGGGAGCGGGAGGCAGCCCAGACCCTCCTAGGCCGAAGGGCGAGCACAGGCCTAGGGGCGAAACCGGCAAGCGCTGCTTTGCTGAGCAAACACGCACTGGGGCTGAGCTTGCTTTCCCGAGGAGAGTTTCCCTTTCGAGAAGGCAGCTCCCAGAAGCTCGTTTTGTGCCCTTTCTGAGATGGGCCCTAGGTGGGTCCCTCCTGAGCAGGCGAAGGTTTGGGTGCTGGGGCCAGTGCACACAAGGCCTTTTCAGACCCCATCCGCCTTCTCCCTGAAGGAGAGCACGTTTGGAGTTGGTTTCCAGCTCCGGTGACCCTCGGCCAAGCACCGGCGCACAGGGAGCAGGAGGCAGCCCAGACCCTCCTCGGCCGAAAGGCGAGCACAGGCCTAGGGGCGAAACCGGCAAGCGCTGCTTTGCTGAGCACACACGCACTGGGGCTGAGCTTGCTTTCCCGATGAGAGTTTCCCTTTCGAGAAGGCAGCTCCCAGAAGCTAGTTTTGTGCCCTTTCTGAGATGAGCCCTAGGTGGTTCCCTCCCTAGCAGGCGGAGGTTGGGGTGCTGGGGCCAGTGCACACAAGGCCTTTTCAGACCCCATCCCCCTTCTCCCTGAAGGAGAGCACGTTTGGAGTTGGTTTCCAGCTCCGGTGGCCCTCGGCCAAGCACCGGCGCACAGGGAGCAGGAGGCAGCCCAGACCCTCCTCGGCCGAAAGGCGAGCACAGGCCTAGGGGCGAAACCGGCAAGCGCTGCTTTGCTGAGCACACACGCACTGGGGCTGAGCTTGCTTTCCCGAGGAGAGTTTCCCTTTCGAGAAGGCAGCTCCCAGAAGCTCGTTTTGTGCCCTTTCGGAGATGGGCCCTAGGTGGGTTCCTCCCTAGCAGGCGGAGGGTGGGGTGCTGGGGCCAGTGCCCACAAGGCCTTTTCAGGCCCCATCCGCGTTCTCCCTGAAGTAGAGCACGTTTGGAGGTGGTTTCCAGCTCCGGTGACCCTCGGCCAAGCACCGGTGCCCAGGGAGCGGGAGGCAGCCCAGATCCTCCTCGGCCGAAGGGCGAGCACATGCCTAGGGGCGAAACCGGCAAGCGCTGCTTTGCTGAGCACACACGCACTGGGGCTGAGCTTGCTTTCCCGAGGAGAGTTTCCCTTTCGAGAAGGCAGCTCCCAGAAGCTCGTTTTGTGCCCTTTCTGAGATGGGCCCTAGGTGGGTCCCTCCCTAGCAGGCGAAGGGTGGGGTGCTGGGGCCAGTGCCCACAAGGCCTTTTCAGACCCCATCCGCCTTCTCCCTGAAGGAGAGCACGTTTGGAGGTGGTTTCCAGCTCCGGTGACCCTCGGCCAAGCACCGGCGCACAGGGAGCGGGAGGCAGCCCAGACCCTCCTCGGCCGAAAGGCGAGCACAGGCCTAGGGGCGAAACCGGCAAGCGCTGCTTTGCTGAGCACACACGCACTGGGGCTGAGCTTGCTTTCCCGAGGAGAGTTTCCCTTTCGAGAAGGCAGCTCCCAGAAGCTAGTTTTGTGCCCTTTCGGAGATGGGCCCTAGGTGGGTTCCTCCCTAGCAGGCGGAGGGTGGGGTGCTGGGGCCAGTGTACACAAGGCCTTTGCAGAGCCCATCCGCCTTCTCCCTGAAGGAGAGCACGTTTGGAGGTGGTTTCCAGCTCCGGTGACCCTCGGCCAAGCACCGGCGCACAGGGAGCAGGAGGCAGCCCAGACCCTCCTCGGACGAAAGGCGAGCACAGGCCTAGGGGCGAAACCGGCAAGCGCTGCTTTGCTGAGCAAACACGCACTGGGGCTGAGCTTGCTTTCCCGAGGAGAGTTTCCCTTTCGAGAAGGCAGCTCCCAGAAGCTAGTTTTGTGCCCTTTCGGAGATGGGCCCTAGGTGGGTTCCTCCCTAGCAGGCGGAGGGTGGGGTGCTGGGGCCAGTGTACACAAGGCCTTTGCAGAGCCCATCCGCCTTCTCCCTGAAGGAGAGCAAGTTTGGAGGTGGTTTCCAGCTCCGGTGACCCTCGGCCAAGCACCGGTGCATAGGGAGCATGATGCAGCCCAGACCCTCCTTGGCCGAAGGGCGAGCACAGGCCTAGGGGCGAAACAGTCAAGCCCTGCTTTGCTGAGCACACACGCACTGGGGCTGAGCTTGCTTTCCCGAGGAGAGTTTCCCTTTCGAGAAGGCCGCTCCCAGAAGCTAGTTTTGTGCCCTTTCTGAGATGGGCCCTAGGTGGGTCCCTCCCTAGCAGGCGAAGGGTGGGGTGCTGGGGCGAGTGCACACAAGGCCTTTGCAGACCCCATCCGCCTTCTCCCTGAAGGAGAGCACGTTTGGAGGTGGATTCCAGCTCCGGTGACCTTCGGCCAAGCAGCGGTGCCCAGCGAGCAGGAGGCAGCCCACACCCTCCTCGGCCGAAGGGTGAGCACAGGCCTAGGGGCGAAACCGGCAAGCGCTGCTTTGCTGAGCAAACACGCACTGGGGCTGAGCTTGCTTTCCCGAGGAGAGTTTCCCTTTCTAGAAGGCAGCTCCCAGAAGCTAGTTTTGTGCCCTTTCTGAGATGAGCCCTAGGTGGTTCCCTCCCTAGCAGGCGGAGGTTGGAGTGCTGGGGCTAGTGCACACAAGGCCTATTCAGACCCCATCCCCCTTCTCCCTGAAGGAGAGCACGTTTGGAGTTGGTTTCCAGCTCCGGTGACCCTCGGCCAAGCACCGGCGCACAGGGAGCAGGAGGCAGCCCAGACCCTCCTCGGCCGAAAGGCGAGCACAGGCCTAGGGGCGAAACCGGCAAGCGCTGCTTTGCTGAGCAAACACGCACTGGGGCTGAGCTTGCTTTCCCGAGGAGAGTTTCCCTTTCGAGAAGGCAGCTCCCAGAAGCTCGTTTTGTGCCCTTTCGGAGATGGGCCCTAGGTGGGTTCCTCCCTAGCAGGCGGAGGGTGGGGTGCTGGGGCCAGTGCCCACAAGGCCTTTTCAGGCCCCATCCGCGTTCTCCCTGAAGTAGAGCACGTTTGGAGGTGGTTTCCAGCTCCGGTGACCCTCGGCCAAGCACCGGTGCCCAGGGAGCGGGAGGCAGCCCAGATCCTCCTCGGCCGAAGGGCGAGCACATGCCTAGGGGCGAAACCGGCAAGCGCTGCTTTGCTGAGCACACACGCACTGGGGCTGAGCTTGCTTTCCCGAGGAGAGTTTCCCTTTCGAGAAGGCAGCTCCCAGAAGCTCGTTTTGTGCCCTTTCTGAGATGGGCCCTAGGTGGGTCCCTCCCTAGCAGGCGAAGGGTGGGGTGCTGGGGCCAGTGCCCACAAGGCCTTTTCAGACCCCATCCGCCTTCTCCCTGAAGGAGAGCACGTTTGGAGGTGGTTTCCAGCTCCGGTGACCCTCGGCCAAGCACCGGCGCACAGGGAGCAGGAGGCAGCCCAGACCCTCCTCGGCCGAAAGGCGAGCACAGGCCTAGGGGCGAAACCGGCAAGCGCTGCTTTGCTGAGCACACACGCACTGGAGCTGAGCTTGCTTTCCCAAGGAGAGTTTCCCATTTGTGAACGCAGCTCCCAGAAGCTAGTTTTGTGCCCTTTCTGAGATGGGCCCTAGGTGGGTCCCTCCCTAGCAGGTGGAGGGTGGGGTGCTGGGGCCAGTGCACACAAGGCTTTTTCAGACCCCACCGCCTTCTCCCTGAAGGAGAGCACGTTTGGAGGTGGATTCCAGCTCCGGTGACCCTCGGCCAAGCACCGGTGCACAGGGAGCGGGAAAAGCCCAGACCCTCCTCGGCCGAAGGGCGAGCACAGGCCTAGGGGCGAAACCGGCAAACGCTGATTTGTGAGCACACACGCACTGGGGCTGAGCTTGCTTTCCCGAGGAGAGTTTCCCTCTCGAGAAGGCAGCTCCCAGAAGCTAGTTTTGTGCCCTTTTTGAGATGGGCCCTAGGTGGGTCCCTCCCTAGCAGGCGGAGGGAGGGGTGCTGGGGCGAGTGCACACAAGGCCTTTTCAGACCCCATCCGCCTTCTCCCTGAAGGAGAGCACGTTTGGAGGTGGTTTCCAGCTCCGGTGACCCTCGGCCAAGCACCGGCGGACAGGGAGCAGGAGGCAGTCCAGACCCTCCTCGGCCGAAGGGAGAGCACAGGCCTAGGGGCGAAACCGGCAAGCGCTGCTTTGCTGAGCAAACACGCACTGGGGCTGAGCTTGCTTTCCCGAGGAGAGTTTCCCTCTCGAGAAGGCAGCTCCCAGAAGCTCGTTTTGTGCCCTTTCTGAGATGGGGCCTAGGTGGGTCCCTCCCTAGCAGGCAAAGGGTGGGGTGCTGGGGCCAGTGCACACAAGGCCTTTTCAGACCCCATCCGACTTCTCCCTGAGGGAGAGCACGTTTGGAGGTGGATTCCAGCTCCGGTGACCCTCGCCCAAGCACCGGTGCCCAGGGAGCGGGAGGCAGCCCAGACCCTCCTCGGCACTAGGGCGAGCACAGGCCTAGGGGCGAAACCGGCAAGCGCTGCTTTGCTGAGCACACACGCACTGGGGCTGAGCTTGCTTTCCCGAGGAGAGTTTCCCTCTCGAGAAGGCAGCTCCCAGAAGCTCGTTTTGTGCCCTTTCTGAGATGGGCCCTAGGTGGGTCCCTCCCGAGCAGGCGAATGGTGGGGTGCTGGGACCAGTGCCCACAAGGCCTTTTCAGGCCCCATCCGCCTTCTCCCTGAAGGACAGCACGTTTGGAGTTGCTTTGCAGCTCCGGTGATCCTTGGCCAAGCATCGGCGCACAGGGAGCGGGAGGCAGCCCAGACCCTCCTCTGCCGAAGGGCGAGCACAGGCGTAGGGGCGAAACCGGCAAGCACTGCTTTGCTGAGCACACACGCACTGGGGCTGAGCTTGCTTTCCCGATGAGATTTTCCCTTTCGAGAAGGCAGCTCCCAGAAGCTAGTTTTGTGCCCTTTCTGAGATGAGCCCTAGGTGGTTCCCTCCCTAGCAGGCGGAGGTTGGGGTGCTGGGGCCAGTGCACACAAGGCCTTTTCAGACCCCATCCCCCTTCTCCCTGAAGGAGAGCACGTTTGGAGTTGGTTTCCAGCTCCGGTGGCCCTCGGCCAAGCACCGGTGCACAGGGAGTGGGAGGCAGCCCAGACCCTCCTCGGCCCTAGGGCGATCACAGGCCTAGGGGCGAAAGCGGCAAGCGCTGCTTTGCTGAGCACACACGCACTGGAGCTGAGCTTGCTTTCCGAAGGAGAGTTTCCCATTTGTGAACGCAGCTCCCAGAAGCTAGTTTTGTGCCGTTTCTGAGATGGGCCCTAGGTGGGTCCCTCCCGAGCAGGTGAAGTGTGGGGTGCTGGGGCCAGAGCCCACAAGGCCTTTTTAGGCCCCATCCGCGTTCTCCCTGAAGGAGAGCACGTTTGGAGTTGGTTTCCAGCTCCGGTGACCCTCGGCCAAGCACCGGTGCCCAGGGAGCGGGAGGCAGCCCAGATCCTCCTCGGCCGAAGGGCGAGCACAGGCCTAGGGGCGAAACCGGCAAGCGCTGCTTTGCTGAGCACACACGCACTGGGGCTGAGCTTGCTTTCCGGAGGAGAGTTTCCCTCTCGAGAAGGCAGCTCCCAGAAGCTCGTTTTGGGCCCTTTTGGAGATGGGCCCTAGGTGGGTCCCTCCCTAGCAGGTGGAGGGTGGGGTGCTGGGGCCAGTGCACACAAGGCCTTTTCAGACCCCATCCGCCTTCTCCCTGAAGGAGAGCACGTTTGGAGGTGGTTTCCAGCTCCGGTGACCCTCAGCCAAGCACCGGCGCACAGGGAGCTGGAGGCAGCCCAGACCCTCCTCGGCCGAAAGGCGAGCACAAGCCTAGGGGCGAAACCGGCAAGCGCTGATTTGCTGAGCAAACACGCACTGGGGCTGAGCTTGTTTTCCCGAGGAGAGATTCCCTCTCGAGAAGGCAGCTCCCAGAAGCTCGTTTTGTGCCCTTTCTGAGATGGGCCCTTGGTGGGTCCCTACCTAGCAGGTGGAGGGTGGGCTGCTGGGGCCAGTGCACACAAGGCTTTTTCAGACCCCACCGCCTTCTCCCTGAAGGAGAGCAGGTTTGGAGTTGGTTTCCAACTCCGGTGACCCTCGGCCAAGCACCGGTGCACAAGGAGCGGGAAAAACCCACACCCTCCTCGGCGGAAAGGCGAGCACAGGCCTAGGGGCGAAACCGGCAAGCGCTGCTTTGCTGAGCAAACACGCACTGGGGCTGAGCTTGCTTTCCGGAGGAGAGTTTCCCTCTCGAGAAGGCAGCTCCCAGAAGCTCGTTTTGTGCCCTTTCTGAGATGGGCACTAGGTGGGTCCCTCTCTAGCAGGCGAAGGGTGGGGTGCTGGGGCCAGTGCACACAAGGCCTTTTCAGACCCCATCCGCCTTCTCCCTGAAGGAGAGCACGTTTGGAGGTGGTTTCCAGCTCCGGTGGCCCTCGGCCAAGCACCGGTGCACAGGGAGCGGGAGGCAGCCCGAACCCTCCTAGGCCCTAGGGCAAGCACAGGTCTAGGGGCGAAACCGGCAAGCGCTGCTTTGTTGAGCAAACACGCACTGGGGTGAGCTTGCGTTCCCGAGGAGAGTTTCCCTTTCGAGAAGGCAGCTCCTAGAAGCTCGTTTTGTGCCCTTTCTGAGATGGGCCCTAGGTGGGTCCCTCCCTAGCAGGCAAAGGGTCGGGTGCTGGGGCCAGTGCACACAAGGCCTTTTCAGACCCCATCCGACTTCTCCCTGAAGGAGAGCACGTTTGGAGGTGGATTCCAGCTCCGGAGACCCTCGGCCAAGCACCGGTGCCCAGGGAGTGGGAGACAGCCGGAAACCTCCTAGGCCCTAGGGCAAGCACAGGTCTAGGGGCGAAACCGGCAAAGGCTGCTTTGTTGAGCAAACATGCACTGGGTTGAGCTTTCGATCCCGAGGAGAGTTTCCCTTTCGAGAAGGCAGCTCCTAGAAGCTCGTTTTGTGCCCTTTCTGAGATGGGCCCTAGGTGGGTCCCTCCCTAGCAGGCAAAGGGTGGGGTGCTGGGGCCAGTGCACACAAGGCCTTTTCAGACCCCATCCGACTTCTCCCTGAAGGAGAGCACGTTTGGAGGTGGATTCCAGCTCCGGTGACCCTCGGCCAAGCACCGGCGCACAGGGAGTGGGAGGCAGCCCAGACCCTCCTCGGCACTAGGGCGAGCACAGGCCTAGGGGCGAAACCGGCAAGCGCTGCTTTGCTGAGCAAACACGCACTGGGGTGAGCTTGCGTTCCCGAGGAGAGTTTCCCTTTCGAGAAGGCAGCTCCCAGAAGCTCGTTTTGTGCCCTTTCTGAGATGGGCCCTAGGTGGGTCCCTCCCGAGCAGGGGGAGCGTGGGGTGCTGGGGCCAGGGCACACAAGGCCTTTGCAGACCCCATCCGACTTCTCCCTGAAGGAGAGCACGTTTGGAGGTGGTTTCCAGCTCCGGTGACCCTCGGCCAAGCGCCGGTGCACAGGGTGCGGGAGGCAGCCCAGACCCTCCTCGGCCGAAGGGCGAGCACAGGCCTAGGGGCAAAACCGGCAAGCGCTGCTTTGCTGAGCAAACACGCACTGGGGCTGAGCTTGCTTTCCCGAGGAGAGTTTCCCTTTCGAGAAGGCAGCTCCCAGAAGCTCGTTTTGTGCCCTTTCTGAGATGGGCCCTAGGTGGGTCCCTCCCTAGCAGGCGAAGGGTGGGGTGCTGGGGCCAGTGCACACAAGGCCTTTTCAGACCCCATCCGCCTTCTCCCTGAAGGAGAGCACGTTTGGAGTTGGTTTCCAGCTCCGGTGACCCTCGGCCAAACACCGGTGCACAGGGAGCGGGAGGCAGCCCACACCCTCCTCGGCCGAAGGGCGAGCACAGGCCTAGGGGCGAAACCGGCAAGCGCTGCTTTGCTGAGCAAACACGCACTGGGGCTGAGCTTGCTTTCCTGAGCAGAGTTTCCCTTTGGAGAAGGCAGCTCCCAGAGGCTAGTTTTGTGCCCTTTCTGAGATGGGCACTAGGTGGGTCCCTCTCTAGCAGGCGAAGGGTGGGGTGCTGGGGCCAGTGCACACAAGGCCTTTTCAGACCCCATCCGCCTTCTCCCTGAAGGAGAGCACGTTTGGAGTTGGTTTCCAGCTCCGGTGGCCCTCGGCCAAGCACCGTTGCACAGGGAGCGGGAGGCATCCCGAACCCTCCTAGGCCCTAGGGCAAGCACAGGTCTAGGGGCGAAACCGGCAAGGGCTGCTTTGTTGACCAAACACGCACTTGGGTGAGCTTGCGTTCCCGAGGAGAGTTTCCCTCTCGAGAAGGCAGCTCCCAGAAGCTCGTTTTGTGCCCTTTCTGAGATGGGGCCTAGGTGGGTCCCTCCCTAGCAGGCAAAGGGTGGGGTGCTGGGGCCAGTGCACACAAGGCCTTTTCAGACCCCATCCGACTTCTCCCTGAGGGAGAGCACGTTTGGAGGTGGATTCCAGCTCCGGTGACCCTCGCCCAAGCACCGGTGCCCAGGGAGCGGGAGGCAGCCCAGACCCTCCTCGGCACTAGGGCGAGCACAGGCCTAGGGGCGAAACCGGCAAGCGCTGCTTTGCTGAGCACACACGCACTGGGGCTGAGCTTGCTTTCCCGAGGAGAGTTTCCCTCTCGAGAAGGCAGCTCCCAGAAGCTCGTTTTGTGCCCTTTCTGAGATGGGCCCTAGGTGGGTCCCTCCCGAGCAGGCGAATGGTGGGGTGCTGGGACCAGTGCCCACAAGGCCTTTTCAGGCCCCATCCGCCTTCTCCCTGAAGGACAGCACGTTTGGAGTTGCTTTGCAGCTCCGGTGATCCTTGGCCAAGCATCGGCGCACAGGGAGCGGGAGGCAGCCCAGACCCTCCTCGGCCGAAGGGCGAGCACAGGCCTAGGGGCGAAACCGGCAAGCACTGCTTTGCTGAGCACACACGCACTGGGGCTGAGCTTGCTTTCCCGATGAGATTTTCCCTTTCGAGAAGGCAGCTCCCAGAAGCTAGTTTTGTGCCCTTTCTGAGATGAGCCCTAGGTGGTTCCCTCCCTAGCAGGCGGAGGTTGGGGTGCTGGGGCCAGTGCACACAAGGCCTTTTCAGACCCCATCCCCCTTCTCCCTGAAGGAGAGCACGTTTGGAGTTGGTTTCCAGCTCCGGTGGCCCTCGGCCAAGCACCGGTGCACAGGGAGTGGGAGGCAGCCCAGACCCTCCTCGGCCCTAGGGCGATCACAGGCCTAGGGGCGAAAGCGGCAAGCGCTGCTTTGCTGAGCACACACGCACTGGAGCTGAGCTTGCTTTCCGAAGGAGAGTTTCCCATTTGTGAACGCAGCTCCCAGAAGCTAGTTTTGTGCCGTTTCTGAGATGGGCCCTAGGTGGGTCCCTCCCGAGCAGGTGAAGTGTGGGGTGCTGGGGCCAGAGCCCACAAGGCCTTTTCAGGCCCCATCCGCGTTCTCCCTGAAGGAGAGCACGTTTGGAGTTGGTTTCCAGCTCCGGTGACCCTCGGCCAAGCACCGGTGCCCAGGGAGCGGGAGGCAGCCCAGATCCTCCTCGGCCGAAGGGCGAGCACAGGCCTAGGGGCGAAACCGGCAAGCGCTGCTTTGCTGAGCACACACGCACTGGGGCTGAGCTTGCTTTCCGGAGGAGAGTTTCCCTCTCGAGAAGGCAGCTCCCAGAAGCTCGTTTTGGGCCCTTTTGGAGATGGGCCCTAGGTGGGTCCCTCCCTAGCAGGTGGAGGGTGGGGTGCTGGGGCCAGTGCACACAAGGCCTTTTCAGACCCCATCCGCCTTCTCCCTGAAGGAGAGCACGTTTGGAGGTGGTTTCCAGCTACGGTGACCCTCAGCCAAGCACCGGCGCACAGGGAGCTGGAGGCAGCCCAGACCCTCCTCGGCCGAAAGGCGAGCACAAGCCTAGGGGCGAAACCGGCAAGCGCTGATTTGCTGAGCAAACACGCACTGGGGCTGAGCTTGTTTTCCCGAGGAGAGATTCCCTCTCGAGAAGGCAGCTCCCAGAAGCTCGTTTTGTGCCCTTTCTGAGATGGGCCCTTGGTGGGTCCCTACCTAGCAGGTGGAGGGTGGGCTGCTGGGGCCAGTGCACACAAGGCTTTTTCAGACCCCACCGCCTTCTCCCTGAAGGAGAGCAGGTTTGGAGTTGGTTTCCAACTCCGGTGACCCTCGGCCAAGCACCGGTGCACAAGGAGCGGGAAAAACCCACACCCTCCTCGGCGGAAAGGCGAGCACAGGCCTAGGGGCGAAACCGGCAAGCGCTGCTTTGCTGAGCAAACACGCACTGGGGCTGAGCTTGCTTTCCGGAGGAGAGTTTCCCTCTCGAGAAGGCAGCTCCCAGAAGCTCGTTTTGTGCCCTTTCTGAGATGGGCACTAGGTGGGTCCCTCTCTAGCAGGCGAAGGGTGGGGTGCTGGGGCCAGTGCACACAAGGCCTTTTCAGACCCCATCCGCCTTCTCCCTGAAGGAGAGCACGTTTGGAGGTGGTTTCCAGCTCCGGTGGCCCTCGGCCAAGCACCGGTGCACAGGGAGCGGGAGGCAGCCCGAACCCTCCTAGGCCCTAGGGCAAGCACAGGTCTAGGGGCGAAACCGGCAAGCGCTGCTTTGTTGAGCAAACACGCACTGGGGTGAGCTTGCGTTCCCGAGGAGAGTTTCCCTTTCGAGAAGGCAGCTCCTAGAAGCTCGTTTTGTGCCCTTTCTGAGATGGGCCCTAGGTGGGTCCCTCCCTAGCAGGCAAAGGGTCGGGTGCTGGGGCCAGTGCACACAAGGCCTTTTCAGACCCCATCCGACTTCTCCCTGAAGGAGAGCACGTTTGGAGGTGGATTCCAGCTCCGGAGACCCTCGGCCAAGCACCGGTGCCCAGGGAGTGGGAGACAGCCGGAAACCTCCTAGGCCCTAGGGCAAGCACAGGTCTAGGGGCGAAACCGGCAAAGGCTGCTTTGTTGAGCAAACATGCACTGGGTTGAGCTTTCGATCCCGAGGAGAGTTTCCCTTTCGAGAAGGCAGCTCCTAGAAGCTCGTTTTGTGCCCTTTCTGAGATGGGCCCTAGGTGGGTCCCTCCCTAGCAGGCAAAGGGTGGGGTGCTGGGGCCAGTGCACACAAGGCCTTTTCAGACCCCATCCGACTTCTCCCTGAAGGAGAGCACGTTTGGAGGTGGATTCCAGCTCCGGTGACCCTCGGCCAAGCACCGGCGCACAGGGAGTGGGAGGCAGCCCAGACCCTCCTCGGCACTAGGGCGAGCACAGGCCTAGGGGCGAAACCGGCAAGCGCTGCTTTGCTGAGCAAACACGCACTGGGGTGAGCTTGCGTTCCCGAGGAGAGTTTCCCTTTCGAGAAGGCAGCTCCCAGAAGCTCGTTTTGTGCCCTTTCTGAGATGGGCCCTAGGTGGGTCCCTCCCGAGCAGGGGGAGCGTGGGGTGCTGGGGCCAGGGCACACAAGGCCTTTGCAGACCCCATCCGACTTCTCCCTGAAGGAGAGCACGTTTGGAGGTGGTTTCCAGCTCCGGTGACCCTCGGCCAAGCGCCGGTGCACAGGGTGCGGGAGGCAGCCCAGACCCTCCTCGGCCGAAGGGCGAGCACAGGCCTAGGGGCAAAACCGGCAAGCGCTGCTTTGCTGAGCAAACACGCACTGGGGCTGAGCTTGCTTTCCCGAGGAGAGTTTCCCTTTCGAGAAGGCAGCTCCCAGAAGCTCGTTTTGTGCCCTTTCTGAGATGGGCCCTAGGTGGGTCCCTCCCTAGCAGGCGAAGGGTGGGGTGCTGGGGCCAGTGCACACAAGGCCTTTTCAGACCCCATCCGCCTTCTCCCTGAAGGAGAGCACGTTTGGAGTTGGTTTCCAGCTCCGGTGACCCTCGGCCAAACACCGGTGCACAGGGAGCGGGAGGCAGCCCACACCCTCCTCGGCCGAAGGGCGAGCACAGGCCTAGGGGCGAAACCGGCAAGCGCTGCTTTGCTGAGCAAACACGCACTGGGGCTGAGCTTGCTTTCCTGAGCAGAGTTTCCCTTTGGAGAAGGCAGCTCCCAGAGGCTAGTTTTGTGCCCTTTCTGAGATGGGCACTAGGTGGGTCCCTCTCTAGCAGGCGAAGGGTGGGGTGCTGGGGCCAGTGCACACAAGGCCTTTTCAGACCCCATCCGCCTTCTCCCTGAAGGAGAGCACGTTTGGAGTTGGTTTCCAGCTCCGGTGGCCCTCGGCCAAGCACCGTTGCACAGGGAGCGGGAGGCATCCCGAACCCTCCTAGGCCCTAGGGCAAGCACAGGTCTAGGGGCGAAACCGGCAAGGGCTGCTTTGTTGACCAAACACGCACTTGGGTGAGCTTGCGTTCCCGAGGAGAGTTTCCCTCTCGAGAAGGCAGCTCCCAGAAGCTCGTTTTGTGCCCTTTCTGAGATGGGGCCTAGGTGGGTCCCTCCCTAGCAGGCAAAGGGTGGGGTGCTGGGGCCAGTGCACACAAGGCCTTTTCAGACCCCATCCGACTTCTCCCTGAGGGAGAGCACGTTTGGAGGTGGATTCCAGCTCCGGTGACCCTCGCCCAAGCACCGGTGCCCAGGGAGCGGGAGGCAGCCCAGACCCTCCTCGGCACTAGGGCGAGCACAGGCCTAGGGGCGAAACCGGCAAGCGCTGCTTTGCTGAGCACACACGCACTGGGGCTGAGCTTGCTTTCCCGAGGAGAGTTTCCCTCTCGAGAAGGCAGCTCCCAGAAGCTCGTTTTGTGCCCTTTCTGAGATGGGCCCTAGGTGGGTCCCTCCCGAGCAGGCGAATGGTGGGGTGCTGGGACCAGTGCCCACAAGGCCTTTTCAGGCCCCATCCGCCTTCTCCCTGAAGGACAGCACGTTTGGAGTTGCTTTGCAGCTCCGGTGATCCTTGGCCAAGCATCGGCGCACAGGGAGCGGGAGGCAGCCCAGACCCTCCTCGGCCGAAGGGCGAGCACAGGCCTAGGGGCGAAACCGGCAAGCACTGCTTTGCTGAGCACACACGCACTGGGGCTGAGCTTGCTTTCCCGATGAGATTTTCCCTTTCGAGAAGGCAGCTCCCAGAAGCTAGTTTTGTGCCCTTTCTGAGATGAGCCCTAGGTGGTTCCCTCCCTAGCAGGCGGAGGTTGGGGTGCTGGGGCCAGTGCACACAAGGCCTTTTCAGACCCCATCCCCCTTCTCCCTGAAGGAGAGCACGTTTGGAGTTGGTTTCCAGCTCCGGTGGCCCTCGGCCAAGCACCGGTGCACAGGGAGTGGGAGGCAGCCCAGACCCTCCTCGGCCCTAGGGCGATCACAGGCCTAGGGGCGAAAGCGGCAAGCGCTGCTTTGCTGAGCACACACGCACTGGAGCTGAGCTTGCTTTCCGAAGGAGAGTTTCCCATTTGTGAACGCAGCTCCCAGAAGCTAGTTTTGTGCCGTTTCTGAGATGGGCCCTAGGTGGGTCCCTCCCGAGCAGGTGAAGTGTGGGGTGCTGGGGCCAGAGCCCACAAGGCCTTTTCAGGCCCCATCCGCGTTCTCCCTGAAGGAGAGCACGTTTGGAGTTGGTTTCCAGCTCCGGTGACCCTCGGCCAAGCACCGGTGCCCAGGGAGCGGGAGGCAGCCCAGATCCTCCTCGGCCGAAGGGCGAGCACAGGCCTAGGGGCGAAACCGGCAAGCGCTGCTTTGCTGAGCACACACGCACTGGGGCTGAGCTTGCTTTCCGGAGGAGAGTTTCCCTCTCGAGAAGGCAGCTCCCAGAAGCTCGTTTTGGGCCCTTTTGGAGATGGGCCCTAGGTGGGTCCCTCCCTAGCAGGTGGAGGGTGGGGTGCTGGGGCCAGTGCACACAAGGCCTTTTCAGACCCCATCCGCCTTCTCCCTGAAGGAGAGCACGTTTGGAGGTGGTTTCCAGCTACGGTGACCCTCAGCCAAGCACCGGCGCACAGGGAGCTGGAGGCAGCCCAGACCCTCCTCGGCCGAAAGGCGAGCACAAGCCTAGGGGCGAAACCGGCAAGCGCTGATTTGCTGAGCAAACACGCACTGGGGCTGAGCTTGTTTTCCCGAGGAGAGATTCCCTCTCGAGAAGGCAGCTCCCAGAAGCTCGTTTTGTGCCCTTTCTGAGATGGGCCCTTGGTGGGTCCCTACCTAGCAGGTGGAGGGTGGGCTGCTGGGGCCAGTGCACACAAGGCTTTTTCAGACCCCACCGCCTTCTCCCTGAAGGAGAGCAGGTTTGGAGTTGGTTTCCAACTCCGGTGACCCTCGGCCAAGCACCGGTGCACAAGGAGCGGGAAAAACCCACACCCTCCTCGGCGGAAAGGCGAGCACAGGCCTAGGGGCGAAACCGGCAAGCGCTGCTTTGCTGAGCAAACACGCACTGGGGCTGAGCTTGCTTTCCGGAGGAGAGTTTCCCTCTCGAGAAGGCAGCTCCCAGAAGCTCGTTTTGTGCCCTTTCTGAGATGGGCACTAGGTGGGTCCCTCTCTAGCAGGCGAAGGGTGGGGTGCTGGGGCCAGTGCACACAAGGCCTTTTCAGACCCCATCCGCCTTCTCCCTGAAGGAGAGCACGTTTGGAGGTGGTTTCCAGCTCCGGTGGCCCTCGGCCAAGCACCGGTGCACAGGGAGCGGGAGGCAGCCCGAACCCTCCTAGGCCCTAGGGCAAGCACAGGTCTAGGGGCGAAACCGGCAAGCGCTGCTTTGTTGAGCAAACACGCACTGGGGTGAGCTTGCGTTCCCGAGGAGAGTTTCCCTTTCGAGAAGGCAGCTCCTAGAAGCTCGTTTTGTGCCCTTTCTGAGATGGGCCCTAGGTGGGTCCCTCCCTAGCAGGCAAAGGGTCGGGTGCTGGGGCCAGTGCACACAAGGCCTTTTCAGACCCCATCCGACTTCTCCCTGAAGGAGAGCACGTTTGGAGGTGGATTCCAGCTCCGGAGACCCTCGGCCAAGCACCGGTGCCCAGGGAGTGGGAGACAGCCGGAAACCTCCTAGGCCCTAGGGCAAGCACAGGTCTAGGGGCGAAACCGGCAAAGGCTGCTTTGTTGAGCAAACATGCACTGGGTTGAGCTTTCGATCCCGAGGAGAGTTTCCCTTTCGAGAAGGCAGCTCCTAGAAGCTCGTTTTGTGCCCTTTCTGAGATGGGCCCTAGGTGGGTCCCTCCCTAGCAGGCAAAGGGTGGGGTGCTGGGGCCAGTGCACACAAGGCCTTTTCAGACCCCATCCGACTTCTCCCTGAAGGAGAGCACGTTTGGAGGTGGATTCCAGCTCCGGTGACCCTCGGCCAAGCACCGGCGCACAGGGAGTGGGAGGCAGCCCAGACCCTCCTCGGCACTAGGGCGAGCACAGGCCTAGGGGCGAAACCGGCAAGCGCTGCTTTGCTGAGCAAACACGCACTGGGGCTGAGATTGCTTTCCCGAGCAGAGTTTCCCTTTCGAGAAGGAAGCTCCCAGAAGCTAGTTTTGTGCCCTTTCTGAGATGGGCCCTAGGTGGGTCCCTCCCTAGCAGGCGAAGTGTGGGGTGCTGGGGCCAGTGCACACAAGGCCTTTTCAGACCCCATCCGACTTCTCCCTGAAGGAGAGCACGTTTGGTGGTGGATTCCAGCTCCGGTGACCCTCGGCCATGCACCGGTGCACAGGGAGCGGGAGGCAGCCCAGACCCTCCTCGGCCGAAGGGCGAGCACAGGCCTAGGGGCGAAACCGGCAAGTGCTGCTTTGCTGAGCACACACGCACTGGGGCTGAGCTTGCTTTCCCGAGGAGAGTTTCCCTCTCGAGAAGGCAGCTCCCAGAAGCTAGTTTTGTGCCCTTTCTGAGATGGGCACTAGGTGGGTCCCTCTCTAGCAGGCGAAGGGTGGGGTGCTGGGGCCAGTGCACACAAGGCCTTTTCAGACCCCATCCGCCTTCTCCCTGAAGGAGAGCACGTTTGGAGGTGGTTTCCAGCTCCGGTGGCCCTCGGCCAAGCACCGGTGCACAGCGAGTGGGAGGCATCCCGAACCCTCCTAGGCCCTAGGGCAAGCACAGGTCTAGGGGCGAAACCGGCAAGGGCTGCTTTGTTGAGCAAACACGCACTGGGGTGAGCTTGCGTTCCCGAGGAGAGTTTCCCTTTCGAGAAGGCAGCTCCCAGAAGCTCGTTTTGTGCCCTTTCTGAGATGGGCCCTAGGTGGGTCCCTCCCGAGCAGGGGGAGCGTGGGGTGCTGGGGCCAGGGCACACAAGGCCTTTGCAGACCCCATCCGCCTTCTCCCTGAAGGAGAGCACGTTCGGAGGTGGTTTCCAGCTCCGGTGACCCTCGGCCAAGCGCCGGTGCACAGGGTGCGGGAGGCAGCCCAGACCCTCCTCGGCCGAAGGGCGAGCACAGGCCTAGGGGCAAAACCGGCAAGCGCTGCTTTGCTGAGCAAACACGCACTGGGGCTGAGCTTGCTTTCCCGAGGAGAGTTTCCCTTTCGAGAAGGCAGCTCCCAGAAGCTCGTTTTGTGCCCTTTCTGAGATGGGCCCTAGGTGGGTCCCTCCCTAGCAGGCGGAGGGTGGGGTGCTGGGGCCAGTGCACACAAGGCCTTTTCAGACCCCATCCGCCTTCTCCCTGAAGGAGAGCACGTTTGGAGTTGGTTTCCAGCTCCGGTGACCCTCGGCCAAACACCGGTGCACAGGGAGCGGGAGGCAGCCCACACCCTCCTCGGCCGAAGGGCGAGCACAGGCCTAGGGGCGAAACCGGCAAGCGCTGCTTTGCTGAGCAAACACGCACTGGGGCTGAGCTTGCTTTCCTGAGCAGAGTTTCCCTTTGGAGAAGGCAGCTCCCAGAGGCTAGTTTTGTGCCCTTTCTGAGATGGGCACTAGGTGGGTCCCTCTCTAGCAGGCGAAGGGTGGGGTGCTGGGGCCAGTGCACACAAGGCCTTTTCAGACCCCATCCGCCTTCTCCCTGAAGGAGAGCACGTTTGGAGTTGGTTTCCAGCTCCGGTGGCCCTTGGCCAAGCACCGTTGCACAGGGAGCGGGAGGCATCCCGAACCCTCCTAGGCCCTAGGGCAAGCACAGGTCTAGGGGCGAAACCGGCAAGGGCTGCTTTGTTGACCAAACACGCACTTGGGTGAGCTTGCGTTCCCGAGGAGAGTTTCCCTCTCAAGAAGGCAGCTCCCAGAATCTAGTTTTGTGCCCTTTCTGAGATGGGCCCTAGGTGGGTCCCTCCCTAGCAGGCGGAGGGTGGAGTGCTGGGGCCAGTGCACACAAGGCCTTTTCAGACCCCATCCGACTTCTCCCTGAAGGAGAGCACGTTTGGAGTTGGTTTCCAGCTCCGGTGACCCTCGGCCAAACACCGGTGCACAGGGAGCGGGAGGCAGCCCAGACCCTCCTCGGCCGAAGGGCAAGCACAGGCCTAGGGGCGAAACCGGCAAGCGCTGCTTTGCTGAGCACACACGCACTGGGGCTGAGCTTGCTTTCCCGAGGAGAGTTTCCCTTTCGAGAAGGCAGCTCCCAGAAGCTCGTTTTGTGCCGTTTCTGAGATGGGCCCTAGGTGGGTCCCTCCCTAGCAGGCGAAGGTTGGGGTGCTGGGGCCAGTGCACACAAGGCCTTTTCAGACCCCATCCGCCTTCTCCCTGAAGGAGAGCACGTTTGGTGGTGGATTCCAGCTCCGGTGACCCTCGGCCAAGCACCGGTGCCCAGGCAGTGGGAGGCAGCCCAGACCCTCCTCGGCCGAAGGGCGAGCACAGGCCTAGGTGCGAAACCGGCAAGCGCTGCTTTGCTGAGCACACAGGCACTGGGGCTGAGCTTGCTTTCCCGAGGAGAGTTTCCCTTTCGAGAAGGCAGCTCCCAGAAGCTCGTTTTGTGCCCTTTCTGAGATGGGCCCTAGGTGGGTCCCTCCCGAGCAGGCGAAGGGTGGGGTGCTGGGGCCAGTGCCCACAAGGCCTTTTCAGACCCCATCCGCCTTCTCCCTGAAGGAGAGCACGTTTGGAGGTGGTTTCCAGCTCCGGTGGCCCTCGGCCAAGCACCGGTGCACAGCGAGTGGGAGGCATCCCGAACCCTCCTAGGCCCTAGGGCAAGCACAGGTCTAGGGGCGAAACCGGCAAGGGCTGCTTTGTTGAGCAAACACGCACTGGGGTGAGCTTGCGTTCCCGAGGAGAGTTTCCCTTTCGAGAAGGCAGCTCCTAGAAGCTCGTTTTGTGCCCTTTCTGAGATGGGCCCTAGGTGGGTCCCTCCCTAGCAGGCGAAGGGTTGGGTGCTGGGGCCAGTGCACACAAGGCCTTTTCAGACCCCATCCGACTTCTCCCTGAAGGAGAGCACGTTTGGTGGTGGATTCCAGCTCCGGTGACCCTCGGCCAAGCACCGGTGCCCAGGGAGTGGGAGGCAGCCCAGACCCTCCTCGGCCGAAGGGCGAGCACAGGCCTAGAGGCGAAACCTGCAAGCGCTGCTTTGCTGAGCATACACGCACTGGGGCTGAACTTGCTTTCCCGAGCCGAGTTTCCCTTACGAGAAGGCAGCTCCCAGAAGCTAGTATTGTGCCCTTTCTGAGATGGGCCCTAGGTGGGTCCCTCCCGAGCAGGCGAAGGGTGGGGTGCTGGGGCCAGTGCACACAAGGCCTTTTCAGACCCCATCCGCCTTCTCCCTGAAGGAGAGCACGTTTGGTGGTGGATTCCAGCTCCGGTGACCCTCGGCCAAGCACCGGTGCCCAGGCAGTGGGAGGCAGCCCAGACCCTCCTCGGCCGAAGGGCGAGCACAGGCCTAGGTGCGAAACCGGCAAGCGCTGCTTTGCTGAGCACACACGCACTGGGGCTGAGCTTGCTTTCCCGAGGAGAGTTTCCCTTTCGAGAAGGCAGCTCCCAGAAGCTCGTTTTGTGCCCTTTCTGAGATGGGCCCTAGGTGGGTCCCTCCCGAGCAGGCGAAGGGTGGGGTGCTGGGGCCAGTGCCCACAAGGCCTTTTCAGACCCCATCCGCCTTCTAGCTGAAGGAGAGCACGTTTGGAGGTGGATTCCAGCTCCGGTGACCCTCGGCCAAGCACCGGTGCACAGGGAGCGGGAGGCAGCCCAGACCCTCCTCGGCACTAGGGCAAGCACAGGCCTAGGGGCGAAACCGGCAAGCGCTGCTTTGCTGAGGAAACACGCATTGGGGCTGAGCTTGCTTTCCCGAGGAGAGTTTCCCTTTCGAGAAGGCAGCTCCCAGAAGCTAGTTTTGTGCCCTTTCTGAGATGGGCCCTAGGTGGGTCCCTCCCTAGCAGGCGAAGGTTGGGGTGCTGGGGCCAGTGCACACAAGGCCTTTTCAGACCCCATCCGACTTCTCCCTGAAGGAGAGCACGTTTGGTGGTGGACTCCAGCTCCGGTGACCCTCGGCCAAGCACCGGTGCCCAGGGAGTGGGAGGCAGCCCAGACCCTCCTCGGCCGAAGGGCGAGCACAGGCCTAGGGGCGAAACCGGCAAGCGCTGCTTTGCTGAGCAAACACGCACTGGGGCTGAGCTTGCTTTCCCGAGGAGAGTTTCCCTTTCGAGAAGGCAGCTCCCAGAAGCTCGTTTTGTGCCCTTTCTGAGATGGGCCCTAGGTGGGTCCCTCCCGAGCAGGTGAAGTGTGGGGTGCTGGGGCCAGTGCCCACAAGGCCTTTTCAGACCCCATCCGCCTTCTCCCTGAAGGAGAGCACGTTTGGAGGTGGTTTCCAGCTCCGGTGACCCTCGGCCAAGCACCGGTGCACAGGGAGCGGGAGCCAGCCCAGACCCTCCTCGGCCGAAGGGCGAGCACAGGCCTAGGGGCGAAACCGCCAAGCGCTGCTTTGCTGAGCACACACGCACTGGGGCTGAGCTTGCGTTCCCGAGGAGAGTTTCCCTTTCGAGAAGGCAGCTCCTAGAAGCTCGTTTTGTGCCCTTTCTGAGATGGGCCCTAGTTGGGTACCTCCCTAGCAGGCGGAGTGTGGGGTGCTGGGGCCAGTGCACACAAGGCCTTTTCAGACCCCATCCGCCTTCTCCCTGAAGGAGAGCACGTTTGGAGTTGGTTTCCAGCTCCGGTGACCCTCGGCCAAGCACCGGTGCACATGGAGCGGGAGGCAGCCCACACCCTCCTCGGCGGATGGGCGAGCACAGGCCTAGGGGCGAAACCGGCAACCGCTGCTTTGCTGAGCACACACGCACTGGGGCTGAGCTTGCTTTCCCGAGGAGAGATTCCCTCTCGAGAAGGCAGCTCCCAGAAGCTCGTTTTGTGCCCTTTCTGAGATGGGCACTAGGTGGGTCCCTCTCTAGCAGGCGAAGGCTGGGGTGCTGGGGCCAGTGAACACAAGGCCTTTTCAGACCCCATCCGCCTTCTCCCTGAAGGAGAGCACGTTTGGAGGTGGTTTCCAGCTCCGGTCGCCCTCGGCCAAGCACCGGTGCACAGGGAGTGGGAGGCAGCCCGAACCCTCCTAGGCCCTAGGGCAAGCACAGGTCTAGGGGAGAAACCGGCAAGCGCTGCTTTGTTGAGCAAACACGCACTGGGGTGAGCTTGCGTTCCCGAGGAGAGTTTCCCTTTCGAGAATGCAGCTCCTAGAAGCTCGTTTTGTGCCCTTTCTGAGATGGGCCCTAGGTGGGTCCCTCCCTAGCTGGCGAAGGGTTGGGTGCTGGGGCCAGTGCCCACAAGGCCTTTTCAGACCCCATCCGACTTCTCCCTGAGAGAGAGCACGTTTGGTGGTGGATTCCAGCTCCGGTGACCCTCGGCCAAGCACCGGTGCCCAGGGAGTGGGAGGCAGCCCAGACCCTCCTGGGCCGAAGGGCGAGCACAGGCCTAGAGGCGAAACCGGCAAGGGCTGCTTTGTTGAGCAAACACGCACTGGGGTGAGCTTGCGTTCCCGAGGAGAATTTCCCTTTCGAGAAGGCAGCTCCTAGAAGCTCGTTTTGTGCCCTTTCTGAGATGGGCCCTAGGAGGTTCCCTCCCGAGCAGGCAAAGCGTGGGGTGCTGGGGCCAGTGCACACAAGGCCTTTTCAGACCCCATCCGACTTCTCCCTGAAGGAGAGCACGTTTGGAGGTGGATTCCAGCTCCGGTGACCCTCGGCCAAGCACCGGTGCCCAGGGAGCAGGAGGCAGCCCAGACCCTCCTCGGCCGAAGGGCGAGCACAGGCCTAGGGGTGAAACCGGCAAGCGCTGCTTTGCTGAGCAAACACGCACTAGGGCTGAGCTTGCTTTCCCCAGCAGAGTTTCCCTTTCGAGAAGGCAGCTCCCAGAAGCTAGTTTTGTGCCCTTTCTGAGATGGGCACTAGGTGGGTCCCTCTCTAGCAGGCGGAGTGTGGGGTGCTGGGGCCAGTGCACACAAGGCCTTTTCAGACCCCATCCGCCTTCTCCCTGACGGAGAGCACGTTTGGAGTTGGTTTCCAGCTCCGGTGACCCTCGGCCAAACACCGGTGCACAGGGAGCGGGAGGCAGCCCAGACCCTCCTCGGCCGAAGGGCGAGCACAGGCCTAGGGGCGAAACCGGCAAGCGCTGCTTTGCTGAGCAAACACGCACTGGGGCTGAGCTTGCATTCCTGAGCAGAGTTTCCCTTTGGAGAAGGCAGCTCCCAGAAGCTAGTTTTGTGCCCTTTCTGAGATGGGCACTAGGTGGGTCCCTCCCTAGCAGGCGAAGGGTGGGGTGCTGGGGCCAGTGCCCACAAGGCCTTTTCAGACCCCATCCGCCTTCTCCCTGAAGGAGAGCACGTTTGGAGGTGGTTTCCAGCTCCGGTGGCCCTCGGCCAAGCACCGGTGCACAGGGAGCGGGAGGCATCCCGAACCCTCCTAGGCCCTAGGGCAAGCACAGGTCTAGGGGCGAAACCGGCAAGGGCTGCTTTGTTGAGCAAACACGCACTGGGGTGAGCTTGCTTTCCCGAGGAGAGTTTCCCTTTCGAGAAGGCAGCTCCTAGAAGCTCGTTTTGTGCCCTTTCTGAGATGGGCCCTAGGTGGGTCCCTCCCTAGCAGGCGAAGGGTGGGGTGTTGGGACCAGTGCACACAAGGCCTTTTCAGACCCCATCCGACTTCTCCCTGAAGCAGAGCACCTTTGGAGGTGGATTCCAGCTCCGGTGACCCTCGGCCAAGCACCGGTGCCCAGGGAGTGTGAGGCAGCCCAGACCCTCCTCGGCCGAAGGGCGAGCACAGGCCTAGGGGCGAAACCTGCAAGCGCTGCTTTGCTGAGCAAACACGCACTGGGGCTGAGCTTGCTTTCCCGAGGAGAGTTTCCCTTTCGAGAAGGCAGCTCCCAGAAGCTAGTATTGTGCCCTTTCTGAGATGGGCCCTAGGTGGGTCCCTCCCTAGCAGGCGAAGGGTGGGGTGCTGGGGCCAGTGCCCACAAGGCCTTTTCAGACCCCACCGCCTTCTCCCTGAAGGAGAGCACGTTTGGAGTTGGTTTCCAGCTCCGGTGACCCTCGGCCAAGCACCGGTGCACAGGGAGCGGGAAAAGCCCACACCTTCCTCGGCCGAAGGGAGAGCACAGGCCTAGGGGCGAAACCGGCAAACGCTGATTTGCTGAGCACACACGCACTGGGGCTGAGCTTGCTTTCCCGAGGAGAGTTTCCCTCTCGAGAAGGCAGCTCCCAGCATCTAGTTTTGTGCCCTTTCTGAGATGGGCCCTAGGTGGGTCCCTCCCTAGCAGGCGGAGGGTGGGGTGCTGGGGCGAGTGCACACAAGGCCTTTTCAGACGCCATCGGCCTTCTCCCTGAAGGACAGCAAGTTTGGAGGTGGTTTCCAGCTCCGGTGAACCTCGGCCAAACATCGGCCCACAGGGAGCGGGAGGCAGCCCAGACCCTCCTAGGCCGAAGGGCGAGCACAGGCCTGGGGGCGAAACCAGCAAGCGCTGCTTTGCTGAGGAAACACGCACTGGGGCTGAGCTTGCTTTCCCGAGGAGAGTTTCCCTTTCGAGAAGGCAGCTCCCAGAAGCTCGTTTTGTGCCCTTTCTGAGATGGGCCCTAGGTGGGTCCCTCCCGAGCAGGTGAAGTGTGGGGTGCTGGGGCCAGTGCCCACAAGGCCTTTTCAGACCTCATCCGCCATCTCCCTGAAGGAGAGCACGTTTGGAGGTGGTTTCCATCTCCGGTGGCCCTCGGCCAAGCACCGGCGCACAGGGAGCGGGAGGCAGCCCAGACCCTCCTCGGCCGAATTGCGAGCACAGGCCTAGGGGCGAAACCGGCAAGCGCTGCTTTGCTGAGCAAACACGCACTGGGGCTGAGCTTGCTTTCCCGAGGAGAGTTTCCCTTTCGAGAAGGCAGCTCCCAGAAGCTCGTTTTGTGCCCTTTCTGAGATGGGCACTAGGTGGGTCCCTCTCTAGCAGGCGAAGGGTGGAGTGCTGGGGCCAGTGCCCACAAGGACTTTTCAGACCCCATCCGCCTTCTCCCTGAAGGAGAGCACGTTTGGAGGTGGTTTCCAGCTCCGGTGACCCTCGGCCAAGCACCGGCGCACAGGGAGCGGGAGGCAGCCCAGACCCTCCTCGGCCGAAGGGCGAGCACAGGCCTAGGGGCGAAACCGGCAAGCGCTGCTTTGCTGAGCACACACGCACTGGGGCTGAGCTTGCTTTCCCGAGGAGAGTTTCCCTTTCGAGAAGGCAGCTCCCAGAAGCTAGTATTGTGCCCTTTCTGAGATGGGCCCTAGGTGGGTCCCTCCCGAGCAGGCGAAGGGTGGGGTGCTGGGGCCAGTGCCCACAAGGCCTTTTCAGACCCCATCCGCCTTCTCCCTGAAGGAGAGCACGTTTGGAGGTGGTTTCCAGCTCCGGTGACCCTCGGCCAAGCACCGGTGCACAGGGAGCGGGAGGCAGCCCAGACCCTCCTCGGCACTAGGGCGAGCACAGGCCTAGGGGCGAAACCGGCAAGCGCTGCTTTGCTGAGCAAACACGCACTGGGGTGAGCTTGCGTTCCCGAGGAGAGTTTCCCTTTCGAGAAGGCAGCTCCTAGAAGCTCGTTTTGTGCCCTTTCTGAGATGGGCCCTAGGTGGGTCCCTCTCTAGCAGGCAAAGGGTGGGGTGCTGGGGCCAGTGCACACAAGGCCTTTTCAGACCCCATCCGCCTTCTCCCTGAAGGAGAGCACGTTTGGAGGTGGTTTCCAGCTCCGGTGGCCCTCGGCCAAGCACCGGTGCACAGGGAGCTGGAGGCATCCCGAACCCTCCTAGGCCCTAGGGCAAGCACAGGTCTAGGGGCGAAAACGGCAAGCGCTGCTTTGTTGAGCAAACACGCACTGGGGTGAGCTTGCGTTCCCGAGGAGAGTTTCCCTTTCGAGAAGGCAGCTCCTAGAAGCTCGTTTTGTGCCCTTTCTGAGATGGGCCCTAGGTGGGTCCCTCCCTAGCAGGCGAAGGGTGGGGTGTTGGGGCCAGTGCACACAAGGCCTTTTCAGACCCCATACGCCTTCTCCCTGACGGAGAGCACGTTTGGAGGTGGATTCCAGCTCCGGTGACCCTCGGCCAAGCACCGGTGCCCAGGGAGTGGGAGGCAGCCCAGACCCTCCTTGGCCGAAGGGCGAGCACAGGCCTAGGGGCGAAACCGGCAAGCGCTGCTTTGCTGAGCAAACACGCACTGGGGCTGAGCTTGCTTTCCCGAGGAGAGTTTCCCTTTCGAGAAGGCAGCTCCCAGAAGCTAGTTTTGTGCCCTTTCTGAGATGGGCACTAGGTGGGTCCCTCCCGAGCAGGTGAAGTGTGGGGTGCTGGGGCCAGTGCACACAAGGCCTTTTCAGACCCCATCCGCCTTCTCCCTGAAGGAGAGCACGTTTGGAGGTGGTTTCCAGCTCCAGTGGCCCTCGGCCAAGCACCGGTGCACAGGGAGCGGGAGGCAGCCCGAACCCTCCTAGGCCCTAGGGCAAGCACAGGTCTGGGGGCGAAAACGGCAAGCGCTGCTTTGCTGAGCACACACGCACTGGGGCTGAGCTTGCTTTCCCGAGGAGAGTTTCCCTTTCGAGAAGGCAGCTCCCAGAAGCTCGTTTTGTGCCCTTTCTGAGATGGGCCCTAGGTGGGTCCCTCCCGAGCAGGAGAAGGGTGGGGTGCTGGGGCCAGTGCACACAAGGCCTTTTCAGACCCCATCCGCCTTCTCCCTGAAGGAGAGCACGTTTGGAGGTGGTTTCCAGCTCCGGTGACCCTCGGCCAAGCACCGGTGCACAGGGAGCGGGAGGCAGCCCAGACCCTCCTCGGCCGAAGGGCGAGCACAGGCCTAGGGGCGAAACCGGCAAGCGCTGCTTTGCTGAGCACACACGCACTGGGGCTGAGCTTGCTTTCCCGAGGAGAGTTTCCCTTTCGAGAAGGCAGCTCCCAGAAGCTCGTTTTGTGCCCTTTCTGAGATGGGCCCTAGGTGGCTCCCTCCCGAGCAGGCGGAGCGTGGGGTGCTGGGGCCAGTGCACACAAGGCCTTTTCAGACCCCATCCGCCTTCTCCCTGAAGGAGAGCACGTTTGGAGGTGGTTTCCAGCTCCGGTGACCCTCGGCCAAGCACCGGTGCACAGGGAGCGGGAGGCAGCCCAGACCCTCCTCGGCCGAAGGGCGAGCACAGGCCTAGGGGCGAAACCGGCAAGCGCTGCTTTGCTGAGCACACACGCACTGGGGCTGAGCTTGCTTTCCCGAGGAGAGTTTCCCTTTCGAGAAGGCAGCTCCCAGAAGCTCGTTTTGTGCCCTTTCTGAGATGGGCCCTAGGTGGCTCCCTCCCGAGCAGGCAGAGCGTGGGGTGCTGGGACCAGTGCACACAAGGCCTTTTCAGACCCCATCCGCCTTCTCCCTGAAGGAGAGCACGTTTGGAGGTGGTTTCCAGCTCCGGTGACCCTCGGCCAAGCACCGGTGCACAGGGAGCGGGAGGCAGCCCAGACCCTCCTCGGCCGAAGGGCGAGCACAGGCCTAGGGGCGAAACCGGCAAGCGCTGCTTTGCTGAGCACACACGCACTGGGGCTGAGCTTGCTTTCCCGAGGAGAGTTTCCCTTTCGAGAAGGCAGCTCCCAGAAGCTCGTTTTGTGCCCTTTCTGAGATGGGCCCTAGGTGGCTCCCTCCCGAGCAGGCGAAGGGTGGGGTGCTGGGGCCAGTGCACACAAGGCCTTTTCAGACCCCATCCGCCTTCTCCCTGAAGGAGAGCACGTTTGGAGGCGGTTTCCAGCTCCGGTGACCCTCGGCCAAGCACCGGTGCACAGGGAGCGGGAGGCAGCCCAGACCCTCCTCGGCCGAAGGGCGAGCAGAGGCCTAGGGGCGAAACCGGCAAGCGCTGCTTTGCTGAGCACACACGCACTGGGGCTGAGCTTGCTTTCCCGAGGAGAGTTTCCCTTTCGAGAAGGCAGCTCCCAGAAGCTCGTTTTGTGCCCTTTCTGAGATGGGCCCTAGGTGGCTCCCTCCCGAGCAAGCGGAGCGTGGGGTGCTGGGACCAGTGCACACAAGGCATTTTCAGACCCCATCCGCCTTCTCCCTGAAGGAGAGCACGTTTGGAGGTGGTTTCCAGCTCCGGTGACCCTCGGCCAAGCACCGGTGCACAGGGAGCGGGAGGCAGCCCAGACCCTCCTCGGCCGAAGGGCGAGCACAGGCCTAGGGGCGAAACCGGCAAGCGCTGCTTTGCTGAGCACACACGCACTGGGGCTGAGCTTGCTTTCCCGAGGAGAGTTTCCCTTTCGAGAAGGCAGCTCCCAGAAGCTCGTTTTGTGCCCTTTCTGAGATGGGCCCTAGGTGGGTCCCTCCCTAGCAGGTGAAGTGTGGGGTGCTGGGGCCAGTGCACACAAGGCCTTTTCAGACCCCATCCGCCTTCTCCCTGAAGGAGAGCACGTTTGGAGGTGGTTTCCAGCTCCAGTGGCCCTCGGCCAAGCACCGGTGCACAGGGAGCGGGAGGCAGCCCGAACCCTCCTAGGCCCTAGGGCAAGCACAGGTCTGGGGGCGAAACCGGCAAGCGCTGCTTTGCTGAGCACACACGCACTGGGGCTGAGCTTGCTTTCCCGAGGAGAGTTTCCCTTTCGAGAAGGCAGCTCCCAGAAGCTCGTTTTGTGCCCTTTCTGAGATGGGCCCTAGGTGGGTCCCTCCCGAGCAGGAGAAGGGTGGGGTGCTGGGGCCAGTGCACACAAGGCCTTTTCAGACCCCATCCGCCTTCTCCCTGAAGGAGAGCACGTTTGGAGGTGGTTTCCAGCTCCGGTGACCCTCGGCCAAGCACCGGTGCACAGGGAGCGGGAGGCAGCCCAGACCCTCCTCGGCCGAAGGGCGAGCACAGGCCTAGGGGCGAAACCGGCAAGCGCTGCTTTGCTGAGCACACACGCACTGGGGCTGAGCTTGCTTTCCCGAGGAGAGTTTCCCTTTCGAGAAGGCAGCTCCCAGAAGCTCGTTTTGTGCCCTTTCTGAGATGGGCCCTAGGTGGGTCCCTCCCGAGCAGGCGGAGCGTGGGGTGCTGGGGCCAGTGCACACAAGGCCTTTTCAGACCCCATCCGCCTTCTCCCTGAAGGAGAGCACGTTTGGAGGTGGTTTCCAGCTCCGGTGACCCTCGGCCAAGCACCGGTGCACAGGGAGCGGGAGGCAGCCCAGACCCTCCTCGGCCGAAGGGCGAGCACAGGCCTAGGGGCGAAACCGGCAAGCGCTGCTTTGCTGAGCACACACGCACTGGGGCTGAGCTTGCTTTCCCGAGGAGAGTTTCCCTTTCGAGAAGGCAGCTCCCAGAAGCTCGTTTTGTGCCCTTTCTGAGATGGGCCCTAGGTGGGTCCCTCCCGAGCAGGCGAAGGGTGGGGTGCTGGGGCCAGTGCACACAAGGCCTTTTCAGACCCCATCCGCCTTCTCCCTGAAGGAGAGCACGTTTGGAGGTGGTTTCCAGCTCCGGTGACCCTCGGCCAAGCACCGGTGCACAGGGAGCGGGAGGCAGCCCAGACCCTCCTCGGCCGAAGGGCGAGCACAGGCCTAGGGGCGAAACCGGCAAGCGCTGCTTTGCTGAGCACACACGCACTGGGGCTGAGCTTGCTTTCCCGAGGAGAGTTTCCCTTTCGAGAAGGCAGCTCCCAGAAGCTCGTTTTGTGCCCTTTCTGAGATGGGCCCTAGGTGGCTCCCTCCCGAGCAGGCAGAGCGTGGGGTGCTGGGACCAGTGCACACAAGGCCTTTTCAGACCCCATCCGCCTTCTCCCTGAAGGAGAGCACGTTTGGAGGTGGTTTCCAGCTCCGGTGACCCTCGGCCAAGCACCGGTGCACAGGGAGCGGGAGGCAGCCCAGACCCTCCTCGGCCGAAGGGCGAGCACAGGCCTAGGGGCGAAACCGGCAAGCGCTGCTTTGCTGAGCACACACGCACTGGGGCTGAGCTTGCTTTCCCGAGGAGAGTTTCCCTTTCGAGAAGGCAGCTCCCAGAAGCTCGTTTTGTGCCCTTTCTGAGATGGGCCCTAGGTGGCTCCCTCCCGAGCAGGCGAAGCGTGGGGTGCTGGGACCAGTGCACACAAGGCATTTTCAGACCCCATCCGCCTTCTCCCTGAAGGAGAGCACGTTTGGAGGTGGTTTCCAGCTCCGGTGACCCTCGGCCAAGCACCGGTGCACAGGGAGCGGGAGGCAGCCCAGACCCTCCTCGGCCGAAGGGCGAGCACAGGCCTAGGGGCGAAACCCGCAAGCGCTGCTTTGCTGAGCACACACGCACTGGGGCTGAGCTTGCTTTCCCGAGGAGAGTTTCCCTTTCGAGAAGGCAGCTCCCAGAAGCTCGTTTTGTGCCCTTTCTGAGATGGGCCCTAGGTGGGTCCCTCCCCAGCAGGCGAAGGGTGGGGTGCTGGGGCCAGTGCACACAAGGTCTTTTCAGACCCCATCCGCCTTCTCCCTGAAGGAGAGCACGTTTGGAGGTGATTTCCAGCTCCGGTGACCCTCTGCCAAGCACCGGCGCACAGGGAGCGGGAGGCAGCCCACACACTCCTAGGCCGAAGGGCGAGCACAGGCCTAGGGGCGAAACCGGCAAGCGCTGCTTTGCTGAGCACACACGCACTAGGGCTGAGCTTGCTTTCCCGAGGAGAGTTTCCCTTTCGAGAAGGCAGCTCCCAGAAGCTCGTTTTGTGCCCTTTCTGAGATGGGCCCTAGGTGGGTCCCTCCCGAGCAGGCGAAGGGTGGGGTGCCGGGGCCAGTGCACACAAGGCCTTTTCAGACCCCATCCGCCTTCTCCCTGAAGGAGAGCACGTTTGCAGGTGGTTTCCAGCTCCGGTGACCCTCGGCCAAGCACCGGTGCACAGGGAGCGGGAGGCAGCCCAGACCCTCCTCGGCCGAAGGGCGAGCACAGGCCTAGGGGCGAAACCGGCAAGCGCTGCTTTGCTGAGCACACACGCACTGGGGCTGAGCTTGCTTTCCCGAGGAGAGTTTCCCTTTCGAGAAGGCAGCTCCCAGAAGCTCGTTTTGTGCCCTTTCTGAGATGGGCCCTAGGTGGCTCCCTCCCGAGCAGGCGGAGCGTGGGGTGCTGGGGCCAGTGCACACAAGGCCTTTTCAGACCCCATCCGCCTTCTCCCTGAAGGAGAGCACGTTTGGAGGTGGATTCCAGCTCCGGTGACCCTCGGCCAAGCACCGGTGCACAGGGAGCGGGAGGCAGCCCAGACCCTCCTCGGCCCTAGGGCGATCACAGGCCTAGGGGCGAAACCGGCAAGCGCTGCTTTGCTGAGCACACACGCACTGGGGCTGAGCTTGCTTTCCCGAGGAGAGTTTCCCTTTCGAGAAGGCAGCTCCCAGAAGCTCGTTTTGTGCCCTTTCTGAGATGGGCCCTTGGTGGGTCCCTCCCGAGCAGGCGAAGGGTGGGGTGCTGGGACCAGTGCACACAAGGCCTTTTCAGACCCCATCCGACTTCTCCCTGAAGGAGAGCACGTTTGGAGGTGGTTTCCAGCTCCGGTGACCCTCGGCCAAGCACCGGTGCACAGGGAGCGGGAGGCAGCCCAGACCCTCCTCGGCCGAAGGGCGAGCACAGGCCTAGGGGCGAAACCGGCAAGCGCTGCTTTGCTGAGCACACACGCACTGGGGCTGAGCTTGCTTTCCCGAGGAGAGTTTCCCTTTCGAGAAGGCAGCTCCCAGAAGCTCGTTTTGTGCCCTTTCTGAGATGGGCCCTAGGTGGCTCCCTCCCGAGCAGGCGGAGCGTGGGGTGCTGGGACCAGTGCACACAAGGCCTTTTCAGACCCCATCCGCCTTCTCCCTGAAGGAGAGCACGTTTGGAGGCGGTTTCCAGCTCCGGTGACCCTCGGCCAAGCACCGGTGCACAGGGAGCGGGAGGCAGCCCAGACCCTCCTCGGCCGAAGGGCGAGCACAGGCCTAGGGGCGAAACCCGCAAGCGCTGCTTTGCTGAGCACACACGCACCTGGGCTGAGCTTGCTTTCCCGAGGAGAGTTTCCCTTTCGAGAAGGCAGCTCCCAGAAGCTCGTTTTGTGCCCTTTCTGAGATGGGCCCTAGGTGGGTCCCTCCCTAGCAGGCGAAGGGTGGGGTGCTGGGGCCAGTGCACACAAGGTCTTTTCAGACCCCATCCGCCTTCTCCCTGAAGGAGAGCACGTTGGGAGGTGATTTCCAGCTCCGGTGACCCTCTGCCAAGCACCGGCGCACAGGGAGCGGGAGGCAGCCCAGACCCTCCTAGGCCGAAGGGCGAGCACAGGCCTAGGGGCGAAACCGGCAAGCGCTGCTTTGCTGAGCACACACGCACTAGGGCTGAGCTTGCTTTCCCGAGGAGAGTTTCCCTTTCGAGAAGGCAGCTCCCAGAAGCTCGTTTTGTGCCCTTTCTGAGATGGGCCCTAGGTGGGTCCCTCCCGAGCAGGCGAAGGGTGGGGTGCTGGGGCCAGTGCACACAAGGCCTTTTCAGACCCCATCCGCCTTCTCCCTGAAGGAGAGCACGTTTGGAGGTGGTTTCCAGCTCCGGTGACCCTCGGCCAAACACCGGCGCACAGGGAGCGGGAGGCAGCCCAGACCCTCCTCGGCCGAAGGGCGAGCACAGGCCTAGGGGCGAAACCGGCAAGCGCTGCTTTGCTGAGCACACACGCACTGGGGCTGAGCTTGCTTTCCCGAGGAGAGTTTCCCTTTCGAGAAGGCAGCTCCCAGAAGCTCGTTTTGTGCCCTTTCTGAGATGGGCCCTAGGTGGGTCCCTCCCTAGCAGGCGGAGGGTGGGGTGCTGGGGCCAGTGCACACAAGGCCTTTGCAGACCCCATCCGCCTTCTCCCTGAAGGAGAGCACGTTTGCAGTTGGTTTACACCTCCGGTGACCCTCGGGCAAGCACCGGTGCACAGGGAGCGGGAGGCAGCCCAGACCCTCCTCGGCCCTAGGGCGATCACAGGCCTAGGGGCGAAACCGGCAAGCGCTGCTTTGCTGAGCACACACGCACTGGGGCTGAGCTTGCTTTCCCGAGGATAGTTTCCCTTTCGAGAAGGCAGCTCCCAGAAGCTCGTTTTGTGCCCTTTCTGAGATGGGCCCTTGGTGGGTCCCTCCCGAGCAGGCGAAGGGTGGGGTGCTGGGGCCAGTGCACACAAGACCTTTTCAGACCCCATCCGCCTTCTCCCTGAAGGAGAGCACGTTTGGAGGTGGTTTCCAGCTCCGGTGACCCTCGGCCAAGCACCGGCGCACAGGGAGCGGGAGGCAGCCCAGACCCTCCTAGGCCGAAGGGCGAGCACAGGCCTAGGGGCGAAAGCGGCAAGCGCTGCTTTGCTGAGCACACACGCACTGGGGTGAGCTTGCTTTCCCGAGGAGAGTTTCCCTTTTGAGAAGGCAGCTCCCAGAAGCTCGTTTTGTGCCCTTTCTGAGATGGGCCCTAGGTGGGTCCCTCCCTAGCAGGCGGAGGGTGGGGTGCACACAAGGCCTTTTCAGACCCCATCCGCCTTCTCCCTGAAGGAGAGCACGTTTGGACGTGGTTTCCAGCTCCGGTGACCCTCGGCCAAGCACCGGTGCACAGGGAGCGGGAGGCAGCCCAGACCCTCCTCGGCCGAAGGGCGAGCACAGGCCTAGGGGCGAAACCGGCAAGCGCTGCTTTGCTGAGCACACACGCACTGGGGCTGAGCTTGCTTTCCCGAGGAGAGTTTCCCTTTCGAGAAGGCAGCTCCCAGAAGCTCGTTTTGTGCCCTTTCTGAGATGGGCCCTAGGTGGCTCCCTCCCGAGCAGGCGAAGGGTGGGGTGCTGGGGCCAGTGCACACAAGGCCTTTTCAGACCCCATCCGCCTTCTCCCTGAAGGAGAGCACGTTTGGAGGTGGTTTCCAGCTCCGGTGACCCTCGGCCAAGCACCGGTGCACAGGGAGCGGGAGGCAGCCCAGACCCTCCTCGGCCGAAGGGCGAGCACAGGCCTAGGGGCGAAACCGGCAAGCGCTGCTTTGCTGAGCACACACGCACTGGGGCTGAGCTTGCTTTCCCGAGGAGAGTTTCCCTTTCGAGAAGGCAGCTCCCAGAAGCTCGTTTTGTGCCCTTTCTGAGATGGGCCCTAGGTGGGTCCCTCCCGAGCAGGCAGAGCGTGGGGTGCTGGGACCAGTGCACACAAGGCCTTTTCAGACCCCATCCGCCTTCTCCCTGAAGGAGAGCACGTTTGGAGGTGGTTTCCAGCTCCGGTGACCCTCGGCCAAGCACCGGTGCACAGGGAGCGGGAGGCAGCCCAGACCCTCCTCGGCCGAAGGGCGAGCACAGGCCTAGGGGCGAAACCGGCAAGCGCTGCTTTGCTGAGCACACACGCACTGGGGCTGAGCTTGCTTTCCCGAGGAGAGTTTCCCTTTCGAGAAGGCAGCTCCCAGAAGCTCGTTTTGTGCCCTTTCTGAGATGGGCCCTAGGTGGGTCCCTCCCGAGCAGGCGAAGGGTGGGGTGCTGGGGCCAGTGCACACAAGGCCTTTTCAGACCCCATCCGCCTTCTCCCTGAAGGAGAGCACGTTTGGAGGCGGTTTCCAGCTCCGGTGACCCTCGGCCAAGCACCGGTGCACAGGGAGCGGGAGGCAGCCCAGACCCTCCTCGGCCGAAGGGCGAGCAGAGGCCTAGGGGCGAAACCGGCAAGCGCTGCTTTGCTGAGCACACACGCACTGGGGCTGAGCTTGCTTTCCCGAGGAGAGTTTCCCTTTCGAGAAGGCAGCTCCCAGAAGCTCGTTTTGTGCCCTTTCTGAGATGGGCCCTTGGTGGGTCCCTCCCGAGCAGGCGAAGGGTGGGGTGCTGGGGCCAGTGCACACAAGACCTTTTCAGACCCCATCCGCCTTCTCCCTGAAGGAGAGCACGTTTGGAGGTGGTTTCCAGCTCCGGTGACCCTCGGCCAAGCACCGGCGCACAGGGAGCGGGAGGCAGCCCAGACCCTCCTAGGCCGAAGGGCGAGCACAGGCCTAGGGGCGAAAGCGGCAAGCGCTGCTTTGCTGAGCACACACGCACTGGGGTGAGCTTGCTTTCCCGAGGAGAGTTTCCCTTTTGAGAAGGCAGCTCCCAGAAGCTCGTTTTGTGCCCTTTCTGAGATGGGCCCTAGGTGGGTCCCTCCCTAGCAGGCGGAGGGTGGGGTGCACACAAGGCCTTTTCAGACCCCATCCGCCTTCTCCCTGAAGGAGAGCACGTTTGGACGTGGTTTCCAGCTCCGGTGACCCTCGGCCAAGCACCGGTGCACAGGGAGCGGGAGGCAGCCCAGACCCTCCTCGGCCGAAGGGCGAGCACAGGCCTAGGGGCGAAACCGGCAAGCGCTGCTTTGCTGAGCACACACGCACTGGGGCTGAGCTTGCTTTCCCGAGGAGAGTTTCCCTTTCGAGAAGGCAGCTCCCAGAAGCTCGTTTTGTGCCCTTTCTGAGATGGGCCCTAGGTGGCTCCCTCCCGAGCAGGCGAAGGGTGGGGTGCTGGGGCCAGTGCACACAAGGCCTTTTCAGACCCCATCCGCCTTCTCCCTGAAGGAGAGCACGTTTGGAGGTGGTTTCCAGCTCCGGTGACCCTCGGCCAAGCACCGGTGCACAGGGAGCGGGAGGCAGCCCAGACCCTCCTCGGCCGAAGGGCGAGCACAGGCCTAGGGGCGAAACCGGCAAGCGCTGCTTTGCTGAGCACACACGCACTGGGGCTGAGCTTGCTTTCCCGAGGAGAGTTTCCCTTTCGAGAAGGCAGCTCCCAGAAGCTCGTTTTGTGCCCTTTCTGAGATGGGCCCTAGGTGGGTCCCTCCCGAGCAGGCAGAGCGTGGGGTGCTGGGACCAGTGCACACAAGGCCTTTTCAGACCCCATCCGCCTTCTCCCTGAAGGAGAGCACGTTTGGAGGTGGTTTCCAGCTCCGGTGACCCTCGGCCAAGCACCGGTGCACAGGGAGCGGGAGGCAGCCCAGACCCTCCTCGGCCGAAGGGCGAGCACAGGCCTAGGGGCGAAACCGGCAAGCGCTGCTTTGCTGAGCACACACGCACTGGGGCTGAGCTTGCTTTCCCGAGGAGAGTTTCCCTTTCGAGAAGGCAGCTCCCAGAAGCTCGTTTTGTGCCCTTTCTGAGATGGGCCCTAGGTGGGTCCCTCCCGAGCAGGCGAAGGGTGGGGTGCTGGGGCCAGTGCACACAAGGCCTTTTCAGACCCCATCCGCCTTCTCCCTGAAGGAGAGCACGTTTGGAGGCGGTTTCCAGCTCCGGTGACCCTCGGCCAAGCACCGGTGCACAGGGAGCGGGAGGCAGCCCAGACCCTCCTCGGCCGAAGGGCGAGCACAGGCCTAGGGGCGAAACCGGCAAGCGCTGCTTTGCTGAGCACACACGCACTGGGGCTGAGCTTGCTTTCCCGAGGAGAGTTTCCCTTTCGAGAAGGCAGCTCCCAGAAGCTCGTTTTGTGCCCTTTCTGAGATGGGCCCTAGGTGGCTCCCTCCCGAGCAAGCGGAGCGTGGGGTGCTGGGACCAGTGCACACAAGGCATTTTCAGACCCCATCCGCCTTCTCCCTGAAGGAGAGCACGTTTGGAGGTGGTTTCCAGCTCCGGTGACCCTCGGCCAAGCACCGGTGCACAGGGAGCGGGAGGCAGCCCAGACCCTCCTCGGCCGAAGGGCGAGCACAGGCCTAGGGGCGAAACCCGCAAGCGCTGCTTTGCTGAGCACACACGCACTGGGGCTGAGCTTGCTTTCCCGAGGAGAGTTTCACTTTCGAGAAGGCAGCTCCCAGAAGCTCGTTTTGTGCCCTTTCTGAGATGGGCCCTAGGTGGGTCCCTCCCTAGCAGGTGAAGTGTGGGGTGCTGGGGCCAGTGCACACAAGGCATTTTCAGACCCCATCCGCCTTCTCCCTGAAGGAGAGCACGTTTGGAGGTGGTTTCCAGCTCCAGTGGCCCTCGGCCAAGCACCGGTGCACAGGGAGCGGGAGGCAGCCCGAACCCTCCTAGGCCCTAGGGCAAGCACAGGTCTGGGGGCGAAACCGGCAAGCGCTGCTTTGCTGAGCACACACGCACTGGGGCTGAGCTTGCTTTCCCGAGGAGAGTTTCCCTTTCGAGAAGGCAGCTCCCAGAAGCTCGTTTTGTGCCCTTTCTGAGATGGGCCCTAGGTGGGTCCCTCCCGAGCAGGAGAAGGGTGGGGTGCTGGGGCCAGTGCACACAAGGCCTTTTCAGACCCCATCCGCCTTCTCCCTGAAGGAGAGCACGTTTGGAGGTGGTTTCCAGCTCCGGTGACCCTCGGCCAAGCACCGGTGCACAGGGAGCGGGAGGCAGCCCAGACCCTCCTCGGCCGAAGGGCGAGCACAGGCCTAGGGGCGAAACCGGCAAGCGCTGCTTTGCTGAGCACACACGCACTGGGGCTGAGCTTGCTTTCCCGAGGAGAGTTTCCCTTTCGAGAAGGCAGCTCCCAGAAGCTCGTTTTGTGCCCTTTCTGAGATGGGCCCTAGGTGGGTCCCTCCCGAGCAGGCGGAGCGTGGGGTGCTGGGGCCAGTGCACACAAGGCCTTTTCAGACCCCATCCGCCTTCTCCCTGAAGGAGAGCACGTTTGGAGGTGGTTTCCAGCTCCGGTGACCCTCGGCCAAGCACCGGTGCACAGGGAGCGGGAGGCAGCCCAGACCCTCCTCGGCCGAAGGGCGAGCACAGGCCTAGGGGCGAAACCGGCAAGCGCTGCTTTGCTGAGCACACACGCACTGGGGCTGAGCTTGCTTTCCCGAGGAGAGTTTCCCTTTCGAGAAGGCAGCTCCCAGAAGCTCGTTTTGTGCCCTTTCTGAGATGGGCCCTAGGTGGGTCCCTCCCGAGCAGGCGAAGGGTGGGGTGCTGGGGCCAGTGCACACAAGGCCTTTTCAGACCCCATCCGCCTTCTCCCTGAAGGAGAGCACGTTTGGAGGTGGTTTCCAGCTCCGGTGACCCTCGGCCAAGCACCGGTGCACAGGGAGCGGGAGGCAGCCCACACCCTCCTCGGCCGAAGGGCGAGCACAGGCCTAGGGGCGAAACCGGCAAGCGCTGCTTTGCTGAGCACACACGCACTAGGGCTGAGCTTGCTTTCCCGAGGAGAGTTTCCCTTTCGAGAAGGCAGCTCCCAGAAGCTCGTTTTGTGCCCTTTCTGAGATGGGCCCTAGGTGGGTCCCTCCCGAGCAGGCGGAGCGTGGGGTGCTGGGGCCAGTGCACACAAGGCCTTTTCAGACCCCATCCGCCTTCTCCCTGAAGGAGAGCACGTTTGCAGGTGGTTTCCAGCTCCGGTGACCCTCGGCCAAGCACCGGTGCACAGGGAGCGGGAGGCAGCCCAGACCCTCCTAGGCCGAAGGGCGAGCACAGGCCTAGGGGCGAAACCGGCAAGCGCTGCTTTGCTGAGCACACACGCACTGGGGCTGAGCTTGCTTTCCCGAGGAGAGTTTCCCTTTCGAGAAGGCAGCTCCCAGAAGCTCGTTTTGTGCCCTTTCTGAGATGGGCCCTAGGTGGCTCCCTCCCGAGCAGGCGGAGCGTGGGGTGCTGGGACCAGTGCACACAAGGCCTTTTCAGACCCCATCCGCCTTCTCCCTGAAGGAGAGCACGTTTGGAGGTGGATTCCAGCTCCGGTGACCCTCGGCCAAGCACCGGTGCACAGGGAGCGGGAGGCAGCCCAGACCCTCCTCGGCCCAAGGGCGAGCACAGGCCTAGGGGCGAAACCGGCAAGCGCTGCTTTGCTGAGCACACACGCACTGGGGCTGAGCTTGCTTTCCCGAGGAGAGTTTCCCTTTCGAGAAGGCAGCTCCCAGAAGCTCGTTTTGTGCCCTTTCTGAGATGGGCCCTTGGTGGGTCCCTCCCGAGCAGGCGAAGGGTGGGGTGCTGGGACCAGTGCACACAAGGCCTTTTCAGACCCCATCCGACTTCTCCCTGAAGGAGAGCACGTTTGGAGGTGGTTTCCAGTTCCGGTGACCCTCGGCCAAGCACCGGTGCACAGGGAGCGGGAGGCAGCCCAGACCCTCCTCGGCCGAAGGGCGAGCACAGGCCTAGGGGCGAAACCGGCAAGCGCTGCTTTGCTGAGCACACACGCACTGGGGCTGAGCTTGCTTTCCCGAGGAGAGTTTCCCTTTCGAGAAGGCAGCTCCCAGAAGCTCGTTTTGTGCCCTTTCTGAGATGGGCCCTAGGTGGCTCCCTCCCGAGCAGGCGGAGCGTGGGGTGCTGGGACCAGTGCACACAAGGCATTTTCAGACCCCATCCGCCTTCTCCCTGAAGGAGAGCACGTTTGGAGGTGGTTTCCAGCTCCGGTGACCCTCGGCCAAGCACCGGTGCACAGGGAGCGGGAGGCAGCCCAGACCCTCCTCGGCCGAAGGGCGAGCACAGGCCTAGGGGCGAAACCGGCAAGCGCTGCTTTGCTGAGCACACACGCACTGGGGCTGAGCTTGCTTTCCCGAGGAGAGTTTCCCTTTCGAGAAGGCAGCTCCCAGAAGCTCGTTTTGTGCCCTTTCTGAGATGGGCCCTAGGTGGGTCCCTCCCTAGCAGGCGAAGGGTGGGGTGCTGGGGCCAGTGCACACAAGGTCTTTTCAGACCCCATCCGCCTTCTCCCTGAAGGAGAGCACGTTTGGAGGTGATTTCCAGCTCCGGTGACCCTCTGCCAAGCACCGGCGCACAGGGAGCGGGAGGCAGCCCAGACACTCCTAGGCCGAAGGGCGAGCACAGGCCTAGGGGCGAAACCGGCAAGCGCTGCTTTGCTGAGCACACACGCACTAGGGCTGAGCTTGCTTTCCCGAGGAGAGTTTCTCTTTCGAGAAGGCAGCTCCCAGAAGCTCGTTTTGTGCCCTTTCTGAGATGGGCCCTAGGTGGGTCCCTCCCGAGCAGGCGAAGGGTGGGGTGCTGGGGCCATTGCACACAAGGCCTTTTCAGACCCCATCCGCCTTCTCCCTGAAGGAGAGCACGTTTGGAGGTGGTTTCCAGCTCCGGTGACCCTCGGCCAAACACCGGCGCACAGGGAGCGGGAGGCAGCCCAGACCCTCCTAGGCCGAAGGGCGAGCACAGGCCTAGGGGCGAAACCGGCAAGCGCTGCTTTGCTGAGCACACACGCACTGGGGCTGAGCTTGCTTTCCCGAGGAGAGTTTCCCTTTCGAGAAGGCAGCTCCCAGAAGCTCGTTTTGTGCCCTTTCTGAGATGGGCCCTAGGTGGGTCCCTCCCTAGCAGGCGGAGGGTGGGGTGCTGGGGCCAGTGCACACAAGGCCTTTGCAGACCCCATCCGCCTTCTCCCTGAAGGAGAGCACGTTTGCAGTTGGTTAACACCTCCGGTGACCCTCGGGTAAGCACCGGTGCACAGGGAGCTGGAGGCAGCCCAGACCCTCCTCGGCCCTAGGGCGATCACAGGCCTAGGGGCGAAACCGGCAAGCGCTGCTTTGCTGAGCACACACGCACTGGGGCTGAGCTTGCTTTCCCGAGGATAGTTTCCCTTTCGAGAAGGCAGCTCCCAGAAGCTCGTTCTGTGCCCTTTCTGAGATGGGCCCTTGGTGGGTCCCTCCCGAGCAGGCGAAGGGTGGGGTGCTGGGGCCAGTGCACACAAGACCTTTTCAGACCCCATCCGCCTTCTCCCTGAAGGAGAGCACGTTTGGAGGTGGTTTCCAGCTCCGGTGACCCTCGGCCAAGCACCGGCGCACAGGGAGCGGGAGGCAGCCCAGACCCTCCTAGGCCGAAGGGCGAGCACAGGCCTAGGGGCGAAAGCGGCAAGCGCTGCTTTGCTGAGCACACACGCACTGGGGTGAGCTTGCTTTCCCGAGGAGAGTTTCCCTTTTGAGAAGGCAGCTCCCAGAAGCTCGTTTTGTGCCCTTTCTGAGATGGGCCCTAGGTGGGTCCCTCCCTAGCAGGCGGAGGGTGGGGTGCACACAAGGCCTTTTCAGACCCCATCCGCCTTCTCCCTGAAGGAGAGCACGTTTGGACGTGGTTTCCAGCTCCGGTGACCCTCGGCCAAGCACCGGCGCACAGGGAGCGGGAGGCAGCCCAGACCCTCCTAGGCCGAAGGGCGAACACAGGCCTCGGGGCGAAACCGGCAAGCGCTGCTTTGCTGAGCACACACGCACTGGGGCTGAGCTTGCTTTCCCGAGGAGAGTTTCCCTTTCGAGAAGGCAGCTCCCAGAAGCTCGTTTTGTGCCCTTTCTGAGATGGGCCCTTGGTGGGTCCCTCCCGAGCAGGCGAAGTGTGGGGTGCTGGGGCCAGTGCACACAAGGCCTTTTCAGACCCCATCCGCCTTCTCCCTGAAGGAGAGCACGTTTGGAGGTGGTTTCCAGCTCCGGTGACCCTCGGCCAAGCACCGGTGCACAGGGAGCGGGAGGCAGCCCAGACCCTCCTCGGCCAAAGGGCGAGCACAGGCCTAGGGGCTAAACCGGCAAGCGCTGCTTTGCTGAGCACACACGCACTGGGGCTGAGCTTGCTTTCCCGAGGAGAGTTTCCCTTTCGAGAAGGGAGCTCCCAGAAGCTCGTTTTGTGCCCTTTCTGAGATGGGCCCTAGGTGGGTCCCTCCCGAGCAGGCGAAGGGTGGGGTGCTGGGGCCATTGCACACAAGGCCTTTTCAGACCCCATCCGCCTTCTCCCTGAAGGAGAGCACGTTTGGAGGTGGATTACAGCTCCGGTGACCCTCGGCCAAGCACCGGTGCACAGGGAGCGGGAGGCAGCCCAGACCCTCCTCGGCCCTAGGGCGATCACAGGCCTAGGGGCGAAACCCGCAAGCGCTGCTTTGCAGAGCACACACGCACTGGGGCTGAGCTTGCTTTCCCGAGGAGAGTTTCCCTTTCGAGAAGGCAGCTCCCAGAAGCTCGTTTTGTGCCCTTTCTGAGATGGGCCCTAGGTGGGTCCCTCCCTAGCAGGCGAAGGGTGGGGTGCTGGGGCCAGTGCACACAAGGCCTTTTCAGACCCCATCCGCCTTCTCCCTGAAGGAGAGCACGTTTGGAGGTGGTTTCCAGCTCCGGTGACCCTCGGCCAAGCACCGGCGCACAGGGAGCGGGAGGCAGCCCAGACCCTCCTAGGCCGAAGGGCGAGCACAGGCCTAGGGGCGAAACCGGCAAGCGCTGCTTTGCTGAGCACACACGCACTGGGGCTGAGCTTGCTTTCCCGAGGAGAGTTTCCCTTTCGAGAAGGCAGCTCCCAGAAGCTCGTTTTGTGCCCTTTCTGAGATGGGCCCTAGGTGGGTCCCTCCCTAGCAGGCGAAGGTTGGGGTGCTTGGACCAGTGCACACAAGGTCTATTCAGACCCCATCCGCCTTCTCCCAGAAGGAGAGCACGTTTGGAGGTGGTTTCCAGCTCCGGTGACCCTCGGCCAAGCACCGGTGCACAGGGAGCGGGAGGCAGCCCAGACCCTCCTCGGCCGAAGGGCGAGCACAGGCCTAGGGGCGAAACCGGCAAGCGCTGCTTTGCTGAGCACACACGCACTGGGGCTGAGCTTGCTTTCCCGAGGAGAGTTTCCCTTTCGAGAAGGCAGCTCCCAGAAGCTCGTTTTGTGCCCTTTCTGAGATGGGCCCTAGGTGGGTCCCTCCCTAGCAGGCGAAGGGTGGGGTGCTGGGACCAGTGCACACAAGGCCTTTTCAGACCCCATCCGCCTTCTCCCTGAAGGAGAGCACGTTTGGAGGTGGTTTCCAGCTCCGGTGACTCTCGGCCAAGCACCGGTGCACAGGGAGCGGGAGGCAGCCCAGACCCTCCTCGGCCGAAGGGCGAGCACAGGCCTAGGGGCGAAACCGGCAAGCGCTGCTTTGCTGAGCACACACGCACTGGGGCTGAGCTTGCTTTCCCGAGGAGAGTTTCCCTTTCGAGAAGGCAGCTCCCAGAAGCTCGTTTTGTGCCCTTTCTGAGATGGGCCCTAGGTGGGTCCCTCCCTAGCAGGCGGAGGGTGGGGTGCCGGGGCCAGTGCACACAAGGCCTTTTCAGACCCCATCCGCCTTGTCCCTGAAGGAGAGCACGTTTGGAGGTGGTTTCCAGCTCCGGTGACCCTCGGCCAAGCACCGGCGCACAGGGAGCGGGAGGCAGCCCAGACCCTCCTCGGCCGAAGGGCGAGCACAGGCCTAGGGGCGAAAGCGGCAAGCGCTGCTTTGCTGAGCACACACGCACTGGGGTGAGCTTGCTTTCCCGAGGAGAGTTTCCCTTTCGAGAAGGCAGCTCCCAGAAGCTCGTTTTGTGCCCTTTCTGAGATGGGCCCTAGGTGGGTCCCTCCCTAGCAGGCGGAGGGTGGGGTGCACACAAGGCCTTTTTAGACCCCATCCGCCTTCTCCCTGAAGGAGAGCACGTTTGGAGGTGGTTTCCAGCTCCGGTGACCCTCGGCCAAGCACCGGTGCACAGGGAGCGGGAGGCAGCCCAGACCCTCCTCGGCCGAAGGGCGAGCACAGGCCTAGGGGCGAAACCGGCAAGCGCTGCTTTGCTGAGCACACACGCACTGGGGCTGAGCTTGCTTTCCCGAGGAGAGTTTCCCTTTCGAGAAGGGAGCTCCCAGAAGCTCGTTTTGTGCCCTTTCTGAGATGGGCCCTAGGTGGGTCCCTCCCGAGCAGGCGAAGGGTGGGGTGCTGGGGCCAGTGCACACAAGGCCTTTTCAGACCCCATCCGCCTTCTCCCTGAAGGAGAGCACGTTTGGAGGTGGATTCCAGCTCCGGTGACCCTCGGCCAAGCACCGGTGCACAGGGAGCGGGAGGCAGCCCAGACCCTCCTCGGCCCTAGGGCGATCACAGGCCTAGGGGCGAAACCCGCAAGCGCTGCTTTGCTGAGCACACACGCACTGGGGCTGAGCTTGCTTTCCCGAGGAGAGTTTCCCTTTCGAGAAGGCAGCTCCCAGAAGCTCGTTTTGTGCCCTTTCTGAGATGGGCCCTAGGTGGGTCCCTCCCTAGCAGGCGAAGGGTGGGGTGCTGGGGCCAGTGCACACAAGGCCTTTACAGACCCCATCCGCCTTCTCCCTGAAGGAGAGCACGTTTGGAGGTGGTTTCCAGCTCCGGTGACCCTCGGCCAAGCACCGGCGCACAGGGAGCGGGAGGCAGCCCAGACCCTCCTAGGCCGAAGGGCGAGCACAGGCCTAGGGGCGAAACCGGCAAGCGCTGCTTTGCTGAGCACACACGCACTGGGGCTGAGCTTGCTTTCCCGAGGAGAGTTTCCCTTTCGAGAAGGCAGCTCCCAGAAGCTCGTTTTGTGCCCTTTCTGAGATGGGCCCTAGGTGGGTCCCTCCCTAGCAGGCGAAGGTTGGGGTGCTTGGACCAGTGCACACAAGGTCTTTTCAGACCCCATCCGCCTTCTCCCAGAAGGAGAGCACGTTTGGAGGTGGTTTCCAGCTCCGGTGACCCTCGGCCAAGCACCGGTGCACAGGGAGCGGGAGGCAGCCCAGACCCTCCTCGGCCGAAGGGCGAGCACAGGCCTAGGGGCGAAACCGGCAAGCGCTGCTTTGCTGAGCACACACGCACTGGGGCTGAGCTTGCTTTCCCGAGGAGAGTTTCCCTTTCGAGAAGGCAGCTCCCAGAAGCTCGTTTTGTGCCCTTTCTGAGATGGGCCCTAGGTGGGTCCCTCCCGAGCAGGAGAAGGGTGGGGTGCTGGGGCCAGTGCACACAAGGCCTTTTCAGACCCCATCCGCCTTCTCCCTGAAGGAGAGCACGTTTGGAGGTGGTTTCCAGCTCCGGTGACCCTCGGCCAAGCACCGGCGCACAGGGAGCGGGAGGCAGCCCAGACCCTCCTAGGCCGTAGGGCGAGCACAGGCCTAGGGGCGAAACCGGCAAGCGCTGCTTTGCTGAGCACACACGCACTGGGGCTGAGCTTGCTTTCCCGAGGAGAGTTTCCCTTTCGAGAAGGCAGCTCCCAGAAGCTCGTTTTGTGCCCTTTCTGAGATGGGCCCTAGGTGGGTCCCTTCCTAGCAGGCGAAGGGTGGGGTGCTGGGACCAGTGCACACAAGGCCTTTTCAGACCCCATCCGCCTTCTCCCTGAAGGAGAGCACGTTTGGAGGTGGTTTCCAGCTCCGGTGACTCTCGGCCAAGCACCGGTGCACAGGGAGCGGGAGGCAGCCCAGACCCTCCTCGGCCGAAGGGCGAGCACAGGCCTAGGGGCGAAACCGGCAAGCGCTGCTTTGCTGAGCACACACGCACTGGGGCTGAGCTTGCTTTCCCGAGGAGAGTTTCCCTTTCGAGAAGGCAGCTCCCAGAAGCTCGTTTTGTGCCCTTTCTGAGATGGGCCCTAGGTGGGTCCCTCCCTAGCAGGCGGAGGGTGGGGTGCCGGGGCCAGTGCACACAAGGCCTTTTCAGACCCCATCCGCCTTGTCCCTGAAGGAGAGCACGTTTGGAGGTGGTTTCCAGCTCCGGTGACCCTCGGCCAAGCACCGGCGCACAGGGAGCGGGAGGCAGCCCAGACCCTCCTAGGCCGAAGGGCGAGCACAGGCCTAGGGGCGAAAGCGGCAAGCGCTGCTTTGCAGAGCACACACGCACTGGGGTGAGCTTGCTTTCCCGAGGAGAGTTTCCCTTTCGAGAAGGCAGCTCCCAGAAGCTCGTTTTGTGCCCTTTCTGAGATGGGCCCTAGGTGGGTCCCTCCCTAGCAGGCGGAGGGTGGGGTGCACACAAGGCCTTTTCAGACCCCATCCGCCTTCTCCCTGAAGGAGAGCACGTTTGGAGGTGGTTTCCAGCTCCGGTGACCCTCGGCCAAGCACCGGTGCACAGGGAGCGGGAGGCAGCCCAGACCCTCCTCGGCCGAAGGGCGAGCACAGGCCTAGGGGCGAAACCGGCAAGCGCTGCTTTGCTGAGCACACACGCACTGGGGCTGAGCTTGCTTTCCCGAGGAGAGTTTCCCTTTCGAGAAGGCAGCTCCCAGAAGCTCGTTTTGTGCCCTTTCTGAGATGGGCCCTAGGTGGCTCCCTCCCGAGCAGGCGAAGGGTGGGGTGCTGGGGCCAGTGCACACAAGGCCTTTTCAGACCCCATCCGCCTTCTCCCTGAAGGAGAGCACGTTTGGAGGTGGATTCCAGCTCCGGTGACCCTCGGCCAAGCACCGGTGCACAGGGAGCGGGAGGCAGCCCAGACCCTCCTCGGCCCTAGGGCGATCACAGGCCTAGGGGCGAAACCGGCAAGCGCTGCTTTGCTGAGCACACACGCACTGGGGCTGAGCTTGCTTTCCCGAGGAGAGTTTCCCTTTCGAGAAGGCAGCTCCCAGAAGCTCGTTTTGTGCCCTTTCTGAGATGGGCCCTTGGTGGGTCCCTCCCGAGCAGGCGAAGGTTGGGGTGCTGGGGCCAGTGCACACAAGACCTTTTCAGACCCCATCCGCCTTCTCCCTGAAGGAGAGCACGTTTGGAGGTGGTTTCCAGCTCCGGTGACCCTCGGCCAAGCACCGGCGCACAGGGAGCGGGAGGCAGCCCAGACCCTCCTAGGCCGAAGGGCGAGCACAGGCCTAGGGGCGAAACCGGCAAGCGCTGCTTTGCCTAGCACACACGCACTGGGGCTGAGCTTTCCTTCCCGAGGAGAGTTTCCCTTTCGAGAAGGCAGCTCCCAGAAGCTCGTTTTGTGCCCTTTCTGAGATGGGCCCTAGGTGGGTCCCTCCCTAGCAGGCGAAGTTTGGGGTGCTGGGGCCAGTGCACACAAGGACTTTTCAGACCCCATCCGCCTTCTCCCAGAAGGAGAGCACGTTTGGAGGTGGTTTCCAGCTCCGGTGACCCTCGGCCAAGCACCGGTGCACAGGGAGCGGGAGGCAGCCCAGACCCTCCTCGGCCGAAGGGCGAGCACAGGCCTAGGGGCGAAACCGGCAAGTGCTGCTTTGCTGAGCACACACGCACTGGGGCTGAGCTTGCTTTCCCGAGGAGAGTTTCCCTTTCGAGAAGGCAGCTCCCAGAAGCTCGTTTTGTGCCCTTTCTGAGATGGGCCCTAGGTGGGTCCCTCCCGAGCAGGAGAAGGGTGGGGTGCTGGGGCCAGTGCACACAAGGCCTTTTCAGACCCCATCCGCCTTCTCCCTGAAGGAGAGCACGTTTGGAGGTGGTTTCCAGCTCCGGTGACCCTCGGCCAAGCACCGGCGCACAGGGAGCGGGAGGCAGCCCAGACCCTCCTAGGCCGTAGGGCGAGCACAGGCCTAGGGGCGAAACCGGCAAGCGCTGCTTTGCTGAGCACACACGCACTGGGGCTGAGCTTGCTTTCCCGAGGAGAGTTTCCCTTTCGAGAAGGCAGCTCCCAGAAGCTCGTTTTGTGCCCTTTCTGAGATGGGCCCTAGGTGGGTCCCTCCCTAGCAGGCGGAGGGTGGGGTGCTGGGACCAGTGCACACAAGGCCTTTTCAGACCCCATCCGCCTTCTCCCTGAAGGAGAGCACGTTTGGAGGTGGTTTCCAGCTCCGGTGACTCTCGGCCAAGCACCGGTGCACAGGGAGCGGGAGGCAGCCCAGACCCTCCTCGGCCGCAGGGCGAGCACAGGCCTAGGGGCGAAACCGGCAAGCGCTGCTTTGCTGAGCACACACGCACTGGGGCTGAGCTTGCTTTCCCGAGGAGAGTTTCCCTTTCGAGAAGGCAGCTCCCAGAAGCTCGTTTTGTGCCCTTTCTGAGATGGGCCCTAGGTGGGTCCCTCCCTAGCAGGCGGAGGGTGGGGTGCCGGGGCCAGTGCACACAAGGCCTTTTCAGACCCCATCCGCCTTGTCCCTGAAGGAGAGCACGTTTGGAGGTGGTTTCCAGCTCCGGTGACCCTCGGCCAAGCACCGGCGCACAGGGAGCGGGAGGCAGCCCAGACCCTCCTCGGCCGAAGGGCGAGCACAGGCCTAGGGGCGAAACCGGCAAGCGCTGCTTTGCTGAGCACACACGCACTGGGGCTGAGCTTTCCTTCCCGAGGAGAGTTTCCCTTTCGAGAAGGCAGCTCCCAGAAGCTCGTTTTGTGCCCTTTCTGAGATGGGCCCTAGGTGGGTCCCTCCCTAGCAGGCGGAGGGTGGGGTGCTGGGGCCAGTGCACACAAGGCCTTTTCAGACCCCATCCGCCTTCTCCCTGAAGGAGAGCACGTTTGGAGGTGGTTTCCAGCTCCGGTGACCCTCGGCCAAGCACCGGCACACAGGGAGCGGGAGGCAGCCCAGACCCTCCTCGGCCGAAGGGCGAGCACAGGCCTAGGGGCGAAACCGGCAAGCGCTGCTTTGCTGAGCACACACGCACTGGGGCTGAGCTTGCTTTCCCGAGGAGAGTTTCTCTTTCGAGAAGGCAGCTCCCAGAAGCTCGTTTTGTGCCCTTTCTGAGATGGGCCCTTGGTGGGTCCCTCCCGAGCAGGCGAAGGGTGGGGTGCTGGGGCCAGTGCACACAAGGCCTTTTCAGACCCCATCCGCCTTCTCCCTGAAGGAGAGCACGTTTGGAGGTGGTTTCCAGCTCCGGTGACCCTCGGCCAAGCACCGGTGCACAGGGAGCTGGAGGCAGCCCAGATCCTCCTCGGCCAAAGGGCGAGCACAGGCCTAGGGGCGAAACCGGCAAGCGCTGCTTTGCTGAGCACACACGCACTGGGGCTGAGCTTGCTTTCCCGAGGAGAGTTTCCCTTTCGAGAAGGCAGCTCCCAGAAGCTCGTTTTGTGCCCTTTCTGAGATGGGCCCTAGGTGGGTCCCTCCCTAGCAGGCGGAGGGTGGGGTGCTGGGGCCAGTGCACACAAGGCCTTTTCAGACCCCATCCGCCTTCTCCCTGAAGGAGAGCACGTTTGGAGGTGGTTTCCAGCTCCGGTGACCCTCGGCCAAGCACCGGTGCACAGGGAGCGGGAGGCAGCCCAGACCCTCCTCGGCCGAAGGGCGAGCACAGGCCTAGGGGCGAAACCGGCAAGCGCTGCTTTGCTGAGCACACACGCACTGGGGCTGAGCTTGCTTTCCCGAGGAGAGTTTCCCTTTCGAGAAGGCAGCTCCCAGAAGCTCGTTTTGTGCCCTTTCTGAGATGGGCCCTAGGTGGGTCCCTCCCGAGCAGGCGAAGGGTGGGGTGCTGGGACCAGTGCACACAAGGCCTTTTCAGACCCCATCCCACTTCTCCCAGAAGGAGAGCACGTTTGGAGGTGGTTTCCAGCTCCGGTGACCCTCGGCCAAGCACCGGGGAAGAGGGAGCGGGAGGCAGCCCAAACCCTCCTCGGCCGAAGGGCGAGCACAGGCCTAGGGGCGAAACCGGCAAGCGCTGCTTTGCTGAGCACACACGCACTAGGGCTGAGCTTGCTTTCCCGAGGAGAGTTTCCCTTTCGAGAAGGCAGCTCCCAGAAGCTCGTTTTGTGCCCTTTCTGAGATGGGCCCTAGGTGGGTCCCTCCCTAGCAGGCGGAGGGTGGGGTGCTGGGGCCAGTGCACACAAGGCCTTTTCAGACCCCATCCGCCTTCTCCCTGAAGGAGAGCACGTTTGGAGGTGGTTTCCAGCTCCGGTGACCCTCGGCCAAGCACCGGTGCACAGGGAGCGGGAGGCAGCCCAGACCCTCCTCGGCCGAAGGGCGAGCACAGGCCTAGGGGCGAAACCGGCAAGCGCTGCTTTGCTGAGCACACACGCACTGGGGCTGAGCTTGCTTTCCCGAGGAGAGTTTCCCTTTCGAGAAGGCAGCTCCCAGAAGCTAGTTTTGTGCCCTTTCTGAGATGGGCCCTAGGTGGGTCCCTCCCGAGCAGGCGAAGGGTGGGGTGCTGGGACCAGTGCACACAAGGCCTTTTCAGACCCCATCCCACTTCTCCCAGAAGGAGAGCACGTTTGGAGGTGGTTTCCAGCTCCGGTGACCCTCGGCCAAGCACCGGGGAACAGGGAGCGGGAGGCAGCCCAAACCCTCCTCGGCCGAAGGGCGAGCACAGGCCTAGGGGCGAAACCGGCAAGCGCTGCTTTGCTGAGCACACACGCACTGGGGCTGAGCTTGCTTTCCCGAGGAGAGTTTCCCTTTCGAGAAGGCAGCTCCCAGAAGCTCGTTTTGTGCCCTTTCTGAGATGGGCCCTAGGTGGGTCCCTCCCTAGCAGGCGGAGGGTGGGGTGCTGGGGCCAGTGCACACAAGGCCTTTTCAGACCCCATCCGCCTTCTCCCTGAAGGAGAGCACGTTTGGAGGTGGTTTCCAGCTCCGGTGACCCTCGGCCAAGAACCGGTGCACAGGGAGCGGAGGCAGCCCAGATCCTCCTCGGCCGAAGGGCGAGACCAGGCCTGGGGCGAAACCCGCAAGCGCTGCTTTGCTGAGCACACACGCATTGGGGCTGAGCTTTCCTTCCCGAGGAGAGTTTCCCTTTCGAGAAGGCAGCTCCCAGAAGCTCGTTTTGTGCCCTTTCTGAGATGGGCCCTAGGTGGGTCCCTCCCGAGCAGGCGAAGGGTGGGGTGCTGGGGCCAGTGCACACAAGGCCTTTTCAGACCCCATCCGCCTTCTCCCTGAAGGAGAGCACGTTTGGAGGTGGTTTCCAGCTCCGGTGACCCTAGGCCAAGCACCGGTGCACAGGGAGCGGGAGGCAGCCCAGACCCTCCTCGGCCGAAGGGCGAGCACAGGCCTAGGGGCGAAACCGGCAAGCGCTGCTTTGCTGAGCACACACGCACTGGGGCTGAGCTTGCTTTCCCGAGGAGAGTTTCCCTTTCGAGAAGGCAGCTCCCAGAAGCTCGTTTTGTGCCCTTTCTGAGATGGGCCCTAGGTGGGTCCCTCCCGAGCAGGCGAAGGGTGGGGTGCTGGGGCCAGTGCACACAAGGCCTTTTCAGACCCCATCCGCCTTCTCCCTGAAGGAGAGCACGTTTGGAGGTGGTTTCCAGCTCCGGTGACCCTCGGCCAAGCACCGGTGCACAGGGAGCGGGAGGCAGCCCAGACCCTCCTCGGCCGAAGGGCGAGCACAGGCCTAGGGGCGAAACCGGCAAGCGCTGCTTTGCTGAGCACACACGCACTGGGGCTGAGCTTTCCTTCCCGAGGAGAGTTTCCCTTTCGAGAAGGCAGCTCCCAGAAGCTCGTTTTGTGCCCTTTCTGAGATGGGCCCTAGGTGGGTCCCTCCCTAGCAGGCGGAGGGTGGGGTGCTGGGGCCAGTGCACACAAGGCCTTTTCAGACCCCATCCGCCTTCTCCCTGAAGGAGAGCACGTTTGGAGGTGGTTTCCAGCTCCGGTGACCCTCGGCCAAGCACCGGTGCACAGGGAGCTGGAGGCAGCCCAGATCCTCCTCGGCCAAAGGGCGAGCACAGGCCTAGGGGCGAAACCGGCAAGCGCTGCTTTGCTGAGCACACACGCACTGGGGCTGAGCTTGCTTTCCCGAGGAGAGTTTCCCTTTCGAGAAGGCAGCTCCCAGAAGCTCGTTTTGTGCCCTTTCTGAGATGGGCCCTAGGTGGGTCCCTCCCTAGCAGGCGGAGGGTGGGGTGCTGGGGCCAGTGCACACAAGGCCTTTTCAGACCCCATCCGCCTTCTCCCTGAAGGAGAGCACGTTTGGAGGTGGTTTCCAGCTCCGGTGACCCTCGGCCAAGCACCGGTGCACAGGGAGCGGGAGGCAGCCCAGACCCTCCTCGGCCGAAGGGCGAGCACAGGCCTAGGGGCGAAACCGGCAAGCGCTGCTTTGCTGAGCACACACGCACTGGGGCTGAGCTTGCTTTCCCGAGGAGAGTTTCCCTTTCGAGAAGGCAGCTCCCAGAAGCTCGTTTTGTGCCCTTTCTGAGATGGGCCCTAGGTGGGTCCCTCCCGAGCAGGCGAAGGGTGGGGTGCTGGGGCCAGTGCCCACAAGGCCTTTTCAGACCCCATCCCACTTCTCCCAGAAGGAGAGCACGTTTGGAGGTGGTTTCCAGCTCCGGTGACCCTCGGCCAAGCACCGGGGAAGAGGGAGCGGGAGGCAGCCCAAACCCTCCTCGGCCGAAGGGCGAGCACAGGCCTAGGGGCGAAACCGGCAAGCGCTGCTTTGCTGAGCACACACGCACTAGGGCTGAGCTTGCTTTCCCGAGGAGAGTTTCCCTTTCGAGAAGGCAGCTCCCAGAAGCTCGTTTTGTGCCCTTTCTGAGATGGGCCCTAGGTGGGTCCCTCCCTAGCAGGCGGAGGGTGGGGTGCTGGGGCCAGTGCACACAAGGCCTTTTCAGACCCCATCCGCCTTCTCCCTGAAGGAGAGCACGTTTGGAGGTGGTTTCCAGCTCCGGTGACCCTCGGCCAAGCACCGGTGCACAGGGAGCGGGAGGCAGCCCAGACCCTCCTCGGCCGAAGGGCGAGCACAGGCCTAGGGGCGAAACCGGCAAGCGCTGCTTTGCTGAGCACACACGCACTGGGGCTGAGCTTGCTTTCCCGAGGAGAGTTTCCCTTTCGAGAAGGCAGCTCCCAGAAGCTAGTTTTGTGCCCTTTCTGAGATGGGCCCTAGGTGGGTCCCTCCCGAGCAGGCGAAGGGTGGGGTGCTGGGACCAGTGCACACAAGGCCTTTTCAGACCCCATCCCACTTCTCCCAGAAGGAGAGCACGTTTGGAGGTGGTTTCCAGCTCCGGTGACCCTCGGCCAAGCACCGGGGAACAGGGAGCGGGAGGCAGCCCAAACCCTCCTCGGCCGAAGGGCGAGCACAGGCCTAGGGGCGAAACCGGCAAGCGCTGCTTTGCTGAGCACACACGCACTGGGGCTGAGCTTGCTTTCCCGAGGAGAGTTTCCCTTTCGAGAAGGCAGCTCCCAGAAGCTCGTTTTGTGCCCTTTCTGAGATGGGCCCTAGGTGGGTCCCTCCCTAGCAGGCGGAGGGTGGGGTGCTGGGGCCAGTGCACACAAGGCCTTTTCAGACCCCATCCGCCTTCTCCCTGAAGGAGAGCACGTTTGGAGGTGGTTTCCAGCTCCGGTGACCCTCGGCCAAGAACCGGTGCACAGGGAGCGGAGGCAGCCCAGATCCTCCTCGGCCGAAGGGCGAGACCAGGCCTGGGGCGAAACCCGCAAGCGCTGCTTTGCTGAGCACACACGCATTGGGGCTGAGCTTTCCTTCCCGAGGAGAGTTTCCCTTTCGAGAAGGCAGCTCCCAGAAGCTCGTTTTGTGCCCTTTCTGAGATGGGCCCTAGGTGGGTCCCTCCCGAGCAGGCGAAGGGTGGGGTGCTGGGGCCAGTGCACACAAGGCCTTTTCAGACCCCATCCGCCTTCTCCCTGAAGGAGAGCACGTTTGGAGGTGGTTTCCAGCTCCGGTGACCCTAGGCCAAGCACCGGTGCACAGGGAGCGGGAGGCAGCCCAGACCCTCCTCGGCCGAAGGGCGAGCACAGGCCTAGGGGCGAAACCGGCAAGCGCTGCTTTGCTGAGCACACACGCACTGGGGCTGAGCTTGCTTTCCCGAGGAGAGTTTCCCTTTCGAGAAGGCAGCTCCCAGAAGCTCGTTTTGTGCCCTTTCTGAGATGGGCCCTAGGTGGGTCCCTCCCGAGCAGGCGAAGGGTGGGGTGCTGGGGCCAGTGCACACAAGGCCTTTTCAGACCCCATCCGCCTTCTCCCTGAAGGAGAGCACGTTTGGAGGTGGTTTCCAGCTCCGGTGACCCTCGGCCAAGCACCGGTGCACAGGGAGCGGGAGGCAGCCCAGACCCTCCTCGGCCGAAGGGCGAGCACAGGCCTAGGGGCGAAACCGGCAAGCGCTGCTTTGCTGAGCACACACGCACTGGGGCTGAGCTTGCTTTCCCGAGGAGAGTTTCCCTTTCGAGAAGGCAGCTCCCAGATGCTCGTTTTGTGCCCTTTCTGAGATGGGCCCTAGGTGGCTCCCTCCCGAGCAGGAGGAGCGTGGGGTGCTGGGGCCAGTGCACACAAGGACTTTTCAGACCCCATCCGCCTTCTCCCTGAAGGAGAGCACGTTTGGAGGTGGTTTCCAGCTCCGGTGACCCTCGGCCATGCACCGGTGCACAGGGAGCGGGAGGCAGCCCACACCCTCCTCGGCCGAAGGGCGAGCACAGGCCTAGGGGCGAAACCGGCAAGCGCTGCTTTGCTGAGCACACACGCACTGGGGCTGAGCTTGCTTTCCCGAGGAGAGTTTCCCTTTCGAGAAGGCAGCTCCCAGAAGCTCGTTTTGTGCCCTTTCTGAGATGGGCCCTAGGTGGGTCCCTCCCGAGCAGGCGAAGGGTGGGGTGCTGGGGCCAGTGCACACAAGGCCTTTTCAGACCCCATCCGCCTTCTCCCTGAAGGAGAGCACGTTTGGAGGTGGTTTCCAGCTCCGGTGACCCTCGGCCAAGCACCGGTGCACAGGGAGCGGGAGGCAGCCCAGACCCTCCTCGGCCGAAGGGCGAGCACAGGCCTAGGGGCGAAACCGGCAAGCGCTGCTTTGCTGAGCACACACGCACTGGGGCTGAGCTTGCTTTCCCGAGGAGAGTTTCCCTTTCGAGAAGGCAGCTCCCAGAAGCTCGTTTTGTGCCCTTTCTGAGATGGGCCCTAGGTGGCTCCCTCCCGAGCAGGCAGAGCGTGGGGTGCTGGGACCAGTGCACACAAGGCCTTTTCAGACCCCATCCGCCTTCTCCCTGAAGGAGAGCACGTTTGGAGGTGGTTTCCAGCTCCGGTGACCCTCGGCCAAGCACCGGTGCACAGGGAGCGGGAGGCAGCCCAGACCCTCCTCGGCCGAAGGGCGAGCACAGGCCTAGGGGCGAAACCGGCAAGCGCTGCTTTGCTGAGCACACACGCACTGGGGCTGAGCTTGCTTTCCCGAGGAGAGTTTCCCTTTCGAGAAGGCAGCTCCCAGAAGCTCGTTTTGTGCCCTTTCTGAGATGGGCCCTAGGTGGGTCCCTCCCGAGCAGGCGAAGGGTGGGGTGCTGGGGCCAGTGCACACAAGGCCTTTTCAGACCCCATCCGCCTTCTCCCTGAAGGAGAGCACGTTTGGAGGTGGTTTCCAGCTCCGGTGACCCTCGGCCAAGCACCGGCGCACAGGGAGCGGGAGGCAGCCCAGACCCTCCTCGGCCGAAGGGCGAGCAGAGGCCTAGGGGCGAAACCGGCAAGCGCTGCTTTGCTGAGCACACACGCACTGGGGCTGAGCTTGCTTTCCCGAGGAGAGTTTCCCTTTCGAGAAGGCAGCTCCCAGAAGCTCGTTTTGTGCCCTTTCTGAGATGGGCCCTAGGTGGCTCCCTCCCGAGCAGGCGGAGCGTGGGGTGCTGGGACCAGTGCACACAAGGCATTTTCAGACCCCATCCGCCTTCTCCCTGAAGGAGAGCACGTTTGGAGGTGGTTTCCAGCTCCGGTGACCCTCGGCCAAGCACCGGTGCACAGGGAGCGGGAGGCAGCCCAGACCCTCCTCGGCCGAAGGGCGAGCACAGGCCTAGGGGCGAAACCCGCAAGCGCTGCTTTGCTGAGCACACACGCACTGGGGCTGAGCTTGCTTTCCCGAGGAGAGTTTCCCTTTCGAGAAGGCAGCTCCCAGAAGCTCGTTTTGTGCCCTTTCTGAGATGGGCCCTAGGTGGGTCCCTCCCTAGCAGGCGAAGGGTGGGGTGCTGGGGCCAGTGCACACAAGGTCTTTTCAGACCCCATCCGCCTTCTCCCTGAAGGAGAGCACGTTTGGAGGTGATTTCCAGCTCCGGTGACCCTCTGCCAAGCACCGTCGCACAGGGAGCGGGAGGCAGCCCACACACTCCTAGGCCGAAGGGCGAGCACAGGCCTAGGGGCGAAACCGGCAAGCGCTGCTTTGCTGAGCACACACGCACTAGGGCTGAGCTTGCTTTCCCGAGGAGAGTTTCCCTTTCGAGAAGGCAGCTCCCAGAAGCTCGTTTTGTGCCCTTTCTGAGATGGGCCCTAGGTGGGTCCCTCCCGAGAAGGCGAAGGGTGGGGTGCCGGGGCCAGTGCACACAAGGCCTTTTCAGACCCCATCCGCCTTCTCCCTGAAGGAGAGCACGTTTGGAGGTGGTTTCCAGCTCCGGTGACCCTCGGCCAAGCACCGGTGCACAGGGAGCGGGAGGCAGCCCAGACCCTCCTAGGCCGAAGGGCGAGCACAGGCCTAGGGGCGAAACCGGCAAGCGCTGCTTTGCTGAGCACACACGCACTGGGGCTGAGCTTGCTTTCCCGAGGAGAGTTTCCCTTTCGAGAAGGCAGCTCCCAGAAGCTCGTTTTGTGCCCTTTCTGAGATGGGCCCTAGGTGGCTCCCTCCCGAGCAGGCGGAGCGTGGGGTGCTGGGGCCAGTGCACACAAGGCCTTTTCAGACCCCATCCGCCTTCTCCCTGAAGGAGAGCACGTTTGGAGGTGGATTCCAGCTCCGGTGACCCTCGGCCAAGCACCGGTGCACAGGGAGCGGGAGGCAGCCCAGACCCTCCTCGGCCCTAGGGCGATCACAGGCCTAGGGGCGAAACCGGCAAGCGCTGCTTTGCTGAGCACACACGCACTGGGGCTGAGCTTGCTTTCCCGAGGAGAGTTTCCCTTTCGAGAAGGCAGCTCCCAGAAGCTCGTTTTGTGCCCTTTCTGAGATGGGCCCTTGGTGGGTCCCTCCCGAGCAGGCGAAGGGTGGGGTGCTGGGACCAGTGCACACAAGGCCTTTTCAGACCCCATCCGACTTCTCCCTGAAGGAGAGCACGTTTGGAGGTGGTTTCCAGTTCCGGTGACCCTCGGCCAAGCACCGGTGCACAGGGAGCGGGAGGCAGCCCAGACCCTCCTCGGCCGAAGGGCGAGCACAGGCCTAGGGGCGAAACCGGCAAGCGCTGCTTTGCTGAGCACACACGCACTGGGGCTGAGCTTGCTTTCCCGAGGAGAGTTTCCCTTTCGAGAAGGCAGCTCCCAGAAGCTCGTTTTGTGCCCTTTCTGAGATGGGCCCTAGGTGGCTCCCTCCCTAGCAGGCGGAGCGTGGGGTGCTGGGACCAGTGCACACAAGGCATTTTCAGACCCCATCCGCCTTCTCCCTGAAGGAGAGCACGTTTGGAGGTGGTTTCCAGCTCCGGTGACCCTCGGCCAAGCACCGGTGCACAGGGAGCGGGAGGCAGCCCAGACCCTCCTCGGCCGAAGGGCGAGCACAGGCCTAGGGGCGAAACCCGCAAGCGCTGCTTTGCTGAGCACACACGCACTGGGGCTGAGCTTGCTTTCCCGAGGAGAGTTTCCCTTTCGAGAAGGCAGCTCCCAGAAGCTCGTTTTGTGCCCTTTCTGAGATGGGCCCTAGGTGGGTCCCTCCCTAGCAGGCGAAGGGTGGGGTGCTGGGGCCAGTGCACACAAGGTCTTTTCAGACCCCATCCGCCTTCTCCCTGAAGGAGAGCACGTTTGGAGGTGATTTCCAGCTCCGGTGACCCTCTGCCAAGCACCGGCGCACAGGGAGCGGGAGGCAGCCCAGACCCTCCTAGGCCGAAGGGCGAGCACAGGCCTAGGGGCGAAACCGGCAAGCGCTGCTTTGCTGAGCACACACGCACTAGGGCTGAGCTTGCTTTCCCGAGGAGAGTTTCTCTTTCGAGAAGGCAGCTCCCAGAAGCTCGTTTTGTGCCCTTTCTGAGATGGGCCCTAGGTGGGTCCCTCCCGAGCAGGCGAAGGGTGGGGTGCTGGGGCCAGTGCACACAAGGCCTTTTCAGACCCCATCCGCCTTCTCCCTGAAGGAGAGCACGTTTGGAGGTGGTTTCCAGCTCCGGTGACCCTCGGCCAAACACCGGCGCACAGGGAGCGGGAGGCAGCCCAGACCCTCCTAGGCCGAAGGGCGAGCACAGGCCTAGGGGCGAAACCGGCAAGCGCTGCTTTGCTGAGCACACACGCACTGGGGCTGAGCTTGCTTTCCCGAGGAGAGTTTCCCTTTCGAGAAGGCAGCTCCCAGAAGCTCGTTTTGTGCCCTTTCTGAGATGGGCCCTAGGTGGGTCCCTCCCTAGCAGGCGGAGGGTGGGGTGCTGGGGCCAGTGCACACAAGGCCTTTGCAGACCCCATCCGCCTTCTCCCTGAAGGAGAGCACGTTTGCAGTTGGTTTACACCTCCGGTGACCCTCGGGTAAGCACCGGTGCACAGGGAGCGGGAGGCAGCCCAGACCCTCCTCGGCCCTAGGGCGATCACAGGCCTAGGGGCGAAACCGGCAAGCGCTGCTTTGCTGAGCACACACGCACTGGGGCTGAGCTTGCTTTCCCGAGGATAGTTTCCCTTTCGAGAAGGCAGCTCCCAGAAGCTCGTTTTGTGCCCTTTCTGAGATGGGCCCTTGGTGGGTCCCTCCCGAGCAGGCGAAGGGTGGGGTGCTGGGGCCAGTGCACACAAGACCTTTTCAGACCCCATCCGCCTTCTCCCTGAAGGAGAGCCCGTTTGGAGGTGGTTTCCAGCTCCGGTGACCCTCGGCCAAGCACCTGCGCACAGGGAGCGGGAGGCAGCCCAGACCCTCCTAGGCCGAAGGGCGAGCACAGGCCTAGGGGCGAAACCGGCAAGCGCTGCTTTGCTGAGCACACACGCACTGGGGTGAGCTTGCTTTCCCGAGGAGAGTTTCCCTTTTGAGAAGGCAGCTCCCAGAAGCTCGTTTTGTGCCCTTTCTGAGATGGGCCCTAGGTGGGTCCCTCCCTAGCAGGCGGAGGGTGGGGTGCACACAAGGCCTTTTCAGACCCCATCCGCCTTCTCCCTGAAGGAGAGCACGTTTGGACGTGGTTTCCAGCTCCGGTGACCCTCGGCCAAGCACCGGCGCACAGGGAGCGGGAGGCAGCCCAGACCCTCCTAGGCCGAAGGGCGAGCACAGGCCTCGGGGCGAAACCGGCAAGCGCTGCTTTGCTGAGCACACACGCACTGGGGCTGAGCTTGCTTTCCCGAGGAGAGTTTCCCTTTCGAGAAGGCAGCTCCCAGAAGCTCGTTTTGTGCCCTTTCTGAGATGGGCCATAGGTGGGTCCCTCCCGAGCAGGCGAAGTGTGGGGTGCTGGGGCCAGTGCACACAAGGCCTTTTCAGACCCCATCCGCCTTCTCCCTGAAGGAGAGCACGTTTGGAGGTGGTTTCCAGCTCCGGTGACCCTCGGCCAAGCACCGGTGCACAGGGAGCGGGAGGCAGCCCAGACCCTCCTCGGCCAAAGGGCGAGCACAGGCCTAGGGGCTAAACCGGCAAGCGCTGCTTTGCTGAGCACACACGCACTGGGGCTGAGCTTGCTTTCCCGAGGAGAGTTTCCCTTTCGAGAAGGGAGCTCCCAGAAGCTCGTTTTGTGCCCTTTCTGAGATGGGCCCTAGGTGGGTCCCTCCCGAGCAGGCGAAGGGTGGGGTGCTGGGGCCAGTGCACACAAGGCCTTTTCAGACCCCATCCGCCTTCTCCCTGAAGGAGAGCACGTTTGGAGGTGGATTCCAGCTCCGGTGACCCTCGGCCAAGCACCGGTGCACAGGGAGCGGGAGGCAGCCCAGACCCTCCTCGGCCCTAGGGCGATCACAGGCCTAGGGGCGAAACCCGCAAGCGCTGCTTTGCTGAGCACACACGCACTGGGGCTGAGCTTGCTTTCCCGAGGAGAGTTTCCCTTTCGAGAAGGCAGCTCCCAGAAGCTCGTTTTGTGCCCTTTCTGAGATGGGCCCTAGGTGGGTCCCTCCCTAGCAGGCGAAGGGTGGGGTGCTGGGGCCAGTGCACACAAGGCCTTTTCAGACCCCATCCGCCTTCTCCCTGAAGGAGAGCACGTTTGGAGGTGGTTTCCAGCTCCGGTGACCCTCGGCCAAGCACCGGCGCACAGGGAGCGGGAGGCAGCCCAGACCCTCCTAGGCCGAAGGGCGAGCACAGGCCTAGGGGCGAAACCGGCAAGCGCTGCTTTGCTGAGCACACACGCACTGGGGCTGAGCTTGCTTTCCCGAGGAGAGTTTCCCTTTCGAGAAGGCAGCTCCCAGAAGCTCGTTTTGTGCCCTTTCTGAGATGGGCCCTAGGTGGGTCCCTCCCTAGCAGGCGAAGGTTGGGGTGCTTGGACCAGTGCACACAAGGTCTTTTCAGACCCCATCCGCCTTCTCCCAGAAGGAGAGCACGTTTGGAGGTGGTTTCCAGCTCCGGTGACCCTCGGCCAAGCACCGGTGCACAGGGAGCGGGAGGCAGCCCAGACCCTCCTCGGCCGAAGGGCGAGCACAGGCCTAGGGGCGAAACCGGCAAGCGCTGCTTTGCTGAGCACACACGCACTGGGGCTGAGCTTGCTTTCCCGAGGAGAGTTTCCCTTTCGAGAAGGCAGCTCCCAGAAGCTCGTTTTGTGCCCTTTCTGAGATGGGCCCTAGGTGGGTCCCTCCCGAGCAGGAGAAGGGTGGGGTGCTGGGGCCAGTGCACACAAGGCCTTTTCAGACCCCATCCGCCTTCTCCCTGAAGGAGAGCACGTTTGGAGGTGGTTTCCAGCTCCGGTGACCCTCGGCCAAGCACCGGCGCACAGGGAGCGGGAGGCAGCCCAGACCCTCCTAGGCCGTAGGGCGAGCACAGGCCTAGGGGCGAAACCGGCAAGCGCTGCTTTGCTGAGCACACACGCACTGGGGCTGAGCTTGCTTTCCCGAGGAGAGTTTCCCTTTCGAGAAGGCAGCTCCCAGAAGCTCGTTTTGTGCCCTTTCTGAGATGGGCCCTAGGTGGGTCCCTCCCTAGCAGGCGAAGGGTGGGGTGCTGGGACCAGTGCACACAAGGCCTTTTCAGACCCCATCCGCCTTCTCCCTGAAGGAGAGCACGTTTGGAGGTGGTTTCCAGCTCCGGTGACTCTCGGCCAAGCACCGGTGCACAGGGAGCGGGAGGCAGCCCAGACCCTCCTCGGCCGAAGGGCGAGCACAGGCCTAGGGGCGAAACCGGCAAGCGCTGCTTTGCTGAGCACACACGCACTGGGGCTGAGCTTGCTTTCCCGAGGAGAGTTTCCCTTTCGAGAAGGCAGCTCCCAGAAGCTCGTTTTGTGCCCTTTCTGAGATGGGCCCTAGGTGGGTCCCTCCCTAGCAGGCGGAGGGTGGGGTGCCGGGGCCAGTGCACACAAGGCCTTTTCAGACCCCATCCGCCTTGTCCCTGAAGGAGAGCACGTTTGGAGGTGGTTTCCAGCTCCGGTGACCCTCGGCCAAGCACCGGCGCACAGGGAGCGGGAGGCAGCCCAGACCCTCCTAGGCCGAAGGGCGAGCACAGGCCTAGGGGCGAAAGCGGCAAGCGCTGCTTTGCTGAGCACACACGCACTGGGGTGAGCTTGCTTTCCCGAGGAGAGTTTCCCTTTCGAGAAGGCAGCTCCCAGAAGCTCGTTTTGTGCCCTTTCTGAGATGGGCCCTAGGTGGGTCCCTCCCTAGCAGGCGGAGGGTGGGGTGCACACAAGGCCTTTTCAGACCCCATCCGCCTTCTCCCTGAAGGAGAGCACGTTTGGAGGTGGTTTCCAGCTCCGGTGACCCTCGGCCAAGCACCGGTGCACAGGGAGCGGGAGGCAGCCCAGACCCTCCTCGGCCGAAGGGCGAGCACAGGCCTAGGGGCGAAACCGGCAAGCGCTGCTTTGCTGAGCACACACGCACTGGGGCTGAGCTTGCTTTCCCGAGGAGAGTTTCCCTTTCGAGAAGGCAGCTCCCAGAAGCTCGTTTTGTGCCCTTTCTGAGATGGGCCCTAGGTGGCTCCCTCCCGAGCAGGCGAAGGGTGGGGTGCTGGGGCCAGTGCACACAAGGCCTTTTCAGACCCCATCCGCCTTCTCCCTGAAGGAGAGCACGTTTGGAGGTGGATTCCAGCTCCGGTGACCCTCGGCCAAGCACCGGTGCACAGGGAGCGGGAGGCAGCCCAGACCCTCCTCGGCCCTAGGGCGATCACAGGCCTAGGGGCGAAACCGGCAAGCGCTGCTTTGCTGAGCACACACGCACTGGGGCTGAGCTTGCTTTCCCGAGGAGAGTTTCCCTTTCGAGAAGGCAGCTCCCAGAAGCTCGTTTTGTGCCCTTTCTGAGATGGGCCCTTGGTGGGTCCCTCCCGAGCAGGCGAAGTTTGGGGTGCTGGGACCAGTGCACACAAGGTCTTTTCAGACCCCATCCGCCTTCTCCCAGAAGGAGAGCACGTTTGGAGGTGGTTTCCAGCTCCGGTGACCCTCGGCCAAGCACCGGTGCACAGGGAGCGGGAGGCAGCCCAGACCCTCCTCGGCCGAAGGGCGAGCACAGGCCTAGGGGCGAAACCGGCAAGCGCTGCTTTGCTGAGCACACACGCACTGGGGCTGAGCTTGCTTTCCCGAGGAGAGTTTCCCTTTCGAGAAGGCAGCTCCCAGAAGCTCGTTTTGTGCCCTTTCTGAGATGGGCCCTAGGTGGGTCCCTCCCGAGCAGGAGAAGGGTGGGGTGCTGGGGCCAGTGCACACAAGGCCTTTTCAGACCCCATCCGCCTTCTCCCTGAAGGAGAGCACGTTTGGAGGTGGTTTCCAGCTCCGGTGACCCTCGGCCAAGCACCGGCGCACAGGGAGCGGGAGGCAGCCCAGACCCTCCTAGGCCGTAGGGCGAGCACAGGCCTAGGGGCGAAACCGGCAAGCGCTGCTTTGCTGAGCACACACGCACTGGGGCTGAGCTTGCTTTCCCGAGGAGAGTTTCCCTTTCGAGAAGGCAGCTCCCAGAAGCTCGTTTTGTGCCCTTTCTGAGATGGGCCCTAGGTGGGTCCCTCCCTAGCAGGCGGAGGGTGGGGTGCTGGGACCAGTGCACACAAGGCCTTTTCAGACCCCATCCGCCTTCTCCCTGAAGGAGAGCACGTTTGGAGGTGGTTTCCAGCTCCGGTGACTCTCGGCCAAGCACCGGTGCACAGGGAGCGGGAGGCAGCCCAGACCCTCCTCGGCCGCAGGGCGAGCACAGGCCTAGGGGCGAAACCGGCAAGCGCTGCTTTGCTGAGCACACACGCACTGGGGCTGAGCTTGCTTTCCCGAGGAGAGTTTCCCTTTCGAGAAGGCAGCTCCCAGAAGCTCGTTTTGTGCCCTTTCTGAGATGGGCCCTAGGTGGGTCCCTCCCTAGCAGGCGGAGGGTGGGGTGCCGGGGCCAGTGCACACAAGGCCTTTTCAGACCCCATCCGCCTTGTCCCTGAAGGAGAGCACGTTTGGAGGTGGTTTCCAGCTCCGGTGACCCTCGGCCAAGCACCGGCGCACAGGGAGCGGGAGGCAGCCCAGACCCTCCTCGGCCGAAGGGCGAGCACAGGCCTAGGGGCGAAACCGGCAAGCGCTGCTTTGCTGAGCACACACGCACTGGGGCTGAGCTTTCCTTCCCGAGGAGAGTTTCCCTTTCGAGAAGGCAGCTCCCAGAAGCTCGTTTTGTGCCCTTTCTGAGATGGGCCCTAGGTGGGTCCCTCCCTAGCAGGCGGAGGGTGGGGTGCTGGGGCCAGTGCACACAAGGCCTTTTCAGACCCCATCCGCCTTCTCCCTGAAGGAGAGCACGTTTGGAGGTGGTTTCCAGCTCCGGTGACCCTCGGCCAAGCACCGGCGCACAGGGAGCGGGAGGCAGCCCAGACCCTCCTCGGCCGAAGGGCGAGCACAGGCCTAGGGGCGAAACCGGCAAGCGCTGCTTTGCTGAGCACACACGCACTGGGGCTGAGCTTGCTTTCCCGAGGAGAGTTTCTCTTTCGAGAAGGCAGCTCCCAGAAGCTCGTTTTGTGCCCTTTCTGAGATGGGCCCTTGGTGGGTCCCTCCCGAGCAGGCGAAGGGTGGGGTGCTGGGGCCAGTGCACACAAGGCCTTTTCAGACCCCATCCGCCTTCTCCCTGAAGGAGAGCACGTTTGGAGGTGGTTTCCAGCTCCGGTGACCCTCGGCCAAGCACCGGTGCACAGGGAGCTGGAGGCAGCCCAGATCCTCCTCGGCCAAAGGGCGAGCACAGGCCTAGGGGCGAAACCGGCAAGCGCTGCTTTGCTGAGCACACACGCACTGGGGCTGAGCTTGCTTTCCCGAGGAGAGTTTCCCTTTCGAGAAGGCAGCTCCCAGAAGCTCGTTTTGTGCCCTTTCTGAGATGGGCCCTAGGTGGGTCCCTCCCTAGCAGGCGGAGGGTGGGGTGCTGGGGCCAGTGCACACAAGGCCTTTTCAGACCCCATCCGCCTTCTCCCTGAAGGAGAGCACGTTTGGAGGTGGTTTCCAGCTCCGGTGACCCTCGGCCAAGCACCGGTGCACAGGGAGCGGGAGGCAGCCCAGACCCTCCTCGGCCGAAGGGCGAGCACAGGCCTAGGGGCGAAACCGGCAAGCGCTGCTTTGCTGAGCACACACGCACTGGGGCTGAGCTTGCTTTCCCGAGGAGAGTTTCCCTTTCGAGAAGGCAGCTCCCAGAAGCTCGTTTTGTGCCCTTTCTGAGATGGGCCCTAGGTGGGTCCCTCCCGAGCAGGCGAAGGGTGGGGTGCTGGGACCAGTGCACACAAGGCCTTTTCAGACCCCATCCCACTTCTCCCAGAAGGAGAGCACGTTTGGAGGTGGTTTCCAGCTCCGGTGACCCTCGGCCAAGCACCGGGGAAGAGGGAGCGGGAGGCAGCCCAAACCCTCCTCGGCCGAAGGGCGAGCACAGGCCTAGGGGCGAAACCGGCAAGCGCTGCTTTGCTGAGCACACACGCACTGGGGCTGAGCTTGCTTTCCCGAGGAGAGTTTCCCTTTCGAGAAGGCAGCTCCCAGAAGCTAGTTTTGTGCCCTTTCTGAGATGGGCCCTAGGTGGGTCCCTCCCGAGCAGGCGAAGGGTGGGGTGCTGGGACCAGTGCACACAAGGCCTTTTCAGACCCCATCCCACTTCTCCCAGAAGGAGAGCACGTTTGGAGGTGGTTTCCAGCTCCGGTGACCCTCGGCCAAGCACCGGGGAACAGGGAGCGGGAGGCAGCCCAAACCCTCCTCGGCCGAAGGGCGAGCACAGGCCTAGGGGCGAAACCGGCAAGCGCTGCTTTGCTGAGCACACACGCACTGGGGCTGAGCTTGCTTTCCCGAGGAGAGTTTCCCTTTCGAGAAGGCAGCTCCCAGAAGCTCGTTTTGTGCCCTTTCTGAGATGGGCCCTAGGTGGGTCCCTCCCTAGCAGGCGGAGGGTGGGGTGCTGGGGCCAGTGCACACAAGGCCTTTTCAGACCCCATCCGCCTTCTCCCTGAAGGAGAGCACGTTTGGAGGTGGTTTCCAGCTCCGGTGACCCTCGGCCAAGAACCGGTGCACAGGGAGCGGAGGCAGCCCAGATCCTCCTCGGCCGAAGGGCGAGACCAGGCCTGGGGCGAAACCCGCAAGCGCTGCTTTGCTGAGCACACACGCATTGGGGCTGAGCTTTCCTACCCGAGGAGAGTTTCCCTTTCGAGAAGGCAGCTCCCAGAAGCTCGTTTTGTGCCCTTTCTGAGATGGGCCCTAGGTGGGTCCCTCCCGAGCAGGCGAAGGGTGGGGTGCTGGGGCCAGTGCACACAAGGCCTTTTCAGACCCCATCCGCCTTCTCCCTGAAGGAGAGCACGTTTGGAGGTGGTTTCCAGCTCCGGTGACCCTAGGCCAAGCACCGGTGCACAGGGAGCGGGAGGCAGCCCAGACCCTCCTAGGCCGAAGGGCGAGCACAGGCCTAGGGGCGAAACCGGCAAGCGCTGCTTTGCTGAGCACACACGCACTGGGGCTGAGCTTGCTTTCCCGAGGAGAGTTTCCCTTTCGAGAAGGCAGCTCCCAGAAGCTCGTTTTGTGCCCTTTCTGAGATGGGCCCTAGGTGGGTCCCTCCCGAGCAGGCGAAGGGTGGGGTGCTGGGGCCAGTGCACACAAGGCCTTTTCAGACCCCATCCGCCTTCTCCCTGAAGGAGAGCACGTTTGGAGGTGGTTTCCAGCTCCGGTGACCCTCGGCCAAGCACCGGTGCACAGGGAGCGGGAGGCAGCCCAGACCCTCCTCGGCCGAAGGGCGAGCACAGGCCTAGGGGCGAAACCGGCAAGCGCTGCTTTGCTGAGCACACACGCACTGGGGCTGAGCTTGCTTTCCCGAGGAGAGTTTCCCTTTCGAGAAGGCAGCTCCCAGATGCTCGTTTTGTGCCCTTTCTGAGATGGGCCCTAGGTGGCTCCCTCCCGAGCAGGAGGAGCGTGGGGTGCTGGGGCCAGTGCACACAAGGACTTTTCAGACCCCATCCGCCTTCTCCCTGAAGGAGAGCACGTTTGGACGTGGTTTCCAGCTCCGGTGACCCTCGGCCATGCACCGGTGCACAGGGAGCGGGAGGCAGCCCACACCCTCCTCGGCCGAAGGGCGAGCACAGGCCTAGGGGCGAAACCGGCAAGCGCTGCTTTGCTGAGCACACACGCACTGGGGCTGAGCTTGCTTTCCCGAGGAGAGTTTCCCTTTCGAGAAGGCAGCTCCCAGAAGCTCGTTTTGTGCCCTTTCTGAGATGGGCCCTTGGTGGGTCCCTCCCGAGCAGGCGAAAGGTGGGTTGCTGGGGCCAGTGCACACAAGGCCTTTTCAGACCCCATCCGCCTTCTCCCTGAAGGAGAGAACGTTTGGAGGTGGTTTCCAGCTCCGGTGACCCTCGGCCAAGCACCGGTGCACAGGGAGCGGGAGGCAGCCCAGACCCTCCTCGGCCGAAGGGCGAGCACAGGCCTAGGGGCGAAACCGGCAAGCGCTGCTTTGCTGAGCACACACGCACTGGGGCTGAGCTTGCTTTCCCGAGGAGAGTTTCCCTTTCGAGAAGGCAGCTCCCAGAAGCTCGTTTTGGGCCCTTTTGGAGATGGGCCCTAGGTGGGTCCCTCCCGAGCAGGCGAAGGGTGGGGTGCTGGGGCCAGTGCACACAAGGCCTTTTCAGACCCCATCCGCCTTCTCCCTGAAGGAGAGCACGTTTGGAGGTGGTTTCCAGCTCCGGTGACCCTAGGCCAAGCACCGGTGCACAGGGAGCGGGAGGCAGCCCAGACCCTCCTCGGCCGAAGGGCGAGCACAGGCCTAGGGGCGAAACCGGCAAGCGCTGCTTTGCTGAGCACACACGCACTGGGGCTGAGCTTGCTTTCCCGAGGAGAGTTTCCCTTTCGAGAAGGCAGCTCCCAGAAGCTCGTTTTGTGCCCTTTCTGAGATGGGCCCTAGGTGGGTCCCTCCCGAGCAGGCGAAGATGGGGTGCCTGGAGAAGTGCACACAAGGCATTTTCAGACCCCATCCGCCTTCTCCCTGAAGGAGAGCACGTTTGGACGTGGTTTCCAGCTCCGGTGACCCTCGGTCAAGCACCGGTGCACAGGGAGCGGGAGGTAGCCCAGACCCTCCTAGGCCGAAGGGCGAGCACAGGCCTAGGGGCGAAACCACCAAGCGCTGCTTTGCTGAGCACACACGCACTGGGGCTGAGCTTGCTTTCCCGAGGAGAGTTTCCCTTTCGAGAAGGCAGCTCCCAGAAGCTCGTTTTGTGCCCTTTCTGAGATGGGCCCTAGGTGGGTCCCTCCCTAGCAGGCGAAGGGTGGGGTGCTGGGACCAGTGCACACAAGGCCTTTTCAGACCCCATCCGCCTTCTCCCTGAAGGAGAGCACGTTTGGACGTGGTTTCCAGCTCCGGTGACCCTCGGCCAAGCACCGGTGCACAGGGAGCGGGAGGCAGCCCAGACCCTCCTAGGCCGAAGGGCGAGCACAGGCCTAGGGGCGAAACCACCAAGCGCTGCTTTGCTGAGCACACACGCACTGGGGCTGAGCTTGCTTTCCCGAGGAGAGTTTCCCTTTCGAGAAGGCAGCTCCCAGAAGCTCGTTTTGTGCCCTTTCTGAGATGGGCCCTAGGTGGGTCCCTCCCTAGCAGGCGGAGGGTGGGGTGCTGGGGCCAGTGCACACAAGGCCTTTTCAGACCCCATCCGCCTTCTCCCTGAAGGAGAGCACGTTTGGAGGTGGTTTCCAGCTCCGGTGACCCTCGGCCAAGCACCGGTGCACAGGGAGCGGGAGGCAGCCCAGACCCTCCTCGGCCGAAGGGCGAGCACAGGCCTAGGGGCGAAACCGGCAAGCGCTGCTTTGCTGAGCACACACGCACTGGGGCTGAGCTTGCTTTCCCGAGGAGAGTTTCCCTTTCGAGAAGGCAGCTCCCAGAAGCTCGTTTTGTGCCCTTTCTGAGATGGGCCCTAGGTGGGTCCCTCCCGAGCAGGCGAAGGGTGGGGTGCTGGGACCAGTGCACACAAGGCCTTTTCAGACCCCATCCCACTTCTCCCAGAAGGAGAGCACGTTTGGAGGTGGTTTCCAGCTCCGGTGACCCTCGGCCAAGCACCGGGGAAGAGGGAGCGGGAGGCAGCCCAAACCCTCCTCGGCCGAAGGGCGAGCACAGGCCTAGGGGCGAAACCGGCAAGCGCTGCTTTGCTGAGCACACACGCACTGGGGCTGAGCTTGCTTTCCCGAGGAGAGTTTCCCTTTCGAGAAGGCAGCTCCCAGAAGCTCGTTTTGTGCCCTTTCTGAGATGGGCCCTAGGTGGGTCCCTCCCTAGCAGGCGGAGGGTGGGGTGCTGGGGCCAGTGCACACAAGGCCTTTTCAGACCCCATCCGCCTTCTCCCTGAAGGAGAGCACGTTTGGAGGTGGTTTCCAGCTCCGGTGACCCTCGGCCAAGCACCGGTGCACAGGGAGCGGGAGGCAGCCCAGACCCTCCTCGGCAGAAGGGCGAGCACAGGCCTAGGGGCGAAACCGGCAAGCGCTGCTTTGCTGAGCACACACGCACTGGGGCTGAGCTTGCTTTCCCGAGGAGAGTTTCCCTTTCGAGAAGGCAGCTCCCAGAAGCTAGTTTTGTGCCCTTTCTGAGATGGGCCCTAGGTGGGTCCCTCCCGAGCAGGCGAAGGGTGGGGTGCTGGGACCAGTGCACACAAGGCCTTTTCAGACCCCATCCCACTTCTCCCAGAAGGAGAGCACGTTTGGAGGTGGTTTCCAGCTCCGGTGACCCTCGGCCAAGCACCGGGGAACAGGGAGCGGGAGGCAGCCCAAACCCTCCTCGGCCGAAGGGCGAGCACAGGCCTAGGGGCGAAACCGGCAAGCGCTGCTTTGCTGAGCACACACGCACTGGGGCTGAGCTTGCTTTCCCGAGGAGAGTTTCCCTTTCGAGAAGGCAGCTCCCAGAAGCTCGTTTTGTGCCCTTTCTGAGATGGGCCCTAGGTGGGTCCCTCCCTAGCAGGCGGAGGGTGGGGTGCTGGGGCCAGTGCACACAAGGCCTTTTCAGACCCCATCCGCCTTCTCCCTGAAGGAGAGCACGTTTGGAGGTGGTTTCCAGCTCCGGTGACCCTCGGCCAAGAACCGGTGCACAGGGAGCGGAGGCAGCCCAGATCCTCCTCGGCCGAAGGGCGAGACCAGGCCTGGGGCGAAACCCGCAAGCGCTGCTTTGCTGAGCACACACGCATTGGGGCTGAGCTTTCCTTCCCGAGGAGAGTTTCCCTTTCGAGAAGGCAGCTCCCAGAAGCTCGTTTTGTGCCCTTTCTGAGATGGGCCCTAGGTGGGTCCCTCCCGAGCAGGCGAAGGGTGGGGTGCTGGGGCCAGTGCACACAAGGCCTTTTCAGACCCCATCCGCCTTCTCCCTGAAGGAGAGCACGTTTGGAGGTGGTTTCCAGCTCCGGTGACCCTCGGCCAAGCACCGGTGCACAGGGAGCGGGAGGCAGCCCAGACCCTCCTCGGCCGAAGGGCGAGCACAGGCCTAGGGGCGAAACCGGCAAGCGCTGCTTTGCTGAGCACACACGCACTGGGGCTGAGCTTGCTTTCCCGAGGAGAGTTTCCCTTTCGAGAAGGCAGCTCCCAGAAGCTCGTTTTGTGCCCTTTCTGAGATGGGCCCTAGGTGGGTCCCTCCCGAGCAGGCGAAGGGTGGGGTGCTGGGGCCAGTGCACACAAGGCCTTTTCAGACCCCATCCGCCTTCTCCCTGAAGGAGAGCACGTTTGGACGTGGTTTCCAGCTCCGGTGACCCTCGGCCAAGCACCGGTGCACAGGGAGCGGGAGGCAGCCCAGACCCTCCTCGGCCGAAGGGCGAGCACAGGCCTAGGGGCGAAACCGGCAAGCGCTGCTTTGCTGAGCACACACGCACTGGGGCTGAGCTTGCTTTCCCGAGGAGAGTTTCCCTTTCGAGAAGGCAGCTTCCAGATGCTCGTTTTGTGCCCTTTCTGAGATGGGCCCTAGGTGGCTCCCTCCCGAGCAGGAGGAGCGTGGGGTGCTGGGGCCAGTGCACACAAGGACTTTTCAGACCCCATCCGCCTTCTCCCTGAAGGAGAGCACGTTTGGAGGTGGTTTCCAGCTCTGGTGACCCTCGGCCATGCACCGGTGCACAGGGAGCGGGAGGCAGCCCACACCCTCCTCGGCCGAAGGGCGAGCACAGGCCTAGGGGCGAAACCGGCAAGCGCTGCTTTGCTGAGCACACACGCACTGGGGCTGAGCTTGCTTTCCCGAGGAGAGTTTCCCTTTCGAGAAGGCAGCTCCCAGAAGCTCGTTTTGTGCCCTTTCTGAGATGGGCCCTTGGTGGGTCCCTCCCGAGCAGGCGAAGGGTGGGTTGCTGGGGCCAGTGCACACAAGGCCTTTTCAGACCCCATCCGCCTTCTCCCTGAAGGAGAGAACGTTTGGAGGTGGTTTCCAGCTCCGGTGACCCTCGGCCAAGCACCGGTGCACAGGGAGCGGGAGGCAGCCCAGACCCTCCTCGGCCGAAGGGCGAGCACAGGCCTAGGGGCGAAACCGGCAAGCGCTGCTTTGCTGAGCACACACGCACTGGGGCTGAGCTTGCTTTCCCGAGGAGAGTTTCCCTTTCGAGAAGGCAGCTCCCAGAAGCTCGTTTTGGGCCCTTTCTGAGATGGGCCCTAGGTGGGTCCCTCCCGAGCAGGCGAAGATGGGGTGCCTGGAGAAGTGCACACAAGGCATTTTCAGACCCCATCCGCCTTCTCCCTGAAGGAGAGCACGTTTGGACGTGGTTTCCAGCTCCGGTGACCCTCGGTCAAGCACCGGTGCACAGGGAGCGGGAGGCAGCCCAGACCCTCCTAGGCCGAAGGGCGAGCACAGGCCTAGGGGCGAAACCACCAAGCGCTGCTTTGCTGAGCACACACGCACTGGGGCTGAGCTTGCTTTCCCGAGGAGAGTTTCCCTTTCGAGAAGGCAGCTCCCAGAAGCTCGTTTTGTGCCCTTTCTGAGATGGGCCCTAGGTGGGTCCCTCCCTAGCAGGCGATGGGTGGGGTGCTGGGACCAGTGCACACAAGGCCTTTTCAGACCCCATCCGCCTTCTCCCTGAAGGAGAGCACGTTTGGACGTGGTTTCCAGCTCCGGTGACCCTCGGCCAAGCACCGGTGCACAGGGAGCGGGAGGCAGCCCAGACCCTCCTAGGCCGAAGGGCGAGCACAGGCCTAGGGGCGAAACCACCAAGCGCTGCTTTGCTGAGCACACACGCACTGGGGCTGAGCTTGCTTTCCCAAGGAGAGTTTCCCTTTCGAGAAGGCAGCTCCCAGAAGCTCGTTTTGTGCCCTTTCTGAGATGGGCCCTAGGTGGGTCCCTCCCTAGCAGGCGAAGGGTGGGGTGCTGGGACCAGTGCACACAAGGCCTTTTCAGACCCCATCCGCCTTCTCCCTGAAGGAGAGCACGTTTGGAGGTGGTTTCCAGCTCCGGTGACCCTCGGCCAAGCACCGGTGCACAGGGAGCGGGAGGCAGCCCAGACCCTCCTCGGCCGAAGGGCGAGCACAGGCCTAGGGGCGAAACCGGCAAGCGCTGCTTTGCTGAGCACACACGCACTGGGGCTGAGCTTGCTTTCCCGAGGAGAGTTTCCCTTTCGAGAAGGCAGCTCCCAGAAGCTCGTTTTGTGCCCTTTCTGAGATGGGCCCTAGGTGGGTCCCTCCCGAGCAGGCGAAGGGTGGGGTGCTGGGACCAGTGCACACAAGGCCTTTTCAGACCCCATCCCACTTCTCCCAGAAGGAGAGCACGTTTGGAGGTGGTTTCCAGCTCCGGTGACCCTCGGCCAAGCACCGGTGCACAGGGAGCGGATGCAGCCCAGATCCTCCTCGGCCGAAGGGCGAGACCAGGCCTGGGGCGAAACCCGCAAGCGCTGCTTTGCTGAGCACACACGCATTGGGGCTGAGCTTTCCTTCCCGAGGAGAGTTTCCCTTTCGAGAAGGCAGCTCCCAGAAGCTCGTTTTGTGCCCTTTCTGAGATGGGCCCTAGGTGGGTCCCTCCCGAGCAGGCGAAGGGTGGGGTGCTGGGGCCAGTGCACACAAGGCCTTTTCAGACCCCATCCGCCTTCTCCCTGAAGGAGAGCACGTTTGGAGGTGGTTTCCAGCTCCGGTGACCCTCGGGCAAGCACCGGTGCACAGGGAGCGGGAGGCAGCCCAGACCCTCCTCGGCCGAAGGGCGAGCACAGGCCTAGGGGCGAAACCGGCAAGCGCTGCTTTGCTGAGCACACACGCACTGGGGCTGAGCTTGCTTTCCCGAGGAGAGTTTCCCTTTCGAGAAGGCAGCTCCCAGAAGCTCGTTTTGTGCCCTTTCTGAGATGGGCCCTAGGTGGGTCCCTCCCGAGCAGGCGAAGGGTGGGGTGCTGGGGCCAGTGCACACAAGGCCTTTTCAGACCCCATCCGCCTTCTCCCTGAAGGAGAGCACGTTTGGAGGTGGTTTCCAGCTCCGGTGACCCTCGGCCAAGCACCGGTGCACAGGGAGCGGGAGGCAGCCCAGACCCTCCTCGGCCGAAGGGCGAGCACAGGCCTAGGGGCGAAACCGGCAAGCGCTGCTTTGCTGAGCACACACGCACTGGGGCTGAGCTTGCTTTCCCGAGGAGAGTTTCCCTTTCGAGAAGGCAGCTCCCAGAAGCTCGTTTTGTGCCCTTTCTGAGATGGGCCCTAGGTGGGTCCCTCCCGAGCAGGGGAAGGGTGGGTGCTGGGACCAGTGCACACAAGGCCTTTTCAGACCCCATCCGCCTTCTCCCTGAAGGAGAGCTCGTTTGGAGGTGGTTTCCAGCTCCGGTGACCCTCGGCCAAGCACCGGTGCAGAGGGAGCGGGAGGCAGCCCAGACCCTCCTAGGCCGAAGGGCGAGCACAGGCCTAGGGCGAAACCGGCAAGCGCTGCTTTGCTGAGCACACACGCACTGGGGCTGAGCTTGCTTTCCCGAGGAGTGTTTCCCTTTCGAGAAGGCAGCTCCCAGAAGCTCGTTTTGTGCCCTTTCTGAGATGGGCCCTAGGTGGGTCCCTCCCTAGCAGGCGGAGGGTGGGGTGCTGGGGCCAGCGCACACAAGGCCTTTTCAGACCCCATCCGCCTTCTCCCTGAAGGAGAGCACGTTTGGAGTTGGTTTACACCTCCGGTGACCCTCGGGCAAGCACCGGTGCACAGGGAGCGGGAGGCAGCCCAGACCCTCCTCGGCCGAAGGGCGAGCACAGGCCTAGGGGCGAAACCCGCAAGCGTACCTTTGCTGAGCACACACGCACTGGGGCTGAGCTTGCTTTCCCGAGGAGAGTTTCCCTTTCGAGAAGGCAGCTCCCAGAAGCTCGTTTTGGGCCCTTTTGGAGATGGGCCCTAGGTGGGTCCCTCCCGAGCAGGCGAAGGGTGGGGTGCTGGGGACAGTGCACACAAGGCCTTTTCAGACCCCATCCGCCTTCTCCCTGAAGGAGAGCACGTTTGGAGGTGGTTTCCAACTCTGGTGACCCTCGGCCATGCAGCGGCGCACAGGGAGCGGGAGGCAGCCCAGACCCTCCTCGGCCGAAGGGCGAGCACAGGCCTAGGGGCGAAACCGGCAAGCGCTGCTTTGCTGAGCACACACGCACTGGGGCTGAGCTTGCTTTCCCGAGGAGAGTTTCCCTTTCGAGAAGGCAGCTCCCAGAAGCTCGTTTTGTGCCCTCTCTGAGATGGGCCCTAGGTGGCTCCCTCCCGAGCAGGCGAAGATGGGGTGCCTGGAGAAGTGCACACAAGGCATTTTCAGACCCCATCCGCCTTCTCCCTGAAGGAGAGCACGTTTGGAGGTGGTTTCCAGCTCCGGTGACCCTCGGCCAAGCACCGGTGCACAGGGAGCGGGAGGCAGCCCAAACCCTCCTCGGCCGAAGGGCGAGCACAGGCCTAGGGGCGAAACCGGCAAGCGCTGCTTTGCTGAGCACACACGCACTGGGGCTGAGCTTGCTTTCCCGAGGAGAGTTTCCCTTTCGAGAAGACAGCTCCCAGAAGCTCGTTTTGTGCCCTTTCTGAGATGGGCCCTAGGTGGGTCCCTCCCTAGCAGGCGGAGGGTGGGGTGCTGGGGCCAGTGCACACAAGGCCTTTTCAGACCCCATCCGCCTTCTCCCTGAAGGAGAGCACGTTTGGAGGTGGTTTCCAGCTCCGGTGACCCTCGGCCAAGAACCGGTGCACAGGGAGCGGAGGCAGCCCAGATCCTCCTCGGCCGAAGGGCGAGACCAGGCCTGGGGCGAAACCCGCAAGCGCTGCTTTGCTGAGCACACACGCATTGGGGCTGAGCTTTCCTACCCGAGGAGAGTTTCCCTTTCGAGAAGGCAGCTCCCAGAAGCTCGTTTTGTGCCCTTTCTGAGATGGGCCCTAGGTGGGTCCCTCCCGAGCAGGCGAAGGGTGGGGTGCTGGGGCCAGTGCACACAAGGCCTTTTCAGACCCCATCCGCCTTCTCCCTGAAGGAGAGCACGTTTGGAGGTGGTTTCCAGCTCCGGTGACCCTAGGCCAAGCACCGGTGCACAGGGAGCGGGAGGCAGCCCAGACCCTCCTAGGCCGAAGGGCGAGCACAGGCCTAGGGGCGAAACCGGCAAGCGCTGCTTTGCTGAGCACACACGCACTGGGGCTGAGCTTGCTTTCCCGAGGAGAGTTTCCCTTTCGAGAAGGCAGCTCCCAGAAGCTCGTTTTGTGCCCTTTCTGAGATGGGCCCTAGGTGGGTCCCTCCCGAGCAGGCGAAGGGTGGGGTGCTGGGGCCAGTGCACACAAGGCCTTTTCAGACCCCATCCGCCTTCTCCCTGAAGGAGAGCACGTTTGGAGGTGGTTTCCAGCTCCGGTGACCCTCGGCCAAGCACCGGTGCACAGGGAGCGGGAGGCAGCCCAGACCCTCCTCGGCCGAAGGGCGAGCACAGGCCTAGGGGCGAAACCGGCAAGCGCTGCTTTGCTGAGCACACACGCACTGGGGCTGAGCTTGCTTTCCCGAGGAGAGTTTCCCTTTCGAGAAGGCAGCTCCCAGATGCTCGTTTTGTGCCCTTTCTGAGATGGGCCCTAGGTGGCTCCCTCCCGAGCAGGAGGAGCGTGGGGTGCTGGGGCCAGTGCACACAAGGACTTTTCAGACCCCATCCGCCTTCTCCCTGAAGGAGAGCACGTTTGGACGTGGTTTCCAGCTCCGGTGACCCTCGGCCATGCACCGGTGCACAGGGAGCGGGAGGCAGCCCACACCCTCCTCGGCCGAAGGGCGAGCACAGGCCTAGGGGCGAAACCGGCAAGCGCTGCTTTGCTGAGCACACACGCACTGGGGCTGAGCTTGCTTTCCCGAGGAGAGTTTCCCTTTCGAGAAGGCAGCTCCCAGAAGCTCGTTTTGTGCCCTTTCTGAGATGGGCCCTTGGTGGGTCCCTCCCGAGCAGGCGAAAGGTGGGTTGCTGGGGCCAGTGCACACAAGGCCTTTTCAGACCCCATCCGCCTTCTCCCTGAAGGAGAGAACGTTTGGAGGTGGTTTCCAGCTCCGGTGACCCTCGGCCAAGCACCGGCGCACAGGGAGCGGGAGGCAGCCCAGACCCTCCTCGGCCGAAGGGCGAGCACAGGCCTAGGGGCGAAACCGGCAAGCGCTGCTTTGCTGAGCACACACGCACTGGGGCTGAGCTTGCTTTCCCGAGGAGAGTTTCCCTTTCGAGAAGGCAGCTCCCAGAAGCTCGTTTTGGGCCCTTTTGGAGATGGGCCCTAGGTGGGTCCCTCCCGAGCAGGCGAAGGGTGGGGTGCTGGGGCCAGTGCACACAAGGCCTTTTCAGACCCCATCCGCCTTCTCCCTGAAGGAGAGCACGTTTGGAGGTGGTTTCCAGCTCCGGTGACCCTAGGCCAAGCACCGGTGCACAGGGAGCGGGAGGCAGCCCAGACCCTCCTCGGCCGAAGGGCGAGCACAGGCCTAGGGGCGAAACCGGCAAGCGCTGCTTTGCTGAGCACACACGCACTGGGGCTGAGCTTGCTTTCCCGAGGAGAGTTTCCCTTTCGAGAAGGCAGCTCCCAGAAGCTCGTTTTGTGCCCTTTCTGAGATGGGCCCTAGGTGGGTCCCTCCCGAGCAGGCGAAGATGGGGTGCCTGGAGAAGTGCACACAAGGCATTTTCAGACCCCATCCGCCTTCTCCCTGAAGGAGAGCACGTTTGGACGTGGTTTCCAGCTCCGGTGACCCTCGGTCAAGCACCGGTGCACAGGGAGCGGGAGGTAGCCCAGACCCTCCTAGGCCGAAGGGCGAGCACAGGCCTAGGGGCGAAACCACCAAGCGCTGCTTTGCTGAGCACACACGCACTGGGGCTGAGCTTGCTTTCCCGAGGAGAGTTTCCCTTTCGAGAAGGCAGCTCCCAGAAGCTCGTTTTGTGCCCTTTCTGAGATGGGCCCTAGGTGGGTCCCTCCCTAGCAGGCGAAGGGTGGGGTGCTGGGACCAGTGCACACAAGGCCTTTTCAGACCCCATCCGCCTTCTCCCTGAAGGAGAGCACGTTTGGACGTGGTTTCCAGCTCCGGTGACCCTCGGCCAAGCACCGGTGCACAGGGAGCGGGAGGCAGCCCAGACCCTCCTAGGCCGAAGGGCGAGCACAGGCCTAGGGGCGAAACCACCAAGCGCTGCTTTGCTGAGCACACACGCACTGGGGCTGAGCTTGCTTTCCCGAGGAGAGTTTCCCTTTCGAGAAGGCAGCTCCCAGAAGCTCGTTTTGTGCCCTTTCTGAGATGGGCCCTAGGTGGGTCCCTCCCGAGCAGGCGAAGGGTGGGGTGCTGGGACCAGTGCACACAAGGCCTTTTCAGACCCCATCCCACTTCTCCCAGAAGGAGAGCACGTTTGGAGGTGGTTTCCAGCTCCGGTGACCCTCGGCCAAGCACCGGGGAAGAGGGAGCGGGAGGCAGCCCAAACCCTCCTCGGCCGAAGGGCGAGCACAGGCCTAGGGGCGAAACCGGCAAGCGCTGCTTTGCTGAGCACACACGCACTGGGGCTGAGCTTGCTTTCCCGAGGAGAGTTTCCCTTTCGAGAAGGCAGCTCCCAGAAGCTCGTTTTGTGCCCTTTCTGAGATGGGCCCTAGGTGGGTCCCTCTCTAGCAGGCGGAGGGTGGGGTGCTGGGGCCAGTGCACACAAGGCCTTTTCAGACCCCATCCGCCTTCTCCCTGAAGGAGAGCACGTTTGGAGGTGGTTTCCAGCTCCGGTGACCCTCGGCCAAGCACCGGTGCACAGGGAGCGGGAGGCAGCCCAGACCCTCCTCGGCCGAAGGGCGAGCACAGGCCTAGGGGCGAAACCGGCAAGCGCTGCTTTGCTGAGCACACACGCACTGGGGCTGAGCTTGCTTTCCCGAGGAGAGTTTCCCTTTCGAGAAGGCAGCTCCCAGAAGCTAGTTTTGTGCCCTTTCTGAGATGGGCCCTAGGTGGGTCCCTCCCGAGCAGGCGAAGGGTGGGGTGCTGGGACCAGTGCACACAAGGCCTTTTCAGACCCCATCCCACTTCTCCCAGAAGGAGAGCACGTTTGGAGGTGGTTTCCAGCTCCGGTGACCCTCGGCCAAGCACCGGGGAACAGGGAGCGGGAGGCAGCCCAAACCCTCCTCGGCCGAAGGGCGAGCACAGGCCTAGGGGCGAAACCGGCAAGCGCTGCTTTGCTGAGCACACACGCACTGGGGCTGAGCTTGCTTTCCCGAGGAGAGTTTCCCTTTCGAGAAGACAGCTCCCAGAAGCTCGTTTTGTGCCCTTTCTGAGATGGGCCCTAGGTGGGTCCCTCCCTAGCAGGCGGAGGGTGGGGTGCTGGGGCCAGTGCACACAAGGCCTTTTCAAACCCCATCCGCCTTCTCCCTGAAGGAGAGCACGTTTGGAGGTGGTTTCCAGCTCCGGTGACCCTCGGCCAAGAACCGGTGCACAGGGAGCGGAGGCAGCCCAGATCCTCCTCGGCCGAAGGGCGAGACCAGGCCTGGGGCGAAACCCGCAAGCGCTGCTTTGCTGAGCACACACGCATTGGGGCTGAGCTTTCCTTCCCGAGGAGAGTTTCCCTTTCGAGAAGGCAGCTCCCAGAAGCTCGTTTTGTGCCCTTTCTGAGATGGGCCCTAGGTGGGTCCCTCCCGAGCAGGCGAAGGGTGGGGTGCTGGGGCCAGTGCACACAAGGCCTTTTCAGACCCCATCCGCCTTCTCCCTGAAGGAGAGCACGTTTGGAGGTGGTTTCCAGCTCCGGTGACCCTAGGCCAAGCACCGGTGCACAGGGAGCGGGAGGCAGCCCAGACCCTCCTCGGCCGAAGGGCGAGCACAGGCCTAGGGGCGAAACCGGCAAGCGCTGCTTTGCTGAGCACACACGCACTGGGGCTGAGCTTGCTTTCCCGAGGAGAGTTTCCCTTTCGAGAAGGCAGCTCCCAGAAGCTCGTTTTGTGCCCTTTCTGAGATGGGCCCTAGGTGGGTCCCTCCCGAGCAGGCGAAGGGTGGGGTGCTGGGGCCAGTGCACACAAGGCCTTTTCAGACCCCATCCGCCTTCTCCCTGAAGGAGAGCACGTTTGGACGTGGTTTCCAGCTCCGGTGACCCTCGGCCAAGCACCGGTGCACAGGGAGCGGGAGGCAGCCCAGACCCTCCTCGGCCGAAGGGCGAGCACAGGCCTAGGGGCGAAACCGGCAAGCGCTGCTTTGCTGAGCACACACGCACTGGGGCTGAGCTTGCTTTCCCGAGGAGAGTTTCCCTTTCGAGAAGGCAGCTCCCAGATGCTCGTTTTGTGCCCTTTCTGAGATGGGCCCTAGGTGGCTCCCTCCCGAGCAGGAGGAGCGTGGGGTGCTGGGGCCAGTGCACACAAGGACTTTTCAGACCCCATCCGCCTTCTCCCTGAAGGAGAGCACGTTTGGAGGTGGTTTCCAGCTCTGGTGACCCTCGGCCATGCACCGGTGCACAGGGAGCGGGAGGCAGCCCACACCCTCCTCGGCCGAAGGGCGAGCACAGGCCTAGGGGCGAAACCGGCAAGCGCTGCTTTGCTGAGCACACACGCACTGGGGCTGAGCTTGCTTTCCCGAGGAGAGTTTCCCTTTCGAGAAGGCAGCTCCCAGAAGCTCGTTTTGTGCCCTTTCTGAGATGGGCCCTTGGTGGGTCCCTCCCGAGCAGGCGAAGGGTGGGTTGCTGGGGCCAGTGCACACAAGGCCTTTTCAGACCCCATCCGCCTTCTCCCTGAAGGAGAGAACGTTTGGAGGTGGTTTCCAGCTCCGGTGACCCTCGGCCAAGCACCGGTGCACAGGGAGCGGGAGGCAGCCCAGACCCTCCTCGGCCGAAGGGCGAGCACAGGCCTAGGGGCGAAACCGGCAAGCGCTGCTTTGCTGAGCACACACGCACTGGGGCTGAGCTTGCTTTCCCGAGGAGAGTTTCCCTTTCGAGAAGGCAGCTCCCAGAAGCTCGTTTTGGGCCCTTTCTGAGATGGGCCCTAGGTGGGTCCCTCCCGAGCAGGCGAAGATGGGGTGCCTGGAGAAGTGCACACAAGGCATTTTCAGACCCCATCCGCCTTCTCCCTGAAGGAGAGCACGTTTGGACGTGGTTTCCAGCTCCGGTGACCCTCGGTCAAGCACCGGTGCACAGGGAGCGGGAGGCAGCCCAGACCCTCCTAGGCCGAAGGGCGAGCACAGGCCTAGGGGCGAAACCACCAAGCGCTGCTTTGCTGAGCACACACGCACTGGGGCTGAGCTTGCTTTCCCGAGGAGAGTTTCCCTTTCGAGAAGGCAGCTCCCAGAAGCTCGTTTTGTGCCCTTTCTGAGATGGGCCCTAGGTGGGTCCCTCCCTAGCAGGCGAAGGGTGGGGTGCTGGGACCAGTGCACACAAGGCCTTTTCAGACCCCATCCGCCTTCTCCCTGAAGGAGAGCACGTTTGGACGTGGTTTCCAGCTCCGGTGACCCTCGGCCAAGCACCGGTGCACAGGGAGCGGGAGGCAGCCCAGACCCTCCTAGGCCGAAGGGCGAGCACAGGCCTAGGGGCGAAACCACCAAGCGCTGCTTTGCTGAGCACACACGCACTGGGGCTGAGCTTGCTTTCCCGAGGAGAGTTTCCCTTTCGAGAAGGCAGCTCCCAGAAGCTCGTTTTGTGCCCTTTCTGAGATGGGCCCTAGGTGGGTCCCTCCCTAGCAGGCGAAGGGTGGGGTGCTGGGACCAGTGCACACAAGGCCTTTTCAGACCCCATCCGCCTTCTCCCTGAAGGAGAGCACGTTTGGAGGTGGTTTCCAGCTCCGGTGACCCTCGGCCAAGCACCGGTGCACAGGGAGCGGGAGGCAGCCCAGACCCTCCTAGGCCGAAGGGCGAGCACAGGCCTAGGGGCGAAACCGGCAAGCGCTGCTTTGCTGAGCACACACGCACTGGGGCTGAGCTTGCTTTCCCGAGGAGAGTTTCCCTTTCGAGAAGGCAGCTCCCAGAAGCTCGTTTTGTGCCCTTTCTGAGATGGGCCCTAGGTGGGTCCCTCCCGAGCAGGCGAAGGGTGGGGTGCTGGGACCAGTGCACACAAGGCCTTTTCAGACCCCATCCCACTTCTCCCAGAAGGAGAGCACGTTTGGAGGTGGTTTCCAGCTCCGGTGACCCTCGGCCAAGCACCGGTGCACAGGGAGCGGATGCAGCCCAGATCCTCCTCGGCCGAAGGGCGAGACCAGGCCTGGGGCGAAACCCGCAAGCGCTGCTTTGCTGAGCACACACGCATTGGGGCTGAGCTTTCCTTCCCGAGGAGAGTTTCCCTTTCGAGAAGGCAGCTCCCAGAAGCTCGTTTTGTGCCCTTTCTGAGATGGGCCCTAGGTGGGTCCCTCCCGAGCAGGCGAAGGGTGGGGTGCTGGGGCCAGTGCACACAAGGCCTTTTCAGACCCCATCCGCCTTCTCCCTGAAGGAGAGCACGTTTGGAGGTGGTTTCCAGCTCCGGTGACCCTCGGGCAAGCACCGGTGCACAGGGAGCGGGAGGCAGCCCAGACCCTCCTCGGCCGAAGGGCGAGCACAGGCCTAGGGGCGAAACCGGCAAGCGCTGCTTTGCTGAGCACACACGCACTGGGGCTGAGCTTGCTTTCCCGAGGAGAGTTTCCCTTTCGAGAAGGCAGCTCCCAGAAGCTCGTTTTGTGCCCTTTCTGAGATGGGCCCTAGGTGGGTCCCTCCCGAGCAGGCGAAGGGTGGGGTGCTGGGGCCAGTGCACACAAGGCCTTTTCAGACCCCATCCGCCTTCTCCCTGAAGGAGAGCACGTTTGGAGGTGGTTTCCAGCTCCGGTGACCCTCGGCCAAGCACCGGTGCACAGGGAGCGGGAGGCAGCCCAGACCCTCCTCGGCCGAAGGGCGAGCACAGGCCTAGGGGCGAAACCGGCAAGCGCTGCTTTGCTGAGCACACACGCACTGGGGCTGAGCTTGCTTTCCCGAGGAGAGTTTCCCTTTCGAGAAGGCAGCTCCCAGAAGCTCGTTTTGTGCCCTTTCTGAGATGGGCCCTAGGTGGGTCCCTCCCGAGCAGGGGAAGGGTGGGTGCTGGGACCAGTGCACACAAGGCCTTTTCAGACCCCATCCGCCTTCTCCCTGAAGGAGAGCTCGTTTGGAGGTGGTTTCCAGCTCCGGTGACCCTCGGCCAAGCACCGGTGCAGAGGGAGCGGGAGGCAGCCCAGACCCTCCTAGGCCGAAGGGCGAGCACAGGCCTAGGGCGAAACCGGCAAGCGCTGCTTTGCTGAGCACACACGCACTGGGGCTGAGCTTGCTTTCCCGAGGAGTGTTTCCCTTTCGAGAAGGCAGCTCCCAGAAGCTCGTTTTGTGCCCTTTCTGAGATGGGCCCTAGGTGGGTCCCTCCCTAGCAGGCGGAGGGTGGGGTGCTGGGGACAGTGCACACAAGGCCTTTTCAGACCCCATCCGCCTTCTCCCTGAAGGAGAGCACGTTTGGAGGTGGTTTCCAACTCTGGTGACCCTCGGCCATGCAGCGGCGCACAGGGAGCGGGAGGCAGCCCAGACCCTCCTCGGCCGAAGGGCGAGCACAGGCCTAGGGGCGAAACCGGCAAGCGCTGCTTTGCTGAGCACACACGCACTGGGGCTGAGCTTGCTTTCCCGAGGAGAGTTTCCCTTTCGAGAAGGCAGCTCCCAGAAGCTCGTTTTGTGCCCTCTCTGAGATGGGCCCTAGGTGGCTCCCTCCCGAGCAGGCGAAGATGGGGTGCCTGGAGAAGTGCACACAAGGCATTTTCAGACCCCATCCGCCTTCTCCCTGAAGGAGAGCACGTTTGGACGTGGTTTCCAGCTCCGGTGACCCTCGGTCAAGCACCGGTGCACAGGGAGCGGGAGGCAGCCCAGACCCTCCTAGGCCGAAGGGCGAGCACAGGCCTAGGGGCGAAACCACCAAGCGCTGCTTTGCTGAGCACACACGCACTGGGGCTGAGCTTGCTTTCCCGAGGAGAGTTTCCCTTTCGAGAAGGCAGCTCCCAGAAGCTCGTTTTGTGCCCTTTCTGAGATGGGCCCTAGGTGGGTCCCTCCCGAGCAGGCGAAGGGTGGGGTGCTGGGGCCAGTGCACACAAGGCCTTTTCAGACCCCATCCGCCTTCTCCCTGAAGGAGAGCACGTTTGGACGTGGTTTCCAGCTCCGGTGACCCTCGGCCAAGAACCGGTGCCCAGGGAGCGGGAGGCAGCCCAGACCCTCCTCGGCCGAAGGGCGAGCACAGGCCTAGGGGCGAAACCGGCAAGCGCTGCTTTGCTGAGCACACACGCACTGGGGCTGAGCTTGCTTTCCCGAGGAGAGTTTCCCTTTCGAGAAGGCAGCTCCCAGAAGCTCGTTTTGTGCCCTTTCTGAGATGGGCCCTTGGTGGGTCCCTCCCGAGCAGGCGAAGGGTGGGTGCTGGGACCAGTGCACACAAGGCCTTTTCAGACCCCATCCGCCTTCTCCCTGAAGGAGAGCACGTTTGGAGGTGGTTTCCAGCTCCGGTGACCCTCGGCCAAGCACCGGTGCACAGGGAGCGGGAGGCAGCCCAGACCCTCCTCGGCCGAAGGGCGAGCACAGGCCTAGGGGCGAAACCGGCAAGCGCTGCTTTGCTGAGCAAACACGCACTGGGGCTGAGCTTTCTTTCCCGAGGAGAGTTTCCCTTTCGAGAAGGCAGCTCCCAGAAGCTCGTTTTGTGCCCTTTCTGAGATGGGCCCTAGGTGGATCCCTCCCTAGCAGGCGGAGGGTGGGGTGCTGGGGCCAGTGCACACAAGGCCTTTTCAGACCCCATCCGCCTTCTCCCTGAAGGAGAGCACGTTTGGAGGTGGTTTCCAGCTCCGGTGACCCTCAGCCAAGCACCGGTGCACAGGGAGCGGGAGGCAGCCCAGACCCTCCTAGGCCGAAGGGCGAGCACAGGCCTAGGGCGAAACCGGCAAGCGCTGCTTTGCTGAGCACACACGCACTGGGACTGAACTTGCTTTCCCAAGGAGAGTTTCCCTTTCGAGAAGGCAGCTCCCAGAAGCTCGTTTTGTGCCCTTTCTGAGATGGGCCCTAGGTGGGTCCCTCCCGAGCAGGCGGAGGGTGGGGTGCTTGGGCCAGCGCACACAAGGCCTTTTCAGACCCCATCCGCCTTCTCCCTGAAGGAGAGCACGTTTGGAATTGGTTTACAGCTCCGATGACCCTCGGGCAAGCACCGGTGCACAGGGAGCGGGAGGCAGCCCAGACCCTCCTAGGCCGAAGGGCGAGCACAGGCCTCGGGGCGAAACCGGCAAGCGCTGCTTTGCTGAGCACACACGCACTGGGGCTGAGCTTGCTTTCCCGAGGAGAGTTTCCCTTTCGAGAAGGCAGCTCCCAGAAGCTCGTTTTGTGCCCTTTCTGAGATGGGCCCTAGGTGGGTCCCTCCCGAGCAGGGGAAGGGTGGGTGCTGGGACCAGTGCACACAAGGCCTTTTCAGACCCCATCCGCCTTCTCCCTGAAGGAGAGCTCGTTTGGAGGTGGTTTCCAGCTCCGGTGACCCTCGGCCAAGCACCGGTGCAGAGGGAGCGGGAGGCAGCCCAGACCCTCCTAGGCCGAAGGGCGAGCACAGGCCTAGGGCGAAACCGGCAAGCGCTGCTTTGCTGAGCACACACGCACTGGGGCTGAGCTTGCTTTCCCGAGGAGTGTTTCCCTTTCGAGAAGGCAGCTCCCAGAAGCTCGTTTTGTGCCCTTTCTGAGATGGGCCCTAGGTGGGTCCCTCCCTAGCAGGCGGAGGGTGGGGTGCTGGGGCCAGCGCACACAAGGCCTTTTCAGACCCCATCCGCCTTCTCCCTGAAGGAGAGCACGTTTGGAGTTGGTTTACACCTCCGGTGACCCTCGGGCAAGCACCGGTGCACAGGGAGCGGGAGGCAGCCCAGACCCTCCTCGGCCGAAGGGCGAGCACAGGCCTAGGGGCGAAACCCGCAAGCGTACCTTTGCTGAGCACACACGCACTGGGGCTGAGCTTGCTTTCCCGAGGAGTGTTTCCCTTTCGAGAAGGCAGCTCCCAGAAGCTTGTTTTGGGCCCTTTTGGAGATGGGCCCTAGGTGGGTCCCTCCCGAGCAGGCGAAGGGTGGGGTGCTGGGGACAGTGCACACAAGGCCTTTTCAGACCCCATCCGCCTTCTCCCTGAAGGAGAGCACGTTTGGAGGTGGTTTCCAACTCTGGTGACCCTCGGCCATGCAGCGGCGCACAGGGAGCGGGAGGCAGCCCAGACCCTCCTCGGCCGAAGGGCGAGCACAGGCCTAGGGGCGAAACCGGCAAGCGCTGCTTTGCTGAGCACACACGCACTGGGGCTGAGCTTGCTTTCCCGAGGAGAGTTTCCCTTTCGAGAAGGCAGCTCCCAGAAGCTCGTTTTGTGCCCTCTCTGAGATGGGCCCTAGGTGGCTCCCTCCCGAGCAGGCGAAGATGGGGTGCCTGGAGAAGTGCACACAAGGCATTTTCAGACCCCATCCGCCTTCTCCCTGAAGGAGAGCACGTTTGGACGTGGTTTCCAGCTCCGGTGACCCTCGGTCAAGCACCGGTGCACAGGGAGCGGGAGGCAGCCCAGACCCTCCTAGGCCGAAGGGCGAGCACAGGCCTAGGGGCGAAACCACCAAGCGCTGCTTTGCTGAGCACACACGCACTGGGGCTGAGCTTGCTTTCCCGAGGAGAGTTTCCCTTTCGAGAAGGCAGCTCCCAGAAGCTCGTTTTGTGCCCTTTCTGAGATGGGCCCTAGGTGGGTCCCTCCCGAGCAGGCGAAGGGTGGGGTGCTGGGGCCAGTGCACACAAGGCCTTTTCAGACCCCATCCGCCTTCTCCCTGAAGGAGAGCACGTTTGGACGTGGTTTCCAGCTCCGGTGACCCTCGGCCAAGAACCGGTGCCCAGGGAGCGGGAGGCAGCCCAGACCCTCCTCGGCCGAAGGGCGAGCACAGGCCTAGGGGCGAAACCCGCAATCGCTGCTTTGCTGAGCACACACGCATTGGGGCTGAGCTTTCTTTCCCGAGGAGAGTTTCCCTTTCGAGAAGGCAGCTCCCAGAAGCTCGTTTTGTGCCCTTTCTGAGATGGGCCCTAGGTGGGTCCCTCCCGAGCAGGCGAAGTGTGGGGTGCTGGGGCCAGTGCACACAAGGCCTTTTCAGACCCCATCCGCCTTCTCCCTGAAGGAGAGCACGTTTGGAGGTGGTTTCCAGCTCCGGTGACCCTCGGCCAAGCACCGGTGCACAGGGAGCGGGAGGCAGCCCAGACCCTCCTAGGCCGAAATGCGAGCACAGGCCTAGGGGCGAAACCGGCAAGCGCTGCTTTGCTGAGCACACACGCACTGGGGCTGAGCTTGCTTTCCCGAGGAGAGTTTCCCTTTCGAGAAGGCAGCTCCCAGAAGCTCGTTTTGAGCCCTTTCTGAGATGGGCCCTAGGTGGGTCCCTCCCGAGGAGGCGAAGGGTGGGGTGCTGGGACCAGTGCACACAAGGCCTTTTCAGACCCCATCCGCCTTCTCCCTGAAGGAGAGCACGTTTGGAGGTGGTTTCCAGCTCCGGTGAACCTCGACCAAGCACCGGTGCACAAGGAGCGGGAGGCAGCACACACCCTCCTCGGCCGAAGGGCGAGCACAGGCCTAGGGGCGAAACCGGCAAGCGCTGCTTTGCTGAGCACACACGCACTGGGGCTGAGCTTGCTTTCCCGAGGAGAGTTTCCCTTTCGAGAAGGCAGCTCCCAGAAGCTCGTTTTGTGCCCTTTCTGAGATGGGCCCTTGGTGGGTCCCTCCCGAGCAGGCGAAGGGTGGGTGCTGGGACCAGTGCACACAAGGCCTTTTCAGACCCCATCCGCCATCTCCCTGAAGGAGAGCACGTTTGGAGGTGGTTTCCAGCTCCGGTGACCCTCGGCCAAGCACCGGTGCACAGGGAGCGGTAGGCAGCCCAGACCCTCCTCGGCCGAAGGGCGAGCACAGGCCTAGGGGCGAAACCGGCAAGCGCTGCTTTGCTGAGCAAACACGCACTGGGGCTGAGCTTTCTTTCCCGAGGAGAGTTTCCCTTTCGAGAAGGCAGCTCCCAGAAGCTCGTTTTGTGCCCTTTCTGAGATGGGCCCTAGGTGGATCCCTCCCTAGCAGGCGGAGGGTGGGGTGCTGGGGCCAGTGCACACAAGGCCTTTTCAGACCCCATCCGCCTTCTCCCTGAAGGAGAGCACGTTTGGAGGTGGTTTCCAGCTCCGGTGACCCTCAGCCAAGCACCGGTGCACAGGGAGCGGGAGGCAGCCCAGACCCTCCTAGGCCGAAGGGCGAGCACAGGCCTAGGGCGAAACCGGCAAGCGCTGCTTTGCTGAGCACACACGCACTGGGACTGAACTTGCTTTCCCAAGGAGAGTTTCCCTTTCGAGAAGGCAGCTCCCAGAAGCTCGTTTTGTGCCCTTTCTGAGATGGGCCCTAGGTGGGTCCCTCCCGAGCAGGCGGAGGGTGGGGTGCTTAGGCCAGCGCACACAAGGCCTTTTCAGACCCCATCCGCCTTCTCCCTGAAGGAGAGCACGTTTGGAATTGGTTTACAGCTCCGATGACCCTCGGGCAAGCACCGGTGCACAGGGAGCGGGAGGCAGCCCAGACCCTCCTAGGCCGAAGGGCGAGCACAGGCCTCGGGGCGAAACCGGCAAGCGCTGCTTTGCTGAGCACACACGCACTGGGGCTGAGCTTTCTTTCCCGAGGAGAGTTTCCCTTTCGAGAAGGCAGCTCCCAGAAGCTCGTTTTGTGCCCTTTCTGAGATGGGCCCTAGGTGGGTCCCTCCCTAGCAGGCGGAGGGTGGGGTGCTGGGACCAGTGCACACAAGGCCTTTTCAGACCCCATCCGCCTTCTCCCTGAAGGAGAGCACCTTGGGAGGTGGTTTCCAGCTCCGGTGACCCTCGGCCAAGCACCGGCGCACAGGGAGCGGGAGGCAGCCCAGACCCTCCTAGGCCGAAGGGCGAGCACAGGCCTAGGGGCGAAACCGGCAAGCGCTGCTTTGCTGAGCACACACGCACTGGGGCTGAGCTTGCTTTCCCGAGGAGAGTTTCCCTTTCGAGAAGGCAGCTCCCAGAAGCTCGTTTTGTGCCCTTTCTGAGATGGGCCCTAGGTGGGTCCCTCCCTAGCAGGCGGAGGGTGGGGTGCTGGGACCAGTGCACACAAGGCCTTTTCGGACCCCATCCGCCTTGTCCCTGAAGGAGAGCACGTTTGGAGGTGGTTTCCAGCTCCGGTGACCCTCGGCCAAGCACCGGTGCACAGGGAGCGGGAGGCAGCCCAGACCCTCCTCGGCCGAAGGGCGAGCACAGGCCTAGGGGCGAAACCGGCAAGCGCTGCTTTGCTGAGCACACACGCACTGGGGCTGAGCTTGCTTTCCCGAGGAGAGTTTCCCTTTCGAGAAGGCAGCTCCCAGAAGCTCGTTTTGTGCCCTTTCTGAGATGGGCCCTAGGTGGGTCCCTCCCGAGCAGGCGGAGGGTGGGGTGCTGGGACCAGTGCACACAAGGCCTTTTCAGACCCCATCCGCCTTATCCCTGAAGGAGAGCACGTTTGGACGTGGTTTCCAGCTCCGGTGACCCTCGGCCAAGAACCGGTGCCCAGGGAGCGGGAGGCAGCCAAGACCCTCCTCGGCCGAAGGGCGAGCACAGGCCTAGGGGCGAAACCCGCAATCGCTGCTTTGCTGAGCACACATGCACTGGGGCTGAGCTTGCTTTCCCGAGGAGAGTTTCCCTTTCGAGAAGGCAGCTCCCAGAAGCTCGTTTTGTGCCCTTTCTGAGATGGGCCCTAGGTGGGTCCCTCCCGAGCAGGCGGAGCGTGGGGTGCTGGGGCCAGTGCACACAAGGCCTTTTCAGACCCCATCCGCCTTCTCCCTGAAGGAGAGCACGTTTGGAGGTGGTTTCCAGCTCCGGTGACCCTCGGCCAAGCACCGGTGCACAGGGAGCGGTAGGCAGCCCAGACCCTCCTCGGCCGAAGGGCGAGCACAGGCCTAGGGGCGAAACCGGCAAGCGCTGCTTTGCTGAGCACACACGCACTGGGGCTGAGCTTGCTTTCCCGAGGAGAGTTTCCCTTTCGAGAAGGCAGCTCCCAGAAGCTCGTTTTGTGCCCTTTCTGAGATGGGCCCTAGGTGGGTCCCTCCCGAGCAGGCGAAGGTTGGGGTGCTGGGACCAGTGCACACAAGGCCTTTTCAGACCCCATCCGCCTTCTCCCTGAAGGAGAGCACGTTTGGAGGTGGTTTCCAGCTCCGGTGACCCTCGGACAAGCACCGGTGCACAGGGAGCGGGAGGCAGCCCAGACCCTCCTCGGCCGAAGGGCGAGCACAGGCCTAGGGGCGAAACCGGCAAGCGCTGCTTTGCTGAGCACACACGCACTGGGGCTGAGCTTTCTTTCCCGAGGAGAGTTTCCCTTTCGAGAAGGCAGCTCCCAGAAGCTCGTTTTGTGCCCTTTCTGAGATGGGCCCTAGGTGGGTCCCTCCCTAGCAGGCGGAGGGTGGGGTGATGGGACCAGTGCACACAAGGCCTTTTCAGACCCCATCCGCCTTCTCCCTGAAGGAGAGCACGTTTGGAGGTGGTTTCCAGCTCCGGTGACCCTCGGCCAAGCACCGGCGCACAGGGAGCGGGAGGCAGCCCAGACCCTCCTAGGCCGAAGGGCGAGCACAGGCCTAGGGGCGAAACCGGCAAGCGCTGCTTTGCTGAGCACACACGCACTGGGGCTGAGCTTGCTTTCCCGAGGAGAGTTTCCCTTTCGAGAAGGCAGCTCCCAGAAGCTCGTTTTGTGCCCTTTCTGAGATGGGCCCTAGGTGGGTCCCTCCCTAGCAGGCGGAGGGTGGGGTGCTGGGACCAGTGCACACAAGGCCTTTTCAGACCCCATCCGCCTTCTCCCTGAAGGAGAGCACGTTTGGAGGTGGTTTCCAGCTCCGGTGACCCTCGGCCAAGAACCGGTGCCCAGGGAGCGGGAGGCAGCCAAGACCCTCCTCGGGCGAAGGGCGAGCACAGGCCTAGGGGCGAAACCCGCAATCGCTGCTTTGCTGAGCACACACGCATTGGGGCTGAGCTTTCTTTCCCGAGGAGAGTTTCCCTTTCGAGAAGGCAGCTCCCAGAAGCTCGTTTTGTGCCCTTTCTGAGATGGGCCCTAGGTGGGTCCCTCCCGAGCAGGCGAAGTGTGGGGTGCTGGGGCCAGTGCACACAAGGCCTTTTCAGACCCCATCCGCCTTCTCCCTGAAGGAGAGCACGTTTGGAGGTGGTTTCCAGCTCCGGTGACCCTCGGCCAAGCACCGGTGCACAGGGAGCGGGAGGCAGCCCAGACCCTCCTCGGCCGAAGGGCGAGCACAGGCCTAGGGGCGAAACCGGCAAGCGCTGCTTTGCTGAGCACACACGCACTGGGGCTGAGCTTGCTTTCCCGAGGAGAGTTTCCCTTTCGAGAAGGCAGCTCCCAGAAGCTCGTTTTGTGCCCTTTCTGAGATGGGCCCTAGGTGGGTCCCTCCCGAGGAGGCGAAGGGTGGGGTGCTGGGACCAGTGCACACAAGGCATTTTCAGACCCAATCCGCCTTCTCCCTGAAGGAGAGCACGTTTGGAGGTGGTTTCCAGCTCCGGTGAACCTCGGCCAAGCACCGGTGCACAAGGAGCGGGAGGCAGCCCAGACCCTCCTCGGCCGAAGGGCGAGCACAGGCCTAGGGGCGAAACCGGCAAGCGCTGCTTTGCTGAGCACACACGCACTGGGGCTGAGCTTGCTTTCCCGAGGAGAGTTTCCCTTTCGAGAAGGCAGCTCCCAGAAGCTCGTTTTGTGCCCTTTCTGAGATGGGCCCTTGGTGGGTCCCTCCCGAGCAGGCGAAGGGTGGGTGCTGGGGCCAGTGCACACAAGGCCTTTTCAGACCCCATCCGCCTTCTCCCTGAAGGAGAGCACGTTTGGAGGTGGTTTCCAGCTCCGGTGACCCTCGGCCAAGCACCGGTGCACAGGGAGCGGGAGGCAGCCCAGACCCTCCTCGGCCGAAGGGCGAGCACAGGCCTAGGGGCAAAACCGGCAAGCGCTGCTTTGCTGAGCAAACACGCACTGGGGCTGAGCTTGCTTTCCCGAGGAGAGTTTCCCTTTCGAGAAGGCAGCTCCCAGAAGCTCGTTTTGTGCCCTTTCTGAGATGGGCCCTAGGTGGGTCCCTCCCGAGCAGGCGAAGGATGGGGTGCTGGGGCCAGTGCACACAAGGCCTTTTCAGACCCCATCCGCCTTCTCCCTGAAGGAGAGCACGTTTGGAGGTGGTTTCCAGCTCCGGTGAACCTCGGCCAAGCACCGGTGCACAAGGAGCGGGAGGCAGCCCACACCCTCCTCGGCCGAAGGGCGAGCACAGGCCTAGGGGCGAAACCGGCAAGCGCTGCTTTGCTGAGCACACACGCACTGGGGCTGAGCTTGCTTTCCCGAGGAGAGTTTCCCTTTCGAGAAGGCAGCTCCCAGAAGCTCGTTTTGTGCCCTTTCTGAGATGGGCCCTTGGTGGGTCCCTCCCGAGCAGGCGAATGGTGGGTGCTGGGACCAGTGCACACAGGGCCTTTTCAGACCCCATCCGCCTTCTCCCTGAAGGAGAGCACGTTTGGAGGTTGTTTCCAGCTCCGGTGACCCTCGGCCAAGCACCGGTGCACAGGGAGCGGGAGGCAGCCCAGACCCTCCTCGGCCGAAGGGCGAGCACAGGCCTAGGGGCGAAACCGGCAAGCGCTGCTTTGCTGAGCACACACGCACTGGGGCTGAGCTTGCTTTCCCGAGGAGAGTTTCCCTTTCGAGAAGGCAGCTCCCAGAAGCTCGTTTTGTGCCCTTTCTGAGATGGGCCCTAGGTGGGTCCCTCCCTAGCAGGCGGAGGGTGGGGTGATGGGACCAGTGCACACAAGGCCTTTTCAGACCCCATCCGCCTTCTCCCTGAAGGAGAGCACGTTTGGAGGTGGTTTCCAGCTCCGGTGACCCTCGGCCAAGCACCGGCGCACAGGGAGCGGGAGGCAGCCCAGACCCTCCTAGGCCGAAGGGCGAGCACAGGCCTAGGGGCGAAACCGGCAAGCGCTGCTTTGCTGAGCACACACGCACTGGGGCTGAGCTTGCTTTCCCGAGGAGAGTTTCCCTTTCGAGAAGGCAGCTCCCAGAAGCTCGTTTTGTGCCCTTTCTGAGATGGGCCCTAGGTGGGTCCCTCCCTAGCAGGCGGAGGGTGGGGTGCTGGGACCAGTGCACACAAGGCCTTTTCAGACCCCATCCGCCTTGTCCCTGAAGGAGAGCACGTTTGGAGGTGGTTTCCAGCTCCGGTGACCCTCGGCCAAGCACCGGTGCCCAGGGAGCGGGAGGCAGCCAAGACCCTCCTAGGCCGAAGGGCGAGCACAGGCCTAGGGCGAAACCGGCAAGCGCTGCTTTGCTGAGCACACACGCACTGGGGCTGAGCTTGCTTTCCCGAGGAGAGTTTCCCTTTCGAGAAGGCAGCTCCCAGAAGCTCGTTTTGTGCCCTTTCTGAGATGGGCCCTAGGTGGGTCCCTCCCGAGCAGGCGAAGGGTGGGGTGCTGGGGCCAGTGCACACAAGGCCTTTTCAGACCCCATCCGCCTTCTCCCTGAAGGAGAGCACGTTTGGAGGTGGTTTCCAACTCTGGTGACCCTCGGCCAAGCAGCGGCGCACAGGGAGCGGGAGGCAGCCCAGACCCTCCTAGGCCGAAGGGCGAGCACAGGCCTAGGGGCGAAACCGGCAAGCGCTGCTTTGCTGAGCACACACGCACTGGGGCTGAGCTTGCTTTCCCGAGGAGAGTTTCCCTTTCGAGAAGGCAGCTCCCAGAAGCTCGTTTTGTGCCCTTTCTGAGATGGGCCCTAGGTGTGTCCCTCCCGAGCAGGCGAAGGATGGGGTGCCTGGAGAAGTGCACACAAGGCATTTTCAGACCCCATCCGCCTTCTCCCTGAAGGAGAGCACGTTTGGACGTGGTTTCCAGCTCCGGTGACCCTCGGCCAAGCACCGGTGCACAGGGAGCGGGAGGCAGCCCAGACCCTCCTAGGCCGAAGGGCGAGCACAGGCCTAGGGGCTAAACCGGCAAGCGCTGCTTTGCTGAGCACACACGCACTGGGGCTGAGCTTGCTTTCCCAAGGAGAGTTTCCCTTTCGAGAAGGCAGCTCCCAGAAGCTCGTTTTGTGCCCTTTCTGAGATGGGCCCTAGGTGGGTCCCTCCCGAGCAGGCGAAGGGTGGGGTGCTTGGGCCAGCGCACACAAGGCCTTTTCAGACCCCATCCGCCTTCTCCCTGAAGGAGAGCACGTTTGGAGGTGGTTTCCAGCTCCGGTGACCCTCGGCCAAGCACCGGTGCACAGGGAGCGGGAGGCAGCCCAGACCCTCCTGGGCCGAAGGGCGAGCACAGGCCTAGGGGCGAAACCGGCAAGCGCTGCTTTGCTGAGCACACACGCACTGGGGCTGAGCTTGCTTTCCCGAGGAGAGTTTCCCTTTCGAGAAGGCAGCTCCCAGAAGCTCGTTTTGTGCCCTTTCTGAGATGGGCCCTAGGTGGGTCCCTCCCGAGGAGGCGAAGGGTGGGGTGCTGGGACCAGTGCACACAAGGCCTTTTCAGACCCCATCCGCCTTCTCCCTGAAGGAGAGCACGTTTGGAGGTGGTTTCCAGCTCCGGTGACCTTCGGCCAAGCACCGGTGCACAAGGAGCGGGAGGCAGCCCAGACCCTCCTCGGCCGAAGGGCGAGCACAGGCCTAGGGGCGAAACCGGCAAGCGCTGCTTTGCTGAGCACACACGCACTGGGGCTGAGCTTGCTTTCCCGAGGAGAGTTTCCCTTTCGAGAAGGCAGCTCCCAGAAGCTCGTTTTGTGCCCTTTCTGAGATGGGCCCTTGGTGGGTCCCTCCCGAGCAGGCGAAGGGTGGGTGCTGGGACCAGTGCACACAAGGCCTTTTCAGACCCCATCCGCCTTCTCCCTGAAGGAGAGCACGTTTGGAGGTGGTTTCCAGCTCCGGTGACCCTCGGCCAAGCACCGGTGCACAGGGAGCGGGAGGCAGCCCAGACCCTCCTCGGCCGAAGGGCGAGCACAGGCCTAGGGGCGAAACCGGCAAGCGCTGCTTTGCTGAGCACACACGCACTGGGGCTGAGCTTGCTTTCCCGAGGAGAGTTTCCCTTTCGAGAAGGCAGCTCCCAGAAGCTCGTTTTGTGCCCTTTCTGAGATGGGCCCTAGGTGGGTCCCTCCCGAGCAGGCGAAGGGTGGGGTGCTGGGGCCAGTGCACACAAGGCCTTTTCAGACCCCATCCGCCTTCTCCCTGAAGGAGAGCACGTTTGGAGGTGGTTTCCAGCTCCGGTGACCCTCGGCCAAGCACCGGTGCACAGGGAGCGGGAGGCAGCCCAGACCCTCCTAGGCAGAAGGGCGAGCACAGGCCTAGGGGCGAAACCCGCAAGCGCTGCTTTGCTGAGCACACACGCATTGGGGCTGTGCTTGCTTTCCCGAGGAGAGTTTCCCTTTCGAGAAGGCAGCTCCCAGAAGCTCGTTTTGTGCCCTTTCTGAGATGGGCCCTAGGTGGGTCCCTCCCGAGCAGGCGAAGGATGGGGTGCCTGGAGAAGTGCACACAAGGCCTTTTCAGACCCCATCCGCCTTCTCCCTGAAGGAGAGCACGTTTGGAGGTGGTTTCCAGCTCCGGTGACCCTCGGCCAAGCACCGGTGCACAGGGAGCGGGAGGCAGCCCAGACCCTCCTCGGCCGAAGGGCGAGCACAGGCCTAGGGGCGAAACCGGCAAGCGCTGCTTTGCTGAGCACACACGCACTGGGGCTGAGCTTGCTTTCCCGAGGAGAGTTTCCCTTTCGAGAAGGCAGCTCCCAGAAGCTCGTTTTGTGCCCTTTCTGAGATGGGCCCTTGGTGGGTCCCTCCCGAGCAGGCGAAGGGTGGGTGCTGGGACCAGTGCACACAAGGCCTTTTCAGACCCCATCCGCCTTCTCCCTGAAGGAGAGCACGTTTGGAGGTGGTTTCCAGCTCCGGTGACCCTCGGCCAAGCACCGGTGCACAGGGAGCGGGAGGCAGCCCAGACCCTCCTCGGCCGAAGGGCGAGCACAGGCCTAGGGGCGAAACCGGCAAGCGCTGCTTTGCTGAGCACACACGCACTGGGGCTGAGCTTGCTTTCCCGAGGAGAGTTTCCCTTTCGAGAAGGCAGCTCCCAGAAGCTCGTTTTGTGCCCTTTCTGAGATGGGCCCTAGGTGGGTCCCTCCCGAGCAGGCGAAGGGTGGGGTGCTGGGGCCAGTGCACACAAGGCCTTTTCAGACCCCATCCGCCTTCTCCCTGAAGGAGAGCACGTTTGGAGGTGGTTTCCAGCTCCGGTGACCCTCGGCCAAGCACCGGTGCACAGGGAGCGGGAGGCAGCCCAGACCCTCCTAGGCAGAAGGGCGAGCACAGGCCTAGGGGCGAAACCCGCAAGCGCTGCTTTGCTGAGCACACACGCATTGGGGCTGTGCTTGCTTTCCCGAGGAGAGTTTCCCTTTCGAGAAGGCAGCTCCCAGAAGCTCGTTTTGTGCCCTTTCTGAGATGGGCCCTAGGTGGGTCCCTCCCGAGCAGGCGAAGGATGGGGTGCCTGGAGAAGTGCACACAAGGCATTTTCAGACCCCATCCGCCTTCTCCCTGAAGGAGAGCACGTTTGGACGTGGTTTCCAGCTCCGGTGACCCTCGGCCAAGCACCGGTGCACAGGGAGCGGGAGGCAGCCCAGACCCTCCTCGGCCGAAGGGCGAGCACAGGCCTAGGGGCGAAACCGGCAAGCGCTGCTTTGCTGAGCACACACGCACTGGGGCTGAGCTTGCTTTCCCGAGGAGAGTTTCCCTTTCGAGAAGGCAGCTCCCAGAAGCTCGTTTTGTGCCCTTTCTGAGATGGGCCCTAGGTGGGTCCCTCCCGAGGAGGCGAAGGGTGGGGTGCTGGGACCAGTGCACACAAGGCCTTTTCAGACCCCATCCGCCTTCTCCCTGAAGGAGAGCACGTTTGGAGGTGGTTTCCAGCTCCGGTGACCCTCGGCCAAGCACCGGTGCACAGGGAGCGGGAGGCAGCCCAGACCCTCCTCGGCCGAAGGGCGAGCACAGGCCTAGGGGCGAAACCGGCAAGCGCTGCTTTGCTGAGCACACACGCACTGGGGCTGAGCTTGCTTTCCCGAGGAGAGTTTCCCTTTCGAGAAGGCAGCTCCCAGAAGATCGTTTTGTGCCCTTTCTGAGATGGGCGCTTGGTGGGTCCCTCCCGAGCAGGCGAAGGGTGGGGTGCTGGGACCAGTGCACACAAGGCCTTTTCAGACCCCATCCGCCTTCTCCCTGAAGGAGAGCACGTTTGGAGGTGGTTTCCAGCTCCGGTGACCCTCGGCCAAGCACCGGTGCACAGGGAGCGGGAGGCAGCCCAGACCCTCCTCGGCCGAAGGGCGAGCACAGGCCTAGGGGCGAAACCGGCAAGCGCTGCTTTGCTGAGCAAACACGCACTGGGGCTGAGCTTTCTTTCCCGAGGAGAGTTTCCCTTTCGAGAAGGCAGCTCCCAGAAGCTCGTTTTGTGCCCTTTCTGAGATGGGCCCTAGGTGGGTCCCTACCTATCAGGCGGAGGGTGGGGTGGTGGGACCAGTGCACACAAGGCCTTTTCAGACCCCATCCACCTTCTCCCTGAAGGAGAGCACGTTTGGAGGTGGTTTCCAGCTCCGGTGACCCTCGGCCAAGCACCGGTGCACAGGGAGCGGGAGGCAGCCCAGACCCTCCTAGGCCGAAGGGCGAGCACAGGCCTAGGGGCGAAACCGGCAAGCGCTGCTTTGCTGAGCACACACGCACTGGGGCTGAGCTTGCTTTCCCGAGGAGAGTTTCCCTTTCGAGAAGGCAGCTCCCAGAAGCTCGTTTTGTGCCCTTTCTGAGATGGGCCCTAGGTGGGTCCCTCCCGAGCAGGCGAAGGGTGGGGTGCTGGGGCCATTGCACACAAGGCCTTTTCAGACCCCATCCGCCTTCTCCCTGAAGGAGAGCACGTTTGGAGGTGGTTTCCAGCTCCGGTGACCCTCGGCCAAGCACCGGCGCACAGGGAGCGGGAGGCAGCCCAGACCCTCCTAGGCCGAAGGGCGAGCACAGGCCTAGGGGCGAAACCGGCAAGCGCTGCTTTGCTGAGCACACACGCACTGGGGCTGAGCTTGCTTTCCCGAGGAGAGTTTCCCTTTCGAGAAGGCAGCTCCCAGAAGCTCGTTTTGTGCCCTTTCTGAGATGGGCCCTAGGTGGGTCCCTCCCGAGCAGGCGAAGGGTGGGGTGCTGGGGCCAGTGCACACAAGGCCTTTTCAGACCCCATCCGCCTTCTCCCTGAAGGAGAGCACGTTTGGAGGTGGTTTCCAGCTCCGGTGACCCTCGGCCAAGCACCGGTGCACAGGGAGCGGGAGGCAGCCCAGACCCTCCTAGGCAGAAGGGCGAGCACAGGCCTAGGGGCGAAACCCGCAAGCGCTGCTTTGCTGAGCACACACGCATTGGGGCTGTGCTTGCTTTCCCGAGGAGAGTTTCCCTTTCGAGAAGGCAGCTCCCAGAAGCTCGTTTTGTGCCCTTTCTGAGATGGGCCCTAGGTGGCTCCCTCCCGAGCAGGCGAAGGGTGGGGTGCTGGGGCCAGTGCACACAAGGCCTTTTCAGACCCCATCCGCCTTCTCCCTGAAGGAGAGCACGTTTGGAGGTGGTTTCCAGCTCCGGTGACCCTCGGCCAAGCACCGGTGCACAGGGAGCGGGAGGCAGCCCAGACCCTCCTCGGCCGAAGGGCGAGCACAGGCCTAGGGGCGAAACCGGCAAGCGCTGCTTTGCTGAGCACACACGCACTGGGGCTGAGCTTGCTTTCCCGAGGAGAGTTTCCCTTTCGAGAAGGCAGCTCCCAGAAGCTCGTTTTGTGCCCTTTCTGAGATGGGCCCTAGGTGGGTCCCTCCCGAGCAGGCGAAGGGTGGGGTGCTGGGACCAGTGCACACAAGGCCTTTTCAGACCCCATCCGCCTTCTCCCTGAAGGAGAGCACGTTTGGAGGTGGTTTCCAGCTCCGGTGACCCTCGGCCAAGCACCGGTGCACAGGGAGCGGGAGGCAGCCCAGACCCTCCTAGGCCGAAGGGCGAGCACAGGCCTAGGGGCGAAACCGGCAAGCGCTGCTTTGCTGAGCACACACGCACTGGGGCTGAGCTTGCTTTCCCGAGGAGAGTTTCCCTTTCGAGAAGGCAGCTCCCAGAAGCTCGTTTTGTGCCCTTTCTGAGATGGGCCCTAGGTGGGTCCCTCCCGAGCAGGCGAAGGGTGGGGTGCCTGGAGCAGTGCACACAAGGCCTTTTCAGACCCCATCCGCCTTCTCCCTGAAGGAGAGCACGTTTGGAGGTGGTTTCCAGCTCCGGTGACCCTCGGCCAAGCACCGGTGCACAGGGAGCGGGAGGCAGCCCACACCCTCCTCGGCCGAAGGGCGAGCACAGGCCTAGGGGCGAAACCGGCAAGCGCTGCTTTGCTGAGCACACACGCACTGGGGCTGAGCTTGCTTTCCCGAGGAGAGTTTCCCTTTCGAGAAGGCAGCTCCCAGAAGCTCGTTTTGTGCCCTTTCTGAGATGGGCCATAGGTGGGTCCCTCCCTAGCAGGCGGAGGTTGGGGTGCTGGGGCCAGTGCACACAAGGCCTTTTCAGACCCCATCCGCCTTGTCCCTGAAGGAGAGCACGTTTTGAGGTGGTTTCCAGCTCCGGAGACCCTCGGCCAAGAACCGGTGCACAGGGAGCGGAGGCAGCCCAGACCCTCCTCGGCCGAAGGGCGAGCACAGGCCTAGGGGCGAAACCGGCAAGCGCTGCTTTGCTGAGCACACACGCACTGGGGCTGAGCTTGCTTTCCCGAGGAGAGTTTCACTTTCGAGAAGGCAGCTCCCAGAAGCTCGTTTTGTGCCCTTTCTGAGATGGGCCCTAGGTGGGTCCCTCCCGAGCAGGCGAAGTGTGGGGTGCTGGGGCCAGTGCACACAAGGCCTTTTCAGACCCCATCCGCCTTCTCCCTGAAGGAGAGCACGTTTGGAGGTGGTTTCCAGCTCCGGTGACCCTCGGCCAAGCACCGGTGCACAGGGAGCGGGAGGCAGCCCAGACCCTCCTCGGCCAAAGGGCGAGCACAGGCCTAGGGGCGAAACCGGCAAGCGCTGCTTTGCTGAGCACACACGCACTGGGGCTGAGCTTGCTTTCCCGAGGAGAGTTTCCCTTTCGAGAAGGCCGCTCCCAGAAGCTAGTTTTGTGCCCTTTCTGAGATGGGCCCTTGGTGGGTCCCTCCCGAGCAGGCGAAGGGTGGGTGCTGGGACCAGTGCACACAAGGCCTTTTCAGACCCCATCCGCCTTCTCCCTGAAGGAGAGCACGTTTGGAGGTGGTTTCCAGCTCCGGTGACCCTCGGCCAAGCACCGGTGCACAGGGAGCGGGAGGCAGCCCAGACCCTCCTCGGCCGAAGGGCGAGCACAGGCCTAGGGGCGAAACCGGTAAGCGCTGCTTTGCTGAGCACACACGCACTGGGGCTGAGCTTGCTTTCCCGAGGAGAGTTTCACTTTCGAGAAGGCAGCTCCCAGAAGCTCGTTTTGTGCCCTTTCTGAGATGGGCCCTAGGTGGGTCCCTCCCGAGCAGGCGAAGTGTGGGGTGCTGGGGCCAGTGCACACAAGGCCTTTTCAGACCCCATCCGCCTTCTCCCTGAAGGAGAGCACGTTTGGAGGTGGTTTCCAGCTCCGGTGACCCTCGGCCAAGCACCGGTGCACAGGGAGCGGGAGGCAGCCCAGACCCTCCTAGGCCGAAGGGCGAGCACAGGCCTAGGGGCGAAACCGGCAAGCGCTGCTTTGCTGAGCACACACGCACTGGGGCTGAGCTTGCTTTCCCGAGGAGAGTTTCCCTTTCGAGAAGGCAGCTCCCAGAAGCTCGTTTTGTGCCCTTTCTGAGATGGGCCCTAGGTGGGTCCCTCCCGAGCAGGCGAAGGGTGGGGTGCCTGGAGCAGTGCACACAAGGCCTTTTCAGACCCCATCCGCCTTCTCCCTGAAGGAGAGCACGTTTGGAGGTGGTTTCCAGCTCCGGTGACCCTCGGCCAAGAACCGGTGCACAGGGAGCTGAGGCAGCCCAGACCCTCCTCGGCCGAAGGGCGAGCACAGGCCTAGGGGCGAAACCGGCAAGCGCTGCTTTGCTGAGCACACACGCACTGGGGCTGAGCTTGCTTTCCCGAGGAGAGTTTCCCTTTCGAGAAGGCAGCTCCCAGAAGCTCGTTTTGTGCCCTTTCTGAGATGGGCCCTAGGTGGGTCCCTCCCGAGCAGGCGAAGTGTGGGGTGCTGGGGCCAGTGCACACAAGGCCTTTTCAGACCCCATCCGCCTTCTCCCTGAAGGAGAGCACGTTTGGAGGTGGTTTCCAGCTCCGGTGACCCTCGGCCAAGCACCGGTGCACAGGGAGCGGGAGGCAGCCCAGACCCTCCTCGGCCAAAGGGCGAGCACAGGCCTAGGGGCGAAACCGGCAAGCGCTGCTTTGCTGAGCACACACGCACTGGGGCTGAGCTTGCTTTCCCGAGGAGAGTTTCCCTTTCGAGAAGGCAGCTCCCAGAAGCTCGTTTTGTGCCCTTTCTGAGATGGGCCCTAGGTGGGTCCCTCCCGAGGAGGCGAAGGGTGGGGTGCTGGGACCAGTGCACACAAGGCCTTTTCAGACCCCATCCGCCTTCTCCCTGAAGGAGAGCACGTTTGGAGGTGGTTTCCAGCTCCGGTGACCCTCGGCCAAGCACCGGTGCACAAGGAGCGGGAGGCAGCCCACACCCTCCTCGGCCGAAGGGCGAGCACAGGCCTAGGGGCGAAACCGGCAAGCGCTGCTTTGCTGAGCACACACGCACTGGGGCTGAGCTTGCTTTCCCGAGGAGAGTTTCCCTTTCGAGAAGGCAGCTCCCAGAAGCTCGTTTTGTGCCCTTTCTGAGATGGGCCCTAGGTGGGTCCCTCCCGAGCAGGCGAAGGGTGGGGTGCCTGGAGCAGTGCACACAAGGCCTTTTCAGACCCCATCCGCCTTCTCCCTGAAGGAGAGCACGTTTGGAGGTGGTTTCCAGCTCCGGTGACCCTCGGCCAAGCACCGGTGCACAGGGAGCGGGAGGCAGCCCAGACCCTCCTCGGCCGAAGGGCGAGCACAGGCCTAGGGGCGAAACCGGCAAGCGCTGCTTTGCTGAGCACACACGCACTGGGGCTGAGCTTGCTTTCCCGAGGAGAGTTTCCCTTTCGAGAAGGCAGCTCCCAGAAGCTCGTTTTGTGCCCTTTCTGAGATGGGCCATAGGTGGGTCCCTCCCTAGCAGGCGGAGGGTGGGGTGCTGGGGCCAGTGCACACAAGGCCTTTTCAGACCCCATCCGCCTTGTCCCTGAAGGAGAGCACGTTTGGAGGTGGTTTCCAGCTCCGGTGACCCTCGGCCAAGAACCGGTGCACAGGGAGCGGAGGCAGCCCAGACCCTCCTCGGCCGAAGGGCGAGCACAGGCCTAGGGGCGAAACCGGCAAGCGCTGCTTTGCTGAGCACACACGCACTGGGGCTGAGCTTGCTTTCCCGAGGAGAGTTTCCCTTTCGAGAAGGCAGCTCCCAGAAGCTCGTTTTGTGCCCTCTCTGAGATGGGCCCTAGGTGGGTCCCTCCTGAGCAGGCGAAGTGTGGGGTGCTGGGGCCAGTGCACACAAGGCCTTTTCAGACCCCATCCGCCTTCTCCCTGAAGGAGAGCACGTTTGGAGGTGGTTTCCAGCTCCGGTGACCCTCGGCCAAGCACCGGTGCACAGGGAGCGGGAGGCAGCCCAGACCCTCCTCGGCCGAAGGGCGAGCACAGGCCTAGGGGCGAAACCGGCAAGCGCTGCTTTGCTGAGCACACACGCACTGGGGCTGAGCTTGCTTTCCCGAGGAGAGTTTCCCTTTCGAGAAGGCAGCTCCCAGAAGCTCGTTTTGTGCCCTTTCTGAGATGGGCCCTAGGTGGGTCCCTCCCGAGGAGGCGAAGGGTGGGGTGCTGGGACCAGTGCACACAAGGCCTTTTCAGACCCCATCCGCCTTCTCCCTGAAGGAGAGCACGTTTGGAGGTGGTTTCCAGCTCCGGTGACCCTCGGCCAAGCACCGGTGCACAAGGAGCGGGAGGCAGCCCACACCCTCCTCGGCCGAAGGGCGAGCACAGGCCTAGGGGCGAAACCGGCAAGCGCTGCTTTGCTGAGCACACACGCACTGGGGCTGAGCTTGCTTTCCCGAGGAGAGTTTCCCTTTCGAGAAGGCAGCTCCCAGAAGCTCGTTTTGTGCCCTTTCTGAGATGGGCCCTTGGTGGGTCCCTCCCGAGCAGGCGAAGGGTGGGGTGCCTGGAGCAGTGCACACAAGGCCTTTTCAGACCCCATCCGCCTTCTCCCTGAAGGAGAGCACGTTTGGAGGTGGTTTCCAGCTCCGGTGACCCTCGGCCAAGCACCGGTGCACAGGGAGCGGGAGGCAGCCCAGACCCTCCTCGGCCGAAGGGCGAGCACAGGCCTAGGGGCGAAACCGGCAAGCGCTGCTTTGCTGAGCACACACGCACTGGGGCTGAGCTTGCTTTCCCGAGGAGAGTTTCCCTTTCGAGAAGGCAGCTCCCAGAAGCTCGTTTTGTGCCCTTTCTGAGATGGGCCATAGGTGGGTCCCTCCCTAGCAGGCGGAGGGTGGGGTGCTGGGGCCAGTGCACACAAGGCCTTTTCAGACCCCATCCGCCTTGTCCCTGAAGGAGAGCACGTTTGGAGGTGGTTTCCAGCTCCGGTGACCCTCGGCCAAGAACCGGTGCACAGGGAGCGGAGGCAGCCCAGACCCTCCTCGGCCGAAGGGCGAGCACAGGCCTAGGGGCGAAACCGGCAAGCGCTGCTTTGCTGAGCACACACGCACTGGGGCTGAGCTTGCTTTCCCGAGGAGAGTTTCCCTTTCGAGAAGGCAGCTCCCAGAAGCTCGTTTTGTGCCCTTTCTGAGATGGGCCCTTGGTGGGTCCCTCCCGAGCAGGCGAAGGGTGGGTGCTGGGACCAGTGCACACAAGGCCTTTTCAGACCCCATCTGCCTTCTCCCTGAAGGAGAGCACGTTTGGAGGTGGTTTCCAGCTCCGGTGACCCTCGGCCAAGCACCGGTGCACAGGGAGCGGGAGGCAGCCCAGACCCTCCTAGGCCTAAGGGCGAGCACAGGCCTAGGGGCGAAACCGGCAAGCGCTGCTTTGCTGAGCAAACACGCACTGGGGCTGAGCTTTCTTTCCCGAGGAGAGTTTCCCTTTCGAGAAGGCAGCTCCCAGAAGTTCGTTTTGTGCCCTTTCTGAGATGGGCCCTAGGTGGCTCCCTCCCGAGCAGGCGGAGCGTGGGGTGCTGGGGCCAGTGCACACAAGGCCTTTTCAGACCCCATCCGCCTTCTCCCTGAAGGAGAGCACGTTTGGAGGTGGTTTCCAGCTCCGGTGACCCTCGGCCAAGCACCGGTGCACAGGGAGCGGGAGGCAGCCCAGACCCTCCTCGGCCAAAGGGCGAGCACAGGCCTAGGGGCGAAACCGGCAAGCGCTGCTTTGCTGAGCACACACGCACTGGGGCTGAGCTTGCTTTCCCGAGGAGAGTTTCCCTTTCGAGAAGGCAGCTCCCAGAAGCTCGTTTTGTGCCCTTTCTGAGATGGGCCCTAGGTGGGTCCCTCCCGAGGAGGCGAAGGGTGGGGTGCTGGGACCAGTGCACACAAGGCCTTTTCAGACCCCATCCGCCTTCTCCCTGAAGGAGAGCATGTTTGGAGGTGGTTTCCAGCTCCGGTGAACCTCGACCAAGCACCGGTGCACAAGGAGCGGGAGGCAGCACACACCCTCCTCGGCCGAAGGGCGAGCACAGGCCTAGGGGCGAAACCGGCAAGCGCTGCTTTGCTGAGCACACACGCACTGGGGCTGAGCTTGCTTTCCCGAGGAGAGTTTCCCTTTCGAGAAGGCAGCTCCCAGAAGCTCGTTTTGTGCCCTTTCTGAGATGGGCCCTAGGTGGGTCCCTCCCGAGCAGGCGAAGGGTGGGGTGCCTGGAGCAGTGCACACAAGGCCTTTTCAGACCCCATCCGCCTTCTCCCTGAAGGAGAGCACGTTTGGAGGTGGTTTCCAGCTCCGGTGACCCTCGGCCAAGCACCGGTGCACAGGGAGCGGGAGGCAGCCCAGACCCTCCTCGGCCGAAGGGCGAGCACAGGCCTAAGGGCGAAACCGGCAAGCGCTGCTTTGCTGAGCACACACGCACTGGGGCTGAGCTTGCTTTCCCGAGGAGAGTTTCCCTTTCGAGAAGGCAGCTCCCAGAAGCTCGTTTTGTGCCCTTTCTGAGATGGGCCATAGGTGGGTCCCTCCCTAGCAGGCGGAGGGTGGGGTGCTGGGGCCAGTGCACACAAGGCCTTTTCAGACCCCATCCGCCTTGTCCCTGAAGGAGAGCACGTTTGGAGGTGGTTTCCAGCTCCGGTGACCCTCGGCCAAGAACCGGTGCACAGGGAGCGGAGGCAGCCCAGACCCTCCTCGGCCGAAGGGCGAGCACAGGCCTAGGGGCGAAACCGGCAAGCGCTGCTTTGCTGAGCACACACGCACTGGGGCTGAGCTTGCTTTCCCGAGGAGAGTTTCCCTTTCGAGAAGGCAGCTCCCAGAAGCTCGTTTTGTGCCCTTTCTGAGATGGGCCCTTGGTGGGTCCCTCCCGAGCAGGCGAAGGGTGGGTGCTGGGACCAGTGCACACAAGGCCTTTTCAGACCCCATCTGCCTTCTCCCTGAAGGAGAGCACGTTTGGAGGTGGTTTCCAGCTCCGGTGACCCTCGGCCAAGCACAGGTGCACAGGGAGCGGGAGGCAGCCCAGACCCTCCTAGGCCTAAGGGCGAGCACAGGCCTAGGGGCGAAACCGGCAAGCGCTGCTTTGCTGAGCAAACACGCACTGGGGCTGAGCTTTCTTTCCCGAGGAGAGTTTCCCTTTCGAGAAGGCAGCTCCCAGAAGTTCGTTTTGTGCCCTTTCTGAGATGGGCCCTAGGTGGGTCCCTCCCTAGCAGGCGGAGGGTGGGGTGCTGGGGCCAGTGCACACAAGGCCTTTTCAGACCCCATCCGCCTTCTCCCTGAAGGAGAGCACGTTTGGAGGTGGTTTCCAGCTCCGGTGACCCTCGGCCAAGCACCGGTGCACAGGGAGCGGGAGGCAGCCCAGACCCTCCTCGGCACTAGGGCGAGCACAGGCCTAGGGGCGAAACCGGCAAGCGCTGCTTTGCTGAGCACACACGCACTGGGGCTGAGCCTGCTTTCCCGAGGAGAGTTTCCCTTTCGAGAAGGCAGCTCCCAGAAGCTCGTTTTGTTCCCTTTCTGAGATGGGCCCTAGGTGCGTCCCTCCCTAGCAGGCGGAGGGTGGGGTGCTGGGACCAGTGCACACAAGGCCTTTTCAGACCCCATCCGCCTTCTCCCTGAAGGAGAGCACGTTTGGAGGTGGTTTCCAGCTCCGGTGACCCTCGGCCAAGCACCGGCGCACAGGGAGCGGGAGGCAGCCCAGACCCTCCTAGGCCGAAGGGCGAGCACAGGCCTAGGGGCGAAAGCGGCAAGCGCTGCTTTGCTGAGCACACACGCACTGGGGCTGAGCTTGCTTTCCCGAGGAGAGTTTCCCTTTCGAGAAGGCAGCTCCCAGAAGCTCGTTTTGTGCCCTTTCTGAGATGGGCCCTAGGTGGGTCCCTCCCGAGCAGGCGAAGGGTGGGGTGCTGGGACCAGTGCACACAAGGCCTTTTCAGACCCCATCCGCCTTCTCCCTGAAGGAGAGCACGTTTGGAGGTGGTTTCCAGCTCCGGTGACCCTCGGCCAAGCACCGGTGCCCAGGGAGCGGGAGGCAGCCCAGACCCTCCTAGGCCGAAGGGCGAGCACAGGCCTAGGGGCGAAACCGGCAAGCGCTGCTTTGCTGAGCACACACGCACTGGGGCTGAGCCTGCTTTCCCGAGGAGAGTTTCCCTTTCGAGAAGGCAGCTCCCAGAAGCTCGTTTTGTTCCCTTTCTGAGATGGGCCCTAGGTGCGTCCCTCCCTAGCAGGCGGAGGGTGGGGTGCTGGGACCAGTGCACACAAGGCCTTTTCAGACCCCATCCGCCTTCTCCCTGAAGGAGAGCACGTTTGGAGGTGGTTTCCAGCTCCGGTGACCCTCGGCCAAGCACCGGCGCACAGGGAGCGGGAGGCAGCCCAGACCCTCCTAGGCCGAAGGGCGAGCACAGGCCTAGGGGCGAAACCGGCAAGCGCTGCTTTGCTGAGCACACACGCACTGGGGCTGAGCTTGCTTTCCCGAGGAGAGTTTCCCTTTCGAGAAGGCAGCTCCCAGAAGCTCGTTTTGTACCCTTTCTGAGATGGGCCCTAGGTGGGTCCCTCCCGAGCAGGCGAAGGGTGGGGTGCTGGGGCCATTGCACACAAGGCCTTTTCAGACCCCATCCGCCTTCTCCCTGAAGGAGAGCACGTTTGGAGGTGGTTTCCAGCTCCGGTGACCCTCGGCCAAGCACCGGCGCACAGGGAGCGGGAGGCAGCCCAGACCCTCCTAGGCCGAAGGGCGAGCACAGGCCTAGGGGCGAAAGCGGCAAGCGCTGCTTTGCTGAGCACACACGCACTGGGGCTGAGCTTGCTTTCCCGAGGAGAGTTTCCCTTTCGAGAAGGCAGCTCCCAGAAGCTCGTTTTGTGCCCTTTCTGAGATGGGCCCTAGGTGGGTCCCTCCCGAGCAGGCGAAGGGTGGGGTGCTGGGACCAGTGCACACAAGGCCTTTTCAGACCCCATCCGCCTTCTCCCTGAAGGAGAGCACGTTTGGAGGTGGTTTCCAGCTCCGGTGACTCTCGGCCAAGCACCGGTGCACAGGGAGCGGAAGGCAGCCCAGACCCTCCTAGGCCGAAGGGCGAGCACAGGCCTAGGGGCGAAACACGCAAGCGTACCTTTGCTGAGCACACACGCATTGGGGCTGTGCTTGCTTTCCCGAGGAGAGTTTCCCTTTCGAGAAGGCAGCTCCCAGAAGCTCGTTTTGTGCCCTTTCTGAGATGGGCCCTAGGTGGGTCCCTCCCGAGCAGGCGAAGGGTGGGGTGCCTGGAGCAGTGCACACAAGGCCTTTTCAGACCCCATCCGCCTTCTCCCTGAAGGAGAGCACGTTTGGACGTGGTTTCCAGCTCCGGTGACCCTCGGCCAAGCACCGGTGCACAGGGAGCGGGACGCAGCCCAGACCCTCCTCGGCCGAAGGGCGAGCACAGGCCTAGGGGCGAAACCGGCAAGCGCTGCTTTGCTGAGCACACACGCACTGGGGCTGAGCTTGCTTTCCCGAGGAGAGTTTCCCTTTCGAGAAGGCAGCTCCCAGAAGCTCGTTTTGTGCCCTTTCTGAGATGGGCCCTAGGTGGGTCCCTCCCTAGCAGGCGGAGGGTGGGGTGCTGGGACCAGTGCACACAAGGCCTTTTCAGACCCCATCCGCCTTCTCCCTGAAGGAGAGCACGTTTGGAGGTGGTTTCCAGCTCCGGTGACCCTCGGCCAAGCACCGGCGCACAGGGAGCGGGAGGCAGCCCAGACCCTCCTAGGCCGAAGGGCGAGCACAGGCCTAGGGGCGAAACCGGCAAGCGCTGCTTTGCTGAGCACACACGCACTGGGGCTGAGCTTGCTTTCCCGAGGAGAGTTTCCCTTTCGAGAAGGCAGCTCCCAGAAGCTCGTTTTGTGCCCTTTCTGAGATGGGCCCTAGGTGGGTCCCTCCCTAGCAGGCGGAGGGTGGGGTGCTGGGGCCAGTGCACACAAGGCCTTTTCAGACCCCATCCGCCTTCTCCCTGAAGGAGAGCACGTTTGGAGGTGGTTTCCAGCTCCGGTGACCCTCGGCCAAGCACCGGTGCACAGGGAGCGGGAGGCAGCCCAGACCCTCCTAGGCCGAAGGGCGAGCACAGGGCGAGGGGCGAAACACGCAAGCGTACCTTTGCTGAGCACACACGCATTGGGGCTGTGCTTGCTTTCCCGAGGAGAGTTTCCCTTTCGAGAAGGCAGCTCCCAGAAGCTCGTTTTGTGCCCTTTCTGAGATGGGCCCTAGGTGGGTCCCTCCCGAGCAGGCGAAGGGTGGGGTGCCTGGAGCAGTGCACACAAGGCCTTTTCAGACCCCATCCGCATTCTCCCTGAAGGAGAGCACGTTTGGACGTGGTTTCCAGCTCCGGTGACCCTCGGCCAAGCACCGGTGCACAGGGAGCGGGAGGCAGCCCAGACCCTCCTCGGCCGAAGGGCGAGCACAGGCCTAGGGGCGAAACCGGCAAGCGCTGCTTTGCTGAGCACACACGCACTGGGGCTGAGCTTGCTTTCCCGAGGAGAGTTTCCCTTTCGAGAAGGCAGCTCCCAGAAGCTCGTTTTGTGCCCTTTCTGAGATGGGCCCTTGGTGGGTCCCTCCCGAGCAGGCGAAGGGTGGGTGCTGGGACCAGTGCACACAAGGCCTTTTCAGACCCCATCCGCCTTCTCCCTGAAGGAGAGCACGTTTGGAGGTGGTTTCCAGCTCCGGTGACCCTCGGCCAAGCACCGGCGCACAGGGAGCGGGAGGCAGCCCAGACCCTCCTAGGCCGAAGGGCGAGCACAGGCCTAGGGGCGAAAGCGGCAAGCGCTGCTTTGTTGAGCACACACGCACTGGGGCTGAGCTTGCTTTCCCGAGGAGAGTTTCCCTTTCGAGAAGGCAGCTCCCAGAAGCTCGTTTTGTGCCCTTTCTGAGATGGGCCCTAGGTGGGTCCCTCCCGAGCAGGCGAAGGGTGGGGTGCTGGGGCCAGTGCACACAAGGCCTTTTCAGACCCCATCCACCTTCTCCCTGAAGGAGAGCACGTTTGGACGTGGTTTCCAGCTCCGGTGACCCTCGGCCAAGCACCGGTGCACAGGGAGCGGGAGGCAGCCCAGACCCTCCTAGGCAGAAGGGCGAGCACAGGCCTAGGGGCGAAACCAGCAAGCGCTGCTTTGCTGAGCACACACGCATTGGGGCTGTGCTTGCTTTCCCGAGGAGAGTTTCCCTTTCGAGAAGGCAGCTCCCAGAAGCTCGTTTTGTGCCCTTTCTGAGATGGGCCCTAGGTGGGTCCCTCCCGAGCAGGCGAAGGGTGGGGTGCTGGGACCAGTGCACACAAGGCCTTTTCAGACCCCATCCGCCTTCTCCCTGAAGGAGAGCACGTTTGGAGGTGGTTTCCAGCTCCGGTGACCCTCGGCCAAGCACCGGTGCACAAGGAGCGGGAGGCAGCCCAGACCCTCCTCGGCCGAAGGGCGAGCACAGGCCTAGGGGCGAAACCGGCAAGCGCTGCTTTGCTGAGCACACACGCACTGGGGCTGAGCTTGCTTTCCCGAGGAGAGTTTCCCTTTCGAGAAGGCAGCTCCCAGAAGCTCGTTTTGTGCCTTTTCTGAGATGGGCCATAGGTGGGTCCCTCCCTAGCAGGCGGAGGGTGGGGTGCTGGGGCCAGTGCACACAAGGCCTTTTCAGACCCCATCCGCCTTGTCCCTGAAGGAGAGCACGTTTGGAGGTGGTTTCCAGCTCCGGTGACCCTCGGCCAAGAACCGGTGCACAGGGAGCGGAGGCAGCCCAGACCCTCCTCGGCCGAAGGGCGAGCACAGGCCTAGGGGCGAAACCGGCAAGCGCTGCTTTGCTGAGCACACACGCACTGGAGCTGAGCTTGCTTTCCCGAGGAGAGTTTCCCTTTCGAGAAGGCAGCTCCCAGAAGCTCGTTTTGTGCCCTTTCTGAGATGGGCCCTAGGTGGGTCCCTCCCGAGCAGGCGAAGTGTGGGGTGCTGGGGCCAGTGCACACAAGGCCTTTTCAGACCCCATCCGCCTTCTCCCTGAAGGAGAGCACGTTTGGAGGTGGTTTCCAGCTCCGGTGACCCTCGGCCAAGCACCGGTGCACAGGGAGCGGGAGGCAGCCCAGACCCTCCTCGGCCGAAGGGCGAGCACAGGCCTAGGGACGAAACCGGCAAGCGCTGCTTTGCTGAGCACACACGCACTGCGGCTGAGCTTGCTTTCCCGAGGAGAGTTTCCCTTTCGAGAAGGCAGCTCCCAGAAGCTCGTTTTGTGCCCTTTCTGAGATGGGCCCTAGGTGGGTCCCTCCCGAGGAGGCGAAGGGTGGGGTGCTGGGACCAGTGCACACAAGGCCTTTTCAGACCCCATCCGCCTTCTCCCTGAAGGAGAGCACGTTTGGAGGTGGTTTCCAGCTCCGGTGAACCTCGGCCAAGCACCGGTGCACAAGGAGCGGGAGGCAGCCCAGACCCTCCTCGGCCGAAGGGCGAGCACAGGCCTAGGGGCGAAAGCGGCAAGCGCTGCTTTGCTGAGCACACACGCACTGGGGCTGAGCTTGCTTTCCCGAGGAGAGTTTCCCTTTCGAGAAGGCAGCTCCCAGAAGCTCGTTTTGTGCCCTTTCTGAGATGGGCCCTAGGTGGGTCCCTCCCTAGCAGGCGGAGGGTGGGGTGCTGGGACCAGTGCACACAAGGCCTTTTCAGACCCCATCCGCCTTCTCCCTGAAGGAGAGCACGTTTGGAGGTGGTTTCCAGCTCCGGTGAACCTCGGCCAAGCACCGGTGCACAAGGAGCGGGAGGCAGCCCACACCCTCCTCGGCCGAAGGGCGAGCACAGGCCTAGGGGCGAAACCGGCAAGCGCTGCTTTGCTGAGCACACACGCACTGGGGCTGAGCTTGCTTTCCCGAGGAGAGTTTCCCTTTCGAGAAGGCAGCTCCCAGAAGCTCGTTTTGTGCCCTTTCTGAGATGGGCCCTAGGTGGGTCCCTCCCTAGCAGGCGGAGGGTGGGGTGCTGGGGCCAGTGCACACAAGGCCTTTTCAGACCCCATCCGCCTTCTCCCTGAAGGAGAGCACGTTTGGAGGTGGTTTCCAGCTCCGGTGAACCTCGGCCAAGCACCGGTGCACAAGGAGCGGGAGGCAGCCCACACCCTCCTCGGCCGAAGGGCGAGCACAGGCCTAGGGGCGAAACCGGCAAGCACTGCTTTGCTGAGCACACACGCACTGGGGCTGAGCTTGCTTTCCCGAGGAGAGTTTCCCTTTCGAGAAGGCAGCTCCCAGAAGCTCGTTTTGTGCCCTTTCTGAGATGGGCCCTTGGTGGGTCCCTCCCGAGCAGGCGAAGGGTGGGTGCTGGGACCAGTGCACACAAGGCCTTTTCAGACCCCATCCGCCTTCTCCCTGAAGGAGAGCATGTTTGGAGGTGGTTTCCAGCTCCGGTGACCCTCGGCCAAGCACCGGTGCACAGGGAGCGCGAGGCAGCCCAGACCCTCCTCGGCCGAAGGGCGAGCACAGGCCTAGGGGCGAAACCGGCAAGCGCTGATTTGCTGAGCAAACACGCACTGGGGCTGAGCTTGCTTTCCCGAGGAGAGTTTCCCTTTCGAGAAGGCAGCTCCCAGAAGCTCGTTTTGTGCCCTTTCTGAGATGGGCCCTAGGTGGGTCCCTCCCTAGCAGGCGGAGGGTGGGGTGCTGGGACCAGTGCACACAAGGCCTTTTCAGACCCCATCCGCCTTCTCCCTGAAGGAGAGCATGTTTGGAGGTGGTTTCCAGCTCCGGTGACCCTCGGCCAAGCACCGGTGCACAGGGAGCGGGAGGCAGCCCAGACCCTCCTCGGCCGAAGGGCGAGCACAGGCCTAGGGGCGAAAGCGGCAAGCGCTGCTTTGCTGAGCACACACGCACTGGGGCTGAGCTTGCTTTCCCGAGGAGAGTTTCCCTTTCGAGAAGGCAGCTCCCAGAAGCTCGTTTTGTGCCCTTTCTGAGATGGGCCCTAGGTGGGTCCCTCCCGAGCAGGCGAAGGGTGGGGTGCTGGGGCCAGTGCACACAAGGCCTTTTCAGACCCCATCTGCCTTCTCCCTGAAGGAGAGCACGTTTGGAGGTGGTTTCCAGCTCCGGTGACCCTCGGCCAAGCACCGGCGCACAGGGAGCGGGAGGCAGCCCAGACCCTCCTAGGCCGAAGGGCGAGCACAGGCCTAGGGGCGAAAGCGGCAAGCGCTGCTTTGCTGAGCACACACGCACTGGGGCTGAGCTTGCTTTCCCGAGGAGAGTTTCCCTTTCGAGAAGGCAGCTCCCAGAAGCTCGTTTTGTGCCCTTTCTGAGATGGGCCCTAGGTGGGTCCCTCACGAGCAGGCGAAGGGTGGGGTGCTGGGGCCAGTGCACACAAGGCCTTTTCAGACCCCATCCGCCTTCTCCCTGAAGGAGAGCACGTTTGGACGTGGTTTCCAGCTCCGGTGACCCTCGGCCAAGCACCGGTGCACAGGGAGCGGGAGGCAGCCCAGACCCTCCTAGGCAGAAGGGCGAGCACAGGCCTAGGGGCGAAACCAGCAAGCGCTGCTTTGCTGAGCACACACGCATTGGGCTGTGCTTGCTTTCCCGAGGAGAGTTTCCCTTTCGAGAAGGCAGCTCCCAGAAGCTCGTTTTGTGCCCTTTCTGAGATGGGCCCTAGGTGGGTCCCTCCCGAGCAGGCGAAGGGTGGGGTGCTGGGACCAGTGCACACAAGGCCTTTTCAGACCCCATCCGACTTCTCCCTGAAGGAGAGCACGTTTGGAGGTGGTTTCCAGCTCCGGTGACCCTCGGCCAAGCACCGGTGCACAAGGAGCGGGAGGCAGCCCACACCCTCCTCGGCCGAAGGGCGAGCACAGGCCTAGGGGCGAAACCGGCAAGCGCTGCTTTGCTGAGCACACACGCACTGGGGCTGAGCTTGCTTTCCCGAGGAGAGTTTCCCTTTCGAGAAGGCAGCTCCCAGAAGCTCGTTTTGTGCCCTTTCTGAGATGGGCCCTTGGTGGGTCCCTCCCGAGCAGGCGAAGGGTGGGTGCTGGGACCAGTGCACACAAGGCCTTTTCAGACCCCATCTGCCTTCTCCCTGAAGGAGAGCACGTTTGGAGGTGGTTTCCAGCTCCGGTGACCCTCGGCCAAGCACTGGTGCACAGGGAGCGGGAGGCAGCCCAGACCCTCCTAGGCCTAAGGGCGAGCACAGGCCTAGGGGCGAAACCGGCAAGCGCTGCTTTGCTGAGCAAACACGCACTGGGGCTGAGCTTTCTTTCCCGAGGAGAGTTTCCCTTTCGAGAAGGCAGCTCCCAGAAGCTCGTTTTGTGTCCTTTCTGAGATGGGCCCTAGGTGGGTCCCTCCCTAGCAGGCGGAGGGTGGGGTGCTGGGACCAGTGCACACAAGGCCTTTTCAGTCCCCATCCGCCTTCTCCCTGAAGGAGAGCACGTTTGGAGGTGGTTTCCAGCTCCGGTGACCCTCGGCCAAGCACCGGCGCACAGGGAGCGGGAGGCAGCCCAGACCCTCCTAGGCCGAAGGGCGAGCACAGGCCTAGGGGCGAAACCGGCAAGCGCTGCTTTGCTGAGCACACACGCACTGGGGCTGAGCTTGCTTTCCCGAGGAGAGTTTCCCTTTCGAGAAGGCAGCTCCCAGAAGCTCGTTTTGTGCCCTTTCTGAGATGGGCCCTAGGTGGGTCCCTCCCGAGCAGGCGAAGGGTGGGGTGCTGGGGCCAGTGCACACAAGGCCTTTGCAGACCCCATCCGCCTTCTCCCTGAAGGAGAGCACGTTTGGAGGTGGTTTCCAGCTCCGGTGACCCTCGGCCAAGCACCGGCGCACAGGGAGCGGGAGGCAGCCCAGACCCTCCTAGGCCGAAGGGCGAGCACAGGCCTAGGGGCGAAAGCGGCAAGCGCTGCTTTGCTGAGCACACACGCACTGGGGCTGAGCTTGCTTTCCCGAGGAGAGTTTCCCTTTCGAGAAGGCAGCTCCCAGAAGCTCGTTTTGTGCCCTTTCTGAGATGGGCCCTAGGTGGGTCCCTCCCGAGCAGGCGAAGGGTGGGGTGCTGGGGCCAGTGCACACAAGGCCTTTTCAGACCCCATCCGCCTTCTCCCTGAAGGAGAGCACGTTTGGAGGTGGTTTCCAGCTCCGGTGACCCTCGGCCAAGCACCGGTGCACAGGGAGCGGGAGGCAGCCCAGACCCTCCTAGGCAGAAGGGCGAGCACAGGCCTAGGGGCGAAACCGGCAAGCGCTGCTTTGCTGAGCACACACGCACTGGGGCTGAGCTTGCTTTCCCGAGGAGAGTTTCCCTTTCGAGAAGGCAGCTCCCAGAAGCTCGTTTTGTGCCCTTTCTGAGATGGGCCCTAGGTGGGTCCCTCCCGAGCAGGCGAAGGGTGGGGTGCTGGGACCAGTGCACACAAGGCCTTTTCAGACCCCATCCGCCTTCTCCCTGAAGGAGAGCACGTTTGGAGGTGGTTTCCAGCTCCGGTGACCCTCGGCCAAGCACCGGTGCACAGGGAGCGGGAGGCAGCCCACACCCTCCTCGGCCGAAGGGCGAGCACAGGCCTAGGGGCGAAACCAGCAAGCGCTGCTTTGCTGAGCAAACACGCACTGGGGCTGAGCTTTCTTTCCCGAGGAGAGTTTCCCTTTCGAGAAGGCAGCTCCCAGAAGCTCGTTTTGTGCCCTTTCTGAGATGGGCCCTAGGTGGGTCCCTCCCTAGCAGGCGGAGGGTGGGGTGCTGGGGCCAGTGCACACAAGGCCTTTTCAGACCCCATCCGCCTTCTCCCTGAAGGAGAGCACGTTTGGAGGTGGTTTCCAGCTCCGGTGACCCTCGGCCAAGCACCGGTGCACAGGGAGCGGGAGGCAGCCCAGACCCTCCTAGGCCGAAGGGCGAGCACAGGCCTAGGGGCGAAACACGCAAGCGTACCTTTGCTGAGCACACACGCATTGGGGCTGTGCTTGCTTTCCCGAGGAGAGTTTCCCTTTCGAGAAGGCAGCTCCCAGAAGCTCGTTTTGTGCCCTTTCTGAGATGGGCCCTAGGTGGGTCCCTCCCTAGCAGGCGAAGGGTGGGGTGCCTGGAGCAGTGCACACAAGGCCTTTTCAGACCCCATCCGCCTTCTCCCTGAAGGAGAGCACGTTTGGAGGTGGTTTCCAGCTCCGGTGACCCTCGGCCAAGCACCGGTGCACAGGGAGCGGGAGGCAGCCCAGACCCTCCTCGGCCGAAGGGCGAGCACAGGCCTAGGGGCGAAACCGGCAAGCGCTGCTTTGCTGAGCACACACGCACTGGGGCTGAGCTTGCTTTCCCGAGGAGAGTTTCCCTTTCGAGAAGGCAGCTCCCAGAAGCTCGTTTTGTGCCTTTTCTGAGATGGGCCATAGGTGGGTCCCTCCCTAGCAGGCGGAGGGTGGGGTGCTGGGGCCAGTGCACACAAGGCCTTTTCAGACCCCATCCGCCTTGTCCCTGAAGGAGAGCACGTTTGGAGGTGGTTTCCAGCTCCGGTGACCCTCGGCCAAGAACCGGTGCACAGGGAGCGGAGGCAGCCCAGACCCTCCTCGGCCGAAGGGCGAGCACAGGCCTAGGGGCGAAACCGGCAAGCGCTGCTTTGCTGAGCACACACGCACTGGCGCTGAGCTTGCTTTCCCGAGGAGAGTTTCACTTTCGAGAAGGCAGCTCCCAGAAGCTCGTTTTGTGCCCTTTCTGAGATGGGCCCTAGGTGGGTCCCTCCCGAGCAGGCGAAGTGTGGGGTGCTGGGGCCAGTGCACACAAGGCCTTTTCAGACCCCATCCGCCTTCTCCCTGAAGGAGAGCACGTTTGGAGGTGGTTTCCAGCTCCGGTGACCCTCGGCCAAGCACCGGTGCACAGGGAGCGGGAGGCAGCCCAGACCCTCCTCGGCCGAAGGGCGAGCACAGGCCTAGGGACGAAACCGGCAAGCGCTGCTTTGCTGAGCACACACGCACTGGGGCTGAGCTTGCTTTCCCGAGGAGAGTTTCCCTTTCGAGAAGGCAGCTCCCAGAAGCTCGTTTTGTGCCCTTTCTGAGATGGGCCCTAGGTGGGTCCCTCCCGAGGAGGCGAAGGGTGGGGTGCTGGGACCAGTGCACACAAGGCCTTTTCAGACCCCATCCGCCTTCTCCCTGAAGGAGAGCACGTTTGGAGGTGGTTTCCAGCTCCGGTAAACCTCGGCCAAGCACCGGTGCACAAGGAGCGGGAGGCAGCCCACACCCTCCTCGGCCGAAGGGCGAGCACAGGCCTAGGGGCGAAACCGGCAAGCGCTGCTTTGCTGAGCACACACGCACTGGGGCTGAGCTTGCTTTCCCGAGGAGAGTTTCCCTTTCGAGAAGGCAGCTCCCAGAAGCTCGTTTTGTGCCCTTTCTGAGATGGGCCCTTGGTGGGTCCCTCCCGAGCAGGCGAAGGGTGGGTGCTGGGACCAGTGCACACAAGGCCTTTTCAGACCCCATCCGCCTTCTACCTGAAGGAGAGCATGTTTGGAGGTGGTTTCCAGCTCCGGTGACCCTCGGCCAAGCACCGGTGCACAGGGAGCGCGAGGCAGCCCAGACCCTCCTCGGCCGAAGGGCGAGCACAGGCCTAGGGGCGAAACCGGCAAGCGCTGCTTTGCTGAGCAAACACGCACTGGGGCTGAGCTTTCTTTCCCGAGGAGAGTTTCCCTTTCGAGAAGGCAGCTCCCAGAAGCTCGTTTTGTGCCCTTTCTGAGATGGGCCCTAGGTGGGTCCCTCCCTAGCAGGCGGAGGGTGGGGTGCTGGGACCAGTGCACACAAGGCCTTTTCAGACCCCATCCGCCTTCTCCCTGAAGGAGAGCACGTTTGGAGGTGGTTTCCAGCTCCGGTGACCCTCGGCCAAGCACCGGCGCACAGGGAGCGGGAGGCAGCCCAGACCCTCCTCGGCCGAAGGGCGAGCACAGGCCTAGGGGCGAAAGCGGCAAGCGCTGCTTTGCTGAGCACACACGCACTGGGGCTGAGCTTGCTTTCCCGAGGAGAGTTTCCCTTTCGAGAAGGCAGCTCCCAGAAGCTCGTTTTGTGCCCTTTCTGAGATGGGCCCTAGGTGGGTCCCTCCCGAGCAGGCGAAGGGTGGGGTGCTGGGGCCAGTGCACACAAGGCCTTTTCAGACCCCATCCGCCTTCTCCCTGAAGGAGAGCACGTTTGGAGGTGGTTTCCAGCTCCGGTGACCCTCGGCCAAGCACCGGCGCACAGGGAGCGGGAGGCAGCCCAGACCCTCCTAGGCAGAAGGGCGAGCACAGGCCTAGGGGCGAAACCAGCAAGCGCTGCTTTGCTGAGCAAACACGCACTGGGGCTGAGCTTGCTTTCCCGAGGAGAGTTTCCCTTTCGAGAAGGCAGCTCCCAGAAGCTCGTTTTGTGCCCTTTCTGAGATGGGCCCTAGGTGGGTCCCTCCCTAGCAGGCGGAGGGTGGGGTGCTGGGGCCAGTGCACACAAGGCCTTTTCAGACCCCATCCGCCTTCTCCCTGAAGGAGAGCACGTTTGGAGGTGGTTTCCAGCTCCGGTGACCCTCGGCCAAGCACCGGTGCACAGGGAGCGGGAGGCAGCCCAGACCCTCCTAGGCCGAAGGGCGAGCACAGGCCTAGGGGCGAAACCCGCAAGCGTACCTTTGCTGAGCACACACGCATTGGGGCTGAGCTTGCTTTCCCGAGGAGAGTTTCCCTTTCGAGAAGGCAGCTCCCAGAAGCTCGTTTTGTGCCCTTTCTGAGATGGGCCCTAGGTGGGTCCCTCCCGAGCAGGCGAAGTGTGGGGTGCTGGGGCCAGTGCACACAAGGCCTTTTCAGACCCCATCCGCCTTCTCCCTGAAGGAGAGCACGTTTGGAGGTGGTTTCCAGCTCCGGTGACCCTCGGCCAAGCACCGGTGCACAGGGAGCGGGAGGCAGCCCAGACCCTCCTCGGCCGAAGGGCGAGCACAGGCCTAGGGACGAAACCGGCAAGCGCTGCTTTGCTGAGCACACACGCACTGGGGCTGAGCTTGCTTTCCCGAGGAGAGTTTCCCTTTCGAGAAGGCAGCTCCCAGAAGCTCGTTTTGTGCCCTTTCTGAGATGGGCCCTAGGTGGGTCCCTCCCGAGGAGGCGAAGGGTGGGGTGCTGGGACCAGTGCACACAAGGCCTTTTCAGACCCCATCCGCCTTCTCCCTGAAGGAGAGCACGTTTGGAGGTGGTTTCCAGCTCCGGTAAACCTCGGCCAAGCACCGGTGCACAAGGAGCGGGAGGCAGCCCACACCCTCCTCGGCCGAAGGGCGAGCACAGGCCTAGGGGCGAAACCGGCAAGCGCTGCTTTGCTGAGCACACACGCACTGGGGCTGAGCTTGCTTTCCCGAGGAGAGTTTCCCTTTCGAGAAGGCAGCTCCCAGAAGCTCGTTTTGTGCCCTTTCTGAGATGGGCCCTTGGTGGGTCCCTCCCGAGCAGGCGAAGGGTGGGTGCTGGGACCAGTGCACACAAGGCCTTTTCAGACCCCATCCGCCTTCTACCTGAAGGAGAGCATGTTTGGAGGTGGTTTCCAGCTCCGGTGACCCTCGGCCAAGCACCGGTGCACAGGGAGCGCGAGGCAGCCCAGACCCTCCTCGGCCGAAGGGCGAGCACAGGCCTAGGGGCGAAACCGGCAAGCGCTGCTTTGCTGAGCAAACACGCACTGGGGCTGAGCTTTCTTTCCCGAGGAGAGTTTCCCTTTCGAGAAGGCAGCTCCCAGAAGCTCGTTTTGTGCCCTTTCTGAGATGGGCCCTAGGTGGGTCCCTCCCTAGCAGGCGGAGGGTGGGGTGCTGGGACCAGTGCACACAAGGCCTTTTCAGACCCCATCCGCCTTCTCCCTGAAGGAGAGCACGTTTGGAGGTGGTTTCCAGCTCCGGTGACCCTCGGCCAAGCACCGGCGCACAGGGAGCGGGAGGCAGCCCAGACCCTCCTCGGCCGAAGGGCGAGCACAGGCCTAGGGGCGAAAGCGGCAAGCGCTGCTTTGCTGAGCACACACGCACTGGGGCTGAGCTTGCTTTCCCGAGGAGAGTTTCCCTTTCGAGAAGGCAGCTCCCAGAAGCTCGTTTTGTGCCCTTTCTGAGATGGGCCCTAGGTGGGTCCCTCCCGAGCAGGCGAAGGGTGGGGTGCTGGGGCCAGTGCACACAAGGCCTTTTCAGACCCCATCCGCCTTCTCCCTGAAGGAGAGCACGTTTGGAGGTGGTTTCCAGCTCCGGTGACCCTCGGCCAAGCACCGGCGCACAGGGAGCGGGAGGCAGCCCAGACCCTCCTAGGCAGAAGGGCGAGCACAGGCCTAGGGGCGAAACCAGCAAGCGCTGCTTTGCTGAGCAAACACGCACTGGGGCTGAGCTTGCTTTCCCGAGGAGAGTTTCCCTTTCGAGAAGGCAGCTCCCAGAAGCTCGTTTTGTGCCCTTTCTGAGATGGGCCCTAGGTGGGTCCCTCCCTAGCAGGCGGAGGGTGGGGTGCTGGGGCCAGTGCACACAAGGCCTTTTCAGACCCCATCCGCCTTCTCCCTGAAGGAGAGCACGTTTGGAGGTGGTTTCCAGCTCCGGTGACCCTCGGCCAAGCACCGGTGCACAGGGAGCGGGAGGCAGCCCAGACCCTCCTAGGCCGAAGGGCGAGCACAGGCCTAGGGGCGAAACCCGCAAGCGTACCTTTGCTGAGCACACACGCATTGGGGCTGAGCTTGCTTTCCCGAGGAGAGTTTCCCTTTCGAGAAGGCAGCTCCCAGAAGCTCGTTTTGTGCCCTTTCTGAGATGGGCCCTAGGTGGGTCCCTCCCGAGCAGGCGAAGGGTGGGGTGCCTGGAGCAGTGCACACAAGGCCTTTTCAGACCCCATCCGCCTTCTCCCTGAAGGAGAGCACGTTTGGACGTGGTTTCCAGCTCCGGTGACCCTCGGCCAAACACCGGTGCACAGGGAGCGGGAGGCAGCCCACACCCTCCTCGGCCGAAGGGCGAGCACAGGCCTAGGGGCGAAACCGGCAAGCGCTGCTTTGCTGAGCACACACGCACTGGGGCTGAGCTTGCTTTCCCGAGGAGAGTTTCCCTTTCGAGAAGGCAGCTCCCAGAAGCTCGTTTTGTGCCCTTTCTGAGATGGGCCATAGGTGGGTCCCTCCCTAGCAGGCGGAGGGTGGGGTGCTGGGGCCAGTGCACACAAGGCCTTTTCAGACCCCATCCGCCTTGTCCCTGAAGGAGAGCACGTTTGGAGGTGGTTTCCAGCTCCGGTGACCCTCGGCCAAGAACCGGTGCACAGGGAGCGGAGGCAGCCCAGACCCTCCTCGGCCGAAGGGCGAGCACAGGCCTAGGGGCGAAACCGGCAAGCGCTGCTTTGCTGAGCACACACGCACTGGGGCTGAGCTTGCTTTCCCGAGGAGAGTTTCCCTTTCGAGAAGGCCGCTCCCAGAAGCTCGTTTTGTGCCCTTTCTGAGATGGGCCCTAGGTGGGTCCCTCCCGAGCAGGCGAAGTGTGGGGTGCTGGGGCCAGTGCACACAAGGCCTTTTCAGACCCCATCCGCCTTCTCCCTGAAGGAGAGCACGTTTGGAGGTGGTTTCCAGCTCCGGTGACCCTCGGCCAAGCACCGGTGCACAGGGAGCGGGAGGCAGCCCAGACCCTCCTGGGCCGAAGGGCGAGCACAGGCCTAGGGGCGAAACCGGCAAGCGCTGCTTTGCTGAGCACACACGCACTGGGGCTGAGCTTGCTTTCCCGAGGAGAGTTTCCCTTTCGAGAAGGCAGCTCCCAGAAGCTCGTTTTGTGCCCTTTCTGAGATGGGCCCTAGGTGGGTCCCTCCCTAGCAGGCGGAGGGTGGGGTGCTGGGACCAGTGCACACAAGGCCTTTTCAGACCCCATCCGCCTTCTCCCTGAAGGAGAGCACGTTTGGAGGTGGTTTCCAGCTCCGGTGACCCTCGGCCAAGCACCGGCGCACAGGGAGCGGGAGGCAGCCCAGACCCTCCTAGGCCGAAGGGCGAGCACAGGCCTAGGGGCGAAACCGGCAAGCGCTGCTTTGCTGAGCACACACGCACTGGGGCTGAGCTTGCTTTCCCGAGGAGAGTTTCCCTTTCGAGAAGGCAGCTCCCAGAAGCTCGTTTTGTGCCCTTTCTGAGATGGGCCCTAGGTGGGTCCCTCCCTAGCAGGCGGAGGGTGGGGTGCTGGGGCCAGTGCACACAAGGCCTTTTCAGACCCCATCCGCCTTCTCCCTGAAGGAGAGCACGTTTGGAGGTGGTTTCCAGCTCCGGTGACCCTCGGCCAAGCACCGGTGCACAGGGAGCGGGAGGCAGCCCAGACCCTCCTAGGCCGAAGGGCGAGCACAGGGCGAGGGGCGAAACACGCAAGCGTACCTTTGCTGAGCACACACGCATTGGGGCTGTGCTTGCTTTCCCGAGGAGAGTTTCCCTTTCGAGAAGGCAGCTCCCAGAAGCTCGTTTTGTGCCCTTTCTGAGATGGGCCCTAGGTGGGTCCCTCCCGAGCAGGCGAAGGGTGGGGTGCCTGGAGCAGTGCACACAAGGCCTTTTCAGACCCCATCCGCCTTCTCCCTGAAGGAGAGCACGTTTGGACGTGGTTTCCAGCTCCGGTGACCCTCGGCCAAGCACCGGTGCACAGGGAGCGGGAGGCAGCCCAGACCCTCCTCGGCCGAAGGGCGAGCACAGGCCTAGGGGCGAAACCGGCAAGCGCTGCTTTGCTGAGCACACACGCACTGGGGCTGAGCTTGCTTTCCCGAGGAGAGTTTCCCTTTCGAGAAGGCAGCTCCCAGAAGCTCGTTTTGTGCCCTTTCTGAGATGGGCCCTTGGTGGGTCCCTCCCGAGCAGGCGAAGGGTGGGTGCTGGGACCAGTGCACACAAGGCCTTTTCAGACCCCATCCGCCTTCTCCCTGAAGGAGAGCATGTTTGGAGGTGGTTTCCAGCTCCGGTGACCCTCGGCCAAGCACCGGCGCACAGGGAGCGGGAGGCAGCCCAGACCCTCCTCGGCCGAAGGGCGAGCACAGGCCTAGGGGCGAAAGCGGCAAGCGCTGCTTTGCTGAGCACACACGCACTGGGGCTGAGCTTGCTTTCCCGAGGAGAGTTTCCCTTTCGAGAAGGCAGCTCCCAGAAGCTCGTTTTGTGCCCTTTCTGAGATGGGCCCTAGGTGGGTCCCTCCCGAGCAGGCGAAGGGTGGGGTGCTGGGGCCAGTGCACACAAGGCCTTTTCAGACCCCATCCACCTTCTCCCTGAAGGAGAGCACGTTTGGACGTGGTTTCCAGCTCCGGTGACCCTCGGCCAAGCACCGGTGCACAGGGAGCGGGAGGCAGCCCAGACCCTCCTAGGCAGAAGGGCGAGCACAGGCCTAGGGGCGAAACCAGCAAGCGCTGCTTTGCTGAGCACACACGCATTGGGGCTGTGCTTGCTTTCCCGAGGAGAGTTTCCCTTTCGAGAAGGCAGCTCCCAGAAGCTCGTTTTGTGCCCTTTCTGAGATGGGCCCTAGGTGGGTCCCTCCCGAGCAGGCGAAGGGTGGGGTGCTGGGACCAGTGCACACAAGGCCTTTTCAGACCCCATCCGCCTTCTCCCTGAAGGAGAGCACGTTTGGAGGTGGTTTCCAGCTCCGGTGACCCTCGGCCAAGCACCGGTGCACAAGGAGCGGGAGGCAGCCCACACCCTCCTAGGCCGAAGGGCGAGCACAGGCCTAGGGGCGAAACCGGCAAGCGCTGCTTTGCTGAGCACACACGCACTGGGGCTGAGCTTGCTTTCCCGAGGAGAGTTTCCCTTTCGAGAAGGCAGCTCCCAGAAGCTCGTTTTGTGCCTTTTCTGAGATGGGCCATAGGTGGGTCCCTCCCTAGCAGGGGGAGGGTGGGGTGCTGGGGCCAGTGCACACAAGGCCTTTTCAGACCCCATCCGCCTTGTCCCTGAAGGAGAGCACGTTTGGACGTGGTTTCCAGCTCCGGTGACCCTCGGCCAAGCACCGGTGCACAGGGAGCGGAGGCAGCCCAGACCCTCCTCGGCCGAAGGGCGAGCACAGGCCTAGGGGCGAAACCGGCAAGCGCTGCTTTGCTGAGCACACACGCACTGGAGCTGAGCTTGCTTTCCCGAGGAGAGTTTCCCTTTCGAGAAGGCAGCTCCCAGAAGCTCGTTTTGTGCCCTTTCTGAGATGGGCCCTAGGTGGGTCCCTCCCGAGCAGGCGAAGTGTGGGGTGCTGGGGCCAGTGCACACAAGGCCTTTTCAGACCCCATCCGCCTTCTCCCTGAAGGAGAGCACGTTTGGAGGTGGTTTCCAGCTCCGGTGACCCTCGGCCAAGCACCGGTGCACAGGGAGCGGGAGGCAGCCCAGACCCTCCTCGGCCGAAGGGCGAGCACAGGCCTAGGGACGAAACCGGCAAGCGCTGCTTTGCTGAGCACACACGCACTGCGGCTGAGCTTGCTTTCCCGAGGAGAGTTTCCCTTTCGAGAAGGCAGCTCCCAGAAGCTCGTTTTGTGCCCTTTCTGAGATGGGCCCTAGGTGGGTCCCTCCCGAGGAGGCGAAGGGTGGGGTGCTGGGACCAGTGCACACAAGGCCTTTTCAGACCCCATCCGCCTTCTCCCTGAAGGAGAGCACGTTTGGAGGTGGTTTCCAGCTCCGGTGAACCTCGGCCAAGCACCGGTGCACAAGGAGCGGGAGGCAGCCCAGACCCTCCTCGGCCGAAGGGCGAGCACAGGCCTAGGGGCGAAAGCGGCAAGCGCTGCTTTGCTGAGCACACACGCACTGGGGCTGAGCTTGCTTTCCCGAGGAGAGTTTCCCTTTCGAGAAGGCAGCTCCCAGAAGCTCGTTTTGTGCCCTTTCTGAGATGGGCCCTAGGTGGGTCCCTCCCTAGCAGGCGGAGGGTGGGGTGCTGGGACCAGTGCACACAAGGCCTTTTCAGACCCCATCCGCCTTCTCCCTGAAGGAGAGCACGTTTGGAGGTGGTTTCCAGCTCCGGTGAACCTCGGCCAAGCACCGGTGCACAAGGAGCGGGAGGCAGCCCACACCCTCCTCGGCCGAAGGGCGAGCACAGGCCTAGGGGCGAAACCGGCAAGCGCTGCTTTGCTGAGCACACACGCACTGGGGCTGAGCTTGCTTTCCCGAGGAGAGTTTCCCTTTCGAGAAGGCAGCTCCCAGAAGCTCGTTTTGTGCCCTTTCTGAGATGGGCCCTAGGTGGGTCCCTCCCTAGCAGGCGGAGGGTGGGGTGCTGGGACCAGTGCACACAAGGCCTTTTCAGACCCCATCCGCCTTCTCCCTGAAGGAGAGCACGTTTGGAGGTGGTTTCCAGCTCCGGTGAACCTCGGCCAAGCACCGGTGCACAAGGAGCGGGAGGCAGCCCACACCCTCCTCGGCCGAAGGGCGAGCACAGGCCTAGGGGCGAAACCGGCAAGCACTGCTTTGCTGAGCACACACGCACTGGGGCTGAGCTTGCTTTCCCGAGGAGAGTTTCCCTTTCGAGAAGGCAGCTCCCAGAAGCTCGTTTTGTGCCCTTTCTGAGATGGGCCCTTGGTGGGTCCCTCCCGAGCAGGCGAAGGGTGGGTGCTGGGACCAGTGCACACAAGGCCTTTTCAGACCCCATCCGCCTTCTCCCTGAAGGAGAGCATGTTTGGAGGTGGTTTCCAGCTCCGGTGACCCTCGGCCAAGCACCGGTGCACAGGGAGCGCGAGGCAGCCCAGACCCTCCTCGGCCGAAGGGCGAGCACAGGCCTAGGGGCGAAACCGGCAAGCGCTGATTTGCTGAGCAAACACGCACTGGGGCTGAGCTTGCTTTCCCGAGGAGAGTTTCCCTTTCGAGAAGGCAGCTCCCAGAAGCTCGTTTTGTGCCCTTTCTGAGATGGGCCCTAGGTGGGTCCCTCCCGAGCAGGCGAAGGGTGGGGTGCTGGGGCCAGTGCACACAAGGCCTTTTCAGACCCCATCTGCCTTCTCCCTGAAGGAGAGCACGTTTGGAGGTGGTTTCCAGCTCCGGTGACCCTCGGCCAAGCACCGGCGCACAGGGAGCGGGAGGCAGCCCAGACCCTCCTAGGCCGAAGGGCGAGCACAGGCCTAGGGGCGAAAGCGGCAAGCGCTGCTTTGCTGAGCACACACGCACTGGAGCTGAGCTTGCTTTCCCGAGGAGAGTTTCCCTTTCGAGAAGGCAGCTCCCAGAAGCTCGTTTTGTGCCCTTTCTGAGATGGGCCCTAGGTGGGTCCCTCCCGAGCAGGCGAAGGGTGGGGTGCTGGGGCCAGTGCACACAAGGCCTTTTCAGACCCCATCCGCCTTCTCCCTGAAGGAGAGCACGTTTGGACGTGGTTTCCAGCTCCGGTGACCCTCGGCCAAGCACCGGTGCACAGGGAGCGGGAGGCAGCCCAGACCCTCCTAGGCCGAAGGGCGAGCACAGGCCTAGGGGCGAAACCAGCAAGCGCTGCTTTGCTGAGCACACACGCATTGGGCTGTGCTTGCTTTCCCGAGGAGAGTTTCCCTTTCGAGAAGGCAGCTCCCAGAAGCTCGTTTTGTGCCCTTTCTGAGATGGGCCCTAGGTGGGTCCCTCCCGAGCAGGCGAAGGGTGGGGTGCTGGGACCAGTGCACACAAGGCCTTTTCAGACCCCATCCGCCTTCTCCCTGAAGGAGAGCACGTTTGGAGGTGGTTTCCAGCTCCGGTGACCCTCGGCCAAGCACCGGTGCACAAGGAGCGGGAGGCAGCCCACACCCTCCTAGGCCGAAGGGCGAGCACAGGCCTAGGGGCGAAACCGGCAAGCGCTGCTTTGCTGAGCACACACGCACTGGGGCTGAGCTTGCTTTCCCGAGGAGAGTTTCCCTTTCGAGAAGGCAGCTCCCAGAAGCTCGTTTTGTGCCTTTTCTGAGATGGGCCATAGGTGGGTCCCTCCCTAGCAGGCGGAGGGTGGGGTGCTGGGGCCAGTGCACACAAGGCCTTTTCAGACCCCATCCGCCTTCTCCCTGAAGGAGAGCACGTTTGGAGGTGGTTTCCAGCTCCGGTGACCCTCGGCCAAGCACCGGTGCACAGGGAGCGGGAGGCAGCCCAGACCCTCCTCGGCCGAAGGGCGAGCACAGGCCTAGGGACGAAACCGGCAAGCGCTGCTTTGCTGAGCACACACGCACTGCGGCTGAGCTTGCTTTCCCGAGGAGAGTTTCCCTTTCGAGAAGGCAGCTCCCAGAAGCTCGTTTTGTGCCCTTTCTGAGATGGGCCCTAGGTGGGTCCCTCCCGAGGAGGCGAAGGGTGGGGTGCTGGGACCAGTGCACACAAGGCCTTTTCAGACCCCATCCGCCTTCTCCCTGAAGGAGAGCACGTTTGGAGGTGGTTTCCAGCTCCGGTGAACCTCGGCCAAGCACCGGTGCACAAGGAGCGGGAGGCAGCCCAGACCCTCCTCGGCCGAAGGGCGAGCACAGGCCTAGGGGCGAAAGCGGCAAGCGCTGCTTTGCTGAGCACACACGCACTGGGGCTGAGCTTGCTTTCCCGAGGAGAGTTTCCCTTTCGAGAAGGCAGCTCCCAGAAGCTCGTTTTGTGCCCTTTCTGAGATGGGCCCTAGGTGGGTCCCTCCCTAGCAGGCGGAGGGTGGGGTGCTGGGACCAGTGCACACAAGGCCTTTTCAGACCCCATCCGCCTTCTCCCTGAAGGAGAGCACGTTTGGAGGTGGTTTCCAGCTCCGGTGAACCTCGGCCAAGCACCGGTGCACAAGGAGCGGGAGGCAGCCCACACCCTCCTCGGCCGAAGGGCGAGCACAGGCCTAGGGGCGAAACCGGCAAGCGCTGCTTTGCTGAGCACACACGCACTGGGGCTGAGCTTGCTTTCCCGAGGAGAGTTTCCCTTTCGAGAAGGCAGCTCCCAGAAGCTCGTTTTGTGCCCTTTCTGAGATGGGCCCTAGGTGGGTCCCTCCCTAGCAGGCGGAGGGTGGGGTGCTGGGACCAGTGCACACAAGGCCTTTTCAGACCCCATCCGCCTTCTCCCTGAAGGAGAGCACGTTTGGAGGTGGTTTCCAGCTCCGGTGAACCTCGGCCAAGCACCGGTGCACAAGGAGCGGGAGGCAGCCCACACCCTCCTCGGCCGAAGGGCGAGCACAGGCCTAGGGGCGAAACCGGCAAGCACTGCTTTGCTGAGCACACACGCACTGGGGCTGAGCTTGCTTTCCCGAGGAGAGTTTCCCTTTCGAGAAGGCAGCTCCCAGAAGCTCGTTTTGTGCCCTTTCTGAGATGGGCCCTTGGTGGGTCCCTCCCGAGCAGGCGAAGGGTGGGTGCTGGGACCAGTGCACACAAGGCCTTTTCAGACCCCATCCGCCTTCTCCCTGAAGGAGAGCATGTTTGGAGGTGGTTTCCAGCTCCGGTGACCCTCGGCCAAGCACCGGTGCACAGGGAGCGCGAGGCAGCCCAGACCCTCCTCGGCCGAAGGGCGAGCACAGGCCTAGGGGCGAAACCGGCAAGCGCTGATTTGCTGAGCAAACACGCACTGGGGCTGAGCTTGCTTTCCCGAGGAGAGTTTCCCTTTCGAGAAGGCAGCTCCCAGAAGCTCGTTTTGTGCCCTTTCTGAGATGGGCCCTAGGTGGGTCCCTCCCTAGCAGGCGGAGGGTGGGGTGCTGGGACCAGTGCACACAAGGCCTTTTCAGACCCCATCCGCCTTCTCCCTGAAGGAGAGCATGTTTGGAGGTGGTTTCCAGCTCCGGTGACCCTCGGCCAAGCACCGGTGCACAGGGAGCGGGAGGCAGCCCAGACCCTCCTCGGCCGAAGGGCGAGCACAGGCCTAGGGGCGAAAGCGGCAAGCGCTGCTTTGCTGAGCACACACGCACTGGGGCTGAGCTTGCTTTCCCGAGGAGAGTTTCCCTTTCGAGAAGGCAGCTCCCAGAAGCTCGTTTTGTGCCCTTTCTGAGATGGGCCCTAGGTGGGTCCCTCCCGAGCAGGCGAAGGGTGGGGTGCTGGGGCCAGTGCACACAAGGCCTTTTCAGACCCCATCTGCCTTCTCCCTGAAGGAGAGCACGTTTGGAGGTGGTTTCCAGCTCCGGTGACCCTCGGCCAAGCACCGGCGCACAGGGAGCGGGAGGCAGCCCAGACCCTCCTAGGCCGAAGGGCGAGCACAGGCCTAGGGGCGAAAGCGGCAAGCGCTGCTTTGCTGAGCACACACGCACTGGGGCTGAGCTTGCTTTCCCGAGGAGAGTTTCCCTTTCGAGAAGGCAGCTCCCAGAAGCTCGTTTTGTGCCCTTTCTGAGATGGGCCCTAGGTGGGTCCCTCCCGAGCAGGCGAAGGGTGGGGTGCTGGGGCCAGTGCACACAAGGCCTTTTCAGACCCCATCCGCCTTCTCCCTGAAGGAGAGCACGTTTGGACGTGGTTTCCAGCTCCGGTGACCCTCGGCCAAGCACCGGTGCACAGGGAGCGGGAGGCAGCCCAGACCCTCCTAGGCAGAAGGGCGAGCACAGGCCTAGGGGCGAAACCAGCAAGCGCTGCTTTGCTGAGCACACACGCATTGGGCTGTGCTTGCTTTCCCGAGGAGAGTTTCCCTTTCGAGAGGCAGCTCCCAGAAGCTCGTTTTGTGCCCTTTCTGAGATGGGCCCTAGGTGGGTCCCTCCCGAGCAGGCGAAGGGTGGGGTGCTGGGACCAGTGCACACAAGGCCTTTTCAGACCCCATCCGACTTCTCCCTGAAGGAGAGCACGTTTGGAGGTGGTTTCCAGCTCCGGTGACCCTCGGCCAAGCACCGGTGCACAAGGAGCGGGAGGCAGCCCACACCCTCCTCGGCCGAAGGGCGAGCACAGGCCTAGGGGCGAAACCGGCAAGCGCTGCTTTGCTGAGCACACACGCACTGGGGCTGAGCTTGCTTTCCCGAGGAGAGTTTCCCTTTCGAGAAGGCAGCTCCCAGAAGCTCGTTTTGTGCCCTTTCTGAGATGGGCCCTTGGTGGGTCCCTCCCGAGCAGGCGAAGGGTGGGTGCTGGGACCAGTGCACACAAGGCCTTTTCAGACCCCATCTGCCTTCTCCCTGAAGGAGAGCACGTTTGGAGGTGGTTTCCAGCTCCGGTGACCCTCGGCCAAGCACTGGTGCACAGGGAGCGGGAGGCAGCCCAGACCCTCCTAGGCCTAAGGGCGAGCACAGGCCTAGGGGCGAAACCGGCAAGCGCTGCTTTGCTGAGCAAACACGCACTGGGGCTGAGCTTTCTTTCCCGAGGAGAGTTTCCCTTTCGAGAAGGCAGCTCCCAGAAGCTCGTTTTGTGTCCTTTCTGAGATGGGCCCTAGGTGGGTCCCTCCCTAGCAGGCGGAGGGTGGGGTGCTGGGACCAGTGCACACAAGGCCTTTTCAGTCCCCATCCGCCTTCTCCCTGAAGGAGAGCACGTTTGGAGGTGGTTTCCAGCTCCGGTGACCCTCGGCCAAGCACCGGCGCACAGGGAGCGGGAGGCAGCCCAGACCCTCCTAGGCCGAAGGGCGAGCACAGGCCTAGGGGCGAAACCGGCAAGCGCTGCTTTGCTGAGCACACACGCACTGGGGCTGAGCTTGCTTTCCCGAGGAGAGTTTCCCTTTCGAGAAGGCAGCTCCCAGAAGCTCGTTTTGTGCCCTTTCTGAGATGGGCCCTAGGTGGGTCCCTCCCGAGCAGGCGAAGGGTGGGGTGCTGGGGCCAGTGCACACAAGGCCTTTTCAGACCCCATCCGCCTTCTCCCTGAAGGAGAGCACGTTTGGAGGTGGTTTCCAGCTCCGGTGACCCTCGGCCAAGCACCGGCGCACAGGGAGCGGGAGGCAGCCCAGACCCTCCTAGGCCGAAGGGCGAGCACAGGCCTAGGGGCGAAAGCGGCAAGCGCTGCTTTGCTGAGCACACACGCACTGGGGCTGAGCTTGCTTTCCCGAGGAGAGTTTCCCTTTCGAGAAGGCAGCTCCCAGAAGCTCGTTTTGTGCCCTTTCTGAGATGGGCCCTAGGTGGGTCCCTCCCGAGCAGGCGAAGGGTGGGGTGCTGGGGCCAGTGCACACAAGGCCTTTTCAGACCCCATCCGCCTTCTCCCTGAAGGAGAGCACGTTTGGAGGTGGTTTCCAGCTCCGGTGACCCTCGGCCAAGCACCGGTGCACAGGGAGCGGGAGGCAGCCCAGACCCTCCTAGGCAGAAGGGCGAGCACAGGCCTAGGGGCGAAACCGGCAAGCGCTGCTTTGCTGAGCACACACGCACTGGGGCTGAGCTTGCTTTCCCGAGGAGAGTTTCCCTTTCGAGAAGGCAGCTCCCAGAAGCTCGTTTTGTGCCCTTTCTGAGATGGGCCCTAGGTGGGTCCCTCCCGAGCAGGCGAAGGGTGGGGTGCTGGGACCAGTGCACACAAGGCCTTTTCAGACCCCATCCGCCTTCTCCCTGAAGGAGAGCACGTTTGGAGGTGGTTTCCAGCTCCGGTGACCCTCGGCCAAGCACCGGTGCACAGGGAGCGGGAGGCAGCCCACACCCTCCTCGGCCGAAGGGCGAGCACAGGCCTAGGGGCGAAACCAGCAAGCGCTGCTTTGCTGAGCAAACACGCACTGGGGCTGAGCTTTCTTTCCCGAGGAGAGTTTCCCCTTCGAGAAGGCAGCTCCCAGAAGCTCGTTTTGTGCCCTTTCTGAGATGGGCCCTAGGTGGGTCCCTCCCTAGCAGGCGGAGGGTGGGGTGCTGGGGCCAGTGCACACAAGGCCTTTTCAGACCCCATCCGCCTTCTCCCTGAAGGAGAGCACGTTTGGAGGTGGTTTCCAGCTCCGGTGACCCTCGGCCAAGCACCGGTGCACAGGGAGCGGGAGGCAGCCCAGACCCTCCTAGGCCGAAGGGCGAGCACAGGCCTAGGGGCGAAACACGCAAGCGTACCTTTGCTGAGCACACACGCATTGGGGCTGTGCTTGCTTTCCCGAGGAGAGTTTCCCTTTCGAGAAGGCAGCTCCCAGAAGCTCGTTTTGTGCCCTTTCTGAGATGGGCCCTAGGTGGGTCCCTCCCTAGCAGGCGAAGGGTGGGGTGCCTGGAGCAGTGCACACAAGGCCTTTTCAGACCCCATCCGCCTTCTCCCTGAAGGAGAGCACGTTTGGACGTGGTTTCCAGCTCCGGTGACCCTCGGCCAAGCACCGGTGCACAGGGAGCGGGAGGCAGCCCAGACCCTCCTCGGCCGAAGGGCGAGCACAGGCCTAGGGGCGAAACCGGCAAGCGCTGCTTTGCTGAGCACACACGCACTGGGGCTGAGCTTGCTTTCCCGAGGAGAGTTTCCCTTTCGAGAAGGCAGCTCGCAGAAGCTCGTTTTGTGCCTTTTCTGAGATGGGCCCTAGGTGGGTCCCTCCCTAGCAGGCGGAGGGTGGGGTGCTGGGGCCAGTGCACACAAGGCCTTTTCAGACCCCATCCGCCTTGTCCCTGAAGGAGAGCACGTTTGGAGGTGGTTTCCAGCTCCGGTGACCCTCGGCCAAGAACCGGTGCACAGGGAGCGGAGGCAGCCCAGACCCTCCTCGGCCGAAGGGCGAGCACAGGCCTAGGGGCGAAACCGGCAAGCGCTGCTTTGCTGAGCACACACGCACTGGCGCTGAGCTTGCTTTCCCGAGGAGAGTTTCACTTTCGAGAAGGCAGCTCCCAGAAGCTCGTTTTGTGCCCTTTCTGAGATGGGCCCTAGGTGGGTCCCTCCCGAGCAGGCGAAGTGTGGGGTGCTGGGGCCAGTGCACACAAGGCCTTTTCAGACCCCATCCGCCTTCTCCCTGAAGGAGAGCACGTTTGGAGGTGGTTTCCAGCTCCGGTGACCCTCGGCCAAGCACCGGTGCACAGGGAGCGGGAGGCAGCCCAGACCCTCCTCGGCCGAAGGGCGAGCACAGGCCTAGGGACGAAACCGGCAAGCGCTGCTTTGCTGAGCACACACGCACTGGGGCTGAGCTTGCTTTCCCGAGGAGAGTTTCCCTTTCGAGAAGGCAGCTCCCAGAAGCTCGTTTTGTGCCCTTTCTGAGATGGGCCCTAGGTGGGTCCCTCCCGAGGAGGCGAAGGGTGGGGTGCTGGGACCAGTGCACACAAGGCCTTTTCAGACCCCATCCGCCTTCTCCCTGAAGGAGAGCACGTTTGGAGGTGGTTTCCAGCTCCGGTAAACCTCGGCCAAGCACCGGTGCACAGGGAGCGGGAGGCAGCCCAGACCCTCCTGGGCCGAAGGGCGAGCACAGGCCTAGGGGCGAAACCGGCAAGCGCTGCTTTGCTGAGCACACACGCACTGGGGCTGAGCTTGCTTTCCCGAGGAGAGTTTCCCTTTCGAGAAGGCAGCTCCCAGAAGCTCGTTTTGTGCCCTTTCTGAGATGGGCCCTAGGTGGGTCCCTCCCGAGCAGGCGAAGTGTGGGGTGTTGGGACCAGTGCACACAAGGCCTTTTCAGACCCCATCCGCCTTCTCCCTGAAGGAGAGCACGTTTGGAGGTGGTTTCCAGCTCCGGTGACCCTCGGCCAAGCACCGGCGCACAGGGAGCGGGAGGCAGCCCAGACCCTCCTAGGCCGAAGGGCGAGCACAGGCCTAGGGGCGAAACACGCAAGCGTACCTTTGCTGAGCACACACGCATTGGGGCTGTGCTTGCTTTCCCGAGGAGAGTTTCCCTTTCGAGAAGGCAGCTCCCAGAAGCTCGTTTTGTGCCCTTTCTGAGATGGGCCCTAGGTGGGTCCCTCCCGAGCAGGCGAAGGGTGGGGTGCCTGGAGCAGTGCACACAAGGCCTTTTCAGACCCCATCCGCCTTCTCCCTGAAGGAGAGCACGTTTGGACGTGGTTTCCAGCTCCGGTGACCCTCGGCCAAGCACCGGTGCACAGGGAGCGGGAGGCAGCCCAGACCCTCCTCGGCCGAAGGGCGAGCACAGGCCTAGGGGCGAAACCGGCAAGCGCTGCTTTGCTGAGCACACACGCACTGGGGCTGAGCTTGCTTTCCCGAGGAGAGTTTCCCTTTCGAGAAGGCAGCTCCCAGAAGCTCGTTTTGTGCCTTTTCTGAGATGGGCCATAGGTGGGTCCCTCCCTAGCAGGCGGAGGGTGGGGTGCTGGGGCCAGTGCACACAAGGCCTTTTCAGACCCCATCCGCCTTGTCCCTGAAGGAGAGCACGTTTGGAGGTGGTTTCCAGCTCCGGTGACCCTCGGCCAAGAACCGGTGCACAGGGAGCGGAGGCAGCCCAGACCCTCCTCGGCCGAAGGGCGAGCACAGGCCTAGGGGCGAAACCGGCAAGCGCTGCTTTGCTGAGCACACACGCACTGGGGCTGAGCTTGCTTTCCCGAGGAGAGTTTCACTTTCGAGAAGGCAGCTCCCAGAAGCTCGTTTTGTGCCCTTTCTGAGATGGGCCCTAGGTGGGTCCCTCCCGAGCAGGCGAAGTGTGGGGTGCTGGGGCCAGTGCACACAAGGCCTTTTCAGACCCCATCCGCCTTCTCCCTGAAGGAGAGCACGTTTGGAGGTGGTTTCCAGCTCCGGTGACCCTCGGCCAAGCACCGGTGCACAGGGAGCGGGAGGCAGCCCAGACCCTCCTCGGCCGAAGGGCGAGCACAGGCCTAGGGACGAAACCGGCAAGCGCTGCTTTGCTGAGCACACACGCACTGGGGCTGAGCTTGCTTTCCCGAGGAGAGTTTCCCTTTCGAGAAGGCAGCTCCCAGAAGCTCGTTTTGTGCCCTTTCTGAGATGGGCCCTAGGTGGGTCCCTCCCGAGGAGGCGAAGGGTGGGGTGCTGGGACCAGTGCACACAAGGCCTTTTCAGACCCCATCCGCCTTCTCCCTGAAGGAGAGCACGTTTGGAGGTGGTTTCCAGCTCCGGTGAACCTCGGCCAAGCACCGGTGCACAAGGAGCGGGAGGCAGCCCACACCCTCCTCGGCCGAAGGGCGAGCACAGGCCTAGGGGCGAAACCGGCAAGCGCTGCTTTGCTGAGCACACACGCACTGGGGCTGAGCTTGCTTTCCCGAGGAGAGTTTCCCTTTCGAGAAGGCAGCTCCCAGAAGCTCGTTTTGTGCCCTTTCTGAGATGGGCCCTTGGTGGGTCCCTCCCGAGCAGGCGAAGGGTGGGTGCTGGGACCAGTGCACACAAGGCCTTTTCAGACCCCATCCGCCTTCTACCTGAAGGAGAGCATGTTTGGAGGTGGTTTCCAGCTCCGGTGACCCTCGGCCAAGCACCGGTGCACAGGGAGCGCGAGGCAGCCCAGACCCTCCTGGGCCGAAGGGCGAGCACAGGCCTAGGGGCGAAACCGGCAAGCGCTGCTTTGCTGAGCAAACACGCACTGGGGCTGAGCTTTCTTTCCCGAGGAGAGTTTCCCTTTCGAGAAGGCAGCTCCCAGAAGCTCGTTTTGTGCCCTTTCTGAGATGGGCCCTAGGTGGGTCCCTCCCTAGCAGGCGGAGGGTGGGGTGCTGGGACCAGTGCACACAAGGCCTTTTCAGACCCCATCCGCCTTCTCCCTGAAGGAGAGCACGTTTGGAGGTGGTTTCCAGCTCCGGTGACCCTCGGCCAAGCACCGGCGCACAGGGAGCGGGAGGCAGCCCAGACCCTCCTGGGCCGAAGGGCGAGCACAGGCCTAGGGGCGAAACCGGCAAGCGCTGCTTTGCTGAGCACACACGCACTGGGGCTGAGCTTGCTTTCCCGAGGAGAGTTTCCCTTTCGAGAAGGCAGCTCCCAGAAGCTCGTTTTGTGCCCTTTCTGAGATGGGCCCTAGGTGGGTCCCTCCCGAGCAGGCGAAGTGTGGGGTGTTGGGACCAGTGCACACAAGGCCTTTTCAGACCCCATCCGCCTTCTCCCTGAAGGAGAGCACGTTTGGAGGTGGTTTCCAGCTCCGGTGACCCTCGGCCAAGCACCGGCGCACAGGGAGCGGGAGGCAGCCCAGACCCTCCTAGGCCGAAGGGCGAGCACAGGCCTAGGGGCGAAACACGCAAGCGTACCTTTGCTGAGCACACACGCATTGGGGCTGTGCTTGCTTTCCCGAGGAGAGTTTCCCTTTCGAGAAGGCAGCTCCCAGAAGCTCGTTTTGTGCCCTTTCTGAGATGGGCCCTAGGTGGGTCCCTCCCGAGCAGGCGAAGGGTGGGGTGCCTGGAGCAGTGCACACAAGGCCTTTTCAGACCCCATCCGCCTTGTCCCTGAAGGAGAGCACGTTTGGAGGTGGTTTCCAGCTCCGGTGACCCTCGGCCAAGCACCGGTGCACAGGGAGCGGGAGGCAGCCCAGACCCTCCTCGGCCGAAGGGCGAGCACAGGCCTAGGGGCGAAACCGGCAAGCGCTGCTTTGCTGAGCACACACGCACTGGGGCTGAGCTTGCTTTCCCGAGGAGAGTTTCCCTTTCGAGAAGGCAGCTCCCAGAAGCTCGTTTTGTGCCTTTTCTGAGATGGGCCATAGGTGGGTCCCTCCCTAGCAGGCGGAGGGTGGGGTGCTGGGCCCAGTGCACACAAGGCCTTTTCAGACCCCATCCGCCATGTCCCTGAAGGAGAGCACGTTTGGAGGTGGTTTCCAGCTCCGGTGACCCTCGGCCAAGAACCGGTGCACAGGGAGCGGAGGCAGCCCAGACCCTCCTCGGCCGAAGGGCGAGCACAGGCCTAGGGGCGAAACCGGCAAGCGCTGCTTTGCTGAGCACACACGCACTGGGGCTGAGCTTGCTTTCCCGAGGAGAGTTTCACTTTCGAGAAGGCAGCTCCCAGAAGCTCGTTTTGTGCCCTTTCTGAGATGGGCCCTAGGTGGGTCCCTCCCGAGCAGGCGAAGTGTGGGGTGCTGGGGCCAGTGCACACAAGGCCTTTTCAGACCCCATCCGCCTTCTCCCTGAAGGAGAGCACGTTTGGAGGTGGTTTCCAGCTCCGGTGACCCTCGGCCAAGCACCGGTGCACAGGGAGCGGGAGGCAGCCCAGACCCTCCTCGGCCGAAGGGCGAGCACAGGCCTAGGGACGAAACCGGCAAGCGCTGCTTTGCTGAGCACACACGCACTGGGGCTGAGCTTGCTTTCCCGAGGAGAGTTTCCCTTTCGAGAAGGCAGCTCCCAGAAGCTCGTTTTGTGCCCTTTCTGAGATGGGCCCTAGGTGGGTCCCTCCCTAGCAGGCGGAGGGTGGGGTGCTGGGACCAGTGCACACAAGGCCTTTTCAGACCCCATCCGCCTTCTCCCTGAAGGAGAGCACGTTTGGAGGTGGTTTCCAGCTCCGGTGAACCTCGGCCAAGCACCGGTGCACAAGGAGCGGGAGGCAGCCCACACCCTCCTCGGCCGAAGGGCGAGCACAGGCCTAGGGGCGAAACCGGCAAGCGCTGCTTTGCTGAGCACACACGCACTGGGGCTGAGCTTGCTTTCCCGAGGAGAGTTTCCCTTTCGAGAAGGCAGCTCCCAGAAGCTCGTTTTGTGCCCTTTCTGAGATGGGCCCTTGGTGGTTCCCTCCCGAGCAGGCGAAGGGTGGGTGCTGGGACCAGTGCACACAAGGCCTTTTCAGACCCCATCCGCCTTCTACCTGAAGGAGAGCATGTTTGGAGGTGGTTTCCAGCTCCGGTGACCCTCGGCCAAGCACCGGTGCACAGGGAGCGGGAGGCAGCCCAGACCCTCCTAGGCCGAAGGGCGAGCACAGGCCTAGGGGCGAAACCGGCAAGCGCTGCTTTGCTGAGCAAACACGCACTGGGGCTGAGCTTTCTTTCCCGAGGAGAGTTTCCCTTTCGAGAAGGCAGCTCCCAGAAGCTCGTTTTGTGCCCTTTCTGAGATGGGCCCTAGGTGGGTCCCTCCCTAGCAGGCGGAGGGTGGGGTGCTGGGACCAGTGCACACAAGGCCTTTTCAGACCCCATCCGCCTTCTCCCTGAAGGAGAGCACGTTTGGAGGTGGTTTCCAGCTCCGGTGACCCTCGGCCAAGCACCGGCGCACAGGGAGCAGGAGGCAGTCCAGACCCTCCTCGGCCGAAGGGCGAGCACAGGCCTAGGGGCGAAAGCGGCAAGCGCTGCTTTGCTGAGCACACACGCACTGGGGCTGAGCTTGCTTTCCCGAGGAGAGTTTCCCTTTCGAGAAGGCAGCTCCCAGAAGCTCGTTTTGTGCCCTTTCTGAGATGGGCCCTAGGTGGGTCCCTCCCGAGCAGGCGAAGGGTGGGGTGCTAGGGCCAGTGCACACAAGGCCTTTTCAGACCCCATCCGCCTTCTCCCTGAAGGAGAGCACGTTTGGAGGTGGTTTCCAGCTCCGGTGACCCTCGGCCAAGCACCGGCGCACAGGGAGCGGGAGGCAGCCCAGACCCTCCTAGGCCGAAGGGCGAGCACAGGCCTAGGGGCGAAAGCGGCAAGCGCTGCTTTGCTGAGCACACACGCACTGGGGCTGAGCTTGCTTTCCCGAGGAGAGTTTCCCTTTCGAGAAGGCCGCTCCCAGAAGCTCGTTTTGTGCCCTTTCTGAGATGGGCCCTAGGTGGGTCCCTCCCGAGCAGGCGAAGGGTGGGGTGCTGGGGCCAGTGCACACAAGGCCTTTTCAGACCCCATCCGCCTTCTCCCTGAAGGAGAGCACGTTTGGAGGTGGTTTCCAGCTCCGGTGACCCTCGGCCAAGCACCGGTGCACAGGGAGCGGGAGGCAGCCCAGACCCTCCTAGGCAGAAGGGCGAGCACAGGCCTAGGGGCGAAACCAGCAAGCGCTGCTTTGCTGAGCACACACGCATTGGGGCTGTGCTTGCTTTCCCGAGGAGAGTTTCCCTTTCGAGAAGGCAGCTCCCAGAAGCTCGTTTTGTGCCCTTTCTGAGATGGGCCCTAGGTGGGTCCCTCCCTAGCAGGCGGAGGGTTTGGTGCCTGGAGCAGTGCACACAAGGCCTTTTCAGACCCCATCCGCCTTCTCCCTGAAGGAGAGCACGTTTGGAGGTGGTTTCCAGCTCCGGTGACCCTCGGCCAAGCACCGGTGCACAGGGAGCGGGAGGCAGCCCAGACCCTCCTAGGCCGAAGGGCGAGCACAGGCCTAGGGGCGAAACCCGCAAGCGTACCTTTGCTGAGCACACACGCATTGGGGCTGTGCTTGCTTTCCCGAGGAGAGTTTCCCTTTCGAGAAGGCAGCTCCCAGAAGCTCGTTTTGTGCCCTTTCTGAGATGGGCCCTAGGTGGGTCCCTCCCGAGCAGGCGAAGGGTGGGGTGCCTGGAGCAGTGCACACAAGGCCTTTTCAGACCCCATCCGCCTTCTCCCTGAAGGAGAGCACGTTTGGACGTGGTTTCCAGCTCCGGTGACCCTCGGCCAAACACCGGTGCACAGGGAGCGGGAGGCAGCCCACACCCTCCTCGGCCGAAGGGCGAGCACAGGCCTAGGGGCGAAACCGGCAAGCGCTGCTTTGCTGAGCACACACGCACTGGGGCTGAGCTTGCTTTCCCGAGGAGAGTTTCCCTTTCGAGAAGGCAGCTCCCAGAAGCTCGTTTTGTGCCCTTTCTGAGATGGGCCCTAGGTGGGTCCCTCCCTAGCAGGCGGAGGGTGGGGTGCCTGGAGCAGTGCACACAAGGCCTTTTCAGACCCCATCCGCCTTCTCCCTGAAGGAGAGCACGTTTGGAGGTGGTTTCCAGCTCCGGTGACCCTCGGCCAAGCACCGGTGCACAGGGAGCGGGAGGCAGCCCAGACCCTCCTAGGCCGAAGGGCGAGCACAGGCCTAGGGGCGAAACCCGCAAGCGTACCTTTGCTGAGCACACACGCATTGGGGCTGTGCTTGCTTTCCCGAGGAGAGTTTCCCTTTCGAGAAGGCAGCTCCCAGAAGCTCGTTTTGTGCCCTTTCTGAGATGGGCCCTAGGTGGGTCCCTCCCGAGCAGGCGAAGGGTGGGGTGCCTGGAGCAGTGCACACAAGGCCTTTTCAGACCCCATCCGCCTTCTCCCTGAAGGAGAGCACGTTTGGACGTGGTTTCCAGCTCCGGTGACCCTCGGCCAAACACCGGTGCACAGGGAGCGGGAGGCAGCCCACACCCTCCTCGGCCGAAGGGCGAGCACAGGCCTAGGGGCGAAAGCGGCAAGCGCTGCTTTGCTGAGCACACACGCACTGGGGCTGAGCTTGCTTTCCCGAGGAGAGTTTCCCTTTCGAGAAGGCAGCTCCCAGAAGCTCGTTTTGTGCCCTTTCTGAGATGGGCCCTAGGTGGGTCCCTCCCTAGCAGGCGGAGGGTGGGGTGCTGGGACCAGTGCACACAAGGCCTTTTCAGACCCCATCCGCCTTCTCCCTGAAGGAGAGCACGTTTGGAGGTGGTTTCCAGCTCCGGTGACCCTCGGCCAAGCACCGGCGCACAGGGAGCGGGAGGCAGTCCAGACCCTCCTCGGCCGAAGGGCGAGCACAGGCCTAGGGGCGAAAGCGGCAAGCGCTGCTTTGCTGAGCACACACGCACTGGGGCTGAGCTTGCTTTCCCGAGGAGAGTTTCCCTTTCGAGAAGGCAGCTCCCAGAAGCTCGTTTTGTGCCCTTTCTGAGATGGGCCCTAGGTGGGTCCCTCCCGAGCAGGCGAAGGGTGGGGTGCTAGGGCCAGTGCACACAAGGCCTTTTCAGACCCCATCCGCCTTCTCCCTGAAGGAGAGCACGTTTGGAGGTGGTTTCCAGCTCCGGTGACCCTCGGCCAAGCACCGGCGCACAGGGAGCGGGAGGCAGCCCAGACCCTCCTAGGCCGAAGGGCGAGCACAGGCCTAGGGGCGAAAGCGGCAAGCGCTGCTTTGCTGAGCACACACGCACTGGGGCTGAGCTTGCTTTCCCGAGGAGAGTTTCCCTTTCGAGAAGGCAGCTCCCAGAAGCTCGTTTTGTGCCCTTTCTGAGATGGGCCCTAGGTGGGTCCCTCCCGAGCAGGCGAAGTGTGGGGTGTTGGGACCAGTGCACACAAGGCCTTTTCAGACCCCATCCGCCTTCTCCCTGAAGGAGAGCACGTTTGGAGGTGGTTTCCAGCTCCGGTGACCCTCGGCCAAGCACCGGCGCACAGGGAGCGGGAGGCAGCCCAGACCCTCCTAGGCCGAAGGGCGAGCAAAGGCCTAGGGGCGAAACACGCAAGCGTACCTTTGCTGAGCACACACGCATTGGGGCTGTGCTTGCTTTCCCAAGGAGAGTTTCCCTTTCGAGAAGGCAGCTCCCAGAAGCTCGTTTTGTGCCCTTTCTGAGATGGGCCCTAGGTGGGTCCCTCCCGAGCAGGCGAAGGGTGGGGTGCCTGGAGCAGTGCACACAAGGCCTTTTCAGACCCCATCCGCCTTCTCCCTGAAGGAGAGCACGTTTGGACGTGGTTTCCAGCTCCGGTGACCCTCGGCCAAGCACCGGTGCACAGGGAGCGGGAGGCAGCCCAGACCCTCCTCGGCCGAAGGGCGAGCACAGGCCTAGGGGCGAAACCGGCAAGCGCTGCTTTGCTGAGCACACACGCACTGGGGCTGAGCTTGCTTTCCCGAGGAGAGTTTCCCTTTCGAGAAGGCAGCTCCCAGAAGCTCGTTTTGTGCCTTTTCTGAGATGGGCCATAGGTGGGTCCCTCCCAAGCAGGCGGAGGGTGGGGTGCTGGGGCCAGTGCACACAAGGCCTTTTCAGACCCCATCCGCCTTGTCCCTGAAGGAGAGCACGTTTGGAGGTGGTTTCCAGCTCCGGTGACCCTCGGCCAAGAACCGGTGCACAGGGAGCGGAGGCAGCCCAGACCCTCCTCGGCCGAAGGGCGAGCACAGGCCTAGGGGCGAAACCGGCAAGCGCTGCTTTGCTGAGCACACACGCACTGGGGCTGAGCTTGCTTTCCCGAGGAGAGTTTCACTTTCGACAAGGCAGCTCCCAGAAGCTCGTTTTGTGCCCTTTCTGAGATGGGCCCTAGGTGGGTCCCTCCCGAGCAGGCGAAGTGTGGGGTGCTGGGGCCAGTGCACACAAGGCCTTTTCAGACCCCATCCGCCTTCTCCCTGAAGGAGAGCACGTTTGGAGGTGGTTTCCAGCTCCGGTGACCCTCGGCCAAGCACCGGTGCACAGGGAGCGGGAGGCAGCCCAGACCCTCCTCGGCCGAAGGGCGAGCACAGGCCTAGGGACGAAACCGGCAAGCGCTGCTTTGCTGAGCACACACGCACTGGGGCTGAGCTTGCTTTCCCGAGGAGAGTTTCCCTTTCGAGAAGGCAGCTCCCAGAAGCTCGTTTTGTGCCCTTTCTGAGATGGGCCCTAGGTGGGTCCCTCCCGAGGAGGCGAAGGGTGGGGTGCTGGGACCAGTGCACACAAGGCCTTTTCAGACCCCATCCGCCTTCTCCCTGAAGGAGAGCACGTTTGGAGGTGGTTTCCAGCTCCGGTGACCCTCGGCCAAGCACCGGTGCACAAGGAGCGGGAGGCAGCCCACACCCTCCTCGGCCGAAGGGCGAGCACAGGCCTAGGGGCGAAACCGGCAAGCGCTGCTTTGCTGAGCACACACGCACTGGGGCTGAGCTTGCTTTCCCGAGGAGAGTTTCCCTTTCGAGAAGGCAGCTCCCAGAAGCTCGTTTTGTGCCCTTTCTGAGATGGGCCCTTGGTGGGTCCCTCCCGAGCAGGCGAAGGGTGGGTGCTGGGACCAGTGCACACAAGGCCTTTTCAGACCCCATCCGCCTTCTACCTGAAGGAGAGCATGTTTGGAGGTGGTTTCCAGCTCCGGTGACCCTCGGCCAAGCACCGGTGCACAGGGAGCGCGAGGCAGCCCAGACCCTCCTCGGCCGAAGGGCGAGCACAGGCCTAGGGGCGAAACCGGCAAGCGCTGCTTTGCTGAGCAAACACGCACTGGGGCTGAGCTTTCTTTCCCGAGGAGAGTTTCCCTTTCGAGAAGGCAGCTCCCAGAAGCTCGTTTTGTGCCCTTTCTGAGATGGGCCCTAGGTGGGTCCCTCCCTAGCAGGCGGAGGGTGGGGTGCTGGGACCAGTGCACACAAGGCCTTTTCAGACCCCATCCGCCTTCTCCCTGAAGGAGAGCACGTTTGGAGGTGGTTTCCAGCTCCGGTGACCCTCGGCCAAGCACCGGCGCACAGGGAGCGGGAGGCAGCCCAGACCCTCCTGGGCCGAAGGGCGAGCACAGGCCTAGGGGCGAAACCGGCAAGCGCTGCTTTGCTGAGCACACACGCACTGGGGCTGAGCTTGCTTTCCCGAGGAGAGTTTCCCTTTCGAGAAGGCAGCTCCCAGAAGCTCGTTTTGTGCCCTTTCTGAGATGGGCCCTAGGTGGGTCCCTCCCGAGCAGGCGAAGTGTGGGGTGTTGGGACCAGTGCACACAAGGCCTTTTCAGACCCCATCCGCCTTCTCCCTGAAGGAGAGCACGTTTGGAGGTGGTTTCCAGCTCCGGTGACCCTCGGCCAAGCACCGGCGCACAGGGAGCGGGAGGCAGCCCAGACCCTCCTAGGCCGAAGGGCGAGCACAGGCCTAGGGGCGAAACACGCAAGCGTACCTTTGCTGAGCACACACGCATTGGGGCTGTGCTTGCTTTCCCGAGGAGAGTTTCCCTTTCGAGAAGGCAGCTCCCAGAAGCTCGTTTTGTGCCCTTTCTGAGATGGGCCCTAGGTGGGTCCCTCCCGAGCAGGCGAAGGGTGGGGTGCCTGGAGCAGTGCACACAAGGCCTTTTCAGACCCCATCCGCCTTCTCCCTGAAGGAGAGCACGTTTGGAGGTGGTTTCCAGCTCCGGTGACCCTCGGCCAAGCACCGGTGCACAGGGAGCGGGAGGCAGCCCAGACCCTCCTCGGCCGAAGGGCGAGCACAGGCCTAGGGGCGAAACCGGCAAGCGCTGCTTTGCTGAGCACACACGCACTGGGGCTGAGCTTGCTTTCCCGAGGAGAGTTTCCCTTTCGAGAAGGCAGCTCCCAGAAGCTCGTTTTGTGCCTTTTCTGAGATGGGCCATAGGTGGGTCCCTCCCTAGCAGGCGGAGGGTGGGGTGCTGGGGCCAGTGCACACAAGGCCTTTTCAGACCCCATCCGCCTTGTCCCTGAAGGAGAGCACGTTTGGAGGTGGTTTCCAGCTCCGGTGACCCTCGGCCAAGCACCGGTGCACAGGGAGCGGAGGCAGCCCAGACCCTCCTCGGCCGAAGGGCGAGCACAGGCCTAGGGACGAAACCGGCAAGCGCTGCTTTGCTGAGCACACACGCACTGGGGCTGAGCTTGCTTTCCCGAGGAGAGTTTCCCTTTCGAGAAGGCAGCTCCCAGAAGCTCGTTTTGTGCCCTTTCTGAGATGGGCCCTAGGTGGGTCCCTCCCGAGGAGGCGAAGGGTGGGGTGCTGGGACCAGTGCACACAAGGCCTTTTCAGACCCCATCCGCCTTCTCCCTGAAGGAGAGCACGTTTGGAGGTGGTTTCCAGCTCCGGTGACCCTCGGCCAAGCACCGGTGCACAAGGAGCGGGAGGCAGCCCACACCCTCCTCGGCCGAAGGGCGAGCACAGGCCTAGGGGCGAAACCGGCAAGCGCTGCTTTGCTGAGCACACACGCACTGGGGCTGAGCTTGCTTTCCCGAGGAGAGTTTCCCTTTCGAGAAGGCAGCTCCCAGAAGCTCGTTTTGTGCCCTTTCTGAGATGGGCCCTTGGTGGGTCCCTCCCGAGCAGGCGAAGGGTGGGTGCTGGGACCAGTGCACACAAGGCCTTTTCAGACCCCATCCGCCTTCTACCTGAAGGAGAGCATGTTTGGAGGTGGTTTCCAGCTCCGGTGACCCTCGGCCAAGCACCGGTGCACAGGGAGCGCGAGGCAGCCCAGACCCTCCTCGGCCGAAGGGCGAGCACAGGCCTAGGGGCGAAACCGGCAAGCGCTGCTTTGCTGAGCAAACACGCACTGGGGCTGAGCTTTCTTTCCCGAGGAGAGTTTCCCTTTCGAGAAGGCAGCTCCCAGAAGCTCGTTTTGTGCCCTTTCTGAGATGGGCCCTAGGTGGGTCCCTCCCTAGCAGGCGGAGGGTGGGGTGCTGGGACCAGTGCACACAAGGCCTTTTCAGACCCCATCCGCCTTCTCCCTGAAGGAGAGCACGTTTGGAGGTGGTTTCCAGCTCCGGTGACCCTCGGCCAAGCACCGGCGCACAGGGAGCGGGAGGCAGCCCAGACCCTCCTGGGCCGAAGGGCGAGCACAGGCCTAGGGGCGAAACCGGCAAGCGCTGCTTTGCTGAGCACACACGCACTGGGGCTGAGCTTGCTTTCCCGAGGAGAGTTTCCCTTTCGAGAAGGCAGCTCCCAGAAGCTCGTTTTGTGCCCTTTCTGAGATGGGCCCTAGGTGGGTCCCTCCCGAGCAGGCGAAGTGTGGGGTGTTGGGACCAGTGCACACAAGGCCTTTTCAGACCCCATCCGCCATCTCCCTGAAGGAGAGCACGTTTGGAGGTGGTTTCCAGCTCCGGTGACCCTCGGCCAAGCACCGGTGCACAGGGAGCGGGAGGCAGCCCAGACCCTCCTAGGCCGAAGGGCGAGCACAGGCCTAGGGGCGAAACACGCAAGCGTACCTTTGCTGAGCACACACGCATTGGGGCTGTGCTTGCTTTCCCGAGGAGAGTTTCCCTTTCGAGAAGGCAGCTCCCAGAAGCTCGTTTTGTGCCCTTTCTGAGATGGGCCCTAGGTGGGTCCCTCCCGAGCAGGCGAAGGGTGGGGTGCCTGGAGCAGTGCACACAAGGCCTTTTCAGACCCCATCCGCCTTCTCCCTGAAGGAGAGCACGTTTGGAGGTGGTTTCCAGCTCCGGTGACCCTCGGCCAAGCACCGGTGCACAGGGAGCGGGAGGCAGCCCAGACCCTCCTCGGCCGAAGGGCGAGCACAGGCCTAGGGGCGAAACCGGCAAGCGCTGCTTTGCTGAGCACACACGCACTGGGGCTGAGCTTGCTTTCCCGAGGAGAGTTTCCCTTTCGAGAAGGCAGCTCCCAGAAGCTCGTTTTGTGCCTTTTCTGAGATGGGCCATAGGTGGGTCCCTCCCTAGCAGGCGGAGGGTGGGGTGCTGGGGCCAGTGCACACAAGGCCTTTTCAGACCCCATCCGCCTTGTCCCTGAAGGAGAGCACGTTTGGAGGTGGTTTCCAGCTCCGGTGACCCTCGGCCAAGAACCGGTGCACAGGGAGCGGAGGCAGCCCAGACCCTCCTCGGCCGAAGGGCGAGCACAGGCCTAGGGGCGAAACCGGCAAGCGCTGCTTTGCTGAGCACACACGCACTGGGGCTGAGCTTGCTTTCCCGAGGAGAGTTTCACTTTCGAGAAGGCAGCTCCCAGAAGCTCGTTTTGTGCCCTTTCTGAGATGGGCCCTAGGTGGGTCCCTCCCGAGCAGGCGAAGTGTGGGGTGCTGGGGCCAGTGCACACAAGGCCTTTTCAGACCCCATCCGCCTTCTCCCTGAAGGAGAGCACGTTTGGAGGTGGTTTCCAGCTCCGGTGACCCTCGGCCAAGCACCGGTGCACAGGGAGCGGGAGGCAGCCCAGACCCTCCTCGGCCGAAGGGCGAGCACAGGCCTAGGGACGAAACCGGCAAGCGCTGCTTTGCTGAGCACACACGCACTGGGGCTGAGCTTGCTTTCCCGAGGAGAGTTTCCCTTTCGAGAAGGCAGCTCCCAGAAGCTCGTTTTGTGCCCTTTCTGAGATGGGCCCTAGGTGGGTCCCTCCCGAGGAGGCGAAGGGTGGGGTGCTGGGACCAGTGCACACAAGGCCTTTTCAGACCCCATCCGCCTTCTCCCTGAAGGAGAGCACGTTTGGAGGTGGTTTCCAGCTCCGGTGAACCTCGGCCAAGCACCGGTGCACAAGGAGCGGGAGGCAGCCCACACCCTCCTCGGCCGAAGGGCGAGCACAGGCCTAGGGGCGAAACCGGCAAGCGCTGCTTTGCTGAGCACACACGCACTGGGGCTGAGCTTGCTTTCCCGAGGAGAGTTTCCCTTTCGAGAAGGCAGCTCCCAGAAGCTCGTTTTGTGCCCTTTCTGAGATGGGCCCTTGGTGGGTCCCTCCCGAGCAGGCGAAGGGTGGGTGCTGGGACCAGTGCACACAAGGCCTTTTCAGACCCCATCCGCCTTCTACCTGAAGGAGAGCATGTTTGGAGGTGGTTTCCAGCTCCGGTGACCCTCGGCCAAGCACCGGTGCACAGGGAGCGCGAGGCAGCCCAGACCCTCCTCGGCCGAAGGGCGAGCACAGGCCTAGGGGCGAAACCGGCAAGCGCTGCTTTGCTGAGCAAACACGCACTGGGGCTGAGCTTTCTTTCCCGAGGAGAGTTTCCCTTTCGAGAAGGCAGCTCCCAGAAGCTCGTTTTGTGCCCTTTCTGAGATGGGCCCTAGGTGGGTCCCTCCCTAGCAGGCGGAGGGTGGGGTGCTGGGACCAGTGCACACAAGGCCTTTTCAGACCCCATCCGCCTTCTCCCTGAAGGAGAGCACGTTTGGAGGTGGTTTCCAGCTCCGGTGACCCTCGGCCAAGCACCGGCGCACAGGGAGCGGGAGGCAGTCCAGACCCTCCTCGGCCGAAGGGCGAGCACAGGCCTAGGGGCGAAAGCGGCAAGCGCTGCTTTGCTGAGCACACACGCACTGGGGCTGAGCTTGCTTTCCCGAGGAGAGTTTCCCTTTCGAGAAGGCAGCTCCCAGAAGCTCGTTTTGTGCCCTTTCTGAGATGGGCCCTAGGTGGGTCCCTCCCGAGCAGGCGAAGGGTGGGGTGCTAGGGCCAGTGCACACAAGGCCTTTTCAGACCCCATCCGCCTTCTCCCTGAAGGAGAGCACGTTTGGAGGTGGTTTCCAGCTCCGGTGACCCTCGGCCAAGCACCGGCGCACAGGGAGCGGGAGGCAGCCCAGACCCTCCTAGGCCGAAGGGCGAGCACAGGCCTAGGGGCGAAAGCGGCAAGCGCTGCTTTGCTGAGCACACACGCACTGGGGCTGAGCTTGCTTTCCCGAGGAGAGTTTCCCTTTCGAGAAGGCCGCTCCCAGAAGCTCGTTTTGTGCCCTTTCTGAGATGGGCCCTAGGTGGGTCCCTCCCGAGCAGGCGAAGGGTGGGGTGCTGGGGCCAGTGCACACAAGGCCTTTTCAGACCCCATCCGCCTTCTCCCTGAAGGAGAGCACGTTTGGAGGTGGTTTCCAGCTCCGGTGACCCTCGGCCAAGCACCGGTGCACAGGGAGCGGGAGGCAGCCCAGACCCTCCTAGGCAGAAGGGCGAGCACAGGCCTAGGGGCGAAACCAGCAAGCGCTGCTTTGCTGAGCACACACGCATTGGGGCTGTGCTTGCTTTCCCGAGGAGAGTTTCCCTTTCGAGAAGGCAGCTCCCAGAAGCTCGTTTTGTGCCCTTTCTGAGATGGGCCCTAGGTGGGTCCCTCCCTAGCAGGCGGAGGGTGGGGTGCTGGGGCCAGTGCACACAAGGCCTTTTCAGACCCCATCCGCCTTCTCCCTGAAGGAGAGCACGTTTGGAGGTGGTTTCCAGCTCCGGTGACCCTCGGCCAAGCACCGGTGCACAGGGAGCGGGAGGCAGCCCAGACCCTCCTAGGCCGAAGGGCGAGCACAGGCCTAGGGGCGAAACCCGCAAGCGTACCTTTGCTGAGCACACACGCATTGGGGCTGTGCTTGCTTTCCCGAGGAGAGTTTCCCTTTCGAGAAGGCAGCTCCCAGAAGCTCGTTTTGTGCCCTTTCTGAGATGGGCCCTAGGTGGGTCCCTCCCGAGCAGGCGAAGGGTGGGGTGCCTGGAGCAGTGCACACAAGGCCTTTTCAGACCCCATCCGCCTTCTCCCTGAAGGAGAGCACGTTTGGACGTGGTTTCCAGCTCCGGTGACCCTCGGCCAAACACCGGTGCACAGGGAGCGGGAGGCAGCCCACACCCTCCTCGGCCGAAGGGCGAGCACAGGCCTAGGGGCGAAACCGGCAAGCGCTGCTTTGCTGAGCACACACGCACTGGGGCTGAGCTTGCTTTCCCGAGGAGAGTTTCCCTTTCGAGAAGGCAGCTCCCAGAAGCTCGTTTTGTGCCCTTTCTGAGATGGGCCATAGGTGGGTCCCTCCCTAGCAGGCGGAGGGTGGGGTGCTGGGGCCAGTGCACACAAGGCCTTTTCAGACCCCATCCGCCTTGTCCCTGAAGGAGAGCACGTTTGGAGGTGGTTTCCAGCTCCGGTGACCCTCGGCCAAGAACCGGTGCACAGGGAGCGGAGGCAGCCCAGACCCTCCTCGGCCGAAGGGCGAGCACAGGCCTAGGGGCGAAACCGGCAAGCGCTGCTTTGCTGAGCACACACGCACTGCGGCTGAGCTTGCTTTCCCGAGGAGAGTTTCCCTTTCGAGAAGGCCGCTCCCAGAAGCTAGTTTTGTGCCCTTTCTGAGATGGGCCCTAGGTGGGTCCCTCCCGAGCAGGCGGAGGGTGGGGTGCTTAGGCCAGCGCACACAAGGCCTTTTCAGACCCCATCCGCCTTCTCCCTGAAGGAGAGCACGTTTGGAATTGGTTTACAGCTCCGATGACCCTCGGGCAAGCACCGGTGCACAGGGAGCGCGAGGCAGCCCAGACCCTCCTAGGCCGAAGGGCGAGCACAGGCCTCGGGGCGAAACCGGCAAGCGCTGCTTTGCTGAGCACACACGCACTGGGGCTGAGCTTTCTTTCCCGAGGAGAGTTTCCCTTTCGAGAAGGCAGCTCCCAGAAGCTCGTTTTGTGCCCTTTCTGAGATGGGCCCTAGGTGGGTCCCTCCCTAGCAGGCGGAGGGTGGGGTGCTGGGACCAGTGCACACAAGGCCTTTTCAGACCCCATCCGCCTTCTCCCTGAAGGAGAGCACCTTGGGAGGTGGTTTCCAGCTCCGGTGACCCTCGGCCAAGCACCGGCGCACAGGGAGCGGGAGGCAGCCCAGACCCTCCTAGGCCGAAGGGCGAGCACAGGCCTAGGGGCGAAACCGGCAAGCGCTGCTTTGCTGAGCACACACGCACTGGGGCTGAGCTTGCTTTCCCGAGGAGAGTTTCCCTTTCGAGAAGGCAGCTCCCAGAAGCTCGTTTTGTGCCCTTTCTGAGATGGGCCCTAGGTGGGTCCCTCCCTAGCAGGCGGAGGGTGGGGTGCTGGGACCAGTGCACACAAGGCCTTTTCGGACCCCATCCGCCTTGTCCCTGAAGGAGAGCACGTTTGGAGGTGGTTTCCAGCTCCGGTGACCCTCGGCCAAGCACCGGTGCACAGGGAGCGGGAGGCAGCCCAGACCCTCCTCGGCCGAAGGGCGAGCACAGGCCTAGGGGCGAAACCGGCAAGCGCTGCTTTGCTGAGCACACACGCACTGGGGCTGAGCTTGCTTTCCCGAGGAGAGTTTCCCTTTCGAGAAGGCAGCTCCCAGAAGCTCGTTTTGTGCCCTTTCTGAGATGGGCCCTAGGTGGGTCCCTCCCGAGCAGGCGGAGCGTGGGGTGCTGGGGCCAGTGCACACAAGGCCTTTTCAGACCCCATCCGCCTTCTCCCTGAAGGAGAGCACGTTTGGAGGTGGTTTCCAGCTCCGGTGACCCTCGGCCAAGCACCGGTGCACAGGGAGCGGGAGGCAGCCCAGACCCTCCTCGGCCGAAGGGCGAGCACAGGCCTAGGGGCGAAACCGGCAAGCGCTGCTTTGCTGAGCACACACGCACTGGGGCTGAGCTTGCTTTCCCGAGGAGAGTTTCCCTTTCGAGAAGGCAGCTCCCAGAAGCTCGTTTTGTGCCCTTTCTGAGATGGGCCCTAGGTGGGTCCCTCCCGAGCAGGCGAAGGTTGGGGTGCTGGGACCAGTGCACACAAGGCCTTTTCAGACCCCATCCGCCTTCTCCCTGAAGGAGAGCACGTTTGGAGGTGGTTTCCAGCTCCGGTGACCCTCGGACAAGCACCGGTGCACAGGGAGCGGGAGGCAGCCCAGACCCTCCTCGGCCGAAGGGCGAGCACAGGCCTAGGGGCGAAACCGGCAAGCGCTGCTTTGCTGAGCACACACGCACTGGGGCTGAGCTTTCTTTCCCGAGGAGAGTTTCCCTTTCGAGAAGGCAGCTCCCAGAAGCTCGTTTTGTGCCCTTTCTGAGATGGGCCCTAGGTGGGTCCCTCCCTAGCAGGCGGAGGGTGGGGTGATGGGACCAGTGCACACAAGGCCTTTTCAGACCCCATCCGCCTTGTCCCTGAAGGAGAGCACGTTTGGAGGTGGTTTCCAGCTCCGGTGACCCTCGGCCAAGCACCGGCGCACAGGGAGCGGGAGGCAGCCCAGACCCTCCTAGGCCGAAGGGCGAGCACAGGCCTAGGGGCGAAACCGGCAAGCGCTGCTTTGCTGAGCACACACGCACTGGGGCTGAGCTTGCTTTCCCGAGGAGAGTTTCCCTTTCGAGAAGGCAGCTCCCAGAAGCTCGTTTTGTGCCCTTTCTGAGATGGGCCCTAGGTGGGTCCCTCCCTAGCAGGCGGAGGGTGGGGTGCTGGGACCAGTGCACACAAGGCCTTTTCAGACCCCATCCGCCTTGTCCCTGAAGGAGAGCACGTTTGGAGGTGGTTTCCAGCTCCGGTGACCCTCGGCCAAGAACCGGTGCCCAGGGAGCGGGAGGCAGCCAAGACCCTCCTCGGGCGAAGGGCGAGCACAGGCCTAGGGGCGAAACCCGCAATCGCTGCTTTGCTGAGCACACACGCATTGGGGCTGAGCTTTCTTTCCCGAGGAGAGTTTCCCTTTCGAGAAGGCAGCTCCCAGAAGCTCGTTTTGTGCCCTTTCTGAGATGGGCCCTAGGTGGCTCCCTCCCGAGCAGGCGAAGGGTGGGGTGCTGGGGCCAGTGCACACAAGGCCTTTTCAGACCCCATCCGCCTTCTCCCTGAAGGAGAGCACGTTTGGAGGTGGTTTCCAGCTCCGGTGACCCTCGGCCAAGCACCGGTGCACAGGGAGCGGGAGGCAGCCCAGACCCTCCTCGGCCGAAGGGCGAGCACAGGCCTAGGGGCGAAACCGGCAAGCGCTGCTTTGCTGAGCACACACGCACTGGGGCTGAGCTTGCTTTCCCGAGGAGAGTTTCCCTTTCGAGAAGGCAGCTCCCAGAAGCTCGTTTTGTGCCCTTTCTGAGATGGGCCCTAGGTGGGTCCCTCCCGAGGAGGCGAAGGGTGGGGTGCTGGGACCAGTGCACACAAGGCATTTTCAGACCCAATCCGCCTTCTCCCTGAAGGAGAGCACGTTTGGAGGTGGTTTCCAGCTCCGGTGAACCTCGGCCAAGCACCGGTGCACAAGGAGCGGGAGGCAGCCCAGACCCTCCTCGGCCGAAGGGCGAGCACAGGCCTAGGGGCGAAACCGGCAAGCGCTGCTTTGCTGAGCACACACGCACTGGGGCTGAGCTTGCTTTCCCGAGGAGAGTTTCCCTTTCGAGAAGGCAGCTCCCAGAAGCTCGTTTTGTGCCCTTTCTGAGATGGGCCCTTGGTGGGTCCCTCCCGAGCAGGCGAAGGGTGGGTGCTGGGGCCAGTGCACACAAGGCCTTTTCAGACCCCATCCGCCTTCTCCCTGAAGGAGAGCACGTTTGGAGGTGGTTTCCAGCTCCGGTGACCCTCGGCCAAGCACCGGTGCACAGGGAGCGGGAGGCAGCCCAGACCCTCCTCGGCCGAAGGGCGAGCACAGGCCTAGGGGCAAAACCGGCAAGCGCTGCTTTGCTGAGCAAACACGCACTGGGGCTGAGCTTGCTTTCCCGAGGAGAGTTTCCCTTTCGAGAAGGCAGCTCCCAGAAGCTCGTTTTGTGCCCTTTCTGAGATGGGCCCTAGGTGGGTCCCTCCCGAGCAGGCGAAGGATGGGGTGCTGGGGCCAGTGCACACAAGGCCTTTTCAGACCCCATCCGCCTTCTCCCTGAAGGAGAGCACGTTTGGAGGTGGTTTCCAGCTCCGGTGAACCTCGGCCAAGCACCGGTGCACAAGGAGCGGGAGGCAGCCCACACCCTCCTCGGCCGAAGGGCGAGCACAGGCCTAGGGGCGAAACCGGCAAGCGCTGCTTTGCTGAGCACACACGCACTGGGGCTGAGCTTGCTTTCCCGAGGAGAGTTTCCCTTTCGAGAAGGCAGCTCCCAGAAGCTCGTTTTGTGCCCTTTCTGAGATGGGCCCTTGGTGGGTCCCTCCCGAGCAGGCGAATGGTGGGTGCTGGGACCAGTGCACACAGGGCCTTTTCAGACCCCATCCGCCTTCTCCCTGAAGGAGAGCACGTTTGGAGGTTGTTTCCAGCTCCGGTGACCCTCGGCCAAGCACCGGTGCACAGGGAGCGGGAGGCAGCCCAGACCCTCCTCGGCCGAAGGGCGAGCACAGGCCTAGGGGCGAAACCGGCAAGCGCTGCTTTGCTGAGCACACACGCACTGGGGCTGAGCTTGCTTTCCCGAGGAGAGTTTCCCTTTCGAGAAGGCAGCTCCCAGAAGCTCGTTTTGTGCCCTTTCTGAGATGGGCCCTAGGTGGGTCCCTCCCTAGCAGGCGGAGGGTGGGGTGATGGGACCAGTGCACACAAGGCCTTTTCAGACCCCATCCGCCTTCTCCCTGAAGGAGAGCACGTTTGGAGGTGGTTTCCAGCTCCGGTGACCCTCGGCCAAGCACCGGCGCACAGGGAGCGGGAGGCAGCCCAGACCCTCCTAGGCCGAAGGGCGAGCACAGGCCTAGGGGCGAAACCGGCAAGCGCTGCTTTGCTGAGCACACACGCACTGGGGCTGAGCTTGCTTTCCCGAGGAGAGTTTCCCTTTCGAGAAGGCAGCTCCCAGAAGCTCGTTTTGTGCCCTTTCTGAGATGGGCCCTAGGTGGGTCCCTCCCTAGCAGGCGGAGGGTGGGGTGCTGGGACCAGTGCACACAAGGCCTTTTCAGACCCCATCCGCCTTGTCCCTGAAGGAGAGCACGTTTGGAGGTGGTTTCCAGCTCCGGTGACCCTCGGCCAAGAACCGGTGCCCAGGGAGCGGGAGGCAGCCAAGACCCTCCTAGGCCGAAGGGCGAGCACAGGCCTAGGGCGAAACCGGCAAGCGCTGCTTTGCTGAGCACACACGCACTGGGGCTGAGCTTGCTTTCCCGAGGAGAGTTTCCCTTTCGAGAAGGCAGCTCCCAGAAGCTCGTTTTGTGCCCTTTCTGAGATGGGCCCTAGGTGGGTCCCTCCCGAGCAGGCGAAGGGTGGGGTGCTGGGGCCAGTGCACACAAGGCCTTTTCAGACCCCATCCGCCTTCTCCCTGAAGGAGAGCACGTTTGGAGGTGGTTTCCAACTCTGGTGACCCTCGGCCAAGCAGCGGCGCACAGGGAGCGGGAGGCAGCCCAGACCCTCCTAGGCCGAAGGGCGAGCACAGGCCTAGGGGCGAAACCGGCAAGCGCTGCTTTGCTGAGCACACACGCACTGGGGCTGAGCTTGCTTTCCCGAGGAGAGTTTCCCTTTCGAGAAGGCAGCTCCCAGAAGCTCGTTTTGTGCCCTTTCTGAGATGGGCCCTAGGTGGGTCCCTCCCGAGCAGGCGAAGGATGGGGTGCCTGGAGAAGTGCACACAAGGCATTTTCAGACCCCATCCGCCTTCTCCCTGAAGGAGAGCACGTTTGGACGTGGTTTCCAGCTCCGGTGACCCTCGGCCAAGCACCGGTGCACAGGGAGCGGGAGGCAGCCCAGACCCTCCTAGGCCGAAGGGCGAGCACAGGCCTAGGGGCTAAACCGGCAAGCGCTGCTTTGCTGAGCACACACGCACTGGGGCTGAGCTTGCTTTCCCAAGGAGAGTTTCCCTTTCGAGAAGGCAGCTCCCAGAAGCTCGTTTTGTGCCCTTTCTGAGATGGGCCCTAGGTGGGTCCCTCCCGAGCAGGCGAAGGGTGGGGTGCTTGGGCCAGCGCACACAAGGCCTTTTCAGACCCCATCCGCCTTCTCCCTGAAGGAGAGCACGTTTGGAGGTGGTTTCCAGCTCCGGTGACCCTCGGCCAAGCACCGGTGCACAGGGAGCGGGAGGCAGCCCAGACCCTCCTGGGCCGAAGGGCGAGCACAGGCCTAGGGGCGAAACCGGCAAGCGCTGCTTTGCTGAGCACACACGCACTGGGGCTGAGCTTGCTTTCCCGAGGAGAGTTTCCCTTTCGAGAAGGCAGCTCCCAGAAGCTCGTTTTGTGCCCTTTCTGAGATGGGCCCTAGGTGGGTCCCTCCCGAGGAGGCGAAGGGTGGGGTGCTGGGACCAGTGCACACAAGGCCTTTTCAGACCCCATCCGCCTTCTCCCTGAAGGAGAGCACGTTTGGAGGTGGTTTCCAGCTCCGGTGACCTTCGGCCAAGCACCGGTGCACAAGGAGCGGGAGGCAGCCCAGACCCTCCTCGGCCGAAGGGCGAGCACAGGCCTAGGGGCGAAACCGGCAAGCGCTGCTTTGCTGAGCACACACGCACTGGGGCTGAGCTTGCTTTCCCGAGGAGAGTTTCCCTTTCGAGAAGGCAGCTCCCAGAAGCTCGTTTTGTGCCCTTTCTGAGATGGGCCCTTGGTGGGTCCCTCCCGAGCAGGCGAAGGGTGGGTGCTGGGACCAGTGCACACAAGGCCTTTTCAGACCCCATCCGCCTTCTCCCTGAAGGAGAGCACGTTTGGAGGTGGTTTCCAGCTCCGGTGACCCTCGGCCAAGCACCGGTGCACAGGGAGCGGGAGGCAGCCCAGACCCTCCTCGGCCGAAGGGCGAGCACAGGCCTAGGGGCGAAACCGGCAAGCGCTGCTTTGCTGAGCACACACGCACTGGGGCTGAGCTTGCTTTCCCGAGGAGAGTTTCCCTTTCGAGAAGGCAGCTCCCAGAAGCTCGTTTTGTGCCCTTTCTGAGATGGGCCCTAGGTGGGTCCCTCCCGAGCAGGCGAAGGGTGGGGTGCTGGGGCCAGTGCACACAAGGCCTTTTCAGACCCCATCCGCCTTCTCCCTGAAGGAGAGCACGTTTGGAGGTGGTTTCCAGCTCCGGTGACCCTCGGCCAAGCACCGGTGCACAGGGAGCGGGAGGCAGCCCAGACCCTCCTAGGCAGAAGGGCGAGCACAGGCCTAGGGGCGAAACCCGCAAGCGCTGCTTTGCTGAGCACACACGCATTGGGGCTGTGCTTGCTTTCCCGAGGAGAGTTTCCCTTTCGAGAAGGCAGCTCCCAGAAGCTCGTTTTGTGCCCTTTCTGAGATGGGCCCTAGGTGGGTCCCTCCCGAGCAGGCGAAGGATGGGGTGCCTGGAGAAGTGCACACAAGGCCTTTTCAGACCCCATCCGCCTTCTCCCTGAAGGAGAGCACGTTTGGAGGTGGTTTCCAGCTCCGGTGACCCTCGGCCAAGCACCGGTGCACAGGGAGCGGGAGGCAGCCCAGACCCTCCTCGGCCGAAGGGCGAGCACAGGCCTAGGGGCGAAACCGGCAAGCGCTGCTTTGCTGAGCACACACGCACTGGGGCTGAGCTTGCTTTCCCGAGGAGAGTTTCCCTTTCGAGAAGGCAGCTCCCAGAAGCTCGTTTTGTGCCCTTTCTGAGATGGGCCCTTGGTGGGTCCCTCCCGAGCAGGCGAAGGGTGGGTGCTGGGACCAGTGCACACAAGGCCTTTTCAGACCCCATCCGCCTTCTCCCTGAAGGAGAGCACGTTTGGAGGTGGTTTCCAGCTCCGGTGACCCTCGGCCAAGCACCGGTGCACAGGGAGCGGGAGGCAGCCCAGACCCTCCTCGGCCGAAGGGCGAGCACAGGCCTAGGGGCGAAACCGGCAAGCGCTGCTTTGCTGAGCACACACGCACTGGGGCTGAGCTTGCTTTCCCGAGGAGAGTTTCCCTTTCGAGAAGGCAGCTCCCAGAAGCTCGTTTTGTGCCCTTTCTGAGATGGGCCCTAGGTGGGTCCCTCCCGAGCAGGCGAAGGGTGGGGTGCTGGGGCCAGTGCACACAAGGCCTTTTCAGACCCCATCCGCCTTCTCCCTGAAGGAGAGCACGTTTGGAGGTGGTTTCCAGCTCCGGTGACCCTCGGCCAAGCACCGGTGCACAGGGAGCGGGAGGCAGCCCAGACCCTCCTAGGCAGAAGGGCGAGCACAGGCCTAGGGGCGAAACCCGCAAGCGCTGCTTTGCTGAGCACACACGCATTGGGGCTGTGCTTGCTTTCCCGAGGAGAGTTTCCCTTTCGAGAAGGCAGCTCCCAGAAGCTCGTTTTGTGCCCTTTCTGAGATGGGCCGTAGGTGGGTCCCTCCCGAGCAGGCGAAGGATGGGGTGCCTGGAGAAGTGCACACAAGGCATTTTCAGACCCCATCCGCCTTCTCCCTGAAGGAGAGCACGTTTGGACGTGGTTTCCAGCTCCGGTGACCCTCGGCCAAGCACCGGTGCACAGGGAGCGGGAGGCAGCCCAGACCCTCCTCGGCCGAAGGGCGAGCACAGGCCTAGGGGCGAAACCGGCAAGCGCTGCTTTGCTGAGCACACACGCACTGGGGCTGAGCTTGCTTTCCCGAGGAGAGTTTCCCTTTCGAGAAGGCAGCTCCCAGAAGCTCGTTTTGTGCCCTTTCTGAGATGGGCCCTAGGTGGGTCCCTCCCGAGGAGGCGAAGGGTGGGGTGCTGGGACCAGTGCACACAAGGCCTTTTCAGACCCCATCCGCCTTCTCCCTGAAGGAGAGCACGTTTGGAGGTGGTTTCCAGCTCCGGTGACCCTCGGCCAAGCACCGGTGCACAGGGAGCGGGAGGCAGCCCAGACCCTCCTCGGCCGAAGGGCGAGCACAGGCCTAGGGGCGAAACCGGCAAGCGCTGCTTTGCTGAGCACACACGCACTGGGGCTGAGCTTGCTTTCCCGAGGAGAGTTTCCCTTTCGAGAAGGCAGCTCCCAGAAGATCGTTTTGTGCCCTTTCTGAGATGGGCCCTTGGTGGGTCCCTCCCGAGCAGGCGAAGGGTGGGGTGCTGGGACCAGTGCACACAAGGCCTTTTCAGACCCCATCCGCCTTCTCCCTGAAGGAGAGCACGTTTGGAGGTGGTTTCCAGCTCCGGTGACCCTCGGCCAAGCACCGGTGCACAGGGAGCGGGAGGCAGCCCAGACCCTCCTCGGCCGAAGGGCGAGCACAGGCCTAGGGGCGAAACCGGCAAGCGCTGCTTTGCTGAGCACACACGCACTGGGGCTGAGCTTGCTTTCCCGAGGAGAGTTTCCCTTTCGAGAAGGCAGCTCCCAGAAGCTCGTTTTGTGCCCTTTCTGAGATGGGCCCTAGGTGGGTCCCTACCTATCAGGCGGAGGGTGGGGTGGTGGGACCAGTGCACACAAGGCCTTTTCAGACCCCATCCACCTTCTCCCTGAAGGAGAGCACGTTTGGAGGTGGTTTCCAGCTCCGGTGACCCTCGGCCAAGCACCGGTGCACAGGGAGCGGGAGGCAGCCCAGACCCTCCTAGGCCGAAGGGCGAGCACAGGCCTAGGGGCGAAACCGGCAAGCGCTGCTTTGCTGAGCACACACGCACTGGGGCTGAGCTTGCTTTCCCGAGGAGAGTTTCCCTTTCGAGAAGGCAGCTCCCAGAAGCTCGTTTTGTGCCCTTTCTGAGATGGGCCCTAGGTGGGTCCCTCCCGAGCAGGCGAAGGGTGGGGTGCTGGGGCCATTGCACACAAGGCCTTTTCAGACCCCATCCGCCTTCTCCCTGAAGGAGAGCACGTTTGGAGGTGGTTTCCAGCTCCGGTGACCCTCGGCCAAGCACCGGCGCACAGGGAGCGGGAGGCAGCCCAGACCCTCCTAGGCCGAAGGGCGAGCACAGGCCTAGGGGCGAAACCGGCAAGCGCTGCTTTGCTGAGCACACACGCACTGGGGCTGAGCTTGCTTTCCCGAGGAGAGTTTCCCTTTCGAGAAGGCAGCTCCCAGAAGCTCGTTTTGTGCCCTTTCTGAGATGGGCCCTAGGTGGCTCCCTCCCGAGCAGGCGAAGGGTGGGGTGCTGGGGCCAGTGCACACAAGGCCTTTTCAGACCCCATCCGCCTTCTCCCTGAAGGAGAGCACGTTTGGAGGTGGTTTCCAGCTCCGGTGACCCTCGGCCAAGCACCGGTGCACAGGGAGCGGGAGGCAGCCCAGACCCTCCTAGGCAGAAGGGCGAGCACAGGCCTAGGGGCGAAACCCGCAAGCGCTGCTTTGCTGAGCACACACGCATTGGGGCTGTGCTTGCTTTCCCGAGGAGAGTTTCCCTTTCGAGAAGGCAGCTCCCAGAAGCTCGTTTTGTGCCCTTTCTGAGATGGGCCCTAGGTGGCTCCCTCCCGAGCAGGCGAAGGGTGGGGTGCTGGGGCCAGTGCACACAAGGCCTTTTCAGACCCCATCCGCCTTCTCCCTGAAGGAGAGCACGTTTGGAGGTGGTTTCCAGCTCCGGTGACCCTCGGCCAAGCACCGGTGCACAGGGAGCGGGAGGCAGCCCAGACCCTCCTCGGCCGAAGGGCGAGCACAGGCCTAGGGGCGAAACCGGCAAGCGCTGCTTTGCTGAGCACACACGCACTGGGGCTGAGCTTGCTTTCCCGAGGAGAGTTTCCCTTTCGAGAAGGCAGCTCCCAGAAGCTCGTTTTGTGCCCTTTCTGAGATGGGCCCTAGGTGGGTCCCTCCCGAGCAGGCGAAGGGTGGGGTGCTGGGACCAGTGCACACAAGGCCTTTTCAGACCCCATCCGCCTTCTCCCTGAAGGAGAGCACGTTTGGAGGTGGTTTCCAGCTCCGGTGACCCTCGGCCAAGCACCGGTGCACAGGGAGCGGGAGGCAGCCCAGACCCTCCTAGGCCGAAGGGCGAGCACAGGCCTAGGGGCGAAACCGGCAAGCGCTGCTTTGCTGAGCACACACGCACTGGGGCTGAGCTTGCTTTCCCGAGGAGAGTTTCCCTTTCGAGAAGGCAGCTCCCAGAAGCTCGTTTTGTGCCCTTTCTGAGATGGGCCCTAGGTGGGTCCCTCCCGAGCAGGCGAAGGGTGGGGTGCCTGGAGCAGTGCACACAAGGCCTTTTCAGACCCCATCCGCCTTCTCCCTGAAGGAGAGCACGTTTGGAGGTGGTTTCCAGCTCCGGTGACCCTCGGCCAAGCACCGGTGCACAGGGAGCGGGAGGCAGCCCACACCCTCCTCGGCCGAAGGGCGAGCACAGGCCTAGGGGCGAAACCGGCAAGCGCTGCTTTGCTGAGCACACACGCACTGGGGCTGAGCTTGCTTTCCCGAGGAGAGTTTCCCTTTCGAGAAGGCAGCTCCCAGAAGCTCGTTTTGTGCCCTTTCTGAGATGGGCCATAGGTGGGTCCCTCCCTAGCAGGCGGAGGTTGGGGTGCTGGGGCCAGTGCACACAAGGCCTTTTCAGACCCCATCCGCCTTGTCCCTGAAGGAGAGCACGTTTTGAGGTGGTTTCCAGCTCCGGAGACCCTCGGCCAAGAACCGGTGCACAGGGAGCGGAGGCAGCCCAGACCCTCCTCGGCCGAAGGGCGAGCACAGGCCTAGGGGCGAAACCGGCAAGCGCTGCTTTGCTGAGCACACACGCACTGGGGCTGAGCTTGCTTTCCCGAGGAGAGTTTCACTTTCGAGAAGGCAGCTCCCAGAAGCTCGTTTTGTGCCCTTTCTGAGATGGGCCCTAGGTGGGTCCCTCCCGAGCAGGCGAAGTGTGGGGTGCTGGGGCCAGTGCACACAAGGCCTTTTCAGACCCCATCCGCCTTCTCCCTGAAGGAGAGCACGTTTGGAGGTGGTTTCCAGCTCCGGTGACCCTCGGCCAAGCACCGGTGCACAGGGAGCGGGAGGCAGCCCAGACCCTCCTCGGCCAAAGGGCGAGCACAGGCCTAGGGGCGAAACCGGCAAGCGCTGCTTTGCTGAGCACACACGCACTGGGGCTGAGCTTGCTTTCCCGAGGAGAGTTTCCCTTTCGAGAAGGCCGCTCCCAGAAGCTAGTTTTGTGCCCTTTCTGAGATGGGCCCTTGGTGGGTCCCTCCCGAGCAGGCGAAGGGTGGGTGCTGGGACCAGTGCACACAAGGCCTTTTCAGACCCCATCCGCCTTCTCCCTGAAGGAGAGCACGTTTGGAGGTGGTTTCCAGCTCCGGTGACCCTCGGCCAAGCACCGGTGCACAGGGAGCGGGAGGCAGCCCAGACCCTCCTCGGCCGAAGGGCGAGCACAGGCCTAGGGGCGAAACCGGCAAGCGCTGCTTTGCTGAGCACACACGCACTGGGGCTGAGCTTGCTTTCCCGAGGAGAGTTTCACTTTCGAGAAGGCAGCTCCCAGAAGCTCGTTTTGTGCCCTTTCTGAGATGGGCCCTAGGTGGGTCCCTCCCGAGCAGGCGAAGTGTGGGGTGCTGGGGCCAGTGCACACAAGGCCTTTTCAGACCCCATCCGCCTTCTCCCTGAAGGAGAGCACGTTTGGAGGTGGTATCCAGCTCCGGTGACCCTCGGCCAAGCACCGGTGCACAGGGAGCGGGAGGCAGCCCAGACCCTCCTAGGCCGAAGGGCGAGCACAGGCCTAGGGGCGAAACCGGCAAGCGCTGCTTTGCTGAGCACACACGCACTGGGGCTGAGCTTGCTTTCCCGAGGAGAGTTTCCCTTTCGAGAAGGCAGCTCCCAGAAGCTCGTTTTGTGCCCTTTCTGAGATGGGCCCTAGGTGGGTCCCTCCCGAGCAGGCGAAGGGTGGGGTGCCTGGAGCAGTGCACACAAGGCCTTTTCAGACCCCATCCGCCTTCTCCCTGAAGGAGAGCACGTTTGGAGGTGGTTTCCAGCTCCGGTGACCCTCGGCCAAGAACCGGTGCACAGGGAGCGGAGGCAGCCCAGACCCTCCTCGGCCGAAGGGCGAGCACAGGCCTAGGGGCGAAACCGGCAAGCGCTGCTTTGCTGAGCACACACGCACTGGGGCTGAGCTTGCTTTCCCGAGGAGAGTTTCCCTTTCGAGAAGGCAGCTCCCAGAAGCTCGTTTTGTGCCCTTTCTGAGATGGGCCCTAGGTGGGTCCCTCCCGAGCAGGCGAAGTGTGGGGTGCTGGGGCCAGTGCACACAAGGCCTTTTCAGACCCCATCCGCCTTCTCCCTGAAGGAGAGCACGTTTGGAGGTGGTTTCCAGCTCCGGTGACCCTCGGCCAAGCACCGGTGCACAGGGAGCGGGAGGCAGCCCAGACCCTCCTCGGCCAAAGGGCGAGCACAGGCCTAGGGGCGAAACCGGCAAGCGCTGCTTTGCTGAGCACACACGCACTGGGGCTGAGCTTGCTTTCCCGAGGAGAGTTTCCCTTTCGAGAAGGCAGCTCCCAGAAGCTCGTTTTGTGCCCTTTCTGAGATGGGCCCTAGGTGGGTCCCTCCCGAGGAGGCGAAGGGTGGGGTGCTGGGACCAGTGCACACAAGGCCTTTTCAGACCCCATCCGCCTTCTCCCTGAAGGAGAGCACGTTTGGAGGTGGTTTCCAGCTCCGGTGACCCTCGGCCAAGCACCGGTGCACAAGGAGCGGGAGGCAGCCCACACCCTCCTCGGCCGAAGGGCGAGCACAGGCCTAGGGGCGAAACCGGCAAGCGCTGCTTTGCTGAGCACACACGCACTGGGGCTGAGCTTGCTTTCCCGAGGAGAGTTTCCCTTTCGAGAAGGCAGCTCCCAGAAGCTCGTTTTGTGCCCTTTCTGAGATGGGCCCTAGGTGGGTCCCTCCCGAGCAGGCGAAGGGTGGGGTGCCTGGAGCAGTGCACACAAGGCCTTTTCAGACCCCATCCGCCTTCTCCCTGAAGGAGAGCACGTTTGGAGGTGGTTTCCAGCTCCGGTGACCCTCGGCCAAGCACCGGTGCACAGGGAGCGGGAGGCAGCCCAGACCCTCCTCGGCCGAAGGGCGAGCACAGGCCTAGGGGCGAAACCGGCAAGCGCTGCTTTGCTGAGCACACACGCACTGGGGCTGAGCTTGCTTTCCCGAGGAGAGTTTCCCTTTCGAGAAGGCAGCTCCCAGAAGCTCGTTTTGTGCCCTTTCTGAGATGGGCCATAGGTGGGTCCCTCCCTAGCAGGCGGAGGGTGGGGTGCTGGGGCCAGTGCACACAAGGCCTTTTCAGACCCCATCCGCCTTGTCCCTGAAGGAGAGCACGTTTGGAGGTGGTTTCCAGCTCCGGTGACCCTCGGCCAAGAACCGGTGCACAGGGAGCGGAGGCAGCCCAGACCCTCCTCGGCCGAAGGGCGAGCACAGGCCTAGGGGCGAAACCGGCAAGCGCTGCTTTGCTGAGCACACACGCACTGGGGCTGAGCTTGCTTTCCCGAGGAGAGTTTCCCTTTCGAGAAGGCAGCTCCCAGAAGCTCGTTTTGTGCCCTCTCTGAGATGGGCCCTAGGTGGGTCCCTCCTGAGCAGGCGAAGTGTGGGGTGCTGGGGCCAGTGCACACAAGGCCTTTTCAGACCCCATCCGCCTTCTCCCTGAAGGAGAGCACGTTTGGAGGTGGTTTCCAGCTCCGGTGACCCTCGGCCAAGCACCGGTGCACAGGGAGCGGGAGGCAGCCCAGACCCTCCTCGGCCGAAGGGCGAGCACAGGCCTAGGGGCGAAACCGGCAAGCGCTGCTTTGCTGAGCACACACGCACTGGGGCTGAGCTTGCTTTCCCGAGGAGAGTTTCCCTTTCGAGAAGGCAGCTCCCAGAAGCTCGTTTTGTGCCCTTTCTGAGATGGGCCCTAGGTGGGTCCCTCCCGAGGAGGCGAAGGGTGGGGTGCTGGGACCAGTGCACACAAGGCCTTTTCAGACCCCATCCGCCTTCTCCCTGAAGGAGAGCACGTTTGGAGGTGGTTTCCAGCTCCGGTGACCCTCGGCCCAGCACCGGTGCACAGGGAGCGGGAGGCAGCCCAGACCCTCCTCGGGCGAAGGGCGAGCCCAGGCCTAGGGGCGAAACCGGCAAGCGCTGCTTTGCTGAGCACACACGCACTGGGGCTGAGCTTGCTTTCCCGAGGAGAGTTTCCCTTTCGAGAAGGCCGCTCCCAGAAGCTCGTTTTGTGCCCTTTCTGAGATGGGCCCTTGGTGGGTCCCTCCCGAGCAGGCGAAGGTTGGGGTGCCTGGAGCAGTGCACACAAGGCCTTTTCAGACCCCATCCGCCTTCTCCCTGAAGGAGAGCACGTTTGGAGGTGGTTTCCAGCTCCGGTGACCCTCGGCCAAGCACCGGTGCACAGGGAGCGGGAGGCAGCCCAGACCCTCCTCGGCCGAAGGGCGAGCACAGGCCTAGGGGCGAAACCGGCAAGCGCTGCTTTGCTGAGCACACACGCACTGGGGCTGAGCTTGCTTTCCCGAGGAGAGTTTCCCTTTCGAGAAGGCAGCTCCCAGAAGCTCGTTTTGTGCCCTTTCTGAGATGGGCCATAAGTGGGTCCCTCCCTAGCAGGCGGAGTGTGGGGTGCTGGGGCCAGTGCACACAAGGCCTTTTCAGACCCCATCCGCCTTGTCCCTGAAGGAGAGCACGTTTGGAGGTGGTTTCCAGCTCCGGTGACCCTCGGCCAAGAACCGGTGCACAGGGAGCGGAGGCAGCCCAGACCCTCCTCGGCCGAAGGGCGAGCACAGGCCTAGGGGCGAAACCGGCAAGCGCTGCTTTGCTGAGCACACACGCACTGGGGCTGAGCTTGCTTTCCCGAGGAGAGTTTCCCTTTCGAGAAGGCAGCTCCCAGAAGCTCGTTTTGTGCCCTTTCTGAGATGGGCCCTTGGTGGGTCCCTCCCGAGCAGGCGAAGGGTGGGTGCTGGGACCAGTGCACACAAGGCCTTTTCAGACCCCATCTGCCTTCTCCCTGAAGGAGAGCACGTTTGGAGGTGGTTTCCAGCTCCGGTGACCCTCGGCCAAGCACCGGTGCACAGGGAGCGGGAGGCAGCCCAGACCCTCCTAGGCCTAAGGGCGAGCACAGGCCTAGGGGCGAAACCGGCAAGCGCTGCTTTGCTGAGCAAACACGCACTGGGGCTGAGCTTTCTTTCCCGAGGAGAGTTTCCCTTTCGAGAAGGCAGCTCCCAGAAGTTCGTTTTGTGCCCTTTCTGAGATGGGCCCTAGGTGGCTCCCTCCCGAGCAGGCGGAGCGTGGGGTGCTGGGGCCAGTGCACACAAGGCCTTTTCAGACCCCATCCGCCTTCTCCCTGAAGGAGAGCACGTTTGGAGGTGGTTTCCAGCTCCGGTGACCCTCGGCCAAGCACCGGTGCACAGGGAGCGGGAGGCAGCCCAGACCCTCCTCGGCCAAAGGGCGAGCACAGGCCTAGGGGCGAAACCGGCAAGCGCTGCTTTGCTGAGCACACACGCACTGGGGCTGAGCTTGCTTTCCCGAGGAGAGTTTCCCTTTCGAGAAGGCAGCTCCCAGAAGCTCGTTTTGTGCCCTTTCTGAGATGGGCCCTAGGTGGGTCCCTCCCGAGGAGGCGAAGGGTGGGGTACTGGGACCAGTGCACACAAGGCCTTTTCAGACCCCATCCGCCTTCTCCCTGAAGGAGAGCACGTTTGGAGGTGGTTTCCAGCTCCGGTGAACCTCGACCAAGCACCGGTGCACAAGGAGCGGGAGGCAGCACACACCCTCCTCGGCCGAAGGGCGAGCACAGGCCTAGGGGCGAAACCGGCAAGCGCTGCTTTGCTGAGCACACACGCACTGGGGCTGAGCTTGCTTTCCCGAGGAGAGTTTCCCTTTCGAGAAGGCAGCTCCCAGAAGCTCGTTTTGTGCCCTTTCTGAGATGGGCCCTAGGTGGGTCCCTCCCGAGCAGGCGAAGGGTGGGGTGCCTGGAGCAGTGCACACAAGGCCTTTTCAGACCCCATCCGCCTTCTCCCTGAAGGAGAGCACGTTTGGAGGTGGTTTCCAGCTCCGGTGACCCTCGGCCAAGCACCGGTGCACAGGGAGCGGGAGGCAGCCCAGACCCTCCTCGGCCGAAGGGCGAGCACAGGCCTAGGGGCGAAACCGGCAAGCGCTGCTTTGCTGAGCACACACGCACTGGGGCTGAGCTTGCTTTCCCGAGGAGAGTTTCCCTTTCGAGAAGGCAGCTCCCAGAAGCTCGTTTTGTGCCCTTTCTGAGATGGGCCATAGGTGGGTCCCTCCCTAGCAGGCGGAGGGTGGGGTGCTGGGGCCAGTGCACACAAGGCCTTTTCAGACCCCATCCGCTTTGTCCCTGAAGGAGAGCACGTTTGGAGGTGGTTTCCAGCTCCGGTGACCCTCGGCCAAGAACCGGTGCACAGGGAGCGGAGGCAGCCCAGACCCTCCTCGGCCGAAGGGCGAGCACAGGCCTAGGGGCGAAACCGGCAAGCGCTGCTTTGCTGAGCACACACGCACTGGGGCTGAGCTTGCTTTCCCGAGGAGAGTTTCCCTTTCGAGAAGGCAGCTCCCAGAAGCTCGTTTTGTGCCCTTTCTGAGATGGGCCCTTGGTGGGTCCCTCCCGAGCAGGCGAAGGGTGGGTGCTGGGACCAGTGCACACAAGGCCTTTTCAGACCCCATCTGCCTTCTCCCTGAAGGAGAGCACGTTTGGAGGTGGTTTCCAGCTCCGGTGACCCTCGGCCAAGCACAGGTGCACAGGGAGCGGGAGGCAGCCCAGACCCTCCTAGGCCTAAGGGCGAGCACAGGCCTAGGGGCGAAACCGGCAAGCGCTGCTTTGCTGAGCAAACACGCACTGGGGCTGAGCTTTCGTTCCCGAGGAGAGTTTCCCTTTCGAGAAGGCAGCTCCCAGAGGTTCGTTTTGTGCCCTTTCTGAGATGGGCCCTAGGTGGGTCCCTCCCTAGCAGGCGGAGGGTGGGGTGCTGGGGCCAGTGCACACAAGGCCTTTTCAGACCCCATCCGCCTTCTCCCTGAAGGAGAGCACGTTTGGAGGTGGTTTCCAGCTCCGGTGACCCTCGGCCAAGCACCGGTGCACAGGGAGCGGGAGGCAGCCCAGACCCTCCTCGGCACTAGGGCGAGCACAGGCCTAGGGGCGAAACCGGCAAGCGCTGCTTTGCTGAGCACACACGCACTGGGGCTGAGCCTGCTTTCCCGAGGAGAGTTTCCCTTTCGAGAAGGCAGCTCCCAGAAGCTCGTTTTGTTCCCTTTCTGAGATGGGCCCTAGGTGCGTCCCTCCCTAGCAGGCGGAGGGTGGGGTGCTGGGACCAGTGCACACAAGGCCTTTTCAGACCCCATCCGCCTTCTCCCTGAAGGAGAGCACGTTTGGAGGTGGTTTCCAGCTCCGGTGACCCTCGGCCAAGCACCGGCGCACAGGGAGCGGGAGGCAGCCCAGACCCTCCTAGGCCGAAGGGCGAGCACAGGCCTAGGGGCGAAAGCGGCAAGCGCTGCTTTGCTGAGCACACACGCACTGGGGCTGAGCTTGCTTTCCCGAGGAGAGTTTCCCTTTCGAGAAGGCAGCTCCCAGAAGCTCGTTTTGTGCCCTTTCTGAGATGGGCCCTAGGTGGGTCCCTCCCGAGCAGGCGAAGGGTGGGGTGCTGGGACCAGTGCACACAAGGCCTTTTCAGACCCCATCCGCCTTCTCCCTGAAGGAGAGCACGTTTGGAGGTGGTTTCCAGCTCCGGTGACCCTCGGCCAAGCACCGGTGCCCAGGGAGCGGGAGGCAGCCCAGACCCTCCTAGGCCGAAGGGCGAGCACAGGCCTAGGGGCGAAACCGGCAAGCGCTGCTTTGCTGAGCACACACGCACTGGGGCTGAGCCTGCTTTCCCGAGGAGAGTTTCCCTTTCGAGAAGGCAGCTCCCAGAAGCTCGTTTTGTTCCCTTTCTGAGATGGGCCCTAGGTGCGTCCCTCCCTAGCAGGCGGAGGGTGGGGTGCTGGGACCAGTGCACACAAGGCCTTTTCAGACCCCATCCGCCTTCTCCCTGAAGGAGAGCACGTTTGGAGGTGGTTTCCAGCTCCGGTGACCCTCGGCCAAGCACCGGCGCACAGGGAGCGGGAGGCAGCCCAGACCCTCCTAGGCCGAAGGGCGAGCACAGGCCTAGGGGCGAAACCGGCAAGCGCTGCTTTGCTGAGCACACACGCACTGGGGCTGAGCTTGCTTTCCCGAGGAGAGTTTCCCTTTCGAGAAGGCAGCTCCCAGAAGCTCGTTTTGTACCCTTTCTGAGATGGGCCCTAGGTGGGTCCCTCCCGAGCAGGCGAAGGGTGGGGTGCTGGGGCCATTGCACACAAGGCCTTTTCAGACCCCATCCGCCTTCTCCCTGAAGGAGAGCACGTTTGGAGGTGGTTTCCAGCTCCGGTGACCCTCGGCCAAGCACCGGCGCACAGGGAGCGGGAGGCAGCCCAGACCCTCCTAGGCCGAAGGGCGAGCACAGGCCTAGGGGCGAAAGCGGCAAGCGCTGCTTTGCTGAGCACACACGCACTGGGGCTGAGCTTGCTTTCCCGAGGAGAGTTTCCCTTTCGAGAAGGCAGCTCCCAGAAGCTCGTTTTGTGCCCTTTCTGAGATGGGCCCTAGGTGGGTCCCTCCCGAGGAGGCGAAGGGTGGGGTACTGGGACCAGTGCACACAAGGCCTTTTCAGACCCCATCCGCCTTCTCCCTGAAGGAGAGCACGTTTGGAGGTGGTTTCCAGCTCCGGTGAACCTCGACCAAGCACCGGTGCACAAGGAGCGGGAGGCAGCACACACCCTCCTCGGCCGAAGGGCGAGCACAGGCCTAGGGGCGAAACCGGCAAGCGCTGCTTTGCTGAGCACACACGCACTGGGGCTGAGCTTGCTTTCCCGAGGAGAGTTTCCCTTTCGAGAAGGCAGCTCCCAGAAGCTCGTTTTGTGCCCTTTCTGAGATGGGCCCTAGGTGGGTCCCTCCCGAGCAGGCGAAGGGTGGGGTGCCTGGAGCAGTGCACACAAGGCCTTTTCAGACCCCATCCGCCTTCTCCCTGAAGGAGAGCACGTTTGGAGGTGGTTTCCAGCTCCGGTGACCCTCGGCCAAGCACCGGTGCACAGGGAGCGGGAGGCAGCCCAGACCCTCCTCGGCCGAAGGGCGAGCACAGGCCTAGGGGCGAAACCGGCAAGCGCTGCTTTGCTGAGCACACACGCACTGGGGCTGAGCTTGCTTTCCCGAGGAGAGTTTCCCTTTCGAGAAGGCAGCTCCCAGAAGCTCGTTTTGTGCCCTTTCTGAGATGGGCCATAGGTGGGTCCCTCCCTAGCAGGCGGAGGGTGGGGTGCTGGGGCCAGTGCACACAAGGCCTTTTCAGACCCCATCCGCTTTGTCCCTGAAGGAGAGCACGTTTGGAGGTGGTTTCCAGCTCCGGTGACCCTCGGCCAAGAACCGGTGCACAGGGAGCGGAGGCAGCCCAGACCCTCCTCGGCCGAAGGGCGAGCACAGGCCTAGGGGCGAAACCGGCAAGCGCTGCTTTGCTGAGCACACACGCACTGGGGCTGAGCTTGCTTTCCCGAGGAGAGTTTCCCTTTCGAGAAGGCAGCTCCCAGAAGCTCGTTTTGTGCCCTTTCTGAGATGGGCCCTTGGTGGGTCCCTCCCGAGCAGGCGAAGGGTGGGTGCTGGGACCAGTGCACACAAGGCCTTTTCAGACCCCATCTGCCTTCTCCCTGAAGGAGAGCACGTTTGGAGGTGGTTTCCAGCTCCGGTGACCCTCGGCCAAGCACAGGTGCACAGGGAGCGGGAGGCAGCCCAGACCCTCCTAGGCCTAAGGGCGAGCACAGGCCTAGGGGCGAAACCGGCAAGCGCTGCTTTGCTGAGCAAACACGCACTGGGGCTGAGCTTTCGTTCCCGAGGAGAGTTTCCCTTTCGAGAAGGCAGCTCCCAGAGGTTCGTTTTGTGCCCTTTCTGAGATGGGCCCTAGGTGGGTCCCTCCCTAGCAGGCGGAGGGTGGGGTGCTGGGGCCAGTGCACACAAGGCCTTTTCAGACCCCATCCGCCTTCTCCCTGAAGGAGAGCACGTTTGGAGGTGGTTTCCAGCTCCGGTGACCCTCGGCCAAGCACCGGTGCACAGGGAGCGGGAGGCAGCCCAGACCCTCCTCGGCACTAGGGCGAGCACAGGCCTAGGGGCGAAACCGGCAAGCGCTGCTTTGCTGAGCACACACGCACTGGGGCTGAGCCTGCTTTCCCGAGGAGAGTTTCCCTTTCGAGAAGGCAGCTCCCAGAAGCTCGTTTTGTTCCCTTTCTGAGATGGGCCCTAGGTGCGTCCCTCCCTAGCAGGCGGAGGGTGGGGTGCTGGGACCAGTGCACACAAGGCCTTTTCAGACCCCATCCGCCTTCTCCCTGAAGGAGAGCACGTTTGGAGGTGGTTTCCAGCTCCGGTGACCCTCGGCCAAGCACCGGCGCACAGGGAGCGGGAGGCAGCCCAGACCCTCCTAGGCCGAAGGGCGAGCACAGGCCTAGGGGCGAAAGCGGCAAGCGCTGCTTTGCTGAGCACACACGCACTGGGGCTGAGCTTGCTTTCCCGAGGAGAGTTTCCCTTTCGAGAAGGCAGCTCCCAGAAGCTCGTTTTGTGCCCTTTCTGAGATGGGCCCTAGGTGGGTCCCTCCCGAGCAGGCGAAGGGTGGGGTGCTGGGACCAGTGCACACAAGGCCTTTTCAGACCCCATCCGCCTTCTCCCTGAAGGAGAGCACGTTTGGAGGTGGTTTCCAGCTCCGGTGACCCTCGGCCAAGCACCGGTGCCCAGGGAGCGGGAGGCAGCCCAGACCCTCCTAGGCCGAAGGGCGAGCACAGGCCTAGGGGCGAAACCGGCAAGCGCTGCTTTGCTGAGCACACACGCACTGGGGCTGAGCCTGCTTTCCCGAGGAGAGTTTCCCTTTCGAGAAGGCAGCTCCCAGAAGCTCGTTTTGTTCCCTTTCTGAGATGGGCCCTAGGTGCGTCCCTCCCTAGCAGGCGGAGGGTGGGGTGCTGGGACCAGTGCACACAAGGCCTTTTCAGACCCCATCCGCCTTCTCCCTGAAGGAGAGCACGTTTGGAGGTGGTTTCCAGCTCCGGTGACCCTCGGCCAAGCACCGGCGCACAGGGAGCGGGAGGCAGCCCAGACCCTCCTAGGCCGAAGGGCGAGCACAGGCCTAGGGGCGAAACCGGCAAGCGCTGCTTTGCTGAGCACACACGCACTGGGGCTGAGCTTGCTTTCCCGAGGAGAGTTTCCCTTTCGAGAAGGCAGCTCCCAGAAGCTCGTTTTGTACCCTTTCTGAGATGGGCCCTAGGTGGGTCCCTCCCGAGCAGGCGAAGGGTGGGGTGCTGGGGCCATTGCACACAAGGCCTTTTCAGACCCCATCCGCCTTCTCCCTGAAGGAGAGCACGTTTGGAGGTGGTTTCCAGCTCCGGTGACCCTCGGCCAAGCACCGGCGCACAGGGAGCGGGAGGCAGCCCAGACCCTCCTAGGCCGAAGGGCGAGCACAGGCCTAGGGGCGAAAGCGGCAAGCGCTGCTTTGCTGAGCACACACGCACTGGGGCTGAGCTTGCTTTCCCGAGGAGAGTTTCCCTTTCGAGAAGGCAGCTCCCAGAAGCTCGTTTTGTGCCCTTTCTGAGATGGGCCCTAGGTGGGTCCCTCCCGAGCAGGCGAAGGGTGGGGTGCTGGGGCCAGTGCACACAAGGCCTTTTCAGACCCCATCCGCCTTCTCCCTGAAGGAGAGCACGTTTGGAGGTGGTTTCCAGCTCCGGTGACCCTCGGCCAAGCACCGGTGCACAGGGAGCGGGAGGCAGCCCAGACCCTCCTCGGCCGAAGGGCGAGCACAGGCCTAGGGGCGAAACCGGCAAGCGCTGCTTTGCTGAGCAAACACGCACTGGGGCTGAGCTTTCTTTCCCGAGGAGAGTTTCCCTTTCGAGAAGGCAGCTCCCAGAAGCTCGTTTTGTGCCCTTTCTGAGATGGGCCCTAGGTGGGTCCCTCCCTAGCAGGCGGAGGGTGGGGTGCTGGGGCCAGTGCACACAAGGCCTTTTCAGACCCCATCCGCCTTCTCCCTGAAGGAGAGCACGTTTGGAGGTGGTTTCCAGCTCCGGTGACTCTCGGCCAAGCACCGGTGCACAGGGAGCGGAAGGCAGCCCAGACCCTCCTAGGCCGAAGGGCGAGCACAGGCCTAGGGGCGAAACACGCAAGCGTACCTTTGCTGAGCACACACGCATTGGGGCTGTGCTTGCTTTCCCGAGGAGAGTTTCCCTTTCGAGAAGGCAGCTCCCAGAAGCTCGTTTTGTGCCCTTTCTGAGATGGGCCCTAGGTGGGTCCCTCCCGAGCAGGCGAAGGGTGGGGTGCCTGGAGCAGTGCACACAAGGCCTTTTCAGACCCCATCCGCCTTCTCCCTGAAGGAGAGCACGTTTGGACGTGGTTTCCAGCTCCGGTGACCCTCGGCCAAGCACCGGTGCACAGGGAGCGGGAGGCAGCCCAGACCCTCCTCGGCCGAAGGGCGAGCACAGGCCTAGGGGCGAAATCGGCAAGCGCTGCTTTGCTGAGCACACACGCACTGGGGCTGAGCTTGCTTTCCCGAGGAGAGTTTCCCTTTCGAGAAGGCAGCTCCCAGAAGCTCGTTTTGTGCCCTTTCTGAGATGGGCCCTAGGTGGGTCCCTCCCTAGCAGGCGGAGGGTGGGGTGCTGGGACCAGTGCACACAAGGCCTTTTCAGACCCCATCCGCCTTCTCCCTGAAGGAGAGCACGTTTGGAGGTGGTTTCCAGCTCCGGTGACCCTCGGCCAAGCACCGGCGCACAGGGAGCGGGAGGCAGCCCAGACCCTCCTAGGCCGAAGGGCGAGCACAGGCCTAGGGGCGAAACCGGCAAGCGCTGCTTTGCTGAGCACACACGCACTGGGGCTGAGCTTGCTTTCCCGAGGAGAGTTTCCCTTTCGAGAAGGCAGCTCCCAGAAGCTCGTTTTGTGCCCTTTCTGAGATGGGCCCTAGGTGGGTCCCTCCCTAGCAGGCGGAGGGTGGGGTGCTGGGGCCAGTGCACACAAGGCCTTTTCAGACCCCATCCGCCTTCTCCCTGAAGGAGAGCACGTTTGGAGGTGGTTTCCAGCTCCGGTGACCCTCGGCCAAGCACCGGTGCACAGGGAGCGGGAGGCAGCCCAGACCCTCCTAGGCCGAAGGGCGAGCACAGGGCGAGGGGCGAAACACGCAAGCGTACCTTTGCTGAGCACACACGCATTGGGGCTGTGCTTGCTTTCCCGAGGAGAGTTTCCCTTTCGAGAAGGCAGCTCCCAGAAGCTCGTTTTGTGCCCTTTCTGAGATGGGCCCTAGGTGGGTCCCTCCCGAGCAGGCGAAGGGTGGGGTGCCTGGAGCAGTGCACACAAGGCCTTTTCAGACCCCATCCGCCTTCTCCCTGAAGGAGAGCACGTTTGGACGTGGTTTCCAGCTCCGGTGACCCTCGGCCAAGCACCGGTGCACAGGGAGCGGGAGGCAGCCCAGACCCTCCTCGGCCGAAGGGCGAGCACAGGCCTAGGGGCGAAACCGGCAAGCGCTGCTTTGCTGAGCACACACGCACTGGGGCTGAGCTTGCTTTCCCGAGGAGAGTTTCCCTTTCGAGAAGGCAGCTCCCAGAAGCTCGTTTTGTGCCCTTTCTGAGATGGGCCCTTGGTGGGTCCCTCCCGAGCAGGCGAAGGGTGGGTGCTGGGACCAGTGCACACAAGGCCTTTTCAGACCCCATCCGCCTTCTCCCTGAAGGAGAGCACGTTTGGAGGTGGTTTCCAGCTCCGGTGACCCTCGGCCAAGCACCGGCGCACAGGGAGCGGGAGGCAGCCCAGACCCTCCTAGGCCGAAGGGCGAGCACAGGCCTAGGGGCGAAAGCGGCAAGCGCTGCTTTGCTGAGCACACACGCACTGGGGCTGAGCTTGCTTTCCCGAGGAGAGTTTCCCTTTCGAGAAGGCAGCTCCCAGAAGCTCGTTTTGTGCCCTTTCTGAGATGGGCCCTAGGTGGGTCCCTCCCGAGCAGGCGAAGGGTGGGGTGCTGGGGCCAGTGCACACAAGGCCTTTTCAGACCCCATCCACCTTCTCCCTGAAGGAGAGCACGTTTGGACGTGGTTTCCAGCTCCGGTGACCCTCGGCCAAGCACCGGTGCACAGGGAGCGGGAGGCAGCCCAGACCCTCCTAGGCAGAAGGGCGAGCACAGGCCTAGGGGCGAAACCAGCAAGCGCTGCTTTGCTGAGCACACACGCATTGGGGCTGTGCTTGCTTTCCCGAGGAGAGTTTCCCTTTCGAGAAGGCAGCTCCCAGAAGCTCGTTTTGTGCCCTTTCTGAGATGGGCCCTAGGTGGGTCCCTCCCGAGCAGGCGAAGGGTGGGGTGCTGGGACCAGTGCACACAAGGCCTTTTCAGACCCCATCCGCCTTCTCCCTGAAGGAGAGCACGTTTGGAGGTGGTTTCCAGCTCCGGTGACCCTCGGCCAAGCACCGGTGCACAAGGAGCGGGAGGCAGCCCACACCCTCCTAGGCCGAAGGGCGAGCACAGGCCTAGGGGCGAAACCGGCAAGCGCTGCTTTGCTGAGCACACACGCACTGGGGCTGAGCTTGCTTTCCCGAGGAGAGTTTCCCTTTCGAGAAGGCAGCTCCCAGAAGCTCGTTTTGTGCCTTTTCTGAGATGGGCCATAGGTGGGTCCCTCCCTAGCAGGCGGAGGGTGGGGTGCTGGGGCCAGTGCACACAAGGCCTTTTCAGACCCCATCCGCCTTCTCCCTGAAGGAGAGCACGTTTGGAGGTGGTTTCCAGCTCCGGTGAACCTCGGCCAAGCACCGGTGCACAAGGAGCGGGAGGCAGCCCACACCCTCCTCGGCCGAAGGGCGAGCACAGGCCTAGGGGCGAAACCGGCAAGCACTGCTTTGCTGAGCACACACGCACTGGGGCTGAGCTTGCTTTCCCGAGGAGAGTTTCCCTTTCGAGAAGGCAGCTCCCAGAAGCTCGTTTTGTGCCCTTTCTGAGATGGGCCCTTGGTGGGTCCCTCCCGAGCAGGCGAAGGGTGGGTGCTGGGACCAGTGCACACAAGGCCTTTTCAGACCCCATCCGCCTTCTCCCTGAAGGAGAGCATGTTTGGAGGTGGTTTCCAGCTCCGGTGACCCTCGGCCAAGCACCGGTGCACAGGGAGCGGGAGGCAGCCCAGACCCTCCTCGGCCAAAGGGTGAGCACAGGCCTAGGGGCGAAACCGGCAAGCGCTGATTTGCTGAGCAAACACGCACTGGGGCTGAGCTTGCTTTCCCGAGGAGAGTTTCCCTTTCGAGAAGGCAGCTCCCAGAAGCTCGTTTTGTGCCCTTTCTGAGATGGGCCCTAGGTGGGTCCCTCCCTAGCAGGCGGAGGGTGGGGTGCTGGGACCAGTGCACACAAGGCCTTTTCAGACCCCATCCGCCTTCTCCCTGAAGGAGAGCATGTTTGGAGGTGGTTTCCAGCTCCGGTGACCCTCGGCCAAGCACCGGTGCACAGGGAGCGGGAGGCAGCCCAGACCCTCCTCGGCCGAAGGGCGAGCACAGGCCTAGGGGCGAAAGCGGCAAGCGCTGCTTTGCTGAGCACACACGCACTGGGGCTGAGCTTGCTTTCCCGAGGAGAGTTTCCCTTTCGAGAAGGCAGCTCCCAGAAGCTCGTTTTGTGCCCTTTCTGAGATGGGCCCTAGGTGGGTCCCTCCCGAGCAGGCGAAGGGTGGGGTGCTGGGGCCAGTGCACACAAGGCCTTTTCAGACCCCATCTGCCTTCTCCCTGAAGGAGAGCACGTTTGGAGGTGGTTTCCAGCTCCGGTGACCCTCGGCCAAGCACCGGCGCACAGGGAGCGGGAGGCAGCCCAGACCCTCCTAGGCCGAAGGGCGAGCACAGGCCTAGGGGCGAAAGCGGCAAGCGCTGCTTTGCTGAGCACACACGCACTGGGGCTGAGCTTGCTTTCCCGAGGAGAGTTTCCCTTTCGAGAAGGCAGCTCCCAGAAGCTCGTTTTGTGCCCTTTCTGAGATGGGCCCTAGGTGGGTCCCTCACGAGCAGGCGAAGGGTGGGGTGCTGGGGCCAGTGCACACAAGGCCTTTTCAGACCCCATCCGCCTTCTCCCTGAAGGAGAGCACGTTTGGACGTGGTTTCCAGCTCCGGTGACCCTCGGCCAAGCACCGGTGCACAGGGAGCGGGAGGCAGCCCAGACCCTCCTAGGCAGAAGGGCGAGCACAGGCCTAGGGGCGAAACCAGCAAGCGCTGCTTTGCTGAGCACACACGCATTGGGCTGTGCTTGCTTTCCCGAGGAGAGTTTCCCTTTCGAGAAGGCAGCTCCCAGAAGCTCGTTTTGTGCCCTTTCTGAGATGGGCCCTAGGTGGGTCCCTCCCGAGCAGGCGAAGGGTGGGGTGCTGGGACCAGTGCACACAAGGCCTTTTCAGACCCCATCCGACTTCTCCCTGAAGGAGAGCACGTTTGGAGGTGGTTTCCAGCTCCGGTGACCCTCGGCCAAGCACCGGTGCACAAGGAGCGGGAGGCAGCCCACACCCTCCTCGGCCGAAGGGCGAGCACAGGCCTAGGGGCGAAACCGGCAAGCGCTGCTTTGCTGAGCACACACGCACTGGGGCTGAGCTTGCTTTCCCGAGGAGAGTTTCCCTTTCGAGAAGGCAGCTCCCAGAAGCTCGTTTTGTGCCCTTTCTGAGATGGGCCCTTGGTGGGTCCCTCCCGAGCAGGCGAAGGGTGGGTGCTGGGACCAGTGCACACAAGGCCTTTTCAGACCCCATCTGCCTTCTCCCTGAAGGAGAGCACGTTTGGAGGTGGTTTCCAGCTCCGGTGACCCTCGGCCAAGCACTGGTGCACAGGGAGCGGGAGGCAGCCCAGACCCTCCTAGGCCTAAGGGCGAGCACAGGCCTAGGGGCGAAACCGGCAAGCGCTGCTTTGCTGAGCAAACACGCACTGGGGCTGAGCTTTCTTTCCCGAGGAGAGTTTCCCTTTCGAGAAGGCAGCTCCCAGAAGCTCGTTTTGTGTCCTTTCTGAGATGGGCCCTAGGTGGGTCCCTCCCTAGCAGGCGGAGGGTGGGGTGCTGGGACCAGTGCACACAAGGCCTTTTCAGTCCCCATCCGCCTTCTCCCTGAAGGAGAGCACGTTTGGAGGTGGTTTCCAGCTCCGGTGACCCTCGGCCAAGCACCGGCGCACAGGGAGCGGGAGGCAGCCCAGACCCTCCTAGGCCGAAGGGCGAGCACAGGCCTAGGGGCGAAACCGGCAAGCGCTGCTTTGCTGAGCACACACGCACTGGGGCTGAGCTTGCTTTCCCGAGGAGAGTTTCCCTTTCGAGAAGGCAGCTCCCAGAAGCTCGTTTTGTGCCCTTTCTGAGATGGGCCCTAGGTGGGTCCCTCCCGAGCAGGCGAAGGGTGGGGTGCTGGGGCCAGTGCACACAAGGCCTTTGCAGACCCCATCCGCCTTCTCCCTGAAGGAGAGCACGTTTGGAGGTGGTTTCCAGCTCCGGTGACCCTCGGCCAAGCACCGGCGCACAGGGAGCGGGAGGCAGCCCAGACCCTCCTAGGCCGAAGGGCGAGCACAGGCCTAGGGGCGAAAGCGGCAAGCGCTGCTTTGCTGAGCACACACGCACTGGGGCTGAGCTTGCTTTCCCGAGGAGAGTTTCCCTTTCGAGAAGGCAGCTCCCAGAAGCTCGTTTTGTGCCCTTTCTGAGATGGGCCCTAGGTGGGTCCCTCCCGAGCAGGCGAAGGGTGGGGTGCTGGGGCCAGTGCACACAAGGCCTTTTCAGACCCCATCCGCCTTCTCCCTGAAGGAGAGCACGTTTGGAGGTGGTTTCCAGCTCCGGTGACCCTCGGCCAAGCACCGGTGCACAGGGAGCGGGAGGCAGCCCAGACCCTCCTAGGCAGAAGGGCGAGCACAGGCCTAGGGGCGAAACCGGCAAGCGCTGCTTTGCTGAGCACACACGCACTGGGGCTGAGCTTGCTTTCCCGAGGAGAGTTTCCCTTTCGAGAAGGCAGCTCCCAGAAGCTCGTTTTGTGCCCTTTCTGAGATGGGCCCTAGGTGGGTCCCTCCCGAGCAGGCGAAGGGTGGGGTGCTGGGACCAGTGCACACAAGGCCTTTTCAGACCCCATCCGCCTTCTCCCTGAAGGAGAGCACGTTTGGAGGTGGTTTCCAGCTCCGGTGACCCTCGGCCAAGCACCGGTGCACAGGGAGCGGGAGGCAGCCCACACCCTCCTCGGCCGAAGGGCGAGCACAGGCCTAGGGGCGAAACCAGCAAGCTCTGCTTTGCTGAGCAAACACGCACTGGGGCTGAGCTTTCTTTCCCGAGGAGAGTTTCCCTTTCGAGAAGGCAGCTCCCAGAAGCTCGTTTTGTGCCCTTTCTGAGATGGGCCCTAGGTGGGTCCCTCCCTAGCAGGCGGAGGGTGGGGTGCTGGGGCCAGTGCACACAAGGCCTTTTCAGACCCCATCCGCCTTCTCCCTGAAGGAGAGCACGTTTGGAGGTGGTTTCCAGCTCCGGTGACCCTCGGCCAAGCACCGGTGCACAGGGAGCGGGAGGCAGCCCAGACCCTCCTAGGCCGAAGGGCGAGCACAGGCCTAGGGGCGAAACACGCAAGCGTACCTTTGCTGAGCACACACGCATTGGGGCTGTGCTTGCTTTCCCGAGGAGAGTTTCCCTTTCGAGAAGGCAGCTCCCAGAAGCTCGTTTTGTGCCCTTTCTGAGATGGGCCCTAGGTGGGTCCCTCCCTAGCAGGCGAAGGGTGGGGTGCCTGGAGCAGTGCACACAAGGCCTTTTCAGACCCCATCCGCCTTCTCCCTGAAGGAGAGCACGTTTGGACGTGGTTTCCAGCTCCGGTGACCCTCGGCCAAGCACCGGTGCACAGGGAGCGGGAGGCAGCCCAGACCCTCCTCGGCCGAAGGGCGAGCACAGGCCTAGGGGCGAAACCGGCAAGCGCTGCTTTGCTGAGCACACACGCACTGGGGCTGAGCTTGCTTTCCCGAGGAGAGTTTCCCTTTCGAGAAGGCAGCTCCCAGAAGCTCGTTTTGTGCCTTTTCTGAGATGGGCCATAGGTGGGTCCCTCCCTAGCAGGCGGAGGGTGGGGTGCTGGGGCCAGTGCACACAAGGCCTTTTCAGACCCCATCCGCCTTGTCCCTGAAGGAGAGCACGTTTGGAGGTGGTTTCCAGCTCCGGTGACCCTCGGCCAAGAACCGGTGCACAGGGAGCGGAGGCAGCCCAGACCCTCCTCGGCCGAAGGGCGAGCACAGGCCTAGGGGCGAAACCGGCAAGCGCTGCTTTGCTGAGCACACACGCACTGGCGCTGAGCTTGCTTTCCCGAGGAGAGTTTCACTTTCGAGAAGGCAGCTCCCAGAAGCTCGTTTTGTGCCCTTTCTGAGATGGGCCCTAGGTGGGTCCCTCCCGAGCAGGCGAAGTGTGGGGTGCTGGGGCCAGTGCACACAAGGCCTTTTCAGACCCCATCCGCCTTCTCCCTGAAGGAGAGCACGTTTGGAGGTGGTTTCCAGCTCCGGTGACCCTCGGCCAAGCACCGGTGCACAGGGAGCGGGAGGCAGCCCAGACCCTCCTCGGCCGAAGGGCGAGCACAGGCCTAGGGACGAAACCGGCAAGCGCTGCTTTGCTGAGCACACACGCACTGGGGCTGAGCTTGCTTTCCCGAGGAGAGTTTCCCTTTCGAGAAGGCAGCTCCCAGAAGCTCGTTTTGTGCCCTTTCTGAGATGGGCCCTAGGTGGGTCCCTCCCGAGGAGGCGAAGGGTGGGGTGCTGGGACCAGTGCACACAAGGCCTTTTCAGACCCCATCCGCCTTCTCCCTGAAGGAGAGCACGTTTGGAGGTGGTTTCCAGCTCCGGTAAACCTCGGCCAAGCACCGGTGCACAAGGAGCGGGAGGCAGCCCACACCCTCCTCGGCCGAAGGGCGAGCACAGGCCTAGGGGCGAAACCGGCAAGCGCTGCTTTGCTGAGCACACACGCACTGGGGCTGAGCTTGCTTTCCCGAGGAGAGTTTCCCTTTCGAGAAGGCAGCTCCCAGAAGCTCGTTTTGTGCCCTTTCTGAGATGGGCCCTTGGTGGGTCCCTCCCGAGCAGGCGAAGGGTGGGTGCTGGGACCAGTGCACACAAGGCCTTTTCAGACCCCATCCGCCTTCTACCTGAAGGAGAGCATGTTTGGAGGTGGTTTCCAGCTCCGGTGACCCTCGGCCAAGCACCGGTGCACAGGGAGCGCGAGGCAGCCCAGACCCTCCTCGGCCGAAGGGCGAGCACAGGCCTAGGGGCGAAACCGGCAAGCGCTGCTTTGCTGAGCAAACACGCACTGGGGCTGAGCTTTCTTTCCCGAGGAGAGTTTCCCTTTCGAGAAGGCAGCTCCCAGAAGCTCGTTTTGTGCCCTTTCTGAGATGGGCCCTAGGTGGGTCCCTCCCTAGCAGGCGGAGGGTGGGGTGCTGGGACCAGTGCACACAAGGCCTTTTCAGACCCCATCCGCCTTCTCCCTGAAGGAGAGCACGTTTGGAGGTGGTTTCCAGCTCCGGTGACCCTCGGCCAAGCACCGGCGCACAGGGAGCGGGAGGCAGCCCAGACCCTCCTCGGCCGAAGGGCGAGCACAGGCCTAGGGGCGAAAGCGGCAAGCGCTGCTTTGCTGAGCACACACGCACTGGGGCTGAGCTTGCTTTCCCGAGGAGAGTTTCCCTTTCGAGAAGGCAGCTCCCAGAAGCTCGTTTTGTGCCCTTTCTGAGATGGGCCCTAGGTGGGTCCCTCCCGAGCAGGCGAAGGGTGGGGTGCTGGGGCCAGTGCACACAAGGCCTTTTCAGACCCCATCCGCCTTCTCCCTGAAGGAGAGCACGTTTGGAGGTGGTTTCCAGCTCCGGTGACCCTCGGCCAAGCACCGGCGCACAGGGAGCGGGAGGCAGCCCAGACCCTCCTAGGCCGAAGGGCGAGCACAGGCCTAGGGGCGAAAGCGGCAAGCGCTGCTTTGCTGAGCACACACGCACTGGGGCTGAGCTTGCTTTCCCGAGGAGAGTTTCCCTTTCGAGAAGGCCGCTCCCAGAAGCTCGTTTTGTGCCCTTTCTGAGATGGGCCCTAGGTGGGTCCCTCCCGAGCAGGCGAAGGGTGGGGTGCTGGGGCCAGTGCACACAAGGCCTTTTCAGACCCCATCCGCCTTCTCCCTGAAGGAGAGCACGTTTGGAGGTGGTTTCCAGCTCCGGTGACCCTCGGCCAAGCACCGGTGCACAGGGAGCGGGATGCAGCCCAGACCCTCCTAGGCAGAAGGGCGAGCACAGGCCTAGGGGCGAAACCAGCAAGCGCTGCTTTGCTGAGCAAACACGCACTGGGGCTGAGCTTGCTTTCCCGAGGAGAGTTTCCCTTTCGAGAAGGCAGCTCCCAGAAGCTCGTTTTGTGCCCTTTCTGAGATGGGCCCTAGGTGGGTCCCTCCCTAGCAGGCGGAGGGTGGGGTGCTGGGGCCAGTGCACACAAGGCCTTTTCAGACCCCATCCGCCTTCTCCCTGAAGGAGAGCACGTTTGGAGGTGGTTTCCAGCTCCGGTGACCCTCGGCCAAGCACCGGTGCACAGGGAGCGGGAGGCAGCCCAGACCCTCCTAGGCCGAAGGGCGAGCACAGGCCTAGGGGCGAAACCCGCAAGCGTACCTTTGCTGAGCACACACGCATTGGGGCTGAGCTTGCTTTCCCGAGGAGAGTTTCCCTTTCGAGAAGGCAGCTCCCAGAAGCTCGTTTTGTGCCCTTTCTGAGATGGGCCCTAGGTGGGTCCCTCCCGAGCAGGCGAAGGGTGGGGTGCCTGGAGCAGTGCACACAAGGCCTTTTCAGACCCCATCCGCCTTCTCCCTGAAGGAGAGCACGTTTGGACGTGGTTTCCAGCTCCGGTGACCCTCGGCCAAACACCGGTGCACAGGGAGCGGGAGGCAGCCCACACCCTCCTCGGCCGAAGGGCGAGCACAGGCCTAGGGGCGAAACCGGCAAGCGCTGCTTTGCTGAGCACACACGCACTGGGGCTGAGCTTGCTTTCCCGAGGAGAGTTTCCCTTTCGAGAAGGCAGCTCCCAGAAGCTCGTTTTCTGCCCTTTCTGAGATGGGCCATAGGTGGGTCCCTCCCTAGCAGGCGGAGGGTGGGGTGCTGGGGCCAGTGCACACAAGGCCTTTTCAGACCCCATCCGCCTTGTCCCTGAAGGAGAGCACGTTTGGAGGTGGTTTCCAGCTCCGGTGACCCTCGGCCAAGAACCGGTGCACAGGGAGCGGAGGCAGCCCAGACCCTCCTCGGCCGAAGGGCGAGCACAGGCCTAGGGGCGAAACCGGCAAGCGCTGCTTTGCTGAGCACACACGCACTGGGGCTGAGCTTGCTTTCCCGAGGAGAGTTTCCCTTTCGAGAAGGCCGCTCCCAGAAGCTCGTTTTGTGCCCTTTCTGAGATGGGCCCTAGGTGGGTCCCTCCCGAGCAGGCGAAGTGTGGGGTGCTGGGGCCAGTGCACACAAGGCCTTTTCAGACCCCATCCGCCTTCTCCCTGAAGGAGAGCACGTTTGGAGGTGGTTTCCAGCTCCGGTGACCCTCGGCCAAGCACCGGTGCACAGGGAGCGGGAGGCAGCCCAGACCCTCCTGGGCCGAAGGGCGAGCACAGGCCTAGGGGCGAAACCGGCAAGCGCTGCTTTGCTGAGCACACACGCACTGGGGCTGAGCTTGCTTTCCCGAGGAGAGTTTCCCTTTCGAGAAGGCAGCTCCCAGAAGCTCGTTTTGTGCCCTTTCTGAGATGGGCCCTAGGTGGGTCCCTCCCTAGCAGGCGGAGGGTGGGGTGCTGGGACCAGTGCACACAAGGCCTTTTCAGACCCCATCCGCCTTCTCCCTGAAGGAGAGCACGTTTGGAGGTGGTTTCCAGCTCCGGTGACCCTCGGCCAAGCACCGGCGCACAGGGAGCGGGAGGCAGCCCAGACCCTCCTAGGCCGAAGGGCGAGCACAGGCCTAGGGGCGAAACCGGCAAGCGCTGCTTTGCTGAGCACACACGCACTGGGGCTGAGCTTGCTTTCCCGAGGAGAGTTTCCCTTTCGAGAAGGCAGCTCCCAGAAGCTCGTTTTGTGCCCTTTCTGAGATGGGCCCTAGGTGGGTCCCTCCCTAGCAGGCGGAGGGTGGGGTGCTGGGGCCAGTGCACACAAGGCCTTTTCAGACCCCATCCGCCTTCTCCCTGAAGGAGAGCACGTTTGGAGGTGGTTTCCAGCTCCGGTGACCCTCGGCCAAGCACCGGTGCACAGGGAGCGGGAGGCAGCCCAGACCCTCCTAGGCCGAAGGGCGAGCACAGGGCGAGGGGCGAAACACGCAAGCGTACCTTTGCTGAGCACACACGCATTGGGGCTGTGCTTGCTTTCCCGAGGAGAGTTTCCCTTTCGAGAAGGCAGCTCCCAGAAGCTCGTTTTGTGCCCTTTCTGAGATGGGCCCTAGGTGGGTCCCTCCCGAGCAGGCGAAGGGTGGGGTGCCTGGAGCAGTGCACACAAGGCCTTTTCAGACCCCATCCGCCTTCTCCCTGAAGGAGAGCACGTTTGGACGTGGTTTCCAGCTCCGGTGACCCTCGGCCAAGCACCGGTGCACAGGGAGCGGGAGGCAGCCCAGACCCTCCTCGGCCGAAGGGCGAGCACAGGCCTAGGGGCGAAACCGGCAAGCGCTGCTTTGCTGAGCACACACGCACTGGGGCTGAGCTTGCTTTCCCGAGGAGAGTTTCCCTTTCGAGAAGGCAGCTCCCAGAAGCTCGTTTTGTGCCCTTTCTGAGATGGGCCCTTGGTGGGTCCCTCCCGAGCAGGCGAAGGGTGGGTGCTGGGACCAGTGCACACAAGGCCTTTTCAGACCCCATCCGCCTTCTCCCTGAAGGAGAGCATGTTTGGAGGTGGTTTCCAGCTCCGGTGACCCTCGGCCAAGCACCGGCGCACAGGGAGCGGGAGGCAGCCCAGACCCTCCTAGGCCGAAGGGCGAGCACAGGCCTAGGGGCGAAAGCGGCAAGCGCTGCTTTGCTGAGCACACACGCACTGGGGCTGAGCTTGCTTTCCCGAGGAGAGTTTCCCTTTCGAGAAGGCAGCTCCCAGAAGCTCGTTTTGTGCCCTTTCTGAGATGGGCCCTAGGTGGGTCCCTCCCGAGCAGGCGAAGGGTGGGGTGCTGGGGCCAGTGCACACAAGGCCTTTTCAGACCCCATCCACCTTCTCCCTGAAGGAGAGCACGTTTGGACGTGGTTTCCAGCTCCGGTGACCCTCGGCCAAGCACCGGTGCACAGGGAGCGGGAGGCAGCCCAGACCCTCCTAGGCAGAAGGGCGAGCACAGGCCTAGGGGCGAAACCAGCAAGCGCTGCTTTGCTGAGCACACACGCATTGGGGCTGTGCTTGCTTTCCCGAGGAGAGTTTCCCTTTCGAGAAGGCAGCTCCCAGAAGCTCGTTTTGTGCCCTTTCTGAGATGGGCCCTAGGTGGGTCCCTCCCGAGCAGGCGAAGGGTGGGGTGCTGGGACCAGTGCACACAAGGCCTTTTCAGACCCCATCCGCCTTCTCCCTGAAGGAGAGCACGTTTGGAGGTGGTTTCCAGCTCCGGTGACCCTCGGCCAAGCACCGGTGCACAAGGAGCGGGAGGCAGCCCACACCCTCCTAGGCCGAAGGGCGAGCACAGGCCTAGGGGCGAAACCGGCAAGCGCTGCTTTGCTGAGCACACACGCACTGGGGCTGAGCTTGCTTTCCCGAGGAGAGTTTCCCTTTCGAGAAGGCAGCTCCCAGAAGCTCGTTTTGTGCCTTTTCTGAGATGGGCCATAGGTGGGTCCCTCCCTAGCAGGCGGAGGGTGGGGTGCTGGGGCCAGTGCACACAAGGCCTTTTCAGACCCCATCCGCCTTGTCCCTGAAGGAGAGCACGTTTGGACGTGGTTTCCAGCTCCGGTGACCCTCGGCCAAGCACCGGTGCACAGGGAGCGGAGGCAGCCCAGACCCTCCTCGGCCGAAGGGCGAGCACAGGCCTAGGGGCGAAACCGGCAAGCGCTGCTTTGCTGAGCACACACGCACTGGAGCTGAGCTTGCTTTCCCGAGGAGAGTTTCCCTTTCGAGAAGGCAGCTCCCAGAAGCTCGTTTTGTGCCCTTTCTGAGATGGGCCCTAGGTGGGTCCCTCCCGAGCAGGCGAAGTGTGGGGTGCTGGGGCCAGTGCACACAAGGCCTTTTCAGACCCCATCCGCCTTCTCCCTGAAGGAGAGCACGTTTGGAGGTGGTTTCCAGCTCCGGTGACCCTCGGCCAAGCACCGGTGCACAGGGAGCGGGAGGCAGCCCAGACCCTCCTCGGCCGAAGGGCGAGCACAGGCCTAGGGACGAAACCGGCAAGCGCTGCTTTGCTGAGCACACACGCACTGCGGCTGAGCTTGCTTTCCCGAGGAGAGTTTCCCTTTCGAGAAGGCAGCTCCCAGAAGCTCGTTTTGTGCCCTTTCTGAGATGGGCCCTAGGTGGGTCCCTCCCGAGGAGGCGAAGGGTGGGGTGCTGGGACAAGTGCACACAAGGCCTTTTCAGACCCCATCCGCCTTCTCCCTGAAGGAGAGCACGTTTGGAGGTGGTTTCCAGCTCCGGTGAACCTCGGCCAAGCACCGGTGCACAAGGAGCGGGAGGCAGCCCAGACCCTCCTCGGCCGAAGGGCGAGCACAGGCCTAGGGGCGAAAGCGGCAAGCGCTGCTTTGCTGAGCACACACGCACTGGGGCTGAGCTTGCTTTCCCGAGGAGAGTTTCCCTTTCGAGAAGGCAGCTCCCAGAAGCTCGTTTTGTGCCCTTTCTGAGATGGGCCCTAGGTGGGTCCCTCCCTAGCAGGCGGAGGGTGGGGTGCTGGGACCAGTGCACACAAGGCCTTTTCAGACCCCATCCGCCTTCTCCCTGAAGGAGAGCACGTTTGGAGGTGGTTTCCAGCTCCGGTGAACCTCGGCCAAGCACCGGTGCACAAGGAGCGGGAGGCAGCCCACACCCTCCTCGGCCGAAGGGCGAGCACAGGCCTAGGGGCGAAACCGGCAAGCGCTGCTTTGCTGAGCACACACGCACTGGGGCTGAGCTTGCTTTCCCGAGGAGAGTTTCCCTTTCGAGAAGGCAGCTCCCAGAAGCTCGTTTTGTGCCCTTTCTGAGATGGGCCCTAGGTGGGTCCCTCCCTAGCAGGCGGAGGGTGGGGTGCTGGGACCAGTGCACACAAGGCCTTTTCAGACCCCATCCGCCTTCTCCCTGAAGGAGAGCACGTTTGGAGGTGGTTTCCAGCTCCGGTGAACCTCGGCCAAGCACCGGTGCACAAGGAGCGGGAGGCAGCCCACACCCTCCTCGGCCGAAGGGCGAGCACAGGCCTAGGGGCGAAACCGGCAAGCACTGCTTTGCTGAGCACACACGCACTGGGGCTGAGCTTGCTTTCCCGAGGAGAGTTTCCCTTTCGAGAAGGCAGCTCCCAGAAGCTCGTTTTGTGCCCTTTCTGAGATGGGCCCTTGGTGGGTCCCTCCCGAGCAGGCGAAGGGTGGGTGCTGGGACCAGTGCACACAAGGCCTTTTCAGACCCCATCCGCCTTCTCCCTGAAGGAGAGCATGTTTGGAGGTGGTTTCCAGCTCCGGTGACCCTCGGCCAAGCACCGGTGCACAGGGAGCGCGAGGCAGCCCAGACCCTCCTCGGCCGAAGGGCGAGCACAGGCCTAGGGGCGAAACCGGCAAGCGCTGATTTGCTGAGCAAACACGCACTGGGGCTGAGCTTGCTTTCCCGAGGAGAGTTTCCCTTTCGAGAAGGCAGCTCCCAGAAGCTCGTTTTGTGCCCTTTCTGAGATGGGCCCTAGGTGGGTCCCTCCCTAGCAGGCGGAGGGTGGGGTGCTGGGACCAGTGCACACAAGGCCTTTTCAGACCCCATCCGCCTTCTCCCTGAAGGAGAGCACGTTTGGAGGTGGTTTCCAGCTCCGGTGACCCTCGGCCAAGCACCGGCGCACAGGGAGCGGGAGGCAGCCCAGACCCTCCTAGGCCGAAGGGCGAGCACAGGCCTAGGGGCGAAACCGGCAAGCGCTGCTTTGCTGAGCACACACGCACTGGGGCTGAGCTTGCTTTCCCGAGGAGAGTTTCCCTTTCGAGAAGGCAGCTCCCAGAAGCTCGTTTTGTGCCCTTTCTGAGATGGGCCCTAGGTGGGTCCCTCCCTAGCAGGCGGAGGGTGGGGTGCTGGGGCCAGTGCACACAAGGCCTTTTCAGACCCCATCCGCCTTCTCCCTGAAGGAGAGCACGTTTGGAGGTGGTTTCCAGCTCCGGTGACCCTCGGCCAAGCACCGGTGCACAGGGAGCGGGAGGCAGCCCAGACCCTCCTAGGCCGAAGGGCGAGCACAGGGCGAGGGGCGAAACACGCAAGCGTACCTTTGCTGAGCACACACGCATTGGGGCTGTGCTTGCTTTCCCGAGGAGAGTTTCCCTTTCGAGAAGGCAGCTCCCAGAAGCTCGTTTTGTGCCCTTTCTGAGATGGGCCCTAGGTGGGTCCCTCCCGAGCAGGCGAAGGGTGGGGTGCTGGGACCAGTGCACACAAGGCCTTTTCAGACCCCATCCGCCTTCTCCCTGAAGGAGAGCACGTTTGGACGTGGTTTCCAGCTCCGGTGACCCTCGGCCAAGCACCGGTGCACAGGGAGCGGGAGGCAGCCCAGACCCTCCTCGGCCGAAGGGCGAGCACAGGCCTAGGGGCGAAACCGGCAAGCGCTGCTTTGCTGAGCACACACGCACTGGGGCTGAGCTTGCTTTCCCGAGGAGAGTTTCCCTTTCGAGAAGGCAGCTCCCAGAAGCTCGTTTTGTGCCCTTTCTGAGATGGGCCCTTGGTGGGTCCCTCCCGAGCAGGCGAAGGGTGGGTGCTGGGACCAGTGCACACAAGGCCTTTTCAGACCCCATCCGCCTTCTCCCTGAAGGAGAGCATGTTTGGAGGTGGTTTCCAGCTCCGGTGACCCTCGGCCAAGCACCGGCGCACAGGGAGCGGGAGGCAGCCCAGACCCTCCTAGGCCGAAGGGCGAGCACAGGCCTAGGGGCGAAAGCGGCAAGCGCTGCTTTGCTGAGCACACACGCACTGGGGCTGAGCTTGCTTTCCCGAGGAGAGTTTCCCTTTCGAGAAGGCAGCTCCCAGAAGCTCGTTTTGTGCCCTTTCTGAGATGGGCCCTAGGTGGGTCCCTCCCGAGCAGGCGAAGGGTGGGGTGCTGGGGCCAGTGCACACAAGGCCTTTTCAGACCCCATCCACCTTCTCCCTGAAGGAGAGCACGTTTGGACGTGGTTTCCAGCTCCGGTGACCCTCGGCCAAGCACCGGTGCACAGGGAGCGGGAGGCAGCCCAGACCCTCCTAGGCAGAAGGGCGAGCACAGACCTAGGGGCGAAACCAGCAAGCGCTGCTTTGCTGAGCACACACGCATTGGGGCTGTGCTTGCTTTCCCGAGGAGAGTTTCCCTTTCGAGAAGGCAGCTCCCAGAAGCTCGTTTTGTGCCCTTTCTGAGATGGGCCCTAGGTGGGTCCCTCCCGAGCAGGCGAAGGGTGGGGTGCTGGGACCAGTGCACACAAGGCCTTTTCAGACCCCATCCGCCTTCTCCCTGAAGGAGAGCACGTTTGGAGGTGGTTTCCAGCTCCGGTGACCCTCGGCCAAGCACCGGTGCACAAGGAGCGGGAGGCAGCCCACACCCTCCTAGGCCGAAGGGCGAGCACAGGCCTAGGGGCGAAACCGGCAAGCGCTGCTTTGCTGAGCACACACGCACTGGGGCTGAGCTTGCTTTCCCGAGGAGAGTTTCCCTTTCGAGAAGGCAGCTCCCAGAAGCTCGTTTTGTGCCTTTTCTGAGATGGGCCATAGGTGGGTCCCTCCCTAGCAGGCGGAGGGTGGGGTGCTGGGGCCAGTGCACACAAGGCCTTTTCAGACCCCATCCGCCTTGTCCCTGAAGGAGAGCACGTTTGGACGTGGTTTCCAGCTCCGGTGACCCTCGGCCAAGCACCGGTGCACAGGGAGCGGGAGGCAGCCCAGACCCTCCTCGGCCGAAGGGCGAGCACAGGCCTAGGGACGAAACCGGCAAGCGCTGCTTTGCTGAGCACACACGCACTGGAGCTGAGCTTGCTTTCCCGAGGAGAGTTTCCCTTTCGAGAAGGCAGCTCCCAGAAGCTCGTTTTGTGCCCTTTCTGAGATGGGCCCTAGGTGGGTCCCTCCCGAGCAGGCGAAGTGTGGGGTGCTGGGGCCAGTGCACACAAGGCCTTTTCAGACCCCATCCGCCTTCTCCCTGAAGGAGAGCACGTTTGGAGGTGGTTTCCAGCTCCGGTGACCCTCGGCCAAGCACCGGTGCACAGGGAGCGGGAGGCAGCCCAGACCCTCCTCGGCCGAAGGGCGAGCACAGGCCTAGGGACGAAACCGGCAAGCGCTGCTTTGCTGAGCACACACGCACTGCGGCTGAGCTTGCTTTCCCGAGGAGAGTTTCCCTTTCGAGAAGGCAGCTCCCAGAAGCTCGTTTTGTGCCCTTTCTGAGATGGGCCCTAGGTGGGTCCCTCCCGAGGAGGCGAAGGGTGGGGTGCTGGGACCAGTGCACACAAGGCCTTTTCAGACCCCATCCGCCTTCTCCCTGAAGGAGAGCACGTTTGGAGGTGGTTTCCAGCTCCGGTGAACCTCGGCCAAGCACCGGTGCACAAGGAGCGGGAGGCAGCCCAGACCCTCCTCGGCCGAAGGGCGAGCACAGGCCTAGGGGCGAAAGCGGCAAGCGCTGCTTTGCTGAGCACACACGCACTGGGGCTGAGCTTGCTTTCCCGAGGAGAGTTTCCCTTTCGAGAAGGCAGCTCCCAGAAGCTCGTTTTGTGCCCTTTCTGAGATGGGCCCTAGGTGGGTCCCTCCCTAGCAGGCGGAGGGTGGGGTGCTGGGACCAGTGCACACAAGGCCTTTTCAGACCCCATCCGCCTTCTCCCTGAAGGAGAGCACGTTTGGAGGTGGTTTCCAGCTCCGGTGAACCTCGGCCAAGCACCGGTGCACAAGGAGCGGGAGGCAGCCCACACCCTCCTCGGCCGAAGGGCGAGCACAGGCCTAGGGGCGAAACCGGCAAGCGCTGCTTTGCTGAGCACACACGCACTGGGGCTGAGCTTGCTTTCCCGAGGAGAGTTTCCCTTTCGAGAAGGCAGCTCCCAGAAGCTCGTTTTGTGCCCTTTCTGAGATGGGCCCTAGGTGGGTCCCTCCCTAGCAGGCGGAGGGTGGGGTGTTGGGGCCAGTGCACACAAGGCCTTTTCAGACCCCATCCGCCTTCTCCCTGAAGGAGAGCATGTTTGGAGGTGGTTTCCAGCTCCGGTGACCCTCGGCCAAGCACCGGTGCACAGGGAGCGCGAGGCAGCCCAGACCCTCCTCGGCCGAAGGGCGAGCACAGGCCTAGGGGCGAAACCGGCAAGCGCTGATTTGCTGAGCAAACACGCACTGGGGCTGAGCTTGCTTTCCCGAGGAGAGTTTCCCTTTCGAGAAGGCAGCTCCCAGAAGCTCGTTTTGTGCCCTTTCTGAGATGGGCCCTAGGTGGGTCCCTCCCTAGCAGGCGGAGGGTGGGGTGCTGGGACCAGTGCACACAAGGCCTTTTCAGACCCCATCCGCCTTCTCCCTGAAGGAGAGCATGTTTGGAGGTGGTTTCCAGCTCCGGTGACCCTCGGCCAAGCACCGGTGCACAGGGAGCGGGAGGCAGCCCAGACCCTCCTCGGCCGAAGGGCGAGCACAGGCCTAGGGGCGAAAGCGGCAAGCGCTGCTTTGCTGAGCACACACGCACTGGGGCTGAGCTTGCTTTCCCGAGGAGAGTTTCCCTTTCGAGAAGGCAGCTCCCAGAAGCTCGTTTTGTGCCCTTTCTGAGATGGGCCCTAGGTGGGTCCCTCCCGAGCAGGCGAAGGGTGGGGTGCTGGGGCCAGTGCACACAAGGCCTTTTCAGACCCCATCTGCCTTCTCCCTGAAGGAGAGCACGTTTGGAGGTGGTTTCCAGCTCCGGTGACCCTCGGCCAAGCACCGGCGCACAGGGAGCGGGAGGCAGCCCAGACCCTCCTAGGCCGAAGGGCGAGCACAGGCCTAGGGGCGAAAGCGGCAAGCGCTGCTTTGCTGAGCACACACGCACTGGAGCTGAGCTTGCTTTCCCGAGGAGAGTTTCCCTTTCGAGAAGGCAGCTCCCAGAAGCTCGTTTTGTGCCCTTTCTGAGATGGGCCCTAGGTGGGTCCCTCCCGAGCAGGCGAAGGGTGGGGTGCTGGGGCCAGTGCACACAAGGCCTTTTCAGACCCCATCCGCCTTCTCCCTGAAGGAGAGCACGTTTGGACGTGGTTTCCAGCTCCGGTGACCCTCGGCCAAGCACCGGTGCACAGGGAGCGGGAGGCAGCCCAGACCCTCCTAGGCCGAAGGGCGAGCACAGGCCTAGGGGCGAAACCAGCAAGCGCTGCTTTGCTGAGCACACACGCATTGGGCTGTGCTTGCTTTCCCGAGGAGAGTTTCCCTTTCGAGAAGGCAGCTCCCAGAAGCTCGTTTTGTGCCCTTTCTGAGATGGGCCCTAGGTGGGTCCCTCCCGAGCAGGCGAAGGGTGGGGTGCTGGGACCAGTGCACACAAGGCCTTTTCAGACCCCATCCGCCTTCTCCCTGAAGGAGAGCACGTTTGGAGGTGGTTTCCAGCTCCGGTGACCCTCGGCCAAGCACCGGTGCACAAGGAGCGGGAGGCAGCCCACACCCTCCTAGGCCGAAGGGCGAGCACAGGCCTAGGGGCGAAACCGGCAAGCGCTGCTTTGCTGAGCACACACGCACTGGGGCTGAGCTTGCTTTCCCGAGGAGAGTTTCCCTTTCGAGAAGGCAGCTCCCAGAAGCTCGTTTTGTGCCTTTTCTGAGATGGGCCATAGGTGGGTCCCTCCCTAGCAGGCGGAGGGTGGGGTGCTGGGGCCAGTGCACACAAGGCCTTTTCAGACCCCATCCGCCTTCTCCCTGAAGGAGAGCACGTTTGGAGGTGGTTTCCAGCTCCGGTGACCCTCGGCCAAGCACCGGTGCACAGGGAGCGGGAGGCAGCCCAGACCCTCCTCGGCCGAAGGGCGAGCACAGGCCTAGGGACGAAACCGGCAAGCGCTGCTTTGCTGAGCACACACGCACTGCGGCTGAGCTTGCTTTCCCGAGGAGAGTTTCCCTTTCGAGAAGGCAGCTCCCAGAAGCTCGTTTTGTGCCCTTTCTGAGATGGGCCCTAGGTGGGTCCCTCCCGAGGAGGCGAAGGGTGGGGTGCTGGGACCAGTGCACACAAGGCCTTTTCAGACCCCATCCGCCTTCTCCCTGAAGGAGAGCACGTTTGGAGGTGGTTTCCAGCTCCGGTGAACCTCGGCCAAGCACCGGTGCACAAGGAGCGGGAGGCAGCCCAGACCCTCCTCGGCCGAAGGGCGAGCACAGGCCTAGGGGCGAAAGCGGCAAGCGCTGCTTTGCTGAGCACACACGCACTGGGGCTGAGCTTGCTTTCCCGAGGAGAGTTTCCCTTTCGAGAAGGCAGCTCCCAGAAGCTCGTTTTGTGCCCTTTCTGAGATGGGCCCTAGGTGGGTCCCTCCCTAGCAGGCGGAGGGTGGGGTGCTGGGACCAGTGCACACAAGGCCTTTTCAGACCCCATCCGCCTTCTCCCTGAAGGAGAGCACGTTTGGAGGTGGTTTCCAGCTCCGGTGAACCTCGGCCAAGCACCGGTGCACAAGGAGCGGGAGGCAGCCCACACCCTCCTCGGCCGAAGGGCGAGCACAGGCCTAGGGGCGAAACCGGCAAGCGCTGCTTTGCTGAGCACACACGCACTGGGGCTGAGCTTGCTTTCCCGAGGAGAGTTTCCCTTTCGAGAAGGCAGCTCCCAGAAGCTCGTTTTGTGCCCTTTCTGAGATGGGCCCTAGGTGGGTCCCTCCCTAGCAGGCGGAGGGTGGGGTGCTGGGACCAGTGCACACAAGGCCTTTTCAGACCCCATCCGCCTTCTCCCTGAAGGAGAGCACGTTTGGAGGTGGTTTCCAGCTCCGGTGAACCTCGGCCAAGCACCGGTGCACAAGGAGCGGGAGGCAGCCCACACCCTCCTCGGCCGAAGGGCGAGCACAGGCCTAGGGGCGAAACCGGCAAGCACTGCTTTGCTGAGCACACACGCACTGGGGCTGAGCTTGCTTTCCCGAGGAGAGTTTCCCTTTCGAGAAGGCAGCTCCCAGAAGCTCGTTTTGTGCCCTTTCTGAGATGGGCCCTTGGTGGGTCCCTCCCGAGCAGGCGAAGGGTGGGTGCTGGGACCAGTGCACACAAGGCCTTTTCAGACCCCATCCGCCTTCTCCCTGAAGGAGAGCATGTTTGGAGGTGGTTTCCAGCTCCGGTGACCCTCGGCCAAGCACCGGTGCACAGGGAGCGCGAGGCAGCCCAGACCCTCCTCGGCCGAAGGGCGAGCACAGGCCTAGGGGCGAAACCGGCAAGCGCTGATTTGCTGAGCAAACACGCACTGGGGCTGAGCTTGCTTTCCCGAGGAGAGTTTCCCTTTCGAGAAGGCAGCTCCCAGAAGCTCGTTTTGTGCCCTTTCTGAGATGGGCCCTAGGTGGGTCCCTCCCTAGCAGGCGGAGGGTGGGGTGCTGGGACCAGTGCACACAAGGCCTTTTCAGACCCCATCCGCCTTCTCCCTGAAGGAGAGCATGTTTGGAGGTGGTTTCCAGCTCCGGTGACCCTCGGCCAAGCACCGGTGCACAGGGAGCGGGAGGCAGCCCAGACCCTCCTCGGCCGAAGGGCGAGCACAGGCCTAGGGGCGAAAGCGGCAAGCGCTGCTTTGCTGAGCACACACGCACTGGGGCTGAGCTTGCTTTCCCGAGGAGAGTTTCCCTTTCGAGAAGGCAGCTCCCAGAAGCTCGTTTTGTGCCCTTTCTGAGATGGGCCCTAGGTGGGTCCCTCCCGAGCAGGCGAAGGGTGGGGTGCTGGGGCCAGTGCACACAAGGCCTTTTCAGACCCCATCTGCCTTCTCCCTGAAGGAGAGCACGTTTGGAGGTGGTTTCCAGCTCCGGTGACCCTCGGCCAAGCACCGGCGCACAGGGAGCGGGAGGCAGCCCAGACCCTCCTAGGCCGAAGGGCGAGCACAGGCCTAGGGGCGAAAGCGGCAAGCGCTGCTTTGCTGAGCACACACGCACTGGGGCTGAGCTTGCTTTCCCGAGGAGAGTTTCCCTTTCGAGAAGGCAGCTCCCAGAAGCTCGTTTTGTGCCCTTTCTGAGATGGGCCCTAGGTGGGTCCCTCCCGAGCAGGCGAAGGGTGGGGTGCTGGGGCCAGTGCACACAAGGCCTTTTCAGACCCCATCCGCCTTCTCCCTGAAGGAGAGCACGTTTGGACGTGGTTTCCAGCTCCGGTGACCCTCGGCCAAGCACCGGTGCACAGGGAGCGGGAGGCAGCCCAGACCCTCCTAGGCAGAAGGGCGAGCACAGGCCTAGGGGCGAAACCAGCAAGCGCTGCTTTGCTGAGCACACACGCATTGGGCTGTGCTTGCTTTCCCGAGGAGAGTTTCCCTTTCGAGAAGGCAGCTCCCAGAAGCTCGTTTTGTGCCCTTTCTGAGATGGGCCCTAGGTGGGTCCCTCCCGAGCAGGCGAAGGGTGGGGTGCTGGGACCAGTGCACACAAGGCCTTTTCAGACCCCATCCGACTTCTCCCTGAAGGAGAGCACGTTTGGAGGTGGTTTCCAGCTCCGGTGACCCTCGGCCAAGCACCGGTGCACAAGGAGCGGGAGGCAGCCCACACCCTCCTCGGCCGAAGGGCGAGCACAGGCCTAGGGGCGAAACCGGCAAGCGCTGCTTTGCTGAGCACACACGCACTGGGGCTGAGCTTGCTTTCCCGAGGAGAGTTTCCCTTTCGAGAAGGCAGCTCCCAGAAGCTCGTTTTGTGCCCTTTCTGAGATGGGCCCTTGGTGGGTCCCTCCCGAGCAGGCGAAGGGTGGGTGCTGGGACCAGTGCACACAAGGCCTTTTCAGACCCCATCTGCCTTCTCCCTGAAGGAGAGCACGTTTGGAGGTGGTTTCCAGCTCCGGTGACCCTCGGCCAAGCACTGGTGCACAGGGAGCGGTAGGCAGCCCAGACCCTCCTAGGCCTAAGGGCGAGCACAGGCCTAGGGGCGAAACCGGCAAGCGCTGCTTTGCTGAGCAAACACGCACTGGGGCTGAGCTTTCTTTCCCGAGGAGAGTTTCCCTTTCGAGAAGGCAGCTCCCAGAAGCTCGTTTTGTGTCCTTTCTGAGATGGGCCCTAGGTGGGTCCCTCCCTAGCAGGCGGAGGGTGGGGTGCTGGGACCAGTGCACACAAGGCCTTTTCAGTCCCCATCCGCCTTCTCCCTGAAGGAGAGCACGTTTGGAGGTGGTTTCCAGCTCCGGTGACCCTCGGCCAAGCACCGGCGCACAGGGAGCGGGAGGCAGCCCAGACCCTCCTAGGCCGAAGGGCGAGCACAGGCCTAGGGGCGAAACCGGCAAGCGCTGCTTTGCTGAGCACACACGCACTGGGGCTGAGCTTGCTTTCCCGAGGAGAGTTTCCCTTTCGAGAAGGCAGCTCCCAGAAGCTCGTTTTGTGCCCTTTCTGAGATGGGCCCTAGGTGGGTCCCTCCCGAGCAGGCGAAGGGTGGGGTGCTGGGGCCAGTGCACACAAGGCCTTTTCAGACCCCATCCGCCTTCTCCCTGAAGGAGAGCACGTTTGGAGGTGGTTTCCAGCTCCGGTGACCCTCGGCCAAGCACCGGCGCACAGGGAGCGGGAGGCAGCCCAGACCCTCCTAGGCCGAAGGGCGAGCACAGGCCTAGGGGCGAAAGCGGCAAGCGCTGCTTTGCTGAGCACACACGCACTGGGGCTGAGCTTGCTTTCCCGAGGAGAGTTTCCCTTTCGAGAAGGCAGCTCCCAGAAGCTCGTTTTGTGCCCTTTCTGAGATGGGCCCTAGGTGGGTCCCTCCCGAGCAGGCGAAGGGTGGGGTGCTGGGGCCAGTGCACACAAGGCCTTTTCAGACCCCATCCGCCTTCTCCCTGAAGGAGAGCACGTTTGGAGGTGGTTTCCAGCTCCGGTGACCCTCGGCCAAGCACCGGTGCACAGGGAGCGGGAGGCAGCCCAGACCCTCCTAGGCAGAAGGGCGAGCACAGGCCTAGGGGCGAAACCGGCAAGCGCTGCTTTGCTGAGCACACACGCACTGGGGCTGAGCTTGCTTTCCCGAGGAGAGTTTCCCTTTCGAGAAGGCAGCTCCCAGAAGCTCGTTTTGTGCCCTTTCTGAGATGGGCCCTAGGTGGGTCCCTCCCGAGCAGGCGAAGGGTGGGGTGCTGGGACCAGTGCACACAAGGCCTTTTCAGACCCCATCCGCCTTCTCCCTGAAGGAGAGCACGTTTGGAGGTGGTTTCCAGCTCCGGTGACCCTCGGCCAAGCACCGGTGCACAGGGAGCGGGAGGCAGCCCACACCCTCCTCGGCCGAAGGGCGAGCACAGGCCTAGGGGCGAAACCAGCAAGCGCTGCTTTGCTGAGCAAACACGCACTGGGGCTGAGCTTTCTTTCCCGAGGAGAGTTTCCCTTTCGAGAAGGCAGCTCCCAGAAGCTCGTTTTGTGCCCTTTCTGAGATGGGCCCTAGGTGGGTCCCTCCCTAGCAGGCGGAGGGTGGGGTGCTGGGGCCAGTGCACACAAGGCCTTTTCAGACCCCATCCGCCTTCTCCCTGAAGGAGAGCACGTTTGGAGGTGGTTTCCAGCTCCGGTGACCCTCGGCCAAGCACCGGTGCACAGGGAGCGGGAGGCAGCCCAGACCCTCCTAGGCCGAAGGGCGAGCACAGGCCTAGGGGCGAAACACGCAAGCGTACCTTTGCTGAGCACACACGCATTGGGGCTGTGCTTGCTTTCCCGAGGAGAGTTTCCCTTTCGAGAAGGCAGCTCCCAGAAGCTCGTTTTGTGCCCTTTCTGAGATGGGCCCTAGGTGGGTCCCTCCCTAGCAGGCGAAGGGTGGGGTGCCTGGAGCAGTGCACACAAGGCCTTTTCAGACCCCATCCGCCTTCTCCCTGAAGGAGAGCACGTTTGGACGTGGTTTCCAGCTCCGGTGACCCTCGGCCAAGCACCGGTGCACAGGGAGCGGGAGGCAGCCCAGACCCTCCTCGGCCGAAGGGCGAGCACAGGCCTAGGGGCGAAACCGGCAAGCGCTGCTTTGCTGAGCACACACGCACTGGGGCTGAGCTTGCTTTCCCGAGGAGAGTTTCCCTTTCGAGAAGGCAGCTCGCAGAAGCTCGTTTTGTGCCTTTTCTGAGATGGGCCATAGGTGGGTCCCTCCCTAGCAGGCGGAGGGTGGGGTGCTGGGGCCAGTGCACACAAGGCCTTTTCAGACCCCATCCGCCTTGTCCCTGAAGGAGAGCACGTTTGGAGGTGGTTTCCAGCTCCGGTGACCCTCGGCCAAGAACCGGTGCACAGGGAGCGGAGGCAGCCCAGACCCTCCTCGGCCGAAGGGCGAGCACAGGCCTAGGGGCGAAACCGGCAAGCGCTGCTTTGCTGAGCACACACGCACTGGCGCTGAGCTTGCTTTCCCGAGGAGAGTTTCACTTTCGAGAAGGCAGCTCCCAGAAGCTCGTTTTGTGCCCTTTCTAAGATGGGCCCTAGGTGGGTCCCTCCCGAGCAGGCGAAGTGTGGGGTGCTGGGGCCAGTGCACACAAGGCCTTTTCAGACCCCATCCGCCTTCTCCCTGAAGGAGAGCACGTTTGGAGGTGGTTTCCAGCTCCGGTGACCCTCGGCCAAGCACCGGTGCACAGGGAGCGGGAGGCAGCCCAGACCCTCCTCGGCCGAAGGGCGAGCACAGGCCTAGGGACGAAACCGGCAAGCGCTGCTTTGCTGAGCACACACGCACTGGGGCTGAGCTTGCTTTCCCGAGGAGAGTTTCCCTTTCGAGAAGGCAGCTCCCAGAAGCTCGTTTTGTGCCCTTTCTGAGATGGGCCCTAGGTGGGTCCCTCCCGAGGAGGCGAAGGGTGGGGTGCTGGGACCAGTGCACACAAGGCCTTTTCAGACCCCATCCGCCTTCTCCCTGAAGGAGAGCACGTTTGGAGGTGGTTTCCAGCTCCGGTAAACCTCGGCCAAGCACCGGTGCACAGGGAGCGGGAGGCAGCCCAGACCCTCCTGGGCCGAAGGGCGAGCACAGGCCTAGGGGCGAAACCGGCAAGCGCTGCTTTGCTGAGCACACACGCACTGGGGCTGAGCTTGCTTTCCCGAGGAGAGTTTCCCTTTCGAGAAGGCAGCTCCCAGAAGCTCGTTTTGTGCCCTTTCTGAGATGGGCCCTAGGTGGGTCCCTCCCGAGCAGGCGAAGTGTGGGGTGTTGGGACCAGTGCACACAAGGCCTTTTCAGACCCCATCCGCCTTCTCCCTGAAGGAGAGCACGTTTGGAGGTGGTTTCCAGCTCCGGTGACCCTCGGCCAAGCACCGGCGCACAGGGAGCGGGAGGCAGCCCAGACCCTCCTAGGCCGAAGGGCGAGCACAGGCCTAGGGGCGAAACACGCAAGCGTACCTTTGCTGAGCACACACGCATTGGGGCTGTGCTTGCTTTCCCGAGGAGAGTTTCCCTTTCGAGAAGGCAGCTCCCAGAAGCTCGTTTTGTGCCCTTTCTGAGATGGGCCCTAGGTGGGTCCCTCCCGAGCAGGCGAAGGGTGGGGTGCCTGGAGCAGTGCACACAAGGCCTTTTCAGACCCCATCCGCCTTCTCCCTGAAGGAGAGCACGTTTGGACGTGGTTTCCAGCTCCGGTGACCCTCGGCCAAGCACCGGTGCACAGGGAGCGGGAGGCAGCCCAGACCCTCCTCGGCCGAAGGGCGAGCACAGGCCTAGGGGCGAAACCGGCAAGCGCTGCTTTGCTGAGCACACACGCACTGGGGCTGAGCTTGCTTTCCCGAGGAGAGTTTCCCTTTCGAGAAGGCAGCTCCCAGAAGCTCGTTTTGTGCCTTTTCTGAGATGGGCCATAGGTGGGTCCCTCCCTAGCAGGCGGAGGGTGGGGTGCTGGGGCCAGTGCACACAAGGCCTTTTCAGACCCCATCCGCCTTGTCCCTGAAGGAGAGCACGTTTGGAGGTGGTTTCCAGCTCCGGTGACCCTCGGCCAAGAACCGGTGCACAGGGAGCGGAGGCAGCCCAGACCCTCCTCGGCCGAAGGGCGAGCACAGGCCTAGGGGCGAAACCGGCAAGCGCTGCTTTGCTGAGCACACACGCACTGGGGCTGAGCTTGCTTTCCCGAGGAGAGTTTCACTTTCGAGAAGGCAGCTCCCAGAAGCTCGTTTTGTGCCCTTTCTGAGATGGGCCCTAGGTGGGTCCCTCCCGAGCAGGCGAAGTGTGGGGTGCTGGGGCCAGTGCACACAAGGCCTTTTCAGACCCCATCCGCCTTCTCCCTGAAGGAGAGCACGTTTGGAGGTGGTTTCCAGCTCCGGTGACCCTCGGCCAAGCACCGGTGCACAGGGAGCGGGAGGCAGCCCAGACCCTCCTCGGCCGAAGGGCGAGCACAGGCCTAGGGACGAAACCGGCAAGCGCTGCTTTGCTGAGCACACACGCACTGGGGCTGAGCTTGCTTTCCCGAGGAGAGTTTCCCTTTCGAGAAGGCAGCTCCCAGAAGCTCGTTTTGTGCCCTTTCTGAGATGGGCCCTAGGTGGGTCCCTCCCGAGGAGGCGAAGGGTGGGGTGCTGGGACCAGTGCACACAAGGCCTTTTCAGACCCCATCCGCCTTCTCCCTGAAGGAGAGCACGTTTGGAGGTGGTTTCCAGCTCCGGTGAACCTCGGCCAAGCACCGGTGCACAAGGAGCGGGAGGCAGCCCACACCCTCCTCGGCCGAAGGGCGAGCACAGGCCTAGGGGCGAAACCGGCAAGCGCTGCTTTGCTGAGCACACACGCACTGGGGCTGAGCTTGCTTTCCCGAGGAGAGTTTCCCTTTCGAGAAGGCAGCTCCCAGAAGCTCGTTTTGTGCCCTTTCTGAGATGGGCCCTTGGTGGGTCCCTCCCGAGCAGGCGAAGGGTGGGTGCTGGGACCAGTGCACACAAGGCCTTTTCAGACCCCATCCGCCTTCTACCTGAAGGAGAGCATGTTTGGAGGTGGTTTCCAGCTCCGGTGACCCTCGGCCAAGCACCGGTGCACAGGGAGCGCGAGGCAGCCCAGACCCTCCTCGGCCGAAGGGCGAGCACAGGCCTAGGGGCGAAACCGGCAAGCGCTGCTTTGCTGAGCAAACACGCACTGGGGCTGAGCTTTCTTTCCCGAGGAGAGTTTCCCTTTCGAGAAGGCAGCTCCCAGAAGCTCGTTTTGTGCCCTTTCTGAGATGGGCCCTAGGTGGGTCCCTCCCTAGCAGGCGGAGGGTGGGGTGCTGGGACCAGTGCACACAAGGCCTTTTCAGACCCCATCCGCCTTCTCCCTGAAGGAGAGCACGTTTGGAGGTGGTTTCCAGCTCCGGTGACCCTCGGCCAAGCACCGGCACACAGGGAGCGGGAGGCAGCCCAGACCCTCCTGGGCCGAAGGGCGAGCACAGGCCTAGGGGCGAAACCGGCAAGCGCTGCTTTGCTGAGCACACACGCACTGGGGCTGAGCTTGCTTTCCCGAGGAGAGTTTCCCTTTCGAGAAGGCAGCTCCCAGAAGCTCGTTTTGTGCCCTTTCTGAGATGGGCCCTAGGTGGGTCCCTCCCGAGCAGGCGAAGTGTGGGGTGTTGGGACCAGTGCACACAATGCCTTTTCAGACCCCATCCGCCTTCTCCCTGAAGGAGAGCACGTTTGGAGGTGGTTTCCAGCTCCGGTGACCCTCGGCCAAGCACCGGCGCACAGGGAGCGGGAGGCAGCCCAGACCCTCCTAGGCCGAAGGGCGAGCACAGGCCTAGGGGCGAAACACGCAAGCGTACCTTTGCTGAGCACACACGCATTGGGGCTGTGCTTGCTTTCCCGAGGAGAGTTTCCCTTTCGAGAAGGCAGCTCCCAGAAGCTCGTTTTGTGCCCTTTCTGAGATGGGCCCTAGGTGGGTCCCTCCCGAGCAGGCGAAGGGTGGGGTGCCTGGAGCAGTGCACACAAGGCCTTTTCAGACCCCATCCGCCTTCTCCCTGAAGGAGAGCACGTTTGGACGTGGTTTCCAGCTCCGGTGACCCTCGGCCAAGCACCGGTGCACAGGGAGCGGGAGGCAGCCCAGACCCTCCTCGGCCGAAGGGCGAGCACAGGCCTAGGGGCGAAACCGGCAAGCGCTGCTTTGCTGAGCACACACGCACTGGGGCTGAGCTTGCTTTCCCGAGGAGAGTTTCCCTTTCGAGAAGGCAGCTCCCAGAAGCTCGTTTTGTGCCTTTTCTGAGATGGGCCATAGGTGGGTCCCTCCCTAGCAGGCGGAGGGTGGGGTGCTGGGGCCAGTGCACACAAGGCCTTTTCAGACCCCATCCGCCTTGTCCCTGAAGGAGAGCACGTTTGGAGGTGGTTTCCATCTCCGGTGACCCTCGGCCAAGAACCGGTGCACAGGGAGCGGAGGCAGCCCAGACCCTCCTCGGCCGAAGGGCGAGCACAGGCCTAGGGGCGAAACCGGCAAGCGCTGCTTTGCTGAGCACACACGCACTGGGGCTGAGCTTGCTTTCCCGAGGAGAGTTTCACTTTCGAGAAGGCAGCTCCCAGAAGCTCGTTTTGTGCCCTTTCTGAGATGGGCCCTAGGTGGGTCCCTCCCGAGCAGGCGAAGTGTGGGGTGCTGGGGCCAGTGCACACAAGGCCTTTTCAGACCCCATCCGCCTTCTCCCTGAAGGAGAGCACGTTTGGAGGTGGTTTCCAGCTCCGGTGACCCTCGGCCAAGCACCGGTGCACAGGGAGCGGGAGGCAGCCCAGACCCTCCTCGGCCGAAGGGCGAGCACAGGCCTAGGGACGAAACCGGCAAGCGCTGCTTTGCTGAGCACACACGCACTGGGGCTGAGCTTGCTTTCCCGAGGAGAGTTTCCCTTTCGAGAAGGCAGCTCCCAGAAGCTCGTTTTGTGCCCTTTCTGAGATGGGCCCTAGGTGGGTCCCTCCCGAGGAGGCGAAGGGTGGGGTGCTGGGACCAGTGCACACAAGGCCTTTTCAGACCCCATCCGCCTTCTCCCTGAAGGAGAGCACGTTTGGAGGTGGTTTCCAGCTCCGGTGAACCTCGGCCAAGCACCGGTGCACAAGGAGCGGGAGGCAGCCCACACCCTCCTCGGCCGAAGGGCGAGCACAGGCCTAGGGGCGAAACCGGCAAGCGCTGCTTTGCTGAGCACACACGCACTGGGGCTGAGCTTGCTTTCCCGAGGAGAGTTTCCCTTTCGAGAAGGCAGCTCCCAGAAGCTCGTTTTGTGCCCTTTCTGAGATGGGCCCTTGGTGGGTCCCTCCCGAGCAGGCGAAGGGTGGGTGCTGGGACCAGTGCACACAAGGCCTTTTCAGACCCCATCCGCCTTCTACCTGAAGGAGAGCATGTTTGGAGGTGGTTTCCAGCTCCGGTGACCCTCGGCCAAGCACCGGTGCACAGGGAGCGGGAGGCAGCCCAGACCCTCCTAGGCCGAAGGGCGAGCACAGGCCTAGGGGCGAAACCGGCAAGCGCTGCTTTGCTGAGCAAACACGCACTGGGGCTGAGCTTTCTTTCCCGAGGAGAGTTTCCCTTTCGAGAAGGCAGCTCCCAGAAGCTCGTTTTGTGCCCTTTCTGAGATGGGCCCTAGGTGGGTCCCTCCCTAGCAGGCGGAGGGTGGGGTGCTGGGACCAGTGCACACAAGGCCTTTTCAGACCCCATCCGCCTTCTCCCTGAAGGAGAGCACGTTTGGAGGTGGTTTCCAGCTCCGGTGACCCTCGGCCAAGCACCGGCGCACAGGGAGCGGGAGGCAGTCCAGACCCTCCTCGGCCGAAGGGCGAGCACAGGCCTAGGGGCGAAAGCGGCAAGCGCTGCTTTGCTGAGCACACACGCACTGGGGCTGAGCTTGCTTTCCCGAGGAGAGTTTCCCTTTCGAGAAGGCAGCTCCCAGAAGCTCGTTTTGTGCCCTTTCTGAGATGGGCCCTAGGTGGGTCCCTCCCGAGCAGGCGAAGGGTGGGGTGCTAGGGCCAGTGCACACAAGGCCTTTTCAGACCCCATCCGCCTTCTCCCTGAAGGAGAGCACGTTTGGAGGTGGTTTCCAGCTCCGGTGACCCTCGGCCAAGCACCGGCGCACAGGGAGCGGGAGGCAGCCCAGACCCTCCTAGGCCGAAGGGCGAGCACAGGCCTAGGGGCGAAAGCGGCAAGCGCTGCTTTGCTGAGCACACACGCACTGGGGCTGAGCTTGCTTTCCCGAGGAGAGTTTCCCTTTCGAGAAGGCCGCTCCCAGAAGCTCGTTTTGTGCCCTTTCTGAGATGGGCCCTAGGTGGGTCCCTCCCGAGCAGGCGAAGGGTGGGGTGCTGGGGCCAGTGCACACAAGGCCTTTTCAGACCCCATCCGCCTTCTCCCTGAAGGAGAGCACGTTTGGAGGTGGTTTCCAGCTCCGGTGACCCTCGGCCAAGCACCGGTGCACAGGGAGCGGGAGGCAGCCCAGACCCTCCTAGGCAGAAGGGCGAGCACAGGCCTAGGGGCGAAACCAGCAAGCGCTGCTTTGCTGAGCACACACGCATTGGGGCTGTGCTTGCTTTCCCGAGGAGAGTTTCCCTTTCGAGAAGGCAGCTCCCAGAAGCTCGTTTTGTGCCCTTTCTGAGATGGGCCTAGGTGGGTCCCTCCCTAGCAGGCGGAGGGTGGGGTGCCTGGAGCAGTGCACACAAGGCCTTTTCAGACCCCATCCGCCTTCTCCCTGAAGGAGAGCACGTTTGGAGGTGGTTTCCAACTCCGGTGACCCTCGGCCAAGCACCGGTGCACAGGGAGCGGGAGGCAGCCCAGACCCTCCTAGGCCGAAGGGCGAGCACAGGCCTAGGGGCGAAACCCGCAAGCGTACCTTTGCTGAGCACACACGCATTGGGGCTGTGCTTGCTTTCCCGAGGAGAGTTTCCCTTTCGAGAAGGCAGCTCCCAGAAGCTCGTTTTGTGCCCTTTCTGAGATGGGCCCTAGGTGGGTCCCTCCCGAGCAGGCGAAGGGTGGGGTGCCTGGAGCAGTGCACACAAGGCCTTTTCAGACCCCATCCGCCTTCTCCCTGAAGGAGAGCACGTTTGGACGTGGTTTCCAGCTCCGGTGACCCTCGGCCAAACACCGGTGCACAGGGAGCGGGAGGCAGCCCACACCCTCCTCGGCCGAAGGGCGAGCACAGGCCTAGGGGCGAAACCGGCAAGCGCTGCTTTGCTGAGCACACACGCACTGGGGCTGAGCTTGCTTTCCCGAGGAGAGTTTCCCTTTCGAGAAGGCAGCTCCCAGAAGCTCGTTTTGTGCCCTTTCTGAGATGGGCCCTAGGTGGGTCCCTCCCTAGCAGGCGGAGGGTGGGGTGCTGGGACCAGTGCACACAAGGCCTTTTCAGACCCCATCCGCCTTCTCCCTGAAGGAGAGCACGTTTGGAGGTGGTTTCCAGCTCCGGTGACCCTCGGCCAAGCACCGGCGCACAGGGAGCGGGAGGCAGTCCAGACCCTCCTCGGCCGAAGGGCGAGCACAGGCCTAGGGGCGAAAGCGGCAAGCGCTGCTTTGCTGAGCACACACGCACTGGGGCTGAGCTTGCTTTCCCGAGGAGAGTTTCCCTTTCGAGAAGGCAGCTCCCAGAAGCTCGTTTTGTGCCCTTTCTGAGATGGGCCCTAGGTGGGTCCCTCCCGAGCAGGCGAAGGGTGGGGTGCTAGGGCCAGTGCACACAAGGCCTTTTCAGACCCCATCCGCCTTCTCCCTGAAGGAGAGCACGTTTGGAGGTGGTTTCCAGCTCCGGTGACCCTCGGCCAAGCACCGGCGCACAGGGAGCGGGAGGCAGCCCAGACCATCCTAGGCCGAAGGGCAAGCACAGGCCTAGGGGCGAAAGCGGCAAGCGCTGCTTTGCTGAGCACACACGCACTGGGGCTGAGCTTGCTTTCCCGAGGAGAGTTTCCCTTTCGAGAAGGCAGCTCCCAGAAGCTCGTTTTGTGCCCTTTCTGAGATGGGCCCTAGGTGGGTCCCTCCCTAGCAGGCGGAGGGTGGGGTGCTGGGACCAGTGCACACAAGGCCTTTTCAGACCCCATCCACCTTCTCCCTGAAGGAGAGCACGTTTGGAGGTGGTTTCCAGCTCCGGTGACCCTCGGCCAAGCACCGGCGCACAGGGAGCGGGAGGCAGCCCAGACCCTCCTGGGCCGAAGGGCGAGCACAGGCCTAGGGGCGAAACCGGCAAGCGCTGCTTTGCTGAGCACACACGCACTAGGGCTGAGCTTCCTTCCCGAGGAGAGTTTCCCTTTCGAGAAGGCAGCTCCCAGAAGCTCGTTTTGTGCCCTTTCTGAGATGGGCCCTAGGTGGGTCCCTCCCGAGCAGGCGAAGGGTGGGGTGCTGGGGCCAGTGCACACAAGGCCTTTTCAGACCCCATCCGCCTTCTCCCTGAAGGAGAGCACGTTTGGAGGTGGTTTCCAGCTCCGGTGACCCTCAGACAAGCAGCGGCGCACAGGGAACAAGAGGCAGCCCAGACCCTCCTCGGCCGAAGGGCGAGCACAGGCCTAGGGACGAAACCGGCAAGCGCTGCTTTGCTGAGCACACACGCACTGGGGCTGAGCTTGCTTTCCCGAGGAGAGTTTCCCTTTCGAGAAGGCAGCTCCCAGAAGCTCATTTTGTGCCCTTTCTGAGATGGGCCCTAGGTGGGTCCCTCCCGAGGAGGCGAAGGGTGGGGTGCTGGGACCAGTGCACACAAGGCCTTTTCAGACCCCATCCGCCTTCTCCCTGAAGGAGAGCACGTTTGGAGGTGGTTTCCAGCTCCGGTGAACCTCGGCCAAGCACCGGTGCACAAGGAGCGGGAGGCAGCCCACACCCTCCTCGGCCGAAGGGCGAGCACAGGCCTAGGGGCGAAACCGGCAAGCGCTGCTTTGCTGAGCACACACGCACTGGGGCTGAGCTTGCTTTCCCGAGGAGAGTTTCCCTTTCGAGAAGGCAGCTCCCAGAAGCTCGTTTTGTGCCCTTTCTGAGATGGGCCCTTGGTGGGTCCCTCCCGAGCAGGCGAAGGGTGGGTGCTGGGACCAGTGCACACAAGGCCTTTTCAGACCCCATCCGCCTTCTACCTGAAGGAGAGCATGTTTGGAGGTGGTTTCCAGCTCCGGTGACCCTCGGCCAAGCACCGGTGCACAGGGAGCGCGAGGCAGCCCAGACCCTCCTCGGCCGAAGGGCGAGCACAGGCCTAGGGGCGAAACCGGCAAGCGCTGCTTTGCTGAGCAAACACGCACTGGGGCTGAGCTTTCTTTCCCGAGGAGAGTTTCCCTTTCGAGAAGGCAGCTCCCAGAAGCTCGTTTTGTGCCCTTTCTGAGATGGGCCCTAGGTGGGTCCCTCCCTAGCAGGCGGAGGGTGGGGTGCTGGGACCAGTGCACACAAGGCCTTTTCAGACCCCATCCGCCTTCTCCCTGAAGGAGAGCACGTTTGGAGGTGGTTTCCAGCTCCGGTGACCCTCGGCCAAGCACCGGCGCACAGGGAGCGGGAGGCAGTCCAGACCCTCCTCGGCCGAAGGGCGAGCACAGGCCTAGGGGCGAAAGCGGCAAGCGCTGCTTTGCTGAGCACACACGCACTGGGGCTGAGCTTGCTTTCCCGAGGAGAGTTTCCCTTTCGAGAAGGCAGCTCCCAGAAGCTCGTTTTGTGCCCTTTCTGAGATGGGCCCTAGGTGGGTCCCTCCCGAGCAGGCGAAGGGTGGGGTGCTAGGGCCAGTGCACACAAGGCCTTTTCAGACCCCATCCGCCTTCTCCCTGAAGGAGAGCACGTTTGGAGGTGGTTTCCAGCTCCGGTGACCCTCGGCCAAGCACCGGCGCACAGGGAGCGGGAGGCAGCCCAGACCCTCCTAGGCCGAAGGGCGAGCACAGGCCTAGGGGCGAAAGCGGCAAGCGCTGCTTTGCTGAGCACACACGCACTGGGGCTGAGCTTGCTTTCCCGAGGAGAGTTTCCCTTTCGAGAAGGCCGCTCCCAGAAGCTCGTTTTGTGCCCTTTCTGAGATGGGCCCTAGGTGGGTCCCTCCCGAGCAGGCGAAGGGTGGGGTGCTGGGGCCAGTGCACTCAAGGCCTTTTCAGACCCCATCCGCCTTCTCCCTGAAGGAGAGCACGTTTGGAGGTGGTTTCCAGCTCCGGTGACCCTCGGCCAAGCACCGGTGCACAGGGAGCGGGAGGCAGCCCAGACCCTCCTAGGCAGAAGGGCGAGCACAGGCCTAGGGGCGAAACCAGCAAGCGCTGCTTTGCTGAGCACACACGCATTGGGGCTGTGCTTGCTTTCCCGAGGAGAGTTTCCCTTTCGAGAAGGCAGCTCCCAGAAGCTCGTTTTGTGCCCTTTCTGAGATGGGCCCTAGGTGGGTCCCTCCCTAGCAGGCGGAGGGTGGGGTGCTGGGGCCAGTGCACACAAGGCCTTTTCAGACCCCATCCGCCTTCTCCCTGAAGGAGAGCACGTTTGGAGGTGGTTTCCAGCTCCGGTGACCCTCGGCCAAGCACCGGTGCACAGGGAGCGGGAGGCAGCCCAGACCCTCCTAGGCCGAAGGGCGAGCACAGGCCTAGGGGCGAAACCCGCAAGCGTACCTTTGCTGAGCACACACGCATTGGGGCTGTGCTTGCTTTCCCGAGGAGAGTTTCCCTTTCGAGAAGGCAGCTCCCAGAAGCTCGTTTTGTGCCCTTTCTGAGATGGGCCCTAGGTGGGTCCCTCCCGAGCAGGCGAAGGGTGGGGTGCCTGGAGCAGTGCACACAAGGCCTTTTCAGACCCCATCCGCCTTCTCCCTGAAGGAGAGCACGTTTGGACGTGGTTTCCAGCTCCGGTGACCCTCGGCCAAACACCGGTGCACAGGGAGCGGGAGGCAGCCCACACCCTCCTCGGCCGAAGGGCGAGCACAGGCCTAGGGGCGAAACCGGCAAGCGCTGCTTTGCTGAGCACACACGCACTGGGGCTGAGCTTGCTTTCCCGAGGAGAGTTTCCCTTTCGAGAAGGCAGCTCCCAGAAGCTCGTTTTGTGCCCTTTCTGAGATGGGCCATAGGTGGGTCCCTCCCTAGCAGGCGGAGGGTGGGGTGCTGGGGCCAGTGCACACAAGGCCTTTTCAGACCCCATCCGCCTTGTCCCTGAAGGAGAGCACGTTTGGAGGTGGTTTCCAGCTCCGGTGACCCTCGGCCAAGAACCGGTGCACAGGGAGCGGAGGCAGCCCAGACCCTCCTCGGCCGAAGGGCGAGCACAGGCCTAGGGGCGAAACCGGCAAGCGCTGCTTTGCTGAGCACACACGCACTGGGGCTGAGCTTGCTTTCCCGAGGAGAGTTTCCCTTTCGAGAAGGCAGCTCCCAGAAGCTAGTTTTGTGCCCTTTCTGAGATGGGCCCTAGGTGGGTCCCTCCCGAGCAGGCGAAGTGTGGGGTGCTGGGGCCAGTGCACACAAGGCCTTTTCAGACCCCATCCGCCTTCTCCCTGAAGGAGAGCACGTTTGGAGGTGGTTTCCAGCTCCGGTGACCCTCGGCCAAGCACCGGTGCACAGGGAGCGGGAGGCAGCCCAGACCCTCCTGGGCCGAAGGGCGAGCACAGGCCTAGGGGCGAAACCGGCAAGCGCTGCTTTGCTGAGCACACACGCACTGGGGCTGAGCTTGCTTTCCCGAGGAGAGTTTCCCTTTCGAGAAGGCAGCTCCCAGAAGCTCGTTTTGTGCCCTTTCTGAGATGGGCCCTAGGTGGGTCCCTCCCGAGCAGGCGAAGTGTGGGGTGCTGGGGCCAGTGCACACAAGGCCTTTTCAGACCCCATCCGCCTTCTCCCTGAAGGAGAGCACGTTTGGAGGTGGTTTCCAGCTCCGGTGACCCTTGGCCAAGCACCGGTGCACAGGGAGCGGGAGGCAGCCCAGACCCTCCTCGGCCGAAGGGCGAGCACAGGCCTAGGGGCGAAACCGGCAAGCGCTGCTTTGCTGAGCACACACGCACTGGGGCTGAGCTTGCTTTCCCGAGGAGAGTTTTCCTTTCGAGAAGGCAGCTCCCAGAAGCTCGTTTTGTGCCCTTTCTGAGATGGGCCCTAGGTGGGTCCCTCCCGAGCAGGCGAAGGGTGGGGTGCTGGGGCCAGTGCACACAAGGCCTTTTCAGACCCCATCCGCCTTCTCCCTGAAGGAGAGCACGTTTGGAGGTGGTTTCCAGCTCCGGTGACCCTCGGCCAAGCACCGGTGCACAGGGAGCGGGAGGCAGCCCAGACCCTCCTGGGCCGAAGGGCGAGCACAGGCCTAGGGGCGAAACCGGCAAGCGCTGCTTTGCTGAGCACACACGCACTGGGGCTGAGCTTGCTTTCCCGAGGAGAGTTTCCCTTTCGAGAAGGCAGCTCCCAGAAGCTCGTTTTGTGCCCTTTCTGAGATGGGCCCTAGGTGGGTCCCTCCCGAGCAGGCGAAGGGTGGGGTGTTGGGACCAGTGCACACAAGGCCTTTTCAGACCCCATCCGCCTTGTCCCTGAAGGAGAGCACGTTTGGAGGTGGTTTCCAGCTCCGGTGACCCTCGGCCAAGCACCGGCGCACAGGGAGCGGGAGGCAGCCCAGACCCTCCTAGGCCGAAGGGCGAGCACAGGCCTAGGGGCGAAACCGGCAAGCGCTGCTTTGCTGAGCACACACGCACTGGGGCTGAGCTTGCTTTCCCGAGGAGAGTTTCCCTTTCGAGAAGGCAGCTCCCAGAAGCTCGTTTTGTGCCCTTTCTGAGATGGGCCCTAGGTGGGTCCCTCCCTAGCAGGCGGAGGGTGGGGTGCTGGGGCCAGTGCACACAAGGCCTTTTCAGACCCCATCCGCCTTCTCCCTGAAGGAGAGCACGTTTGGAGGTGGTTTCCAGCTCCGGTGACCCTCGGCCAAGCACCGGTGCACAGGGAGCGGGAGGCAGCCCAGACCCTCCTCGGCCGAAGGGCGAGCACAGGCCTAGGGGCGAAACCGGCAAGCGCTGCTTTGCTGAGCACACACGCACTGGGGCTGAGCTTGCTTTCCCGAGGAGAGTTTTCCTTTCGAGAAGGCAGCTCCCAGAAGCTCGTTTTGTGCCCTTTCTGAGATGGGCCCTAGGTGGGTCCCTCCCGAGCAGGCGAAGGGTGGGGTGCTGGGGCCAGTGCACACAAGGCCTTTTCAGACCCCATCCGCCTTCTCCCTGAAGGAGAGCACGTTTGGAGGTGGTTTCCAGCTCCGGTGACCCTCGGCCAAGCACCGGTGCACAGGGAGCGGGAGGCAGCCCAGACCCTCCTCGGCCGAAGGGCGAGCACAGGCCTAGGGGCGAAACCGGCAAGCGCTGCTTTGCTGAGCACACACGCACTGGGGCTGAGCTTGCTTTCCCGAGGAGAGTTTCCCTTTCGAGAAGGCAGCTCCCAGAAGCTCGTTTTGTGCCCTTTCTGAGATGGGCCCTAGGTGGGTCCCTCCCGAGCAGGCGAAGGGTGGGGTGTTGGGACCAGTGCACACAAGGCCTTTTCAGACCCCATCCGCCTTCTCCCTGAAGGAGAGCACGTTTGGAGGTGGTTTCCAGCTCCGGTGACCCTCGGCCAAGCACCGGCGCACAGGGAGCGGGAGGCAGCCCAGACCCTCCTAGGCCGAAGGGCGAGCACAGGCCTAGGGGCGAAACCGGCAAGCGCTGCTTTGCTGAGCACACACGCACTGGGGCTGAGCTTGCTTTCCCGAGGAGAGTTTCCCTTTCGAGAAGGCTGCTCCCAGAAGCTCGTTTTGTGCCCTTTCTGAGATGGGCCCTAGGTGGGTCCCTCCCTAGCAGGCGGAGGGTGGGGTGCTGGGGCCAGTGCACACAAGGCCTTTTCAGACCCCATCCGCCTTCTCCCTGAAGGAGAGCACGTTTGGAGGTGGTTTCCAGCTCCGGTGACCCTCGGCCAAGCACCGGCGCACAGGGAGCGGGAGGCAGCCCAGACCCTCCTCGGCCGAAGGGCGAGCACAGGCCTAGGGGCGAAACCGGCAAGCGCTGCTTTGCTGAGCACACACGCACTGGGGCTGAGCTTGCTTTCCCGAGGAGAGTTTCCCTTTCGAGAAGGCAGCTCCCAGAAGCTCGTTTTGTGCCCTTTCTGAGATGGGCCCTAGGTGGGTCCCTCCCGAGCAGGCGAAGGGTGGAGTGCTGGGGCCAGTGCACACAAGGCCTTTTCAGACCCCATCCGCCTTCTCCCTGAAGGAGAGCACGTTTGGAGGTGGTTTCCAGCTCCGGTGACCCTCGGCCAAGCACCGGTGCACAGGGAGCGGGAGGCAGCCCAGACCCTCCTAGGCAGAAGGGCGAGCACAGGCCTAGGGGCGAAACCAGCAAGCGCTGCTTTGCTGAGCACACACGCACTGGGGCTGTGCTTGCTTTCCCGAGGAGAGTTTCTCTTTCGAGAAGGCAGCTCCCAGAAGCTCGTTTTGTGCCCTTTCTGAGATGGGCCCTAGGTGGGTCCCTCCCGAGCAGGCGAAGGGTGGGGTGCTGGGACCAGTGCACACAAGGCCTTTTCAGACCCCATCCGCCTTCTCCCTGAAGGAGAGCACGTTTGGAGGTGGTTTCCAGCTCCGGTGACCCTCGGCCAAGCACCGGTGCACAGGGAGCTGGAGGCAGCCCAGACCCTCCTGGGCCGAAGGGCGAGCACAGGCCTAGGGGCGAAACCGGCAAGCGCTGCTTTGCTGAGCACACACGCACTGGGGCTGAGCTTGCTTTCCCGAGGAGAGTTTCCCTTTCGAGAAGGCAGCTCCCAGAAGCTCGTTTTGTGCCCTTTCTGAGATGGGCCCTAGGTGGGTCCCTCCCGAGCAGGCGAAGGGTGGGGTGTTGGGACCAGTGCACACAAGGCCTTTTCAGACCCCATCCGCCTTCTCCCTGAAGGAGAGCACGTTTGGAGGTGGTTTCCAGCTCCGGTGACCCTCGGCCAAGCACCGGCGCACAGGGAGCGGGAGGCAGCCCAGACCCTCCTAGGCCGAAGGGCGAGCACAGGCCTAGGGGCGAAAGCGGCAAGCGCTGCTTTGCTGAGCACACACGCACTGGGGCTGAGCTTGCTTTCCCGAGGAGAGTTTCCCTTTCGAGAAGGCAGCTCCCAGAAGCTCGTTTTGTGCCCTTTCTGAGATGGGCCCTAGGTGGGTCCCTCCCTAGCAGGCGGAGGGTGGGGTGCTGGGGCCAGTGCACACAAGGCCTTTTCAGACCCCATCCGCCTTCTCCCTGAAGGAGAGCACGTTTGGAGGTGGTTTCCAGCTCCGGTGACCCTTGGCCAAGCACCGGTGCACAGGGAGCGGGAGGCAGCCCAGACCCTCCTCGGCCGAAGGGCGAGCACAGGCCTAGGGGCGAAACCGGCAAGCGCTGCTTTGCTGAGCACACACGCACTGGGGCTGAGCTTGCTTTCCCGAGGAGAGTTTTCCTTTCGAGAAGGCAGCTCCCAGAAGCTCGTTTTGTGCCCTTTCTGAGATGGGCCCTAGGTGGGTCCCTCCCGAGCAGGCGAAGGGTGGGGTGCTGGGGCCAGTGCACACAAGGCCTTTTCAGACCCCATCCGCCTTCTCCCTGAAGGAGAGCACGTTTGGAGGTGGTTTCCAGCTCCGGTGACCCTCGGCCAAGCACCGGTGCACAGGGAGCGGGAGGCAGCCCAGACCCTCCTGGGCCGAAGGGCGAGCACAGGCCTAGGGGCGAAACCGGCAAGCGCTGCTTTGCTGAGCACACACGCACTGGGGCTGAGCTTGCTTTCCCGAGGAGAGTTTCCCTTTCGAGAAGGCAGCTCCCAGAAGCTCGTTTTGTGCCCTTTCTGAGATGGGCCCTAGGTGGGTCCCTCCCGAGCAGGCGAAGGGTGGGGTGTTGGGACCAGTGCACACAAGGCCTTTTCAGACCCCATCCGCCTTGTCCCTGAAGGAGAGCACGTTTGGAGGTGGTTTCCAGCTCCGGTGACCCTCGGCCAAGCACCGGCGCACAGGGAGCGGGAGGCAGCCCAGACCCTCCTAGGCCGAAGGGCGAGCACAGGCCTAGGGGCGAAACCGGCAAGCGCTGCTTTGCTGAGCACACACGCACTGGGGCTGAGCTTGCTTTCCCGAGGAGAGTTTCCCTTTCGAGAAGGCAGCTCCCAGAAGCTCGTTTTGTGCCCTTTCTGAGATGGGCCCTAGGTGGGTCCCTCCCTAGCAGGCGGAGGGTGGGGTGCTGGGGCCAGTGCACACAAGGCCTTTTCAGACCCCATCCGCCTTCTCCCTGAAGGAGAGCACGTTTGGAGGTGGTTTCCAGCTCCGGTGACCCTCGGCCAAGCACCGGTGCACAGGGAGCGGGAGGCAGCCCAGACCCTCCTCGGCCGAAGGGCGAGCACAGGCCTAGGGGCGAAACCGGCAAGCGCTGCTTTGCTGAGCACACACGCACTGGGGCTGAGCTTGCTTTCCCGAGGAGAGTTTTCCTTTCGAGAAGGCAGCTCCCAGAAGCTCGTTTTGTGCCCTTTCTGAGATGGGCCCTAGGTGGGTCCCTCCCGAGCAGGCGAAGGGTGGGGTGCTGGGGCCAGTGCACACAAGGCCTTTTCAGACCCCATCCGCCTTCTCCCTGAAGGAGAGCACGTTTGGAGGTGGTTTCCAGCTCCGGTGACCCTCGGCCAAGCACCGGTGCACAGGGAGCGGGAGGCAGCCCAGACCCTCCTCGGCCGAAGGGCGAGCACAGGCCTAGGGGCGAAACCGGCAAGCGCTGCTTTGCTGAGCACACACGCACTGGGGCTGAGCTTGCTTTCCCGAGGAGAGTTTCCCTTTCGAGAAGGCAGCTCCCAGAAGCTCGTTTTGTGCCCTTTCTGAGATGGGCCCTAGGTGGGTCCCTCCCGAGCAGGCGAAGGGTGGGGTGTTGGGACCAGTGCACACAAGGCCTTTTCAGACCCCATCCGCCTTGTCCCTGAAGGAGAGCACGTTTGGAGGTGGTTTCCAGCTCCGGTGACCCTCGGCCAAGCACCGGCGCACAGGGAGCGGGAGGCAGCCCAGACCCTCCTAGGCCGAAGGGCGAGCACAGGCCTAGGGGCGAAACCGGCAAGCGCTGCTTTGCTGAGCACACACGCACTGGGGCTGAGCTTGCTTTCCCGAGGAGAGTTTCCCTTTCGAGAAGGCAGCTCCCAGAAGCTCGTTTTGTGCCCTTTCTGAGATGGGCCCTAGGTGGGTCCCTCCCTAGCAGGCGGAGGGTGGGGTGCTGGGGCCAGTGCACACAAGGCCTTTTCAGACCCCATCCGCCTTCTCCCTGAAGGAGAGCACGTTTGGAGGTGGTTTCCAGCTCCGGTGACCCTCGGCCAAGCACCGGTGCACAGGGAGCGGGAGGCAGCCCAGACCCTCCTCGGCCGAAGGGCGAGCACAGGCCTAGGGGCGAAACCGGCAAGCGCTGCTTTGCTGAGCACACACGCACTGGGGCTGAGCTTGCTTTCCCGAGGAGAGTTTCCCTTTCGAGAAGGCAGCTCCCAGAAGCTCGTTTTGTGCCCTTTCTGAGATGGGCCCTAGGTGGGTCCCTCCCGAGCAGGCGAAGGGTGGGGTGCTTGGGCCAGTGCACACAAGGCCTTTTCAGACCCCATCCGCCTTCTCCCTGAAGGAGAGCACGTTTGGAGGTGGTTTCCAGCTCCGGTGACCCTCGGCCAAGCACCGGTGCACAGGGAGCGGGAGGCAGCCCAGACCCTCCTCGGCCGAAGGGCGAGCACAGGCCTAGGGGCGAAACCGGCAAGCGCTGCTTTGCTGAGCACACACGCACTGGGGCTGAGCTTGCTTTCCCGAGGAGAGTTTCCCTTTCGAGAAGGCAGCTCCCAGAAGCTCGTTTTGTGCCCTTTCTGAGATGGGCCCTAGGTGGGTCCCTCCCGAGCAGGCGAAGGGTGGGGTGTTGGGACCAGTGCACACAAGGCCTTTTCAGACCCCATCCGCCTTCTCCCTGAAGGAGAGCACGTTTGGAGGTGGTTTCCAGCTCCGGTGACCCTCGGCCAAGCACCGGCGCACAGGGAGCGGGAGGCAGCCCAGACCCTCCTAGGCCGAAGGGCGAGCACAGGCCTAGGGGCGAAAGCGGCAAGCGCTGCTTTGCTGAGCACACACGCACTGGGGCTGAGCTTGCTTTCCCGAGGAGAGTTTCCCTTTCGAGAAGGCAGCTCCCAGAAGCTCGTTTTGTGCCCTTTCTGAGATGGGCCCTAGGTGGGTCCCTCCCTAGCAGGCGGAGGGTGGGGTGCTGGGGCCAGTGCACACAAGGCCTTTTCAGACCCCATCCGCCTTCTCCCTGAAGGAGAGCACGTTTGGAGGTGGTTTCCAGCTCCGGTGACCCTTGGCCAAGCACCGGTGCACAGGGAGCGGGAGGCAGCCCAGACCCTCCTCGGCCGAAGGGCGAGCACAGGCCTAGGGGCGAAACCGGCAAGCGCTGCTTTGCTGAGCACACACGCACTGGGGCTGAGCTTGCTTTCCCGAGGAGAGTTTTCCTTTCGAGAAGGCAGCTCCCAGAAGCTCGTTTTGTGCCCTTTCTGAGATGGGCCCTAGGTGGGTCCCTCCCGAGCAGGCGAAGGGTGGGGTGCTGGGGCCAGTGCACACAAGGCCTTTTCAGACCCCATCCGCCTTCTCCCTGAAGGAGAGCACGTTTGGAGGTGGTTTCCAGCTCCGGTGACCCTCGGCCAAGCACCGGTGCACAGGGAGCGGGAGGCAGCCCAGACCCTCCTGGGCCGAAGGGCGAGCACAGGCCTAGGGGCGAAACCGGCAAGCGCTGCTTTGCTGAGCACACACGCACTGGGGCTGAGCTTGCTTTCCCGAGGAGAGTTTCCCTTTCGAGAAGGCAGCTCCCAGAAGCTCGTTTTGTGCCCTTTCTGAGATGGGCCCTAGGTGGGTCCCTCCCGAGCAGGCGAAGGGTGGGGTGTTGGGACCAGTGCACACAAGGCCTTTTCAGACCCCATCCGCCTTGTCCCTGAAGGAGAGCACGTTTGGAGGTGGTTTCCAGCTCCGGTGACCCTCGGCCAAGCACCGGCGCACAGGGAGCGGGAGGCAGCCCAGACCCTCCTAGGCCGAAGGGCGAGCACAGGCCTAGGGGCGAAACCGGCAAGCGCTGCTTTGCTGAGCACACACGCACTGGGGCTGAGCTTGCTTTCCCGAGGAGAGTTTCCCTTTCGAGAAGGCAGCTCCCAGAAGCTCGTTTTGTGCCCTTTCTGAGATGGGCCCTAGGTGGGTCCCTCCCTAGCAGGCGGAGGGTGGGGTGCTGGGGCCAGTGCACACAAGGCCTTTTCAGACCCCATCCGCCTTCTCCCTGAAGGAGAGCACGTTTGGAGGTGGTTTCCAGCTCCGGTGACCCTCGGCCAAGCACCGGTGCACAGGGAGCGGGAGGCAGCCCAGACCCTCCTCGGCCGAAGGGCGAGCACAGGCCTAGGGGCGAAACCGGCAAGCGCTGCTTTGCTGAGCACACACGCACTGGGGCTGAGCTTGCTTTCCCGAGGAGAGTTTTCCTTTCGAGAAGGCAGCTCCCAGAAGCTCGTTTTGTGCCCTTTCTGAGATGGGCCCTAGGTGGGTCCCTCCCGAGCAGGCGAAGGGTGGGGTGCTGGGGCCAGTGCACACAAGGCCTTTTCAGACCCCATCCGCCTTCTCCCTGAAGGAGAGCACGTTTGGAGGTGGTTTCCAGCTCCGGTGACCCTCGGCCAAGCACCGGTGCACAGGGAGCGGGAGGCAGCCCAGACCCTCCTCGGCCGAAGGGCGAGCACAGGCCTAGGGGCGAAACCGGCAAGCGCTGCTTTGCTGAGCACACACGCACTGGGGCTGAGCTTGCTTTCCCGAGGAGAGTTTCCCTTTCGAGAAGGCAGCTCCCAGAAGCTCGTTTTGTGCCCTTTCTGAGATGGGCCCTAGGTGGGTCCCTCCCGAGCAGGCGAAGGGTGGGGTGTTGGGACCAGTGCACACAAGGCCTTTTCAGACCCCATCCGCCTTGTCCCTGAAGGAGAGCACGTTTGGAGGTGGTTTCCAGCTCCGGTGACCCTCGGCCAAGCACCGGCGCACAGGGAGCGGGAGGCAGCCCAGACCCTCCTAGGCCGAAGGGCGAGCACAGGCCTAGGGGCGAAACCGGCAAGCGCTGCTTTGCTGAGCACACACGCACTGGGGCTGAGCTTGCTTTCCCGAGGAGAGTTTCCCTTTCGAGAAGGCAGCTCCCAGAAGCTCGTTTTGTGCCCTTTCTGAGATGGGCCCTAGGTGGGTCCCTCCCTAGCAGGCGGAGGGTGGGGTGCTGGGGCCAGTGCACACAAGGCCTTTTCAGACCCCATCCGCCTTCTCCCTGAAGGAGAGCACGTTTGGAGGTGGTTTCCAGCTCCGGTGACCCTCGGCCAAGCACCGGTGCACAGGGAGCGGGAGGCAGCCCAGACCCTCCTCGGCCGAAGGGCGAGCACAGGCCTAGGGGCGAAACCGGCAAGCGCTGCTTTGCTGAGCACACACGCACTGGGGCTGAGCTTGCTTTCCCGAGGAGAGTTTCCCTTTCGAGAAGGCAGCTCCCAGAAGCTCGTTTTGTGCCCTTTCTGAGATGGGCCCTAGGTGGGTCCCTCCCGAGCAGGCGAAGTGTGGGGTGCTTGGGCCAGTGCACACAAGGCCTTTTCAGACCCCATCCGCCTTCTCCCTGAAGGAGAGCACGTTTGGAGGTGGTTTCCAGCTCCGGTGACCCTCGGCCAAGCACCGGTGCACAGGGAGCGGGAGGCAGCCCAGACCCTCCTGGGCCGAAGGGCGAGCACAGGCCTAGGGGCGAAACCGGCAAGCGCTGCTTTGCTGAGCACACACGCACTGGGGCTGAGCTTGCTTTCCCGAGGAGAGTTTCCCTTTCGAGAAGGCAGCTCCCAGAAGCTCGTTTTGTGCCCTTTCTGAGATGGGCCCTAGGTGGGTCCCTCCCGAGCAGGCGAAGGGTGGGGTGTTGGGACCAGTGCACACAAGGCCTTTTCAGACCCCATCCGCCTTCTCCCTGAAGGAGAGCACGTTTGGAGGTGGTTTCCAGCTCCGGTGACCCTCGGCCAAGCACCGGCGCACAGGGAGCGGGAGGCAGCCCAGACCCTCCTAGGCCGAAGGGCGAGCACAGGCCTAGGGGCGAAAGCGGCAAGCGCTGCTTTGCTGAGCACACACGCACTGGGGCTGAGCTTGCTTTCCCGAGGAGAGTTTCCCTTTCGAGAAGGCAGCTCCCAGAAGCTCGTTTTGTGCCCTTTCTGAGATGGGCCCTAGGTGGGTCCCTCCCTAGCAGGCGGAGGGTGGGGTGCTGGAGCCAGTGCACACAAGGCCTTTTCAGACCCCATCCGCCTTCTCCCTGAAGGAGAGCACGTTTGGAGGTGGTTTCCAGCTCCGGTGACCCTTGGCCAAGCACCGGTGCACAGGGAGCGGGAGGCAGCCCAGACCCTCCTCGGCCGAAGGGCGAGCACAGGCCTAGGGGCGAAACCGGCAAGCGCTGCTTTGCTGAGCACACACGCACTGGGGCTGAGCTTGCTTTCCCGAGGAGAGTTTTCCTTTCGAGAAGGCAGCTCCCAGAAGCTCGTTTTGTGCCCTTTCTGAGATGGGCCCTAGGTGGGTCCCTCCCGAGCAGGCGAAGGGTGGGGTGCTGGGGCCAGTGCACACAAGGCCTTTTCAGACCCCATCCGCCTTCTCCCTGAAGGAGAGCACGTTTGGAGGTGGTTTCCAGCTCCGGTGACCCTCGGCCAAGCACCGGTGCACAGGGAGCGGGAGGCAGCCCAGACCCTCCTGGGCCGAAGGGCGAGCACAGGCCTAGGGGCGAAACCGGCAAGCGCTGCTTTGCTGAGCACACACGCACTGGGGCTGAGCTTGCTTTCCCGAGGAGAGTTTCCCTTTCGAGAAGGCAGCTCCCAGAAGCTCGTTTTGTGCCCTTTCTGAGATGGGCCCTAGGTGGGTCCCTCCCGAGCAGGCGATGGGTGGGGTGTTGGGACCAGTGCACACAAGGCCTTTTCAGACCCCATCCGCCTTGTCCCTGAAGGAGAGCACGTTTGGAGGTGGTTTCCAGCTCCGGTGACCCTCGGCCAAGCACCGGCGCACAGGGAGCGGGAGGCAGCCCAGACCCTCCTAGGCCGAAGGGCGAGCACAGGCCTAGGGGCGAAACCGGCAAGCGCTGCTTTGCTGAGCACACACGCACTGGGGCTGAGCTTGCTTTCCCGAGGAGAGTTTCCCTTTCGAGAAGGCAGCTCCCAGAAGCTCGTTTTGTGCCCTTTCTGAGATGGGCCCTAGGTGGGTCCCTCCCTAGCAGGCGGAGGGTGGGGTGCTGGGGCCAGTGCACACAAGGCCTTTTCAGACCCCATCCGCCTTCTCCCTGAAGGAGAGCACGTTTGGAGGTGGTTTCCAGCTCCGGTGACCCTCGGCCAAGCACCGGTGCACAGGGAGCGGGAGGCAGCCCAGACCCTCCTCGGCCGAAGGGCGAGCACAGGCCTAGGGGCGAAACCGGCAAGCGCTGCTTTGCTGAGCACACACGCACTGGGGCTGAGCTTGCTTTCCCGAGGAGAGTTTTCCTTTCGAGAAGGCAGCTCCCAGAAGCTCGTTTTGTGCCCTTTCTGAGATGGGCCCTAGGTGGGTCCCTCCCGAGCAGGCGAAGGGTGGGGTGCTGGGGCCAGTGCACACAAGGCCTTTTCAGACCCCATCCGCCTTCTCCCTGAAGGAGAGCACGTTTGGAGGTGGTTTCCAGCTCCGGTGACCCTCGGCCAAGCACCGGTGCACAGGGAGCGGGAGGCAGCCCAGACCCTCCTCGGCCGAAGGGCGAGCACAGGCCTAGGGGCGAAACCGGCAAGCGCTGCTTTGCTGAGCACACACGCACTGGGGCTGAGCTTGCTTTCCCGAGGAGAGTTTCCCTTTCGAGAAGGCAGCTCCCAGAAGCTCGTTTTGTGCCCTTTCTGAGATGGGCCCTAGGTGGGTCCCTCCCGAGCAGGCGAAGGGTGGGGTGTTGGGACCAGTGCACACAAGGCCTTTTCAGACCCCATCCGCCTTGTCCCTGAAGGAGAGCACGTTTGGAGGTGGTTTCCAGCTCCGGTGACCCTCGGCCAAGCACCGGCGCACAGGGAGCGGGAGGCAGCCCAGACCCTCCTAGGCCGAAGGGCGAGCACAGGCCTAGGGGCGAAACCGGCAAGCGCTGCTTTGCTGAGCACACACGCACTGGGGCTGAGCTTGCTTTCCCGAGGAGAGTTTCCCTTTCGAGAAGGCTGCTCCCAGAAGCTCGTTTTGTGCCCTTTCTGAGATGGGCCCTAGGTGGGTCCCTCCCTAGCAGGCGGAGGGTGGGGTGCTGGGGCCAGTGCACACAAGGCCTTTTCAGACCCCATCCGCCTTCTCCCTGAAGGAGAGCACGTTTGGAGGTGGTTTCCAGCTCCGGTGACCCTCGGCCAAGCACCGGTGCACAGGGAGCGGGAGGCAGCCCAGACCCTCCTCGGCCGAAGGGCGAGCACAGGCCTAGGGGCGAAACCGGCAAGCGCTGCTTTGCTGAGCACACACGCACTGGGGCTGAGCTTGCTTTCCCGAGGAGAGTTTCCCTTTCGAGAAGGCAGCTCCCAGAAGCTCGTTTTGTGCCCTTTCTGAGATGGGCCCTAGGTGGGTCCCTCCCGAGCAGGCGAAGGGTGGAGTGCTGGGGCCAGTGCACACAAGGCCTTTTCAGACCCCATCCGCCTTCTCCCTGAAGGAGAGCACGTTTGGAGGTGGTTTCCAGCTCCGGTGACCCTCGGCCAAGCACCGGTGCACAGGGAGCGGGAGGCAGCCCAGACCCTCCTAGGCAGAAGGGCGAGCACAGGCCTAGGGGCGAAACCAGCAAGCGCTGCTTTGCTGAGCACACACGCATTGGGGCTGTGCTTGCTTTCCCGAGGAGAGTTTCTCTTTCGAGAAGGCAGCTCCCAGAAGCTCGTTTTGTGCCCTTTCTGAGATGGGCCCTAGGTGGGTCCCTCCCGAGCAGGCGAAGGGTGGGGTGCTGGGACCAGTGCACACAAGGCCTTTTCAGACCCCATCCGCCTTCTCCCTGAAGGAGAGCACGTTTGGAGGTGGTTTCCAGCTCCGGTGACCCTCGGCCAAGCACCGGTGCACAGGGAGCTGGAGGCAGCCCAGACCCTCCTCGGCCGAAGGGCGAGCACAGGCCTAGGGGCGAAACCGGCAAGCGCTGCTTTGCTGAGCACACACGCACTGGGGCTGAGCTTGCTTTCCCGAGGAGAGTTTCCCTTTCGAGAAGGCAGCTCCCAGAAGCTCGTTTTGTGCCCTTTCTGAGATGGGCCCTAGGTGGGTCCCTCCCGAGCAGGCGAAGGGTGGGGTGCTGGGACCAGTGCACACAAGGCCTTTTCAGACCCCATCCGCCTTCTCCCTGAAGGAGAGCACGTTTGGAGGTGGTTTCCAGCTCCGGTGACCCTCGGCCAAGCACCGGTGCACAGGGAGCGGGAGGCAGCCCAGACCCTCCTCGGCCGAAGGGCGAGCACAGGCCTAGGGGCGAAACCGGCAAGCGCTGCTTTGCTGAGAAAACACGCACTGGGGCTGAGCTTTCTTTCCCGAGGAGAGTTTCCCTTTCGAGAAGGCAGCTCCCAGAAGCTCGTTTTGTGCCCTTTCTGAGATGGGCCCTAGGTGGGTCCCTCCCGAGCAGGCGGAGGGTGGGGTGCTGGGACCAGTGCACACAAGGCCTTTTCAGACCCCATCCGCCTTCTCCCTGAAGGAGAGCACGTTTGGAGGTGGTTTCCAGCTCCGGTGACCCTCGGCCAAGCACCGGTGCACAGGGAGCTGGAGGCAGCCCAGACCCTCCTAGGCCGAAGGGCGAGCACAGGCCTAGGGGCGAAACTCGCAAGCGTACCTTTGCTGAGCACACACGCATTGGGGCTGTGCTTGCTTTCCCGAGGAGAGTTTCCCTTTCGAGAAGGCAGCTCCCAGAAGCTCGTTTTGTGCCCTTTCTGAGATGGGCCCTAGGTGGGTCCCTCCCGAGCAGGCGAAGGGTGGGGTGCCTGGAGCAGTGCACACAAGGCCTTTTCAGACCCCATCCGCCTTCTCCCTGAAGGAGAGCACGTTTGGAGGTGGTTTCCAGCTCCGGTGACCCTCGGCCAAACACCGGTGCACAGGGAGCGGGAGGCAGCCCAGACCCTCCTCGGCCGAAGGGCGAGCACAGGCCTAGGGGCGAAACCGGCAAGCGCTGCTTTGCTGAGCACACACGCACTGGGGCTGAGCTTGCTTTCCCGAGGAGAGTTTCCCTTTCGAGAAGGCAGCTCCCAGAAGCTCGTTTTGTGCCCTTTCTGAGATGGGCCATAGGTGGGTCCCTCCCTAGCAGGCGGAGGGTGGGGTGCTGGGGCCAGTGCACACAAGGCCTTTTCAGACCCCATCCGCCTTGTCCCTGAAGGAGAGCACGTTTGGAGGTGGTTTCCAGCTCCGGTGACCCTCGGCCAAGAACCGGTGCACAGGGAGCGGAGGCAGCCCAGACCCTCCTCGGCCGAAGGGCGAGCACAGGCCTAGGGGCGAAACCGGCAAGCGCTGCTTTGCTGAGCACACACGCACTGGGGCTGAGCTTGCTTTCCCGAGGAGAGTTTCCCTTTCGAGAAGGCCGCTCCCAGAAGCTCGTTTTGTGCCCTTTCTGAGATGGGCCCTAGGTGGGTCCCTCCCGAGCAGGCGAAGTGTGGGGTGCTGGGGCCAGTGCACACAAGGCCTTTTCAGACCCCATCCGCCTTCTCCCTGAAGGAGAGCACGTTTGGAGGTGGTTTCCAGCTCCGGTGACCCTCGGCCAAGCACCGGTGCACAGGGAGCGGGAGGCAGCCCAGACCCTCCTGGGCCGAAGGGCGAGCACAGGCCTAGGGGCGAAACCGGCAAGCGCTGCTTTGCTGAGCACACACGCACTGGGGCTGAGCTTGCTTTCCCGAGGAGAGTTTCCCTTTCGAGAAGGCAGCTCCCAGAAGCTCGTTTTGTGCCCTTTCTGAGATGGGCCCTAGGTGGGTCCCTCCCGAGCAGGCGAAGGGTGGGGTGTTGGGACCAGTGCACACAAGGCCTTTTCAGACCCCATCCGCCTTCTCCCTGAAGTAGAGCACGTTTGGAGGTGGTTTCCAGCTCCGGTGACCCTCGGCCAAGCACCGGCGCACAGGGAGCGGGAGGCAGCCCAGACCCTCCTAGGCCGAAGGGCGAGCACAGGCCTAGGGGCGAAACCGGCAAGCGCTGCTTTGCTGAGCACACACGCACTGGGGCTGAGCTTGCTTTCCCGAGGAGAGTTTCCCTTTCGAGAAGGCAGCTCCCAGAAGCTCGTTTTGTGCCCTTTCTGAGATGGGCCCTAGGTGGGTCCCTCCCTAGCAGGCGGAGGGTGGGGTGCTGGGGCCAGTGCACACAAGGCCTTTTCAGACCCCATCCGCCTTCTCCCTGAAGGAGAGCACGTTTGGAGGTGGTTTCCAGCTCCGGTGACCCTCGGCCAAGCACCGGTGCACATGGAGCGGGAGGCAGCCCAGACCCTCCTCGGCCGAAGGGCGAGCACAGGCCTAGGGGCGAAACCGGCAAGCGCTGCTTTGCTGAGCACACACGCACTGGGGCTGAGCTTGCTTTCCCGAGGAGAGTTTCCCTTTCGAGAAGGCATCTCCCAGAAGCTCGTTTTGTGCCCTTTCTGAGATGGGCCCTAGGTGGGTCCCTCCCGAGCAGGCGAAGGGTGGGGTGCTGGGGCCAGTGCACACAAGGCCTTTTCAGACCCCATCCGCCTTCTCCCTGAAGGAGAGCACGTTTGGAGGTGGTTTCCAGCTCCGGTGACCCTCGGCCAAACACCGGTGCACAGGGAGCGGGAGGCAGCCCAGACCCTCCTAGGCCGAAGGGCGAGCACAGGCCTAGGGGCGAAACACGCAAGCGTACCTTTGCTGAGCACACACGCATTGGGGCTGTGCTTGCTTTCCCGAGGAGAGTTTCCCTTTCGAGAAGGCAGCTCCCAGAAGCTCGTTTTGTGCCCTTTCTGAGATGGGCCCTAGGTGGGTCCCTCCCGAGCAGGCGGAGGGTGGGGTGCTGGGGCCAGTGCACACAAGGCCTTTTCAGACCCCATCCGCCTTGTCCCTGAAGGAGAGCACGTTTGGAGGTGGTTTCCAGCTCCGGTGACCCTCGGCCAAGAACCGGTGCACAGGGAGCGGAGGCAGCCCAGACCCTCCTCGGCCGAAGGGCGAGCACAGGCCTAGGGACGAAACCGGCAAGCGCTGCTTTGCTGAGCACACACGCACTGGGGCTGAGCTTGCTTTCCCGAGGAGAGTTTCCCTTTCGAGAAGGCAGCTCCCAGAAGCTCGTTTTGTGCCCTTTCTGAGATGGGCCCTAGGTGGGTCCCTCCCGAGGAGGCGAAGGGTGGGGTGCTGGGACCAGTGCACACAAGGCCTTTTCAGACCCCATCCGCCTTCTCCCTGAAGGAGAGCACGTTTGGAGGTGGTTTCCAGCTCCGGTGAACCTAGGCCAAGCACCGGTGCACAAGGAGCGGGAGGCAGCCCACACCCTCCTCGGCCGAAGGGCGAGCACAGGCCTAGGGGCGAAACCGGCAAGCGCTGCTTTGCTGAGCACACACGCACTGGGGCTGAGCTTGCTTTCCCGAGGAGAGTTTCCCTTTCGAGAAGGCAGCTCCCAGAAGCTCGTTTTGTGCCCTTTCTGAGATGGGCCCTAGGTGGGTCCCTCCCTAGCAGGCGGAGGGTGGGGTGCTGGGGCCAGTGCACACAAGGCCTTTTCAGACCCCATCCGCCTTCTCCCTGAAGGAGAGCACGTTTGGAGGTGGTTTCCAGCTCCGGTGACCCTCGGCCAAGCACCGGTGCACAGGGAGCGCGAGGCAGCCCAGACCCTCCTCGGCCGAAGGGCGAGCACAGGCCTAGGGGCGAAACCGGCAAGCGCTGCTTTGCTGAGCAAACACGCACTGGGGCTGAGCTTTCTTTCCCGAGGAGAGTTTCCCTTTCGAGAAGGCAGCTCCCAGAAGCTCGTTTTGTGCCCTTTCTGAGATGGGCCCTAGGTGGGTCCCTCCCTAGCAGGCGGAGGGTGGGGTGCTGGGGCCAGTGCACACAAGGCCTTTTCAGACCCCATCCGCCTTCTCCCTGAAGGAGAGCACGTTTGGAGGTGGTTTCCAGCTCCGGTGACCCTCGGCCAAGCACCGGTGCACAGGGAGCGTGAGGCAGCCCAGACCCTCCTAGGCCGAAGGGCGAGCACAGGCCTAGGGGCGAAACCGGCAAGCGCTGCTTTGCTGAGCACACACGCACTGGGGCTGAGCTTGCTTTCCCGAGGAGAGTTTCCCTTTCGAGAAGGCAGCTCCCAGAAGCTCGTTTTGTGCCCTTTCTGAGATGGGCCCTAGGTGGGTCCCTCCCGAGCAGGCGAAGGGTGGGGTGCCTGGAGCAGTGCACACAAGGCCTTTTCAGACCCCATCCGCCTTCTCCCTGAAGGAGAGCACGTTTGGAGGTGGTTTCCAGCTCCGGTGACCCTCGGCCAAGCACCGGTGCACAGGGAGCGGGAGGCAGCCCAGACCCTCCTCGGCCGAAGGGCGAGCACAGGCCTAGGGGCGAAACCGGCAAGCGCTGCTTTGCTGAGCACACACGCACTGGGGCTGAGCTTGCTTTCCCGAGGAGAGTTTCCCTTTCGAGAAGGCAGCTCCCAGAAGCTCGTTTTGTGCCCTTTCTGAGATTGGCCCTAGGTGGGTCCCTCCCGAGGAGGCGAAGGGTGGGGTGCTGGGACCAGTGCACACAAGGCCTTTTCAGACCCCATCCGCCTTCTCCCTGAAGGAGAGCACGTTTGGAGGTGGTTTCCAGCTCCGGTGACCCTCGGCCAAGCACCGGTGCACAAGGAGCGGGAGGCAGCCCACACCCTCCTCGGCCGAAGGGCGAGCACAGGCCTAGGGGCGAAACCGGCAAGCGCTGCTTTGCTGAGCACACACGCACTGGGGCTGAGCTTGCTTTCCCGAGGAGAGTTTCCCTTTCGAGAAGGCAGCTCCCAGAAGCTCGTTTTGTGCCCTTTCTGAGATGGGCCCTTGGTGGGTCCCTCCCGAGCAGGCGAAGGGTGGGTGCTGGGACCAGTGCACACAAGGCCTTTTCAGACCCCATCTGCCTTCTCCCTGAAGGAGAGCACGTTTGGAGGTGGTTTCCAGCTCCGGTGACCCTCGGCCAAGCACCGGTGCACAGGGAGCGGGAGGCAGCCCAGACCCTCCTAGGCCTAAGGGCGAGCACAGGCCTAGGGGCGAAACCGGCAAGCGCTGCTTTGCTGAGCAAACACGCACTGGGGCTGAGCTTTCTTTCCCGAGGAGAGTTTCCCTTTCGAGAAGGCAGCTCCCAGAAGCTCGTTTTGTGCCCTTTCTGAGATGGGCCCTAGGTGGGTCCCTCCCTAGCAGGCGGAGGGTGGGGTGCTGGGACCAGTGCACACAAGGCCTTTTCAGACCCCATCCGCCTTCTCCCTGAAGGAGAGCACGTTTGGAGGTGGTTTCCAGCTCCGGTGACCCTCGGCCAAGCACCGGCGCACAGGGAGCGGGAGGCAGCCCAGACCCTCCTAGGCCGAAGGGCGAGCACAGGCCTAGGGGCGAAACCGGCAAGCGCTGCTTTGCTGAGCACACACGCACTGGGGCTGAGCTTGCTTTCCCGAGGAGAGTTTCCCTTTCGAGAAGGCAGCTCCCAGAAGCTCGTTTTGTGCCCTTTCTGAGATGGGCCCTAGGTGGGTCCCTCCCGAGCAGGCGAAGGGTGGGGTGCTGGGGCCAGTGCACACAAGGCCTTTTCAGACCCCATCCGCCTTCTCCCTGAAGGAGAGCACGTTTGGAGGTGGTTTCCAGCTCCGGTGACCCTCGGCCAAGCACCGGTGCACAGGGAGCGGGAGGCAGCCCAGACCCTCCTCGGCCGAAGGGCGAGCACAGGCCTAGGGGCGAAACCGGCAAGCGCTGCTTTGCTGAGCACACACGCACTGGGGCTGAGCTTGCTTTCCCGAGGAGAGTTTCCCTTTCGAGAAGGCAGCTCCCAGAAGCTCGTTTTGTGCCCTTTCTGAGATGGGCCCTAGGTGGGTCCCTCCCGAGCAGGCGAAGGGTGGGGTGCTGGGACCAGTGCACACAAGGCCTTTTCAGACCCCATCCGCCTTCTCCCTGAAGGAGAGCACGTTTGGAGGTGGTTTCCAGCTCCGGTGACCCTCGGCCAAGCACCGGTGCACAGGGAGCGGGAGGCAGCCCAGACCCTCCTCGGCCGAAGGGTGAGCACAGGCCTAGGGGCGAAACCGGCAAGCGCTGCTTTGCTGAGCAAACACGCACTGGGGCTGAGCTTTCTTTCCCGAGGAGAGTTTCCCTTTCGAGAAGGCAGCTCCCAGAAGCTCGTTTTGTGCCCTTTCTGAGATGGGCCCTAGGTGGGTCCCTCCCTAGCAGGCGGAGGGTGGGGTGCTGGGGCCAGTGCACACAAGGCCTTTTCAGACCCCATCCGCCTTCTCCCTGAAGGAGAGCACGTTTGGAGGTGGTTTCCAGCTCCGGTGACCCTCGGCCAAGCACCGGTGCACAGGGAGCGGGAGGCAGCCCAGACCCTCCTCGGCCGAAGGGCGAGCACAGGCCTAGGGGCGAAACCGGCAAGCGCTGCTTTGCTGAGCAAACACGCACTGGGGCTGAGCTTTCTTTCCCGAGGAGAGATTCCCTTTCGAGAAGGCAGCTCCCAGAAGCTCGTTTTGTTCCCTTTCTGAGATGGGCCCTAGGTGGGTCCCTCCCTAGCAGGCGGAGGGTGGGGTGCTGGGGCCAGTGCACACAAGGCCTTTTCAGACCCCATCCGCCTTCTCCCTGAAGGAGAGCACGTTTGGAGGTGGTTTCCAGCTCTGGTGACCCTCGGCCAAGCACCGGTGCACAGGGAGCGTGAGGCAGCCCATACCCTCCTAGGCCGAAGGGCGAGCACAGGCCTAGGGGCGAAACCGGCAAGCGCTGCTTTGCTGAGCAAACACGCACTGGGGCTGAGCTTGCTTTCCCGAGGAGAGTTTCCCTTTCGAGAAGGCAGCTCCCAGAAGCTCGTTTTGTGCCCTTTCTGAGATGGGCCCTAGGTGGGTCCCTCCCGAGCAGGCGAAGGGTGGGGTGCCTGGAGCAGTGCACACAAGGCCTTTTCAGACCCCATCCGCCTTGTCCCTGAAGGAGAGCACGTTTGGAGGTGGTTTCCAGCTCCGGTGACCCTCGGCCAAGCACCGGCGCACAGGGAGCGGGAGGCAGCCCAGACCCTCCTAGGCCGAAGGGCGAGCACAGGCCTAGGGGCGAAACCGGCAAGCGCTGCTTTGCTGAGCACACACGCACTGGGGCTGAGCTTGCTTTCCCGAGGAGAGTTTCCCTTTCGAGAAGGCAGCTCCCAGAAGCTCGTTTTGTGCCCTTTCTGAGATGGGCCCTAGGTGGGTCCCTCCCGAGCAGGCGAAGGGTGGGGTGCTGGGGCCAGTGCACACAAGGCCTTTTCAGACCCCATCCGCCTTCTCCCTGAAGGAGAGCACGTTTGGAGGTGGTTTCCAGCTCCGGTGACCCTCGGCCAAGCACCGGTGCACAGGGAGCGGGAGGCAGCCCAGACCCTCCTCGGCCGAAGGGCGAGCACAGGCCTAGGGGCGAAACCGGCAAGCGCTGCTTTGCTGAGCACACACGCACTGGGGCTGAGCTTGCTTTCCCGAGGAGAGTTTCCCTTTCGAGAAGGCAGCTCCCAGAAGCTCGTTTTGTGCCCTTTCTGAGATGGGCCCTAGGTGGGTCCCTCCCGAGCAGGCGAAGGGTGGGGTGCTGGGACCAGTGCACACAAGGCCTTTTCAGACCCCATCCGCCTTCTCCCTGAAGGAGAGCACGTTTGGAGGTGGTTTCCAGCTCCGGTGACCCTCGGCCAAGCACCGGTGCACAGGGAGCGGGAGGCAGCCCAGACCCTCCTCGGCCGAAGGGTGAGCACAGGCCTAGGGGCGAAACCGGCAAGCGCTGCTTTGCTGAGCAAACACGCACTGGGGCTGAGCTTTCTTTCCCGAGGAGAGTTTCCCTTTCGAGAAGGCAGCTCCCAGAAGCTCGTTTTGTGCCCTTTCTGAGATGGGCCCTAGGTGGGTCCCTCCCTAGCAGGCGGAGGGTGGGGTGCTGGGGCCAGTGCACACAAGGCCTTTTCAGACCCCATCCGCCTTCTCCCTGAAGGAGAGCACGTTTGGAGGTGGTTTCCAGCTCCGGTGACCCTCGGCCAAGCACCGGTGCACAGGGAGCGGGAGGCAGCCCAGACCCTCCTCGGCCGAAGGGCGAGCACAGGCCTAGGGGCGAAACCGGCAAGCGCTGCTTTGCTGAGCAAACACGCACTGGGGCTGAGCTTTCTTTCCCGAGGAGAGATTCCCTTTCGAGAAGGCAGCTCCCAGAAGCTCGTTTTGTTCCCTTTCTGAGATGGGCCCTAGGTGGGTCCCTCCCTAGCAGGCGGAGGGTGGGGTGCTGGGGCCAGTGCACACAAGGCCTTTTCAGACCCCATCCGCCTTCTCCCTGAAGGAGAGCACGTTTGGAGGTGGTTTCCAGCTCTGGTGACCCTCGGCCAAGCACCGGTGCACAGGGAGCGTGAGGCAGCCCATACCCTCCTAGGCCGAAGGGCGAGCACAGGCCTAGGGGCGAAACCGGCAAGCGCTGCTTTGCTGAGCAAACACGCACTGGGGCTGAGCTTGCTTTCCCGAGGAGAGTTTCCCTTTCGAGAAGGCAGCTCCCAGAAGCTCGTTTTGTGCCCTTTCTGAGATGGGCCCTAGGTGGGTCCCTCCCGAGCAGGCGAAGGGTGGGGTGCCTGGAGCAGTGCACACAAGGCCTTTTCAGACCCCATCCGCCTTCTCCCTGAAGGAGAGCACGTTTGGAGGTGGTTTCCAGCTCCGGTGACCCTCGGCCAAGCAGCGGCGCACAGGGAGCGGGAGGCAGCCCAGACCCTCCTAGGCCGAAGGGCGAGCACAGGCCTAGGGGCGAAACCGGCAAGCGCTGCTTTGCTGAGCACACACGCACTGGGGCTGAGCTTGCTTTCCCGAGGAGAGTTTCCCTTTCGAGAAGGCAGCTCCCAGAAGCTCTTTTTGTGCCCTTTCTGAGATGGGCCCTAGGTGGGTCCCTCCCGAGCAGGCGAAGGGTGGGGTGCTGGGGCCAGTGCACACAAGGCCTTTTCAGACCCCATCCGCCTTCTCCCTGAAGGAGAGCACGTTTGGAGGTGGTTTCCAGCTCCGGTGACCCTCGGCCAAGCACCGGTGCACAGGGAGCGGGAGGCAGCCCAGACCCTCCTCGGCCGAAGGGCGAGCACAGGCCTAGGGGCGAAACCGGCAAGCGCTGCTTTGCTGAGCACACACGCACTGGGGCTGAGCTTGCTTTCCCGAGGAGAGTTTCCCTTTCGAGAAGGCAGCTCCCAGAAGCTCGTTTTGTGCCCTTTCTGAGATGGGCCCTAGGTGGGTCCCTCCCGAGCAGGCGAAGGGTGGGGTGCTGGGACCAGTGCACACAAGGCCTTTTCAGACCCCATCCGCCTTCTCCCTGAAGGAGAGCACGTTTGGAGGTGGTTTCCAGCTCCGGTGACCCTCGGCCAAGCACCGGTGCACAGGGAGCGGGAGGCAGCCCAGACCCTCCTCGGCCGAAGGGTGAGCACAGGCCTAGGGGCGAAACCGGCAAGCGCTGCTTTGCTGAGCAAACACGCACTGGGGCTGAGCTTTCTTTCCCGAGGAGAGTTTCCCTTTCGAGAAGGCAGCTCCCAGAAGCTCGTTTTGTGCCCTTTCTGAGATGGGCCCTAGGTGGGTCCCTCCCTAGCAGGCGGAGGGTGGGGTGCTGGGGCCAGTGCACACAAGGCCTTTTCAGACCCCATCCGCCTTCTCCCTGAAGGAGAGCACGTTTGGAGGTGGTTTCCAGCTCCGGTGACCCTCGGCCAAGCACCGGTGCACAGGGAGCGGGAGGCAGCCCAGACCCTCCTCGGCCGAAGGGCGAGCACAGGCCTAGGGGCGAAACCGGCAAGCGCTGCTTTGCTGAGCAAACACGCACTGGGGCTGAGCTTTCTTTCCCGAGGAGAGATTCCCTTTCGAGAAGGCAGCTCCCAGAAGCTCGTTTTGTGCCCTTTCTGAGATGGGCCCTAGGTGGGTCCCTCCCTAGCAGGCGGAGGGTGGGGTGCTGGGGCCAGTGCACACAAGGCCTTTTCAGACCCCATCCGCCTTCTCCCTGAAGGAGAGCACGTTTGGAGGTGGTTTCCAGCTCCGGTGACCCTCGGCCAAGCACCGGTGCACAGGGAGCGTGAGGCAGCCCAGACCCTCCTAGGCCGAAGGGCGAGCACAGGCCTAGGGGCGAAACCGGCAAGCGCTGCTTTGCTGAGCACACACGCACTGGGGCTGAGCTTGCTTTCCCGAGGAGAGTTTCCCTTTCGAGAAGGCAGCTCCCAGAAGCTCGTTTTGTGCCCTTTCTGAGATGGGCCCTAGGTGGGTCCCTCCCGAGCAGGCGAAGGGTGGGGTGCCTGGAGCAGTGCACACAAGGCCTTTTCAGACCCCATCCGCCTTCTCCCTGAAGGAGAGCACGTTTGGAGGTGGTTTCCAGCTCCGGTGACCCTCGGCCAAGCACCGGTGCACAGGGAGCGGGAGGCAGCCCAGACCCTCCTCGGCCGAAGGGCGAGCACAGGCCTAGGGGCGAAACCGGCAAGCGCTGCTTTGCTGAGCACACACGCACTGGGGCTGAGCTTGCTTTCCCGAGGAGAGTTTCCCTTTCGAGAAGGCAGCTCCCAGAAGCTCGTTTTGTGCCCTTTCTGAGATGGGCCATAGGTGGGTCCCTCCCTAGCAGGCGGAGGGTGGGGTGCTGGGGCCAGTGCACACAAGGCCTTTTCAGACCCCATCCGCCTTGTCCCTGAAGGAGAGCACGTTTTGAGGTGGTTTCCAGCTCCGGTGACCCTCGGCCAAGAACCGGTGCACAGGGAGCGGAGGCAGCCCAGACCCTCCTCGGCCGAAGGGCGAGCACAGGCCTAGGGGCGAAACCGGCAAGCGCTGCTTTGCTGAGCACACACGCACTGGGGCTGAGCTTGCTTTCCCGAGGAGAGTTTCCCTTTCGAGAAGGCAGCTCCCAGAAGCTCGTTTTGTGCCCTTTCTGAGATGGGCCCTAGGTGGGTCCCTCCCGAGGAGGCGAAGGGTGGGGTGCTGGGACCAGTGCACACAAGGCCTTTTCAGACCCCATCCGCCTTCTCCCTGAAGGAGAGCACGTTTGGAGGTGGTTTCCAGCTCCGGTGACCCTCGGCCAAGCACCGGTGCACAAGGAGCGGGAGGCAGCCCACACCCTCCTCGGCCGAAGGGCGAGCACAGGCCTAGGGGCGAAACCGGCAAGCGCTGCTTTGCTGAGCACACACGCACTGGGGCTGAGCTTGCTTTCCCGAGGAGAGTTTCCCTTTCGAGAAGGCAGCTCCCAGAAGCTCGTTTTGTGCCCTTTCTGAGATGGGCCCTTGGTGGGTCCCTCCCGAGAGGGGAAGGGTGGGTCCAGGGACCAGTGCACACAAGGCCTTTTCAGACCACATCTGCCTTCTCCCTGAAGGAGAGCACGTTTGGAGGTGGTTTCCAGCTCCGGTGACCCTCGGCCAAGCACCGGTGCACAGGGAGCGGGAGGCAGCCCAGACCCTCCTAGGCCGAAGGGCGAGCACAGGCCTAGGGGCGAAACCGGCAAGCGCTGCTTTGCTGAGCACACACGCACTGGGGCTGAGCTTTCTTTCCCGAGGAGAGTTTCCCTTTCGAGAAGGCAGCTCCCAGAAGCTCGTTTTGTGCCCTTTCTGAGATGGGCCCTAGGTGGGTCCCTCCCTAGCAGGCGGAGGGTGGGGTGCTGGGACCAGTGCACACAAGGCCTTTTCAGACCCCATCCGCCTTCTCCCTGAAGGAGAGCACGTTTGGAGGTGGTTTCCAGCTCCGGTGACCCTCGGCCAAGCACCGGCGCACAGGGAGCGGGAGGCAGCCCAGACCCTCCTAGGCCGAAGGGCGAGCACAGGCCTAGGGGCGAAACCGGCAAGCGCTGCTTTGCTGAGCACACACGCACTGGGGCTGAGCTTGCTTTCCCGAGGAGAGTTTCCCTTTCGAGAAGGCAGCTCCCAGAAGCTCGTTTTGTGCCCTTTCTGAGATGGGCCCTAGGTGGGTCCCTCCCGAGCAGGCGAAGGGTGGGGTGCTGGGGCCAGTGCACACAAGGCCTTTTCAGACCCCATCCGCCTTCTCCCTGAAGGAGAGCACGTTTGGAGGTGGTTTCCAGCTCCGGTGACCCTCGGCCAAGCACCGGTGCACAGGGAGCGGGAGGCAGCCCAGACCCTCCTCGGCCGAAGGGCGAGCACAGGCCTAGGGGCGAAAGCGGCAAGCGCTGCTTTGCTGAGCACACACGCACTGGGGCTGAGCTTGCTTTCCCGAGGAGAGTTTCCCTTTCGAGAAGGCAGCTCCCAGAAGCTCGTTTTGTGCCCTTTCTGAGATGGGCCCTAGGTGGGTCCCTCCCGAGCAGGCGGAGCGTGGGGTGCTGGGGCCAGTGCACCCAAGGCCTTTTCAGACCCCATCCGCCTTCTCCCTGAAGGAGAGCACGTTTGGAGGTGGTTTCCAGCTCCGGTGACCCTCGGCCAAGCACCGGTGCACAGGGAGCGGGAGGCAGCCCAGACCCTCCTCGGCCGAAGGGTGAGCACAGGCCTAGGGGCGAAACCGGCAAGCGCTGCTTTGCTGAGCAAACACGCACTGGGGCTGAGCTTTCTTTCCCGAGGAGAGTTTCCCTTTCGAGAAGGCAGCTCCCAGAAGCTCGTTTTGTGCCCTTTCTGAGATGGGCCCTAGGTGGGTCCCTCCCTAGCAGGCGGAGGGTGGGGTGCTGGGGCCAGTGCACACAAGGCCTTTTCAGACCCCATCCGCCTTCTCCCTGAAGGAGAGCACGTTTGGAGGTGGTTTCCAGCTCCGGTGACCCTCGGCCAAGCACCGGTGCACAGGGAGCGGGAGGCAGCCCAGACCCTCCTAGGCCGAAGGGCGAGCACAGGCCGAGGGGCGAAACACGCAAGCGTACCTTTGCTGAGCACACACGCATTGGGGCTGTGCTTGCTTTCCCGAGGAGAGTTTCCCTTTCGAGAAGGCAGCTCCCAGAAGCTCGTTTTGTGCCCTTTCTGAGATGGGCCCTAGGTGGGTCCCTCCCGAGCAGGCGAAGGGTGGGGTGCCTGGAGCAGTGCACACAAGGCCTTTTCAGACCCCATCCGCCTTCTCCCTGAAGGAGAGCACGTTTGGACGTGGTTTCCAGCTCCGGTGACCCTCGGCCAAGCACCGGTGCACAGGGAGCGGGAGGCAGCCCAGACCCTCCTCGGCCGAAGGGCGAGCACAGGCCTAGGGGCGAAACCGGCAAGCGCTGCTTTGCTGAGCACACACGCACTGGGGCTGAGCTTGCTTTCCCGAGGAGAGTTTCCCTTTCGAGAAGGCAGCTCCCAGAAGCTCGTTTTGTGCCTTTTCTGAGATGGGCCATAGGTGGGTCCCTCCCTAGCAGGCGGAGGGTGGGGTGCTGGGGCCAGTGCACACAAGGCCTTTTCAGACCCCATCCGCCTTGTCCCTGAAGGAGAGCACGTTTGGAGGTGGTTTCCAGCTCCGGTGACCCTCGGCCAAGAACCGGTGCACAGGGAGCGGAGGCAGCCCAGACCCTCCTCGGCCGAAGGGCGAGCACAGGCCTAGAGGCGAAACCGGCAATCGCTGCTTTGCTGAGCACACACGCACTGGAGCTGAGCTTGCTTTCCCGAGGAGAGTTTCCCTTTCGAGAAGGCAGCTCCCAGAAGCTCGTTTTGTGCCCTTTCTGAGATGGGCACTAGGTGGGTCCCTCCCGAGGAGGCGAAGGGTGGGGTGCTGGGACCAGTGCACACAAGGCCTTTTCAGACCCCATCCGCCTTCTCCCTGAAGAAGAGCACGTTTGGAGGTGGTTTCCAGCTCCGGTCAACCTCGGCCAAGCACCGGTGCACAAGGAGCGGGAGGCAGCCCACACCCTCCTCGGTCGAAGGGCGAGCACAGGCCTAGGGGCGAAAGCGGCAAGCGCTGCTTTGCTGAGCACACACGCACTGGGGCTGAGCTTGCTTTCCCGAGGAGAGTTTCCCTTTCAAGAAGGCAGCTCCCAGAAGCTCGTTTTGTGCCCTTTCTGAGATGGGCCCTTGGTGGGTCCCTCCCGAGCAGGCGAAGGGTGGGTGCTGGGACCAGTGCACACAAGGCCTTTTCAGACCCCATCCGCCTTCTCCCTGAAGGAGAGCATGTTTGGAGGTGGTTTCCAGCTCCGGTGACCCTCGGCCAAGCACCGGTGCACAGGGAGCGGGAGGCAGCCCAGACCCTCCTCGGCCGAAGGGCGAGCACAGGCCTAGGGGCGAAAGCGGCAAGCGCTGCTTTGCTGAGCACACACGCACTGGGGCTGAGCTTGCTTTCCCGAGGAGAGTTTCCCTTTCGAGAAGGCAGCTCCCAGAAGCTCGTTTTGTGCCCTTTCTGAGATGGGCCCTAGGTGGGTCCCTCCCGAGCAGGCGAAGGGTGGGGTGCTGGGGCCAGTGCACACAAGGCCTTTGCAGACCCCATCCGCCTTCTCCCTGAAGGAGAGCACGTTTGGAGGTGGTTTCCAGCTCCGGTGACCCTCGGCCAAGCACCGGCGCACAGGGAGCGGGAGGCAGCCCAGACCCTCCTAGGCCGAAGGGCGAGCACAGGCCTAGGGGCGAAAGCGGCAAGCGCTGCTTTGCTGAGCACACACGCACTGGGGCTGAGCTTGCTTTCCCGAGGAGAGTTTCCCTTTCGAGAAGGCAGCTCCCAGAAGCTCGTTTTGTGCCCTTTCTGAGATGGGCCCTAGGTGGGTCCCTCCCGAGCAGGCGAAGGGTGGGGTGCTGGGGCCAGTGCACACAAGGCCTTTTCAGACCCCATCCACCTTCTCCCTGAAGGAGAGCACGTTTGGACGTGGTTTCCAGCTCCGGTGACCCTCGGCCAAGCACCGGTGCACAGGGAGCGGGAGGCAGCCCAGACCCTCCTAGGCCGAAGGGCGAGCACAGGCCTAGGGGCGAAACCAGCAAGCGCTGCTTTGCTGAGCACACACGCATTGGGGCTGTGCTTGCTTTCCCGAGGAGAGTTTCCCTTTCGAGAAGGCAGCTCCCAGAAGCTCGTTTTGTGCCCTTTCTGAGATGGGCCCTAGGTGGGTCCCTCCCGAGCAGGCGAAGGGTGGGGTGCTGGGACCAGTGCACACAAGGCCTTTTCAGACCCCATCCGCCTTCTCCCTGAAGGAGAGCACGTTTGGAGGTGGTTTCCAGCTCCGGTGACCCTCGGCCAAGCACCGGTGCACAAGGAGCGGGAGGCAGCCCACACCCTCCTAGGCCGAAGGGCGAGCACAGGCCTAGGGGCGAAACCGGCAAGCGCTGCTTTGCTGAGCACACACGCACTGGGGCTGAGCTTGCTTTCCCGAGGAGAGTTTCCCTTTCGAGAAGGCAGCTCCCAGAAGCTCGTTTTGTGCCTTTTCTGAGATGGGCCATAGGTGGGTCCCTCCCTAGCAGGCGGAGGGTGGGGTGCTGGGGCCAGTGCACACAAGGCCTTTTCAGACCCCATCCGCCTTGTCCCTGAAGGAGAGCACGTTTGGAGGTGGTTTCCAGCTCCGGTGACCCTCGGCCAAGAACCGGTGCACAGGGAGCGGAGGCAGCCCAGACCCTCCTCGGCCGAAGGGCGAGCACAGGCCTAGGGGCGAAACCGGCAAGCGCTGCTTTGCTGAGCACACACGCACTGGAGCTGAGCTTGCTTTCCCGAGGAGAGTTTCACTTTCGAGAAGGCAGCTCCCAGAAGCTCGTTTTGTGCCCTTTCTGAGATGGGCCCTAGGTGGGTCCCTCCCGAGCAGGCGAAGTGTGGGGTGCTGGGGCCAGTGCACACAAGGCCTTTTCAGACCCCATCCGCCTTCTCCCTGAAGGAGAGCACGTTTGGAGGTGGTTTCCAGCTCCGGTGACCCTCGGCCAAGCACCGGTGCACAGGGAGCGGGAGGCAGCCCAGACCCTCCTCGGCCGAAGGGCGAGCACAGGCCTAGGGACGAAACCGGCAAGCGCTGCTTTGCTGAGCACACACGCACTGCGCCTGAGCTTGCTTTCCCGAGGAGAGTTTCCCTTTCGAGAAGGCAGCTCCCAGAAGCTCGTTTTGTGCCCTTTCTGAGATGGGCCCTAGGTGGGTCCCTCCCGAGGAGGCGAAGGGTGGGGTGCTGGGACCAGTGCACACAAGGCCTTTTCAGACCCCATCCGCCTTCTCCCTGAAGGAGAGCACGTTTGGAGGTGGTTTCCAGCTCCGGTGAACCTCGGCCAAGCACCGGTGCACAAGGAGCGGGAGGCAGCCCACACCCTCCTCGGCCGAAGGGCGAGCACAGGCCTAGGGGCGAAACCGGCAAGCGCTGCTTTGCTGAGCACACACGCACTGGGGCTGAGCTTGCTTTCCCGAGGAGAGTTTCCCTTTCGAGAAGGCAGCTCCCAGAAGCTCGTTTTGTGCCCTTTCTGAGATGGGCCCTTGGTGGGTCCCTTCCGAACAGGCGAAGGGTGGGTGCTGGGACCAGTGCACACAAGGCCTTTTCAGACCCCATCCGCCTTCTCCCTGAAGGAGAGCATGTTTGGAGGTGGTTTCCAGCTCCGGTGACCCTCGGCCAAGCACCGGTGCACAGGGAGCGCGAGGCAGCCCAGACCCTCCTCGGCCGAAGGGCGAGCACAGGCCTAGGGGCGAAACCAGCAAGCGCTGCTTTGCTGAGCAAACACGCACTGGGGCTGAGCTTTCTTTCCCGAGGAGAGTTTCCCTTTCGAGAAGGCAGCTCCCAGAAGCTCGTTTTGTGCCCTTTCTGAGATGGGCCCTAGGTGGGTCCCTCCCTAGCAGGCGGAGGGTGGGGTGCTGGGACCAGTGCACACAAGGCCTTTTCAGACCCCATCCGCCTTCTCCCTGAAGGAGAGCACGTTTGGAGGTGGTTTCCAGCTCCGGTGACCCTCGGCCAAGCACCTGCGCACAGGGAGCGGGAGGCAGCCCAGACCCTCCTAGGCCGAAGGGCGAGCACAGGCCTAGGGGCGAAAGCGGCAAGCGCTGCTTTGCTGAGCACACACGCACTGGGGCTGAGCTTGCTTTCCCGAGGAGAGTTTCCCTTTCGAGAAGGCAGCTCCCAGAAGCTCGTTTTGTGCCCTTTCTGAGATGGGCCCTAGGTGGGTCCCTCCCTAGCAGGCGGAGGGTGGGGTGCTGGGACCAGTGCACACAAGGCCTTTTCAGACCCCATCCGCCTTCTCCCTGAAGGAGAGCACGTTTGGAGGTGGTTTCCAGCTCCGGTGAACCTCGGCCAAGCACCGGTGCACAAGGAGCGGGAGGCAGCCCAGACCCTCCTAGGCCGAAGGGCGAGCACAGGCCTAGGGGCGAAACCGGCAAGCGCTGCTTTGCTGAGCACACACGCACTGGGGCTGAGCTTGCTTTCCCGAGGAGAGTTTCCCTTTCGAGAAGGCAGCTCCCAGAAGCTCGTTTTGTGCCCTTTCTGAGATGGGCCCTTGGTGGGTCCCTCCCTAGCAGGCGGAGGGTGGGGTGCTGGGACCAGTGCACACAAGGCCTTTTCACACCCCATCCGCCTTCTCCCTGAAGGAGAGCACGTTTGGAGGTGGTTTCCAGCTCCGGTGAACCTCGGCCAAGCACCGGTGCACAAGGAGCGGGAGGCAGCCCACACCCTCCTCGGCCGAAGGGCGAGCACAGGCCTAGGGGCGAAACCGGCAAGCGCTGCTTTGCTGAGCACACACGCACTGGGGCTGAGCTTGCTTTCCCGAGGAGAGTTTCCCTTTCGAGAAGGCAGCTCCCAGAAGCTCGTTTTGTGCCCTTTCTGAGATGGGCCCTAGGTGGGTCCCTCCCGAGCAGGCGAAGGGTGGGTGCTGGGACCAGTGCACACAAGGCCTTTTCAGACCCCATCCGCCTTCTCCCTGAAGGAGAGAATGTTTGGAGGTGGTTTCCAGCTCCGGTGACCCTCGGCCAAGCACCGGTGCACAGGGAGCGCGAGGCAGCCCAGACCCTCCTCGGCCGAAGGGCGAGCACAGGCCTAGGGGCGAAACCGGCAAGCGCTGCTTTGCTGAGCAAACACGCACTGGGGCTGAGCTTTCTTTCCCGAGGAGAGTTTCCCTTTCGAGAAGGCAGCTCCCAGAAGCTCGTTTTGTGCCCTTTCTGAGATGGGCCCTAGGTGGGTCCCTCCCTAGCAGGCGGAGGGTGGGGTGCTGGGACCAGTGCACACAAGGCCTTTTCAGACCCCATCCGCCTTCTCCCTGAAGGAGAGCATGTTTGGAGGTGGTTTCCAGCTCCGGTGACCCTCGGCCAAGCACCGGTGCACAGGGAGCGGGAGGCAGCCCAGACCCTCCTCGGCCGAAGGGCGAGCACAGGCCTAGGGGCGAAACCGGCAAGCGCTGCTTTGCTGAGCACACACGCACTGGGGCTGAGCTTGCTTTCCCGAGGAGAGTTTCCCTTTCGAGAAGGCAGCTCCCAGAAGCTCGTTTTGTGCCCTTTCTGAGATGGGCCCTAGGTGGGTCCCTCCCGAGCAGGCGAAGGGTGGGGTGCTGGGGCCAGTGCACACAAGGCCTTTTCAGACCCCATCTGCCTTCTCCCTGAAGGAGAGCACGTTTGGAGGTGGTTTCCAGCTCCGGTGACCCTCGGCCAAGCACCGGCGCACAGGGAGCGGGAGGCAGCCCAGACCCTCCTAGGCCGAAGGGCGAGCACAGGCCTAGGGGCGAAAGCGGCAAGCGCTGCTTTGCTGAGCACACACGCACTGGGGCTGAGCTTGCTTTCCCGAGGAGAGTTTCCCTTTCGAGAAGGCAGCTCCCAGAAGCTCGTTTTGTGCCCTTTCTGAGATGGGCCCTAGGTGGGTCCCTCCCGAGCAGGCGAAGGGTGGGGTGCTGGGGCCAGTGCACACAAGGCCTTTTCAGACCCCATCCGCCTTCTCCCTGAAGGAGAGCACGTTTGGAGGTGGTTTCCAGCTCCGGTGACCCTCGGCCAAGCACCGGCGCACAGGGAGCGGGAGGCAGCCCAGACCCTCCTAGGCCGAAGGGCGAGCACAGGCCTAGGGGCGAAAGCGGCAAGCGCTGCTTTGCTGAGCACACACGCACTGGGGCTGAGCTTGCTTTCCCGAGGAGAGTTTCCCTTTCGAGAAGGCAGCTCCCAGAAGCTCGTTTTGTGCCCTTTCTGAGATGGGCCCTAGGTGGGTCCCTCCCTAGCAGGCGGAGGGTGGGGTGCTGGGGCCAGTGCACACAAGGCCTTTTCAGACCCCATCCGCCTTCTCCCTGAAGGAGAGCACGTTTGGAGGTGGTTTCCAGCTCCGGTGACCCTCGGCCAAGCACCGGTGCACAGGGAGCGGGAGGCAGCCCAGACCCTCCTCGGCCGAAGGGCGAGCACAGGCCTAGGGGCGAAACCGGCAAGCGCTGCTTTGCTGAGCACACACGCACTGGGGCTGAGCTTGCTTTCCCGAGGAGAGTTTCCCTTTCGAGAAGGCAGCTCCCAGAAGCTCGTTTTGTGCCCTTTCTGAGATGGGCCCTAGGTGGGTCCCTCCCGAGCAGGCGAAGGGTGGGGTGCTGGGACCAGTGCACACAAGGCCTTTTCAGACCCCATCCGCCTTCTCCCTGAAGGAGAGCACGTTTGGAGGTGGTTTCCAGCTCCGGTGACCCTCGGCCAAGCACCGGTGCACAGGGAGCGGGAGGCAGCCCAGACCCTCCTCGGCCGAAGGGCGAGCACAGGCCTAGGGGCGAAACCTGCAAGCGCTGCTTTGCTGAGCAAACACGCACTGGGGCTGAGCTTTCTTTCCCGAGGAGAGTTTCCCTTTCGAGAAGGCAGCTCCCAGAAGCTCGTTTTGTGCCCTTTCTGAGATGGGCCCTAGGTGGGTCCCTCCCTAGCAGGCGGAGGGTGGGGTGCTGGGGCCAGTGCACACAAGGCCTTTTCAGACCCCATCCGCCTTCTCCCTGAAGGAGAGCACGTTTGGAGGTGGTTTCCAGCTCCGGTGACCCTCGGCCAAGCACCGGTGCACAGGGAGCGGGAGGCAGCCCAGACCCTCCTAGGCCGAAGGGCGAGCACAGGCCTAGGGGCGAAACACGCAAGCGTACCTTTGCTGAGCACACACGCATTGGGGCTGTGCTTGCTTTCCCGAGGAGAGTTTCCCTTTCGAGAAGGCAGCTCCCAGAAGCTCGTTTTGTGCCCTTTCTGAGATGGGCCCTAGGTGGGTCCCTCCCGAGCAGGCGAAGGGTGGGGTGCCTGGAGCAGTGCACACAAGGCCTTTTCAGACCCCATCCGCCTTCTCCCTGAAGGAGAGCACGTTTGGACGTGGTTTCCAGCTCCGGTGACCCTCGGCCAAGCACCGGCGCACAGGGAGCGGGAGGCAGCCCAGACCCTCCTAGGCCGAAGGGCGAGCACAGGCCTAGGGGCGAAACCGGCAAGCGCTGCTTTGCTGAGCAAACACGCACTGGGGCTGAGCCTGCTTTCCCGAGGAGAGTTTCCCTTTCGAGAAGGCAGCTCCCAGAAGCTCGTTTTGTGCCCTTTCTGAGATGGGCCCTAGGTGGGTCCCTCCCTAGCAGGCGAAGGGTGGGGTGCTGGGGCCAGTGCACACAAGGCCTTTTCAGACCCCATCCGCCTTCTCCCTGAAGGAGAGCACGTTTGGAGGTGGTTTCCAGCTCCGGTGACCCTCGGCCCAGCACCGGTGCACAGGGAGCGGGAGGCAGCCCAGACCCTCCTCGGGCGAAGGGCGAGCACAGGCCTAGGGGCGAAACCGGCAAGCGCTGCTTTGCTGAGCACACACGCACTGGGGCTGAGCTTGCTTTCCCGAGGAGAGTTTCCCTTTCGAGAAGGCAGCTCCCAGAAGCTCGTTTTGTGCCCTCTCTGAGATGGGCCCTAGGTGGGTCCCTCCCGAGCAGGCGGAGGTTGGGGTGCTGGGGCCAGTGCACACAAGGCCTTTTCAGACCCCATCCGCCTTCTCCCTGAAGGAGAGCACGTTTGGAGGTGGTTTCCAGCTCCGGTGACCCTCAGCCCAGCACCGGCGCCCAGGGAACGAGAGGCAGCCCAGACCCTCCTAGGCCGAAGGGCGAGCACAGGCCTAGGGGCGAAACCGGCAAGCGCTGCTTTGCTGAGCAGATACGCACTGGGGCTGAGCTTGCTTTCCCGAGGAGAGTTTCCCTTTCGAGAAGGCAGCTCCCAGAAGCTCGTTTTGTGCCCTTTCTGAGATGGGCCCTAGGTAGGTTCCTCTCTAGCAGGCGAAGGGTGGGGTGCTGGGGCCAGTGCACACAAGGCCTTTTCAGACCCCATCCGCCTTCTCCCTGAAGGAGAGCACGTTTGGAGGTGGTTTCCAGCTCCGGTGACCCTCGGCCAAGCACCGGCGCACAGGGAACAAGAGGCAGCCCAGACCCTCCTCGGGTGAAGGGCGAGCACAGGCCTAGGGGCGAAACCGGCAAGCGCTGCTTTGCTGAGCACACACGCACTGGGACTGAGCTTGCTTTCCCGAGGAGAGTTTCCCTTTCGAGAAGGCAGCTCCCAGAAGCTCGTTTTGTGCCCTTTCTGAGATGGGCCCTAGGTGGGTCCCTCCCTAGCAGGCGAAGGGTGGGGTGCTGGGGCCAGTGCACACAAGGCCTTTTCAGACCCCATCCGCCTTCTCCCTGAAGGAGAGCACGTTTGGAGGTGGTTTCCAGCTCCGGTGAACCTCGGCCAAGCACCGGTGCACAAGGAGCGGGAGGCAGCCCAGACCCTCCTAGGCCGAAGGGCGAGCACAGGCCTAGGGGCGAAACCGGCAAGCGCTGCTTTGCTGAGCACACACGCACTGGGGCTGAGCTTGCTTTCCCGAGGAGAGTTTCCCTTTCGAGAAGGCAGCTCCCAGAAGCTCGTTTTGTGCCCTTTCTGAGATGGGCCCTAGGTGGGTCCCTCCCGAGCAGGCGAAGGGTGGGTGCTGGGACCAGTGCACACAAGGCCTTTTCAGACCCCATCCGCCTTCTCCCTGAAGGAGAGAATGTTTGGAGGTGGTTTCCAGCTCCGGTGACCCTCGGCCAAGCACCGGTGCACAGGGAGCGCGAGGCAGCCCAGACCCTCCTCGGCCGAAGGGCGAGCACAGGCCTAGGGGCGAAACCGGCAAGCGCTGCTTTGCTGAGCAAACACGCACTGGGGCTGAGCTTTCTTTCCCGAGGAGAGTTTCCCTTTCGAGAAGGCAGCTCCCAGAAGCTCGTTTTGTGCCCTTTCTGAGATGGGCCCTAGGTGGGTCCCTCCCTAGCAGGCGGAGGGTGGGGTGCTGGGACCAGTGCACACAAGGCCTTTTCAGACCCCATCCGCCTTCTCCCTGAAGGAGAGCATGTTTGGAGGTGGTTTCCAGCTCCGGTGACCCTCGGCCAAGCACCGGTGCACAGGGAGCGGGAGGCAGCCCAGACCCTCCTCGGCCGAAGGGCGAGCACAGGCCTAGGGGCGAAACCGGCAAGCGCTGCTTTGCTGAGCACACACGCACTGGGGCTGAGCTTGCTTTCCCGAGGAGAGTTTCCCTTTCGAGAAGGCAGCTCCCAGAAGCTCGTTTTGTGCCCTTTCTGAGATGGGCCCTAGGTGGGTCCCTCCCGAGCAGGCGAAGGGTGGGGTGCTGGGGCCAGTGCACACAAGGCCTTTTCAGACCCCATCTGCCTTCTCCCTGAAGGAGAGCACGTTTGGAGGTGGTTTCCAGCTCCGGTGACCCTCGGCCAAGCACCGGCGCACAGGGAGCGGGAGGCAGCCCAGACCCTCCTAGGCCGAAGGGCGAGCACAGGCCTAGGGGCGAAAGCGGCAAGCGCTGCTTTGCTGAGCACACACGCACTGGGGCTGAGCTTGCTTTCCCGAGGAGAGTTTCCCTTTCGAGAAGGCAGCTCCCAGAAGCTCGTTTTGTGCCCTTTCTGAGATGGGCCCTAGGTGGGTCCCTCCCGAGCAGGCGAAGGGTGGGGTGCTGGGGCCAGTGCACACAAGGCCTTTTCAGACCCCATCCGCCTTCTCCCTGAAGGAGAGCACGTTTGGAGGTGGTTTCCAGCTCCGGTGACCCTCGGCCAAGCACCGGCGCACAGGGAGCGGGAGGCAGCCCAGACCCTCCTAGGCCGAAGGGCGAGCACAGGCCTAGGGGCGAAAGCGGCAAGCGCTGCTTTGCTGAGCACACACGCACTGGGGCTGAGCTTGCTTTCCCGAGGAGAGTTTCCCTTTCGAGAAGGCAGCTCCCAGAAGCTCGTTTTGTGCCCTTTCTGAGATGGGCCCTAGGTGGGTCCCTCCCTAGCAGGCGGAGGGTGGGGTGCTGGGGCCAGTGCACACAAGGCCTTTTCAGACCCCATCCGCCTTCTCCCTGAAGGAGAGCACGTTTGGAGGTGGTTTCCAGCTCCGGTGACCCTCGGCCAAGCACCGGTGCACAGGGAGCGGGAGGCAGCCCAGACCCTCCTCGGCCGAAGGGCGAGCACAGGCCTAGGGGCGAAACCGGCAAGCGCTGCTTTGCTGAGCACACACGCACTGGGGCTGAGCTTGCTTTCCCGAGGAGAGTTTCCCTTTCGAGAAGGCAGCTCCCAGAAGCTCGTTTTGTGCCCTTTCTGAGATGGGCCCTAGGTGGGTCCCTCCCGAGCAGGCGAAGGGTGGGGTGCTGGGACCAGTGCACACAAGGCCTTTTCAGACCCCATCCGCCTTCTCCCTGAAGGAGAGCACGTTTGGAGGTGGTTTCCAGCTCCGGTGACCCTCGGCCAAGCACCGGTGCACAGGGAGCGGGAGGCAGCCCAGACCCTCCTCGGCCGAAGGGCGAGCACAGGCCTAGGGGCGAAACCTGCAAGCGCTGCTTTGCTGAGCAAACACGCACTGGGGCTGAGCTTTCTTTCCCGAGGAGAGTTTCCCTTTCGAGAAGGCAGCTCCCAGAAGCTCGTTTTGTGCCCTTTCTGAGATGGGCCCTAGGTGGGTCCCTCCCTAGCAGGCGGAGGGTGGGGTGCTGGGGCCAGTGCACACAAGGCCTTTTCAGACCCCATCCGCCTTCTCCCTGAAGGAGAGCACGTTTGGAGGTGGTTTCCAGCTCCGGTGACCCTCGGCCAAGCACCGGTGCACAGGGAGCGGGAGGCAGCCCAGACCCTCCTAGGCCGAAGGGCGAGCACAGGCCTAGGGGCGAAACACGCAAGCGTACCTTTGCTGAGCACACACGCATTGGGGCTGTGCTTGCTTTCCCGAGGAGAGTTTCCCTTTCGAGAAGGCAGCTCCCAGAAGCTCGTTTTGTGCCCTTTCTGAGATGGGCCCTAGGTGGGTCCCTCCCGAGCAGGCGAAGGGTGGGGTGCCTGGAGCAGTGCACACAAGGCCTTTTCAGACCCCATCCGCCTTCTCCCTGAAGGAGAGCACGTTTGGACGTGGTTTCCAGCTCCGGTGACCCTCGGCCAAGCACCGGCGCACAGGGAGCGGGAGGCAGCCCAGACCCTCCTAGGCCGAAGGGCGAGCACAGGCCTAGGGGCGAAACCGGCAAGCGCTGCTTTGCTGAGCAAACACGCACTGGGGCTGAGCCTGCTTTCCCGAGGAGAGTTTCCCTTTCGAGAAGGCAGCTCCCAGAAGCTCGTTTTGTGCCCTTTCTGAGATGGGCCCTAGGTGGGTCCCTCCCTAGCAGGCGAAGGGTGGGGTGCTGGGGCCAGTGCACACAAGGCCTTTTCAGACCCCATCCGCCTTCTCCCTGAAGGAGAGCACGTTTGGAGGTGGTTTCCAGCTCCGGTGACCCTCGGCCCAGCACCGGTGCACAGGGAGCGGGAGGCAGCCCAGACCCTCCTCGGGCGAAGGGCGAGCACAGGCCTAGGGGCGAAACCGGCAAGCGCTGCTTTGCTGAGCACACACGCACTGGGGCTGAGCTTGCTTTCCCGAGGAGAGTTTCCCTTTCGAGAAGGCAGCTCCCAGAAGCTCGTTTTGTGCCCTCTCTGAGATGGGCCCTAGGTGGGTCCCTCCCGAGCAGGCGGAGGTTGGGGTGCTGGGGCCAGTGCACACAAGGCCTTTTCAGACCCCATCCGCCTTCTCCCTGAAGGAGAGCACGTTTGGAGGTGGTTTCCAGCTCCGGTGACCCTCAGCCCAGCACCGGCGCCCAGGGAACGAGAGGCAGCCCAGACCCTCCTAGGCCGAAGGGCGAGCACAGGCCTAGGGGCGAAACCGGCAAGCGCTGCTTTGCTGAGCAGATACGCACTGGGGCTGAGCTTGCTTTCCCGAGGAGAGTTTCCCTTTCGAGAAGGCAGCTCCCAGAAGCTCGTTTTGTGCCCTTTCTGAGATGGGCCCTAGGTAGGTTCCTCTCTAGCAGGCGAAGGGTGGGGTGCTGGGGCCAGTGCACACAAGGCCTTTTCAGACCCCATCCGCCTTCTCCCTGAAGGAGAGCACGTTTGGAGGTGGTTTCCAGCTCCGGTGACCCTCGGCCAAGCACCGGCGCACAGGGAACAAGAGGCAGCCCAGACCCTCCTCGGGTGAAGGGCGAGCACAGGCCTAGGGGCGAAACCGGCAAGCGCTGCTTTGCTGAGCACACACGCACTGGGACTGAGCTTGCTTTCCCGAGGAGAGTTTCCCTTTCGAGAAGGCAGCTCCCAGAAGCTCGTTTTGTGCCCTTTCTGAGATGGGCCCTAGGTGGGTCCCTCCCTAGCAGGCGAAGGGTGGGGTGCTGGGGCCAGTGCACACAAGGCCTTTTCAGACCCCATCCGCCTTCTCCCTGAAGGAGAGCATGTTTGGAGGTGGTTTCCAGCTCCGGTGACCCTCGGCCAAGCACCGGTGCACAGGGAGCGGGAGGCAGCCCAGACCCTCCTAGGCCGAAGGGCGAGCACAGGCCTAGGGGCGAAACCGGCAAGCGCTGCTTTGCTGAGCACACACGCACTGGGGCTGAGCTTGCTTTCCCGAGGAGAGTTTCCCTTTCGAGAAGGCAGCTCCCAGAAGCTCGTTTTGTGCCCTTTCTGAGATGGGCCCTAGGTGGGTCCCTCCCGAGCAGGCGAAGGGTGGGGTGCTGGGGCCAGTGCACACAAGGCCTTTTCAGACCCCATCTGCCTTCTCCCTGAAGGAGAGCACGTTTGGAGGTGGTTTCCAGCTCCGGTGACCCTCGGCCAAGCACCGGCGCACAGGGAGCGGGAGGCAGCCCAGACCCTCCTAGGCCGAAGGGCGAGCACAGGCCTAGGGGCGAAAGCGGCAAGCGCTGCTTTGCTGAGCACACACGCACTGGGGCTGAGCTTGCTTTCCCGAGGAGAGTTTCCCTTTCGAGAAGGCAGCTCCCAGAAGCTCGTTTTGTGCCCTTTCTGAGATGGGCCCTAGGTGGGTCCCTCCCGAGCAGGCGAAGGGTGGGGTGCTGGGGCCAGTGCACACAAGGCCTTTTCAGACCCCATCCGCCTTCTCCCTGAAGGAGAGCACGTTTGGAGGTGGTTTCCAGCTCCGGTGACCCTCGGCCAAGCACCGGCGCACAGGGAGCGGGAGGCAGCCCAGACCCTCCTAGGCCGAAGGGCGAGCACAGGCCTAGGGGCGAAAGCGGCAAGCGCTGCTTTGCTGAGCACACACGCACTGGGGCTGAGCTTGCTTTCCCGAGGAGAGTTTCCCTTTCGAGAAGGCAGCTCCCAGAAGCTCGTTTTGTGCCCTTTCTGAGATGGGCCCTAGGTGGGTCCCTCCCTAGCAGGCGGAGGGTGGGGTGCTGGGGCCAGTGCACACAAGGCCTTTTCAGACCCCATCCGCCTTCTCCCTGAAGGAGAGCACGTTTGGAGGTGGTTTCCAGCTCCGGTGACCCTCGGCCAAGCACCGGTGCACAGGGAGCGGGAGGCAGCCCAGACCCTCCTCGGCCGAAGGGCGAGCACAGGCCTAGGGGCGAAACCGGCAAGCGCTGCTTTGCTGAGCACACACGCACTGGGGCTGAGCTTGCTTTCCCGAGGAGAGTTTCCCTTTCGAGAAGGCAGCTCCCAGAAGCTCGTTTTGTGCCCTTTCTGAGATGGGCCCTAGGTGGGTCCCTCCCGAGCAGGCGAAGGGTGGGGTGCTGGGACCAGTGCACACAAGGCCTTTTCAGACCCCATCCGCCTTCTCCCTGAAGGAGAGCACGTTTGGAGGTGGTTTCCAGCTCCGGTGACCCTCGGCCAAGCACCGGTGCACAGGGAGCGGGAGGCAGCCCAGACCCTCCTCGGCCGAAGGGCGAGCACAGGCCTAGGGGCGAAACCTGCAAGCGCTGCTTTGCTGAGCAAACACGCACTGGGGCTGAGCTTTCTTTCCCGAGGAGAGTTTCCCTTTCGAGAAGGCAGCTCCCAGAAGCTCGTTTTGTGCCCTTTCTGAGATGGGCCCTAGGTGGGTCCCTCCCTAGCAGGCGGAGGGTGGGGTGCTGGGGCCAGTGCACACAAGGCCTTTTCAGACCCCATCCGCCTTCTCCCTGAAGGAGAGCACGTTTGGAGGTGGTTTCCAGCTCCGGTGACCCTCGGCCAAGCACCGGTGCACAGGGAGCGGGAGGCAGCCCAGACCCTCCTAGGCCGAAGGGCGAGCACAGGCCTAGGGGCGAAACACGCAAGCGTACCTTTGCTGAGCACACACGCATTGGGGCTGTGCTTGCTTTCCCGAGGAGAGTTTCCCTTTCGAGAAGGCAGCTCCCAGAAGCTCGTTTTGTGCCCTTTCTGAGATGGGCCCTAGGTGGGTCCCTCCCGAGCAGGCGAAGGGTGGGGTGCCTGGAGCAGTGCACACAAGGCCTTTTCAGACCCCATCCGCCTTCTCCCTGAAGGAGAGCACGTTTGGACGTGGTTTCCAGCTCCGGTGACCCTCGGCCAAGCACCGGCGCACAGGGAGCGGGAGGCAGCCCAGACCCTCCTAGGCCGAAGGGCGAGCACAGGCCTAGGGGCGAAACCGGCAAGCGCTGCTTTGCTGAGCAAACACGCACTGGGGCTGAGCCTGCTTTCCCGAGGAGAGTTTCCCTTTCGAGAAGGCAGCTCCCAGAAGCTCGTTTTGTGCCCTTTCTGAGATGGGCCCTAGGTGGGTCCCTCCCTAGCAGGCGAAGGGTGGGGTGCTGGGGCCAGTGCACACAAGGCCTTTTCAGACCCCATCCGCCTTCTCCCTGAAGGAGAGCACGTTTGGAGGTGGTTTCCAGCTCCGGTGACCCTCGGCCCAGCACCGGTGCACAGGGAGCGGGAGGCAGCCCAGACCCTCCTCGGGCGAAGGGCGAGCACAGGCCTAGGGGCGAAACCGGCAAGCGCTGCTTTGCTGAGCACACACGCACTGGGGCTGAGCTTGCTTTCCCGAGGAGAGTTTCCCTTTCGAGAAGGCAGCTCCCAGAAGCTCGTTTTGTGCCCTCTCTGAGATGGGCCCTAGGTGGGTCCCTCCCGAGCAGGCGGAGGTTGGGGTGCTGGGGCCAGTGCACACAAGGCCTTTTCAGACCCCATCCGCCTTCTCCCTGAAGGAGAGCACGTTTGGAGGTGGTTTCCAGCTCCGGTGACCCTCAGCCCAGCACCGGCGCCCAGGGAACGAGAGGCAGCCCAGACCCTCCTAGGCCGAAGGGCGAGCACAGGCCTAGGGGCGAAACCGGCAAGCGCTGCTTTGCTGAGCAGATACGCACTGGGGCTGAGCTTGCTTTCCCGAGGAGAGTTTCCCTTTCGAGAAGGCAGCTCCCAGAAGCTCGTTTTGTGCCCTTTCTGAGATGGGCCCTAGGTAGGTTCCTCTCTAGCAGGCGAAGGGTGGGGTGCTGGGGCCAGTGCACACAAGGCCTTTTCAGACCCCATCCGCCTTCTCCCTGAAGGAGAGCACGTTTGGAGGTGGTTTCCAGCTCCGGTGACCCTCGGCCAAGCACCGGCGCACAGGGAACAAGAGGCAGCCCAGACCCTCCTCGGGTGAAGGGCGAGCACAGGCCTAGGGGCGAAACCGGCAAGCGCTGCTTTGCTGAGCACACACGCACTGGGACTGAGCTTGCTTTCCCGAGGAGAGTTTCCCTTTCGAGAAGGCAGCTCCCAGAAGCTCGTTTTGTGCCCTTTCTGAGATGGGCCCTAGGTGGGTCCCTCCCTAGCAGGCGAAGGGTGGGGTGCTGGGGCCAGTGCACACAAGGCCTTTTCAGACCCCATCCGCCTTCTCCCTGAAGGAGAGCACGTTTGGAGGTGGTTTCCAGCTCCGGTGACCCTCGGCCAAGCACCGGCGCACAGGGAGCGGGAGGCAGCCCAGACCCTCCTAGGCCGAAGGGCGAGCACAGGCCTAGGGGCGAAACCGGCAAGCGCTGCTTTGCTGAGCAAACACGCACTGGGGCTGAGCTTGCTTTCCCGAGGAGAGTTTCCCTTTCGAGAAGGCCGCTCCCAGAAGCTCGTTTTGTGCCCTTTCTGAGATGGGCCCTAGGTGGGTCCCTCCCTAGCAGGCGAAGGGTGGGGTGCTGGGGCCAGTGCACACAAGGCCTTTTCAGACCCCATCCGCCTTCTCCCTGAAGGAGAGCACGTTTGGAGGTGGTTTCCAGCTCCGGTGACCCTCGGCCAAGCACCGGCGCACAGGGAGCGGGAGGCAGCCCAGACCCTCCTAGGCCGAAGGGCGAGCACAGGCCTAGGGGCGAAACCGGCAAGCGCTGCTTTGCTGAGCACACACGCACTGGGGCTGAGCTTGCTTTCCCGAGGAGAGTTTCCCTTTCGAGAAGGCAGCTCCCAGAAGCTCGTTTTGTGCCCTCTCTGAGATGGGCCCTAGGTGGGTCCCTCCCGAGCAGGCGGAGGGTGGGGTGTTGGGGCCAGTGCACACAAGGCCTTTTCAGACCCCATCCGCCTTCTCCCTGAAGGAGAGCACGTTTGGAGGTGGTTTCCAGCTCCGGTGACCCTCAGCCAAGCACCAGCGCCCAGCGAACGAGAGGCAGCCCAGACCGTCCTAGGCCGAAGGGCGAGCACAGGCCTAGGGGCGAAACCGGCAAGCGCTGCTTTGCTGAGCAAACACGCACTAGGGCTGAGCTTGCTTTCCCGAGGAGAGTTTCCCTTTCGAGAAGGCCGCTCCCAGAAGCTCGTTTTGTGCCCTTTCTGAGATGGGCCCTAGGTGGGTCCCTCCCTAGCAGGCGGAGGGTGGGGTGCTGGGGCCAGTGCACACAAGGCCTTTTCAGACCCCATCCGCCTTCTCCCTGAAGTAGAGCACGTTGGGAGGTGGTTTCCAGCTCTGGTGACCCTCGGACAAGCAGCGGCGCACAGGGAGCGGGAGGCAGCCCAGACCGTCCTAGGCCGAAGGGCGAGCACAGGCCTAGGGGCGAAACCGGCAAGCGCTGCTTTGCTGAGCAAACACGCACTAGGGCTGAGCTTGCTTTCCCGAGGAGAGTTTCCCTTTCGAGAAGGCCGCTCCCAGAAGCTCGTTTTGTGCCCTTTCTGAGATGGGCCCTAGGTGGGTCCCTCCCTAGCAGGTGGAGGGTGGGGTGCTGGGGCCAGTGCACAAAGGCCTTTTCAGACCCCATCCGCCTTCTCCCTGAAGGAGAGCACGTTGGGAGGTGGTTTCCAGCTCCGGTGACCCTCAGCTAAGCAGCGGCGCACAGGGAACGAGAGGCAGCCCAGACCCTCCTCGGGTGAAGGGCGAGCACAGGCCTAGGGGCGAAACCGGCAAGCGCTGCTTTGCTGAGCACACACGCACTGGGGCTGAGCTTGCTTTCCCGAGGAGAGTTTCCCTTTCGAGAAGGCAGCTCCCAGAAGCTCGTTTTGTGCCCTTTCTGAGATGGGCCCTAGGTGGGTCCCTCCCGAGCAGGCGAAGGGTGGGGTGCCTGGAGCAGTGCACACAAGGCCTTTTCAGACCCCATCCGCCTTCTCCCTGAAGGAGAGCACGTTTGGACGTGGTTTCCAGCTCCGGTGACCCTCGGCCCAGCACCGGTGCACAGGGAGCGGGAGGCAGCCCAGACCCTCCTCGGGCGAAGGGCGAGCACAGGCCTAGGGGCGAAACCGGCAAGCGCTGCTTTGCTGAGCACACACGCACTGGGGCTGAGCTTGCTTTCCCGAGGAGAGTTTCCCTTTCGAGAAGGCAGCTCCCAGAAGCTCGTTTTGTGCCCTCTCTGAGATGGGCCCTAGGTGGGTCCCTCCCGAGCAGGCGGAGGTTGGGGTGCTGGGGCCAGTGCACACAAGGCCTTTTCAGACCCCATCCGCCTTCTCCCTGAAGGAGAGCACGTTTGGAGGTGGTTTCCAGCTCCGGTGACCCTCAGCCCAGCACCGGCGCCCAGGGAACGAGAGGCAGCCCAGACCCTCCTAGGCCGAAGGGCGAGCACAGGCCTAGGGGCGAAACCGGCAAGCGCTGCTTTGCTGAGCAGATACGCACTGGGGCTGAGCTTGCTTTCCCGAGGAGAGTTTCCCTTTCGAGAAGGCAGCTCCCAGAAGCTCGTTTTGTGCCCTTTCTGAGATGGGCCCTAGGTAGGTTCCTCTCTAGCAGGCGAAGGGTGGGGTGCTGGGGCCAGTGCACACAAGGCCTTTTCAGACCCCATCCGCCTTCTCCCTGAAGGAGAGCACGTTTGGAGGTGGTTTCCAGCTCCGGTGACCCTCGGCCAAGCACCGGCGCACAGGGAACAAGAGGCAGCCCAGACCCTCCTCGGGTGAAGGGCGAGCACAGGCCTAGGGGCGAAACCGGCAAGCGCTGCTTTGCTGAGCACACACGCACTGGGACTGAGCTTGCTTTCCCGAGGAGAGTTTCCCTTTCGAGAAGGCAGCTCCCAGAAGCTCGTTTTGTGCCCTTTCTGAGATGGGCCCTAGGTGGGTCCCTCCCTAGCAGGCGAAGGGTGGGGTGCTGGGGCCAGTGCACACAAGGCCTTTTCAGACCCCATCCGCCTTCTCCCTGAAGGAGAGCATGTTTGGAGGTGGTTTCCAGCTCCGGTGACCCTCGGCCAAGCACCGGTGCACAGGGAGCGGGAGGCAGCCCAGACCCTCCTCGGCCGAAGGGCGAGCACAGGCCTAGGGGCGAAACCGGCAAGCGCTGCTTTGCTGAGCACACACGCACTGGGGCTGAGCTTGCTTTCCCGAGGAGAGTTTCCCTTTCGAGAAGGCAGCTCCCAGAAGCTCGTTTTGTGCCCTTTCTGAGATGGGCCCTAGGTGGGTCCCTCCCGAGCAGGCGAAGGGTGGGGTGCTGGGGCCAGTGCACACAAGGCCTTTTCAGACCCCATCTGCCTTCTCCCTGAAGGAGAGCACGTTTGGAGGTGGTTTCCAGCTCCGGTGACCCTCGGCCAAGCACCGGCGCACAGGGAGCGGGAGGCAGCCCAGACCCTCCTAGGCCGAAGGGCGAGCACAGGCCTAGGGGCGAAAGCGGCAAGCGCTGCTTTGCTGAGCACACACGCACTGGGGCTGAGCTTGCTTTCCCGAGGAGAGTTTCCCTTTCGAGAAGGCAGCTCCCAGAAGCTCGTTTTGTGCCCTTTCTGAGATGGGCCCTAGGTGGGTCCCTCCCGAGCAGGCGAAGGGTGGGGTGCTGGGGCCAGTGCACACAAGGCCTTTTCAGACCCCATCCGCCTTCTCCCTGAAGGAGAGCACGTTTGGAGGTGGTTTCCAGCTCCGGTGACCCTCGGCCAAGCACCGGCGCACAGGGAGCGGGAGGCAGCCCAGACCCTCCTAGGCCGAAGGGCGAGCACAGGCCTAGGGGCGAAAGCGGCAAGCGCTGCTTTGCTGAGCACACACGCACTGGGGCTGAGCTTGCTTTCCCGAGGAGAGTTTCCCTTTCGAGAAGGCAGCTCCCAGAAGCTCGTTTTGTGCCCTTTCTGAGATGGGCCCTAGGTGGGTCCCTCCCTAGCAGGCGGAGGGTGGGGTGCTGGGGCCAGTGCACACAAGGCCTTTTCAGACCCCATCCGCCTTCTCCCTGAAGGAGAGCACGTTTGGAGGTGGTTTCCAGCTCCGGTGACCCTCGGCCAAGCACCGGTGCACAGGGAGCGGGAGGCAGCCCAGACCCTCCTCGGCCGAAGGGCGAGCACAGGCCTAGGGGCGAAACCGGCAAGCGCTGCTTTGCTGAGCACACACGCACTGGGGCTGAGCTTGCTTTCCCGAGGAGAGTTTCCCTTTCGAGAAGGCAGCTCCCAGAAGCTCGTTTTGTGCCCTTTCTGAGATGGGCCCTAGGTGGGTCCCTCCCGAGCAGGCGAAGGGTGGGGTGCTGGGACCAGTGCACACAAGGCCTTTTCAGACCCCATCCGCCTTCTCCCTGAAGGAGAGCACGTTTGGAGGTGGTTTCCAGCTCCGGTGACCCTCGGCCAAGCACCGGTGCACAGGGAGCGGGAGGCAGCCCAGACCCTCCTCGGCCGAAGGGCGAGCACAGGCCTAGGGGCGAAACCTGCAAGCGCTGCTTTGCTGAGCAAACACGCACTGGGGCTGAGCTTTCTTTCCCGAGGAGAGTTTCCCTTTCGAGAAGGCAGCTCCCAGAAGCTCGTTTTGTGCCCTTTCTGAGATGGGCCCTAGGTGGGTCCCTCCCTAGCAGGCGGAGGGTGGGGTGCTGGGGCCAGTGCACACAAGGCCTTTTCAGACCCCATCCGCCTTCTCCCTGAAGGAGAGCACGTTTGGAGGTGGTTTCCAGCTCCGGTGACCCTCGGCCAAGCTCCGGTGCACAGGGAGCGGGAGGCAGCCCAGACCCTCCTAGGCCGAAGGGCGAGCACAGGCCTAGGGGCGAAACACGCAAGCGTACCTTTGCTGAGCACACACGCATTGGGGCTGTGCTTGCTTTCCCGAGGAGAGTTTCCCTTTCGAGAAGGCAGCTCCCAGAAGCTCGTTTTGTGCCCTTTCTGAGATGGGCCCTAGGTGGGTCCCTCCCGAGCAGGCGAAGGGTGGGGTGCCTGGAGCAGTGCACACAAGGCCTTTTCAGACCCCATCCGCCTTCTCCCTGAAGGAGAGCACGTTTGGACGTGGTTTCCAGCTCCGGTGACCCTCGGCCAAGCACCGGCGCACAGGGAGCGGGAGGCAGCCCAGACCCTCCTAGGCCGAAGGGCGAGCACAGGCCTAGGGGCGAAACCGGCAAGCGCTGCTTTGCTGAGCAAACACGCACTGGGGCTGAGCCTGCTTTCCCGAGGAGAGTTTCCCTTTCGAGAAGGCAGCTCCCAGAAGCTCGTTTTGTGCCCTTTCTGAGATGGGCCCTAGGTGGGTCCCTCCCTAGCAGGCGAAGGGTGGGGTGCTGGGGCCAGTGCACACAAGGCCTTTTCAGACCCCATCCGCCTTCTCCCTGAAGGAGAGCACGTTTGGAGGTGGTTTCCAGCTCCGGTGACCCTCGGCCCAGCACCGGTGCACAGGGAGCGGGAGGCAGCCCAGACCCTCCTCGGGCGAAGGGCGAGCACAGGCCTAGGGGCGAAACCGGCAAGCGCTGCTTTGCTGAGCACACACGCACTGGGGCTGAGCTTGCTTTCCCGAGGAGAGTTTCCCTTTCGAGAAGGCAGCTCCCAGAAGCTCGTTTTGTGCCCTCTCTGAGATGGGCCCTAGGTGGGTCCCTCCCGAGCAGGCGGAGGTTGGGGTGCTGGGGCCAGTGCACACAAGGCCTTTTCAGACCCCATCCGCCTTCTCCCTGAAGGAGAGCACGTTTGGAGGTGGTTTCCAGCTCCGGTGACCCTCAGCCCAGCACCGGCGCCCAGGGAACGAGAGGCAGCCCAGACCCTCCTAGGCCGAAGGGCGAGCACAGGCCTAGGGGCGAAACCGGCAAGCGCTGCTTTGCTGAGCAGATACGCACTGGGGCTGAGCTTGCTTTCCCGAGGAGAGTTTCCCTTTCGAGAAGGCAGCTCCCAGAAGCTCGTTTTGTGCCCTTTCTGAGATGGGCCCTAGGTAGGTTCCTCTCTAGCAGGCGAAGGGTGGGGTGCTGGGGCCAGTGCACACAAGGCCTTTTCAGACCCCATCCGCCTTCTCCCTGAAGGAGAGCACGTTTGGAGGTGGTTTCCAGCTCCGGTGACCCTCGGCCAAGCACCGGCGCACAGGGAACAAGAGGCAGCCCAGACCCTCCTCGGGTGAAGGGCGAGCACAGGCCTAGGGGCGAAACCGGCAAGCGCTGCTTTGCTGAGCACACACGCACTGGGACTGAGCTTGCTTTCCCGAGGAGAGTTTCCCTTTCGAGAAGGCAGCTCCCAGAAGCTCGTTTTGTGCCCTTTCTGAGATGGGCCCTAGGTGGGTCCCTCCCTAGCAGGCGAAGGGTGGGGTGCTGGGGCCAGTGCACACAAGGCCTTTTCAGACCCCATCCGCCTTCTCCCTGAAGGAGAGCACGTTTGGAGGTGGTTTCCAGCTCCGGTGACCCTCGGCCAAGCACCGGCGCACAGGGAGCGGGAGGCAGCCCAGACCCTCCTAGGCCGAAGGGCGAGCACAGGCCTAGGGGCGAAACCGGCAAGCGCTGCTTTGCTGAGCAAACACGCACTGGGGCTGAGCTTGCTTTCCCGAGGAGAGTTTCCCTTTCGAGAAGGCCGCTCCCAGAAGCTCGTTTTGTGCCCTTTCTGAGATGGGCCCTAGGTGGGTCCCTCCCTAGCAGGCGAAGGGTGGGGTGCTGGGGCCAGTGCACACAAGGCCTTTTCAGACCCCATCCGCCTTCTCCCTGAAGGAGAGCACGTTTGGAGGTGGTTTCCAGCTCCGGTGACCCTCGGCCAAGCACCGGCGCACAGGGAGCGGGAGGCAGCCCAGACCCTCCTAGGCCGAAGGGCGAGCACAGGCCTAGGGGCGAAACCGGCAAGCGCTGCTTTGCTGAGCACACACGCACTGGGGCTGAGCTTGCTTTCCCGAGGAGAGTTTCCCTTTCGAGAAGGCAGCTCCCAGAAGCTCGTTTTGTGCCCTCTCTGAGATGGGCCCTAGGTGGGTCCCTCCCGAGCAGGCGGAGGGTGGGGTGTTGGGGCCAGTGCACACAAGGCCTTTTCAGACCCCATCCGCCTTCTCCCTGAAGGAGAGCACGTTTGGAGGTGGTTTCCAGCTCCGGTGACCCTCAGCCAAGCACCAGCGCCCAGCGAACGAGAGGCAGCCCAGACCGTCCTAGGCCGAAGGGCGAGCACAGGCCTAGGGGCGAAACCGGCAAGCGCTGCTTTGCTGAGCAAACACGCACTAGGGCTGAGCTTGCTTTCCCGAGGAGAGTTTCCCTTTCGAGAAGGCCGCTCCCAGAAGCTCGTTTTGTGCCCTTTCTGAGATGGGCCCTAGGTGGGTCCCTCCCTAGCAGGCGGAGGGTGGGGTGCTGGGGCCAGTGCACACAAGGCCTTTTCAGACCCCATCCGCCTTCTCCCTGAAGTAGAGCACGTTGGGAGGTGGTTTCCAGCTCTGGTGACCCTCGGACAAGCAGCGGCGCACAGGGAGCGGGAGGCAGCCCAGACCGTCCTAGGCCGAAGGGCGAGCACAGGCCTAGGGGCGAAACCGGCAAGCGCTGCTTTGCTGAGCAAACACGCACTAGGGCTGAGCTTGCTTTCCCGAGGAGAGTTTCCCTTTCGAGAAGGCCGCTCCCAGAAGCTCGTTTTGTGCCCTTTCTGAGATGGGCCCTAGGTGGGTCCCTCCCTAGCAGGTGGAGGGTGGGGTGCTGGGGCCAGTGCACAAAGGCCTTTTCAGACCCCATCCGCCTTCTCCCTGAAGGAGAGCACGTTGGGAGGTGGTTTCCAGCTCCGGTGACCCTCAGCTAAGCAGCGGCGCACAGGGAACGAGAGGCAGCCCAGACCCTCCTCGGGTGAAGGGCGAGCACAGGCCTAGGGGCGAAACCGGCAAGCGCTGCTTTGCTGAGCACACACGCACTGGGGCTGAGCTTGCTTTCCCGAGGAGAGTTTCCCTTTCGAGAAGGCAGCTCCCAGAAGCTCGTTTTGTGCCCTTTCTGAGATGGGCCCTAGGTGGGTCCCTCCCGAGCAGGCGAAGGGTGGGGTGCTGGGGCCAGTGCACACAAGGCCTTTTCAGACCCCATCCGCCTTCTCCCTGAAGGAGAGCACGTTTGGAGGTGGTTTCCAGCTCCGGTGACCCTCGGCCAAGCACCGGCGCACAGGGAGCGGGAGGCAGCCCAGACCCTCCTAGGCCGAAGGGCGAGCACAGGCCTAGGGGCGAAACCGGCAAGCGCTGCTTTGCTGAGCAAACACGCACTGGGGCTGAGCTTGCTTTCCCGAGGAGAGTTTCCCTTTCGAGAAGGCAGCTCCCAGAAGCTCGTTTTGTGCCCTTTCTGAGATGGGCCCTAGGTGGGTCCCTCCCTAGCAGGCGAAGGGTGGGGTGCTGGGGCCAGTGCACACAAGGCCTTTTCAGACCCCATCCGCCTTCTCCCTGAAGGAGAGCACGTTTGGAGGTGGTTTCCAGCTCCGGTGACCCTCGGCCAAGCACCGGCGCACAGGGAGCGGGAGGCAGCCCAGACCCTCCTAGGCCGAAGGGCGAGCACAGGCCTAGGGGCGAAACCGGCAAGCGCTGCTTTGCTGAGCACACACGCACTGGGGCTGAGCTTGCTTTCCCGAGGAGAGTTTCCCTTTCGAGAAGGCAGCTCCCAGAAGCTCGTTTTGTGCCCTCTCTGAGATGGGCCCTAGGTGGGTCCCTCCCGAGCAGGCGGAGGTTGGGGTGCTGGGGCCAGTGCACACAAGGCCTTTTCAGACCCCATCCGCCTTCTCCCTGAAGGAGAGCACGTTTGGAGGTGGTTTCCAGCTCCGGTGACCCTCAGCCAAGCACCGGCCCCCAGGGAACGAGAGGCAGCCCAGACCCTCCTAGGCCGAAGGGCGAGCACAGGCCTAGGGGCGAAACCGGCAAGCGCTGCTTTGCTGAGCAAACACGCACTGGGGCTGAGCTTGCTTTCCCGAGGAGAGTTTCCCTTTCGAGAAGGCAGCTCCCAGAAGCTCGTTTTGTGCCCTTTCTGAGATGGGCCCTAGGTAGGTTCCTCTCTAGCAGGCGAAGGGTGGGGTGCTGGGGCCAGTGCACACAAGGCCTTTTCAGACCCCATCCGCCTTCTCCCTGAAGGAGAGCACGTTTGGAGGTGGTTTCCAGCTCTGGTGACCCTCGGACAAGCAGCGGCGCACAGGGAGCGGGAGGCAGCCCAGACCGTCCTAGGCCGAAGGGCGAGCACAGGCCTAGGGGCGAAACCGGCAAGCGCTGCTTTGCTGAGCACACACGCACTGGGGCTGAGCTTGCTTTCCCGAGGAGAGTTTCCCTTTCGAGAAGGCAGCTCCCAGAAGCTCGTTTTGTGCCCTTTCTGAGATGGGCCCTAGGTGGGTCCCTCCCTAGCAGGCGAAGGGTGGGGTGCTGGGGCCAGTGCACACAAGGCCTTTTCAGACCCCATCCGCCTTCTCCCTGAAGGAGAGCACGTTTGGAGGTGGTTTCCAGCTCCGGTGACCCTCGGCCAAGCACCGGCGCACAGGGAGCGGGAGGCAGCCCAGACCCTCCTAGGCCGAAGGGCGAGCACAGGCCTAGGGGCGAAACCGGCAAGCGCTGCTTTGCTGAGCAAACACGCACTGGGGCTGAGCCTGCTTTCCCGAGGAGAGTTTCCCTTTCGAGAAGGCAGCTCCCAGAAGCTCGTTTTGTGCCCTTTCTGAGATGGGCCCTAGGTGGGTCCCTCCCTAGCAGGCGAAGGGTGGGGTGCTGGGGCCAGTGCACACAAGGCCTTTTCAGACCCCATCCGCCTTCTCCCTGAAGGAGAGCACGTTTGGAGGTGGTTTCCAGCTCCGGTGACCCTCGGCCCAGCACCGGTGCACAGGGAGCGGGAGGCAGCCCAGACCCTCCTCGGGCGAAGGGCGAGCACAGGCCTAGGGGCGAAACCGGCAAGCGCTGCTTTGCTGAGCACACACGCACTGGGGCTGAGCTTGCTTTCCCGAGGAGAGTTTCCCTTTCGAGAAGGCAGCTCCCAGAAGCTCGTTTTGTGCCCTCTCTGAGATGGGCCCTAGGTGGGTCCCTCCCGAGCAGGCGGAGGTTGGGGTGCTGGGGCCAGTGCACACAAGGCCTTTTCAGACCCCATCCGCCTTCTCCCTGAAGGAGAGCACGTTTGGAGGTGGTTTCCAGCTCCGGTGACCCTCAGCCCAGCACCGGCGCCCAGGGAACGAGAGGCAGCCCAGACCCTCCTAGGCCGAAGGGCGAGCACAGGCCTAGGGGCGAAACCGGCAAGCGCTGCTTTGCTGAGCAGATACGCACTGGGGCTGAGCTTGCTTTCCCGAGGAGAGTTTCCCTTTCGAGAAGGCAGCTCCCAGAAGCTCGTTTTGTGCCCTTTCTGAGATGGGCCCTAGGTAGGTTCCTCTCTAGCAGGCGAAGGGTGGGGTGCTGGGGCCAGTGCACACAAGGCCTTTTCAGACCCCATCCGCCTTCTCCCTGAAGGAGAGCACGTTTGGAGGTGGTTTCCAGCTCCGGTGACCCTCGGCCAAGCACCGGCGCACAGGGAACAAGAGGCAGCCCAGACCCTCCTCGGGTGAAGGGCGAGCACAGGCCTAGGGGCGAAACCGGCAAGCGCTGCTTTGCTGAGCACACACGCACTGGGACTGAGCTTGCTTTCCCGAGGAGAGTTTCCCTTTCGAGAAGGCAGCTCCCAGAAGCTCGTTTTGTGCCCTTTCTGAGATGGGCCCTAGGTGGGTCCCTCCCTAGCAGGCGAAGGGTGGGGTGCTGGGGCCAGTGCACACAAGGCCTTTTCAGACCCCATCCGCCTTCTCCCTGAAGGAGAGCACGTTTGGAGGTGGTTTCCAGCTCCGGTGACCCTCGGCCAAGCACCGGCGCACAGGGAGCGGGAGGCAGCCCAGACCCTCCTAGGCCGAAGGGCGAGCACAGGCCTAGGGGCGAAACCGGCAAGCGCTGCTTTGCTGAGCAAACACGCACTGGGGCTGAGCTTGCTTTCCCGAGGAGAGTTTCCCTTTCGAGAAGGCCGCTCCCAGAAGCTCGTTTTGTGCCCTTTCTGAGATGGGCCCTAGGTGGGTCCCTCCCTAGCAGGCGAAGGGTGGGGTGCTGGGGCCAGTGCACACAAGGCCTTTTCAGACCCCATCCGCCTTCTCCCTGAAGGAGAGCACGTTTGGAGGTGGTTTCCAGCTCCGGTGACCCTCGGCCAAGCACCGGCGCACAGGGAGCGGGAGGCAGCCCAGACCCTCCTAGGCCGAAGGGCGAGCACAGGCCTAGGGGCGAAACCGGCAAGCGCTGCTTTGCTGAGCACACACGCACTGGGGCTGAGCTTGCTTTCCCGAGGAGAGTTTCCCTTTCGAGAAGGCAGCTCCCAGAAGCTCGTTTTGTGCCCTCTCTGAGATGGGCCCTAGATGGGTCCCTCCCGAGCAGGCGGAGGGTGGGGTGTTGGGGCCAGTGCACACAAGGCCTTTTCAGACCCCATCCGCCTTCTCCCTGAAGGAGAGCACGTTTGGAGGTGGTTTCCAGCTCCGGTGACCCTCAGCCAAGCACCGGCGCCCAGCGAACGAGAGGCAGCCCAGACCGTCCTAGGCCGAAGGGCGAGCACAGGCCTAGGGGCGAAACCGGCAAGCGCTGCTTTGCTGAGCAAACACGCACTAGGGCTGAGCTTGCTTTCCTGAGGAGAGTTTCCCTTTCGAGAAGGCCGCTCCCAGAAGCTCGTTTTGTGCCCTTTCTGAGATGGGCCCTAGGTGGGTCCCTCCCTAGCAGGCGGAGGGTGGGGTGCTGGGGCCAGTGCACACAAGGCCTTTTCAGACCCCATCCGCCTTCTCCCTGAAGTAGAGCACGTTGGGAGGTGGTTTCCAGCTCTGGTGACCCTCGGACAAGCAGCGGCGCACAGGGAGCGGGAGGCAGCCCAGACCGTCCTAGGCCGAAGGGCGAGCACAGGCCTAGGGGCGAAACCGGCAAGCGCTGCTTTGCTGAGCAAACACGCACTAGGGCTGAGCTTGCTTTCCCGAGGAGAGTTTCCCTTTCGAGAAGGCCGCTCCCAGAAGCTCGTTTTGTGCCCTTTCTGAGATGGGCCCTAGGTGGGTCCCTCCCTAGCAGGTGGAGGGTGGGGTGCTGGGGCCAGTGCACAAAGGCCTTTTCAGACCCCATCCGCCTTCTCCCTGAAGGAGAGCACGTTGGGAGGTGGTTTCCAGCTCCGGTGACCCTCAGCTAAGCAGCGGCGCACAGGGAACGAGAGGCAGCCCAGACCCTCCTCGGGTGAAGGGCGAGCACAGGCCTAGGGGCGAAACCGGCAAGCGCTGCTTTGCTGAGCACACACGCACTGGGGCTGAGCTTGCTTTCCCGAGGAGAGTTTCCCTTTCGAGAAGGCAGCTCCCAGAAGCTCGTTTTGTGCCCTTTCTGAGATGGGCCCTAGGTGGGTCCCTCCCGAGCAGGCGAAGGGTGGGGTGCTGGGGCCAGTGCACACAAGGCCTTTTCAGACCCCATCCGCCTTCTCCCTGAAGGAGAGCACGTTTGGAGGTGGTTTCCAGCTCCGGTGACCCTCGGCCAAGCACCGGCGCACAGGGAGCGGGAGGCAGCCCAGACCCTCCTAGGCCGAAGGGCGAGCACAGGCCTAGGGGCGAAACCGGCAAGCGCTGCTTTGCTGAGCAAACACGCACTGGGGCTGAGCTTGCTTTCCCGAGGAGAGTTTCCCTTTCGAGAAGGCAGCTCCCAGAAGCTCGTTTTGTGCCCTTTCTGAGATGGGCCCTAGGTGGGTCCCTCCCTAGCAGGCGAAGGGTGGGGTGCTGGGGCCAGTGCACACAAGGCCTTTTCAGACCCCATCCGCCTTCTCCCTGAAGGAGAGCACGTTTGGAGGTGGTTTCCAGCTCCGGTGACCCTCGGCCAAGCACCGGCGCACAGGGAGCGGGAGGCAGCCCAGACCCTCCTAGGCCGAAGGGCGAGCACAGGCCTAGGGGCGAAACCGGCAAGCGCTGCTTTGCTGAGCACACACGCACTGGGGCTGAGCTTGCTTTCCCGAGGAGAGTTTCCCTTTCGAGAAGGCAGCTCCCAGAAGCTCGTTTTGTGCCCTCTCTGAGATGGGCCCTAGGTGGGTCCCTCCCGAGCAGGCGGAGGTTGGGGTGCTGGGGCCAGTGCACACAAGGCCTTTTCAGACCCCATCCGCCTTCTCCCTGAAGGAGAGCACGTTTGGAGGTGGTTTCCAGCTCCGGTGACCCTCAGCCAAGCACCGGCCCCCAGGGAACGAGAGGCAGCCCAGACCCTCCTAGGCCGAAGGGCGAGCACAGGCCTAGGGGCGAAACCGGCAAGCGCTGCTTTGCTGAGCAAACACGCACTGGGGCTGAGCTTGCTTTCCCGAGGAGAGTTTCCCTTTCGAGAAGGCAGCTCCCAGAAGCTCGTTTTGTGCCCTTTCTGAGATGGGCCCTAGGTAGGTTCCTCTCTAGCAGGCGAAGGGTGGGGTGCTGGGGCCATTGCACACAAGGCCTTTTCAGACCCCATCCGCCTTCTCCCTGAAGGAGAGCACGTTTGGAGGTGGTTTCCAGCTCTGGTGACCCTCGGACAAGCAGCGGCGCACAGGGAGCGGGAGGCAGCCCAGACCGTCCTAGGCCGAAGGGCGAGCACAGGCCTAGGGGCGAAACCGGCAAGCGCTGCTTTGCTGAGCACACACGCACTGGGGCTGAGCTTGCTTTCCCGAGGAGAGTTTCCCTTTCGAGAAGGCAGCTCCCAGAAGCTCGTTTTGTGCCCTTTCTGAGATGGGCCCTAGGTGGGTCCCTCCCTAGCAGGCGAAGGGTGGGGTGCTGGGGCCAGTGCACACAAGGCCTTTTCAGACCCCATCCGCCTTCTCCCTGAAGGAGAGCACGTTTGGAGGTGGTTTCCAGCTCCGGTGACCCTCGGCCAAGCACCGGCGCACAGGGAGCGGGAGGCAGCCCAGACCCTCCTAGGCCGAAGGGCGAGCACAGGCCTAGGGGCGAAACCGGCAAGCGCTGCTTTGCTGAGCACACACGCACTGGGGCTGAGCTTGCTTTCCCGAGGAGAGTTTCCCTTTCGAGAAGGCCGCTCCCAGAAGCTCGTTTTGTGCCCTTTCTGAGATGGGCCCTAGGTGGGTCCCTCCCTAGCAGGCGAAGGGTGGGGTGCTGGGGCCAGTGCACACAAGGCCTTTTCAGACCCCATCCGCCTTCTCCCTGAAGGAGAGCACGTTTGGAGGTGGTTTCCAGCTCCGGTGACCCTCGGCCAAGCACCGGCGCACAGGGAGCGGGAGGCAGCCCAGACCCTCCTAGGCCGAAGGGCGAGCACAGGCCTAGGGGCGAAACCGGCAAGCGCTGCTTTGCTGAGCAAACACGCACTGGGGCTGAGCTTGCTTTCCCGAGGAGAGTTTCCCTTTCGAGAAGGCCGCTCCCAGAAGCTCGTTTTGTGCCCTTTCTGAGATCGGCCCTAGGTGGGTCCCTCCCTAGCAGGCGGAGGGTGGGGTGCTGGGGCCAGTGCACACAAGGCCTTTTCAGACCCCATCCGCCTTCTCCCTGAAGGAGAGCACGTTTGGAGGTGGTTTCCAGCTCTGGTGACCCTCGGACAAGCAGCGGCGCACAGGGAGCGGGAGGCAGCCCAGACCGTCCTAGGCCGAAGGGCGAGCACAGGCCTAGGGGCGAAACCGGCAAGCGCTGCTTTGCTGAGCAAACACGCACTGGGGCTGAGCTTGCTTTCCCGAGGAGAGTTTCCCTTTCGAGAAGGCCGCTCCCAGAAGCTCGTTTTGTGCCCTTTCTGAGATGGGCCCTAGGTGGGTCTCTCCCTAGCAGGCGAAGGGTGGGGTGCTGGGGCCAGTGCACACAAGGCCTTTTCAGACCCCATCCGCCTTCTCTCTGAAGGAGAGCACGTTTGGAGGTGGTTTCCAGCTCCGGTGACCCTCAGCCAAGCAGCGGCGCACAGGGAACGAGAGGCAGCCCAGACCCTCCTCGGCCGAAGGGCGAGCACAGGCCTAGGGGCGAAACCGGCAAGCGCTGCTTTGCTGAGCACACACGCACTGGGGCTGAGCTTGCTTTCCCGAGGAGAGTTTCCCTTTCGAGAAGGCAGCTCCCAGAAGCTCGTTTTGTGCCCTTTCTGAGATGGGCCCTAGGTGGGTCCCTCCCTAGGAGGCGAAGGGTGGGGGGCTGGGGCCAGTGCACACAAGGCCTTTGCAGACCCCATCCGCCTTCTCCCTGAAGGAGAGCACGTTTGGAGGTGGTTTCCAGCTCCGGTGACCCTCGGACAAGCACCGGTGCACAGGGAGCAGGAGTCAGCCCAGACCCTCCTAGGCCGAAGGGCGAGCACAGGCCTAGGGGCGAAACCGGCAAGCGCTGCTTTGCTGAGCAAACACGCACTGGGGCTGAGCTTGATTTCCCGAGGAGAGTTTCCCTTTCGAGAAGGCCGCTCCCAGAAGCTCGTTCTGTGCCCTTTCTGAGATGGGCCCTAGGTGGGTCCCTCCCGAGCAGGCGAAGGGTGGGGTGCTGGGGCCAGTGCACACAAGGCCTTTTCAGACCCCATCCGCCTTCTCCCTGAAGGAGAGCACGTTTGGAGGTGGTTTCCAGCTCCGGTGACCCTCGGCCAAGCACCGGCGCACAGGGAGCGGGAGGCAGCCCAGACCGTCCTAGGCCGAAGGGCGAGCACAGGCCTAGGGGCGAAACCGGCAAGCGCTGCTTTGCTGAGCAAACACGCACTGGGGCTGAGCTTTCTTTCCCGAGGAGAGTTTCCCTTTCGAGAAGGCAGCTCCCAGAAGCTCGTTTTGTGCCCTTTCTGAGATGGGCCCTAGGTGGGTCCCTCCCTAGCAGGCGGAGGGTGGGGTGCTGGGACCAGTGCACACAAGGCCTTTTCAGTCCCCATCCGCCTTCTCCCTGAAGGAGAGCACGTTTGGAGGTGGTTTCCAGCTCCGGTGACCCTCGGCCAAGCACCGGCGCACAGGGAGCGGGAGGCAGCCCAGACCCTCCTAGGCCGAAGGGCGAGCACAGGCCTAGGGGCGAAACCGGCAAGCGCTGCTTTGCTGAGCACACACGCACTGGGGCTGAGCTTGCTTTCCCGAGGAGAGTTTCCCTTTCGAGAAGGCATCTCCCAGAAGCTCGTTTTGTGCCCTTTCTGAGATGGGCCCTAGGTGGGTCCCTCCCGAGCAGGCGAAGGGTGGGGTGCTGGGGCCAGTGCACACAAGGCCTTTTCAGACCCCATCCGCCTTCTCCCTGAAGGAGAGCACGTTTGGAGGTGGTTTCCAGCTCCGGTGACCCTCGGCCAAGCACCGGCGCACAGGGAGCGGGAGGCAGCCCAGACCCTCCTAGGCCGAAGGGCGAGCACAGGCCTAGGGGCGAAAGCGGCAAGCGCTGCTTTGCTGAGCACACACGCACTGGGGCTGAGCTTGCTTTCCCGAGGAGAGTTTCCCTTTCGAGAAGGCAGCTCCCAGAAGCTCGTTTTGTGCCCTTTCTGAGATGGGCCCTAGGTGGGTCCCTCCCGAGCAGGCGAAGGGTGGGGTGCTGGGGCCAGTGCACACAAGGCCTTTTCAGACCCCATCCGCCTTCTCCCTGAAGGAGAGCACGTTTGGAGGTGGTTTCCAGCTCCGGTGACCCTCGGCCAAGCACCGGTGCACAGGGAGCGGGAGGCAGCCCAGACCCTCCTCGGCCGAAGGGCGAGCACAGGCCTAGGGGCGAAACCGGCAAGCGCTGCTTTGCTGAGCACACACGCACTGGGGCTGAGCTTGCTTTCCCGAGGAGAGTTTCCCTTTCGAGAAGGCAGCTCCCAGAAGCTCGTTTTGTGCCCTTTCTGAGATGGGCCCTAGGTGGGTCCCTCCCGAGCAGGCGAAGGGTGGGGTGCTGGGACCAGTGCACACAAGGCCTTTTCAGACCCCATCCGCCTTCTCCCTGAAGGAGAGCACGTTTGGAGGTGGTTTCCAGCTCCGGTGACCCTCGGCCAAGCACCGGCGCACAGGGAACAAGAGGCAGCCCAGACCCTCCTAGGCCGAAGGGCGAGCACAGGCCTAGGGGCGAAACCGGCAAGCGCTGCTTTGCTGAGCAAACACGCACTAGGGCTGAGCTTGCTTTCCCGAGGAGAGTTTCCCTTTCGAGAAGGCCGCTCCCAGAAGCTCGTTTTGTGCCCTTTCTGAGATGGGCCCTAGGTGGGTCCCTCCCTAGCAGGCGGAGGGTGGGGTGCTGGGGCCAGTGCACAAAGGCCTTTTCAGACCCCATCCGCCTTCTCCCTGAAGGAGAGCACGTTGGGAGGTGGTTTCCAGCTCCGGTGACCCTCAGCTAAGCAGCGGCGCACAGGGAACGAGAGGCAGCCCAGACCCTCCTCGGGTGAAGGGCGAGCACAGGCCTAGGGGCGAAACCGGCAAGCGCTGCTTTGCTGAGCACACACGCACTGGGACTGAGCTTGCTTTCCCGAGGAGAGTTTCCCTTTCGAGAAGGCAGCTCCCAGAAGCTCGTTTTGTGCCCTTTCTGAGATGGGCCCTAGGTGGGTCCCTCCCTAGCAGGCGAAGGGTGGGGTGCTGGGGCCAGTGCACACAAGGCCTTTTCAGACCCCATCCGCCTTCTCCCTGAAGGAGAGCACGTTTGGAGGTGGTTTCCAGCTCCGGTGACCCTCGGCCAAGCACCGGCGCACAGGGAGCGGGAGGCAGCCCAGACCCTCCTAGGCCGAAGGGCGAGCACAGGCCTAGGGGCGAAACCGGCAAGCGCTGCTTTGCTGAGCAAACACGCACTGGGGCTGAGCTTGCTTTCCCGAGGAGAGTTTCCCTTTCGAGAAGGCCGCTCCCAGAAGCTCGTTTTGTGCCCTTTCTGAGATGGGCCCTAGGTGGGTCCCTCCCTAGCAGGCGAAGGGTGGGGTGCTGGGGCCAGTGCACACAAGGCCTTTTCAGACCCCATCCGCCTTCTCCCTGAAGGAGAGCACGTTTGGAGGTGGTTTCCAGCTCCGGTGACCCTCGGCCAAGCACCGGCGCACAGGGAGCGGGAGGCAGCCCAGACCCTCCTAGGCCGAAGGGCGAGCACAGGCCTAGGGGCGAAACCGGCAAGCGCTGCTTTGCTGAGCACACACGCACTGGGGCTGAGCTTGCTTTCCCGAGGAGAGTTTCCCTTTCGAGAAGGCAGCTCCCAGAAGCTCGTTTTGTGCCCTCTCTGAGATGGGCCCTAGGTGGGTCCCTCCCGAGCAGGCGGAGGGTGGGGTGTTGGGGCCAGTGCACACAAGGCCTTTTCAGACCCCATCCGCCTTCTCCCTGAAGGAGAGCACGTTTGGAGGTGGTTTCCAGCTCCGGTGACCCTCAGCCAAGCACCGGCGCCCAGCGAACGAGAGGCAGCCCAGACCGTCCTAGGCCGAAGGGCGAGCACAGGCCTAGGGGCGAAACCGGCAAGCGCTGCTTTGCTGAGCAAACACGCACTAGGGCTGAGCTTGCTTTCCCGAGGAGAGTTTCCCTTTCGAGAAGGCCGCTCCCAGAAGCTCGTTTTGTGCCCTTTCTGAGATGGGCCCTAGGTGGGTCCCTCCCTAGCAGGCGGAGGGTGGGGTGCTGGGGCCAGTGCACACAAGGCCTTTTCAGACCCCATCCGCCTTCTCCCTGAAGGAGAGCACGTTGGGAGGTGGTTTCCAGCTCTGGTGACCCTCGGACAAGCAGCGGCGCACAGGGAGCGGGAGGCAGCCCAGACCGTCCTAGGCCGAAGGGCGAGCACAGGCCTAGGGGCGAAACCGGCAAGCGCTGCTTTGCTGAGCAAACACGCACTGGGGCTGAGCCTGCTTTCCCGAGGAGAGTTTCCCTTTCGAGAAGGCAGCTCCCAGAAGCTCGTTTTGTGCCCTCTCTGAGATGGGCCCTAGGTGGGTCCCTCCCGAGCAGGCGGAGGTTGGGGTGCTGGGGCCAGTGCACACAAGGCCTTTTCAGACCCCATCCGCCTTCTCCCAGAAGGAGAGCACGTTTGGAGGTGGTTTCCAGCTCCGGTGACCCTCAGCCAAGCACCGGCCCCCAGGGAACGAGAGGCAGCCCAGACCCTCCTAGGCCGAAGGGCGAGCACAGGCCTAGGGGCGAAACCGGCAAGCGCTGCTTTGCTGAGCAAACACGCACTGGGGCTGAGCTTGCTTTCCCGAGGAGAGTTTCCCTTTCGAGAAGGCAGCTCCCAGAAGCTCGTTTTGTGCCCTTTCTGAGATGGGCCCTAGGTGGGTCCCTCCCTAGCAGGCGAAGGGTGGGGTGCTGGGGCCAGTGCACACAAGGCCTTTTCAGACCCCATCCGCCTTCTCCCTGAAGGAGAGCACGTTTGGAGGTGGTTTCCAGCTCCGGTGACCCTCGGCCAAGCACCGGCGCACAGGGAGCGGGAGGCAGCCCAGACCGTCCTAGGCCGAAGGGCGAGCACAGGCCTAGGGGCGAAACCGGCAAGCGCTGCTTTGCTGAGCAAACACGCACTGGGGCTGAGCTTGCTTTCCCGAGGAGAGTTTCCCTTTCGAGAAGGCCGCTCCCAGAAGCTCGTTTTGTGCCCTTTCTGAGATGGGCCCTAGGTGGGTCCCTCCCTAGCAGGCGAAGGGTGGGGTGCTGGGGCCAGTGCACACAAGGCCTTTTCAGACCCCATCCGCCTTCTCCCTGAAGGAGAGCACGTTTGGAGGTGGTTTCCAGCTCCGGTGACCCTCGGCCAAGCACCGGCGCACAGGGAGCGGGAGGCAGCCCAGACCCTCCTAGGCCGAAGGGCGAGCACAGGCCTAGGGGCGAAACCGGCAAGCGCTGCTTTGCTGAGCAAACACGCACTGGGGCTGAGCTTGCTTTCCCGAGGAGAGTTTCCCTTTCGAGAAGGCCGCTCCCAGAAGCTCGTTTTGTGCCCTTTCTGAGATCGGCCCTAGGTGGGTCCCTCCCTAGCAGGCGGAGGGTGGGGTGCTGGGGCCAGTGCACACAAGGCCTTTTCAGACCCCATCCGCCTTCTCTCTGAAGGAGAGCACGTTTGGAGGTGGTTTCCAGCTCCGGTGACCCTCAGCCAAGCAGCGGCGCACAGGGAACGAGAGGCAGCCCAGACCCTCCTCGGCCGAAGGGCGAGCACAGGCCTAGGGGCGAAACCGGCAAGCGCTGCTTTGCTGAGCACACACGCACTGGGGCTGAGCTTGCTTTCCCGAGGAGAGTTTCCCTTTCGAGAAGGCAGCTCCCAGAAGCTCGTTTTGTGCCCTTTCTGAGATGGGCCCTAGGTGGGTCCCTCCCTAGGAGGCGAAGGGTGGGGGGCTGGGGCCAGTGCACACAAGGCCTTTGCAGACCCCATCCGCCTTCTCCCTGAAGGAGAGCACGTTTGGAGGTGGTTTCCAGCTCCGGTGACCCTCGGACAAGCACCGGTGCACAGGGAGCAGGAGTCAGCCCAGACCCTCCTAGGCCGAAGGGCGAGCACAGGCCTAGGGGCGAAACCGGCAAGCGCTGCTTTGCTGAGCAAACACGCACTGGGGCTGAGCTTGCTTTCCCGAGGAGAGTTTCCCTTTCGAGAAGGCCGCTCCCAGAAGCTCGTTTTGTGCCCTTTCTGAGATGGGCCCTAGGTGGGTCCCTCCCGAGCAGGCGAAGGGTGGGGTGCTGGGGCCAGTGCACACAAGGCCTTTTCAGACCCCATCCGCCTTCTCCCTGAAGGAGAGCACGTTTGGAGGTGGTTTCCAGCTCCGGTGACCCTCGGCCAAGCACCGGCGCACAGGGAGCGGGAGGCAGCCCAGACCCTCCTAGGCCGAAGGGCGAGCACAGGCCTAGGGGCGAAACCGGCAAGCGCTGCTTTGCTGAGCAAACACGCACTGGGGCTGAGCTTGCTTTCCCGAGGAGAGTTTCCCTTTCGAGAAGGCCGCTCCCAGAAGCTCGTTTTGTGCCCTTTCTGAGATGGGCCCTAGGTGGGTCCCTCCCTAGCAGGCGAAGGGTGGGGTGCTGGGGCCAGTGCACACAAGGCCTTTTCAGACCCCATCCGCCTTCTCCCTGAAGGAGAGCACGTTTGGAGGTGGTTTCCAGCTCCGGTGACCCTCGGCCAAGCACCGGCGCACAGGGAGCGGGAGGCAGCCCAGACCCTCCTAGGCCGAAGGGCGAGCACAGGCCTAGGGGCGAAACCGGCAAGCGCTGCTTTGCTGAGCAAACACGCACTGGGGCTGAGCTTGCTTTCCCGAGGAGAGTTTCCCTTTCGAGAAGGCCGCTCCCAGAAGCTCGTTTTGTGCCCTTTCTGAGATCGGCCCTAGGTGGGTCCCTCCCTAGCAGGCGGAGGGTGGGGTGCTGGGGCCAGTGCACACAAGGCCTTTTCAGACCCCATCCGCCTTCTCCCTGAAGGAGAGCACGTTTGGAGGTGGTTTCCAGCTCTGGTGACCCTCGGACAAGCAGCGGCGCACAGGGAGCGGGAGGCAGCCCAGACCCTCCTAGGCCGAAGGGCGAGCACAGGCCTAGGGGCGAAACCGGCAAGCGCTGCTTTGCTGAGCAAACACGCACTGGGGCTGAGCTTGCTTTCCCGAGGAGAGTTTCCCTTTCGAGAAGGCCGCTCCCAAAAGCTCGTTTTGTGCCCTTTCTGAGATGGGCCCTAGGTGGGTCTCTCCCTAGCAGGCGAAGGGTGGGGTGCTGGGGCCAGTGCACACAAGGCCTTTTCAGACCCCATCCGCCTTCTCTCTGAAGGAGAGCACGTTTGGAGGTGGTTTCCAGCTCCGGTGACCCTCAGCCAAGCAGCGGCGCACAGGGAACGAGAGGCAGCCCAGACCCTCCTCGGCCGAAGGGCGAGCACAGGCCTAGGGGCGAAACCGGCAAGCGCTGCTTTGCTGAGCACACACGCACTGGGGCTGAGCTTGCTTTCCCGAGGAGAGTTTCCCTTTCGAGAAGGCAGCTCCCAGAAGCTCGTTTTGTGCCCTTTCTGAGATGGGCCCTAGGTGGGTCCCTCCCTAGGAGGCGAAGGGTGGGGGGCTGGGGCCAGTGCACACAAGGCCTTTGCAGACCCCATCCGCCTTCTCCCTGAAGGAGAGCACGTTTGGAGGTGGTTTCCAGCTCCGGTGACCCTCGGACTAGCACCGGTGCACAGGGAGCAGGAGTCAGCCCAGACCCTCCTAGGCCGAAGGGCGAGCACAGGCCTAGGGGCGAAACCGGCAAGCGCTGCTTTGCTGAGCACACACGCACTGGGGCTGAGCTTGCTTTCCCGAGGAGAGTTTCCCTTTCGAGAAGGCCGCTCCCAGAAGCTCGTTTTGTGCCCTTTCTGAGATGGGCCCTAGGTGGGTCCCTCCCGAGCAGGCGAAGGGTGGGGTGCTGGGGCCAGTGCACACAAGGCCTTTTCAGACCCCATCCGCCTTCTCCCTGAAGGAGAGCACGTTTGGAGGTGGTTTCCAGCTCCGGTGACCCTCGGCCAAGCACCGGCGCACAGGGAGCGGGAGGCAGCCCAGACCCTCCTAGGCCTAAGGGCGAGCACAGGCCTAGGGGCGAAACCGGCAAGCGCTGCTTTGCTGAGCAAACACGCACTGGGGCTGAGCTTGCTTTCCCGAGGAGAGTTTCCCTTTCGAGAAGGCCGCTCCCAGAAGCTCGTTTTGTGCCCATTCTGAGATGGGCCCTAGGTGGGTCCCTCCCGAGCAGGCGAAGGGTGGGGTGCTGGGGCCAGTGCACACAAGGCCTTTTCAGACCCCATCCGCCTTCTCCCTGAAGGAGAGCACGTTTGGAGGTGGTTTCCAGCTCCGGTGACCCTCGGCCAAGCACCGGCGCACAGGGAGCGGGAGGCAGCCCAGACCCTCCTAGGCCGAAGGGCGAGCACAGGCCTAGGGGCGAAACCGGCAAGCGCTGCTTTGCTGAGCAAACACGCACTGGGGCTGAGCTTGCTTTCCCGAGGAGAGTTTCCCTTTCCAGAAGGCCGCTCCCAGAAGCTCGTTTTGTGCCCTTTCTGAGATGGGCCCTAGGTGGGTCCCTCCCTAGCAGGCGGAGGGTGGGGTGCTGGGGCCAGTGCACACAAGGCCTTTTCAGACCCCATCCGCCTTCTCCCTGAAGGAGAGCACGTTTGGAGGTGGTTTCCAGCTCCGGTGACCCTCGGCCAAGCACCGGTGCACAGGGAGCGGGAGGCAGCCCAGACCCTCCTCGGGCGAAGGGCCAGCACAGGCCTAGGGGCGAAACCGACAAGCGCTGCTTTGCTGAGCACACACGCACTGGGGCTGAGCTTGCTTTCCCGAGGAGAGTTTCCCTTTCGAGAAGGCAGCTCCCAGAAGCTCGTTTTGTGCCCTCTCTGAGATGGGCCCTAGGTGGGTCCCTCCCGAGCAGGCGGAGGGTGGGGTGTTGGGGCCAGTGCACACAAGGCCTTTTCAGACCCCATCCGCCTTCTCCCTGAAGGAGAGCACGTTTGGAGGTGGTTTCCAGCTCCGGTGACCCTCGGCCAAGCACCGGCGCACAGGGAGCGGGAGGCAGCCCAGACCCTCCTAGGCCGAAGGGCGAGCACAGGCCTAGGGGCGAAACCGGCAAGCGCTGCTTTGCTGAGCAAACACGCACTGGGGCTGAGCTTGCTTTCCCGAGGAGAGTTTCCCTTTCGAGAAGGCCGCTCCCAGAAGCTCGTTTTGTGCCCTTTCTGAGATGGGCCCTAGGTGGGTCCCTCCCTAGCAGGCGAAGGGTGGGGTGCTGGGGCCAGTGCACACAAGGCCTTTTCAGACCCCATCCGCCTTCTCCCTGAAGGAGAGCACGTTTGGAGGTGGTTTCCAGCTCCGGTGACCCTCGGCCAAGCACCGGCGCACAGGGAGCGGGAGGCAGCCCAGACCCTCCTAGGCCGAAGGGCGAGCACAGGCCTAGGGGCGAAACCGGCAAGCGCTGCTTTGCTGAGCAAACACGCACTGGGGCTGAGCTTGCTTTCCCGAGGAGAGTTTCCCTTTCCAGAAGGCCGCTCCCAGAAGCTCGTTTTGTGCCCTTTCTGAGATGGGCCCTAGGTGGGTCCCTCCCTAGCAGGCGGAGGGTGGGGTGCTGGGGCCAGTGCACACAAGGCCTTTTCAGACCCCATCCGCCTTCTCCCTGAAGGAGAGCACGTTTGGAGGTGGTTTCCAGCTCCGGTGACCCTCGGCCCAGCACCGGTGCACAGGGAGCAGGAGGCAGCCCAGACCCTCCTCGGGCGAAGGGCGAGCACAGGCCTAGGGGCGAAACCGGCAAGCGCTGCTTTGCTGAGCACACACGCACTGGGGCTGAGCTTGCTTTCCCGAGGAGAGTTTCCCTTTCGAGAAGGCAGCTCCCAGAAGCTCGTTTTGTGCCCTCTCTGAGATGGGCCCTAGGTGGGTCCCTCCCGAGCAGGCGGAGGGTGGGGTGTTGGGGCCAGTGCACACAAGGCCTTTTCAGACCCCATCCGCCTTCTCCCTGAAGGAGAGCACGTTTGGAGGTGGTTTCCAGCTCCGGTGACCCTCAGCCAAGCACCGGCGCCCAGCGAACGAGAGGCAGCCCAGACCCTCCTAGGCCGAAGGGCGAGCACAGGCCTAGGGGCGAAACCGGCAAGCGCTGCTTTGCTGAGCAGATACGCACTGGGGCTGAGCTTGCTTTCCCGAGGAGAGTTTCCCTTTCGAGAAGGCAGCTCCCAGAAGCTCGTTTTGTGCCCTTTCTGAGATGGGCCCTAGGTGGGTCCCTCCCTAGCAGGCGAAGGGTGGGGTGCTGGGGCCAGTGCACACAAGGCCTTTTCAGACCCCATCCGCCTTCTCCCTGAAGGAGAGCACGTTTGGAGGTGGTTTCCAGCTCCGGTGACCCTCGGCCAAGCACCGGAGCACAGGGAGCGGGAGGCAGCCCAGACCCTCCTAGGCCGAAGGGCGAGCACAGGCCTAGGGGCGAAACCGGCAAGCGCTGCTTTGCTGAGCAAACACGCACTGGGGCTGAGCTTGCTTTCCCGAGGAGAGTTTCCCTTTCGAGAAGGCCGCTCCCAGAAGCTCGTTTTGTGCCCTTTCTGAGATCGGCCCTAGGTGGGTCCCTCCCTAGCAGGCGGAGGGTGGGGTGCTGGGGCCAGTGCACACAAGGCCTTTTCAGACCCCATCCGCCTTCTCCCTGAAGGAGAGCACGTTTGGAGGTGGTTTCCAGCTCTGGTGACCCTCGGATAAGCAGCGGCGCACAGGGAGCGGGAGGCAGCCCAGACCGTCCTAGGCCGAAGGGCGAGCACAGGCCTAGGGGCGAAACCGGCAAGCGCTGCTTTGCTGAGCAAACACGCACTGGGGCTGAGCTTGCTTTCCCGAGGAGAGTTTCCCTTTCGAGAAGGCCGCTCCCAGAAGCTCGTTTTGTGCCCTTTCTGAGATGGGCCCTAGGTGGGTCTCTCCCTAGCAGGCGAAGGGTGGGGTGCTGGGGCCAGTGCACACAAGGCCTTTTCAGACCCCATCCGCCTTCTCTCTGAAGGAGAGCACGTTTGGAGGTGGTTTCCAGCTCCGGTGACCCTCAGCCAAGCAGCGGCGCACAGGGAACGAGAGGCAGCCCAGACCCTCCTCGGCCGAAGGGCGAGCACAGGCCTAGGGGCGAAACCGGCAAGCGCTGCTTTGCTGAGCACACACGCACTGGGGCTGAGCTTGCTTTCCCGAGGAGAGTTTCCCTTTCGAGAAGGCAGCTCCCAGAAGCTCGTTTTGTGCCCTTTCTGAGATGGGCCCTAGGTGGGTCCCTCCCTAGGAGGCGAAGGGTGGGGGGCTGGGGCCAGTGCACACAAGGCCTTTGCAGACCCCATCCGCCTTCTCCCTGAAGGAGAGCACGTTTGGAGGTGGTTTCCAGCTCCGGTGACCCTCGGACAAGCACCGGTGCACAGGGAGCAGGAGTCAGCCCAGACCCTCCTAGGCCGAAGGGCGAGCACAGGCCTAGGGGCGAAACCGGCAAGCGCTGCTTTGCTGAGCAAACACGCACTGGGGCTGAGCTTGCTTTCCCGAGGAGAGTTTCCCTTTCGAGAAGGCCGCTCCCAGAAGCTCGTTTTGTGCCCTTTCTGAGATGGGCCCTAGGTGGGTCCCTCCCGAGCAGGCGAAGGGTGGGGTGCTGGGGCCAGTGCACACAAGGCCTTTTCAGACCCCATCCGCCTTCTCCCTGAAGGAGAGCACGTTTGGAGGTGGTTTCCAGCTCCGGTGACCCTCGGCCAAGCACCGGCGCACAGGGAGCGGGAGGCAGCCCAGACCCTCCTAGGCCGAAGGGCGAGCACAGGCCTAGGGGCGAAACCGGCAAGCGCTGCTTTGCTGAGCACACACGCACTGGGGCTGAGCTTGCTTTCCCGAGGAGAGTTTCCCTTTCGAGAAGGCAGCTCCCAGAAGCTCGTTTTGTGCCCTTTCTGAGATGGGCCCTAGGTGGGTCCCTCCCGAGCAGGCGAAGGGTGGGGTGCTGGGGCCAGTGCACACAAGGCCTTTTCAGACCCCATCCGCCTTCTCCCTGAAGGAGAGCACGTTTGGAGGTGGTTTCCAGCTCCGGTGACCCTCGGCCAAGCACCGGCGCACAGGGAGCGGGAGGCAGCCCAGACCCTCCTAGGCCGAAGGGCGAGCACAGGCCTAGGGGCGAAACCGGCAAGCGCTGCTTTGCTGAGCAAACACGCACTGGGGCTGAGCTTGCTTTCCCGAGGAGAGTATCCCTTTCGAGAAGGCAGCTCCCAGAAGCTCGTTTTGTGCCCTTTCTGAGATGGGCCCTAGGTAGGTTCCTCTCTAGCAGGCGAAGGGTGGGGTGCTGGGGCCAGTGCACACAAGGCCTTTTCAGACCCCATCCGCCTTCTCCCTGAAGGAGAGCACGTTTGGAGGTGGTTTCCAGCTCTGGTGACCCTCAGCCAAGCAGCGACGCACAGGGAGCGGGAGGCAGCCCAGACCGTCCTGGGCCGAAGGGCGAGCACAGGCCTAGGGGCGAAACCGGCAAGCGCTGCTTTGCTGAGCAAACACGCACTGGGGCTGAGCTTGCTTTCCCGAGGAGAGTTTCCCTTTCGAGAAGGCCGCTCCCAGAAGCTCGTTTTGTGCCCTTTCTGAGATGGGCCCTAGGTGGGTCCCTCCCTAGCAGGCGGAGGGTGGGGTGCTGGGGCCAGTGCACACAAGGCCTTTTCAGACCCCATCCGCCTTCTCCCTGAAGGAGAGCACGTTTGGAGGTGGTTTCCAGCTCTGGTGACCCTCGGACAAGCAGCGGCGCACAGGGAGCGGGAGGCAGCCCAGACCGTTCTAGGCCGAAGGGCGAGCACAGGCCTAGGGGCGAAACCGGCAAGCGCTGCTTTGCTGAGCAAACACGCACTGGGGCTGAGCTTGCTTTCACGAGGAGAGTTTCCCTTTCGAGAAGGCCGCTCCCAGAAGCTCGTTTTGTGCCCTTTCTGAGATGGGCCCTAGGTGGGTCTCTCCCTAGCAGGCGAAGGGTGGGGTGCTGGGGCCAGTGCACACAAGGCCTTTGCAGACCCCATCCGCCTTCTCCCTGAAGGAGAGCACGTTTGGAGGTGGTTTCCAGCTCCGGTGACCCTCGGCCAAGCAGCGGCGCACAGGGAGCGGGAGGCAGCCCAGACCCTCCTAGGCCGAAGGGCGAGCACAGGCCTAGGGGCGAAACCGGCAAGCGCTGCTTTGCTGAGCAAACACGCACTGGGGCTGAGCCTGCTTTCCCGAGGAGAGTTTCCCTTTGGAGAAGGCAGCTCCCAGAAGCTCGTTTTGTGCCCTTTCTGAGATGGGCCCTAGGTGGGTCCCTCCCGAGCAGGCGAAGGGTGGGGTGCTGGGGCCAGTGCACACAAGGCCTTTTCAGACCCCATCCGCCTTCTCCCTGAAGGAGAGCACGTTTGGAGGTGGTTTCCAGCTCCGGTGACCCTCGGCCCAGCACCGGTGCACAGGGAGCGGGAGGCAGCCCAGACCCTCCTCGGGCGAAGGGCGAGCACAGGCCTAGGGGCGAAACCGGCAAGCGCTGCTTTGCTGAGCACACACGCACTGGGGCTGAGCTTGCTTTCCCGAGGAGAGTTTCCCTTTCGAGAAGGCAGCTCCCAGAAGCTCGTTTTGTGCCCTCTCTGAGATGGGCCCTAGGTGGGTCCCTCCCGAGCAGGCGGAGGGTGGGGTGTTGGGGCCAGTGCACACAAGGCCTTTTCAGACCCCATCCGCCTTCTCCCTGAAGGAGAGCACGTTTGGAGGTGGTTTCCAGCTCCGGTGACCCTCAGCCAAGCACCGGCGCCCAGGGAACGAGAGGCAGCCCAGACCCTCCTAGGCCGAAGGGCGAGCACAGGCCTAGGGGCGAAACCGGCAAGCGCTGCTTTGCTGAGCACACACGCACTGGGGCTGAGCTTGCTTTCCCGAGGAGAGTTTCCCTTTCGAGAAGGCAGCTCCCAGAAGCTCGTTTTGTGCCCTTTCTGAGATGGACCCTAGGTAGGTTCCTCTCTAGCAGGCGAAGGGTGGGGTGCTGGGGCCAGTGCACACAAGGCCTTTTCAGACCCCATCCGCCTTCTCCCTGAAGGAGAGCACGTTTGGAGGTGGTTTCCAGCTCCGGTGACCCTCGGCCAATCACCGGCGCACAGGGAACAAGAGGCAGCCCAGACCCTCCTAGGCCGAAGGGCGAGCACAGGCCTAGGGGCGAAACCGGCAAGCGCTGCTTTGCTGAGCAAACACGCACTAGGGCTGAGCTTGCTTTCCCGAGGAGAGTTTCCCTTTCGAGAAGGCCGCTCCCAGAAGCTCGTTTTGTGCCCTTTCTGAGATGGGCCCTAGGTGGGTCCCTCCCTAGCAGGCGAAGGGTGGGGTGCTGGGGCCAGTGCACACAAGGCCTTTTCAGACCCCATCCGCCTTCTCCCTGAAGGAGAGCACGTTTGGAGGTGGTTTCCAGCTCCGGTGACCCTCGGCCCAGCACCGGTGCACAGGGAGCGGGAGGCAGCCCAGACCCTCCTCGGGTGAAGGGCGAGCACAGGCCTAGGGGCGAAACCGGCAAGCGCTGCTTTGCTGAGCACACACGCACTGGGGCTGAGCTTGCTTTCCCGAGGAGAGTTTCCCTTTCGAGAAGGCAGCTCCCAGAAGCTCGTTTTGTGCCCTCTCTGAGATGGGCCCTAGGTGGGTCCCTCCCTAGCAGGCGGAGGTTGGGGTGCTGGGGCCAGTGCACACAAGGCCTTTTCAGACCCCATCCGCCTTCTCCCAGAAGGAGAGCACGTTTGGAGGTGGTTTCCAGCTCCGGTGACCCTCAGCCAAGCACCGGCGCCCAGGGAACGAGAGGCAGCCCAGACCCTCCTAGGCCGAAGGGCGAGCACAGGCCTAGGGGCGAAACCGGCAAGCGCTGCTTTGCTGAGCAAACACGCACTGGGGCTGAGCTTGCTTTCCCGAGGAGAGTTTCCCTTTCGAGAAGGCAGCTCCCAGAAGCTCGTTTTGTGCCCTTTCTGAGATGGGCCCTAGGTAGGTTCCTCTCTAGCAGGCGAAGGGTGGGGTGCTGGGGCCAGTGCACACAAGGCCTTTTCAGACCCCATCCGCCTTCTCCCTGAAGGAGAGCACGTTTGGAGGTGGTTTCCAGCTCTGGTGACCCTCAGCCAAGCAGCGACGCACAGGGAGCGGGAGGCAGCCCAGACCCTCCTAGGCCGAAGGGCGAGCACAGGCCTAGGGGCGAAACCGGCAAGCGCTGCTTTGCTGAGCACACACGCACTGGGGCTGAGCTTGCTTTCCCGAGGAGAGTTTCCCTTTCGAGAAGGCAGCTCCCAGAAGCTCGTTTTGTGCCCTTTCTGAGATGGGCCCTAGGTGGGTCCCTCCCTAGCAGGCGAAGGGTGGGGTGCTGGGGCCAGTGCACACAAGGCCTTTTCAGACCCCATCCGCCTTCTCCCTGAAGGAGAGCACGTTTGGAGGTGGTTTCCAGCTCCGGTGACCCTCGGCCAAGCACCGGAGCACAGGGAGCGGGAGGCAGCCCAGACCCTCCTAGGCCGAAGGGCGAGCACAGGCCTAGGGGCGAAACCGGCAAGCGCTGCTTTGCTGAGCAAACACGCACTGGGGCTGAGCTTGCTTTCCCGAGGAGAGTTTCCCTTTCGAGAAGGCCGCTCCCAGAAGCTCGTTTTGTGCCCTTTCTGAGATCGGCCCTAGGTGGGTCCCTCCCTAGCAGGCGGAGGGTGGGGTGCTGGGGCCAGTGCACACAAGGCCTTTTCAGACCCCATCCGCCTTCTCCCTGAAGGAGAGCACGTTTGGAGGTGGTTTCCAGCTCTGGTGACCCTCGGATAAGCAGCGGCGCACAGGGAGCGGGAGGCAGCCCAGACCGTCCTAGGCCGAAGGGCGAGCACAGGCCTAGGGGCGAAACCGGCAAGCGCTGCTTTGCTGAGCAAACACGCACTGGGGCTGAGCTTGCTTTCCCGAGGAGAGTTTCCCTTTCGAGAAGGCCGCTCCCAGAAGCTCGTTTTGTGCCCTTTCTGAGATGGGCCCTAGGTGGGTCTCTCCCTAGCAGGCGAAGGGTGGGGTGCTGGGGCCAGTGCACACAAGGCCTTTTCAGACCCCATCCGCCTTCTCTCTGAAGGAGAGCACGTTTGGAGGTGGTTTCCAGCTCCGGTGACCCTCAGCCAAGCAGCGGCGCACAGGGAACGAGAGGCAGCCCAGACCCTCCTCGGCCGAAGGGCGAGCACAGGCCTAGGGGCGAAACCGGCAAGCGCTGCTTTGCTGAGCACACACGCACTGGGGCTGAGCTTGCTTTCCCGAGGAGAGTTTCCCTTTCGAGAAGGCAGCTCCCAGAAGCTCGTTTTGTGCCCTTTCTGAGATGGGCCCTAGGTGGGTCCCTCCCTAGGAGGCGAAGGGTGGGGGGCTGGGGCCAGTGCACACAAGGCCTTTGCAGACCCCATCCGCCTTCTCCCTGAAGGAGAGCACGTTTGGAGGTGGTTTCCAGCTCCGGTGACCCTCGGACAAGCACCGGTGCACAGGGAGCAGGAGTCAGCCCAGACCCTCCTAGGCCGAAGGGCGAGCACAGGCCTAGGGGCGAAACCGGCAAGCGCTGCTTTGCTGAGCAAACACGCACTGGGGCTGAGCTTGCTTTCCCGAGGAGAGTTTCCCTTTCGAGAAGGCCGCTCCCAGAAGCTCGTTTTGTGCCCTTTCTGAGATGGGCCCTAGGTGGGTCCCTCCCGAGCAGGCGAAGGGTGGGGTGCTGGGGCCAGTGCACACAAGGCCTTTTCAGACCCCATCCGCCTTCTCCCTGAAGGAGAGCACGTTTGGAGGTGGTTTCCAGCTCCGGTGACCCTCGGCCAAGCACCGGCGCACAGGGAGCGGGAGGCAGCCCAGACCCTCCTAGGCCGAAGGGCGAGCACAGGCCTAGGGGCGAAACCGGCAAGCGCTGCTTTGCTGAGCACACACGCACTGGGGCTGAGCTTGCTTTCCCGAGGAGAGTTTCCCTTTCGAGAAGGCAGCTCCCAGAAGCTCGTTTTGTGCCCTTTCTGAGATGGGCCCTAGGTGGGTCCCTCCCGAGCAGGCGAAGGGTGGGGTGCTGGGGCCAGTGCACACAAGGCCTTTTCAGACCCCATCCGCCTTCTCCCTGAAGGAGAGCACGTTTGGAGGTGGTTTCCAGCTCCGGTGACCCTCGGCCAAGCACCGGCGCACAGGGAGCGGGAGGCAGCCCAGACCCTCCTAGGCCGAAGGGCGAGCACAGGCCTAGGGGCGAAACCGGCAAGCGCTGCTTTGCTGAGCAAACACGCACTGGGGCTGAGCTTGCTTTCCCGAGGAGAGTTTCCCTTTCGAGAAGGCAGCTCCCAGAAGCTCGTTTTGTGCCCTTTCTGAGATGGGCCCTAGGTAGGTTCCTCTCTAGCAGGCGAAGGGTGGGGTGCTGGGGCCAGTGCACACAAGGCCTTTTCAGACCCCATCCGCCTTCTCCCTGAAGGAGAGCACGTTTGGAGGTGGTTTCCAGCTCTGGTGACCCTCAGCCAAGCAGCGACGCACAGGGAGCGGGAGGCAGCCCAGACCGTCCTGGGCCGAAGGGCGAGCACAGGCCTAGGGGCGAAACCGGCAAGCGCTGCTTTGCTGAGCAAACACGCACTGGGGCTGAGCTTGCTTTCCCGAGGAGAGTTTCCCTTTCGAGAAGGCCGCTCCCAGAAGCTCGTTTTGTGCCCTTTCTGAGATGGGCCCTAGGTGGGTCCCTCCCTAGCAGGCGGAGGGTGGGGTGCTGGGGCCAGTGCACACAAGGCCTTTTCAGACCCCATCCGCCTTCTCCCTGAAGGAGAGCACGTTTGGAGGTGGTTTCCAGCTCTGGTGACCCTCGGACAAGCAGCGGCGCACAGGGAGCGGGAGGCAGCCCAGACCGTTCTAGGCCGAAGGGCGAGCACAGGCCTAGGGGCGAAACCGGCAAGCGCTGCTTTGCTGAGCAAACACGCACTGGGGCTGAGCTTGCTTTCACGAGGAGAGTTTCCCTTTCGAGAAGGCCGCTCCCAGAAGCTCGTTTTGTGCCCTTTCTGAGATGGGCCCTAGGTGGGTCTCTCCCTAGCAGGCGAAGGGTGGGGTGCTGGGGCCAGTGCACACAAGGCCTTTGCAGACCCCATCCGCCTTCTCCCTGAAGGAGAGCACGTTTGGAGGTGGTTTCCAGCTCCGGTGACCCTCGGCCAAGCACCGGCGCACAGGGAGCGGGAGGCAGCCCAGACCCTCCTAGGCCGAAAGGCGAGCACAGGCCTAGGGGCGAAACCGGCAAGCGCTGCTTTGCTGAGCAAACACGCACTGGGGCTGAGCCTGCTTTCCCGAGGAGAGTTTCCCTTTGGAGAAGGCAGCTCCCAGAAGCTCGTTTTGTGCCCTTTCTGAGATGGGCCCTAGGTGGGTCCCTCCCGAGCAGGCGAAGGGTGGGGTGCTGGGGCCAGTGCACACAAGGCCTTTTCAGACCCCATCCGCCTTCTCCCTGAAGGAGAGCACGTTTGGAGGTGGTTTCCAGCTCCGGTGACCCTCGGCCCAGCACCGGTGCACAGGGAGCGGGAGGCAGCCCAGACCCTCCTCGGGCGAAGGGCGAGCACAGGCCTAGGGGCGAAACCGGCAAGCGCTGCTTTGCTGAGCACACACGCACTGGGGCTGAGCTTGCTTTCCCGAGGAGAGTTTCCCTTTCGAGAAGGCAGCTCCCAGAAGCTCGTTTTGTGCCCTCTCTGAGATGGGCCCTAGGTGGGTCCCTCCCGAGCAGGCGGAGGGTGGGGTGTTGGGGCCAGTGCACACAAGGCCTTTTCAGACCCCATCCGCCTTCTCCCTGAAGGAGAGCACGTTTGGAGGTGGTTTCCAGCTCCGGTGACCCTCAGCCAAGCACCGGCGCCCAGGGAACGAGAGGCAGCCCAGACCCTCCTAGGCCGAAGGGCGAGCACAGGCCTAGGGGCGAAACCGGCAAGCGCTGCTTTGCTGAGCAGATACGCACTGGGGCTGAGCTTGCTTTCCCGAGGAGAGTTTCCCTTTCGAGAAGGCAGCTCCCAGAAGCTCGTTTTGTGCCCTTTCTGAGATGGACCCTAGGTAGGTTCCTCTCTAGCAGGCGAAGGGTGGGGTGCTGGGGCCAGTGCACACAAGGCCTTTTCAGACCCCATCCGCCTTCTCCCTGAAGGAGAGCACGTTTGGAGGTGGTTTCCAGCTCCGGTGACCCTCGGCCAATCACCGGCGCACAGGGAACAAGAGGCAGCCCAGACCCTCCTAGGCCGAAGGGCGAGCACAGGCCTAGGGGCGAAACCGGCAAGCGCTGCTTTGCTGAGCAAACACGCACTAGGGCTGAGCTTGCTTTCCCGAGGAGAGTTTCCCTTTCGAGAAGGCCGCTCCCAGAAGCTCGTTTTGTGCCCTTTCTGAGATGGGCCCTAGGTGGGTCCCTCCCTAGCAGGCGAAGGGTGGGGTGCTGGGGCCAGTGCACACAAGGCCTTTTCAGACCCCATCCGCCTTCTCCCTGAAGGAGAGCACGTTTGGAGGTGGTTTCCAGCTCCGGTGACCCTCGGCCCAGCACCGGTGCACAGGGAGCGGGAGGCAGCCCAGACCCTCCTCGGGTGAAGGGCGAGCACAGGCCTAGGGGCGAAACCGGCAAGCGCTGCTTTGCTGAGCACACACGCACTGGGGCTGAGCTTGCTTTCCCGAGGAGAGTTTCCCTTTCGAGAAGGCAGCTCCCAGAAGCTCGTTTTGTGCCCTCTCTGAGATGGGCCCTAGGTGGGTCCCTCCCTAGCAGGCGGAGGTTGGGGTGCTGGGGCCAGTGCACACAAGGCCTTTTCAGACCCCCATCCGCCTTCTCCCAGAAGGAGAGCACGTTTGGAGGTGGTTTCCAGCTCCGGTGACCCTCAGCCAAGCACCGGCGCCCAGGGAACGAGAGGCAGCCCAGACCCTCCTAGGCCGAAGGGCGAGCACAGGCCTAGGGGCGAAACCGGCAAGCGCTGCTTTGCTGAGCAAACACGCACTGGGGCTGAGCTTGCTTTCCCGAGGAGAGTTTCCCTTTCGAGAAGGCAGCTCCCAGAAGCTCGTTTTGTGCCCTTTCTGAGATGGGCCCTAGGTAGGTTCCTCTCTAGCAGGCGAAGGGTGGGGTGCTGGGGCCAGTGCACACAAGGCCTTTTCAGACCCCATCCGCCTTCTCCCTGAAGGAGAGCACGTTTGGAGGTGGTTTCCAGCTCTGGTGACCCTCAGCCAAGCAGCGACGCACAGGGAGCGGGAGGCAGCCCAGACCGTCCTAGGCCGAAGGGCGAGCACAGGCCTAGGGGCGAAACCGGCAAGCGCTGCTTTGCTGAGCACACACGCACTGGGGCTGAGCTTGCTTTCCCGAGGAGAGTTTCCCTTTCGAGAAGGCAGCTCCCAGAAGCTCGTTTTGTGCCCTTTCTGAGATGGGCCCTAGGTGGGTCCCTCCCTAGCAGGCGAAGGGTGGGGGGCTGGGGCCAGTGCACACAAGGCCTTTGCAGACCCCATCCGCCTTCTCCCTGAAGGAGAGCACGTTTGGAGGTGGTTTCCAGCTCCGGTGACCCTCGGACAAGCACCGGTGCACAGGGAGCGGGAGTCAGCCCAGACCCTCCTAGGCCGAAGGGCGAGCACAGGCCTAGGGGCGAAACCGGCAAGCGCTGCTTTGCTGAGCACACACGCACTGGGACTGAGCTTGCTTTCCCGAGGAGAGTTTCCCTTTCGAGAAGGCAGCTCCCAGAAGCTCGTTTTGTGCCCTTTCTGAGATGGGCCCTAGGTGGGTCCCTCCCTAGCAGGTGGAGGGTGGGGTGCTGGGGCCAGTGCACACAAGGCCTTTTCAGACCCCATCCGCCTTCTCCCTGAAGGAGAGCACGTTTGGAGGTGGTTTCCAGCTCCGGTGACCCTCGGCCAAGCACCGGCGCACAGGGAGCGGGAGGCAGCCCAGACCCTCCTAGGCCGAAGGGCGAGCACAGGCCTAGGGGCGAAACCGGCAAGCGCTGCTTTGCTGAGCACACACGCACTGGGGCTGAGCTTGCTTTCCCGAGGAGAGTTTCCCTTTCGAGAAGGCAGCTCCCAGAAGCTCGTTTTGTGCCCTCTCTGAGATGGGCCCTAGGTGGGTCCCTCCCGAGCAGGCGAAGGGTGGGGTGCTGGGGCCAGTGCACACAAGGCCTTTTCAGACCCCATCCGCCTTCTCCCTGAAGGAGAGCACGTTTGGAGGTGGTTTCCAGCTCCGGTGACCCTCAGCCAAGCACCGGCGCCCAGGGAACGAGAGGCAGCCCAGACCCTCCTAGGCCGAAGGGCGAGCACAGGCCTAGGGGCGAAACCGGCAAGCGCTGCTTTGCTGAGCACACACGCACTGGGGCTGAGCTTGCTTTCCCGAGGAGAGTTTCCCTTTCGAGAAGGCAGCTCCCAGAAGCTCGTTTTGTGCCCTTTCTGAGATGGGCCCTAGGTGGGTCCCTCCCTAGCAGGCGAAGGGTGGGGTGCTGGGGCCAGTGCACACAAGGCCTTTTCAGACCCCATCCGCCTTCTCCCTGAAGGAGAGCACGTTTGGAGGTGGTTTCCAGCTCCGGTGACCCTCGGCCAAGCACCGGCGCACAGGGAGCGGGAGGCAGCCCAGACCCTCCTAGGCCGAAGGGCGAGCACAGGCCTAGGGGCGAAACCGGCAAGCGCTGCTTTGCTGAGCAAACACGCACTGGGGCTGAGCCTGCTTTCCCGAGGAGAGTTTCCCTTTCGAGAAGGCCGCTCCCAGAAGCTCGTTTTGTGCCCTTTCTGAGATGGGCCCTAGGTGGGTCCCTCCCTAGCAGGCGGAGGGTGGGGTGCTGGGGCCAGTGCACACAAGGCCTTTTCAGACCCCATCCGCCTTCTCCCTGAAGGAGAGCACGTTTGGAGGTGGTTTCCAGCTCTGGTGACCCTCGGACAAGCAGCGGCGCACAGGGAGCGGGAGGCAGCCCAGACCCTCCTAGGCCGAAGGGCGAGCACAGGCCTAGGGGCGAAACCGGCAAGCGCTGCTTTGCTGAGCAAACACGCACTGGGGCTGAGCTTGCTTTCCCGAGGAGAGTTTCCCTTTCGAGAAGGCCGCTCCCAGAAGTTCGTTTTGTGCCCTTTCTGAGATGGGCCCTAGGTGGGTCTCTCCCTAGCAGGCGAAGGGTGGGGTGCTGGGGCCAGTGCACACAAGGCCTTTTCAGACCCCATCCGCCTTCTCTCTGAAGGAGAGCACGTTTGGAGGTGGTTTCCAGCTCCGGTGACCCTCAGCCAAGCAGCGGCGCACAGGGAACGAGAGGCAGCCCAGACCCTCCTCGGCCGAAGGGCGAGCACAGGCCTAGGGGCGAAACCGGCAAGCGCTGCTTTGCTGAGCAAACACGCACTGGGGCTGAGCTTGCTTTCCCGAGGAGAGTTTCCCTTTCGAGAAGGCAGCTCCCAGAAGCTCGTTTTGTGTCCTTTCTGAGATGGGCCCTAGGTGGGTCCCTCCCGAGCAGGCGAAGGGTGGGGTGCTGGGGCCAGTGCACACAAGGCCTTTTCAGACCCCATCCGCCTTCTCCCTGAAGGAGAGCACGTTTGGAGGTGGTTTCCAGCTCCGGTGACCCTCAGCCAAGCAGCGGCGCACAGGGAACGAGAGGCAGCCCAGACCCTCCTAGGCCGAAGGGCGAGCACAGGCCTAGGGGCGAAACCGGCAAGCGCTGCTTTGCTGAGCACACACGCACTGGGGCTGAGCTTGCTTTCCCGAGGAGAGTTTCCCTTTCGAGAAGGCAGCTCCCAGAAGCTCGTTTTGTGCCCTTTCTGAGATGGGCCCTAGGTGGGTCCCTCCCGAGCAGGCGAAGGGTGGGGTGCTGGGGCCAGTGCACACAAGGCCTTTGCAGACCCCATCCGCCTTCTCCCTGAAGGAGAGCACGTTTGGAGGTGGTTTCCAGCTCCGGTGACCCTCGGCCAAGCACCGGCGCACAGGGAGCGGGAGGCAGCCCAGACCCTCCTAGGCCGAAGGGCGAGCACAGGCCTAGGGGCGAAACCGGCAAGCGCTGCTTTGCTGAGCAAACACGCACTGGGGCTGAGCCTGCTTTCCCGAGGAGAGTTTCCCTTTCGAGAAGGCAGCTCCCAGAAGCTCGTTTTATGCCCTTTCTGAGATGGGCCCTAGGTGGGTCCCTCCCTAGCAGGCGAAGGGTGGGGTGCTGGGGCCAGTGCACACAAGGCCTTTGCAGACCCCATCCGCCTTCTCCCTGAAGGAGAGCACGTTTGGAGGTGGTTTCCAGCTCCGGTGACCCTCGGCCAAGCACCGGTGCACAGGGAGCGGGAGGCAGCCCAGACCCTCCTCGGGCGAAGGGCGAGCACAGGCCTAGGGGCGAAACCGGCAAGCGCTGCTTTGCTGAGCACACACGCACTGGGGCTGAGCTTGCTTTCCCGAGGAGAGTTTCCCTTTCGAGAAGGCAGCTCCCAGAAGCTCGTTTTGTGCCCTCTCTGAGATGGGCCCTAGGTGGGTCCCTCCCGAGCAGGCGAAGGGTGGGGTGTTGGGGCCAGTGCACACAAGGCCTTTTCAGACCCCATCCGCCTTCTCCCTGAAGGAGAGCACGTTTGGAGGTGGTTTCCAGCTCCGGTGACCCTCGGCCAAGCACCGGCGCCCAGGGAACGAGAGGCAGCCCAGACCCTCCTAGGCCGAAGGGCGAGCACAGGCCTAGGGGCGAAACCGGCAAGCGCTGCTTTGCTGAGCACACACGCACTGGGGCTGAGCTTGCTTTCCCGAGGAGAGTTTCCCTTTCGAGAAGGCAGCTCCCAGAAGCTCGTTTTGTGCCCTCTCTGAGATGGGCCCTAGGTGGGTCCCTCCCGAGCAGGCGGAGGTTGGGGTGCTGGGGCCAGTGCACACAAGGCCTTTTCAGACCCCATCCGCCTTCTCCCAGAAGGAGAGCACGTTTGGAGGTGGTTTCCAGCTCCGGTGACCCTCAGCCAAGCACCGGCGCCCAGGGAACGAGAGGCAGCCCAGACCCTCCTAGGCCGAAGGGCGAGCACAGGCCTAGGGGCGAAACCGGCAAGCGCTGCTTTGCTGAGCACACACGCACTGGGGCTGAGCTTGCTTTCCCGAGGAGAGTTTCCCTTTCGAGAAGGCAGCTCCCAGAAGCTCGTTTTGTGCCCTTTCTGAGATGGGCCCTAGGTGGGTCCCTCCCGAGCAGGCGAAGGGTGGGGTGCTGGGGCCAGTGCACACAAGGCCTTTGCAGACCCCATCCGCTTTCTCCCTGAAGGAGAGCACGTTTGGAGGTGGTTTCCAGCTCCGGTGACCCTCGGCCAAGCACCGGCGCACAGGGAGCGGGAGGCAGCCCAGACCCTCCTAGGCCGAAGGGCGAGCACAGGCCTAGGGGCGAAACCGGCAAGCGCTGCTTTGCTGAGCAAACACGCACTGGGGCTGAGCCTGCTTTCCCGAGGAGAGTTTCCCTTTCGAGAAGGCAGCTCCCAGAAGCTCGTTTTATGCCCTTTCTGAGATGGGCCCTAGGTGGGTCCCTCCCTAGCAGGCGAAGGGTGGGGTGCTGGGGCCAGTGCACACAAGGCCTTTGCAGACCCCATCCGCCTTCTCCCTGAAGGAGAGCACGTTTGGAGGTGGTTTCCAGCTCCGGTGACCCTCGGCCAAGCACCGGTGCACAGGGAGCGGGAGGCAGCCCAGACCCTCCTCGGGCGAAGGGCGAGCACAGGCCTAGGGGCGAAACCGGCAAGCGCTGCTTTGCTGAGCACACACGCACTGGGGCTGAGCTTGCTTTCCCGAGGAGAGTTTCCCTTTCGAGAAGGCAGCTCCCAGAAGCTCGTTTTGTGCCCTCTCTGAGATGGGCCCTAGGTGGGTCCCTCCCGAGCAGGCGGAGGGTGGGGTGTTGGGGCCAGTGCACACAAGGCCTTTTCAGACCCCATCCGCCTTCTCCCTGAAGGAGAGCACGTTTGGAGGTGGTTTCCAGCTCCGGTGACCCTCAGCCAAGCACCGGCGCCCAGGGAACGAGAGGCAGCCCAGACCCTCCTAGGCCGAAGGGCGAGCACAGGCCTAGGGGCGAAACCGGCAAGCGCTGCTTTGCTGAGCACACACGCACTGGGGCTGAGCTTGCTTTCCCGAGGAGAGTTTCCCTTTCGAGAAGGCAGCTCCCAGAAGCTCGTTTTGTGCCCTCTCTGAGATGGGCCCTAGGTGGGTCCCTCCCGAGCAGGCGGAGGTTGGGGTGCTGGGGCCAGTGCACACAAGGCCTTTTCAGACCCCATCCGCCTTCTCCCTGAAGGAGAGCACGTTTGGAGGTGGTTTCCAGCTCCGGTGACCCTCAGCCAAGCAGCGGCGCACAGGGAACGAGAGGCAGCCCAGACCCTCCTAGGCCGAAGGGCGAGCACAGGCCTAGGGGCGAAACCGGCAAGCGCTGCTTTGCTGAGCAAACATGCACTGGGGCTGAGCTTGCTTTCCCGAGGAGAGTTTCCCTTTCGAGAAGGCAGCTCCCAGAAGCTCGTTTTGTGCCCTTTCTGAGATGGGCCCTAGGTAGGTTCCTCTCTAGCAGGCGAAGGGTGGGGTGCTGGGGCCAGTGCACACAAGGCCTTTTCAGACCCCATCCGCCTTCTCCCTGAAGGAGAGCACGTTTGGAGGTGGTTTCCAGCTCTGGTGACCCTCGGACAAGCAGCGGCGCACAGGGAGCGGGAGGCAGCCCAGACCGTCCTAGGCCGAAGGGCGAGCAGAGGCCTAGGGGCGAAACCGGCAACCGCTGCTTTGCTGAGCACACACGCACTGGGGCTGAGCTTGCTTTCCCGAGGAGAGTTTCCCTTTCGAGAAGGCCGCTCCCAGAAGCTCGTTTTGTGCCCTTTCTGAGATGGGCCCTAGGTGGGTCCCTCCCTAGCAGGCGAAGGGTGGGGTGCTGGGGCCAGTGCACACAAGGCCTTTTCAGACCCCATCCGCCTTCTCCCTGAAGGAGAGCACGTTTGGAGGTGGTTTCCAGCTCCGGTGACCCTCGGCCAAGCACCGGCGCACAGGGAGCGGGAGGCAGCCCAGACCCTCCTAGGCCGAAGGGCGAGCACAGGCCTAGGGGCGAAACCGGCAAGCGCTGCTTTGCTGAGCAAACACGCACTGGGGCTGAGCTTGCTTTCCCGAGGAGAGTTTCCCTTTCGAGAAGGCCGCTCCCAGAAGCTCGTTTTGTGCCCTTTCTGAGATGGGCCCTAGGTGGGTCCCTCCCTAGCAGGCGGAGGGTGGGGTGCTGGGGCCAGTGCACACAAGGCCTTTGCAGACCCCATCCGCCTTCTCCCTGAAGGAGAGCACGTTTGGAGGTGGTTTCCAGCTCTGGTGACCCTCGGACAAGCAGCGGCGCACAGGAAGCGGGAGGCAGCCCAGACCATCCTAGGCCGAAGGGCGAGCACAGGCCTAGGGGCGAAACCGGCAAGCGCTGCTTTGCTGAGCAAACACGCACTGGGGCTGAGCTTGCTTTCCCGAGGAGAGTTTCCCTTTCGAGAAGGCCGCTCCCAGAAGTTCGTTTTGTGCCCTTTCTGAGATGGGCCCTAGGTGGGTCTCTCCCGAGCAGGCGAAGGGTGGGGTGCTGGGGCCAGTGCACACAAGGCCTTTTCAGACCCCATCCGCCTTCTCTCTGAAGGAGAGCACGTTTGGAGGTGGTTTCCAGCTCCGGTGACCCTCAGCCAAGCAGCGGCGCACAGGGAACGACAGGCAGCCCAGACCCTCCTCGGCCGAAGGGCGAGCACAGGCCTAGGGGCGAAACCGGCAAGCGCTGCTTTGCTGAGCACACACGCACTGGGGCTGAGCTTGCTTTCCCGAGGAGAGTTTCCCTTTCGAGAAGGCAGCTCCCAGAAGCTCGTTTTGTGCCCTTTCTGAGATGGGCCCTAGGTGGGTCCCTCCCTAGCAGGCGAAGGGTGGGGGGCTGGGGCCAGTGCACACAAGGCCTTTGCAGACCCCATCAGCCTTCTCCCTGAAGGAGAGCACGTTTGGAGGTGGTTTCCAGCTCCGGTGACCCTCGGACAAGCACCGGTGCACAGGGAGCGGGAGTCAGCCCAGACCCTCCTAGGCCGAAGGGCGAGCACAGGCCTAGGGGCGAAACCGGCAAGCGCTGCTTTGCTGAGCAAACACGCACTGGGGCTGAGCTTGCTTTCCCGAGGAGAGTTTCCCTTTCGAGAAGGCAGCTCCCAGAAGCTCGTTTTGTGCCCTTTCTGAGATGGGCCCTAGGTGGGTCCCTCCCGAGCAGGCGAAGGGTGGGGTGCTGGGGCCAGTGCACACAAGGCCTTTTCAGACCCCATCCGCCTTCTCCCTGAAGGAGAGCACGTTTGGAGGTGGTTTCCAGCTCCGGTGACCCTCAGCCAAGCAGCGGCGCACAGGGAACGAGAGGCAGCCCAGACCCTCCTAGGCCGAAGGGCGAGCACAGGCCTAGGGGCGAAACCGGCAAGCGCTGCTTTGCTGAGCACACACGCACTGGGGCTGAGCTTGCTTTCCCGAGGAGAGTTTCCCTTTCGAGAAGGCAGCTCCCAGAAGCTCGTTTTGTGCCCTTTCTGAGATGGGCCCTAGGTGGCTCCCTCCCGAGCAGGCGGAGCGTGGGGTGCTGGGGCCAGTGCACACAAGGCCTTTTCAGACCCCATCCGCCTTCTCCCTGAAGGAGAGCACGTTTGGAGGTGGTTTCCAGCTCCGGTGACCCTCGGCCAAGCACCGGCGCACAGGGAGCGGGAGGCAGCCCAGACCCTCCTAGGCCGAAGGGCGAGCACAGGCCTAGGGGCGAAACCGGCAAGCGCTGCTTTGCTGAGCAAACACGCACTAGGGCTGAGCTTGCTTTCCCGAGGAGAGTTTCCCTTTCGAGAAGGCAGCTCCCAGAAGCTCGTTTTGTGCCCTTTCTGAGATGGGCCCTAGGTGGGTCCCTCCCGAGCAGGCGAAGGGTGGGGTGCTGGGGCCAGTGCACACAAGGCCTTTTCAGACCCCATCCGCCTTCTCCCTGAAGGAGAGCACGTTTGGAGGTGGTTTCCAGCTCCGGTGACCCTCGGCCAAGCACCGGCGCACAGGGAGCGGGAGGCAGCCCAGACCCTCCTAGGCCGAAGGGCGAGCACAGGCCTAGGGGCGAAACCGGCAAGCGCTGCTTTGCTGAGCAAACACGCACTGGGGCTGAGCCTGCTTTCCCGAGGAGAGTTTCCCTTTCGAGAAGGCAGCTCCCAGAAGCTCGTTTTGTGCCCTTTCTGAGATGGGCCCTAGGTGGGTCCCTCCCTAGCAGGCGAAGGGTGGGGTGCTGGGGCCAGTGCACACAAGGCCTTTGCAGACCCCATCCGCCTTCTCCCTGAAGGAGAGCACGTTTGGAGGTGGTTTCCAGCTCCGGTGACCCTCAGCCAAGCAGCGGCGCACAGGGAACGAGAGGCAGCCCAGACCCTCCTAGGCCGAAGGGCGAGCACAGGCCTAGGGGCGAAACCGGCAAGCGCTGCTTTGCTGAGCACACACGCACTGGGACTGAGCTTGCTTTCCCGAGGAGAGTTTCCCTTTCGAGAAGGCAGCTCCCAGAAGCTCGTTTTGTGCCCTTTCTGAGATGGGCCCTAGGTGGGTCCCTCCCTAGCAGTTGGAGGGTGGGGTGCTGGGGCCAGTGCACACAAGGCCTTTTCAGACCCCATCCGCCTTCTCCCTGAAGGAGAGCACGTTGGGAGGTGGTTTCCAGCTCCGGTGACCCTCGGCCAAGCACCGGCGCACAGGGAGCGGGAGGCAGCCCAGACCCTCCTAGGCCGAAGGGCGAGCACAGGCCTAGGGGCGAAACCGGCAAGCGCTGCTTTGCTGAGCAAACACGCACTGGGGCTGAGCTTGCTTTCCCGAGGAGAGTTTCCCTTTCGAGAAGGCAGCTCCCAGAAGCTCGTTTTGTGCCCTTTCTGAGATGGGCCCTAGGTGGGTCTCTCCCGAGCAGGCGAAGGGTGGGGTGCTGGGGCCAGTGCACACAAGGCCTTTTCAGACCCCATCCGCCTTCTCTCTGAAGGAGAGCACGTTTGGAGGTGGTTTCCAGCTCCGGTGACCCTCAGCCAAGCAGCGGCGCACAGGGAACGACAGGCAGCCCAGACCCTCCTCGGCCGAAGGGCGAGCACAGGCCTAGGGGCGAAACCGGCAAGCGCTGCTTTGCTGAGCACACACGCACTGGGGCTGAGCTTGCTTTCCCGAGGAGAGTTTCCCTTTCGAGAAGGCAGCTCCCAGAAGCTCGTTTTGTGCCCTTTCTGAGATGGGCCCTAGGTGGGTCCCTCCCTAGCAGGCGAAGGGTGGGGGGCTGGGGCCAGTGCACACAAGGCCTTTGCAGACCCCATCAGCCTTCTCCCTGAAGGAGAGCACGTTTGGAGGTGGTTTCCAGCTCCGGTGACCCTCGGACAAGCACCGGTGCACAGGGAGCGGGAGTCAGCCCAGACCCTCCTAGGCCGAAGGGCGAGCACAGGCCTAGGGGCGAAACCGGCAAGCGCTGCTTTGCTGAGCAAACACGCACTGGGGCTGAGCTTGCTTTCCCGAGGAGAGTTTCCCTTTCGAGAAGGCAGCTCCCAGAAGCTCGTTTTGTGCCCTTTCTGAGATGGGCCCTAGGTGGGTCCCTCCCGAGCAGGCGAAGGGTGGGGTGCTGGGGCCAGTGCACACAAGGCCTTTTCAGACCCCATCCGCCTTCTCCCTGAAGGAGAGCACGTTTGGAGGTGGTTTCCAGCTCCGGTGACCCTCAGCCAAGCAGCGGCGCACAGGGAACGAGAGGCAGCCCAGACCCTCCTAGGCCGAAGGGCGAGCACAGGCCTAGGGGCGAAACCGGCAAGCGCTGCTTTGCTGAGCACACACGCACTGGGGCTGAGCTTGCTTTCCCGAGGAGAGTTTCCCTTTCGAGAAGGCAGCTCCCAGAAGCTCGTTTTGTGCCCTTTCTGAGATGGGCCCTAGGTGGCTCCCTCCCGAGCAGGCGGAGCGTGGGGTGCTGGGGCCAGTGCACACAAGGCCTTTTCAGACCCCATCCGCCTTCTCCCTGAAGGAGAGCACGTTTGGAGGTGGTTTCCAGCTCCGGTGACCCTCGGCCAAGCACCGGCGCACAGGGAGCGGGAGGCAGCCCAGACCCTCCTAGGCCGAAGGGCGAGCACAGGCCTAGGGGCGAAACCGGCAAGCGCTGCTTTGCTGAGCAAACACGCACTAGGGCTGAGCTTGCTTTCCCGAGGAGAGTTTCCCTTTCGAGAAGGCAGCTCCCAGAAGCTCGTTTTGTGCCCTTTCTGAGATGGGCCCTAGGTGGGTCCCTCCCGAGCAGGCGAAGGGTGGGGTGCTGGGGCCAGTGCACACAAGGCCTTTTCAGACCCCATCCGCCTTCTCCCTGAAGGAGAGCACGTTTGGAGGTGGTTTCCAGCTCCGGTGACCCTCGGCCAAGCACCGGCGCACAGGGAGCGGGAGGCAGCCCAGACCCTCCTAGGCCGAAGGGCGAGCACAGGCCTAGGGGCGAAACCGGCAAGCGCTGCTTTGCTGAGCAAACACGCACTGGGGCTGAGCCTGCTTTCCCGAGGAGAGTTTCCCTTTCGAGAAGGCAGCTCCCAGAAGCTCGTTTTGTGCCCTTTCTGAGATGGGCCCTAGGTGGGTCCCTCCCTAGCAGGCGAAGGGTGGGGTGCTGGGGCCAGTGCACACAAGGCCTTTGCAGACCCCATCCGCCTTCTCCCTGAAGGAGAGCACGTTTGGAGGTGGTTTCCAGCTCCGGTGACCCTCAGCCAAGCAGCGGCGCACAGGGAACGAGAGGCAGCCCAGACCCTCCTAGGCCGAAGGGCGAGCACAGGCCTAGGGGCGAAACCGGCAAGCGCTGCTTTGCTGAGCACACACGCACTGGGACTGAGCTTGCTTTCCCGAGGAGAGTTTCCCTTTCGAGAAGGCAGCTCCCAGAAGCTCGTTTTGTGCCCTTTCTGAGATGGGCCCTAGGTGGGTCCCTCCCTAGCAGTTGGAGGGTGGGGTGCTGGGGCCAGTGCACACAAGGCCTTTTCAGACCCCATCCGCCTTCTCCCTGAAGGAGAGCACGTTGGGAGGTGGTTTCCAGCTCCGGTGACCCTCGGCCAAGCACCGGCGCACAGGGAGCGGGAGGCAGCCCAGACCCTCCTAGGCCGAAGGGCGAGCACAGGCCTAGGGGCGAAACCGGCAAGCGCTGCTTTGCTGAGCAAACACGCACTGGGGCTGAGCTTGCTTTCCCGAGGAGAGTTTCCCTTTCGAGAAGGCAGCTCCCAGAAGCTCGTTTTGTGCCCTTTCTGAGATGGGCCCTAGGTGGGTCCCTCCCGAGCAGGCGAAGGGTGGGGTGCTGGGGCCAGTGCACACAAGGCCTTTTCAGACCCCATCCGCCTTCTCCCTGAAGGAGAGCACGTTTGGAGGTGGTTTCCAGCTCCGGTGACCCTCGGCCAAGCACCGGCGCACAGGGAGCGGGAGGCAGCCCAGACCCTCCTAGGCCGAAGGGCGAGCACAGGCCTAGGGGCGAAACCGGCAAGCGCTGCTTTGCTGAGCAAACACGCACTGGGGCTGAGCCTGCTTTCCCGAGGAGAGTTTCCCTTTCGAGAAGGCAGCTCCCAGAAGCTCGTTTTGTGCCCTTTCTGAGATGGGCCCTAGGTGGGTCCCTCCCTAGCAGGCGAAGGGTGGGGTGCTGGGGCCAGTGCACACAAGGCCTTTGCAGACCCCATCCGCCTTCTCCCTGAAGGAGAGCACGTTTGGAGGTGGTTTCCAGCTCCGGTGACCCTCAGCCAAGCACCGGCGCCCAGGGAACGAGAGGCAGCCCAGACCCTCCTAGGCCGAAGGGCGAGCACAGGCCTAGGGGCGAAACCGGCAAGCGCTGCTTTGCTGAGCAAACACGCACTGGGGCTGAGCTTGCTATCCCGAGGAGAGTTTCCCTTTCGAGAAGGCAGCTCCCAGAAGCTCGTTTTGTGCCCTTTCTGAGATGGGCCCTAGGTGGGTCCCTCCCTAGCAGTTGGAGGGTGGGGTGCTGGGGCCAGTGCACACAAGGCCTTTTCAGACCCCATCCGCCTTCTCCCTGAAGGAGAGCACGTTTGGAGGTGGTTTCCAGCTCCGGTGACCCTCGGCCAAGCACCGGCGCACAGGGAGCGGGAGGCAGCCCAGACCCTCCTAGGCCGAAGGGCGAGCACAGGCCTAGGGGCGAAACCGGCAAGCGCTGCTTTGCTGAGCAAACACGCACTGGGGCTGAGCTTGCTTTCCCGAGGAGAGTTTCCCTTTCGAGAAGGCAGCTCCCAGAAGCTCGTTTTGTGCCCTTTCTGAGATGGGCCCTAGGTGGGTCCCTCCCTAGCAGGCGAAGGGTGGGGTGCTGGGGCCAGTGCACACAAGGCCTTTTCAGACCCCATCCGCCTTCTCCCTGAAGGAGAGCACGTTTGGAGGTGGTTTCCAGCTCCGGTGACCCTCGGCCAAGCACCGGCGCACAGGGAGCGGGAGGCAGCCCAGACCCTCCTAGGCCGAAGGGCGAGCACAGGCCTAGGGGCGAAACCGGCAAGCGCTGCTTTGCTGAGCAAACACGCACTGGGGCTGAGCCTGCTTTCCCGAGGAGAGTTTCCCTTTCGAGAAGGCAGCTCCCAGAAGCTCGTTTTGTGCCCTTTCTGAGATGGGCCCTAGGTGGGTCCCTCCCTAGCAGGCGAAGGGTGGGGTGCTGGGGCCAGTGCACACAAGGCCTTTGCAGACCCCATCCGCCTTCTCCCTGAAGGAGAGCACGTTTGGAGGTGGTTTCCAGCTCCGGTGACCCTCGGCCCAGCACCGGTGCACAGGGAGCGGGAGGCAGCCCAGACCCTCCTCGGGCGAAGGGCGAGCACAGGCCTAGGGGCGAAACCGGCAAGCGCTGCTTTGCTGAGCACACACGCACTGGGGCTGAGCTTGCTTTCCCGAGGAGAGTTTCCCTTTCGAGAAGGCAGCTCCCAGAAGCTCGTTTTGTGCCCTCTCTGAGATGGGCCCTAGGTGGGTCCCTCCCGAGCAGGCGGAGGGTGGGGTGCTGGGGCCAGTGCACACAAGGCCTTTTCAGACCCCATCCGCCTTCTCCCTGAAGGAGAGCACGTTTGGAGGTGGTTTCCAGCTCCGGTGACCCTCAGCCAAGCACCGGCGCCCAGGGAACGAGAGGCAGCCCAGACCCTCCTAGGCCGAAGGGCGAGCACAGGCCTAGGGGCGAAACCGGCAAGCGCTGCTTTGCTGAGCAAACACGCACTGGGGCTGAGCTTGCTTTCCCGAGGAGAGTTTCCCTTTCGAGAAGGCAGCTCCCAGAAGCTCGTTTTGTGCCCTTTCTGAGATGGGCCCTAGGTAGGTTCCTCTCTAGCAGGCGAAGGGTGGGGTGCTGGGGCCAGTGCACACAAGGCCTTTTCAGACCCCATCCGCCTTCTCCCTGAAGGAGAGCACGTTTGGAGGTGGTTTCCAGCTCCGGTGACCCTCAGCCAAGCAGCGGCGCACAGGGAACGAGAGGCAGCCCAGACCCTCCTAGGCCGAAGGGCGAGCACAGGCCTAGGGGCGAAACCGGCAAGCGCTGCTTTGCTGAGCACACACGCACTGGGACTGAGCTTGCTTTCCCGAGGAGAGTTTCCCTTTCGAGAAGGCAGCTCCCAGAAGCTCGTTTTGTGCCCTTTCTGAGATGGGCCCTAGGTGGGTCCCTCCCTAGCAGTTGGAGGGTGGGGTGCTGGGGCCAGTGCACACAAGGCCTTTTCAGACCCCATCCGCCTTCTCCCTGAAGGAGAGCACGTTGGGAGGTGGTTTCCAGCTCCGGTGACCCTCGGCCAAGCACCGGCGCACAGGGAGCGGGAGGCAGCCCAGACCCTCCTAGGCCGAAGGGCGAGCACAGGCCTAGGGGCGAAACCGGCAAGCGCTGCTTTGCTGAGCAAACACGCACTGGGGCTGAGCTTGCTTTCCCGAGGAGAGTTTCCCTTTCGAGAAGGCAGCTCCCAGAAGCTCGTTTTGTGCCCTTTCTGAGATGGGCCCTAGGTGGGTCCCTCCCGAGCAGGCGAAGGGTGGGGTGCTGGGGCCAGTGCACACAAGGCCTTTTCAGACCCCATCCGCCTTCTCCCTGAAGGAGAGCACGTTTGGAGGTGGTTTCCAGCTCCGGTGACCCTCGGCCAAGCACCGGCGCACAGGGAGCGGGAGGCAGCCCAGACCCTCCTAGGCCGAAGGGCGAGCACAGGCCTAGGGGCGAAACCGGCAAGCGCTGCTTTGCTGAGCAAACACGCACTGGGGCTGAGCCTGCTTTCCCGAGGAGAGTTTCCCTTTCGAGAAGGCAGCTCCCAGAAGCTCGTTTTGTGCCCTTTCTGAGATGGGCCCTAGGTGGGTCCCTCCCTAGCAGGCGAAGGGTGGGGTGCTGGGGCCAGTGCACACAAGGCCTTTGCAGACCCCATCCGCCTTCTCCCTGAAGGAGAGCACGTTTGGAGGTGGTTTCCAGCTCCGGTGACCCTCAGCCAAGCACCGGCGCCCAGGGAACGAGAGGCAGCCCAGACCCTCCTAGGCCGAAGGGCGAGCACAGGCCTAGGGGCGAAACCGGCAAGCGCTGCTTTGCTGAGCAAACACGCACTGGGGCTGAGCTTGCTTTCCCGAGGAGAGTTTCCCTTTCGAGAAGGCAGCTCCCAGAAGCTCGTTTTGTGCCCTTTCTGAGATGGGCCCTAGGTAGGTTCCTCTCTAGCAGGCGAAGGGTGGGGTGCTGGGGCCAGTGCACACAAGGCCTTTTCAGACCCCATCCGCCTTCTCCCTGAAGGAGAGCACGTTTGGAGGTGGTTTCCAGCTCTGGTGACCCTCGGACAAGCAGCGGCGCACAGGGAGCGGGAGGCAGCCCAGACCGTCCTAGGCCGAAAGGCTAGCAGAGGCCTAGGGGCGAAACCGGCAAGCGCTGCTTTGCTGAGCACACACGCACTGGGGCTGAGCTTGCTTTCCCGAGGAGAGTTTCCCTTTCGAGAAGGCAGCTCCCAGAAGCTCGTTTTGTGCCCTTTCTGAGATGGGCCCTAGGTGGGTCCCTCCCGAGCAGGCGAAGGGTGGGGTGCTGGGGCCAGTGCACACAAGGCCTTTTCAGACCCCATCCGCCTTCTCCCTGAAGGAGAGCACGTTTGGAGGTGGTTTCCAGCTCCGGTGACCCTCGGCCAAGCACCGGCGCACAGGGAGCGGGAGGCAGCCCAGACCCTCCTAGGCCGAAGGGCGAGCACAGGCCTAGGGGCGAAACCGGCAAGCGCTGCTTTGCTGAGCAAACACGCACTGGGGCTGAGCTTGCTTTCCCGAGGAGAGTTTCCCTTTCGAGAAGGCCGCTCCCAGAAGCTCGTTTTGTGCCCTTTCTGAGATGGGCCCTAGGTGGGTCCCTCCCTAGCAGGCGAAGGGTGGGGTGCTGGGGCCAGTGCACACAAGGCCTTTTCAGACCCCATCCGCCTTCTCCCTGAAGGAGAGCACGTTTGGAGGTGGTTTCCAGCTCCGGTGACCCTCGGCCAAGCACCGGCGCACAGGGAGCGGGAGGCAGCCCAGACCCTCCTAGGCCGAAGGGCGAGCACAGGCCTAGGGGCGAAACCGGCAAGCGCTGCTTTGCTGAGCAAACACGCACTGGGGCTGAGCTTGCTTTCCCGAGGAGAGTTTCCCTTTCGAGAAGGCCGCTCCCAGAAGCTCGTTTTGTGCCCTTTCTGAGATGGGCCCTAGGTGGGTCCCTCCCTAGCAGGCGGAGGGTGGGGTGCTGGGGCCAGTGCACACAAGGCCTTTTCAGACCCCATCCGCCTTCTCCCTGAAGGAGAGCACGTTTGGAGGTGGTTTCCAGCTCTGGTGACCCTCGGACAAGCAGCGGCGCACAGGGAGCGGGAGGCAGCCCAGACCGTCCTAGGCCGAAGGGCGAGCACAGGCCTAGGGGCGAAACCGGCAAGCGCTGCTTTGCTGAGCAAACACGCACTGGGGCTGAGCTTGCTTTCCCGAGGAGAGTTTCCCTTTCGAGAAGGCCGCTCCCAGAAGTTCGTTTTGTGCCCTTTCTGAGATGGGCCCTAGGTGGGTCTCTCCCTAGCAGGCGAAGGGTGGGGTGCTGGGGCCAGTGCACACAAGGCCTTTTCAGACCCCATCCGCCTTCTCTCTGAAGGAGAGCACGTTTGGAGGTGGTTTCCAGCTCCGGTGACCCTCAGCCAAGCAGCGGCGCACAGGGAACGACAGGCAGCCCAGACCCTCCTCGGCCGAAGGGCGAGCACAGGCCTAGGGGCGAAACCGGCAAGCGCTGCTTTGCTGAGCACACACGCACTGGGGCTGAGCTTGCTTTCCCGAGGAGAGTTTCCCTTTCGAGAAGGCAGCTCCCAGAAGCTCGTTTTGTGCCCTTTCTGAGATGGGCCCTAGGTGGGTCCCTCCCTAGCAGGCGAAGGGTGGGGGGCTGGGGCCAGTGCACACAAGGCCTTTGCAGACCCCATCCGCCTTCTCCCTGAAGGAGAGCACGTTTGGAGGTGGTTTCCAGCTCCGGTGACCCTCGGCCAAGCACCGGCGCACAGGGAGCGGGAGTCAGCCCAGACCCTCCTAGGCCGAAGGGCGAGCACAGGCCTAGGGGCGAAACCGGCAAGCGCTGCTTTGCTGAGCAAACACGCACTGGGGCTGAGCTTGCTTTCCCGAGGAGAGTTTCCCTTTCGAGAAGGCAGCTCCCAGAAGCTCGTTTTGTGCCCTTTCTGAGATGGGCCCTAGGTGGGTCCCTCCCGAGCAGGCGGAGGGTGGGGTGCTGGGGCCAGTGCACACAAGGCCTTTTCAGACCCCATCCGCCTTCTCCCTGAAGGAGAGCACGTTTGGAGGTGGTTTCCAGCTCCGGTGACCCTCGGCCAAGCACCGGCGCACAGGGAGCGGGAGGCAGCCCAGACCCTCCTAGGCCGAAGGGCGAGCACAGGCCTAGGGGCGAAACCGGCAAGCGCTGCTTTGCTGAGCAAACACGCACTAGGGCTGAGCTTGCTTTCCCGAGGAGAGTTTCCCTTTCGAGAAGGCCGCTCCCAGAAGCTCGTTTTGTGCCCTTTCTGAGATGGGCCCTAGGTGGGTCCCTCCCTAGCAGGAGAAGGTTGGGGTGCTGGGGCCAGTGCACACAAGGCCTTTTCAGACCCCATCCGCCTTCTCCCTGAAGGAGAGCACGTTTGGAGGTGGTTTCCAGCTCCGGTGACCCTCAGCCAAGCAGCGGCGCACAGGGAACGAGAGGCAGCCCAGACCCTCCTAGGCCGAAGGGCGAGCACAGGCCTAGGGGCGAAACCGGCAAGCGCTGCTTTGCTGAGCACACACGCACTGGGGCTGAGCTTGCTTTCCCGAGGAGAGTTTCCCTTTCGAGAAGGCCGCTCCCAGAAGCTCGTTTTGTGCCCTTTCTGAGATGGGCCCTAGGTGGGTCCCTCCCGAGCAGGCGAAGGGTGGGGTGCTGGGGCCAGTGCACACAAGGCCTTTTCAGACCCCATCCGCCTTCTCCCTGAAGGAGAGCACGTTTGGAGGTGGTTTCCAGCTCCGGTGACCCTCGGCCAAGCACCGGCGCACAGGGAGCGGGAGGCAGCCCAGACCCTCCTCGGCCGAAGGGCGAGCACAGGCCTAGGGGCGAAACCGGCAAGCGCTGCTTTGCTGAGCAAACACGCACTAGGGCTGAGCTTGCTTTCCCGAGGAGAGTTTCCCTTTCGAGAAGGCCGCTCCCAGAAGCTCGTTTTGTGCCCTTTCTGAGATGGGCCCTAGGTGGGTCCCTCCCGAGCAGGCGAAGGGTGGGGTGCTGGGGCCAGTGCACACAAGGCCTTTTCAGACCCCATCCGCCTTCTCCCTGAAGGAGAGCACGTTTGGAGGTGGTTTCCAGCTCCGGTGACCCTCGGCCAAGCACCGGCGCACAGGGAACGAGAGGCAGCCCAGACCCTCCTAGGCCGAAGGGCGAGCACAGGCCTAGGGGCGAAACCGGCAAGCGCTGCTTTGCTGAGCAAACACGCACTAGGGCTGAGCTTGCTTTCCCGAGGAGAGTTTCCCTTTCGAGAAGGCCGCTCCCAGAAGCTCGTTTTGTGCCCTTTCTGAGATGGGCCCTAGGTGGGTCCCTCCCGAGCAGGCGGAGGGTGGGGTGCTGGGGCCAGTGCACACAAGGCCTTTTCAGACCCCATCCGCCTTCTCCCTGAAGGAGAGCACGTTTGGAGGTGGTTTCCAGCTCCGGTGACCCTCGGCCAAGCACCGGCGCACAGGGAGCGGGAGGCAGCCCAGACCGTCCTAGGCCGAAGGGCGAGCACAGGCCTAGGGGCGAAACCGGCAAGCGCTGCTTTGCTGAGCAAACACGCACTAGGGCTGAGCTTGCTTTCCCGAGGAGAGTTTCCCTTTCGAGAAGGCCGCTCCCAGAAGCTCGTTTTGTGCCCTTTCTGAGATGGGCCCTAGGTGGGTCCCTCCCTAGCAGGAGAAGGTTGGGGTGCTGGGGCCAGTGCACACAAGGCCTTTTCAGACCCCATCCGCCTTCTCCCTGAAGGAGAGCACGTTTGGAGGTGGTTTCCAGCTCCGGTGACCCTCAGCCAAGCAGCGGCGCACAGGGAACGAGAGGCAGCCCAGACCCTCCTAGGCCGAAGGGCGAGCACAGGCCTAGGGGCGAAACCGGCAAGCGCTGCTTTGCTGAGCACACACGCACTGGGGCTGAGCTTGCTTTCCCGAGGAGAGTTTCCCTTTCGAGAAGGCCGCTCCCAGAAGCTCGTTTTGTGCCCTTTCTGAGATGGGCCCTAGGTGGGTCCCTCCCGAGCAGGCGAAGGGTGGGGTGCTGGGGCCAGTGCACACAAGGCCTTTTCAGACCCCATCCGCCTTCTCCCTGAAGGAGAGCACGTTTGGAGGTGGTTTCCAGCTCCGGTGACCCTCGGCCAAGCACCGGCGCACAGGGAGCGGGAGGCAGCCCAGACCCTCCTAGGCCGAAGGGCGAGCACAGGCCTAGGGGCGAAACCGGCAAGCGCTGCTTTGCTGAGCAAACACGCACTGGGGCTGAGCCTGCTTTCCCGAGGAGAGTTTCCCTTTCGAGAAGGCAGCTCCCAGAAGCTCGTTTTGTGCCCTTTCTGAGATGGGCCCTAGGTGGGTCCCTCCCTAGCAGGCGAAGGGTGGGGTGCTGGGGCCAGTGCACACAAGGCCTTTGCAGACCCCATCCGCCTTCTCCCTGAAGGAGAGCTCGTTTGGAGGTGGTTTCCAGCTCCGGTGACCCTCGGCCAAGCACCGGCGCACAGGGAACAAGAGGCAGCCCAGACCCTCCTAGGCCGAAGGGCGAGCACAGGCCTAGGGGCGAAACCGGCAAGCGCTGCTTTGCTGAGCAAACACGCACTGGGGCTGAGCCTGCTTTCCCGAGGAGAGTTTCCCTTTCGAGAAGGCCGCTCCCAGAAGCTCGTTTTGTGCCCTTTCTGAGATGGGCCCTAGGTGGGTCCCTCCCTAGCAGGCGAAGGGTGGGGTGCTGGGGCCAGTGCACACAAGGCCTTTGCAGACCCCATCCGCCTTCTCCCTGAAGGAGAGCTCGTTTGGAGGTGGTTTCCAGCTCCGGTGACCCTCGGCCAAGCACCGGCGCACAGGGAGCGGGAGGCAGCCCAGACCCTCCTAGGCCGAAGGGCGAGCACAGGCCTAGGGGCGAAACCGGCAAGCGCTGCTTTGCTGAGCAAACACGCACTGGGGCTGAGCTTGCTTTCCCGAGGAGAGTTTCCCTTTCGAGAAGGCCGCTCCCAGAAGTTCGTTTTGTGCCCTTTCTGAGATGGGCCCTAGGTGGGTCTCTCCCTAGCAGGCGAAGGGTGGGGTGCTGGGGCCAGTGCACACAAGGCCTTTTCAGACCCCATCCGCCTTCTCTCTGAAGGAGAGCACGTTTGGAGTTGGTTTCCAGCTCCGGTGACCCTCAGCCAAGCAGCGGCGCACAGGGAACGAGAGGCAGCCCAGACCCTCCTCGGCCGAAGGGCGAGCACAGGCCTAGGGGCGAAACCGGCAAGCGCTACTTTGCTGAGCACACACGCACTGGGGCTGAGCTTGCTTTCCCGAGGAGAGTTTCCCTTTCGAGAAGGCAGCTCCCAGAAGCTCGTTTTGTGCCCTTTCTGAGATGGGCCCTAGGTGGGTCCCTCCCTAGCAGGCGAAGGGTGGGGGGCTGGGGCCAGTGCACACAAGGCCTTTGCAGACCCCATCCGCCTTGTCCCTGAAGGAGAGCACGTTTGGAGGTGGTTTCCAGCTCCGGTGACCCTCGGCCAAGCACCGGTGCACAGGGAGCGGGAGTCAGCCCAGACCCTCCTAGGCCGAAGGGCGAGCACAGGCCTAGGGGCGAAACCGGCAAGCGCTGCTTTGCTGAGCAAACACGCACTGGGGCTGAGCTTGCTTTCCCGAGGAGAGTTTCCCTTTCGAGAAGGCCGCTCCCAGAAGCTCGTTTTGTGCCCTTTCTGAGATGGGCCCTAGGTGGGTCCCTCCCGAGCAGGCGAAGGGTGGGGTGCTGGGGCCAGTGCACACAAGGCCTTTTCAGACCCCATCCGCCTTCTCCCTGAAGGAGAGCACGTTTGGAGGTGGTTTCCAGCTCCGGTGACCCTCGGCCAAGCACCGGCGCACAGGGAGCGGGAGGCAGCCCAGACCCTCCTAGGCCGAAGGGCGAGCACAGGCCTAGGGGCGAAACCGGCAAGCGCTGCTTTGCTGAGCAAACACGCACTGGGGCTGAGCTTGCTTTCCCGAGGAGAGTTTCCCTTTCGAGAAGGCCGCTCCCAGAAGCTCGTTTTGTGCCCTTTCTGAGATGGGCCCTAGGTGGTTCCTCCCCTAGCAGGTGGAGGGTAGGGTGCTGGGGCCAGTGCACACAAGGCCTTTTCAGACCCCATCCGCCTTCTCCCTGAAGGAGAGCACGTTTGGAGGTGGTTTCCAGCTCCGGTGACCCTCAGCCAAGCAGCGGCGCACAGGGAACGAGAGGCAGCCCAGACCCTCCTAGGCCGAAGGGCGAGCACAGGCCTAGGGGCGAAACCGGCAAGCGCTGCTTTGCTGAGCGCACACGCACTGGGGCTGAGCTTGCTTTCCCGAGGAGAGTTTCCCTTTCGAGAAGGCCGCTCCCAGAAGCTCGTTTTGTGCCCTTTCTGAGATGGGCCCTAGGTGGGTCCCTCCCGAGCAGGCGAAGGGTGGGGTGCTGGGGCCAGTGCACACAAGGCCTTTTCAGACCCCATCCGCCTTCTCCCTGAAGGAGAGCACGTTTGGAGGTGGTTTCCAGCTCCGGTGACCCTCGGCCAAGCACCGGCGCACAGGGAGCGGGAGGCAGCCCAGACCCTCCTAGGCCGAAGGGCGAGCACAGGCCTAGGGGCGAAACCGGCAAGCGCTGCTTTGCTGAGCAAACACGCACTAGGGCTGAGCTTGCTTTCCCGAGGAGAGTTTCCCTTTCGAGAAGGCCGCTCCCAGAAGCTCGTTTTGTGCCCTTTCTGAGATGGGCCCTAGGTGGGTCCCTCCCTAGCAGGTGGAGGGTGGGGTGCTGGGGCCAGTGCACACAAGGCCTTTTCAGACCCCATCCGCCTTCTCCCTGAAGGAGAGCACGTTTGGAGGTGGTTTCCAGCTCCGGTGACCCTCAGCCAAGCAGCGGCGCACAGGGAACGAGAGGCAGCCCAGACCCTCCTAGGCCGAAGGGCGAGCACAGGCCTAGGGGCGAAACCGGCAAGCGCTGCTTTGCTGAGCACACACGCACTGGGACTGAGCTTGCTTTCCCGAGGAGAGTTTCCCTTTCGAGAAGGCAGCTCCCAGAAGCTCGTTTTGTGCCCTTTCTGAGATGGGCCCTAGGTGGGTCCCTCCCTAGCAGGCGAAGGGTGGGGTGCTGGGGCCAGTGCACACAAGGCCTTTGCAGACCCCATCCGCCTTCTCCCTGAAGGAGAGCACGTTTGGAGGTGGTTTCCAGCTCCGGTGACCCTCGGCCAAGCACCGGCGCACAGGGAGCGGGAGTCAGCCCAGACCCTCCTAGGCCGAAGGGCGAGCACAGGCCTAGGGGCGAAACCGGCAAGCGCTGCTTTGCTGAGCAAACACGCACTGGGGCTGAGCTTGCTTTCCCGAGGAGAGTTTCCCTTTCGAGAAGGCAGATCCCAGAAGCTCGTTTTGTGCCCTTTCTGAGATGGGCCCTAGGTGGGTCCCTCCCGAGCAGGCGAAGGGTGGGGTGCTGGGGCCAGTGCACACAAGGCCTTTTCAGACCCCATCCGCCTTCTCCCTGAAGGAGAGCACGTTTGGAGGTGGTTTCCAGCTCCGGTGACCCTCGGCCAAGCACCGGCGCACAGGGAGCGGGAGGCAGCCCAGACCCTCCTAGGCCGAAGGGCGAGCACAGGCCTAGGGGCGAAACCGGCAAGCGCTGCTTTGCTGAGCAAACACGCACTGGGGCTGAGCTTGCTTTCCCGAGGAGAGTTTCCCTTTCGAGAAGGCCGCTCCCAGAAGTTCGTTTTGTGCCCTTTCTGAGATGGGCCCTAGGTGGGTCTCTCCCTAGCAGGCGAAGGGTGGGGTGCTGGGGCCAGTGCACACAAGGCCTTTTCAGACCCCATCCGCCTTCTCTCTGAAGGAGAGCACGTTTGGAGGTGGTTTCCAGCTCCGGTGACCCTCAGCCAAGCAGCGGCGCACAGGGAACGAGAGGCAGCCCAGACCCTCCTCGGCCGAAGGGCGAGCACAGGCCTAGGGGCGAAACCGGCAAGCGCTGCTTTGCTGAGCACACACGCACTGGGGCTGAGCTTGCTTTCCCGAGGAGAGTTTCCCTTTCGAGAAGGCAGCTCCCAGAAGCTCGTTTTGTGCCCTTTCTGAGATGGGCCCTAGGTGGGTCCCTCCCTAGCAGGCGAAGGGTGGGGGGCTGGGGCCAGTGCACACAAGGCCTTTGCAGACCCCATCCGCCTTCTCCCTGAAGGAGAGCACGTTTGGAGGTGGTTTCCAGCTCCGGTGACCCTCGGCCAAGCACCGGTGCACAGGGAGCGGGAGTCAGCCCAGACCCTCCTAGGCCGAAGGGCGAGCACAGGCCTAGGGGCGAAACCGGCAAGCGCTGCTTTGCTGAGCAAACACGCACTGGGGCTGAGCTTGCTTTCCCGAGGAGAGTTTCCCTTTCGAGAAGGCCGCTCCCAGAAGCTCGTTTTGTGCCCTTTCTGAGATGGGCCCTAGGTGGGTCCCTCCCGAGCAGGCGAAGGGTGGGGTGCTGGGGCCAGTGCACACAAGGCCTTTTCAGACCCCATCCGCCTTCTCCCTGAAGGAGAGCACGTTTGGAGGTGGTTTCCAGCTCCGGTGACCCTCGGCCAAGCACCGGCGCACAGGGAGCGGGAGGCAGCCCAGACCCTCCTAGGCCGAAGGGCGAGCACAGGCCTAGGGGCGAAACCGGCAAGCGCTGCTTTGCTGAGCAAACACGCACTAGGGCTGAGCTTGCTTTCCCGAGGAGAGTTTCCCTTTCGAGAAGGCCGCTCCCAGAAGCTCGTTTTGTGCCCTTTCTGAGATGGGCCCTAGGTGGTTCCCTCCCTAGCAGGTGGAGGGTAGGGTGCTGGGGCCAGTGCACACAAGGCCTTTTCAGACCCCATCCGCCTTCTCCCTGAAGGAGAGCACGTTTGGAGGTGGTTTCCAGCTCCGGTGACCCTCAGCCAAGCAGCGGCGCACAGGGAACGAGAGGCAGCCCAGACCCTCCTAGGCCGAAGGGCGAGCACAGGCCTAGGGGCGAAACCGGCAAGCGCTGCTTTGCTGAGCACACACGCACTGGGGCTGAGCTTGCTTTCCCGAGGAGAGTTTCCCTTTCGAGAAGGCAGATCCCAGAAGCTCGTTTTGTGCCCTTTCTGAGATGGGCCCTAGGTGGGTCCCTCCCGAGCAGGCGAAGGGTGGGGTGCTGGGGCCAGTGCACACAAGGCCTTTTCAGACCCCATCCGCCTTCTCCCTGAAGGAGAGCACGTTTGGAGGTGGTTTCCAGCTCCGGTGACCCTCGGCCAAGCACCGGCGCACAGGGAGCGGGAGGCAGCCCAGACCCTCCTAGGCCGAAGGGCGAGCACAGGCCTAGGGGCGAAACCGGCAAGCGCTGCTTTGCTGAGCAAACACGCACTGGGGCTGAGCTTGCTTTCCCGAGGAGAGTTTCCCTTTCGAGAAGGCCGCTCCCAGAAGTTCGTTTTGTGCCCTTTCTGAGATGGGCCCTAGGTGGGTCTCTCCCTAGCAGGCGAAGGGTGGGGTGCTGGGGCCAGTGCACACAAGGCCTTTTCAGACCCCATCCGCCTTCTCTCTGAAGGAGAGCACGTTTGGAGGTGGTTTCCAGCTCCGGTGACCCTCGGCCAAGCACCGGCGCACAGGGAGCGGGAGGCAGCCCAGACCCTCCTAGGCCGAAGGGCGAGCACAGGCCTAGGGGCGAAACCGGCAAGCGCTGCTTTGCTGAGCACACACGCACTGGGGCTGAGCTTGCTTTCCCGAGGAGAGTTTCCCTTTCGAGAAGGCAGCTCCCAGAAGCTCGTTTTGTGCCCTTTCTGAGATGGGCCCTAGGTGGGTCCCTCCCTAGCAGGCGAAGGGTGGGGGGCTGGGGCCAGTGCACACAAGGCCTTTGCAGACCCCATCCGCCTTCTCCCTGAAGGAGAGCACGTTTGGAGGTGGTTTCCAGCTCCGGTGACCCTCGGACAAGCACCGGTGCACAGGGAGCGGGAGTCAGCCCAGACCCTCCTAGGCCGAAGGGCGAGCACAGGCCTAGGGGCGAAACCGGCAAGCGCTGCTTTGCTGAGCAAACACGCACTGGGGCTGAGCTTGCTTTCCCGAGGAGAGTTTCCCTTTCGAGAAGGCCGCTCCCAGAAGCTCGTTTTGTGCCCTTTCTGAGATGGGCCCTAGGTGGGTCCCTCCCTAGCAGGTGGAGGGTGGGGTGCTGGGGCCAGTGCACACAAGGCCTTTTCAGACCCCATCCGCCTTCTCCCTGAAGGAGAGCACGTTTGGAGGTGGTTTCCAGCTCCGGTGACCCTCAGCCAAGCAGCGGCGCACAGGGAACGAGAGGCAGCCCAGACCCTCCTAGGCCGAAGGGCGAGCACAGGCCTAGGGGCGAAACCGGCAAGCGCTGCTTTGCTGAGCAAACACGCACTGGGGCTGAGCTTGCTTTCCCGAGGAGAGTTTCCCTTTCGAGAAGGCCGCTCCCAGAAGCTCGTTTTGTGCCCTTTCTGAGATGGGCCCTAGGTGGGTCCCTCCCGAGCAGGCGAAGGGTGGGGTGCTGGGGCCAGTGCACACAAGGCCTTTTCAGACCCCATCCGCCTTCTCCCTGAAGGAGAGCACGTTTGGAGGTGGTTTCCAGCTCCGGTGACCCTCGGCCAAGCACCGGCGCACAGGGAGCGGGAGGCAGCCCAGACCCTCCTAGGCCGAAGGGCGAGCACAGGCCTAGGGGCGAAACCGGCAAGCGCTGCTTTGCTGAGCAAACACGCACTGGGGCTGAGCCTGCTTTCCCGAGGAGAGTTTCCCTTTCGAGAAGGCAGCTCCCAGAAGCTCGTTTTGTGCCCTTTCTGAGATGGGCCCTAGGTGGGTCCCTCCCTAGCAGGCGAAGGGTGGGGTGCTGGGGCCAGTGCACACAAGGCCTTTGCAGACCCCATCCGCCTTCTCCCTGAAGGAGAGCTCGTTTGGAGGTGGTTTCCAGCTCCGGTGACCCTCGGCCAAGCACCGGCGCACAGGGAACAAGAGGCAGCCCAGACCCTCCTAGGCCGAAGGGCGAGCACAGGCCTAGGGGCGAAACCGGCAAGCGCTGCTTTGCTGAGCAAACACGCACTAGGGCTGAGCTTGCTTTCCCGAGGAGAGTTTCCCTTTCGAGAAGGCCGCTCCCAGAAGCTCGTTTTGTGCCCTTTCTGAGATGGGCCCTAGGTGGGTCCCACCCTAGCAGGTGGAGGGTGGGGTGCTGGGGCCAGTGCACACAAGGCCTTTTCAGACCCCATCCGCCTTCTCCCTGAAGGAGAGCACGTTGGGAGGTGGTTTCCAGCTCCGGTGACCCTCAGCCAAGCAGCGGCGCACAGGGAACGAGAGGCAGCCCAGACCCTCCTAGGCCGAAGGGCGAGCACAGGCCTAGGGGCGAAACCGGCAAGCGCTGCTTTGCTGAGCACACACGCACTGGGACTGAGCTTGCTTTCCCGAGGAGAGTTTCCCTTTCGAGAAGGCAGCTCCCAGAAGCTCGTTTTGTGCCCTTTCTGAATTGGGCCCTAGGTGGGTCCCTCCCTAGCAGGCGAAGGGTGGGGTGCTGGGGCCAGTGCACACAAGGCCTTTTCAGACCCCATCCGCCTTCTCCCTGAAGGAGAGCACGTTTGGAGGTGGTTTCCAGCTCCGGTGACCCTCTGCCCAGCACCGGTGCACAGGGAGCGGGAGGCAGACCAGACCCTCCTCGGCCGAAGGGCGAGCACAGGCCTAGGGGCGAAACCGGCAAGCGCTGCTTTGCTGAGCACACACGCACTGGGGCTGAGCTTGCTTTCCCGAGGAGAGTTTCCCTTTCGAGAAGGCAGGTCCCAGAAGCTCGTTTTGTGCCCTCTCTGAGATGGGCCCTAGGTGGGTCCCTCCCGAGCAGGCGGAGGGTTCGGTGCTGGGGCCAGTGCACACAAGGCCTTTTCAGACCCCATCCGCCTTCTCCCTGAAGGAGAGCACGTTTGGAGGTGGTTTCCAGCTCCGGTGACCCTCAGCCAAGCACCGGCGCCCAGGGAACGAGAGGCAGCCCAGACCCTCCTAGGCCGAAGGGCGAGCACAGGCCTAGGGGCGAAACCGGCAAGCGCTGCTTTGCTGAGCACACACGCACTGGGGCTGAGCTTGCTTTCCCGAGGAGAGTTTCCCTTTCGAGAAGGCAGCTCCCAGAAGCTCGTTTTGTGCCCTTTCTGAGATGGGCCCTAGGTAGGTTCCTCTCTAGCAGGCGAAGGGTGGGGTGCTGGGGCCAGTGCACACAAGGCCTTTTCAGACCCCATCCGCCTTCTCCCTGAAGGAGAGCACGTTTGGAGGTGGTTTCCAGCTCTGGTGACCCTCAGCCAAGCAGCGGCGCACAGGGAGCGGGAGGCAGCCCAGACCGTCCTAGGCCGAAGGGCGAGCACAGGCCTAGGGGCGAAACCGGCAAGCGCTGCTTTGCTGAGCAAACACGCACTGGGGCTGAGCTTGCTTTCCCGAGGAGAGTTTCCCTTTCGAGAAGGCAGCTCCCAGAAGCTCGTTTTGTGCCCTTTCTGAGATGGGCCCTAGGTAGGTTCCTCTCTAGCAGGCGAAGGGTGGGGTGCTGGGGCCAGTGCACACAAGGCCTTTTCAGACCCCATCCGCCTTCTCCCTGAAGGAGAGCACGTTTGGAGGTGGTTTCCAGCTCTGGTGACCCTCAGCCAAGCAGCGGCGCACAGGGAGCGGGAGGCAGCCCAGACCGTCCTAGGCCGAAGGGCGAGCACAGGCCTAGGGGCGAAACCGGCAAGCGCTGCTTTGCTGAGCACACACGCACTGGGGCTTAGCTTGCTTTCCCGAGGAGAGTTTCCCTTTCGAGAAGGCAGCTCCCAGAAGCTCGTTTTGTGCCCTTTCTGAGATGGGCCCTAGGTGGGTCCCTCCCTAGCAGGCGAAGTGTGGGGTGCTGGGGCCAGTGCACACAAGGCCTTTGCAGACCCCATCCGCCTTCTCCCTGAAGGAGAGCACGTTTGGAGGTGGTTTCCAGCTCCGGTGACCCTCGGCCAAGCACCGGCGCACAGGGAGCGGGAGGCAGCCCAGACCCTCCTAGGCCGAAGGGCGAGCACAGGCCTAGGGGCGAAACCGGCAAGCGCTGCTTTGCTGAGCAAACACGCACTGGGGCTGAGCTTGCTTTCCCGAGGAGAGTTTCCCTTTCGAGAAGGCCGCTCCCAGAAGCTCGTTTTGTGCCCTTTCTGAGATGGGCCCTAGGTGGGTCCCTCCCTAGCAGGCGAAGGGTGGGGTGCTGGGGCCAGTGCACACAAGGCCTTTTCAGACCCCATCCGCCTTCTCCCTGAAGGAGAGCACGTTTGGAGGTGGTTTCCAGCTCCGGTGACCCTCGGCCAAGCACCGGAGCACAGGGAGCGGGAGGCAGCCCAGACCCTCCTAGGCCGAAGGGCGAGCACAGGCCTAGGGGCGAAACCGGCAAGCGCTGCTTTGCTGAGCAAACACGCACTGGGGCTGAGCTTGCTTTCCCGAGGAGAGTTTCCCTTTCGAGAAGGCCGCTCCCAGAAGCTCGTTTTGTGCCCTTTCTGAGATGGGCCCTAGGTGGGTCCCTCCCTAGCAGGCGGAGGGTGGGGTGCTGGGGCCAGTGCACACAAGGCCTTTTCAGACCCCATCCGCCTTCTCCCTGAAGGAGAGCACGTTTGGAGGTGGTTTCCAGCTCCGGTGACCCTCAGCCAAGCACCGGCGCCCAGGGAACGAGAGGCAGCCCAGACCCTCCTCGGCCGAAGGGCGAGCACAGGCCTAGGGGCGAAACCGGCAAGCGCTGCTTTGCTGAGCAAACACGCACTGGGGCTGAGCTTGCTTTCCCGAGGAGAGTTTCCCTTTCGAGAAGGCCGCTCCCAGAAGCTCGTTTTGTGCCCTTTCTGAGATGGGCCCTAGGTAGGTTCCTCTCTAGCAGGCGAAGGGTGGGGTGCTGGGGCCAGTGCACACAAGGCCTTTTCAGACCCCATCCGCCTTCTCCCTGAAGGAGAGCACGTTTGGAGGTGGTTTCCAGCTCCGGTGACCCTCAGCCAAGCACCGGCGCCCAGGGAACGAGAGGCAGCCCAGACCCTCCTAGGCCGAAGGGCGAGCACAGGCCTAGGGGCGAAACCGGCAAGCGCTGCTTTGCTGAGCACACACGCACTGGGGCTGAGCTTGCTTTCCCGAGGAGAGTTTCCCTTTCGAGAAGGCAGCTCCCAGAAGCTCGTTTTGTGCCCTTTCTGAGATGGGCCCTAGGTAGGTTCCTCTCTAGCAGGCGAAGGGTGGGGTGCTGGGGCCAGTGCACACAAGGCCTTTTCAGACCCCATCCGCCTTCTCCCTGAAGGAGAGCACGTTTGGAGGTGGTTTCCAGCTCTGGTGACCCTCAGCCAAGCAGCGGCGCACAGGGAGCGGGAGGCAGCCCAGACCGTCCTAGGCCGAAGGGCGAGCACAGGCCTAGGGGCGAAACCGGCAAGCGCTGCTTTGCTGAGCAAACACGCACTGGGGCTGAGCTTGCTTTCCCGAGGAGAGTTTCCCTTTCGAGAAGGCAGCTCCCAGAAGCTCGTTTTGTGCCCTTTCTGAGATGGGCCCTAGGTAGGTTCCTCTCTAGCAGGCGAAGGGTGGGGTGCTGGGGCCAGTGCACACAAGGCCTTTTCAGACCCCATCCGCCTTCTCCCTGAAGGAGAGCACGTTTGGAGGTGGTTTCCAGCTCTGGTGACCCTCAGCCAAGCAGCGGCGCACAGGGAGCGGGAGGCAGCCCAGACCGTCCTAGGCCGAAGGGCGAGCACAGGCCTAGGGGCGAAACCGGCAAGCGCTGCTTTGCTGAGCACACACGCACTGGGGCTTAGCTTGCTTTCCCGAGGAGAGTTTCCCTTTCGAGAAGGCAGCTCCCAGAAGCTCGTTTTGTGCCCTTTCTGAGATGGGCCCTAGGTGGGTCCCTCCCTAGCAGGCGAAGTGTGGGGTGCTGGGGCCAGTGCACACAAGGCCTTTGCAGACCCCATCCGCCTTCTCCCTGAAGGAGAGCACGTTTGGAGGTGGTTTCCAGCTCCGGTGACCCTCGGCCAAGCACCGGCGCACAGGGAGCGGGAGGCAGCCCAGACCCTCCTAGGCCGAAGGGCGAGCACAGGCCTAGGGGCGAAACCGGCAAGCGCTGCTTTGCTGAGCAAACACGCACTGGGGCTGAGCTTGCTTTCCCGAGGAGAGTTTCCCTTTCGAGAAGGCCGCTCCCAGAAGCTCGTTTTGTGCCCTTTCTGAGATGGGCCCTAGGTGGGTCCCTCCCTAGCAGGCGAAGGGTGGGGTGCTGGGGCCAGTGCACACAAGGCCTTTTCAGACCCCATCCGCCTTCTCCCTGAAGGAGAGCACGTTTGGAGGTGGTTTCCAGCTCCGGTGACCCTCGGCCAAGCACCGGAGCACAGGGAGCGGGAGGCAGCCCAGACCCTCCTAGGCCGAAGGGCGAGCACAGGCCTAGGGGCGAAACCGGCAAGCGCTGCTTTGCTGAGCAAACACGCACTGGGGCTGAGCTTGCTTTCCCGAGGAGAGTTTCCCTTTCGAGAAGGCCGCTCCCAGAAGCTCGTTTTGTGCCCTTTCTGAGATGGGCCCTAGGTGGGTCCCTCCCTAGCAGGCGGAGGGTGGGGTGCTGGGGCCAGTGCACACAAGGCCTTTTCAGACCCCATCCGCCTTCTCCCTGAAGGAGAGCACGTTTGGAGGTGGTTTCCAGCTCCGGTGACCCTCAGCCAAGCACCGGCGCCCAGGGAACGAGAGGCAGCCCAGACCCTCCTCGGCCGAAGGGCGAGCACAGGCCTAGGGGCGAAACCGGCAAGCGCTGCTTTGCTGAGCAAACACGCACTGGGGCTGAGCTTGCTTTCCCGAGGAGAGTTTCCCTTTCGAGAAGGCCGCTCCCAGAAGCTCGTTTTGTGCCCTTTCTGAGATGGGCCCTAGGTAGGTTCCTCTCTAGCAGGCGAAGGGTGGGGTGCTGGGGCCAGTGCACACAAGGCCTTTTCAGACCCCATCCGCCTTCTCCCTGAAGGAGAGCACGTTTGGAGGTGGTTTCCAGCTCTGGTGACCCTCAGCCAAGCAGCGGCGCACAGGGAGCGGGAGGCAGCCCAGACCGTCCTAGGCCGAAGGGCGAGCACAGGCCTAGGGGCGAAACCGGCAAGCGCTGCTTTGCTGAGCAAACACGCACTGGGGCTGAGCTTGCTTTCCCGAGGAGAGTTTCCCTTTCGAGAAGGCAGCTCCCAGAAGCTCGTTTTGTGCCCTTTCTGAGATGGGCCCTAGGTAGGTTCCTCTCTAGCAGGCGAAGGGTGGGGTGCTGGGGCCAGTGCACACAAGGCCTTTTCAGACCCCATCCGCCTTCTCCCTGAAGGAGAGCACGTTTGGAGGTGGTTTCCAGCTCTGGTGACCCTCAGCCAAGCAGCGGCGCACAGGGAGCGGGAGGCAGCCCAGACCGTCCTAGGCCGAAGGGCGAGCACAGGCCTAGGGGCGAAACCGGCAAGCGCTGCTTTGCTGAGCACACACGCACTGGGGCTGAGCTTGCTTTCCCGAGGAGAGTTTCCCTTTCGAGAAGGCAGCTCCCAGAAGCTCGTTTTGTGCCCTTTCTGAGATGGGCCCTAGGTGGGTCCCTCCCTAGCAGGCGAAGTGTGGGGTGCTGGGGCCAGTGCACACAAGGCCTTTGCAGACCCCATCCGCCTTCTCCCTGAAGGAGAGCACGTTTGGAGGTGGTTTCCAGCTCCGATGACCCTCGGCCAAGCACCGGCGCACAGGGAGCGGGAGGCAGCCCAGACCCTCCTAGGCCGAAGGGCGAGCACAGGCCTAGGGGCGAAACCGGCAAGCGCTGCTTTGCTGAGCAAACACGCACTGGGGCTGAGCTTGCTTTCCCGAGGAGAGTTTCCCTTTCGAGAAGGCCGCTCCCAGAAGCTCGTTTTGTGCCCTTTCTGAGATGGGCCCTAGGTGGGTCCCTCCCTAGCAGGCGGAGGGTGGGGTGCTGGGGCCAGTGCACACAAGGCCTTTTCAGACCCCATCCGCCTTCTCCCTGAAGGAGAGCACGTTTGGAGGTGGTTTCCAGCTCCGGTGACCCTCAGCCAAGCAGCGGCGCACAGGGAACGAGAGGCAGCCCAGACCCTCCTCGGCCGAAGGGCGAGCACAGGCCTAGGGGCGAAACCGGCAAGCGCTGCTTTGCTGAGCAAACACGCACTGGGGCTGAGCTTGCTTTCCTGAGGAGAGTTTCCCTTTCGAGAAGGCAGATCCCAGAAGCTCGTTTTGTGCCCTTTCTGAGATGGGCCCTAGGTGGGTCCCTCCCGAGCAGGCGAAGGGTGGGGTGCTGGGGCCAGTGCACACAAGGCCTTTTCAGACCCCATCCGCCTTCTCCCTGAAGGAGAGCACGTTTGGAGGTGGTTTCCAGCTCCGGTGACCCTCGGCCAAGCACCGGCGCACAGGGAGCGGGAGGCAGCCCAGACCCTCCTAGGCCGAAGGGCGAGCACAGGCCTAGGGGCGAAACCGGCAAGCGCTGCTTTGCTGAGCAAACACGCACTGGGGCTGAGCCTGCTTTCCCGAGGAGAGTTTCCCTTTCGAGAAGGCAGCTCCCAGAAGCTCGTTTTGTGCCCTTTCTGAGATGGGCCCTAGGTGGGTCCCTCCCTAGCAGGCGAAGGGTGGGGTGCTGGGGCCAGTGCACACAAGGCCTTTGCAGACCCCATCCGCCTTCTCCCTGAAGGAGAGCTCGTTTGGAGGTGGTTTCCAGCTCCGGTGACCCTCGGCCAAGCACCGGCGCACAGGGAACAAGAGGCAGCCCAGACCCTCCTAGGCCGAAGGGCGAGCACAGGCCTAGGGGCGAAACCGGCAAGCGCTGCTTTGCTGAGCAAACACGCACTAGGGCTGAGCTTGCTTTCCCGAGGAGAGTTTCCCTTTCGAGAAGGCCGCTCCCAGAAGCTCGTTTTGTGCCCTTTCTGAGATGGGCCCTAGGTGGGTCCCACCCTAGCAGGTGGAGGGTGGGGTGCTGGGGCCAGTGCACACAAGGCCTTTTCAGACCCCATCCGCCTTCTCCCTGAAGGAGAGCACGTTGGGAGGTGGTTTCCAGCTCCGGTGACCCTCAGCCAAGCAGCGGCGCACAGGGAACGAGAGGCAGCCCAGACCCTCCTAGGCCGAAGGGCGAGCACAGGCCTAGGGGCGAAACCGGCAAGCGCTGCTTTGCTGAGCACACACGCACTGGGACTGAGCTTGCTTTCCCGAGGAGAGTTTCCCTTTCGAGAAGGCAGCTCCCAGAAGCTCGTTTTGTGCCCTCTCTGAGATGGGCCCTAGGTGGGTCCCTCCCTAGCAGGCGAAGGGTGGGGTGCTGGGGCCAGTGCACACAAGGCCTTTGCAGACCCCATCCGCCTTCTCCCTGAAGGAGAGCACGTTTGGAGGTGGTTTCCAGCTCCGGTGACCCTCTGCCCAGCACCGGTGCACAGGGAGCGGGAGGCAGACCAGACCCTCCTCGGCCGAAGGGCGAGCACAGGCCTAGGGGCGAAACCGGCAAGCGCTGCTTTGCTGAGCACACACGCACTGGGGCTGAGCTTGCTTTCCCGAGGAGAGTTTCCCTTTCGAGAAGGCAGCTCCCAGAAGCTCGTTTTGTGCCCTCTCTGAGATGGGCCCTAGGTGGGTCCCTCCCGAGCAGGCGGAGGGTTCGGTGCTGGGGCCAGTGCACACAAGGCCTTTTCAGACCCCATCCGCCTTCTCCCTGAAGGAGAGCACGTTTGGAGGTGGTTTCCAGCTCCGGTGACCCTCAGCCAAGCACCGGCGCCCAGGGAACGAGAGGCAGCCCAGACCCTCCTAGGCCGAAGGGCGAGCACAGGCCTAGGGGCGAAACCGGCAAGCGCTGCTTTGCTGAGCACACACGCACTGGGGCTGAGCTTGCTTTCCCGAGGAGAGTTTCCCTTTCGAGAAGGCAGCTCCCAGAAGCTCGTTTTGTGCCCTTTCTGAGATGGGCCCTAGGTAGGTTCCTCTCTAGCAGGCGAAGGGTGGGGTGCTGGGGCCAGTGCACACAAGGCCTTTTCAGACCCCATCCGCCTTCTCCCTGAAGGAGAGCACGTTTGGAGGTGGTTTCCAGCTCTGGTGACCCTCAGCCAAGCAGCGGCGCACAGGGAGCGGGAGGCAGCCCAGACCGTCCTAGGCCGAAGGGCGAGCACAGGCCTAGGGGCGAAACCGGCAAGCGCTGCTTTGCTGAGCAAACACGCACTGGGGCTGAGCTTGCTTTCCCGAGGAGAGTTTCCCTTTCGAGAAGGCCGCTCCCAGAAGCTCGTTTTGTGCCCTTTCTGAGATGGGCCCTAGGTGGGTCCCTCCCTAGCAGGCGAAGGGTGGGGTGCTGGGGCCAGTGCACACAAGGCCTTTTCAGACCCCATCCGCCTTCTTCCTGAAGGAGAGCACGTTTGGAGGTGGTTTCCAGCTCCGGTGACCCTCGGCCAAGCACCGGAGCACAGGGAGCGGGAGGCAGCCCAGACCCTCCTAGGCCGAAGGGCGAGCACAGGCCTAGGGGCGAAACCGGCAAGCGCTGCTTTGCTGAGCAAACACGCACTGGGGCTGAGCTTGCTTTCCCGAGGAGAGTTTCCCTTTCGAGAAGGCCGCTCCCAGAAGCTCGTTTTGTGCCCTTTCTGAGATGGGCCCTAGGTGGGTCCCTCCCTAGCAGGCGGAGGGTGGGGTGCTGGGGCCAGTGCACACAAGGCCTTTTCAGACCCCATCCGCCTTCTCCCTGAAGGAGAGCACGTTTGGAGGTGGTTTCCAGCTCCGGTGACCCTCGGCCAAGCACCGGCGCACAGGGAGCGGGAGGCAGCCCAGACCCTCCTAGGCCGAAGGGCGAGCACAGGCCTAGGGGCGAAACCGGCAAGCGCTGCTTTGCTGAGCAAACACGCACTGGGACTGAGCTTGCTTTCCCGAGGAGAGTTTCCCTTTCGAGAAGGCAGCTCCCAGAAGCTCGTTTTGTGCCCTTTCTGAGATGGGCCCTAGGTGGGTCCCTCCCTAGCAGGCGAAGGGTGGGGTGCTGGGGCCAGTGCACACAAGGCCTTTTCAGACCCCATCCGCCTTCTCCCTGAAGGAGAGCACGTTTGGAGGTGGTTTCCAGCTCCGGTGACCCTCTGCCCAGCACCGGTGCACAGGGAGCGGGAGGCAGACCAGACCCTCCTCGGCCGAAGGGCGAGCACAGGCCTAGGGGCGAAACCGGCAAGCGCTGCTTTGCTGAGCACACACGCACTGGGGCTGAGCTTGCTTTCCCGAGGAGAGTTTCCCTTTCGAGAAGGCAGCTCCCAGAAGCTCGTTTTGTGCCCTCTCTGAGATGGGCCCTAGGTGGGTCCCTCCCGAGCAGGCGGAGGGTGGGGTGCTGGGGCCAGTGCACACAAGGCCTTTTCAGACCCCATCCGCCTTCTCCCTGAAGGAGAGCACGTTTGGAGGTGGTTTCCAGCTCCGGTGACCCTCAGCCAAGCACCGGCGCCCAGGGAACGAGAGGCAGCCCAGACCCTCCTAGGCCGAAGGGCGAGCACAGGCCTAGGGGCGAAACCGGCAAGCGCTGCTTTGCTGAGCAAACACGCACTGGGGCTGAGCTTGCTTTCCCGAGGAGAGTTTCCCTTTCGAGAAGGCAGCTCCCAGAAGCTCGTTTTGTGCCCTTTCTGAGATGGGCCCTAGGTAGGTTCCTCTCTAGCAGGCGAAGGGTGGGGTGCTGGGGCCAGTGCACACAAGGCCTTTTCAGACCCCATCCGCCTTCTCCCTGAAGGAGAGCACGTTTGGAGGTGGTTTCCAGCTCTGGTGACCCTCAGCCAAGCAGCGGCGCACAGGGAGCGGGAGGCAGCCCAGACCGTCCTAGGCCGAAGGGCGAGCACAGGCCTAGGGGCGAAACCGGCAAGCGCTGCTTTGCTGAGCAAACACGCACTGGGGCTGAGCTTGCTTTCCCGAGGAGAGTTTCCCTTTCGAGAAGGCAGCTCCCAGAAGCTCGTTTTGTGCCCTTTCTGAGATGGGCCCTAGGTAGGTTCCTCTCTAGCAGGCGAAGGGTGGGGTGCTGGGGCCAGTGCACACAAGGCCTTTTCAGACCCCATCCGCCTTCTCCCTGAAGGAGAGCACGTTTGGAGGTGGTTTCCAGCTCTGGTGACCCTCAGCCAAGCAGCGGCGCACAGGGAGCGGGAGGCAGCCCAGACCGTCCTAGGCCGAAGGGCGAGCACAGGCCTAGGGGCGAAACCGGCAAGCGCTGCTTTGCTGAGCACACACGCACTGGGGCTTAGCTTGCTTTCCCGAGGAGAGTTTCCCTTTCGAGAAGGCAGCTCCCAGAAGCTCGTTTTGTGCCCTTTCTGAGATGGGCCCTAGGTGGGTCCCTCCCTAGCAGGCGAAGTGTGGGGTGCTGGGGCCAGTGCACACAAGGCCTTTGCAGACCCCATCCGCCTTCTCCCTGAAGGAGAGCACGTTTGGAGGTGGTTTCCAGCTCCGGTGACCCTCGGCCAAGCACCGGCGCACAGGGAGCGGGAGGCAGCCCAGACCCTCCTAGGCCGAAGGGCGAGCACAGGCCTAGGGGCGAAACCGGCAAGCGCTGCTTTGCTGAGCAAACACGCACTGGGGCTGAGCTTGCTTTCCCGAGGAGAGTTTCCCTTTCGAGAAGGCCGCTCCCAGAAGCTCGTTTTGTGCCCTTTCTGAGATGGGCCCTAGGTGGGTCCCTCCCTAGCAGGCGGAGGGTGGGGTGCTGGGGCCAGTGCACACAAGGCCTTTTCAGACCCCATCCGCCTTCTCCCTGAAGGAGAGCACGTTTGGAGGTGGTTTCCAGCTCCGGTGACCCTCAGCCAAGCAGCGGCGCACAGGGAACGAGAGGCAGCCCAGACCCTCCTCGGCCGAAGGGCGAGCACAGGCCTAGGGGCGAAACCGGCAAGCGCTGCTTTGCTCAGCACACACGCACTGGGGCTGAGCTTGCTTTCCCGAGGAGAGTTTCCCTTTCGAGAAGGCAGCTCCCAGAAGCTCGTTTTGTGCCCTTTCTGAGATGGGCCCTAGGTGGGTCCCTCCCTAGGAGGCGGAGGGTGGGGTGCTGGGGCCAGTGCACACAAGGCCTTTTCAGACCCCATCCGCCTTCTCCCTGAAGGAGAGCACGTTTGGAGGTGGTTTCCAGCTCCGGTGACCCTCGGCCAAGCAGCGGCGCACAGGGAGCGGGAGGCAGCCCAGACCGTCCTAGGCCGAAGGGCGAGCACAGGCCTAGGGGCGAAACCGGCAAGCGCTGCTTTGCTGAGCAAACACGCACTGGGGCTGAGCTTGCTTTCCCGAGGAGAGTTTCCCTTTCGAGAAGGCAGCTCCCAGAAGCTCGTTTTGTGCCCTCTCTGAGATGGGCCCTAGGTGGGTCCCTCCCTAGCAGGCGAAGGGTGGGGTGCTGGGGCCAGTGCACACAAGGCCTTTTCAGACCCCATCCGCCTTCTCTCTGAAGGAGAGCACGTTTGGAGGTGGTTTCCAGCTCCGGTGAACCTCAGCCAAGCAGCGGCGCACAGGGAACGAGAGGCAGCCCAGACCCTCCTAGGCCGAAGGGCGAGCACAGGCCTAGGGGCGAAACCGGCAAGCGCTGCTTTGCTGAGCAAACACGCACTGGGACTGAGCTTGCTTTCCCGAGGAGAGTTTCCCTTTCGAGAAGGCAGCTCCCAGAAGCTCGTTTTGTGCCCTTTCTGAGATGGGCCCTAGGTGGGTCCCTCCCTAGCAGGCGAAGGGTGGGGGGCTGGGGCCAGTGCACACAAGGCCTTTGCAGACCCCATCCGCCTTCTCCCTGAAGGAGAGCACGTTTGGAGGTGGTTTCCAGCTCCGGTGACCCTCGGCCAAGCACCGGTGCACAGGGAGCGGGAGGCAGCCCAGACCCTCCTAGGCCGAAGGGCGAGCACAGGCCTAGGGGCGAAACCGGCAAGCGCGGCTTTGCTGAGCAAACACGCACTGGGGCTGAGCTTGCTTTCCCGAGGAGAGTTTCCCTTTCGAGAAGGCAGCTCCCAGAAGCTCGTTTTGTGCCCTTTCTGAGATGGGCCCTAGGTGGGTCCCTCCCGAGCAGGCGAAGGGTGGGGTGCTGGGGCCAGTGCACACAAGGCCTTTTCAGACCCCATCCGCCTTCTCCCTGAAGGAGAGCACGTTTGGAGGTGGTTTCCAGCTCCGGTGACCCTCAGCCAAGCACCGGCGCCCAGGGAACGAGAGGCAGCCCAGACCCTCCTAGGCCGAAGGGCGAGCACAGGCCTAGGGGCGAAACCGGCAAGCGCTGCTTTGCTGAGCAAACACGCACTGGGGCTGAGCTTGCTTTCCCGAGGAGAGTTTCCCTTTCGAGAAGGCAGCTCCCAGAAGCTCGTTTTGTGCCCTTTCTGAGATGGGCCCTAGGTAGGTTCCTCTCTAGCAGGCGAAGGGTGGGGTGCTGGGGCCAATGCACACAAGGCCTTTTCAGACCCCATCCGCCTTCTCCCTGAAGGAGAGCACGTTTGGAGGTGGTTTCCAGCTCCGGTGACCCTCGGCCAAGCACCGGCGCACAGGGAGCGGGAGGCAGCCCAGACCCTCCTAGGCCGAAGGGCGAGCACAGGCCTAGGGGCGAAACCGGCAAGCGCTGCTTTGCTGAGCACACACGCACTGGGGCTGAGCTTGCTTTCCCGAGGAGAGTTTCCCTTTCGAGAAGGCCGCTCCCAGAAGCTCGTTTTGTGCCCTTTCTGAGATGGGCCCTAGGTGGGTCCCACCCTAGCAGGTGGAGGGTGGGGTGCTGGGGCCAGTGCACACAAGGCCTTTTCAGACCCCATCCGCCTTCTCCCTGAAGGAGAGCACGTTGGGAGGTGGTTTCCAGCTCCGGTGACCCTCAGCCAAGCAGCGGCGCACAGGGAACGAGAGGCAGCCCAGACCCTCCTCGGCCGAAGGGCGAGCACAGGCCTAGGGGCGAAACCGGCAAGCGCTGCTTTGCTGAGCACACACGCACTGGGGCTGAGCTTGCTTTCCCGAGGAGAGTTTCCCTTTCGAGAAGGCAGCTCCCAGAAGCTCGTTTTGTGCCCTCTCTGAGATGGGCCCTAGGTGGGTCCCTCCCGAGCAGGCGAAGGGTGGGGTGCTGGGGCCAGTGCACACAAGGCCTTTTCAGACCCCATCCGCCTTCTCCCTGAAGGAGAGCACGTTTGGAGGTGGTTTCCAGCTCCGGTGACCCTCAGCCAAGCACCGGCGCCCAGGGAACGAGAGGCAGCCCAGACCGTCCTAGGCCGAAGGGCGAGCACAGGCCTAGGGGCGAAACCGGCAAGCGCTGCTTTGCTGAGCAAACACGCACTGGGGCTGAGCTTGCTTTCCCGAGGAGAGTTTCCCTTTCGAGAAGGCAGCTCCCAGAAGCTCGTTTTGTGCCCTTTCTGAGATGGGCCCTAGGTAGGTTCCTCTCTAGCAGGCGAAGGGTGGGGTGCTGGGGCCAGTGCACACAAGGCCTTTTCAGACCCCATCCGCCTTCTCCCTGAAGGAGAGCACGTTTGGAGGTGGTTTCCAGCTCTGGTGACCCTCAGCCAAGCAGCGGCGCACAGGGAGCGGGAGGCAGCCCAGAACGTCCTAGGCCGAAGGGCGAGCACAGGCCTAGGGGCGAAACCGGCAAGCGCTGCTTTGCTGAGCACACACGCACTGGGGCTTAGCTTGCTTTCCCGAGGAGAGTTTCCCTTTCGAGAAGGCAGCTCCCAGAAGCTCGTTTTGTGCCCTTTCTGAGATGGGCCCTAGGTGGGTCCCTCCCTAGCAGGCGAAGTGTGGGGTGCTGGGGCCAGTGCACACAAGGCCTTTTCAGACCCCATCCGCCTTCTCCCTGAAGGAGAGCACGTTTGGAGGTGGTTTCCAGCTCCGGTGACCCTCAGCCAAGCACCGGCGCCCAGGGAACGAGAGGCAGCCCAGACCGTCCTAGGCCGAAGGGCGAGCACAGGCCTAGGGGCGAAACCGGCAAGCGCTGCTTTGCTGAGCAAACACGCACTGGGGCTGAGCTTGCTTTCCCGAGGAGAGTTTCCCTTTCGAGAAGGCAGCTCCCAGAAGCTCGTTTTGTGCCCTTTCTGAGATGGGCCCTAGGTAGGTTCCTCTCTAGCAGGCGAAGGGTGGGGTGCTGGGGCCAGTGCACACAAGGCCTTTTCAGACCCCATCCGCCTTCTCCCTGAAGGAGAGCACGTTTGGACGTGGTTTCCAGCTCCGGTGACCCTCAGCCAAGCACCGGCGCCCAGGGAACGAGAGGCAGCCCAGACCCTCCTAGGCCGAAGGGCGAGCACAGGCCTAGGGGCGAAACCGGCAAGCGCTGCTTTGCTGAGCAAACACGCACTGGGGCTGAGCTTGCTTTCCCGAGGAGAGTTTCCCTTTCGAGAAGGCAGCTCCCAGAAGCTCGTTTTGTGCCCTTTCTGAGATGGGCCCTAGGTAGGTTCCTCTCTAGCAGGCGAAGGGTGGGGTGCTGGGGCCAGTGCACACAAGGCCTTTTCAGACCCCATCCGCCTTCTCCCTGAAGGAGAGCACGTTTGGAGGTGGTTTCCAGCTCTGGTGACCCTCAGCCAAGCAGCGGCGCACAGGGAGCGGGAGGCAGCCCAGACCGTCCTAGGCCGAAGGGCGAGCACAGGCCTAGGGGCGAAACCGGCAAGCGCTGCTTTGCTGAGCAAACACGCACTGGGGCTGAGCTTGCTTTCCCGAGGAGAGTTTCCCTTTCGAGAAGGCAGCTCCCAGAAGCTCGTTTTGTGCCCTTTCTGAGATGGGCCCTAGGTAGGTTCCTCTCTAGCAGGCGAAGGGTGGGGTGCTGGGGCCAGTGCACACAAGGCCTTTTCAGACCCCATCCGCCTTCTCCCTGAAGGAGAGCACGTTTGGAGGTGGTTTCCAGCTCTGGTGACCCTCAGCCAAGCAGCGGCGCACAGGGAGCGGGAGGCAGCCCAGAACGTCCTAGGCCGAAGGGCGAGCACAGGCCTAGGGGCGAAACCGGCAAGCGCTGCTTTGCTGAGCACACACGCACTGGGGCTTAGCTTGCTTTCCCGAGGAGAGTTTCCCTTTCGAGAAGGCAGCTCCCAGAAGCTCGTTTTGTGCCCTTTCTGAGATGGGCCCTAGGTGGGTCCCTCCCTAGCAGGCGAAGTGTGGGGTGCTGGGGCCAGTGCACACAAGGCCTTTGCAGACCCCATCCGCCTTCTCCCTGAAGGAGAGCACGTTTGGAGGTGGTTTCCAGCTCCGGTGACCCTCGGCCAAGCACCGGCGCACAGGGAGCGGGAGGCAGCCCAGACCCTCCTAGGCCGAAGGGCGAGCACAGGCCTAGGGGCGAAACCGGCAAGCGCTGCTTTGCTGAGCAAACACGCACTGGGGCTGAGCTTGCTTTCCCGAGGAGAGTTTCCCTTTCCAGAAGGCAGCTCCCAGAAGCTCGTTTTGTGCCCTTTCTGAGATGGGCCCTAGGTGGGTCCCTCCCTAGCAGGCGGAGGGTGGGGTGCTGGGGCCAGTGCACACAAGGCCTTTTCAGACCCCATCCGCCTTCTCCCTGAAGGAGAGCACGTTTGGAGGTGGTTTCCAGCTCCGGTGACCCTCGGCCAAGCACCGGCGCACAGGGAGCGGGAGGCAGCCCAGACCCTCCTAGGCCGAAGGGCGAGCACAGGCCTAGGGGCGAAACCGGCAAGCGCTGCTTTGCTGAGCAAACACGCACTGGGGCTGAGCTTGCTTTCCCGAGGAGAGTTTCCCTTTCGAGAAGGCAGCTCCCAGAAGCTCGTTTTGTGCCCTTTCTGAGATGGGCCCTAGGTGGGTCCCTCCCTAGCAGGCGAAGGGTGGGGTGCTGGGGCCAGTGCACACAAGGCCTTTTCAGACCCCATCCGCCTTCTCCCTGAAGGAGAGCACGTTTGGAGGTGGTTTCCAGCTCCGGTGACCCTCTGCCCAGCACCGGTGCACAGGGAGCGGGAGGCAGACCAGACCCTCTTCGGCCGAAGGGCGAGCACAGGCCTAGGGGCGAAACCGGCAAGCGCTGCTTTGCTGAGCACACACGCACTGGGGCTGAGCTTGCTTTCCCGAGGAGAGTTTCCCTTTCGAGAAGGCAGCTCCCAGAAGCTCGTTTTGTGCCCTTTCTGAGATGGGCCCTAGGTAGGTTCCTCTCTAGCAGGCGAAGGGTGGGGTGCTGGGGCCAGTGCACACAAGGCCTTTTCAGACCCCATCCGCCTTCTCCCTGAAGGAGAGCACGTTTGGAGGTGGTTTCCAGCTCTGGTGACCCTCAGCCAAGCAGCGGCGCACAGGGAGCGGGAGGCAGCCCAGAACGTCCTAGGCCGAAGGGCGAGCACAGGCCTAGGGGCGAAACCGGCAAGCGCTGCTTTGCTGAGCACACACGCACTGGGGCTTAGCTTGCTTTCCCGAGGAGAGTTTCCCTTTCGAGAAGGCAGCTCCCAGAAGCTCGTTTTGTGCCCTTTCTGAGATGGGCCCTAGGTGGGTCCCTCCCTAGCAGGCGAAGTGTGGGGTGCTGGGGCCAGTGCACACAAGGCCTTTGCAGACCCCATCCGCCTTCTCCCTGAAGGAGAGCACGTTTGGAGGTGGTTTCCAGCTCCGGTGACCCTCTGCCCAGCACCGGTGCACAGGGAGCGGGAGGCAGACCAGACCCTCCTCGGCCGAAGGGCGAGCACAGGCCTAGGGGCGAAACCGGCAAGCGCTGCTTTGCTGAGCACACACGCACTGGGGCTGAGCTTGCTTTCCCGAGGAGAGTTTCCCTTTCGAGAAGGCAGCTCCCAGAAGCTCGTTTTGTGCCCTCTCTGAGATGGGCCCTAGGTGGGTCCCTCCCGAGCAGGCGGAGGGTTCGGTGCTGGGGCCAGTGCACACAAGGCCTTTTCAGACCCCATCCGCCTTCTCCCTGAAGGAGAGCACGTTTGGAGGTGGTTTCCAGCTCCGGTGACCCTCAGCCAAGCAGCGGCGCACAGGGAACGAGAGGCAGCCCAGACCCTCCTCGGCCGAAGGGCGAGCACAGGCCTAGGGGCGAAACCGGCAAGCGCTGCTTTGCTGAGCACACACGCACTGGGGCTGAGCTTGCTTTCCCGAGGAGAGTTTCCCTTTCGAGAAGGCAGCTCCCAGAAGCTCGTTTTGTGCCCTTTCTGAGATGGGCCCTAGGTGGGTCCCTCCCTAGGAGGCGGAGGGTGGGGTGCTGGGGCCAGTGCACACAAGGCCTTTTCAGACCCCATCCGCCTTCTCCCTGAAGGAGAGCACGTTTGGAGGTGGTTTCCAGCTCCGGTGACCCTCGGCCAAGCACCGGCGCACAGGGAGCGGGAGGCAGCCCAGACCCTCCTGGGCCAAAGGGCCAGCACAGGCCTAGGGGCGAAACCGGCAAGCGCTGCTTTGCTGAGCACACACGCACTGGGGCTGAGCTTGCTTTCCCGAGGAGAGTTTCCCTTTCGAGAAGGCAGCTCACAGAAGCTCGTTTTGTGCCCTTTCTGAGATGGGCCCTAGGTGGGTCCCTCCCTAGCAGGCGAAGGGTGGGGTGCTGGGGCCAGTGCACACAAGGCCTTTGCAGACCCCATCCGCCTTCTCCCTGAAGGAGAGCACGTTTGGAGGTGGTTTCCAGCTCCGGTGACCCTCGGCCAAGCAGCGGCGCACAGGGAGCGGGAGGCAGCCCAGACCGTCCTAGGCCGAAGGGCGAGCACAGGCCTAGGGGCGAAACCGGCAAGCGCTGCTTTGCTGACCAAACACGCACTGGGACTGAGCTTGCTTTCCCGAGGAGAGTTTCCCTTTCGAGAAGGCAGCTCCCAGAAGCTCGTTTTGTGCCCTTTCTGAGATGGGCCCTAGGTGGGTCCCTCCCTAGCAGGCGAAGGGTGGGGTGCTGGGGCCAGTGCACACAAGGCCTTTTCAGACCCCATCCGCCTTCTCCCTGAAGGAGAGCACGTTTGGAGGTGGTTTCCAGCTCCGGTGACCCTCTGCCCAGCACCGGTGCACAGGGAGCGGGAGGCAGACCAGACCCTCTTCGGCCGAAGGGCGAGCACAGGCCTAGGGGCGAAACCGGCAAGCGCTGCTTTGCTGAGCACACACGCACTGGGGCTGAGCTTGCTTTCCCGAGGAGAGTTTCCCTTTCGAGAAGGCAGCTCCCAGAAGCTCGTTTTGTGCCCTTTCTGAGATGGGCCCTAGGTGGGTCCCTCCCGAGCAGGCGAAGGGTGGGGTGCTGGGGCCAGTGCACACAAGGCCTTTTCAGACCCCATCCGCCTTCTCCCTGAAGGAGAGCACGTTTGGAGGTGGTTTCCAGCTCCGGTGACCCTCAGCCAAGCACCGGCGCCCAGGGAACGAGAGGCAGCCCAGACCCTCCTAGGCCGAAGGGCGAGCACAGGCCTAGGGGCGAAACCGGCAAGCGCTGCTTTGCTGAGCAAACACGCACTGGGGCTGAGCTTGCTTTCCCGAGGAGAGTTTCCCTTTCGAGAAGGCAGCTCCCAGAAGCTCGTTTTGTGCCCTTTCTGAGATGGGCCCTAGGTAGGTTCCTCTCTAGCAGGCGAAGGGTGGGGTGCTGGGGCCAATGCACACAAGGCCTTTTCAGACCCCATCCGCCTTCTCCCTGAAGGAGAGCACGTTTGGAGGTGGTTTCCAGCTCCGGTGACCCTCGGCCAAGCACCGGCGCACAGGGAGCGGGAGGCAGCCCAGACCCTCCTAGGCCGAAGGGCGAGCACAGGCCTAGGGGCGAAACCGGCAAGCGCTGCTTTGCTGAGCACACACGCACTGGGGCTGAGCTTGCTTTCCCGAGGAGAGTTTCCCTTTCGAGAAGGCCGCTCCCAGAAGCTCGTTTTGTGCCCTTTCTGAGATGGGCCCTAGGTGGGTCCCACCCTAGCAGGTGGAGGGTGGGGTGCTGGGGCCAGTGCACACAAGGCCTTTTCAGACCCCATCCGCCTTCTCCCTGAAGGAGAGCACGTTGGGAGGTGGTTTCCAGCTCCGGTGACCCTCAGCCAAGCAGCGGCGCACAGGGAACGAGAGGCAGCCCAGACCCTCCTCGGCCGAAGGGCGAGCACAGGCCTAGGGGCGAAACCGGCAAGCGCTGCTTTGCTGAGCACACACGCACTGGGGCTGAGCTTGCTTTCCCGAGGAGAGTTTCCCTTTCGAGAAGGCAGCTCCCAGAAGCTCGTTTTGTGCCCTTTCTGAGATGGGCCCTAGGTGGGTCCCTTCCGAGCAGGCGAAGGGTGGGGTGCTGGGGCCAGTGCACACAAGGCCTTTTCAGACCCCATCCGCCTTCTCCCTGAAGGAGAGCACGTTTGGAGGTGGTTTCCAGCTCCGGTGACCCTCAGCCAAGCACCGGCGCCCAGGGAACGAGAGGCAGCCCAGACCGTCCTAGGCCGAAGGGCGAGCACAGGCCTAGGGGCGAAACCGGCAAGCGCTGCTTTGCTGAGCAAACACGCACTGGGGCTGAGCTTGCTTTCCCGAGGAGAGTTTCCCTTTCGAGAAGGCAGCTCCCAGAAGCTCGTTTTGTGCCCTTTCTGAGATGGGCCCTAGGTAGGTTCCTCTCTAGCAGGCGAAGGGTGGGGTGCTGGGGCCAGTGCACACAAGGCCTTTTCAGACCCCATCCGCCTTCTCCCTGAAGGAGAGCACGTTTGGAGGTGGTTTCCAGCTCTGGTGACCCTCAGCCAAGCAGCGGCGCACAGGGAGCGGGAGGCAGCCCAGAACGTCCTAGGCCGAAGGGCGAGCACAGGCCTAGGGGCGAAACCGGCAAGCGCTGCTTTGCTGAGCACACACGCACTGGGGCTTAGCTTGCTTTCCCGAGGAGAGTTTCCCTTTCGAGAAGGCAGCTCCCAGAAGCTCGTTTTGTGCCCTTTCTGAGATGGGCCCTAGGTGGGTCCCTCCCTAGCAGGCGAAGTGTGGGGTGCTGGGGCCAGTGCACACAAGGCCTTTTCAGACCCCATCCGCCTTCTCCCTGAAGGAGAGCACGTTTGGAGGTGGTTTCCAGCTCCGGTGACCCTCAGCCAAGCACCGGCGCCCAGGGAACGAGAGGCAGCCCAGACCCTCCTAGGCCGAAGGGCGAGCACAGGCCTAGGGGCGAAACCGGCAAGCGCTGCTTTGCTGAGCAAACACGCACTGGGGCTGAGCTTGCTTTCCCGAGGAGAGTTTCCCTTTCGAGAAGGCAGCTCCCAGAAGCTCGTTTTGTGCCCTTTCTGAGATGGGCCCTAGGTAGGTTCCTCTCTAGCAGGCGAAGGGTGGGGTGCTGGGGCCAGTGCACACAAGGCCTTTTCAGACCCCATCCGCCTTCTCCCTGAAGGAGAGCACGTTTGGACGTGGTTTCCAGCTCCGGTGACCCTCAGCCAAGCACCGGCGCCCAGGGAACGAGAGGCAGCCCAGACCCTCCTAGGCCGAAGGGCGAGCACAGGCCTAGGGGCGAAACCGGCAAGCGCTGCTTTGCTGAGCAAACACGCACTGGGGCTGAGCTTGCTTTCCCGAGGAGAGTTTCCCTTTCGAGAAGGCAGCTCCCAGAAGCTCGTTTTGTGCCCTTTCTGAGATGGGCCCTAGGTAGGTTCCTCTCTAGCAGGCGAAGGGTGGGGTGCTGGGGCCAGTGCACACAAGGCCTTTTCAGACCCCATCCGCCTTCTCCCTGAAGGAGAGCACGTTTGGACGTGGTTTCCAGCTCTGGTGACCCTCAGCCAAGCAGCGGCGCACAGGGAGCGGGAGGCAGCCCAGACCGTCCTAGGCCGAAGGGCGAGCACAGGCCTAGGGGCGAAACCGGCAAGCGCTGCTTTGCTGAGCAAACACGCACTGGGGCTGAGCTTGCTTTCCCGAGGAGAGTTTCCCTTTCGAGAAGGCAGCTCCCAGAAGCTCGTTTTGTGCCCTTTCTGAGATGGGCCCTAGGTAGGTTCCTCTCTAGCAGGCGAAGGGTGGGGTGCTGGGGCCAGTGCACACAAGGCCTTTTCAGACCCCATCCGCCTTCTCCCTGAAGGAGAGCACGTTTGGAGGTGGTTTCCAGCTCTGGTGACCCTCAGCCAAGCAGCGGCGCACATGGAGCGGGAGGCAGCCCAGAACGTCCTAGGCCGAAGGGCGAGCACAGGCCTAGGGGCGAAACCGGCAAGCGCTGCTTTGCTGAGCACACACGCACTGGGGCTTAGCTTGCTTTCCCGAGGAGAGTTTCCCTTTCGAGAAGGCAGCTCCCAGAAGCTCGTTTTGTGCCCTTTCTGAGATGGGCCCTAGGTGGGTCCCTCCCTAGCAGGCGAAGTGTGGGGTGTTGGGGCCAGTGCACACAAGGCCTTTGCAGACCCCATCCGCCTTCTCCCTGAAGGAGAGCACGTTTGGAGGTGGTTTCCAGCTCCGGTGACCCTCGGCCAAGCACCGGCGCACAGGGAGCGGGAGGCAGCCCAGACCCTCCTAGGCCGAAGGGCGAGCACAGGCCTAGGGGCGAAACCGGCAAGCGCTGCTTTGCTGAGCAAACACGCACTGGGGCTGAGCTTGCTTTCCCGAGGAGAGTTTCCCTTTCCAGAAGGCAGCTCCCAGAAGCTCGTTTTGTGCCCTTTCTGAGATGGGCCCTAGGTGGGTCCCTCCCTAGCAGGCGGAGGGTGGGGTGCTGGGGCCAGTGCACACAAGGCCTTTTCAGACCCCATCCGCCTTCTCCCTGAAGGAGAGCACGTTTGGAGGTGGTTTCCAGCTCCGGTGACCCTCGGCCAAGCACCGGCGCACAGGGAGCGGGAGGCAGCCCAGACCCTCCTAGGCCGAAGGGCGAGCACAGGCCTAGGGGCGAAACCGGCAAGCGCTGCTTTGCTGAGCAAACACGCACTGGGGCTGAGCTTGCTTTCCCGAGGAGAGTTTCCCTTTCGAGAAGGCAGCTCCCAGAAGCTCGTTTTGTGCCCTTTCTGAGATGGGCCCTAGGTGGGTCCCTCCCTAGCAGGCGAAGGGTGGGGTGCTGGGGCCAGTGCACACAAGGCCTTTTCAGACCCCATCCGCCTTCTCCCTGAAGGAGAGCACGTTTGGAGGTGGTTTCCAGCTCCGGTGACCCTCTGCCCAGCACCGGTGCACAGGGAGCGGGAGGCAGACCAGACCCTCTTCGGCCGAAGGGCGAGCACAGGCCTAGGGGCGAAACCGGCAAGCGCTGCTTTGCTGAGCACACACGCACTGGGGCTGAGCTTGCTTTCCCGAGGAGAGTTTCCCTTTCGAGAAGGCAGCTCCCAGAAGCTCGTTTTGTGCCCTTTCTGAGATGGGCCCTAGGTAGGTTCCTCTCTAGCAGGCGAAGGGTGGGGTGCTGGGGCCAGTGCACACAAGGCCTTTTCAGACCCCATCCGCCTTCTCCCTGAAGGAGAGCACGTTTGGAGGTGGTTTCCAGCTCTGGTGACCCTCAGCCAAGCAGCGGCGCACAGGGAGCGGGAGGCAGCCCAGAACGTCCTAGGCCGAAGGGCGAGCACAGGCCTAGGGGCGAAACCGGCAAGCGCTGCTTTGCTGAGCACACACGCACTGGGGCTTAGCTTGCTTTCCCGAGGAGAGTTTCCCTTTCGAGAAGGCAGCTCCCAGAAGCTCGTTTTGTGCCCTTTCTGAGATGGGCCCTAGGTGGGTCCCTCCCTAGCAGGCGAAGTGTGGGGTGCTGGGGCCAGTGCACACAAGGCCTTTGCAGACCCCATCCGCCTTCTCCCTGAAGGAGAGCACGTTTGGAGGTGGTTTCCAGCTCCGGTGACCCTCTGCCCAGCACCGGTGCACAGGGAGCGGGAGGCAGACCAGACCCTCCTCGGCCGAAGGGCGAGCACAGGCCTAGGGGCGAAACCGGCAAGCGCTGCTTTGCTGAGCACACACGCACTGGGGCTGAGCTTGCTTTCCCGAGGAGAGTTTCCCTTTCGAGAAGGCAGCTCCCAGAAGCTCGTTTTGTGCCCTCTCTGAGATGGGCCCTAGGTGGGTCCCTCCCGAGCAGGCGGAGGGTTCGGTGCTGGGGCCAGTGCACACAAGGCCTTTTCAGACCCCATCCGCCTTCTCCCTGAAGGAGAGCACGTTTGGAGGTGGTTTCCAGCTCCGGTGACCCTCAGCCAAGCAGCGGCGCACAGGGAACGAGAGGCAGCCCAGACCCTCCTCGGCCGAAGGGCGAGCACAGGCCTAGGGGCGAAACCGGCAAGCGCTGCTTTGCTGAGCACACACGCACTGGGGCTGAGCTTGCTTTCCCGAGGAGAGTTTCCCTTTCGAGAAGGCAGCTCCCAGAAGCTCGTTTTGTGCCCTTTCTGAGATGGGCCCTAGGTGGGTCCCTCCCTAGGAGGCGAAGGGTGGGGTGCTGGGGCCAGTGCACACAAGGCCTTTTCAGACCCCATCCGCCTTCTCCCTGAAGGAGAGCACGTTTGGAGGTGGTTTCCAGCTCCGGTGACCCTCGGCCAAGCACCGGCGCACAGGGAGCGGGAGGCAGCCCAGACCCTCCTGGGCCAAAGGGCCAGCACAGGCCTAGGGGCGAAACCGGCAAGCGCTGCTTTGCTGAGCACACACGCACTGGGGCTGAGCTTGCTTTCCCGAGGAGAGTTTCCCTTTCGAGAAGGCAGCTCACAGAAGCTCGTTTTGTGCCCTTTCTGAGATGGGCCCTAGGTGGGTCCCTCCCTAGCAGGCGAAGGGTGGGGTGCTGGGGCCAGTGCACACAAGGCCTTTGCAGACCCCATCCGCCTTCTCCCTGAAGGAGAGCACGTTTGGAGGTGGTTTCCAGCTCCGGTGACCCTCGGCCAAGCAGCGGCGCACAGGGAGCGGGAGGCAGCCCAGACCGTCCTAGGCCGAAGGGCGAGCACAGGCCTAGGGGCGAAACCGGCAAGCGCTGCTTTGCTGACCAAACACGCACTGGGACTGAGCTTGCTTTCCCGAGGAGAGTTTCCCTTTCGAGAAGGCAGCTCCCAGAAGCTCGTTTTGTGCCCTTTCTGAGATGGGCCCTAGGTGGGTCCCTCCCTAGCAGGCGAAGGGTGGGGTGCTGGGGCCAGTGCACACAAGGCCTTTTCAGACCCCATCCGCCTTCTCCCTGAAGGAGAGCACGTTTGGAGGTGGTTTCCAGCTCCGGTGACCCTCTGCCCAGCACCGGTGCACAGGGAGCGGGAGGCAGACCAGACCCTCTTCGGCCGAAGGGCGAGCACAGGCCTAGGGGCGAAACCGGCAAGCGCTGCTTTGCTGAGCACACACGCACTGGGGCTGAGCTTGCTTTCCCGAGGAGAGTTTCCCTTTCGAGAAGGCAGCTCCCAGAAGCTCGTTTTGTGCCCTTTCTGAGATGGGCCCTAGGTAGGTTCCTCTCTAGCAGGCGAAGGGTGGGGTGCTGGGGCCAGTGCACACAAGGCCTTTTCAGACCCCATCCGCCTTCTCCCTGAAGGAGAGCACGTTTGGAGGTGGTTTCCAGCTCTGGTGACCCTCAGCCAAGCAGCGGCGCACAGGGAGCGGGAGGCAGCCCAGAACGTCCTAGGCCGAAGGGCGAGCACAGGCCTAGGGGCGAAACCGGCAAGCGCTGCTTTGCTGAGCACACACGCACTGGGGCTTAGCTTGCTTTCCCGAGGAGAGTTTCCCTTTCGAGAAGGCAGCTCCCAGAAGCTCGTTTTGTGCCCTTTCTGAGATGGGCCCTAGGTGGGTCCCTCCCTAGCAGGCGAAGGGTGGGGTGCTGGGGCCAGTGCACACAAGGCCTTTTCAGACCCCATCCGCCTTCTCCCTGAAGGAGAGCACGTTTGGAGGTGGTTTCCAGCTCCGGTGACCCTCTGCCCAGCACCGGTGCACAGGGAGCGGGAGGCAGACCAGACCCTCCTCGGCCGAAGGGCGAGCACAGGCCTAGGGGCGAAACCGGCAAGCGCTGCTTTGCTGAGCACACACGCACTGGGGCTGAGCTTGCTTTCCCGAGGAGAGTTTCCCTTTCGAGAAGGCAGCTCCCAGAAGCTCGTTTTGTGCCCTCTCTGAGATGGGCCCTAGGTGGGTCCCTCCCGAGCAGGCGGAGGGTTCGGTGCTGGGGCCAGTGCACACAAGGCCTTTTCAGACCCCATCCGCCTTCTCCCTGAAGGAGAGCACGTTTGGAGGTGGTTTCCAGCTCCGGTGACCCTCAGCCAAGCAGCGGCGCACAGGGAACGAGAGGCAGCCCAGACCCTCCTAGGCCGAAGGGCGAGCACAGGCCTAGGGGCGAAACCGGCAAGCGCTGCTTTGCTGAGCACACACGCACTGGGGCTGAGCTTGCTTTCCCGAGGAGAGTTTCCCTTTCGAGAAGGCAGCTCCCAGAAGCTCGTTTTGTGCCCTTTCTGAGATGGGCCCTAGGTGGGTCCCTCCCTCGCAGGCGGAGGGTGGGGTGCTGGGGCCAGTGCACACAAGGCCTTTGCAGACCCCATCCGCCTTCTCCCTGAAGGAGAGCACGTTTGGAGGTGGTTTCCAGCTCCGGTGACCCTCGGCCAAGCACCGGCGCACAGGGAGCGGGAGGCAGCCCAGACCCTCCTGGGCCAAAGGGCCAGCACAGGCCTAGGGGCGAAACCGGCAAGCGCTGCTTTGCTGAGCACACACGCACTGGGGCTGAGCTTGCTTTCCCGAGGAGAGTTTCCCTTTCGAGAAGGCCGCTCCCAGAAGCTCGTTTTGTGCCCTTTCTGAGATGGGCCCTAGGTGGGTCCCTCCCGAGCAGGCGAAGGGTGGGGTGCTGGGGCCAGTGCACACAAGGCCTTTTCAGACCCCATCCGCCTTCTCCCTGAAGGAGAGCACGTTTGGAGGTGGTTTCCAGCTCCGGTGACCCTCGGCCAAGCACCGGCGCACAGGGAGCGGGAGGCAGCCCAGACCCTCCTAGGCCATAGGGCGATCACAGGCCTAGGGGCGAAACCGGCAAGCGCTGCTTTGCTGAGCAAACACGCACTGGGACTGAGCTTGCTTTCCCGAGGAGAGTTTCCCTTTCGAGAAGGCAGCTCCCAGAAGCTCGTTTTGTGCCCTTTCTGAGATGGGCCCTAGGTGGGTCCCTCCCTAGGAGGCGGAGGGTGGGGTGCTGGGGCCAGTGCACACAAGGCCTTTTCAGACCCCATCCGCCTTCTCCCTGAAGGAGAGCACGTTTGGAGGTGGTTTCCAGCTCCGGTGACCCTCTGCCAAGCAGCGGCGCACAGGGAGCGGGAGGCAGCCCAGACCCTCCTAGGCAAAAGGGCCAGCACAGGCCTAGGGGCGAAACCGGCAAGCGCTGCTTTGCTGAGCACACACGCACTGGGGCTGAGCTTGCTTTCCCGAGGAGAGTTTCCCTTTCGAGAAGGCAGCTCCCAGAAGCTCGTTTTGTGCCCTTTCTGAGATGGGCCCTAGGTGGGTCCCTCCCTAGCAGGCGAAGGGTGGGGTGCTGGGGCCAGTGCACACAAGGCCTTTGCAGACCCCATCCGCCTTCTCCCTGAAGGAGAGCACGTTTGGAGGTGGTTTCCAGCTCCGGTGACCCTCGGCCAAGCACCGGCGCACAGGGAACAAGAGGCAGCCCAGACCCTCCTAGGCCGAAGGGCGAGCACAGGCCTAGGGGCGAAACCGGCAAGCGCTGCTTTGCTGAGCAAACACGCACTGGGACTGAGCTTGCTTTCCCGAGGAGAGTTTCCCTTTCGAGAAGGCAGCTCCCAGAAGCTCGTTTTGTGCCCTTTCTGAGATGGGCCCTAGGTGGGTCCCTCCCTAGCAGGCGAAGTGTGGGGTGCTGGGGCCAGTGCACACAAGGCCTTTTCAGACCCCATCCGCCTTCTCCCTGAAGGAGAGCACGTTTGGAGGTGGTTTCCAGCTCCGGTGACCCTCGGCCAAGCACCGGCGCACAGGGAGCGGGAGGCAGCCCAGACCCTCCTCGGGCGAAGGGCGAGCACAGGCCTAGGGGCGAAACCGGCAAGCGCTGCTTTGCTGAGCACACACGCACTGGGGCTGAGCTTGCTTTCCCGAGGAGAGTTTCCCTCTCGAGAAGGCAGCTCCCAGAAGCTCGTTTTGTGCCCTTTCTGAGATGGGCCCTAGGTGGGTCCCTCCCTAGCAGGCGAAGGGTGGGGTGCTGGGGCCAGTGCACACAAGGCCTTTTCAGACCCCATCCGCCTTCTCCCTGAAGGAGAGCACGTTTGGAGGTGGTTTCCAGCTCCGGTGACCCTCGGCCAAGCACCGGCGCACAGGGAGCGGGAGGCAGCCCAGACCCTCCTGGGCCAAAGGGCGAGCACAGGCCTAGGGGCAAAACCGGCAAGCGCTGCTTTGCTGAGCAAACACGCACTGGGGCTGAGCTTGCTTTCCCGAGGAGAGTTTCCCTTTCGAGAAGGCCGCTCCCAGAAGCTCGTTTTGTGCCCTTTCTGAGATGGGCCCTAGGTAGGTTCCTCTCTAGCAGGCGAAGGGTGGGGTGCTGGGGCCAGTGCACACAAGGCCTTTTCAGACCCCATCCGCCTTCTCCCTGAAGGAGAGCACGTTTGGAGGTGGTTTCCAGCTCTGGTGACACTCGGACAAGCAGCGGCGCACAGGGAACAAGAGGCAGCCCAGACCGTCCTAGGCCGAATGTTGAGCACAGGCCTAGGGGCGAAACCGGCAAGCGCTGCTTTGCTGAGCACACACGCACTGGGGCTGAGCTTGCTTTCCCGAGGAGAGTTTCCCTTTCGAGAAGGCAGCTCCCAGAAGCTCGTTTTGTGCCCTTTCTGAGATGGGCCCTAGGTGGGTCCCTCCCGAGCAGGCGAAGGGTGGGGTGCTGGGGCCAGTGCACACAAGGCCTTTTCAGACCCCATCCGCCTTCTCCCTGAATGAGAGCACGTTTGGAGGTGGTTTCCAGCTCCGGTGACCCTCGGCCAAGCACCGGCGCACAGGGAGCGGGAGGCAGCCCAGACCCTCCTCGGGCGAAGGGCGAGCACAGGCCTAGGGGCGAAACCGGCAAGCGCTGCTTTGCTGAGCACACACGCACTGGGGCTGAGCTTGCTTTCCCGAGGAGAGTTTCCCTTTCGAGAAGGCAGCTCCCAGAAGCTCGTTTTGTGCCCTCTCTGAGATGGGCCCTAGGTGGGTCCCTCCCGAGCAGGCGGAGGGTGGGGTGCTGGGGCCAGTGCACACAAGGCCTTTTCAGACCCCATCCGCCTTCTCCCTGAAGGAGAGCACGTTTGGAGGTGGTTTCCAGCTCTGGTGACCCTCAGCCAAGCACCGGCGCCCAGGGAACGAGAGGCAGCCCAGACCCTCCTAGGCCGAAGGGCGAGCACAGGCCTAGGGGCGAAACCGGCAAGCGCTGCTTTGCTGAGCACACACGCACTGGGGTGAGCTTGCTTTCCCGAGGAGAGTTTCCCTTTCGAGAAGGCAGCTCCCAGAAGCTCGTTTTGTGCCCTTTCTGAGATGGGCCCTAGGTGGGTCCCTCCCTAGCAGGTGGAGGGTGGGGTGCTGGGGCCAGTGCACACAAGGCCTTTTCAGACCCCATCCGCCTTCTCCCTGAAGGAGAGCACGTTTGGAGGTGGTTTCCAGCTCCGGTGACCCTCGGCCAAGCACCGGCGCACAGGGAGCGGGAGGCAGCCCAGACCCTCCTAGGCCGAAGGGCGAGCACAGGCCTAGGGGCGAAACCGGCAAGCGCTGCTTTGCTGAGCACACACGCACTGGGGCTGAGCTTGCTTTCCCGAGGAGAGTTTCCCTTTCGAGAAGGCAGCTCCCAGAAGCTCGTTTTGTGCCCTTTCTGAGATGGGCCCTAGGTGGGTCCCTCCCTAGCAGGCGAAGGGTGGGGTGCTGGGGCCAGTGCACACAAGGCTTTTTCAGACCCCATCCGCCTTCTCCCTGAAGGAGAGCACGTTTGGAGGTGGTTTCCAGCTCCGGTGACCCTCGGCCAAGCACCGGCGCACAGGGAGCGGGAGGCAGCCCAGACCCTCCTAGGCCATAGGGCGATCACAGGCCTAGGGGCGAAACCGGCAAGCGCTGCTTTGCTGAGCAAACACGCACTGGGGCTGAGCTTGCTTTCCCGAGGAGAGTTTCCCTTTCGAGAAGGCAGCTCCCAGAAGCTCGTTTTGTGCCCTTTCTGAGATGGGCCCTAGGTGGGTCCCTCCCGAGCAGGCGGAGGGTGGGGTGCTGGGGCCAGTGCACACAAGGCCTTTTCAGACCCCATCCGCCTTCTCCCTGAAGGAGAGCACGTTTGGAGGTGGTTTCCAGCTCCGGTGACCCTCGGCCAAGCACCGGTGCACAGGGAGCGTGAGGCAGCCCAGACCCTCCTAGGCCGAAGGGCGAGCACAGGCCTAGGGGCGAAACCGGCAAGCGCTGCTTTGCTGAGCAAACACGCACTGGGGCTGAGCTTGCTTTCCCGAGGAGAGTTTCCCTTTCGAGAAGGCAGCTCCCAGAAGCTCGTTTTGTGCCCTTTCTGAGATGGGCCCTAGGTGGGTCCCTCCCTCGCAGGCGAAGGGTGGGGTGCTGGGGCCAGTGCACACAAGGCCTTTTCAGACCCCATCCGCCTTCTCCCTGAAGGAGAGCACGTTTGGAGGTGGTTTCCAGCTCCGGTGACCCTCAGCCAAGCACCGGCGCCCAGGGAACGAGAGGCAGCCCAGACCCTCCTAGGCCGAAGGGCGAGCACAGGCCTAGGGGCGAAACCGGCAAGCGCTGCTTTGCTGAGCAAACACGCACTGGGGCTGAGCTTGCTTTCCCGAGGAGAGTTTCCCTTTCGAGAAGGCAGCTCCCAGAAGCTCGTTTTGTGCCCTTTCTGAGATGGGCCCTAGGTAGGTTCCTCTCTAGCAGGCGAAGGGTGGGGTGCTGGGGCCAGTGCACACAAGGCCTTTTCAGACCCCATCCGCCTTCTCCCTGAAGGAGAGCACGTTTGGACGTGGTTTCCAGCTCCGGTGACCCTCAGCCAAGCACCGGCGCCCAGGGAACGAGAGGCAGCCCAGACCCTCCTAGGCCGAAGGGCGAGCACAGGCCTAGGGGCGAAACCGGCAAGCGCTGCTTTGCTGAGCAAACACGCACTGGGGCTGAGCTTGCTTTCCCGAGGAGAGTTTCCCTTTCGAGAAGGCAGCTCCCAGAAGCTCGTTTTGTGCCCTTTCTGAGATGGGCCCTAGGTAGGTTCCTCTCTAGCAGGCGAAGGGTGGGGTGCTGGGGCCAGTGCACACAAGGCCTTTTCAGACCCCATCCGCCTTCTCCCTGAAGGAGAGCACGTTTGGACGTGGTTTCCAGCTCTGGTGACCCTCAGCCAAGCAGCGGCGCACAGGGAGCGGGAGGCAGCCCAGACCGTCCTAGGCCGAAGGGCGAGCACAGGCCTAGGGGCGAAACCGGCAAGCGCTGCTTTGCTGAGCAAACACGCACTGGGGCTGAGCTTGCTTTCCCGAGGAGAGTTTCCCTTTCGAGAAGGCAGCTCCCAGAAGCTCGTTTTGTGCCCTTTCTGAGATGGGCCCTAGGTAGGTTCCTCTCTAGCAGGCGAAGGGTGGGGTGCTGGGGCCAGTGCACACAAGGCCTTTTCAGACCCCATCCGCCTTCTCCCTGAAGGAGAGCACGTTTGGAGGTGGTTTCCAGCTCTGGTGACCCTCAGCCAAGCAGCGGCGCACATGGAGCGGGAGGCAGCCCAGAACGTCCTAGGCCGAAGGGCGAGCACAGGCCTAGGGGCGAAACCGGCAAGCGCTGCTTTGCTGAGCACACACGCACTGGGGCTTAGCTTGCTTTCCCGAGGAGAGTTTCCCTTTCGAGAAGGCAGCTCCCAGAAGCTCGTTTTGTGCCCTTTCTGAGATGGGCCCTAGGTGGGTCCCTCCCTAGCAGGCGAAGTGTGGGGTGTTGGGGCCAGTGCACACAAGGCCTTTGCAGACCCCATCCGCCTTCTCCCTGAAGGAGAGCACGTTTGGAGGTGGTTTCCAGCTCCGGTGACCCTCGGCCAAGCACCGGCGCACAGGGAGCGGGAGGCAGCCCAGACCCTCCTAGGCCGAAGGGCGAGCACAGGCCTAGGGGCGAAACCGGCAAGCGCTGCTTTGCTGAGCAAACACGCACTGGGGCTGAGCTTGCTTTCCCGAGGAGAGTTTCCCTTTCCAGAAGGCAGCTCCCAGAAGCTCGTTTTGTGCCCTTTCTGAGATGGGCCCTAGGTGGGTCCCTCCCTAGCAGGCGGAGGGTGGGGTGCTGGGGCCAGTGCACACAAGGCCTTTTCAGACCCCATCCGCCTTCTCCCTGAAGGAGAGCACGTTTGGAGGTGGTTTCCAGCTCCGGTGACCCTCGGCCAAGCACCGGCGCACAGGGAGCGGGAGGCAGCCCAGACCCTCCTAGGCCGAAGGGCGAGCACAGGCCTAGGGGCGAAACCGGCAAGCGCTGCTTTGCTGAGCAAACACGCACTGGGGCTGAGCTTGCTTTCCCGAGGAGAGTTTCCCTTTCGAGAAGGCAGCTCCCAGAAGCTCGTTTTGTGCCCTTTCTGAGATGGGCCCTAGGTGGGTCCCTCCCTAGCAGGCGAAGGGTGGGGTGCTGGGGCCAGTGCACACAAGGCCTTTTCAGACCCCATCCGCCTTCTCCCTGAAGGAGAGCACGTTTGGAGGTGGTTTCCAGCTCCGGTGACCCTCTGCCCAGCACCGGTGCACAGGGAGCGGGAGGCAGACCAGACCCTCTTCGGCCGAAGGGCGAGCACAGGCCTAGGGGCGAAACCGGCAAGCGCTGCTTTGCTGAGCACACACGCACTGGGGCTGAGCTTGCTTTCCCGAGGAGAGTTTCCCTTTCGAGAAGGCAGCTCCCAGAAGCTCGTTTTGTGCCCTTTCTGAGATGGGCCCTAGGTAGGTTCCTCTCTAGCAGGCGAAGGGTGGGGTGCTGGGGCCAGTGCACACAAGGCCTTTTCAGACCCCATCCGCCTTCTCCCTGAAGGAGAGCACGTTTGGAGGTGGTTTCCAGCTCTGGTGACCCTCAGCCAAGCAGCGGCGCACAGGGAGCGGGAGGCAGCCCAGAACGTCCTAGGCCGAAGGGCGAGCACAGGCCTAGGGGCGAAACCGGCAAGCGCTGCTTTGCTGAGCACACACGCACTGGGGCTTAGCTTGCTTTCCCGAGGAGAGTTTCCCTTTCGAGAAGGCAGCTCCCAGAAGCTCGTTTTGTGCCCTTTCTGAGATGGGCCCTAGGTGGGTCCCTCCCTAGCAGGCGAAGTGTGGGGTGCTGGGGCCAGTGCACACAAGGCCTTTGCAGACCCCATCCGCCTTCTCCCTGAAGGAGAGCACGTTTGGAGGTGGTTTCCAGCTCCGGTGACCCTCTGCCCAGCACCGGTGCACAGGGAGCGGGAGGCAGACCAGACCCTCCTCGGCCGAAGGGCGAGCACAGGCCTAGGGGCGAAACCGGCAAGCGCTGCTTTGCTGAGCACACACGCACTGGGGCTGAGCTTGCTTTCCCGAGGAGAGTTTCCCTTTCGAGAAGGCAGCTCCCAGAAGCTCGTTTTGTGCCCTCTCTGAGATGGGCCCTAGGTGGGTCCCTCCCGAGCAGGCGGAGGGTTCGGTGCTGGGGCCAGTGCACACAAGGCCTTTTCAGACCCCATCCGCCTTCTCCCTGAAGGAGAGCACGTTTGGAGGTGGTTTCCAGCTCCGGTGACCCTCAGCCAAGCAGCGGCGCACAGGGAACGAGAGGCAGCCCAGACCCTCCTCGGCCGAAGGGCGAGCACAGGCCTAGGGGCGAAACCGGCAAGCGCTGCTTTGCTGAGCACACACGCACTGGGGCTGAGCTTGCTTTCCCGAGGAGAGTTTCCCTTTCGAGAAGGCAGCTCCCAGAAGCTCGTTTTGTGCCCTTTCTGAGATGGGCCCTAGGTGGGTCCCTCCCTAGGAGGCGGAGGGTGGGGTGCTGGGGCCAGTGCACACAAGGCCTTTTCAGACCCCATCCGCCTTCTCCCTGAAGGAGAGCACGTTTGGAGGTGGTTTCCAGCTCCGGTGACCCTCGGCCAAGCACCGGCGCACAGGGAGCGGGAGGCAGCCCAGACCCTCCTGGGCCAAAGGGCCAGCACAGGCCTAGGGGCGAAACCGGCAAGCGCTGCTTTGCTGAGCACACACGCACTGGGGCTGAGCTTGCTTTCCCGAGGAGAGTTTCCCTTTCGAGAAGGCAGCTCACAGAAGCTCGTTTTGTGCCCTTTCTGAGATGGGCCCTAGGTGGGTCCCTCCCTAGCAGGCGAAGGGTGGGGTGCTGGGGCCAGTGCACACAAGGCCTTTGCAGACCCCATCCGCCTTCTCCCTGAAGGAGAGCACGTTTGGAGGTGGTTTCCAGCTCCGGTGACCCTCGGCCAAGCAGCGGCGCACAGGGAGCGGGAGGCAGCCCAGACCGTCCTAGGCCGAAGGGCGAGCACAGGCCTAGGGGCGAAACCGGCAAGCGCTGCTTTGCTGACCAAACACGCACTGGGACTGAGCTTGCTTTCCCGAGGAGAGTTTCCCTTTCGAGAAGGCAGCTCCCAGAAGCTCGTTTTGTGCCCTTTCTGAGATGGGCCCTAGGTGGGTCCCTCCCTAGCAGGCGAAGGGTGGGGTGCTGGGGCCAGTGCACACAAGGCCTTTTCAGACCCCATCCGCCTTCTCCCTGAAGGAGAGCACGTTTGGAGGTGGTTTCCAGCTCCGGTGACCCTCTGCCCAGCACCGGTGCACAGGGAGCGGGAGGCAGACCAGACCCTCTTCGGCCGAAGGGCGAGCACAGGCCTAGGGGCGAAACCGGCAAGCGCTGCTTTGCTGAGCACACACGCACTGGGGCTGAGCTTGCTTTCCCGAGGAGAGTTTCCCTTTCGAGAAGGCAGCTCCCAGAAGCTCGTTTTGTGCCCTTTCTGAGATGGGCCCTAGGTAGGTTCCTCTCTAGCAGGCGAAGGGTGGGGTGCTGGGGCCAGTGCACACAAGGCCTTTTCAGACCCCATCCGCCTTCTCCCTGAAGGAGAGCACGTTTGGAGGTGGTTTCCAGCTCTGGTGACCCTCAGCCAAGCAGCGGCGCACAGGGAGCGGGAGGCAGCCCAGAACGTCCTAGGCCGAAGGGCGAGCACAGGCCTAGGGGCGAAACCGGCAAGCGCTGCTTTGCTGAGCACACACGCACTGGGGCTTAGCTTGCTTTCCCGAGGAGAGTTTCCCTTTCGAGAAGGCAGCTCCCAGAAGCTCGTTTTGTGCCCTTTCTGAGATGGGCCCTAGGTGGGTCCCTCCCTAGCAGGCGAAGGGTGGGGTGCTGGGGCCAGTGCACACAAGGCCTTTGCAGACCCCATCCGCCTTCTCCCTGAAGGAGAGCACGTTTGGAGGTGGTTTCCAGCTCCGGTGACCCTCTGCCCAGCACCGGTGCACAGGGAGCGGGAGGCAGACCAGACCCTCCTCGGCCGAAGGGCGAGCACAGGCCTAGGGGCGAAACCGGCAAGCGCTGCTTTGCTGAGCACACACGCACTGGGGCTGAGCTTGCTTTCCCGAGGAGAGTTTCCCTTTCGAGAAGGCAGCTCCCAGAAGCTCGTTTTGTGCCCTCTCTGAGATGGGCCCTAGGTGGGTCCCTCCCGAGCAGGCGGAGGGTTCGGTGCTGGGGCCAGTGCACACAAGGCCTTTTCAGACCCCATCCGCCTTCTCCCTGAAGGAGAGCACGTTTGGAGGTGGTTTCCAGCTCCGGTGACCCTCAGCCAAGCAGCGGCGCACAGGGAACGAGAGGCAGCCCAGACCCTCCTAGGCCGAAGGGCGAGCACAGGCCTAGGGGCGAAACCGGCAAGCGCTGCTTTGCTGAGCACACACGCACTGGGGCTGAGCTTGCTTTCCCGAGGAGAGTTTCCCTTTCGAGAAGGCAGCTCCCAGAAGCTCGTTTTGTGCCCTTTCTGAGATGGGCCCTAGGTGGGTCCCTCCCTCGCAGGCGGAGGGTGGGGTGCTGGGGCCAGTGCACACAAGGCCTTTGCAGACCCCATCCGCCTTCTCCCTGAAGGAGAGCACGTTTGGAGGTGGTTTCCAGCTCCGGTGACCCTCGGCCAAGCACCGGCGCACAGGGAGCGGGAGGCAGCCCAGACCCTCCTGGGCCAAAGGGCCAGCACAGGCCTAGGGGCGAAACCGGCAAGCGCTGCTTTGCTGAGCACACACGCACTGGGGCTGAGCTTGCTTTCCCGAGGAGAGTTTCCCTTTCGAGAAGGCCGCTCCCAGAAGCTCGTTTTGTGCCCTTTCTGAGATGGGCCCTAGGTGGGTCCCTCCCGAGCAGGCGAAGGGTGGGGTGCTGGGGCCAGTGCACACAAGGCCTTTTCAGACCCCATCCGCCTTCTCCCTGAAGGAGAGCACGTTTGGAGGTGGTTTCCAGCTCCGGTGACCCTCGGCCAAGCACCGGCGCACAGGGAGCGGGAGGCAGCCCAGACCCTCCTAGGCCATAGGGCGATCACAGGCCTAGGGGCGAAACCGGCAAGCGCTGCTTTGCTGAGCAAACACGCACTGGGACTGAGCTTGCTTTCCCGAGGAGAGTTTCCCTTTCGAGAAGGCAGCTCCCAGAAGCTCGTTTTGTGCCCTTTCTGAGATGGGCCCTAGGTGGGTCCCTCCCTAGGAGGCGAAGGGTGGGGTGCTGGGGCCAGTGCACACAAGGCCTTTTCAGACCCCATCCGCCTTCTCCCTGAAGGAGAGCACGTTTGGAGGTGGTTTCCAGCTCCGGTGACCCTCAGCCAAGCAGCGGCGCACAGGGAACGAGAGGCAGCCCAGACCCTCCTCGGCCGAAGGGCGAGCACAGGCCTAGGGGCGAAACCGGCAAGCGCTGCTTTGCTGAGCAAACACGCACTGGGGCTGAGCTTGCTTTCCCGAGGAGAGTTTCCCTTTCGAGAAGGCAGCTCCCAGAAGCTCGTTTTGTGCCCTTTCTGAGATGGGCCCTAGGTGGGTCCCTCCCTAGCAGGCGAAGGGTGGGGTGCTGGGGCCAGTGCACACAAGGCCTTTTCAGACCCCATCCGCCTTCTCCCTGAATGAGAGCACGTTTGGAGGTGGTTTCCAGCTCCGGTGACCCTCGGCCAAGCACCGGCGCACAGGGAGCGGGAGGCAGCCCAGACCCTCCTCGGGCGAAGGGCGAGCACAGGCCTAGGGGCGAAACCGGCAAGCGCTGCTTTGCTGAGCACACACGCACTGGGGCTGAGCTTGCTTTCCCGAGGAGAGTTTCCCTTTCGAGAAGGCAGCTCCCAGAAGCTCGTTTTGTGCCCTTTCTGAGATGGGCCCTAGGTAGGTTCCTCTCTAGCAGGCGAAGGGTGGGGTGCTGGGGCCAGTGCACACAAGGCCTTTGCAGACCCCATCCGCCTTCTCCCTGAAGGAGAGCACGTTTGGAGGTGGTTTCCAGCTCTGGTGACACTCGGACAAGCAGCGGCGCACAGGGAACAAGAGGCAGCCCAGACCGTCCTAGGCCGAATGTTGAGCACAGGCCTAGGGGCGAAACCGGCAAGCGCTGCTTTGCTGAGCACACACGCACTGGGGCTGAGCTTGCTTTCCCGAGGAGAGTTTCCCTTTCGAGAAGGCAGCTCCCAGAAGCTCGTTTTGTGCCCTTTCTGAGATGGGCCCTAGGTGGGTCCCTCCCGAGCAGGCGAAGGGTGGGGTGCTGGGGCCAGTGCACACAAGGCCTTTTCAGACCCCATCCGCCTTCTCCCTGAATGAGAGCACGTTTGGAGGTGGTTTCCAGCTCCGGTGACCCTCGGCCAAGCACCGGCGCACAGGGAGCGGGAGGCAGCCCAGACCCTCCTCGGGCGAAGGGCGAGCACAGGCCTAGGGGCGAAACCGGCAAGCGCTGCTTTGCTGAGCACACACGCACTGGGGCTGAGCTTGCTTTCCCGAGGAGAGTTTCCCTTTCGAGAAGGCAGCTCCCAGAAGCTCGTTTTGTGCCCTCTCTGAGATGGGCCCTAGGTGGGTCCCTCCCGAGCAGGCGGAGGGTGGGGTGCTGGGGCCAGTGCACACAAGGCCTTTTCAGACCCCATCCGCCTTCTCCCTGAAGGAGAGCACGTTTGGAGGTGGTTTCCAGCTCTGGTGACCCTCAGCCAAGCACCGGCGCCCAGGGAACGAGAGGCAGCCCAGACCCTCCTAGGCCGAAGGGCGAGCACAGGCCTAGGGGCGAAACCGGCAAGCGCTGCTTTGCTGAGCACACACGCACTGGGGTGAGCTTGCTTTCCCGAGGAGAGTTTCCCTTTCGAGAAGGCAGCTCCCAGAAGCTCGTTTTGTGCCCTTTCTGAGATGGGCCCTAGGTGGGTCCCTCCCTAGCAGGTGGAGGGTGGGGTGCTGGGGCCAGTGCACACAAGGCCTTTTCAGACCCCATCCGCCTTCTCCCTGAAGGAGAGCACGTTTGGAGGTGGTTTCCAGCTCCGGTGACCCTCGGCCAAGCACCGGCGCACAGGGAGCGGGAGGCAGCCCAGACCCTCCTAGGCCGAAGGGCGAGCACAGGCCTAGGGGCGAAACCGGCAAGCGCTGCTTTGCTGAGCACACACGCACTGGGGCTGAGCTTGCTTTCCCGAGGAGAGTTTCCCTTTCGAGAAGGCAGCTCCCAGAAGCTCGTTTTGTGCCCTTTCTGAGATGGGCCCTAGGTGGGTCCCTCCCTAGCAGGCGAAGGGTGGGGTGCTGGGGCCAGTGCACACAAGGCTTTTTCAGACCCCATCCGCCTTCTCCCTGAAGGAGAGCACGTTTGGAGGTGGTTTCCAGCTCCGGTGACCCTCGGCCAAGCACCGGCGCACAGGGAGCGGGAGGCAGCCCAGACCCTCCTAGGCCATAGGGCGATCACAGGCCTAGGGGCGAAACCGGCAAGCGCTGCTTTGCTGAGCAAACACGCACTGGGGCTGAGCTTGCTTTCCCGAGGAGAGTTTCCCTTTCGAGAAGGCAGCTCCCAGAAGCTCGTTTTGTGCCCTTTCTGAGATGGGCCCTAGGTGGGTCCCTCCCGAGCAGGCGGAGGGTGGGGTGCTGGGGCCAGTGCACACAAGGCCTTTTCAGACCCCATCCGCCTTCTCCCTGAAGGAGAGCACGTTTGGAGGTGGTTTCCAGCTCCGGTGACCCTCGGCCAAGCACCGGTGCACAGGGAGCGTGAGGCAGCCCAGACCCTCCTAGGCCGAAGGGCGAGCACAGGCCTAGGGGCGAAACCGGCAAGCGCTGCTTTGCTGAGCAAACACGCACTGGGGCTGAGCTTGCTTTCCCGAGGAGAGTTTCCCTTTCGAGAAGGCAGCTCCCAGAAGCTCGTTTTGTGCCCTTTCTGAGATGGGCCCTAGGTGGGTCCCTCCCTCGCAGGCGAAGGGTGGGGTGCTGGGGCCAGTGCACACAAGGCCTTTTCAGACCCCATCCGCCTTCTCCCTGAAGGAGAGCACGTTTGGAGGTGGTTTCCAGCTCCGGTGACCCTCAGCCAAGCACCGGCGCCCAGGGAACGAGAGGCAGCCCAGACCCTCCTAGGCCGAAGGGCGAGCACAGGCCTAGGGGCGAAACCGGCAAGCGCTGCTTTGCTGAGCAAACACGCACTGGGGCTGAGCTTGCTTTCCCGAGGAGAGTTTCCCTTTCGAGAAGGCAGCTCCCAGAAGCTCGTTTTGTGCCCTTTCTGAGATGGGCCCTAGGTAGGTTCCTCTCTAGCAGGCGAAGGGTGGGGTGCTGGGGCCAGTGCACACAAGGCCTTTTCAGACCCCATCCGCCTTCTCCCTGAAGGAGAGCACGTTTGGACGTGGTTTCCAGCTCCGGTGACCCTCAGCCAAGCACCGGCGCCCAGGGAACGAGAGGCAGCCCAGACCCTCCTAGGCCGAAGGGCGAGCACAGGCCTAGGGGCGAAACCGGCAAGCGCTGCTTTGCTGAGCAAACACGCACTGGGGCTGAGCTTGCTTTCCCGAGGAGAGTTTCCCTTTCGAGAAGGCAGCTCCCAGAAGCTCGTTTTGTGCCCTTTCTGAGATGGGCCCTAGGTAGGTTCCTCTCTAGCAGGCGAAGGGTGGGGTGCTGGGGCCAGTGCACACAAGGCCTTTTCAGACCCCATCCGCCTTCTCCCTGAAGGAGAGCACGTTTGGACGTGGTTTCCAGCTCTGGTGACCCTCAGCCAAGCAGCGGCGCACAGGGAGCGGGAGGCAGCCCAGACCGTCCTAGGCCGAAGGGCGAGCACAGGCCTAGGGGCGAAACCGGCAAGCGCTGCTTTGCTGAGCAAACACGCACTGGGGCTGAGCTTGCTTTCCCGAGGAGAGTTTCCCTTTCGAGAAGGCAGCTCCCAGAAGCTCGTTTTGTGCCCTTTCTGAGATGGGCCCTAGGTAGGTTCCTCTCTAGCAGGCGAAGGGTGGGGTGCTGGGGCCAGTGCACACAAGGCCTTTTCAGACCCCATCCGCCTTCTCCCTGAAGGAGAGCACGTTTGGAGGTGGTTTCCAGCTCTGGTGACCCTCAGCCAAGCAGCGGCGCACATGGAGCGGGAGGCAGCCCAGAACGTCCTAGGCCGAAGGGCGAGCACAGGCCTAGGGGCGAAACCGGCAAGCGCTGCTTTGCTGAGCACACACGCACTGGGGCTTAGCTTGCTTTCCCGAGGAGAGTTTCCCTTTCGAGAAGGCAGCTCCCAGAAGCTCGTTTTGTGCCCTTTCTGAGATGGGCCCTAGGTGGGTCCCTCCCTAGCAGGCGAAGTGTGGGGTGTTGGGGCCAGTGCACACAAGGCCTTTGCAGACCCCATCCGCCTTCTCCCTGAAGGAGAGCACGTTTGGAGGTGGTTTCCAGCTCCGGTGACCCTCGGCCAAGCACCGGCGCACAGGGAGCGGGAGGCAGCCCAGACCCTCCTAGGCCGAAGGGCGAGCACAGGCCTAGGGGCGAAACCGGCAAGCGCTGCTTTGCTGAGCAAACACGCACTGGGGCTGAGCTTGCTTTCCCGAGGAGAGTTTCCCTTTCCAGAAGGCAGCTCCCAGAAGCTCGTTTTGTGCCCTTTCTGAGATGGGCCCTAGGTGGGTCCCTCCCTAGCAGGCGGAGGGTGGGGTGCTGGGGCCAGTGCACACAAGGCCTTTTCAGACCCCATCCGCCTTCTCCCTGAAGGAGAGCACGTTTGGAGGTGGTTTCCAGCTCCGGTGACCCTCGGCCAAGCACCGGCGCACAGGGAGCGGGAGGCAGCCCAGACCCTCCTAGGCCGAAGGGCGAGCACAGGCCTAGGGGCGAAACCGGCAAGCGCTGCTTTGCTGAGCAAACACGCACTGGGGCTGAGCTTGCTTTCCCGAGGAGAGTTTCCCTTTCGAGAAGGCAGCTCCCAGAAGCTCGTTTTGTGCCCTTTCTGAGATGGGCCCTAGGTGGGTCCCTCCCTAGCAGGCGAAGGGTGGGGTGCTGGGGCCAGTGCACACAAGGCCTTTTCAGACCCCATCCGCCTTCTCCCTGAAGGAGAGCACGTTTGGAGGTGGTTTCCAGCTCCGGTGACCCTCTGCCCAGCACCGGTGCACAGGGAGCGGGAGGCAGACCAGACCCTCTTCGGCCGAAGGGCGAGCACAGGCCTAGGGGCGAAACCGGCAAGCGCTGCTTTGCTGAGCACACACGCACTGGGGCTGAGCTTGCTTTCCCGAGGAGAGTTTCCCTTTCGAGAAGGCAGCTCCCAGAAGCTCGTTTTGTGCCCTTTCTGAGATGGGCCCTAGGTAGGTTCCTCTCTAGCAGGCGAAGGGTGGGGTGCTGGGGCCAGTGCACACAAGGCCTTTTCAGACCCCATCCGCCTTCTCCCTGAAGGAGAGCACGTTTGGAGGTGGTTTCCAGCTCTGGTGACCCTCAGCCAAGCAGCGGCGCACAGGGAGCGGGAGGCAGCCCAGAACGTCCTAGGCCGAAGGGCGAGCACAGGCCTAGGGGCGAAACCGGCAAGCGCTGCTTTGCTGAGCACACACGCACTGGGGCTTAGCTTGCTTTCCCGAGGAGAGTTTCCCTTTCGAGAAGGCAGCTCCCAGAAGCTCGTTTTGTGCCCTTTCTGAGATGGGCCCTAGGTGGGTCCCTCCCTAGCAGGCGAAGTGTGGGGTGCTGGGGCCAGTGCACACAAGGCCTTTGCAGACCCCATCCGCCTTCTCCCTGAAGGAGAGCACGTTTGGAGGTGGTTTCCAGCTCCGGTGACCCTCTGCCCAGCACCGGTGCACAGGGAGCGGGAGGCAGACCAGACCCTCCTCGGCCGAAGGGCGAGCACAGGCCTAGGGGCGAAACCGGCAAGCGCTGCTTTGCTGAGCACACACGCACTGGGGCTGAGCTTGCTTTCCCGAGGAGAGTTTCCCTTTCGAGAAGGCAGCTCCCAGAAGCTCGTTTTGTGCCCTCTCTGAGATGGGCCCTAGGTGGGTCCCTCCCGAGCAGGCGGAGGGTTCGGTGCTGGGGCCAGTGCACACAAGGCCTTTTCAGACCCCATCCGCCTTCTCCCTGAAGGAGAGCACGTTTGGAGGTGGTTTCCAGCTCCGGTGACCCTCAGCCAAGCAGCGGCGCACAGGGAACGAGAGGCAGCCCAGACCCTCCTCGGCCGAAGGGCGAGCACAGGCCTAGGGGCGAAACCGGCAAGCGCTGCTTTGCTGAGCACACACGCACTGGGGCTGAGCTTGCTTTCCCGAGGAGAGTTTCCCTTTCGAGAAGGCAGCTCCCAGAAGCTCGTTTTGTGCCCTTTCTGAGATGGGCCCTAGGTGGGTCCCTCCCTAGGAGGCGGAGGGTGGGGTGCTGGGGCCAGTGCACACAAGGCCTTTTCAGACCCCATCCGCCTTCTCCCTGAAGGAGAGCACGTTTGGAGGTGGTTTCCAGCTCCGGTGACCCTCGGCCAAGCACCGGCGCACAGGGAGCGGGAGGCAGCCCAGACCCTCCTGGGCCAAAGGGCCAGCACAGGCCTAGGGGCGAAACCGGCAAGCGCTGCTTTGCTGAGCACACACGCACTGGGGCTGAGCTTGCTTTCCCGAGGAGAGTTTCCCTTTCGAGAAGGCAGCTCACAGAAGCTCGTTTTGTGCCCTTTCTGAGATGGGCCCTAGGTGGGTCCCTCCCTAGCAGGCGAAGGGTGGGGTGCTGGGGCCAGTGCACACAAGGCCTTTGCAGACCCCATCCGCCTTCTCCCTGAAGGAGAGCACGTTTGGAGGTGGTTTCCAGCTCCGGTGACCCTCGGCCAAGCAGCGGCGCACAGGGAGCGGGAGGCAGCCCAGACCGTCCTAGGCCGAAGGGCGAGCACAGGCCTAGGGGCGAAACCGGCAAGCGCTGCTTTGCTGACCAAACACGCACTGGGACTGAGCTTGCTTTCCCGAGGAGAGTTTCCCTTTCGAGAAGGCAGCTCCCAGAAGCTCGTTTTGTGCCCTTTCTGAGATGGGCCCTAGGTGGGTCCCTCCCTAGCAGGCGAAGGGTGGGGTGCTGGGGCCAGTGCACACAAGGCCTTTTCAGACCCCATCCGCCTTCTCCCTGAAGGAGAGCACGTTTGGAGGTGGTTTCCAGCTCCGGTGACCCTCTGCCCAGCACCGGTGCACAGGGAGCGGGAGGCAGACCAGACCCTCTTCGGCCGAAGGGCGAGCACAGGCCTAGGGGCGAAACCGGCAAGCGCTGCTTTGCTGAGCACACACGCACTGGGGCTGAGCTTGCTTTCCCGAGGAGAGTTTCCCTTTCGAGAAGGCAGCTCCCAGAAGCTCGTTTTGTGCCCTTTCTGAGATGGGCCCTAGGTAGGTTCCTCTCTAGCAGGCGAAGGGTGGGGTGCTGGGGCCAGTGCACACAAGGCCTTTTCAGACCCCATCCGCCTTCTCCCTGAAGGAGAGCACGTTTGGAGGTGGTTTCCAGCTCTGGTGACCCTCAGCCAAGCAGCGGCGCACAGGGAGCGGGAGGCAGCCCAGAACGTCCTGGGCCGAAGGGCGAGCACAGGCCTAGGGGCGAAACCGGCAAGCGCTGCTTTGCTGAGCAAACACGCACTGGGGCTTAGCTTGCTTTCCCGAGGAGAGTTTCCCTTTCGAGAAGGCAGCTCCCAGAAGCTCGTTTTGTGCCCTTTCTGAGATGGGCCCTAGGTGGGTCCCTCCCTAGCAGGCGAAGGGTGGGGTGCTGGGGCCAGTGCACACAAGGCCTTTGCAGACCCCATCCGCCTTCTCCCTGAAGGAGAGCACGTTTGGAGGTGGTTTCCAGCTCCGGTGACCCTCTGCCCAGCACCGGTGCACAGGGAGCGGGAGGCAGACCAGACCCTCCTCGGCCGAAGGGCGAGCACAGGCCTAGGGGCGAAACCGGCAAGCGCTGCTTTGCTGAGCACACACGCACTGGGGCTGAGCTTGCTTTCCCGAGGAGAGTTTCCCTTTCGAGAAGGCAGCTCCCAGAAGCTCGTTTTGTGCCCTCTCTGAGATGGGCCCTAGGTGGGTCCCTCCCGAGCAGGCGGAGGGTTCGGTGCTGGGGCCAGTGCACACAAGGCCTTTTCAGACCCCATCCGCCTTCTCCCTGAAGGAGAGCACGTTTGGAGGTGGTTTCCAGCTCCGGTGACCCTCAGCCAAGCAGCGGCGCACAGGGAACGAGAGGCAGCCCAGACCCTCCTAGGCCGAAGGGCGAGCACAGGCCTAGGGGCGAAACCGGCAAGCGCTGCTTTGCTGAGCACACACGCACTGGGGCTGAGCTTGCTTTCCCGAGGAGAGTTTCCCTTTCGAGAAGGCAGCTCCCAGAAGCTCGTTTTGTGCCCTTTCTGAGATGGGCCCTAGGTGGGTCCCTCCCTCGCAGGCGGAGGGTGGGGTGCTGGGGCCAGTGCACACAAGGCCTTTGCAGACCCCATCCGCCTTCTCCCTGAAGGAGAGCACGTTTGGAGGTGGTTTCCAGCTCCGGTGACCCTCGGCCAAGCACCGGCGCACAGGGAGCGGGAGGCAGCCCAGACCCTCCTGGGCCAAAGGGCCAGCACAGGCCTAGGGGCGAAACCGGCAAGCGCTGCTTTGCTGAGCACACACGCACTGGGGCTGAGCTTGCTTTCCCGAGGAGAGTTTCCCTTTCGAGAAGGCCGCTCCCAGAAGCTCGTTTTGTGCCCTTTCTGAGATGGGCCCTAGGTGGGTCCCTCCCGAGCAGGCGAAGGGTGGGGTGCTGGGGCCAGTGCACACAAGGCCTTTTCAGACCCCATCCGCCTTCTCCCTGAAGGAGAGCACGTTTGGAGGTGGTTTCCAGCTCCGGTGACCCTCGGCCAAGCACCGGCGCACAGGGAGCGGGAGGCAGCCCAGACCCTCCTAGGCCATAGGGCGATCACAGGCCTAGGGGCGAAACCGGCAAGCGCTGCTTTGCTGAGCAAACACGCACTGGGACTGAGCTTGCTTTCCCGAGGAGAGTTTCCCTTTCGAGAAGGCAGCTCCCAGAAGCTCGTTTTGTGCCCTTTCTGAGATGGGCCCTAGGTGGGTCCCTCCCTAGGAGGCGGAGGGTGGGGTGCTGGGGCCAGTGCACACAAGGCCTTTTCAGACCCCATCCGCCTTCTCCCTGAAGGAGAGCACGTTTGGAGGTGGTTTCCAGCTCCGGTGACCCTCTGCCAAGCAGCGGCGCACAGGGAGCGGGAGGCAGCCCAGACCCTCCTAGGCCAAAGGGCCAGCACAGGCCTAGGGGCGAAACCGGCAAGCGCTGCTTTGCTGAGCACACACGCACTGGGGCTGAGCTTGCTTTCCCGAGGAGAGTTTCCCTTTCGAGAAGGCAGCTCCCAGAAGCTCGTTTTGTGCCCTTTCTGAGATGGGCCCTAGGTGGGTCCCTCCCTAGCAGGCGAAGGGTGGGGTGCTGGGGCCAGTGCACACAAGGCCTTTGCAGACCCCATCCGCCTTCTCCCTGAAGGAGAGCACGTTTGGAGGTGGTTTCCAGCTCCGGTGACCCTCGGCCAAGCACCGGCGCACAGGGAACAAGAGGCAGCCCAGACCCTCCTAGGCCGAAGGGCGAGCACAGGCCTAGGGGCGAAACCGGCAAGCGCTGCTTTGCTGATCAAACACGCACTGGGACTGAGCTTGCTTTCCCGAGGAGAGTTTCCCTTTCGAGAAGGCAGCTCCCAGAAGCTCGTTTTGTGCCCTTTCTGAGATGGGCCCTAGGTGGGTCCCTCCCTAGCAGGCGAAGTGTGGGGTGCTGGGGCCAGTGCACACAAGGCCTTTTCAGACCCCATCCGCCTTCTCCCTGAAGGAGAGCACGTTTGGAGGTGGTTTCCAGCTCCGGTGACCCTCGGCCAAGCACCGGCGCACAGGGAGCGGGAGGCAGCCCAGACCCTCCTCGGGCGAAGGGCGAGCACAGGCCTAGGGGCGAAACCGGCAAGCGCTGCTTTGCTGAGCACACACGCACTGGGGCTGAGCTTGCTTTACCGAGGAGAGTTTCCCTCTCGAGAAGGCAGCTCCCAGAAGCTCGTTTTGTGCCCTTTCTGAGATGGGCCCTAGGTGGGTCCCTCCCTAGCAGGCGAAGGGTGGGGTGCTGGGGCCAGTGCACACAAGGCCTTTTCAGACCCCATCCGCCTTCTCCCTGAAGGAGAGCACGTTTGGAGGTGGTTTCCAGCTCCGGTGACCCTCGGCCAAGCACCGGCGCACAGGGAGCGGGAGGCAGCCCAGACCCTCCTGGGCCAAAGGGCGAGCACAGGCCTAGGGGCAAAACCGGCAAGCGCTGCTTTGCTGAGCAAACACGCACTGGGGCTGAGCTTGCTTTCCCGAGGAGAGTTTCCCTTTCGAGAAGGCCGCTCCCAGAAGCTCGTTTTGTGCCCTTTCTGAGATGGGCCCTAGGTAGGTTCCTCTCTAGCAGGCGAAGGGTGGGGTGCTGGGGCCAGTGCACACAAGGCCTTTTCAGACCCCATCCGCCTTCTCCCTGAAGGAGAGCACGTTTGGAGGTGGTTTCCAGCTCTGGTGACACTCGGACAAGCAGCGGCGCACAGGGAACAAGAGGCAGCCCAGACCGTCCTAGGCCGAATGTTGAGCACAGGCCTAGGGGCGAAACCGGCAAGCGCTGCTTTGCTGAGCACACACGCACTGGGGCTGAGCTTGCTTTCCCGAGGAGAGTTTCCCTTTCGAGAAGGCAGCTCCCAGAAGCTCGTTTTGTGCCCTTTCTGAGATGGGCCCTAGGTGGGTCCCTCCCGAGCAGGCGAAGGGTGGGGTGCTGGGGCCAGTGCACACAAGGCCTTTTCAGACCCCATCCGCCTTCTCCCTGAATGAGAGCACGTTTGGAGGTGGTTTCCAGCTCCGGTGACCCTCGGCCAAGCACCGGCGCACAGGGAGCGGGAGGCAGCCCAGACCCTCCTCGGGCGAAGGGCGAGCACAGGCCTAGGGGCGAAACCGGCAAGCGCTGCTTTGCTGAGCACACACGCACTGGGGCTGAGCTTGCTTTCCCGAGGAGAGTTTCCCTTTCGAGAAGGCAGCTCCCAGAAGCTCGTTTTGTGCCCTCTCTGAGATGGGCCCTAGGTGGGTCCCTCCCGAGCAGGCGGAGGGTGGGGTGCTGGGGCCAGTGCACACAAGGCCTTTTCAGACCCCATCCGCCTTCTCCCTGAAGGAGAGCACGTTTGGAGGTGGTTTCCAGCTCTGGTGACCCTCAGCCAAGCACCGGCGCCCAGGGAACGAGAGGCAGCCCAGACCCTCCTAGGCCGAAGGGCGAGCACAGGCCTAGGGGCGAAACCGGCAAGCGCTGCTTTGCTGAGCACACACGCACTGGGGTGAGCTTGCTTTCCCGAGGAGAGTTTCCCTTTCGAGAAGGCAGCTCCCAGAAGCTCGTTTTGTGCCCTTTCTGAGATGGGCCCTAGGTGGGTCCCTCCCTAGCAGGTGGAGGGTGGGGTGCTGGGGCCAGTGCACACAAGGCCTTTTCAGACCCCATCCGCCTTCTCCCTGAAGGAGAGCACGTTTGGAGGTGGTTTCCAGCTCCGGTGACCCTCAGCCAAGCAGCGGCGCACAGGGAACGAGAGGCAGCCCAGACCCTCCTCGGCCGAAGGGCGAGCACAGGCCTAGGGGCGAAACCGGCAAGCGCTGCTTTGCTGAGCAAACACGCACTGGGGCTGAGCTTGCTTTCCCGAGGAGAGTTTCCCTTTCGAGAAGGCAGCTCCCAGAAGCTCGTTTTGTGCCCTTTCTGAGATGGGCCCTAGGTGGGTCCCTCCCGAGCAGGCGGAGGGTGGGGTGCTGGGGCCAGTGCACACAAGGCCTTTTCAGACCCCATCCGCCTTCTCCCTGAAGGAGAGCACGTTTGGAGGTGGTTTCCAGCTCCGGTGACCCTCGGCCAAGCACCGGTGCACAGGGAGCGTGAGGCAGCCCAGACCCTCCTAGGCCGAAGGGCGAGCACAGGCCTAAGGGCGAAACCGGCAAGCGCTGCTTTGCTGAGCAAACACGCACTGGGGCTGAGCTTGCTTTCCCGAGGAGAGTTTCCCTTTCGAGAAGGCAGCTCCCAGAAGCTCGTTTTGTGCCCTTTCTGAGATGGGCCCTAGGTGGGTCCCTCCCTCGCAGGCGAAGGGTGGGGTGCTGGGGCCAGTGCACACAAGGCCTTTTCAGACCCCATCCGCCTTCTCCCTGAAGGAGAGCACGTTTGGAGGTGGTTTCCAGCTCCGGTGACCCTCGGCCAAGCACCGGCGCACAGGGAGCGGGAGGCAGCCCAGACCCTCCTAGGCCGAAGGGCGAGCACAGGCCTAGGGGCAAAACCGGCAAGCGCTGCTTTGCTGAGCACACACGCACTGGGGCTGAGCTTGCTTTCCCGAGGAGAGTTTCCCTTTCGAGAAGGCAGCTCCCAGAAGCTCGTTTTGTGCCCTTTCTGAGATGGGCCCTAGGTGGGTCCCTCCCTAGCAGGCGAAGGGTGGGGTGCTGGGGCCAGTGCACACAAGGCCTTTGCAGACCCCATCCGCCTTCTCCCTGAAGGAGAGCACGTTTGGAGGTGGTTTCCAGCTCCGGTGACAATCAGCTAAGCAGCGGCGCACAGGGAACGAGAGGCAGCCCAGACCCTCCTAGGCCGAAGGGCGAGCACAGGCCTAGGGGCGAAACCGGCAAGCGCTGCTTTGCTGAGCAAACACGCACTGGGGCTGAGCTTGCTTTCCCGAGGAGAGTTTCCCTTTCGAGAAGGCAGCTCCCAGAAGCTCGTTTTGTGCCCTCTCTGAGATGGGCCCTAGGTGGGTCCCTCCCTCGCAGGCGGAGGGTGGGGTGCTGGGGCCAGTGCACACAAGGCCTTTTCAGACCCCATCCGCCTTCTCCCTGAAGGAGAGCACGTTTGGAGGTGGTTTCCAGCTCCGGTGACCCTCAGCCAAGCAGCGGCGCACAGGGAACGAGAGGCAGCCCAGACCCTCCTCGGCCGAAGGGAGAGCACAGGCCTAGGGGCGAAACCGGCAAGCGCTGCTTTGCTGAGCAAACACGCACTGGGGCTGAGCTTGCTTTCCCGAGGAGAGTTTCCCTTTCGAGAAGGCAGCTCCCAGAAGCTCGTTTTGTGCCCTTTCTGAGATGGGCCCTAGGTGGGTCCCTCCCTTGCAGGCGAAGGGTGGGGTGCTGGGGCCAGTGCACACAAGGCCTTTGCAGACCCCATCCGCCTTCTCCCTGAAGGAGAGCACGTTTGGAGGTGGTTTCCAGCTCCGGTGATCCTCGGCCAAGCACCGGCGCACAGGGAGCGGGAGGCAGCCCAGACCCTCCTAGGCCGAAGGGCGAGCACAGGCCTAGGGGCGAAACCGGCAAGCGCTGCTTTGCTGAGCACACACGCACTGGGGCTGAGCTTGCTTTCCCGAGGAGAGTTTCCCTTTCGAGAAGGCAGCTCCCAGAAGCTCGTTTTGTGCCCTCTCTGAGATGGGCCCTAGGTGGGTCCCTCCCTAGCAGTCGGAGGGTGGGGTGCTGGGGCCAGTGCACACAAGGCCTTTTCAGACCCCATCCGCCTTCTCCCTGAAGGAGAGCACGTTTGGAGGTGGTTTCCAGCTCCGGTGACCCTCAGCCAAGCACCGGCGCACAGGGAACGAGAGGCAGCCCAGACCCTCCTCGGCCGAAGGGCGAGCACAGGCCTAGGGGCGAAACCGGCAAGCGCTGCTTTGCTGAGCAAACACGCACTGGGGCTGAGCTTGCTTTCCCGAGCAGAGTTTCCCTTTCGAGAAGGCAGCTCCCAGAAGCTCGTTTTGTGCCCTCTCTGAGATGGGCCCTAGGTGGGTCCCTCCCTCGCAGGCGGAGGGTGGGGTGCTGGGGCCAGTGCACACAAGGCCTTTTCAGACCCCATCCGCCTTCTCCCTGAAGGAGAGCACGTTTGGAGGTGGTTTCCAGCTCCGGTGACCCTCAGACAAGCAGCGGCGCACAGGGAACAAGAGGCAGCCCAGACCCTCCTCGGCCGAAGGGAGAGCACAGGCCTAGGGGCGAAACCGGCAAGCGCTGCTTTGCTGAGCACACACGCACTGGGGTGAGCTTGCTTTCCCGAGGAGAGTTTCCCTTTCGAGAAGGCAGCTCCCAGAAGCTCGTTTTGTGCCCTTTCTGAGATGGGCCCTAGGTGGGTCCCTCCCTAGCAGGTGGAGGGTGGGGTGCTGGGGCCAGTGCACACAAGGCCTTTTCAGACCCCATCCGCCTTCTCCCTGAAGGAGAGCACGTTTGGAGGTGGTTTCCAGCTCCGGTGACCCTCAGCCAAGCAGCGGCGCACAGGGAACGAGAGGCAGCCCAGACCCTCCTCGGCCGAAGGGCGAGCACAGGCCTAGGGGCGAAACCGGCAAGCGCTGCTTTGCTGAGCAAACACGCACTGGGGCTGAGCTTGCTTTCCCGAGGAGAGTTTCCCTTTCGAGAAGGCAGCTCCCAGAAGCTCGTTTTGTGCCCTTTCTGAGATGGGCCCTAGGTGGGTCCCTCCCGAGCAGGCGGAGGGTGGGGTGCTGGGGCCAGTGCACACAAGGCCTTTTCAGACCCCATCCGCCTTCTCCCTGAAGGAGAGCACGTTTGGAGGTGGTTTCCAGCTCCGGTGACCCTCGGCCAAGCACCGGTGCACAGGGAGCGTGAGGCAGCCCAGACCCTCCTAGGCCGAAGGGCGAGCACAGGCCTAAGGGCGAAACCGGCAAGCGCTGCTTTGCTGAGCAAACACGCACTGGGGCTGAGCTTGCTTTCCCGAGGAGAGTTTCCCTTTCGAGAAGGCAGCTCCCAGAAGCTCGTTTTGTGCCCTTTCTGAGATGGGCCCTAGGTGGGTCCCTCCCTCGCAGGCGAAGGGTGGGGTGCTGGGGCCAGTGCACACAAGGCCTTTTCAGACCCCATCCGCCTTCTCCCTGAAGGAGAGCACGTTTGGAGGTGGTTTCCAGCTCCGGTGACCCTCGGCCAAGCACCGGCGCACAGGGAGCGGGAGGCAGCCCAGACCCTCCTAGGCCGAAGGGCGAGCACAGGCCTAGGGGCAAAACCGGCAAGCGCTGCTTTGCTGAGCACACACGCACTGGGGCTGAGCTTGCTTTCCCGAGGAGAGTTTCCCTTTCGAGAAGGCAGCTCCCAGAAGCTCGTTTTGTGCCCTTTCTGAGATGGGCCCTAGGTGGGTCCCTCCCTAGCAGGCGAAGGGTGGGGTGCTGGGGCCAGTGCACACAAGGCCTTTGCAGACCCCATCCGCCTTCTCCCTGAAGGAGAGCACGTTTGGAGGTGGTTTCCAGCTCCGGTGACAATCAGCTAAGCAGCGGCGCACAGGGAACGAGAGGCAGCCCAGACCCTCCTAGGCCGAAGGGCGAGCACAGGCCTAGGGGCGAAACCGGCAAGCGCTGCTTTGCTGAGCAAACACGCACTGGGGCTGAGCTTGCTTTCCCGAGGAGAGTTTCCCTTTCGAGAAGGCAGCTCCCAGAAGCTCGTTTTGTGCCCTCTCTGAGATGGGCCCTAGGTGGGTCCCTCCCTCGCAGGCGGAGGGTGGGGTGCTGGGGCCAGTGCACACAAGGCCTTTTCAGACCCCATCCGCCTTCTCCCTGAAGGAGAGCACGTTTGGAGGTGGTTTCCAGCTCCGGTGACCCTCAGCCAAGCAGCGGCGCACAGGGAACGAGAGGCAGCCCAGACCCTCCTCGGCCGAAGGGAGAGCACAGGCCTAGGGGCGAAACCGGCAAGCGCTGCTTTGCTGAGCAAACACGCACTGGGGCTGAGCTTGCTTTCCCGAGGAGAGTTTCCCTTTCGAGAAGGCAGCTCCCAGAAGCTCGTTTTGTGCCCTTTCTGAGATGGGCCCTAGGTGGGTCCCTCCCTAGCAGGCGAAGGGTGGGGTGCTGGGGCCAGTGCACACAAGGCCTTTGCAGACCCCATCCGCCTTCTCCCTGAAGGAGAGCACGTTTGGAGGTGGTTTCCAGCTCCGGTGATCCTCGGCCAAGCACCGGCGCACAGGGAGCGGGAGGCAGCCCAGACCCTCCTAGGCCGAAGGGCGAGCACAGGCCTAGGGGCGAAACCGGCAAGCGCTGCTTTGCTGAGCACACACGCACTGGGGCTGAGCTTGCTTTCCCGAGGAGAGTTTCCCTTTCGAGAAGGCAGCTCCCAGAAGCTCGTTTTGTGCCCTCTCTGAGATGGGCCCTAGGTGGGTCCCTCCCTAGCAGTCGGAGGGTGGGGTGCTGGGGCCAGTGCACACAAGGCCTTTTCAGACCCCATCCGCCTTCTCCCTGAAGGAGAGCACGTTTGGAGGTGGTTTCCAGCTCCGGTGACCCTCAGCCAAGCACCGGCGCACAGGGAACGAGAGGCAGCCCAGACCCTCCTCGGCCGAAGGGCGAGCACAGGCCTAGGGGCGAAACCGGCAAGCGCTGCTTTGCTGAGCAAACACGCACTGGGGCTGAGCTTGCTTTCCCGAGCAGAGTTTCCCTTTCGAGAAGGCAGCTCCCAGAAGCTCGTTTTGTGCCCTCTCTGAGATGGGCCCTAGGTGGGTCCCTCCCTCGCAGGCGGAGGGTGGGGTGCTGGGGCCAGTGCACACAAGGCCTTTTCAGACCCCATCCGCCTTCTCCCTGAAGGAGAGCACGTTTGGAGGTGGTTTCCAGCTCCGGTGACCCTCAGACAAGCAGCGGCGCACAGGGAACAAGAGGCAGCCCAGACCCTCCTCGGCCGAAGGGAGAGCACAGGCCTAGGGGCGAAACCGGCAAGCGCTGCTTTGCTGAGCACAAACGCACTGGGGCTGAGCTTGCTTTCCCGAGGAGAGTTTCCCTTTCGTGAAGGCAGCTCCCAGAAGCTCGTTTTGTGCCCTTTCTGAGATGGGCCCTAGGTGGGTCCCTCCCTAGCAGGCGAAGGGTGGGGTGCTGGGGCCAGTGCACACAAGGCCTTTGCAGACCCCATCCACCTTCTCCCTGAAGGAGAGCACGTTTGGAGGTGGTTTCCAGCTCCGGTGACCCTCGGCCAAGCACCGGCGCACAGGGAGCGGGAGGCAGCCCAGACCCTCCTCGGGCGAAGGGCGAGCACAGGCCTAGGGGCGAAACCGGCAAGCGCTGCTTTGCTGAGCACACACGCACTGGGGCTGAGCTTGCTTTCCCGAGGAGAGTTTCCCTCTCGAGAAGGCAGCTCCCAGAAGCTCGTTTTGTGCCCTTTCTGAGATGGGCCCTAGGTGGGTCCCTCCCTAGCAGGCGAAGGGTGGGGTGCTGGGGCCAGTGCACACAAGGCCTTTTCAGACCCCATCCGCCTTCTCCCTGAAGGAGAGCACGTTTGGAGGTGGTTTCCAGCTCCGGTGACCCTCGGCCAAGCACCGGCGCACAGGGAGCGGGAGGCAGCCCAGACCCTCCTGGGCCAAAGGGCGAGCACAGGCCTAGGGGCAAAACCGGCAAGCGCTGCTTTGCTGAGCAAACACGCACTGGGGCTGAGCTTGCTTTCCCGAGGAGAGTTTCCCTTTCGAGAAGGCCGCTCCCAGAAGCTCGTTTTGTGCCCTTTCTGAGATGGGCCCTAGGTAGGTTCCTCTCTAGCAGGCGAAGGGTGGGGTGCTGGGGCCAGTGCACACAAGGCCTTTTCAGACCCCATCCGCCTTCTCCCTGAAGGAGAGCACGTTTGGAGGTGGTTTCCAGCTCTGGTGACACTCGGACAAGCAGCGGCGCACAGGGAACAAGAGGCAGCCCAGACCGTCCTAGGCCGAATGTTGAGCACAGGCCTAGGGGCGAAACCGGCAAGCGCTGCTTTGCTGAGCACACACGCACTGGGGCTGAGCTTGCTTTCCCGAGGAGAGTTTCCCTTTCGAGAAGGCAGCTCCCAGAAGCTCGTTTTGTGCCCTTTCTGAGATGGGCCCTAGGTGGGTCCCTCCCGAGCAGGCGAAGGGTGGGGTGCTGGGGCCAGTGCACACAAGGCCTTTTCAGACCCCATCCGCCTTCTCCCTGAATGAGAGCACGTTTGGAGGTGGTTTCCAGCTCCGGTGACCCTCGGCCAAGCACCGGCGCACAGGGAGCGGGAGGCAGCCCAGACCCTCCTCGGGCGAAGGGCGAGCACAGGCCTAGGGGCGAAACCGGCAAGCGCTGCTTTGCTGAGCACACACGCACTGGGGCTGAGCTTGCTTTCCCGAGGAGAGTTTCCCTTTCGAGAAGGCAGCTCCCAGAAGCTCGTTTTGTGCCCTCTCTGAGATGGGCCCTAGGTGGGTCCCTCCCGAGCAGGCGGAGGGTGGGGTGCTGGGGCCAGTGCACACAAGGCCTTTTCAGACCCCATCCGCCTTCTCCCTGAAGGAGAGCACGTTTGGAGGTGGTTTCCAGCTCTGGTGACCCTCAGCCAAGCACCGGCGCCCAGGGAACGAGAGGCAGCCCAGACCCTCCTAGGCCGAAGGGCGAGCACAGGCCTAGGGGCGAAACCGGCAAGCGCTGCTTTGCTGAGCACACACGCACTGGGGTGAGCTTGCTTTCCCGAGGAGAGTTTCCCTTTCGAGAAGGCAGCTCCCAGAAGCTCGTTTTGTGCCCTTTCTGAGATGGGCCCTAGGTGGGTCCCTCCCTAGCAGGTGGAGGGTGGGGTGCTGGGGCCAGTGCACACAAGGCCTTTTCAGACCCCATCCGCCTTCTCCCTGAAGGAGAGCACGTTTGGAGGTGGTTTCCAGCTCCGGTGACCCTCAGCCAAGCAGCGGCGCACAGGGAACGAGAGGCAGCCCAGACCCTCCTCGGCCGAAGGGCGAGCACAGGCCTAGGGGCGAAACCGGCAAGCGCTGCTTTGCTGAGCAAACACGCACTGGGGCTGAGCTTGCTTTCCCGAGGAGAGTTTCCCTTTCGAGAAGGCAGCTCCCAGAAGCTCGTTTTGTGCCCTTTCTGAGATGGGCCCTAGGTGGGTCCCTCCCGAGCAGGCGGAGGGTGGGGTGCTGGGGCCAGTGCACACAAGGCCTTTTCAGACCCCATCCGCCTTCTCCCTGAAGGAGAGCACGTTTGGAGGTGGTTTCCAGCTCCGGTGACCCTCGGCCAAGCACCGGTGCACAGGGAGCGTGAGGCAGCCCAGACCCTCCTAGGCCGAAGGGCGAGCACAGGCCTAGGGGCGAAACCGGCAAGCGCTGCTTTGCTGAGCAAACACGCACTGGGGCTGAGCTTGCTTTCCCGAGGAGAGTTTCCCTTTCGAGAAGGCAGCTCCCAGAAGCTCGTTTTGTGCCCTTTCTGAGATGGGCCCTAGGTGGGTCCCTCCCTCGCAGGCGAAGGGTGGGGTGCTGGGGCCAGTGCACACAAGGCCTTTTCAGACCCCATCCGCCTTCTCCCTGAAGGAGAGCACGTTTGGAGGTGGTTTCCAGCTCCGGTGACCCTCGGCCAAGCACCGGCGCACAGGGAGCGGGAGGCAGCCCAGACCCTCCTAGGCCGAAGGGCGAGCACAGGCCTAGGGGCAAAACCGGCAAGCGCTGCTTTGCTGAGCACACACGCACTGGGGCTGAGCTTGCTTTCCCGAGGAGAGTTTCCCTTTCGAGAAGGCAGCTCCCAGAAGCTCGTTTTGTGCCCTTTCTGAGATGGGCCCTAGGTGGGTCCCTCCCTAGCAGGCGAAGGGTGGGGTGCTGGGGCCAGTGCACACAAGGCCTTTGCAGACCCCATCCGCCTTCTCCCTGAAGGAGAGCACGTTTGGAGGTGGTTTCCAGCTCCGGTGACAATCAGCTAAGCAGCGGCGCACAGGGAACGAGAGGCAGCCCAGACCCTCCTAGGCCGAAGGGCGAGCACAGGCCTAGGGGCGAAACCGGCAAGCGCTGCTTTGCTGAGCAAACACGCACTGGGGCTGAGCTTGCTTTCCCGAGGAGAGTTTCCCTTTCGAGAAGGCAGCTCCCAGAAGCTCGTTTTGTGCCCTCTCTGAGATGGGCCCTAGGTGGGTCCCTCCCTCGCAGGCGGAGGGTGGGGTGCTGGGGCCAGTGCACACAAGGCCTTTTCAGACCCCATCCGCCTTCTCCCTGAAGGAGAGCACGTTTGGAGGTGGTTTCCAGCTCCGGTGACCCTCAGCCAAGCAGCGGCGCACAGGGAACGAGAGGCAGCCCAGACCCTCCTCGGCCGAAGGGAGAGCACAGGCCTAGGGGCGAAACCGGCAAGCGCTGCTTTGCTGAGCAAACACGCACTGGGGCTGAGCTTGCTTTCCCGAGGAGAGTTTCCCTTTCGAGAAGGCAGCTCCCAGAAGCTCGTTTTGTGCCCTTTCTGAGATGGGCCCTAGGTGGGTCCCTCCCTAGCAGGCGAAGGGTGGGGTGCTGGGGCCAGTGCACACAAGGCCTTTGCAGACCCCATCCGCCTTCTCCCTGAAGGAGAGCACGTTTGGAGGTGGTTTCCAGCTCCGGTGATCCTCGGCCAAGCACCGGCGCACAGGGAGCGGGAGGCAGCCCAGACCCTCCTAGGCCGAAGGGCGAGCACAGGCCTAGGGGCGAAACCGGCAAGCGCTGCTTTGCTGAGCACACACGCACTGGGGCTGAGCTTGCTTTCCCGAGGAGAGTTTCCCTTTCGAGAAGGCAGCTCCCAGAAGCTCGTTTTGTGCCCTCTCTGAGATGGGCCCTAGGTGGGTCCCTCCCTAGCAGTCGGAGGGTGGGGTGCTGGGGCCAGTGCACACAAGGCCTTTTCAGACCCCATCCGCCTTCTCCCTGAAGGAGAGCACGTTTGGAGGTGGTTTCCAGCTCCGGTGACCCTCAGCCAAGCACCGGCGCACAGGGAACGAGAGGCAGCCCAGACCCTCCTCGGCCGAAGGGCGAGCACAGGCCTAGGGGCGAAACCGGCAAGCGCTGCTTTGCTGAGCAAACACGCACTGGGGCTGAGCTTGCTTTCCCGAGCAGAGTTTCCCTTTCGAGAAGGCAGCTCCCAGAAGCTCGTTTTGTGCCCTCTCTGAGATGGGCCCTAGGTGGGTCCCTCCCTCGCAGGCGGAGGGTGGGGTGCTGGGGCCAGTGCACACAAGGCCTTTTCAGACCCCATCCGCCTTCTCCCTGAAGGAGAGCACGTTTGGAGGTGGTTTCCAGCTCCGGTGACCCTCAGACAAGCAGCGGCGCACAGGGAACAAGAGGCAGCCCAGACCCTCCTCGGCCGAAGGGAGAGCACAGGCCTAGGGGCGAAACCGGCAAGCGCTGCTTTGCTGAGCACAAACGCACTGGGGCTGAGCTTGCTTTCCCGAGGAGAGTTTCCCTTTCGTGAAGGCAGCTCCCAGAAGCTCGTTTTGTGCCCTTTCTGAGATGGGCCCTAGGTGGGTCCCTCCCTAGCAGGCGAAGGGTGGGGTGCTGGGGCCAGTGCACACAAGGCCTTTGCAGACCCCATCCACCTTCTCCCTGAAGGAGAGCACGTTTGGAGGTGGTTTCCAGCTCCGGTGATCCTCTGCCAAGCACCGGCGCACAGGGAGCGGGAGGCAGCCCAGACCCTCCTAGGCCGAAGGGCGAGCACAGGCCTAGGGGCGAAACCGGCAAGCGCTGCTTTGCTGAGCACACACGCACTGGGGCTGAGCTTGCTTTCCCGAGGAGAGTTTCCCTTTCGAGAAGGCAGCTCCCAGAAGCTCGTTTTGTGCCCTTTCTGAGATGGGCCCTAGGTGGGTCCCTCCCGAGCAGGCGAAGGGTGGGGTGCTGGGGCCAGTGCACACAAGGCCTTTGCAGACCCCATCCGCCTTCTCCCTGAAGGAGAGCACGTTTGGAGGTGGTTTCCAGCTCCGGTGACCCTCGGCCAAGCACCGGCGCACAGGGAGCGGGAGGCAGCCCAGACCCTCCTAGGCCGAAGGGCGAGCACAGGCCTAGGGGCGAAACCGGCAAGCGCTGCTTTGCTGAGCAAACACGCAATGGGGCTGAGCTGCTTTCCCGAGGAGAGTTTCCCTTTCGAGAAGGCAGCTCCCAGAAGCTCGTTTTGTGTCCTCTCTGAGATGGGCCCTAGGTGGGTCCCTCCCTCGCAGGCGGAGGGTGGGGTGCTGGGGCCAGTGCACACAAGGCCTTTTCAGACCCCATCCGCCTTCTCCCTGAAGGAGAGCACGTTTGGAGGTGGTTTCCAGCTCCGGTGACCCTCAGCCTAGCAGCGGCGCACAGGGAACGAGAGGCAGCCCAGACCCTCCTCGGCCGAAGGGCGAGCACAGGCCTAGGGGCGAAACCGGCAAGCGCTGCTTTGCTGAGCAAACACGCACTGGGGCTGAGCTTGCTTTCCCGAGGAGAGTTTCCCTTTCGAGAAGGCAGCTCCCAGAAGCTCGTTTTGTGCCCTTTCTGAGATGGGCCCTAGGTGGGTCCCTCCCTAGCAGGCGAAGGGTGGGGTGCTGGCTGGGGCCAGTGCACACAAGGCCTTTGCAGACCCCATCCGCCTTCTCCCTGAAGGAGAGCACGTTTGGAGGTGGTTTCCAGCTCCGGTGACCCTCGGCCAAGCACCGGCGCACAGGGAGCGGGAGGCAGCCCAGACCCTCCTAGGCCGAAGGGCGAGCACAGGCCTAGGGGCGAAACCGGCAAGCGCTGCTTTGCTGAGCACACACGCACTGGGGCTGAGCTTGCTTTCCCGAGGAGAGTTTCCCTTTCGAGAAGGCAGCTCCCAGAAGCTCGTTTTGTGCCCTCTCTGAGATGGGCCCTAGGTGGGTCCCTCCCTCGCAGGCGGAGGGTGGGGTGCTGGGGCCAGTGCACACAAGGCCTTTTCAGACCCCATCCGCCTTCTCCCTGAAGGAGAGCACGTTTGGAGGTGGTTTCCAGCTCCGGTGACCCTCAGCCAAGCACCTGCGCACAGGGAGCGGGAGGCAGCCCAGACCCTCCTCGGCCGAAGGGCGAGCACAGGCCTAGGGGCGAAACCGGCAAGCGCTGCTTTGCTGAGCAAACACGCACTGGGGCTGAGCTTGCTTTCCCGAGCAGAGTTTCCCTTTCGAGAAGGCAGCTCCCAGAAGCTCGTTTTGTGCCCTCTCTGAGATGGGCCCTAGGTGGGTCCCTCCCTCGCAGGCGGAGGGTGGGGTGCTGGGGCCAGTGCACACAAGGCCTTTTCAGACCCCATCCGCCTTCTCCCTGAAGGAGAGCACGTTTGGAGGTGGTTTCCAGCTCCGGTGACCCTCAGACAAGCAGCGGCGCACAGGGAACAAGAGGCAGCCCAGACCCTCCTCGGCCGAAGGGAGAGCACAGGCCTAGGGGCGAAACCGGCAAGCGCTGCTTTGCTGAGCACACACGCACTGGGGCTGAGCTTGCTTTCCCGAGGAGAGTTTCCCTTTCGTGAAGGCAGCTCCCAGAAGCTCGTTTTGTGCCCTTTCTGAGATGGGCCCTAGGTGGGTCCCTCCCTCGCAGGCGAAGGGTGGGGTGCTGGGGCCAGTGCACACAAGGCCTTTGCAGACCCCATCCGCCTTCTCCCTGAAGGAGAGCACGTTTGGAGGTGGTTTCCAGCTCCGGTGACCCTCGGCCAAGCACCGGCGCACAGGGAGCGGGAGGCAGCCCAGACCCTCCTAGGCCGAAGGGCGAGCACAGGCCTAGGGGCGAAACCGGCAAGCGCTGCTTTGCTGAGCACACACGCACTGGGGCTGAGCTTGCTTTCCCGAGCAGAGTTTCCCTTTCGAGAAGGCAGCTCCCAGAAGCTCGTTTTGTGCCCTCTCTGAGATGGGCCCTAGGTGGGTCCCTCCCTCGCAGGCGGAGGGTGGGGTGCTGGGGCCAGTGCACACAAGGCCTTTGCAGACCCCATCCGCCTTCTCCCTGAATTAGAGCACGTTTGGAGGTGGTTTCCAGCTCCGGTGACCCTCGGCCAAGCACCGGCGCACAGGGAGCGGGAGGCAGCCCAGACCCTCCTAGGCCGAAGGGCGAGCACAGGCCTAGGGGTGAAACCGGCAAGCGCTGCTTTGCTGAGCAAACACGCACTGGTGCTGAGCTTGCTTTCCCGAGGAGAGTTTCCCTTTCGAGAAGGCAGCTCCCAGAAGCTCGTTTTGTGCCCTTTCTGAGATGGGCCCTAGGTGGGTCCCTCCCTCGCAGGCGGAGGGTGGGGTGCTGGGGCCAGTGCACACAAGGCCTGTTCAGACCCCATCCGCCTTCTCCCTGAAGGAGAGCACGTTTGCAGGTGGTTTCCAGCTCCGGTGACCCTCGGCCAAGCAGCGGCGCACAGGGAACGAGAGGCAGCACAGACCCTCCTAGGCCGAAGGGCGAGCACAGGCCTAGGGGCGAAACCGGCAAGCGCTGCTTTGCTGAGCAAACACGCACTGGGGCTGAGCTTGCTTTCCCGAGGAGAGTTTCCCTTTCGAGAAGGCAGCTCCCAGAAGCTCGTTTTGTGCCCTTTCTGAGATGGGCCCTAGGTGGGTCCCTCCCGAGCAGGCGGAGGGTGGGGTGCTGGGACCAGTGCACACAAGGCCTTTTCAGACCCCATCCGCCTTCTCCCTGAAGGAGAGCACGTTTGGAGGTGGTTTCCAGCTCCGGTGACCCTCGGCCAAGCACCGGTGCACAGGGAGCGTGAGGCAGCCCAGACCCTCCTAGGCCGAAGGGCGAGCACAGGCCTAGGGGCGAAACCGGCAAGCGCTGCTTTGCTGAGCAAACACGCACTGGGGCTGAGCTTGCTTTCCCGAGGAGAGTTTCCCTTTCGAGAAGGCAGCTCCCAGAAGCTCGTTTTGTGCCCTTTCTGAGATGGGCCCTAGGTGGGTCCCTCCCTCGCAGGCGGAGGGTGGGGTGCTGGGGCCAGTGCACACAAGGCCTTTGCAGACCCCATCCGCCTTCTCCCTGAAGGAGAGCACGTTTGGAGGTGGTTTCCAGCTCCGGTGACCCTCGGCCAAGCACCGGCGCACAGGGAGCGGGAGGCAGCCCAGACCCTCCTAGGCCGAAGGGCGAGCACAGGCCTAGGGGCGAAACCGGCAAGCGCTGCTTTGCTGAGCAAACACGCACTGGGGCTGAGCTTGCTTTCCCGAGGAGAGTTTCCCTTTCGAGAAGGCAGCTCCCAGAAGCTCGTTTTGTGCCCTCTCTGAGATGGGCCCTAGGTGGGTCCCTCCCTCGCAGGCGGAGGGTGGGGTGCTGGGGCCAGTGCACACAAGGCCTTTTCAGACCCCATCCGCCTTCTCCCTGAAGGAGAGCACGTTTGGAGGTGGTTTCCAGCTCCGGTGACCCTCGGCCAAGCACCGGCGCACAGGGAGCGGGAGGCAGCCCAGACCCTCCTAGGCCGAAGGGCGAGCACAGGCCTAGGGGCAAAACCGGCAAGCGCTGCTTTGCTGAGCAAACACGCACTGGGGCTGAGCTTGCTTTCCCGAGGAGAGTTTCCCTTTCGAGAAGGCAGCTCCCAGAAGCTCGTTTTGTGCCCTCTCTGAGATGGGCCCTAGGTGGGTCCCTCCCTAGCAGGCGAAGGGTGGGGTGCTGGGGCCAGTGCACACAAGGCCTTTGCAGACCCCATCCGCCTTCTCCCTGAAGGAGAGCACGTTTGGAGGTGGTTTCCAGCTCCGGTGACAATCAGCTAAGCAGCGGCGCACAGGGAACGAGAGGCAGCCCAGACCCTCCTAGGCCGAAGGGCGAGCACAGGCCTAGGGGCGAAACCGGCAAGCGCTGCTTTGCTGAGCAAACACGCACTGGGGCTGAGCTTGCTTTCCCGAGGAGAGTTTCCCTTTCGAGAAGGCAGCTCCCAGAAGCTCGTTTTGTGCCCTCTCTGAGATGGGCCCTAGGTGGGTCCCTCCCTCGCAGGCGGAGGGTGGGGTGCTGGGGCCAGTGCACACAAGGCCTTTTCAGACCCCATCCGCCTTCTCCCTGAAGGAGAGCACGTTTGGAGGTGGTTTCCAGCTCCGGTGACCCTCAGCCAAGCAGCGGCGCACAGGGAACGAGAGGCAGCCCAGACCCTCCTCGGCCGAAGGGAGAGCACAGGCCTAGGGGCGAAACCGGCAAGCGCTGCTTTGCTGAGCAAACACGCACTGGGGCTGAGCTTGCTTTCCCGAGGAGAGTTTCCCTTTCGAGAAGGCAGCTCCCAGAAGCTCGTTTTGTGCCCTTTCTGAGATGGGCCCTAGGTGGGTCCCTCCCTAGCAGGCGAAGGGTGGGGTGCTGGGGCCAGTGCACACAAGGCCTTTGCAGACCCCATCCGCCTTCTCCCTGAAGGAGAGCACGTTTGGAGGTGGTTTCCAGCTCCGGTGATCCTCGGCCAAGCACCGGCGCACAGGGAGCGGGAGGCAGCCCAGACCCTCCTAGGCCGAAGGGCGAGCACAGGCCTAGGGGCGAAACCGGCAAGCGCTGCTTTGCTGAGCACACACGCACTGGGGCTGAGCTTGCTTTCCCGAGGAGAGTTTCCCTTTCGAGAAGGCAGCTCCCAGAAGCTCGTTTTGTGCCCTCTCTGAGATGGGCCCTAGGTGGGTCCCTCCCTAGCAGTCGGAGGGTGGGGTGCTGGGGCCAGTGCACACAAGGCCTTTTCAGACCCCATCCGCCTTCTCCCTGAAGGAGAGCACGTTTGGAGGTGGTTTCCAGCTCCGGTGACCCTCAGCCAAGCACCGGCGCACAGGGAACGAGAGGCAGCCCAGACCCTCCTCGGCCGAAGGGCGAGCACAGGCCTAGGGGCGAAACCGGCAAGCGCTGCTTTGCTGAGCAAACACGCACTGGGGCTGAGCTTGCTTTCCCGAGCAGAGTTTCCCTTTCGAGAAGGCAGCTCCCAGAAGCTCGTTTTGTGCCCTCTCTGAGATGGGCCCTAGGTGGGTCCCTCCCTCGCAGGCGGAGGGTGGGGTGCTGGGGCCAGTGCACACAAGGCCTTTTCAGACCCCATCCGCCTTCTCCCTGAAGGAGAGCACGTTTGGAGGTGGTTTCCAGCTCCGGTGACCCTCAGACAAGCAGCGGCGCACAGGGAACAAGAGGCAGCCCAGACCCTCCTCGGCCGAAGGGAGAGCACAGGCCTAGGGGCGAAACCGGCAAGCGCTGCTTTGCTGAGCACAAACGCACTGGGGCTGAGCTTGCTTTCCCGAGGAGAGTTTCCCTTTCGTGAAGGCAGCTCCCAGAAGCTCGTTTTGTGCCCTTTCTGAGATGGGCCCTAGGTGGGTCCCTCCCTAGCAGGCGAAGGGTGGGGTGCTGGGGCCAGTGCACACAAGGCCTTTGCAGACCCCATCCACCTTCTCCCTGAAGGAGAGCACGTTTGGAGGTGGTTTCCAGCTCCGGTGATCCTCTGCCAAGCACCGGCGCACAGGGAGCGGGAGGCAGCCCAGACCCTCCTAGGCCGAAGGGCGAGCACAGGCCTAGGGGCGAAACCGGCAAGCGCTGCTTTGCTGAGCACACACGCACTGGGGCTGAGCTTGCTTTCCCGAGGAGAGTTTCCCTTTCGAGAAGGCAGCTCCCAGAAGCTCGTTTTGTGCCCTTTCTGAGATGGGCCCTAGGTGGGTCCCTCCCGAGCAGGCGAAGGGTGGGGTGCTGGGGCCAGTGCACACAAGGCCTTTGCAGACCCCATCCGCCTTCTCCCTGAAGGAGAGCACGTTTGGAGGTGGTTTCCAGCTCCGGTGACCCTCGGCCAAGCACCGGCGCACAGGGAGCGGGAGGCAGCCCAGACCCTCCTAGGCCGAAGGGCGAGCACAGGCCTAGGGGCGAAACCGGCAAGCGCTGCTTTGCTGAGCAAACACGCAATGGGGCTGAGCTGCTTTCCCGAGGAGAGTTTCCCTTTCGAGAAGGCAGCTCCCAGAAGCTCGTTTTGTGTCCTCTCTGAGATGGGCCCTAGGTGGGTCCCTCCCTCGCAGGCGGAGGGTGGGGTGCTGGGGCCAGTGCACACAAGGCCTTTTCAGACCCCATCCGCCTTCTCCCTGAAGGAGAGCACGTTTGGAGGTGGTTTCCAGCTCCGGTGACCCTCAGCCTAGCAGCGGCGCACAGGGAACGAGAGGCAGCCCAGACCCTCCTCGGCCGAAGGGCGAGCACAGGCCTAGGGGCGAAACCGGCAAGCGCTGCTTTGCTGAGCAAACACGCACTGGGGCTGAGCTTGCTTTCCCGAGGAGAGTTTCCCTTTCGAGAAGGCAGCTCCCAGAAGCTCGTTTTGTGCCCTTTCTGAGATGGGCCCTAGGTGGGTCCCTCCCTAGCAGGCGAAGGGTGGGGTGCTGGCTGGGGCCAGTGCACACAAGGCCTTTGCAGACCCCATCCGCCTTCTCCCTGAAGGAGAGCACGTTTGGAGGTGGTTTCCAGCTCCGGTGACCCTCGGCCAAGCACCGGCGCACAGGGAGCGGGAGGCAGCCCAGACCCTCCTAGGCCGAAGGGCGAGCACAGGCCTAGGGGCGAAACCGGCAAGCGCTGCTTTGCTGAGCACACACGCACTGGGGCTGAGCTTGCTTTCCCGAGGAGAGTTTCCCTTTCGAGAAGGCAGCTCCCAGAAGCTCGTTTTGTGCCCTCTCTGAGATGGGCCCTAGGTGGGTCCCTCCCTCGCAGGCGGAGGGTGGGGTGCTGGGGCCAGTGCACACAAGGCCTTTTCAGACCCCATCCGCCTTCTCCCTGAAGGAGAGCACGTTTGGAGGTGGTTTCCAGCTCCGGTGACCCTCAGCCAAGCACCTGCGCACAGGGAGCGGGAGGCAGCCCAGACCCTCCTCGGCCGAAGGGCGAGCACAGGCCTAGGGGCGAAACCGGCAAGCGCTGCTTTGCTGAGCAAACACGCACTGGGGCTGAGCTTGCTTTCCCGAGCAGAGTTTCCCTTTCGAGAAGGCAGCTCCCAGAAGCTCGTTTTGTGCCCTCTCTGAGATGGGCCCTAGGTGGGTCCCTCCCTCGCAGGCGGAGGGTGGGGTGCTGGGGCCAGTGCACACAAGGCCTTTTCAGACCCCATCCGCCTTCTCCCTGAAGGAGAGCACGTTTGGAGGTGGTTTCCAGCTCCGGTGACCCTCAGACAAGCAGCGGCGCACAGGGAACAAGAGGCAGCCCAGACCCTCCTCGGCCGAAGGGAGAGCACAGGCCTAGGGGCGAAACCGGCAAGCGCTGCTTTGCTGAGCACACACGCACTGGGGCTGAGCTTGCTTTCCCGAGGAGAGTTTCCCTTTCGTGAAGGCAGCTCCCAGAAGCTCGTTTTGTGCCCTTTCTGAGATGGGCCCTAGGTGGGTCCCTCCCTCGCAGGCGAAGGGTGGGGTGCTGGGGCCAGTGCACACAAGGCCTTTGCAGACCCCATCCGCCTTCTCCCTGAAGGAGAGCACGTTTGGAGGTGGTTTCCAGCTCCGGTGACCCTCGGCCAAGGACCGGCGCACAGGGAGCGGGAGGCAGCCCAGACCCTCCTAGGCCGAAGGGCGAGCACAGGCCTAGGGGCGAAACCGGCAAGCGCTGCTTTGCTGAGCACACACGCACTGGGGCTGAGCTTGCTTTCCCGAGCAGAGTTTCCCTTTCGAGAAGGCAGCTCCCAGAAGCTCGTTTTGTGCCCTCTCTGAGATGGGCCCTAGGTGGGTCCCTCCCTCGCAGGCGGAGGGTGGGGTGCTGGGGCCAGTGCACACAAGGCCTTTGCAGACCCCATCCGCCTTCTCCCTGAATTAGAGCACGTTTGGAGGTGGTTTCCAGCTCCGGTGACCCTCGGCCAAGCACCGGCGCACAGGGAGCGGGAGGCAGCCCAGACCCTCCTAGGCCGAAGGGCGAGCACAGGCCTAGGGGTGAAACCGGCAAGCGCTGCTTTGCTGAGCAAACACGCACTGGTGCTGAGCTTGCTTTCCCGAGGAGAGTTTCCCTTTCGAGAAGGCAGCTCCCAGAAGCTCGTTTTGTGCCCTTTCTGAGATGGGCCCTAGGTGGGTCCCTCCCTCGCAGGCGGAGGGTGGGGTGCTGGGGCCAGTGCACACAAGGCCTGTTCAGACCCCATCCGCCTTCTCCCTGAAGGAGAGCACGTTTGCAGGTGGTTTCCAGCTCCGGTGACCCTCGGCCAAGCAGCGGCGCACAGGGAACGAGAGGCAGCACAGACCCTCCTAGGCCGAAGGGCGAGCACAGGCCTAGGGGCGAAACCGGCAAGCGCTGCTTTGCTGAGCAAACACGCACTGGGGCTGAGCTTGCTTTCCCGAGGAGAGTTTCCCTTTCGAGAAGGCAGCTCCCAGAAGCTCGTTTTGTGCCCTTTCTGAGATGGGCCCTAGGTGGGTCCCTCCCGAGCAGGCGGAGGGTGGGGTGCTGGGACCAGTGCACACAAGGCCTTTTCAGACCCCATCCGCCTTCTCCCTGAAGGAGAGCACGTTTGGAGGTGGTTTCCAGCTCCGGTGACCCTCGGCCAAGCACCGGTGCACAGGGAGCGTGAGGCAGCCCAGACCCTCCTAGGCCGAAGGGCGAGCACAGGCCTAGGGGCGAAACCGGCAAGCGCTGCTTTGCTGAGCAAACACGCACTGGGGCTGAGCTTGCTTTCCCGAGGAGAGTTTCCCTTTCGAGAAGGCAGCTCCCAGAAGCTCGTTTTGTGCCCTTTCTGAGATGGGCCCTAGGTGGGTCCCTCCCTCGCAGGCGGAGGGTGGGGTGCTGGGGCCAGTGCACACAAGGCCTTTGCAGACCCCATCCGCCTTCTCCCTGAAGGAGAGCACGTTTGGAGGTGGTTTCCAGCTCCGGTGACCCTCGGCCAAGCACCGGCGCACAGGGAGCGGGAGGCAGCCCAGACCCTCCTAGGCCGAAGGGCGAGCACAGGCCTAGGGGCGAAACCGGCAAGCGCTGCTTTGCTGAGCACACACGCACTGGGGCTGAGCTTGCTTTCCCGAGGAGAGTTTCCCTTTCGAGAAGGCAGCTCCCAGAAGCTCGTTTTGTGCCCTCTCTGAGATGGGCCCTAGGTGGGTCGCTCCCTCACAGGCGGAGGGTGGGGTGCTGGGGCCAGTGCACACAAGGCCTTTTCAGACCCCATCCGCCTTCTCCCTGAAGGAGAGCACGTTTGGAGGTGGTTTCCAGCTCCGGTGACCCTCAGCCAAGCAGCGGCGCACAGGGAACGAGAGGCAGCCCAGACCCTCCTAGGCCGAAGGGCGAGCACAGGCCTAGGGGCGAAACCGGCAAGCGCTGCTTTGCTGAGCAAACACGCACTGGGGCTGAGCTTGCTTTCCCGAGGAGAGTTTCCCTTTCGAGAAGGCAGCTCCCAGAAGCTCGTTTTGTGCCCTCTCTGAGATGGGCCCTAGGTGGGTCCCTCCCTCGCAGGCGGAGGGTGGGGTGCTGGGGCCAGTGCACACAAGGCCTTTTCAGACCCCATCCGCCTTCTCCCTGAAGGAGAGCACGTTTGGAGGTGGTTTCCAGCTCCGGTGACCCTCAGCCAAGCAGCGGCGCACAGGGAACGAGAGGCAGCCCAGACCCTCCTCGGCCGAAGGGCGAGCACAGGCCTAGGGGCGAAACCGGCAAGCGCTGCTTTGCTGAGCAAACACGCACTGGGGCTGAGCTTGCTTTCCCGAGGAGAGTTTCCCTTTCGAGAAGGCAGCTCCCAGAAGCTCGTTTTGTGCCCTCTCTGAGATGGGCCCTAGGTGGGTCCCACCCTAGCAGGCGAAGGGTGGGGTGCTGGCTGGGGCCAGTGCACACAAGGCCTTTGCAGACCCCATCCGCCTTCTCCCTGAAGGAGAGCACGTTTGGAGGTGGTTTCCAGCTCCGGTGACCCTCGGCCAAGCACCGGCGCACAGGGAGCGGGAGGCAGCCCAGACCCTCCTAGGCCGAAGGGCGAGCACAGGCCTAGGGGCGAAACCGGCAAGCGCTGCTTTGCTGAGCACACACGCACTGGGGCTGAGCTTGCTTTCCCGAGGAGAGTTTCCCTTTCGAGAAGGCAGCTCCCAGAAGCTCGTTTTGTGCCCTCTCTGAGATGGGCCCTAGGTGGGTCCCTCCCTCGCAGGCGGAGGGTGGGGTGCTGGGGCCAGTGCACACAAGGCCTTTTCAGACCCCATCCGCCTTCTCCCTGAAGGAGAGCACGTTTGGAGGTGGTTTCCAGCTCCGGTGACCCTCAGCCAAGCACCTGCGCACAGGGAGCGGGAGGCAGCCCAGACCCTCCTCGGCCGAAGGGCGAGCACAGGCCTAGGGGCGAAACCGGCAAGGGCTGCTTTGCTGAGCAAACACGCACTGGGGCTGAGCTTGCTTTCCCGAGCAGAGTTTCCCTTTCGAGAAGGCAGCTCCCAGAAGCTCGTTTTGTGCCCTCTCTGAGATGGGCCCTAGGTGGGTCCCTCCCTCGCAGGCGGAGGGTGGGGTGCTGGGGCCAGTGCACACAAGGCCTTTTCAGACCCCATCCGCCTTCTCCCTGAAGGAGAGCACGTTTGGAGGTGGTTTCCAGCTCCGGTGACCCTCAGACAAGCAGCGGCGCACAGGGAACAAGAGGCAGCCCAGACCCTCCTCGGCCGAAGGGAGAGCACAGGCCTAGGGGCGAAACCGGCAAGCGCTGCTTTGCTGAGCACACACGCACTGGGGCTGAGCTTGCTTTCCCGAGGAGAGTTTCCCTTTCGTGAAGGCAGCTCCCAGAAGCTCGTTTTGTGCCCTTTCTGAGATGGGCCCTAGGTGGGTCCCTCCCTCGCAGGCGAAGGGTGGGGTGCTGGGGCCAGTGCACACAAGGCCTTTGCAGACCCCATCCGCCTTCTCCCTGAAGGAGAGCACGTTTGGAGGTGGTTTCCAGCTCCGGTGACCCTCGGCCAAGCACCGGCGCACAGGGAGCGGGAGGCAGCCCAGACCCTCCTAGGCCGAAGGGCGAGCACAGGCCTAGGGGCGAAACCGGCAAGCGCTGCTTTGCTGAGCACACACGCACTGGGGCTGAGCTTGCTTTCCCGAGCAGAGTTTCCCTTTCGAGAAGGCAGCTCCCAGAAGCTCGTTTTGTGCCCTCTCTGAGATGGGCCCTAGGTGGGTCCCTCCCTCGCAGGCGGAGGGTGGGGTGCTGGGGCCAGTGCACACAAGGCCTTTGCAGACCCCATCCGCCTTCTCCCTGAATTAGAGCACGTTTGGAGGTGGTTTCCAGCTCCGGTGACCCTCGGCCAAGCACCGGCGCACAGGGAGCGGGAGGCAGCCCAGACCCTCCTAGGCCGAAGGGCGAGCACAGGCCTAGGGGTGAAACCGGCAAGCGCTGCTTTGCTGAGCAAACACGCACTGGTGCTGAGCTTGCTTTCCCGAGGAGAGTTTCCCTTTCGAGAAGGCAGCTCCCAGAAGCTCGTTTTGTGCCCTTTCTGAGATGGGCCCTAGGTGGGTCCCTCCCTCGCAGGCGGAGGGTGGGGTGCTGGGGCCAGTGCACACAAGGCCTGTTCAGACCCCATCCGCCTTCTCCCTGAAGGAGAGCACGTTTGCAGGTGGTTTCCAGCTCCGGTGACCCTCGGCCAAGCAGCGGCGCACAGGGAACGAGAGGCAGCACAGACCCTCCTAGGCCGAAGGGCGAGCACAGGCCTAGGGGCGAAACCGGCAAGCGCTGCTTTGCTGAGCAAACACGCACTGGGGCTGAGCTTGCTTTCCCGAGGAGAGTTTCCCTTTCGAGAAGGCAGCTCCCAGAAGCTCGTTTTGTGCCCTTTCTGAGATGGGCCCTAGGTGGGTCCCTCCCGAGCAGGCGGAGGGTGGGGTGCTGGGACCAGTGCACACAAGGCCTTTTCAGACCCCATCCGCCTTCTCCCTGAAGGAGAGCACGTTTGGAGGTGGTTTCCAGCTCCGGTGACCCTCGGCCAAGCACCGGTGCACAGGGAGCGTGAGGCAGCCCAGACCCTCCTAGGCCGAAGGGCGAGCACAGGCCTAGGGGCGAAACCGGCAAGCGCTGCTTTGCTGAGCAAACACGCACTGGGGCTGAGCTTGCTTTCCCGAGGAGAGTTTCCCTTTCGAGAAGGCAGCTCCCAGAAGCTCGTTTTGTGCCCTTTCTGAGATGGGCCCTAGGTGGGTCCCTCCCTCGCAGGCGGAGGGTGGGGTGCTGGGGCCAGTGCACACAAGGCCTTTGCAGACCCCATCCGCCTTCTCCCTGAAGGAGAGCACGTTTGGAGGTGGTTTCCAGCTCCGGTGACCCTCGGCCAAGCACCGGCGCACAGGGAGCGGGAGGCAGCCCAGACCCTCCTAGGCCGAAGGGCGAGCACAGGCCTAGGGGCGAAACCGGCAAGCGCTGCTTTGCTGAGCACACACGCACTGGGGCTGAGCTTGCTTTCCCGAGGAGAGTTTCCCTTTTGAGAAGGCAGCTCCCAGAAGCTCGTTTTGTGCCCTCTCTGAGATGGGCCCTAGGTGGGTCGCTCCCTCACAGGCGGAGGGTGGGGTGCTGGGGCCAGTGCACACAAGGCCTTTTCAGACCCCATCCGCCTTCTCCCTGAAGGAGAGCACGTTTGGAGGTGGTTTCCAGCTCCGGTGACCCTCAGCCAAGCACCGGCGCACAGGGAACGAGAGGCAGCCCAGACCCTCCTCGGCCGAAGGGCGAGCACAGGCCTAGGGGCGAAACCGGCAAGCGCTGCTTTGCTGAGCAAACACGCACTGGGGCTGAGCTTGTTTCCCGAGCAGAGTTTCCCTTTCGAGAAGGCAGCTCCCAGAAGCTCGTTTTGTGCCCTTTCTGAGATGGGCCCTAGGTGGGTCCCTCCCTCGCAGGCGAAGGGTGGGGTGCTGGGGCCAGTGCACACAAGGCCTTTGCAGACCCCATCCGCCTTCTCCCTGAAGGAGAGCACGTTTGGAGGTGGTTTCCAGCTCCGGTGACAATCAGCTAAGCAGCGGTGCACAGGGAACGAGAGGCAGCCCAGACCCTCCTAGGCCGAAGGGCGAGCACAGGCCTAGGGGCGAAACCGGCAAGCGCTGCTTTGCTGAGCAAACACGCACTGGGGCTGAGCTTGCTTTCCCGAGGAGAGTTTCCCTTTCGAGAAGGCAGCTCCCAGAAGCTCGTTTTGTGCCCTCTCTGAGATGGGCCCTAGGTGGGTCCCTCCCTCGCAGGCGGAGGGTGGGGTGCTGGGGCCAGTGCACACAAGGCCTTTTCAGACCCCATCCGCCTTCTCCCTGAAGGAGAGCACGTTTGGAGGTGGTTTCCAGCTCCGGTGACCCTCAGCCAAGCAGCGGCGCACAGGGAACGAGAGGCAGCCCAGACCCTCCTCGGCCGAAGGGCGAGCACAGGCCTAGGGGCGAAACCGGCAAGCGCTGCTTTGCTGAGCAAACACGCACTGGGGCTGAGCTTGCTTTCCCGAGGAGAGTTTCCCTTTCGAGAAGGCAGCTCCCAGAAGCTCGTTTTGTGCCCTTTCTGAGATGGGCCCTAGGTGGGTCCCTCCCTAGCAGGCGAAGGGTGGGGTGCTGGGGCCAGTGCACACAAGGCCTTTGCAGACCCCATCCGCCTTCTCCCTGAAGGAGAGCACGTTTGGAGGTGGTTTCCAGCTCCGGTGACCCTCGGCCAAGCACCGGCGCACAGGGAGCGGGAGGCAGCCCAGACCCTCCTAGGCCGAAGGGCGAGCACAGGCCTAGGGGCGAAACCGGCAAGCGCTGCTTTGCTGAGCACACACGCACTGGGGCTGAGCTTGCTTTCCCGAGGAGAGTTTCCCTTTCGAGAAGGCAGCTCCCAGAAGCTCGTTTTGTGCCCTCTCTGAGATGGGCCCTAGGTGTGTCCCTCCCTAGCAGTTGGAGGGTGGGGTGTTGGGGCCAGTGCACACAAGGCCTTTTCAGACCCCATCCGCCTTCTCCCTGAAGGAGAGCACGTTTGAAGGTGGTTTCCAGCTCCGGTGATCCACGGCCAAGCACCGGCGCACAGGGAGCGGGAGGCAGCCCAGACCCTCCTAGGCCGAAGGGCGAGCACAGGCCTAGGGGCGAAACCGGCAAGCGCTGCTTTGCTGAGCACACACGCACTGGGGCTGAGCTTGCTTTCCCGAGGAGAGTTTCCCTTTCGAGAAGGCAGCTCCCAGAAGCTCGTTTTGTGCCCTTTCTGAGATGGGCCCTAGGTGGGTCCCTCCCGAGCAGGCGGAGTGTGGGGTGCTGGGGCCAGTGCACACAAGGCCTTTTCAGACCCCATCCGCCTTCTCCCTGAAGGAGAGCACGTTTGGAGGTGGTTTCCAGCTCCGGTGACCCTCGGCCAAGCACCGGTGCACAGGGAGCGTGAGGCAGCCCAGACCCTCCTAGGCCGAAGGGCGAGCACAGGCCTAGGGGCGAAACCGGCAAGCGCTGCTTTGCTGAGCAAACACGCACTGGGGCTGAGCTTGCTTTCCCGAGGAGAGTTTCCCTTTCCAGAAGGCAGCTCCCAGAAGCTCGTTTTGTGCCCTCTCTGAGATGGGCCCTAGGTGGGTCCCTCCCGAGCAGGCGAAGGGTGGGGTGCTGGGGCCAGTGCACACAAGGCCTTTGCAGACCCCATCCGCCTTCTCCCTGAAGGAGAGCACGTTTGGAGGTGGTTTCCAGCTCCGGTGACCCTCGGCCAAGCACCGGCGCACAGGGAGCGGGAGGCAGCCCAGACCCTCCTAGGCCGAAGGGCGAGCACAGGCCTAGGGGCGAAACCGGCAAGCGCTGCTTTGCTGAGCACACAGGCACTGGGGCTGAGCTTGCTTTCCCGAGGAGAGTTTCCCTTTCGAGAAGGCAGCTCCCAGAAGCTCGTTTTGTGCCCTTTCTGAGATGGGCCCTAGGTGGGTCCCTCCCTAGCAGGCGAAGGGTGGGGTGCTGGGGCCAGTGCACACAAGGCCTTTGCAGACCCCATCCGCCTTCTCCCTGAAGGAGAGCACGTTTGGAGGTGGTTTCCAGCTCCGGTGACAATCAGCTAAGCAGCGGCGCACAGGGAACGAGAGGCAGCCCAGACCCTCCTAGGCCGAAGGGCGAGCACAGGCCTAGGGGCGAAACCGGCAAGCGCTGCTTTGCTGAGCACACACGCACTGGGGCTGAGCTTGCTTTCCCGAGCAGAGTTTCCCTTTCGAGAAGGCAGCTCCCAGAAGCTCGTTTTGTGCCCTCTCTGAGATGGGCCCTAGGTGGGTCCCTCCCTAGCAGGCGAAGGGTGGGGTGCTGGGGCCAGTGCACACAAGGCCTTTGCAGACCCCATCCGCCTTCTCCCTGAAGGAGAGCACGTTTGGAGGTGGTTTCCAGCTCCGGTGACCCTCGGCCAAGCACCGGCGCACAGGGAGCGGGAGGCAGCCCAGACCCTCCTAGGCCGAAGGGCGAGCACAGGCCTAGGGGCGAAACCGGCAAGCGCTGCTTTGCTGAGCACACACGCACTGGGGCTGAGCTTGCTTTCCCGAGCAGAGTTTCCCTTTCGAGAAGAGAGCACCCAGAAGCTCGTTTTCTGCCCTATCTGAGATGGGCCCTAGGTGGGTCGCTCCCTCGCAGGCGGAGGGTGGGGTGCTGGGGCCAGTGCACACAAGGCCTTTGCAGACCCCATCCGCCTTCTCCCTGAAGGAGAGCACGTTTGGAGGTGGTTTCCAGCTCCGGTGACCCTCGGCCAAGCACCGGCGCACAGGGAGCGGGAGGCAGCCCAGACCCTCCTAGGCCGAACGGCGAGCACAGGCCTAGGGGCGAAACCGGCAAGCGCTGCTTTGCTGAGCAAACACGCACTGGTGCTGAGCTTGCTTTCCCGAGGAGAGTTTCCCTTTCGAGAAGGCAGCTCCCAGAAGCTCGTTTTGTGCCCTTTCTGAGATGGGCCCTAGGTGGGTCCCTCCCTCGCAGGCGGAGGGTGGGGTGCTGGGGCCAGTGCACACAAGGCCTGTTCAGACCCCATCCGCCTTCTCCCTGAAGGAGAGCACGTTTGCAGGTGGTTTCCAGCTCCGGTGACCCTCGGCCAAGCAGCGGCGCACAGGGAACGAGAGGCAGCACAGACCCTCCTAGGCCGAAGGGCGAGCACAGGCCTAGGGGCGAAACCGGCAAGCGCTGCTTTGCTGAGCAAACACGCACTGGGGCTGAGCTTGCTTTCCCGAGGAGAGTTTCCCTTTCGAGAAGGCAGCTCCCAGAAGCTCGTTTTGTGCCCTTTCTGAGATGGGCCCTAGGTGGGTCCCTCCCGAGCAGGCGGAGGGTGGGGGTGCTGGGACCAGTGCACACAAGGCCTTTTCAGACCCCATCCGCCTTCTCCCTGAAGGAGAGCACGTTTGGAGGTGGTTTCCAGCTCCGGTGACCCTCGGCCAAGCACCGGTGCACAGGGAGCGTGAGGCAGCCCAGACCCTCCTAGGCCGAAGGGCGAGCACAGGCCTAGGGGCGAAACCGGCAAGCGCTGCTTTGCTGAGCAAACACGCACTGGGGCTGAGCTTGCTTTCCCGAGGAGAGTTTCCCTTTCCAGAAGGCAGCTCCCAGAAGCTCGTTTTGTGCCCTCTCTGAGATGGGCCCTAGGTGGGTCCCTCCCGAGCAGGCGAAGGGTGGGGTGCTGGGGCCAGTGCACACAAGGCCTTTGCAGACCCCATCCGCCTTCTCCCTGAAGGAGAGCACGTTTGGAGGTGGTTTCCAGCTCCGGTGACCCTCGGCCAAGCACCGGCGCACAGGGAGCGGGAGGCAGCCCAGACCCTCCTAGGCCGAAGGGCGAGCACAGGCCTAGGGGCGAAACCGGCAAGCGCTGCTTTGCTGAGCACACACGCACTGGGGCTGAGCTTGCTTTCCCGAGGAGAGTTTCCCTTTCGAGAAGGCAGCTCCCAGAAGCTCGTTTTGTGCCCTTTCTGAGATGGGCCCTAGGTGGGTCCCTCCCTAGCAGGCGAAGGGTGGGGTGCTGGGGCCAGTGCACACAAGGCCTTTGCAGACCCCATCCGCCTTCTCCCTGAAGGAGAGCACGTTTGGAGGTGGTTTCCAGCTCCGGTGACAATCAGCTAAGCAGCGGCGCACAGGGAACGAGAGGCAGCCCAGACCCTCCTAGGCCGAAGGGCGAGCACAGGCCTAGGGGCGAAACCGGCAAGCGCTGCTTTGCTGAGCACACACGCACTGGGGCTGAGCTTGCTTTCCCGAGCAGAGTTTCCCTTTCGAGAAGGCAGCTCCCAGAAGCTCGTTTTGTGCCCTCTCTGAGATGGGCCCTAGGTGGGTCCCTCCCTAGCAGGCGAAGGGTGGGGTGCTGGGGCCAGTGCACACAAGGCCTTTGCAGACCCCATCCGCCTTCTCCCTGAAGGAGAGCACGTTTGGAGGTGGTTTCCAGCTCCGGTGACCCTCGGCCAAGCACCGGCGCACAGGGAGCGGGAGGCAGCCCAGACCCTCCTAGGCCGAAGGGCGAGCACAGGCCTAGGGGCGAAACCGGCAAGCGCTGCTTTGCTGAGCACACACGCACTGGGGCTGAGCTTGCTTTCCCGAGCAGAGTTTCCCTTTCGAGAAGAGAGCACCCAGAAGCTCGTTTTCTGCCCTATCTGAGATGGGCCCTAGGTGGGTCGCTCCCTCGCAGGCGGAGGGTGGGGTGCTGGGGCCAGTGCACACAAGGCCTTTGCAGACCCCATCCGCCTTCTCCCTGAAGGAGAGCACGTTTGGAGGTGGTTTCCAGCTCCGGTGACCCTCGGCCAAGCACCGGCGCACAGGGAGCGGGAGGCAGCCCAGACCCTCCTAGGCCGAACGGCGAGCACAGGCCTAGGGGCGAAACCGGCAAGCGCTGCTTTGCTGAGCAAACACGCACTGGTGCTGAGCTTGCTTTCCCGAGGAGAGTTTCCCTTTCGAGAAGGCAGCTCCCAGAAGCTCGTTTTGTGCCCTTTCTGAGATGGGCCCTAGGTGGGTCCCTCCCTCGCAGGCGGAGGGTGGGGTGCTGGGGCCAGTGCACACAAGGCCTGTTCAGACCCCATCCGCCTTCTCCCTGAAGGAGAGCACGTTTGCAGGTGGTTTCCAGCTCCGGTGACCCTCGGCCAAGCAGCGGCGCACAGGGAACGAGAGGCAGCACAGACCCTCCTAGGCCGAAGGGCGAGCACAGGCCTAGGGGCGAAACCGGCAAGCGCTGCTTTGCTGAGCAAACACGCACTGGGGCTGAGCTTGCTTTCCCGAGGAGAGTTTCCCTTTCGAGAAGGCAGCTCCCAGAAGCTCGTTTTGTGCCCTTTCTGAGATGGGCCCTAGGTGGGTCCCTCCCGAGCAGGCGGAGGGTGGGGGTGCTGGGACCAGTGCACACAAGGCCTTTTCAGACCCCATCCGCCTTCTCCCTGAAGGAGAGCACGTTTGGAGGTGGTTTCCAGCTCCGGTGACCCTCGGCCAAGCACCGGTGCACAGGGAGCGTGAGGCAGCCCAGACCCTCCTAGGCCGAAGGGCGAGCACAGGCCTAGGGGCGAAACCGGCAAGCGCTGCTTTGCTGAGCAAACACGCACTGGGGCTGAGCTTGCTTTCCCGAGGAGAGTTTCCCTTTCGAGAAGGCAGCTCCCAGAAGCTCGTTTTGTGCCCTTTCTGAGATGGGCCCTAGGTGGGTCCCTCCCGAGCAGGCGGAGGGTGGGGTGCTGGGGCCAGTGCACACAAGGCCTTTGCAGACCCCATCCGCCTTCTCCCTGAAGGAGAGCACGTTTGGAGGTGGTTTCCAGCTCCGGTGACCCTCGGCCAAGCACCGGCGCACAGGGAGCGGGAGGCAGCCCAGACCCTCCTAGGCCGAAGGGCGAGCACAGGCCTAGGGGCGAAACCGGCAAGCGCTGCTTTGCTGAGCACACACGCACTGGGGCTGAGCTTGCTTTCCCGAGGAGAGTTTCCCTTTCGAGAAGGCAGCTCCCAGAAGCTCGTTTTGTGCCCTCTCTGAGATGGGCCCTAGGTGGGTCGCTCCCTCACAGGCGGAGGGTGGGGTGCTGGGGCCAGTGCACACAAGGCCTTTTCAGACCCCATCCGCCTTCTCCCTGAAGGAGAGCACGTTTGGAGGTGGTTTCCAGCTACGGTGACCCTCAGCCAAGCTCCGGCGCACAGGGAACGAGAGGCAGCCCAGACCCTCCTCGGCCGAAGGGCGAGCACAGGCCTAGGGGCGAAACCGGCAAGCGCTGCTTTGCTGAGCAAACACGCACTGGGGCTGAGCTTGCTTTCCCGAGCAGAGTTTCCCTTTCGAGAAGGCAGCTCCCAGAAGCTCGTTTTGTGCCCTCTCTGAGATGGGCCCTAGGTGGGTCCGTCCCTCGCAGGCGGAGGGTGGGGTGCTGGGGCCAGTGCACACAAGGCCTTTTCAGACCCCATCCGCCTTCTCCCTGAAGGAGAGCACATTTGGAGGTGGTTTCCAGCTCCGGTGACCCTCAGCCAAGCAGCGGTGCACAGGGAACAAGAGGCAGCCCAGACCCTCCTCGGCCGAAGGGAGAGCACAGGCCTAGGGGCGAAACCGGCAAGCGCTGCTTTGCTGAGCACACACGCACTGGGGCTGAGCTTGCTTTCCCGAGGAGAGTTTCCCTTTCGAGAAGGCAGCTCCCAGAAGCTCGTTTTGTGCCCTTTCTGAGATGGGCCCTAGGTGGGTCCCTCCCGAGCAGGCGGAGGGTGGGGTGCTGGGGCCAGTGCACACAAGGCCTTTTCAGACCCCATCCGCCTTCTCCCTGAAGGAGAGCACGTTTGGAGGTGGTTTCCAGCTCCGGTGACCCTCGGCCAAGCACCGGTGCACAGGGAGCGTGAGGCAGCCCAGACCCTCCTAGGCCGAAGGGCGAGCACAGGCCTAGGGGCGAAACCGGCAAGCGCTGCTTTGCTGAGCAAACACGCACTGGGGCTGAGCTTGCTTTCCCGAGGAGAGTTTCCCTTTCGAGAAGGCAGCTCCCAGAAGCTCGTTTTGTGCCCTTTCTGAGATGGGCCCTAGGTGGGTCCCTCCCTCGCAGGCGAAGGGTGGGGTGCTGGGGCCAGTGCACACAAGGCCTTTTCAGACCCCATCCGCCTTCTCCCTGAAGGAGAGCACGTTTGGAGGTGGTTTCCAGCTCCGGTGACCCTCAGCCAAGCACCGGCGCCCAGGGAACGAGAGGCAGCCCAGACCCTCCTAGGCCGAAGGGCGAGCACAGGCCTAGGGGCGAAACCGGCAAGCGCTGCTTTGCTGAGCAAACACGCACTGGGGCTGAGCTTGCTTTCCCGAGGAGAGTTTCCCTTTCGAGAAGGCAGCTCCCAGAAGCTCGTTTTGTGCCCTTTCTGAGATGGGCCCTAGGTAGGTTCCTCTCTAGCAGGCGAAGGGTGGGGTGCTGGGGCCAGTGCACACAAGGCCTTTTCAGACCCCATCCGCCTTCTCCCTGAAGGAGAGCACGTTTGGACGTGGTTTCCAGCTCCGGTGACCCTCAGCCAAGCACCGGCGCCCAGGGAACGAGAGGCAGCCCAGACCCTCCTAGGCCGAAGGGCGAGCACAGGCCTAGGGGCGAAACCGGCAAGCGCTGCTTTGCTGAGCAAACACGCACTGGGGCTGAGCTTGCTTTCCCGAGGAGAGTTTCCCTTTCGAGAAGGCAGCTCCCAGAAGCTCGTTTTGTGCCCTTTCTGAGATGGGCCCTAGGTAGGTTCCTCTCTAGCAGGCGAAGGGTGGGGTGCTGGGGCCAGTGCACACAAGGCCTTTTCAGACCCCATCCGCCTTCTCCCTGAAGGAGAGCACGTTTGGACGTGGTTTCCAGCTCTGGTGACCCTCAGCCAAGCAGCGGCGCACAGGGAGCGGGAGGCAGCCCAGACCGTCCTAGGCCGAAGGGCGAGCACAGGCCTAGGGGCGAAACCGGCAAGCGCTGCTTTGCTGAGCAAACACGCACTGGGGCTGAGCTTGCTTTCCCGAGGAGAGTTTCCCTTTCGAGAAGGCAGCTCCCAGAAGCTCGTTTTGTGCCCTTTCTGAGATGGGCCCTAGGTAGGTTCCTCTCTAGCAGGCGAAGGGTGGGGTGCTGGGGCCAGTGCACACAAGGCCTTTTCAGACCCCATCCGCCTTCTCCCTGAAGGAGAGCACGTTTGGAGGTGGTTTCCAGCTCTGGTGACCCTCAGCCAAGCAGCGGCGCACATGGAGCGGGAGGCAGCCCAGAACGTCCTAGGCCGAAGGGCGAGCACAGGCCTAGGGGCGAAACCGGCAAGCGCTGCTTTGCTGAGCACACACGCACTGGGGCTTAGCTTGCTTTCCCGAGGAGAGTTTCCCTTTCGAGAAGGCAGCTCCCAGAAGCTCGTTTTGTGCCCTTTCTGAGATGGGCCCTAGGTGGGTCCCTCCCTAGCAGGCGAAGTGTGGGGTGTTGGGGCCAGTGCACACAAGGCCTTTGCAGACCCCATCCGCCTTCTCCCTGAAGGAGAGCACGTTTGGAGGTGGTTTCCAGCTCCGGTGACCCTCGGCCAAGCACCGGCGCACAGGGAGCGGGAGGCAGCCCAGACCCTCCTAGGCCGAAGGGCGAGCACAGGCCTAGGGGCGAAACCGGCAAGCGCTGCTTTGCTGAGCAAACACGCACTGGGGCTGAGCTTGCTTTCCCGAGGAGAGTTTCCCTTTCCAGAAGGCAGCTCCCAGAAGCTCGTTTTGTGCCCTTTCTGAGATGGGCCCTAGGTGGGTCCCTCCCTAGCAGGCGGAGGGTGGGGTGCTGGGGCCAGTGCACACAAGGCCTTTTCAGACCCCATCCGCCTTCTCCCTGAAGGAGAGCACGTTTGGAGGTGGTTTCCAGCTCCGGTGACCCTCGGCCAAGCACCGGCGCACAGGGAGCGGGAGGCAGCCCAGACCCTCCTAGGCCGAAGGGCGAGCACAGGCCTAGGGGCGAAACCGGCAAGCGCTGCTTTGCTGAGCAAACACGCACTGGGGCTGAGCTTGCTTTCCCGAGGAGAGTTTCCCTTTCGAGAAGGCAGCTCCCAGAAGCTCGTTTTGTGCCCTTTCTGAGATGGGCCCTAGGTGGGTCCCTCCCTAGCAGGCGAAGGGTGGGGTGCTGGGGCCAGTGCACACAAGGCCTTTTCAGACCCCATCCGCCTTCTCCCTGAAGGAGAGCACGTTTGGAGGTGGTTTCCAGCTCCGGTGACCCTCGGCCAAGCACCGGCGCACAGGGAGCGGGAGGCAGCCCAGACCCTCCTAGGCCGAAGGGCGAGCACAGGCCTAGGGGCGAAACCGGCAAGCGCTGCTTTGCTGAGCAAACACGCACTGGGGCTGAGCTTGCTTTCCCGAGGAGAGTTTCCCTTTCGAGAAGGCAGCTCCCAGAAGCTCGTTTTGTGCCCTTTCTGAGATGGGCCCTAGGTGGGTCCCTCCCTAGCAGGCGAAGGGTGGGGTGCTGGGGCCAGTGCACACAAGGCCTTTTCAGACCCCATCCGCCTTCTCCCTGAAGGAGAGCACGTTTGGAGGTGGTTTCCAGCTCCGGTGACCCTCTGCCCAGCACCGGTGCACAGGGAGCGGGAGGCAGACCAGACCCTCTTCGGCCGAAGGGCGAGCACAGGCCTAGGGGCGAAACCGGCAAGCGCTGCTTTGCTGAGCACACACGCACTGGGGCTGAGCTTGCTTTCCCGAGGAGAGTTTCCCTTTCGAGAAGGCAGCTCCCAGAAGCTCGTTTTGTGCCCTTTCTGAGATGGGCCCTAGGTAGGTTCCTCTCTAGCAGGCGAAGGGTGGGGTGCTGGGGCCAGTGCACACAAGGCCTTTTCAGACCCCATCCGCCTTCTCCCTGAAGGAGAGCACGTTTGGAGGTGGTTTCCAGCTCTGGTGACCCTCAGCCAAGCAGCGGCGCACAGGGAGCGGGAGGCAGCCCAGAACGTCCTAGGCCGAAGGGCGAGCACAGGCCTAGGGGCGAAACCGGCAAGCGCTGCTTTGCTGAGCACACACGCACTGGGGCTTAGCTTGCTTTCCCGAGGAGAGTTTCCCTTTCGAGAAGGCAGCTCCCAGAAGCTCGTTTTGTGCCCTTTCTGAGATGGGCCCTAGGTGGGTCCCTCCCTAGCAGGCGAAGTGTGGGGTGCTGGGGCCAGTGCACACAAGGCCTTTGCAGACCCCATCCGCCTTCTCCCTGAAGGAGAGCACGTTTGGAGGTGGTTTCCAGCTCCGGTGACCCTCTGCCCAGCACCGGTGCACAGGGAGCGGGAGGCAGACCAGACCCTCCTCGGCCGAAGGGCGAGCACAGGCCTAGGGGCGAAACCGGCAAGCGCTGCTTTGCTGAGCACACACGCACTGGGGCTGAGCTTGCTTTCCCGAGGAGAGTTTCCCTTTCGAGAAGGCAGCTCCCAGAAGCTCGTTTTGTGCCCTCTCTGAGATGGGCCCTAGGTGGGTCCCTCCCGAGCAGGCGGAGGGTTCGGTGCTGGGGCCAGTGCACACAAGGCCTTTTCAGACCCCATCCGCCTTCTCCCTGAAGGAGAGCACGTTTGGAGGTGGTTTCCAGCTCCGGTGACCCTCAGCCAAGCAGCGGCGCACAGGGAACGAGAGGCAGCCCAGACCCTCCTCGGCCGAAGGGCGAGCACAGGCCTAGGGGCGAAACCGGCAAGCGCTGCTTTGCTGAGCACACACGCACTGGGGCTGAGCTTGCTTTCCCGAGGAGAGTTTCCCTTTCGAGAAGGCAGCTCCCAGAAGCTCGTTTTGTGCCCTTTCTGAGATGGGCCCTAGGTGGGTCCCTCCCTAGGAGGCGGAGGGTGGGGTGCTGGGGCCAGTGCACACAAGGCCTTTTCAGACCCCATCCGCCTTCTCCCTGAAGGAGAGCACGTTTGGAGGTGGTTTCCAGCTCCGGTGACCCTCGGCCAAGCACCGGCGCACAGGGAGCGGGAGGCAGCCCAGACCCTCCTGGGCCAAAGGGCCAGCACAGGCCTAGGGGCGAAACCGGCAAGCGCTGCTTTGCTGAGCACACACGCACTGGGGCTGAGCTTGCTTTCCCGAGGAGAGTTTCCCTTTCGAGAAGGCAGCTCACAGAAGCTCGTTTTGTGCCCTTTCTGAGATGGGCCCTAGGTGGGTCCCTCCCTAGCAGGCGAAGGGTGGGGTGCTGGGGCCAGTGCACACAAGGCCTTTGCAGACCCCATCCGCCTTCTCCCTGAAGGAGAGCACGTTTGGAGGTGGTTTCCAGCTCCGGTGACCCTCGGCCAAGCAGCGGCGCACAGGGAGCGGGAGGCAGCCCAGACCGTCCTAGGCCGAAGGGCGAGCACAGGCCTAGGGGCGAAACCGGCAAGCGCTGCTTTGCTGACCAAACACGCACTGGGACTGAGCTTGCTTTCCCGAGGAGAGTTTCCCTTTCGAGAAGGCAGCTCCCAGAAGCTCGTTTTGTGCCCTTTCTGAGATGGGCCCTAGGTGGGTCCCTCCCTAGCAGGCGAAGGGTGGGGTGCTGGGGCCAGTGCACACAAGGCCTTTTCAGACCCCATCCGCCTTCTCCCTGAAGGAGAGCACGTTTGGAGGTGGTTTCCAGCTCCGGTGACCCTCTGCCCAGCACCGGTGCACAGGGAGCGGGAGGCAGACCAGACCCTCTTCGGCCGAAGGGCGAGCACAGGCCTAGGGGCGAAACCGGCAAGCGCTGCTTTGCTGAGCACACACGCACTGGGGCTGAGCTTGCTTTCCCGAGGAGAGTTTCCCTTTCGAGAAGGCAGCTCCCAGAAGCTCGTTTTGTGCCCTTTCTGAGATGGGCCCTAGGTAGGTTCCTCTCTAGCAGGCGAAGGGTGGGGTGCTGGGGCCAGTGCACACAAGGCCTTTTCAGACCCCATCCGCCTTCTCCCTGAAGGAGAGCACGTTTGGAGGTGGTTTCCAGCTCTGGTGACCCTCAGCCAAGCAGCGGCGCACAGGGAGCGGGAGGCAGCCCAGAACGTCCTAGGCCGAAGGGCGAGCACAGGCCTAGGGGCGAAACCGGCAAGCGCTGCTTTGCTGAGCACACACGCACTGGGGCTGAGCTTGCTTTCCCGAGGAGAGTTTCCCTTTCGAGAAGGCAGCTCCCAGAAGCTCGTTTTGTGCCCTCTCTGAGATGGGCCCTAGGTGGGTCCCTCCCGAGCAGGCGGAGGGTTCGGTGCTGGGGCCAGTGCACACAAGGCCTTTTCAGACCCCATCCGCCTTCTCCCTGAAGGAGAGCACGTTTGGAGGTGGTTTCCAGCTCCGGTGACCCTCAGCCAAGCAGCGGCGCACAGGGAACGAGAGGCAGCCCAGACCCTCCTAGGCCGAAGGGCGAGCACAGGCCTAGGGGCGAAACCGGCAAGCGCTGCTTTGCTGAGCACACACGCACTGGGGCTGAGCTTGCTTTCCCGAGGAGAGTTTCCCTTTCGAGAAGGCAGCTCCCAGAAGCTCGTTTTGTGCCCTTTCTGAGATGGGCCCTAGGTGGGTCCCTCCCTCGCAGGCGGAGGGTGGGGTGCTGGGGCCAGTGCACACAAGGCCTTTGCAGACCCCATCCGCCTTCTCCCTGAAGGAGAGCACGTTTGGAGGTGGTTTCCAGCTCCGGTGACCCTCGGCCAAGCACCGGCGCACAGGGAGCGGGAGGCAGCCCAGACCCTCCTGGGCCAAAGGGCCAGCACAGGCCTAGGGGCGAAACCGGCAAGCGCTGCTTTGCTGAGCACACACGCACTGGGGCTGAGCTTGCTTTCCCGAGGAGAGTTTCCCTTTCGAGAAGGCCGCTCCCAGAAGCTCGTTTTGTGCCCTTTCTGAGATGGGCCCTAGGTGGGTCCCTCCCGAGCAGGCGAAGGGTGGGGTGCTGGGGCCAGTGCACACAAGGCCTTTTCAGACCCCATCCGCCTTCTCCCTGAAGGAGAGCACGTTTGGAGGTGGTTTCCAGCTCCGGTGACCCTCGGCCAAGCACCGGCGCACAGGGAGCGGGAGGCAGCCCAGACCCTCCTAGGCCATAGGGCGATCACAGGCCTAGGGGCGAAACCGGCAAGCGCTGCTTTGCTGAGCAAACACGCACTGGGACTGAGCTTGCTTTCCCGAGGAGAGTTTCCCTTTCGAGAAGGCAGCTCCCAGAAGCTCGTTTTGTGCCCTTTCTGAGATGGGCCCTAGGTGGGTCCCTCCCTAGGAGGCGGAGGGTGGGGTGCTGGGGCCAGTGCACACAAGGCCTTTTCAGACCCCATCCGCCTTCTCCCTGAAGGAGAGCACGTTTGGAGGTGGTTTCCAGCTCCGGTGACCCTCTGCCAAGCAGCGGCGCACAGGGAGCGGGAGGCAGCCCAGACCCTCCTAGGCCAAAGGGCCAGCACAGGCCTAGGGGCGAAACCGGCAAGCGCTGCTTTGCTGAGCACACACGCACTGGGGCTGAGCTTGCTTTCCCGAGGAGAGTTTCCCTTTCGAGAAGGCAGCTCCCAGAAGCTCGTTTTGTGCCCTTTCTGAGATGGGCCCTAGGTGGGTCCCTCCCTAGCAGGCGAAGGGTGGGGTGCTGGGGCCAGTGCACACAAGGCCTTTGCAGACCCCATCCGCCTTCTCCCTGAAGGAGAGCACGTTTGGAGGTGGTTTCCAGCTCCGGTGACCCTCGGCCAAGCACCGGCGCACAGGGAACAAGAGGCAGCCCAGACCCTCCTAGGCCGAAGGGCGAGCACAGGCCTAGGGGCGAAACCGGCAAGCGCTGCTTTGCTGAGCAAACACGCACTGGGACTGAGCTTGCTTTCCCGAGGAGAGTTTCCCTTTCGAGAAGGCAGCTCCCAGAAGCTCGTTTTGTGCCCTTTCTGAGATGGGCCCTAGGTGGGTCCCTCCCTAGCAGGCGAAGTGTGGGGTGCTGGGGCCAGTGCACACAAGGCCTTTTCAGACCCCATCCGCCTTCTCCCTGAAGGAGAGCACGTTTGGAGGTGGTTTCCAGCTCCGGTGACCCTCGGCCAAGCACCGGCGCACAGGGAGCGGGAGGCAGCCCAGACCCTCCTCGGGCGAAGGGCGAGCACAGGCCTAGGGGCGAAACCGGCAAGCGCTGCTTTGCTGAGCACACACGCACTGGGGCTGAGCTTGCTTTCCCGAGGAGAGTTTCCCTCTCGAGAAGGCAGCTCCCAGAAGCTCGTTTTGTGCCCTTTCTGAGATGGGCCCTAGGTGGGTCCCTCCCTAGCAGGCGAAGGGTGGGGTGCTGGGGCCAGTGCACACAAGGCCTTTTCAGACCCCATCCGCCTTCTCCCTGAAGGAGAGCACGTTTGGAGGTGGTTTCCAGCTCCGGTGACCCTCGGCCAAGCACCGGCGCACAGGGAGCGGGAGGCAGCCCAGACCCTCCTGGGCCAAAGGGCGAGCACAGGCCTAGGGGCAAAACCGGCAAGCGCTGCTTTGCTGAGCAAACACGCACTGGGGCTGAGCTTGCTTTCCCGAGGAGAGTTTCCCTTTCGAGAAGGCCGCTCCCAGAAGCTCGTTTTGTGCCCTTTCTGAGATGGGCCCTAGGTAGGTTCCTCTCTAGCAGGCGAAGGGTGGGGTGCTGGGGCCAGTGCACACAAGGCCTTTTCAGACCCCATCCGCCTTCTCCCTGAAGGAGAGCACGTTTGGAGGTGGTTTCCAGCTCTGGTGACACTCGGACAAGCAGCGGCGCACAGGGAACAAGAGGCAGCCCAGACCGTCCTAGGCCGAATGTTGAGCACAGGCCTAGGGGCGAAACCGGCAAGCGCTGCTTTGCTGAGCACACACGCACTGGGGCTGAGCTTGCTTTCCCGAGGAGAGTTTCCCTTTCGAGAAGGCAGCTCCCAGAAGCTCGTTTTGTGCCCTTTCTGAGATGGGCCCTAGGTGGGTCCCTCCCGAGCAGGCGAAGGGTGGGGTGCTGGGGCCAGTGCACACAAGGCCTTTTCAGACCCCATCCGCCTTCTCCCTGAATGAGAGCACGTTTGGAGGTGGTTTCCAGCTCCGGTGACCCTCGGCCAAGCACCGGCGCACAGGGAGCGGGAGGCAGCCCAGACCCTCCTCGGGCGAAGGGCGAGCACAGGCCTAGGGGCGAAACCGGCAAGCGCTGCTTTGCTGAGCACACACGCACTGGGGCTGAGCTTGCTTTCCCGAGGAGAGTTTCCCTTTCGAGAAGGCAGCTCCCAGAAGCTCGTTTTGTGCCCTCTCTGAGATGGGCCCTAGGTGGGTCCCTCCCGAGCAGGCGGAGGGTGGGGTGCTGGGGCCAGTGCACACAAGGCCTTTTCAGACCCCATCCGCCTTCTCCCTGAAGGAGAGCACGTTTGGAGGTGGTTTCCAGCTCTGGTGACCCTCAGCCAAGCACCGGCGCCCAGGGAACGAGAGGCAGCCCAGACCCTCCTAGGCCGAAGGGCGAGCACAGGCCTAGGGGCGAAACCGGCAAGCGCTGCTTTGCTGAGCACACACGCACTGGGGTGAGCTTGCTTTCCCGAGGAGAGTTTCCCTTTCGAGAAGGCAGCTCCCAGAAGCTCGTTTTGTGCCCTTTCTGAGATGGGCCCTAGGTGGGTCCCTCCCTAGCAGGTGGAGGGTGGGGTGCTGGGGCCAGTGCACACAAGGCCTTTTCAGACCCCATCCGCCTTCTCCCTGAAGGAGAGCACGTTTGGAGGTGGTTTCCAGCTCCGGTGACCCTCAGCCAAGCAGCGGCGCACAGGGAACGAGAGGCAGCCCAGACCCTCCTCGGCCGAAGGGCGAGCACAGGCCTAGGGGCGAAACCGGCAAGCGCTGCTTTGCTGAGCAAACACGCACTGGGGCTGAGCTTGCTTTCCCGAGGAGAGTTTCCCTTTCGAGAAGGCAGCTCCCAGAAGCTCGTTTTGTGCCCTTTCTGAGATGGGCCCTAGGTGGGTCCCTCCCGAGCAGGCGGAGGGTGGGGTGCTGGGGCCAGTGCACACAAGGCCTTTTCAGACCCCATCCGCCTTCTCCCTGAAGGAGAGCACGTTTGGAGGTGGTTTCCAGCTCCGGTGACCCTCGGCCAAGCACCGGTGCACAGGGAGCGTGAGGCAGCCCAGACCCTCCTAGGCCGAAGGGCGAGCACAGGCCTAAGGGCGAAACCGGCAAGCGCTGCTTTGCTGAGCAAACACGCACTGGGGCTGAGCTTGCTTTCCCGAGGAGAGTTTCCCTTTCGAGAAGGCAGCTCCCAGAAGCTCGTTTTGTGCCCTTTCTGAGATGGGCCCTAGGTGGGTCCCTCCCTCGCAGGCGAAGGGTGGGGTGCTGGGGCCAGTGCACACAAGGCCTTTTCAGACCCCATCCGCCTTCTCCCTGAAGGAGAGCACGTTTGGAGGTGGTTTCCAGCTCCGGTGACCCTCGGCCAAGCACCGGCGCACAGGGAGCGGGAGGCAGCCCAGACCCTCCTAGGCCGAAGGGCGAGCACAGGCCTAGGGGCAAAACCGGCAAGCGCTGCTTTGCTGAGCACACACGCACTGGGGCTGAGCTTGCTTTCCCGAGGAGAGTTTCCCTTTCGAGAAGGCAGCTCCCAGAAGCTCGTTTTGTGCCCTTTCTGAGATGGGCCCTAGGTGGGTCCCTCCCTAGCAGGCGAAGGGTGGGGTGCTGGGGCCAGTGCACACAAGGCCTTTGCAGACCCCATCCGCCTTCTCCCTGAAGGAGAGCACGTTTGGAGGTGGTTTCCAGCTCCGGTGACAATCAGCTAAGCAGCGGCGCACAGGGAACGAGAGGCAGCCCAGACCCTCCTAGGCCGAAGGGCGAGCACAGGCCTAGGGGCGAAACCGGCAAGCGCTGCTTTGCTGAGCAAACACGCACTGGGGCTGAGCTTGCTTTCCCGAGGAGAGTTTCCCTTTCGAGAAGGCAGCTCCCAGAAGCTCGTTTTGTGCCCTCTCTGAGATGGGCCCTAGGTGGGTCCCTCCCTCGCAGGCGGAGGGTGGGGTGCTGGGGCCAGTGCACACAAGGCCTTTTCAGACCCCATCCGCCTTCTCCCTGAAGGAGAGCACGTTTGGAGGTGGTTTCCAGCTCCGGTGACCCTCAGCCAAGCAGCGGCGCACAGGGAACGAGAGGCAGCCCAGACCCTCCTCGGCCGAAGGGAGAGCACAGGCCTAGGGGCGAAACCGGCAAGCGCTGCTTTGCTGAGCAAACACGCACTGGGGCTGAGCTTGCTTTCCCGAGGAGAGTTTCCCTTTCGAGAAGGCAGCTCCCAGAAGCTCGTTTTGTGCCCTTTCTGAGATGGGCCCTAGGTGGGTCCCTCCCTAGCAGGCGAAGGGTGGGGTGCTGGGGCCAGTGCACACAAGGCCTTTGCAGACCCCATCCGCCTTCTCCCTGAAGGAGAGCACGTTTGGAGGTGGTTTCCAGCTCCGGTGATCCTCGGCCAAGCACCGGCGCACAGGGAGCGGGAGGCAGCCCAGACCCTCCTAGGCCGAAGGGCGAGCACAGGCCTAGGGGCGAAACCGGCAAGCGCTGCTTTGCTGAGCACACACGCACTGGGGCTGAGCTTGCTTTCCCGAGGAGAGTTTCCCTTTCGAGAAGGCAGCTCCCAGAAGCTCGTTTTGTGCCCTCTCTGAGATGGGCCCTAGGTGGGTCCCTCCCTAGCAGTCGGAGGGTGGGGTGCTGGGGCCAGTGCACACAAGGCCTTTTCAGACCCCATCCGCCTTCTCCCTGAAGGAGAGCACGTTTGGAGGTGGTTTCCAGCTCCGGTGACCCTCAGCCAAGCACCGGCGCACAGGGAACGAGAGGCAGCCCAGACCCTCCTCGGCCGAAGGGCGAGCACAGGCCTAGGGGCGAAACCGGCAAGCGCTGCTTTGCTGAGCAAACACGCACTGGGGCTGAGCTTGCTTTCCCGAGCAGAGTTTCCCTTTCGAGAAGGCAGCTCCCAGAAGCTCGTTTTGTGCCCTCTCTGAGATGGGCCCTAGGTGGGTCCCTCCCTCGCAGGCGGAGGGTGGGGTGCTGGGGCCAGTGCACACAAGGCCTTTTCAGACCCCATCCGCCTTCTCCCTGAAGGAGAGCACGTTTGGAGGTGGTTTCCAGCTCCGGTGACCCTCAGACAAGCAGCGGCGCACAGGGAACAAGAGGCAGCCCAGACCCTCCTCGGCCGAAGGGAGAGCACAGGCCTAGGGGCGAAACCGGCAAGCGCTGCTTTGCTGAGCACAAACGCACTGGGGCTGAGCTTGCTTTCCCGAGGAGAGTTTCCCTTTCGTGAAGGCAGCTCCCAGAAGCTCGTTTTGTGCCCTTTCTGAGATGGGCCCTAGGTGGGTCCCTCCCTAGCAGGCGAAGGGTGGGGTGCTGGGGCCAGTGCACACAAGGCCTTTGCAGACCCCATCCACCTTCTCCCTGAAGGAGAGCACGTTTGGAGGTGGTTTCCAGCTCCGGTGACCCTCGGCCAAGCACCGGCGCACAGGGAGCGGGAGGCAGCCCAGACCCTCCTCGGGCGAAGGGCGAGCACAGGCCTAGGGGCGAAACCGGCAAGCGCTGCTTTGCTGAGCACACACGCACTGGGGCTGAGCTTGCTTTCCCGAGGAGAGTTTCCCTCTCGAGAAGGCAGCTCCCAGAAGCTCGTTTTGTGCCCTTTCTGAGATGGGCCCTAGGTGGGTCCCTCCCTAGCAGGCGAAGGGTGGGGTGCTGGGGCCAGTGCACACAAGGCCTTTTCAGACCCCATCCGCCTTCTCCCTGAAGGAGAGCACGTTTGGAGGTGGTTTCCAGCTCCGGTGACCCTCGGCCAAGCACCGGCGCACAGGGAGCGGGAGGCAGCCCAGACCCTCCTGGGCCAAAGGGCGAGCACAGGCCTAGGGGCAAAACCGGCAAGCGCTGCTTTGCTGAGCAAACACGCACTGGGGCTGAGCTTGCTTTCCCGAGGAGAGTTTCCCTTTCGAGAAAGCCGCTCCCAGAAGCTCGTTTTGTGCCCTTTCTGAGATGGGCCCTAGGTAGGTTCCTCTCTAGCAGGCGAAGGGTGGGGTGCTGGGGCCAGTGCACACAAGGCCTTTTCAGACCCCATCCGCCTTCTCCCTGAAGGAGAGCACGTTTGGAGGTGGTTTCCAGCTCTGGTGACACTCGGACAAGCAGCGGCGCACAGGGAACAAGAGGCAGCCCAGACCGTCCTAGGCCGAATGTTGAGCACAGGCCTAGGGGCGAAACCGGCAAGCGCTGCTTTGCTGAGCACACACGCACTGGGGCTGAGCTTGCTTTCCCGAGGAGAGTTTCCCTTTCGAGAAGGCAGCTCCCAGAAGCTCGTTTTGTGCCCTTTCTGAGATGGGCCCTAGGTGGGTCCCTCCCGAGCAGGCGAAGGGTGGGGTGCTGGGGCCAGTGCACACAAGGCCTTTTCAGACCCCATCCGCCTTCTCCCTGAATGAGAGCACGTTTGGAGGTGGTTTCCAGCTCCGGTGACCCTCGGCCAAGCACCGGCGCACAGGGAGCGGGAGGCAGCCCAGACCCTCCTCGGGCGAAGGGCGAGCACAGGCCTAGGGGCGAAACCGGCAAGCGCTGCTTTGCTGAGCACACACGCACTGGGGCTGAGCTTGCTTTCCCGAGGAGAGTTTCCCTTTCGAGAAGGCAGCTCCCAGAAGCTCGTTTTGTGCCCTCTCTGAGATGGGCCCTAGGTGGGTCCCTCCCGAGCAGGCGGAGGGTGGGGTGCTGGGGCCAGTGCACACAAGGCCTTTTCAGACCCCATCCGCCTTCTCCCTGAAGGAGAGCACGTTTGGAGGTGGTTTCCAGCTCTGGTGACCCTCAGCCAAGCACCGGCGCCCAGGGAACGAGAGGCAGCCCAGACCCTCCTAGGCCGAAGGGCGAGCACAGGCCTAGGGGCGAAACCGGCAAGCGCTGCTTTGCTGAGCACACACGCACTGGGGTGAGCTTGCTTTCCCGAGGAGAGTTTCCCTTTCGAGAAGGCAGCTCCCAGAAGCTCGTTTTGTGCCCTTTCTGAGATGGGCCCTAGGTGGGTCCCTCCCTAGCAGGTGGAGGGTGGGGTGCTGGGGCCAGTGCACACAAGGCCTTTTCAGACCCCATCCGCCTTCTCCCTGAAGGAGAGCACGTTTGGAGGTGGTTTCCAGCTCCGGTGACCCTCAGCCAAGCAGCGGCGCACAGGGAACGAGAGGCAGCCCAGACCCTCCTCGGCCGAAGGGCGAGCACAGGCCTAGGGGCGAAACCGGCAAGCGCTGCTTTGCTGAGCAAACACGCACTGGGGCTGAGCTTGCTTTCCCGAGGAGAGTTTCCCTTTCGAGAAGGCAGCTCCCAGAAGCTCGTTTTGTGCCCTTTCTGAGATGGGCCCTAGGTGGGTCCCTCCCGAGCAGGCGGAGGGTGGGGTGCTGGGGCCAGTGCACACAAGGCCTTTTCAGACCCCATCCGCCTTCTCCCTGAAGGAGAGCACGTTTGGAGGTGGTTTCCAGCTCCGGTGACCCTCGGCCAAGCACCGGTGCACAGGGAGCGTGAGGCAGCCCAGACCCTCCTAGGCCGAAGGGCGAGCACAGGCCTAGGGGCGAAACCGGCAAGCGCTGCTTTGCTGAGCAAACACGCACTGGGGCTGAGCTTGCTTTCCCGAGGAGAGTTTCCCTTTCGAGAAGGCAGCTCCCAGAAGCTCGTTTTGTGCCCTTTCTGAGATGGGCCCTAGGTGGGTCCCTCCCTCGCAGGCGAAGGGTGGGGTGCTGGGGCCAGTGCACACAAGGCCTTTTCAGACCCCATCCGCCTTCTCCCTGAAGGAGAGCACGTTTGGAGGTGGTTTCCAGCTCCGGTGACCCTCGGCCAAGCACCGGCGCACAGGGAGCGGGAGGCAGCCCAGACCCTCCTAGGCCGAAGGGCGAGCACAGGCCTAGGGGCAAAACCGGCAAGCGCTGCTTTGCTGAGCACACACGCACTGGGGCTGAGCTTGCTTTCCCGAGGAGAGTTTCCCTTTCGAGAAGGCAGCTCCCAGAAGCTCGTTTTGTGCCCTTTCTGAGATGGGCCCTAGGTGGGTCCCTCCCTAGCAGGCGAAGGGTGGGGTGCTGGGGCCAGTGCACACAAGGCCTTTGCAGACCCCATCCGCCTTCTCCCTGAAGGAGAGCACGTTTGGAGGTGGTTTCCAGCTCCGGTGACAATCAGCTAAGCAGCGGCGCACAGGGAACGAGAGGCAGCCCAGACCCTCCTAGGCCGAAGGGCGAGCACAGGCCTAGGGGCGAAACCGGCAAGCGCTGCTTTGCTGAGCAAACACGCACTGGGGCTGAGCTTGCTTTCCCGAGGAGAGTTTCCCTTTCGAGAAGGCAGCTCCCAGAAGCTCGTTTTGTGCCCTCTCTGAGATGGGCCCTAGGTGGGTCCCTCCCTCGCAGGCGGAGGGTGGGGTGCTGGGGCCAGTGCACACAAGGCCTTTTCAGACCCCATCCGCCTTCTCCCTGAAGGAGAGCACGTTTGGAGGTGGTTTCCAGCTCCGGTGACCCTCAGCCAAGCAGCGGCGCACAGGGAACGAGAGGCAGCCCAGACCCTCCTCGGCCGAAGGGAGAGCACAGGCCTAGGGGCGAAACCGGCAAGCGCTGCTTTGCTGAGCAAACACGCACTGGGGCTGAGCTTGCTTTCCCGAGGAGAGTTTCCCTTTCGAGAAGGCAGCTCCCAGAAGCTCGTTTTGTGCCCTTTCTGAGATGGGCCCTAGGTGGGTCCCTCCCTAGCAGGCGAAGGGTGGGGTGCTGGGGCCAGTGCACACAAGGCCTTTGCAGACCCCATCCGCCTTCTCCCTGAAGGAGAGCACGTTTGGAGGTGGTTTCCAGCTCCGGTGATCCTCGGCCAAGCACCGGCGCACAGGGAGCGGGAGGCAGCCCAGACCCTCCTAGGCCGAAGGGCGAGCACAGGCCTAGGGGCGAAACCGGCAAGCGCTGCTTTGCTGAGCACACACGCACTGGGGCTGAGCTTGCTTTCCCGAGGAGAGTTTCCCTTTCGAGAAGGCAGCTCCCAGAAGCTCGTTTTGTGCCCTCTCTGAGATGGGCCCTAGGTGGGTCCCTCCCTAGCAGTCGGAGGGTGGGGTGCTGGGGCCAGTGCACACAAGGCCTTTTCAGACCCCATCCGCCTTCTCCCTGAAGGAGAGCACGTTTGGAGGTGGTTTCCAGCTCCGGTGACCCTCAGCCAAGCACCGGCGCACAGGGAACGAGAGGCAGCCCAGACCCTCCTCGGCCGAAGGGCGAGCACAGGCCTAGGGGCGAAACCGGCAAGCGCTGCTTTGCTGAGCAAACACGCACTGGGGCTGAGCTTGCTTTCCCGAGCAGAGTTTCCCTTTCGAGAAGGCAGCTCCCAGAAGCTCGTTTTGTGCCCTCTCTGAGATGGGCCCTAGGTGGGTCCCTCCCTCGCAGGCGGAGGGTGGGGTGCTGGGGCCAGTGCACACAAGGCCTTTTCAGACCCCATCCGCCTTCTCCCTGAAGGAGAGCACGTTTGGAGGTGGTTTCCAGCTCCGGTGACCCTCAGACAAGCAGCGGCGCACAGGGAACAAGAGGCAGCCCAGACCCTCCTCGGCCGAAGGGAGAGCACAGGCCTAGGGGCGAAACCGGCAAGCGCTGCTTTGCTGAGCACAAACGCACTGGGGCTGAGCTTGCTTTCCCGAGGAGAGTTTCCCTTTCGTGAAGGCAGCTCCCAGAAGCTCGTTTTGTGCCCTTTCTGAGATGGGCCCTAGGTGGGTCCCTCCCTAGCAGGCGAAGGGTGGGGTGCTGGGGCCAGTGCACACAAGGCCTTTGCAGACCCCATCCACCTTCTCCCTGAAGGAGAGCACGTTTGGAGGTGGTTTCCAGCTCCGGTGATCCTCTGCCAAGCACCGGCGCACAGGGAGCGGGAGGCAGCCCAGACCCTCCTAGGCCGAAGGGCGAGCACAGGCCTAGGGGCGAAACCGGCAAGCGCTGCTTTGCTGAGCACACACGCACTGGGGCTGAGCTTGCTTTCCCGAGGAGAGTTTCCCTTTCGAGAAGGCAGCTCCCAGAAGCTCGTTTTGTGCCCTTTCTGAGATGGGCCCTAGGTGGGTCCCTCCCGAGCAGGCGAAGGGTGGGGTGCTGGGGCCAGTGCACACAAGGCCTTTGCAGACCCCATCCGCCTTCTCCCTGAAGGAGAGCACGTTTGGAGGTGGTTTCCAGCTCCGGTGACCCTCGGCCAAGCACCGGCGCACAGGGAGCGGGAGGCAGCCCAGACCCTCCTAGGCCGAAGGGCGAGCACAGGCCTAGGGGCGAAACCGGCAAGCGCTGCTTTGCTGAGCAAACACGCAATGGGGCTGAGCTGCTTTCCCGAGGAGAGTTTCCCTTTCGAGAAGGCAGCTCCCAGAAGCTCGTTTTGTGTCCTCTCTGAGATGGGCCCTAGGTGGGTCCCTCCCTCGCAGGCGGAGGGTGGGGTGCTGGGGCCAGTGCACACAAGGCCTTTTCAGACCCCATCCGCCTTCTCCCTGAAGGAGAGCACGTTTGGAGGTGGTTTCCAGCTCCGGTGACCCTCAGCCTAGCAGCGGCGCACAGGGAACGAGAGGCAGCCCAGACCCTCCTCGGCCGAAGGGCGAGCACAGGCCTAGGGGCGAAACCGGCAAGCGCTGCTTTGCTGAGCAAACACGCACTGGGGCTGAGCTTGCTTTCCCGAGGAGAGTTTCCCTTTCGAGAAGGCAGCTCCCAGAAGCTCGTTTTGTGCCCTTTCTGAGATGGGCCCTAGGTGGGTCCCTCCCTAGCAGGCGAAGGGTGGGGTGCTGGCTGGGGCCAGTGCACACAAGGCCTTTGCAGACCCCATCCGCCTTCTCCCTGAAGGAGAGCACGTTTGGAGGTGGTTTCCAGCTCCGGTGACCCTCGGCCAAGCACCGGCGCACAGGGAGCGGGAGGCAGCCCAGACCCTCCTAGGCCGAAGGGCGAGCACAGGCCTAGGGGCGAAACCGGCAAGCGCTGCTTTGCTGAGCACACACGCACTGGGGCTGAGCTTGCTTTCCCGAGGAGAGTTTCCCTTTCGAGAAGGCAGCTCCCAGAAGCTCGTTTTGTGCCCTCTCTGAGATGGGCCCTAGGTGGGTCCCTCCCTCGCAGGCGGAGGGTGGGGTGCTGGGGCCAGTGCACACAAGGCCTTTTCAGACCCCATCCGCCTTCTCCCTGAAGGAGAGCACGTTTGGAGGTGGTTTCCAGCTCCGGTGACCCTCAGCCAAGCACCTGCGCACAGGGAGCGGGAGGCAGCCCAGACCCTCCTCGGCCGAAGGGCGAGCACAGGCCTAGGGGCGAAACCGGCAAGCGCTGCTTTGCTGAGCAAACACGCACTGGGGCTGAGCTTGCTTTCCCGAGCAGAGTTTCCCTTTCGAGAAGGCAGCTCCCAGAAGCTCGTTTTGTGCCCTCTCTGAGATGGGCCCTAGGTGGGTCCCTCCCTCGCAGGCGGAGGGTGGGGTGCTGGGGCCAGTGCACACAAGGCCTTTTCAGACCCCATCCGCCTTCTCCCTGAAGGAGAGCACGTTTGGAGGTGGTTTCCAGCTCCGGTGACCCTCAGACAAGCAGCGGCGCACAGGGAACAAGAGGCAGCCCAGACCCTCCTCGGCCGAAGGGAGAGCACAGGCCTAGGGGCGAAACCGGCAAGCGCTGCTTTGCTGAGCACACACGCACTGGGGCTGAGCTTGCTTTCCCGAGGAGAGTTTCCCTTTCGTGAAGGCAGCTCCCAGAAGCTCGTTTTGTGCCCTTTCTGAGATGGGCCCTAGGTGGGTCCCTCCCTCGCAGGCGAAGGGTGGGGTGCTGGGGCCAGTGCACACAAGGCCTTTGCAGACCCCATCCGCCTTCTCCCTGAAGGAGAGCACGTTTGGAGGTGGTTTCCAGCTCCGGTGACCCTCGGCCAAGCACCGGCGCACAGGGAGCGGGAGGCAGCCCAGACCCTCCTAGGCCGAAGGGCGAGCACAGGCCTAGGGGCGAAACCGGCAAGCGCTGCTTTGCTGAGCACACACGCACTGGGGCTGAGCTTGCTTTCCCGAGCAGAGTTTCCCTTTCGAGAAGGCAGCTCCCAGAAGCTCGTTTTGTGCCCTCTCTGAGATGGGCCCTAGGTGGGTCCCTCCCTCGCAGGCGGAGGGTGGGGTGCTGGGGCCAGTGCACACAAGGCCTTTGCAGACCCCATCCGCCTTCTCCCTGAATGAGAGCACGTTTGGAGGTGGTTTCCAGCTCCGGTGACCCTCGGCCAAGCACCGGCGCACAGGGAGCGGGAGGCAGCCCAGACCCTCCTAGGCCGAAGGGCGAGCACAGGCCTAGGGGTGAAACCGGCAAGCGCTGCTTTGCTGAGCAAACACGCACTGGTGCTGAGCTTGCTTTCCCGAGGAGAGTTTCCCTTTCGAGAAGGCAGCTCCCAGAAGCTCGTTTTGTGCCCTTTCTGAGATGGGCCCTAGGTGGGTCCCTCCCGCGCAGGCGGAGGGTGGGGTGCTGGGGCCAGTGCACACAAGGCCTTTTCAGACCCCATCCGCCTTCTCCCTGAAGGAGAGCACGTTTGGAGGTGGTTTCCAGCTCCGGTGACCCTCGGCCAAGCAGCGGCGCACAGGGAACGAGAGGCAGCACAGACCCTCCTAGGCCGAAGGGCGAGCACAGGCCTAGGGGCGAAACCGGCAAGCGCTGCTTTGCTGAGCAAACACGCACTGGGGCTGAGCTTGCTTTCCCGAGGAGAGTTTCCCTTTCGAGAAGGCAGCTCCCAGAAGCTCGTTTTGTGCCCTTTCTGAGATGGGCCCTAGGTGGGTCCCTCCCTAGCAGGCGGAGGGTGGGGTGCTGGGACCAGTGCACACAAGGCCTTTGCAGACCCCATCCGCCTTCTCCCTGAAGGAGAGCACGTTTGGAGGTGGTTTCCAGCTCCGGTGACCCTCGGCCAAGCACCGGCGCACAGGGAGCGTGAGGCAGCCCAGACCCTCCTAGGCCGAAGGGCGAGCACAGGCCTAGGGGCGAAACCGGCAAGCGCTGCTTTGCTGAGCAAACACGCACTGGGGCTGAGCTTGCTTTCCCGAGGAGAGTTTCCCTTTCGAGAAGGCAGCTCCCAGAAGCTCGTTTTGTGCCCTCTCTGAGATGGGCCCTAGGTGGGTCGCTCCCTCACAGGCGGAGGGTGGGGTGCTGGGGCCAGTGCACACAAGGCCTTTTCAGACCCCATCCGCCTTCTCCCTGAAGGAGAGCACGTTTGGAGGTGGTTTCCAGCTCCGGTGACCCTCGGCCAAGCACCGGCGCACAGGGAGCGGGAGGCAGCCCAGACCCTCCTAGGCCGAAGGGCGAGCACAGGCCTAGGGGCAAAACCGGCAAGCGCTGCTTTGCTGAGCAAACACGCACTGGGGCTGAGCTTGCTTTCCCGAGGAGAGTTTCCCTTTCGAGAAGGCAGCTCCCAGAAGCTCGTTTTGTGCCCTCTCTGAGATGGGCCCTAGGTGGGTCCCTCCCTAGCAGGCGAAGGGTGGGGTGCTGGGGCCAGTGCACACAAGGCCTTTGCAGACCCCATCCGCCTTCTCCCTGAAGGAGAGCACGTTTGGAGGTGGTTTCCAGCTCCGGTGACAATCAGCTAAGCAGCGGCGCACAGGGAACGAGAGGCAGCCCAGACCCTCCTAGGCCGAAGGGCGAGCACAGGCCTAGGGGCGAAACCGGCAAGCGCTGCTTTGCTGAGCAAACACGCACTGGGGCTGAGCTTGCTTTCCCGAGGAGAGTTTCCCTTTCGAGAAGGCAGCTCCCAGAAGCTCGTTTTGTGCCCTCTCTGAGATGGGCCCTAGGTGGGTCCCTCCCTCGCAGGCGGAGGGTGGGGTGCTGGGGCCAGTGCACACAAGGCCTTTTCAGACCCCATCCGCCTTCTCCCTGAAGGAGAGCACGTTTGGAGGTGGTTTCCAGCTCCGGTGACCCTCAGCCAAGCAGCGGCGCACAGGGAACGAGAGGCAGCCCAGACCCTCCTCGGCCGAAGGGAGAGCACAGGCCTAGGGGCGAAACCGGCAAGCGCTGCTTTGCTGAGCAAACACGCACTGGGGCTGAGCTTGCTTTCCCGAGGAGAGTTTCCCTTTCGAGAAGGCAGCTCCCAGAAGCTCGTTTTGTGCCCTTTCTGAGATGGGCCCTAGGTGGGTCCCTCCCTAGCAGGCGAAGGGTGGGGTGCTGGGGCCAGTGCACACAAGGCCTTTGCAGACCCCATCCGCCTTCTCCCTGAAGGAGAGCACGTTTGGAGGTGGTTTCCAGCTCCGGTGATCCTCGGCCAAGCACCGGCGCACAGGGAGCGGGAGGCAGCCCAGACCCTCCTAGGCCGAAGGGCGAGCACAGGCCTAGGGGCGAAACCGGCAAGCGCTGCTTTGCTGAGCACACACGCACTGGGGCTGAGCTTGCTTTCCCGAGGAGAGTTTCCCTTTCGAGAAGGCAGCTCCCAGAAGCTCGTTTTGTGCCCTCTCTGAGATGGGCCCTAGGTGGGTCCCTCCCTAGCAGTCGGAGGGTGGGGTGCTGGGGCCAGTGCACACAAGGCCTTTTCAGACCCCATCCGCCTTCTCCCTGAAGGAGAGCACGTTTGGAGGTGGTTTCCAGCTCCGGTGACCCTCAGCCAAGCACCGGCGCACAGGGAACGAGAGGCAGCCCAGACCCTCCTCGGCCGAAGGGCGAGCACAGGCCTAGGGGCGAAACCGGCAAGCGCTGCTTTGCTGAGCAAACACGCACTGGGGCTGAGCTTGCTTTCCCGAGCAGAGTTTCCCTTTCGAGAAGGCAGCTCCCAGAAGCTCGTTTTGTGCCCTCTCTGAGATGGGCCCTAGGTGGGTCCCTCCCTCGCAGGCGGAGGGTGGGGTGCTGGGGCCAGTGCACACAAGGCCTTTTCAGACCCCATCCGCCTTCTCCCTGAAGGAGAGCACGTTTGGAGGTGGTTTCCAGCTCCGGTGACCCTCAGACAAGCAGCGGCGCACAGGGAACAAGAGGCAGCCCAGACCCTCCTCGGCCGAAGGGAGAGCACAGGCCTAGGGGCGAAACCGGCAAGCGCTGCTTTGCTGAGCACAAACGCACTGGGGCTGAGCTTGCTTTCCCGAGGAGAGTTTCCCTTTCGTGAAGGCAGCTCCCAGAAGCTCGTTTTGTGCCCTTTCTGAGATGGGCCCTAGGTGGGTCCCTCCCTAGCAGGCGAAGGGTGGGGTGCTGGGGCCAGTGCACACAAGGCCTTTGCAGACCCCATCCACCTTCTCCCTGAAGGAGAGCACGTTTGGAGGTGGTTTCCAGCTCCGGTGATCCTCTGCCAAGCACCGGCGCACAGGGAGCGGGAGGCAGCCCAGACCCTCCTAGGCCGAAGGGCGAGCACAGGCCTAGGGGCGAAACCGGCAAGCGCTGCTTTGCTGAGCACACACGCACTGGGGCTGAGCTTGCTTTCCCGAGGAGAGTTTCCCTTTCGAGAAGGCAGCTCCCAGAAGCTCGTTTTGTGCCCTTTCTGAGATGGGCCCTAGGTGGGTCCCTCCCGAGCAGGCGAAGGGTGGGGTGCTGGGGCCAGTGCACACAAGGCCTTTGCAGACCCCATCCGCCTTCTCCCTGAAGGAGAGCACGTTTGGAGGTGGTTTCCAGCTCCGGTGACCCTCGGCCAAGCACCGGCGCACAGGGAGCGGGAGGCAGCCCAGACCCTCCTAGGCCGAAGGGCGAGCACAGGCCTAGGGGCGAAACCGGCAAGCGCTGCTTTGCTGAGCAAACACGCAATGGGGCTGAGCTGCTTTCCCGAGGAGAGTTTCCCTTTCGAGAAGGCAGCTCCCAGAAGCTCGTTTTGTGTCCTCTCTGAGATGGGCCCTAGGTGGGTCCCTCCCTCGCAGGCGGAGGGTGGGGTGCTGGGGCCAGTGCACACAAGGCCTTTTCAGACCCCATCCGCCTTCTCCCTGAAGGAGAGCACGTTTGGAGGTGGTTTCCAGCTCCGGTGACCCTCAGCCTAGCAGCGGCGCACAGGGAACGAGAGGCAGCCCAGACCCTCCTCGGCCGAAGGGCGAGCACAGGCCTAGGGGCGAAACCGGCAAGCGCTGCTTTGCTGAGCAAACACGCACTGGGGCTGAGCTTGCTTTCCCGAGGAGAGTTTCCCTTTCGAGAAGGCAGCTCCCAGAAGCTCGTTTTGTGCCCTTTCTGAGATGGGCCCTAGGTGGGTCCCTCCCTAGCAGGCGAAGGGTGGGGTGCTGGCTGGGGCCAGTGCACACAAGGCCTTTGCAGACCCCATCCGCCTTCTCCCTGAAGGAGAGCACGTTTGGAGGTGGTTTCCAGCTCCGGTGACCCTCGGCCAAGCACCGGCGCACAGGGAGCGGGAGGCAGCCCAGACCCTCCTAGGCCGAAGGGCGAGCACAGGCCTAGGGGCGAAACCGGCAAGCGCTGCTTTGCTGAGCACACACGCACTGGGGCTGAGCTTGCTTTCCCGAGGAGAGTTTCCCTTTCGAGAAGGCAGCTCCCAGAAGCTCGTTTTGTGCCCTCTCTGAGATGGGCCCTAGGTGGGTCCCTCCCTCGCAGGCGGAGGGTGGGGTGCTGGGGCCAGTGCACACAAGGCCTTTTCAGACCCCATCCGCCTTCTCCCTGAAGGAGAGCACGTTTGGAGGTGGTTTCCAGCTCCGGTGACCCTCAGCCAAGCACCTGCGCACAGGGAGCGGGAGGCAGCCCAGACCCTCCTCGGCCGAAGGGCGAGCACAGGCCTAGGGGCGAAACCGGCAAGCGCTGCTTTGCTGAGCAAACACGCACTGGGGCTGAGCTTGCTTTCCCGAGCAGAGTTTCCCTTTCGAGAAGGCAGCTCCCAGAAGCTCGTTTTGTGCCCTCTCTGAGATGGGCCCTAGGTGGGTCCCTCCCTCGCAGGCGGAGGGTGGGGTGCTGGGGCCAGTGCACACAAGGCCTTTTCAGACCCCATCCGCCTTCTCCCTGAAGGAGAGCACGTTTGGAGGTGGTTTCCAGCTCCGGTGACCCTCAGACAAGCAGCGGCGCACAGGGAACAAGAGGCAGCCCAGACCCTCCTCGGCCGAAGGGAGAGCACAGGCCTAGGGGCGAAACCGGCAAGCGCTGCTTTGCTGAGCACACACGCACTGGGGCTGAGCTTGCTTTCCCGAGGAGAGTTTCCCTTTCGTGAAGGCAGCTCCCAGAAGCTCGTTTTGTGCCCTTTCTGAGATGGGCCCTAGGTGGGTCCCTCCCTCGCAGGCGAAGGGTGGGGTGCTGGGGCCAGTGCACACAAGGCCTTTGCAGACCCCATCCGCCTTCTCCCTGAAGGAGAGCACGTTTGGAGGTGGTTTCCAGCTCCGGTGACCCTCGGCCAAGGACCGGCGCACAGGGAGCGGGAGGCAGCCCAGACCCTCCTAGGCCGAAGGGCGAGCACAGGCCTAGGGGCGAAACCGGCAAGCGCTGCTTTGCTGAGCACACACGCACTGGGGCTGAGCTTGCTTTCCCGAGCAGAGTTTCCCTTTCGAGAAGGCAGCTCCCAGAAGCTCGTTTTGTGCCCTCTCTGAGATGGGCCCTAGGTGGGTCCCTCCCTCGCAGGCGGAGGGTGGGGTGCTGGGGCCAGTGCACACAAGGCCTTTGCAGACCCCATCCGCCTTCTCCCTGAATTAGAGCACGTTTGGAGGTGGTTTCCAGCTCCGGTGACCCTCGGCCAAGCACCGGCGCACAGGGAGCGGGAGGCAGCCCAGACCCTCCTAGGCCGAAGGGCGAGCACAGGCCTAGGGGTGAAACCGGCAAGCGCTGCTTTGCTGAGCAAACACGCACTGGTGCTGAGCTTGCTTTCCCGAGAGTTTCCCTTTCGAGAAGGCAGCTCCCAGAAGCTCGTTTTGTGCCCTTTCTGAGATGGGCCCTAGGTGGGTCCCTCCCTCGCAGGCGGAGGGTGGGGTGCTGGGGCCAGTGCACACAAGGCCTGTTCAGACCCCATCCGCCTTCTCCCTGAAGGAGAGCACGTTTGCAGGTGGTTTCCAGCTCCGGTGACCCTCGGCCAAGCAGCGGCGCACAGGGAACGAGAGGCAGCACAGACCCTCCTAGGCCGAAGGGCGAGCACAGGCCTAGGGGCGAAACCGGCAAGCGCTGCTTTGCTGAGCAAACACGCACTGGGGCTGAGCTTGCTTTCCCGAGGAGAGTTTCCCTTTCGAGAAGGCAGCTCCCAGAAGCTCGTTTTGTGCCCTTTCTGAGATGGGCCCTAGGTGGGTCCCTCCCGAGCAGGCGGAGGGTGGGGTGCTGGGACCAGTGCACACAAGGCCTTTTCAGACCCCATCCGCCTTCTCCCTGAAGGAGAGCACGTTTGGAGGTGGTTTCCAGCTCCGGTGACCCTCGGCCAAGCACCGGTGCACAGGGAGCGTGAGGCAGCCCAGACCCTCCTAGGCCGAAGGGCGAGCACAGGCCTAGGGGCGAAACCGGCAAGCGCTGCTTTGCTGAGCAAACACGCACTGGGGCTGAGCTTGCTTTCCCGAGGAGAGTTTCCCTTTCGAGAAGGCAGCTCCCAGAAGCTCGTTTTGTGCCCTTTCTGAGATGGGCCCTAGGTGGGTCCCTCCCTCGCAGGCGGAGGGTGGGGTGCTGGGGCCAGTGCACACAAGGCCTTTGCAGACCCCATCCGCCTTCTCCCTGAAGGAGAGCACGTTTGGAGGTGGTTTCCAGCTCCGGTGACCCTCGGCCAAGCACCGGCGCACAGGGAGCGGGAGGCAGCCCAGACCCTCCTAGGCCGAAGGGCGAGCACAGGCCTAGGGGCGAAACCGGCAAGCGCTGCTTTGCTGAGCACACACGCACTGGGGCTGAGCTTGCTTTCCCGAGGAGAGTTTCCCTTTCGAGAAGGCAGCTCCCAGAAGCTCGTTTTGTGCCCTCTCTGAGATGGGCCCTAGGTGGGTCGCTCCCTCACAGGCGGAGGGTGGGGTGCTGGGGCCAGTGCACACAAGGCCTTTTCAGACCCCATCCGCCTTCTCCCTGAAGGAGAGCACGTTTGGAGGTGGTTTCCAGCTCCGGTGACCCTCAGCCAAGCAGCGGCGCACAGGGAACGAGAGGCAGCCCAGACCCTCCTAGGCCGAAGGGCGAGCACAGGCCTAGGGGCGAAACCGGCAAGCGCTGCTTTGCTGAGCAAACACGCACTGGGGCTGAGCTTGCTTTCCCGAGGAGAGTTTCCCTTTCGAGAAGGCAGCTCCCAGAAGCTCGTTTTGTGCCCTCTCTGAGATGGGCCCTAGGTGGGTCCCTCCCTCGCAGGCGGAGGGTGGGGTGCAGGGGCCAGTGCACACAAGGCCTTTTCAGACCCCATCCGCCTTCTCCCTGAAGGAGAGCACGTTTGGAGGTGGTTTCCAGCTCCGGTGACCCTCAGCCAAGCAGCGGCGCACAGGGAACGAGAGGCAGCCCAGACCCTCCTCGGCCGAAGGGCGAGCACAGGCCTAGGGGCGAAACCGGCAAGCGCTGCTTTGCTGAGCAAACACGCACTGGGGCTGAGCTTGCTTTCCCGAGGAGAGTTTCCCTTTCGAGAAGGCAGCTCCCAGAAGCTCGTTTTGTGCCCTCTCTGAGATGGGCCCTAGGTGGGTCCCACCCTAGCAGGCGAAGGGTGGGGTGCTGGCTGGGGCCAGTGCACACAAGGCCTTTGCAGACCCCATCCGCCTTCTCCCTGAAGGAGAGCACGTTTGGAGGTGGTTTCCAGCTCCGGTGACCCTCGGCCAAGCACCGGCGCACAGGGAGCGGGAGGCAGCCCAGACCCTCCTAGGCCGAAGGGCGAGCACAGGCCTAGGGGCGAAACCGGCAAGCGCTGCTTTGCTGAGCACACACGCACTGGGGCTGAGCTTGCTTTCCCGAGGAGAGTTTCCCTTTCGAGAAGGCAGCTCCCAGAAGCTCGTTTTGTGCCCTCTCTGAGATGGGCCCTAGGTGGGTCCCTCCCTCGCAGGCGGAGGGTGGGGTGCTGGGGCCAGTGCACACAAGGCCTTTTCAGACCCCATCCGCCTTCTCCCTGAAGGAGAGCACGTTTGGAGGTGGTTTCCAGCTCCGGTGACCCTCAGCCAAGCACCTGCGCACAGGGAGCGGGAGGCAGCCCAGACCCTCCTCGGCCGAAGGGCGAGCACAGGCCTAGGGGCGAAACCGGCAAGGGCTGCTTTGCTGAGCAAACACGCACTGGGGCTGAGCTTGCTTTCCCGAGCAGAGTTTCCCTTTCGAGAAGGCAGCTCCCAGAAGCTCGTTTTGTGCCCTCTCTGAGATGGGCCCTAGGTGGGTCCCTCCCTCGCAGGCGGAGGGTGGGGTGCTGGGGCCAGTGCACACAAGGCCTTTTCAGACCCCATCCGCCTTCTCCCTGAAGGAGAGCACGTTTGGAGGTGGTTTCCAGCTCCGGTGACCCTCAGACAAGCAGCGGCGCACAGGGAACAAGAGGCAGCCCAGACCCTCCTCGGCCGAAGGGAGAGCACAGGCCTAGGGGCGAAACCGGCAAGCGCTGCTTTGCTGAGCACACACGCACTGGGGCTGAGCTTGCTTTCCCGAGGAGAGTTTCCCTTTCGTGAAGGCAGCTCCCAGAAGCTCGTTTTGTGCCCTTTCTGAGATGGGCCCTAGGTGGGTCCCTCCCTCGCAGGCGAAGGGTGGGGTGCTGGGGCCAGTGCACACAAGGCCTTTGCAGACCCCATCCGCCTTCTCCCTGAAGGAGAGCACGTTTGGAGGTGGTTTCCAGCTCCGGTGACCCTCGGCCAAGCACCGGCGCACAGGGAGCGGGAGGCAGCCCAGACCCTCCTAGGCCGAAGGGCGAGCACAGGCCTAGGGGCGAAACCGGCAAGCGCTGCTTTGCTGAGCACACACGCACTGGGGCTGAGCTTGCTTTCCCGAGCAGAGTTTCCCTTTCGAGAAGGCAGCTCCCAGAAGCTCGTTTTGTGCCCTCTCTGAGATGGGCCCTAGGTGGGTCCCTCCCTCGCAGGCGGAGGGTGGGGTGCTGGGGCCAGTGCACACAAGGCCTTTGCAGACCCCATCCGCCTTCTCCCTGAATTAGAGCACGTTTGGAGGTGGTTTCCAGCTCCGGTGACCCTCGGCCAAGCACCGGCGCACAGGGAGCGGGAGGCAGCCCAGACCCTCCTAGGCCGAAGGGCGAGCACAGGCCTAGGGGTGAAACCGGCAAGCGCTGCTTTGCTGAGCAAACACGCACTGGTGCTGAGCTTGCTTTCCCGAGGAGAGTTTCCCTTTCGAGAAGGCAGCTCCCAGAAGCTCGTTTTGTGCCCTTTCTGAGATGGGCCCTAGGTGGGTCCCTCCCTCGCAGGCGGAGGGTGGGGTGCTGGGGCCAGTGCACACAAGGCCTGTTCAGACCCCATCCGCCTTCTCCCTGAAGGAGAGCACGTTTGCAGGTGGTTTCCAGCTCCGGTGACCCTCGGCCAAGCAGCGGCGCACAGGGAACGAGAGGCAGCACAGACCCTCCTAGGCCGAAGGGCGAGCACAGGCCTAGGGGCGAAACCGGCAAGCGCTGCTTTGCTGAGCAAACACGCACTGGGGCTGAGCTTGCTTTCCCGAGGAGAGTTTCCCTTTCGAGAAGGCAGCTCCCAGAAGCTCGTTTTGTGCCCTTTCTGAGATGGGCCCTAGGTGGGTCCCTCCCGAGCAGGCGGAGGGTGGGGTGCTGGGACCAGTGCACACAAGGCCTTTTCAGACCCCATCCGCCTTCTCCCTGAAGGAGAGCACGTTTGGAGGTGGTTTCCAGCTCCGGTGACCCTCGGCCAAGCACCGGTGCACAGGGAGCGTGAGGCAGCCCAGACCCTCCTAGGCCGAAGGGCGAGCACAGGCCTAGGGGCGAAACCGGCAAGCGCTGCTTTGCTGAGCAAACACGCACTGGGGCTGAGCTTGCTTTCCCGAGGAGAGTTTCCCTTTCGAGAAGGCAGCTCCCAGAAGCTCGTTTTGTGCCCTTTCTGAGATGGGCCCTAGGTGGGTCCCTCCCTCGCAGGCGGAGGGTGGGGTGCTGGGGCCAGTGCACACAAGGCCTTTGCAGACCCCATCCGCCTTCTCCCTGAAGGAGAGCACGTTTGGAGGTGGTTTCCAGCTCCGGTGACCCTCGGCCAAGCACCGGCGCACAGGGAGCGGGAGGCAGCCCAGACCCTCCTAGGCCGAAGGGCGAGCACAGGCCTAGGGGCGAAACCGGCAAGCGCTGCTTTGCTGAGCACACACGCACTGGGGCTGAGCTTGCTTTCCCGAGGAGAGTTTCCCTTTTGAGAAGGCAGCTCCCAGAAGCTCGTTTTGTGCCCTCTCTGAGATGGGCCCTAGGTGGGTCGCTCCCTCACAGGCGGAGGGTGGGGTGCTGGGGCCAGTGCACACAAGGCCTTTTCAGACCCCATCCGCCTTCTCCCTGAAGGAGAGCACGTTTGGAGGTGGTTTCCAGCTCCGGTGACCCTCAGCCAAGCACCGGCGCACAGGGAACGAGAGGCAGCCCAGACCCTCCTCGGCCGAAGGGCGAGCACAGGCCTAGGGGCGAAACCGGCAAGCGCTGCTTTGCTGAGCAAACACGCACTGGGGCTGAGCTTGTTTCCCGAGCAGAGTTTCCCTTTCGAGAAGGCAGCTCCCAGAAGCTCGTTTTGTGCCCTTTCTGAGATGGGCCCTAGGTGGGTCCCTCCCTCGCAGGCGAAGGGTGGGGTGCTGGGGCCAGTGCACACAAGGCCTTTGCAGACCCCATCCGCCTTCTCCCTGAAGGAGAGCACGTTTGGAGGTGGTTTCCAGCTCCGGTGACAATCAGCTAAGCAGCGGTGCACAGGGAACGAGAGGCAGCCCAGACCCTCCTAGGCCGAAGGGCGAGCACAGGCCTAGGGGCGAAACCGGCAAGCGCTGCTTTGCTGAGCAAACACGCACTGGGGCTGAGCTTGCTTTCCCGAGGAGAGTTTCCCTTTCGAGAAGGCAGCTCCCAGAAGCTCGTTTTGTGCCCTCTCTGAGATGGGCCCTAGGTGGGTCCCTCCCTCGCAGGCGGAGGGTGGGGTGCTGGGGCCAGTGCACACAAGGCCTTTTCAGACCCCATCCGCCTTCTCCCTGAAGGAGAGCACGTTTGGAGGTGGTTTCCAGCTCCGGTGACCCTCAGCCAAGCAGCGGCGCACAGGGAACGAGAGGCAGCCCAGACCCTCCTCGGCCGAAGGGCGAGCACAGGCCTAGGGGCGAAACCGGCAAGCGCTGCTTTGCTGAGCAAACACGCACTGGGGCTGAGCTTGCTTTCCCGAGGAGAGTTTCCCTTTCGAGAAGGCAGCTCCCAGAAGCTCGTTTTGTGCCCTTTCTGAGATGGGCCCTAGGTGGGTCCCTCCCTAGCAGGCGAAGGGTGGGGTGCTGGGGCCAGTGCACACAAGGCCTTTGCAGACCCCATCCGCCTTCTCCCTGAAGGAGAGCACGTTTGGAGGTGGTTTCCAGCTCCGGTGACCCTCGGCCAAGCACCGGCGCACAGGGAGCGGGAGGCAGCCCAGACCCTCCTAGGCCGAAGGGCGAGCACAGGCCTAGGGGCGAAACCGGCAAGCGCTGCTTTGCTGAGCACACACGCACTGGGGCTGAGCTTGCTTTCCCGAGGAGAGTTTCCCTTTCGAGAAGGCAGCTCCCAGAAGCTCGTTTTGTGCCCTCTCTGAGATGGGCCCTAGGTGTGTCCCTCCCTAGCAGTTGGAGGGTGGGGTGTTGGGGCCAGTGCACACAAGGCCTTTTCAGACCCCATCCGCCTTCTCCCTGAAGGAGAGCACGTTTGAAGGTGGTTTCCAGCTCCGGTGATCCACGGCCAAGCACCGGCGCACAGGGAGCGGGAGGCAGCCCAGACCCTCCTAGGCCGAAGGGCGAGCACAGGCCTAGGGGCGAAACCGGCAAGCGCTGCTTTGCTGAGCACACACGCACTGGGGCTGAGCTTGCTTTCCCGAGGAGAGTTTCCCTTTCGAGAAGGCAGCTCCCAGAAGCTCGTTTTGTGCCCTTTCTGAGATGGGCCCTAGGTGGGTCCCTCCCGAGCAGGCGGAGGGTGGGGTGCTGGGGCCAGTGCACACAAGGCCTTTTCAGACCCCATCCGCCTTCTCCCTGAAGGAGAGCACGTTTGGAGGTGGTTTCCAGCTCCGGTGACCCTCGGCCAAGCACCGGTGCACAGGGAGCGTGAGGCAGCCCAGACCCTCCTAGGCCGAAGGGCGAGCACAGGCCTAGGGGCGAAACCGGCAAGCGCTGCTTTGCTGAGCAAACACGCACTGGGGCTGAGCTTGCTTTCCCGAGGAGAGTTTCCCTTTCCAGAAGGCAGCTCCCAGAAGCTCGTTTTGTGCCCTCTCTGAGATGGGCCCTAGGTGGGTCCCTCCCGAGCAGGCGAAGGGTGGGGTGCTGGGGCCAGTGCACACAAGGCCTTTGCAGACCCCATCCGCCTTCTCCCTGAAGGAGAGCACGTTTGGAGGTGGTTTCCAGCTCCGGTGACCCTCGGCCAAGCACCGGCGCACAGGGAGCGGGAGGCAGCCCAGACCCTCCTAGGCCGAAGGGCGAGCACAGGCCTAGGGGCGAAACCGGCAAGCGCTGCTTTGCTGAGCACACACGCACTGGGGCTGAGCTTGCTTTCCCGAGGAGAGTTTCCCTTTCGAGAAGGCAGCTCCCAGAAGCTCGTTTTGTGCCCTTTCTGAGATGGGCCCTAGGTGGGTCCCTCCCTAGCAGGCGAAGGGTGGGGTGCTGGGGCCAGTGCACACAAGGCCTTTGCAGACCCCATCCGCCTTCTCCCTGAAGGAGAGCACGTTTGGAGGTGGTTTCCAGCTCCGGTGACAATCAGCTAAGCAGCGGCGCACAGGGAACGAGAGGCAGCCCAGACCCTCCTAGGCCGAAGGGCGAGCACAGGCCTAGGGGCGAAACCGGCAAGCGCTGCTTTGCTGAGCACACACGCACTGGGGCTGAGCTTGCTTTCCCGAGCAGAGTTTCCCTTTCGAGAAGGCAGCTCCCAGAAGCTCGTTTTGTGCCCTCTCTGAGATGGGCCCTAGGTGGGTCCCTCCCTAGCAGGCGAAGGGTGGGGTGCTGGGGCCAGTGCACACAAGGCCTTTGCAGACCCCATCCGCCTTCTCCCTGAAGGAGAGCACGTTTGGAGGTGGTTTCCAGCTCCGGTGACCCTCGGCCAAGCACCGGCGCACAGGGAGCGGGAGGCAGCCCAGACCCTCCTAGGCCGAAGGGCGAGCACAGGCCTAGGGGCGAAACCGGCAAGCGCTGCTTTGCTGAGCACACACGCACTGGGGCTGAGCTTGCTTTCCCGAGCAGAGTTTCCCTTTCGAGAAGAGAGCACCCAGAAGCTCGTTTTCTGCCCTATCTGAGATGGGCCCTAGGTGGGTCGCTCCCTCGCAGGCGGAGGGTGGGGTGCTGGGGCCAGTGCACACAAGGCCTTTGCAGACCCCATCCGCCTTCTCCCTGAAGGAGAGCACGTTTGGAGGTGGTTTCCAGCTCCGGTGACCCTCGGCCAAGCACCGGCGCACAGGGAGCGGGAGGCAGCCCAGACCCTCCTAGGCCGAACGGCGAGCACAGGCCTAGGGGCGAAACCGGCAAGCGCTGCTTTGCTGAGCAAACACGCACTGGTGCTGAGCTTGCTTTCCCGAGGAGAGTTTCCCTTTCGAGAAGGCAGCTCCCAGAAGCTCGTTTTGTGCCCTTTCTGAGATGGGCCCTAGGTGGGTCCCTCCCTCGCAGGCGGAGGGTGGGGTGCTGGGGCCAGTGCACACAAGGCCTGTTCAGACCCCATCCGCCTTCTCCCTGAAGGAGAGCACGTTTGCAGGTGGTTTCCAGCTCCGGTGACCCTCGGCCAAGCAGCGGCGCACAGGGAACGAGAGGCAGCACAGACCCTCCTAGGCCGAAGGGCGAGCACAGGCCTAGGGGCGAAACCGGCAAGCGCTGCTTTGCTGAGCAAACACGCACTGGGGCTGAGCTTGCTTTCCCGAGGAGAGTTTCCCTTTCGAGAAGGCAGCTCCCAGAAGCTCGTTTTGTGCCCTTTCTGAGATGGGCCCTAGGTGGGTCCCTCCCGAGCAGGCGGAGGGTGGGGGTGCTGGGACCAGTGCACACAAGGCCTTTTCAGACCCCATCCGCCTTCTCCCTGAAGGAGAGCACGTTTGGAGGTGGTTTCCAGCTCCGGTGACCCTCGGCCAAGCACCGGTGCACAGGGAGCGTGAGGCAGCCCAGACCCTCCTAGGCCGAAGGGCGAGCACAGGCCTAGGGGCGAAACCGGCAAGCGCTGCTTTGCTGAGCAAACACGCACTGGGGCTGAGCTTGCTTTCCCGAGGAGAGTTTCCCTTTCCAGAAGGCAGCTCCCAGAAGCTCGTTTTGTGCCCTCTCTGAGATGGGCCCTAGGTGGGTCCCTCCCGAGCAGGCGAAGGGTGGGGTGCTGGGGCCAGTGCACACAAGGCCTTTGCAGACCCCATCCGCCTTCTCCCTGAAGGAGAGCACGTTTGGAGGTGGTTTCCAGCTCCGGTGACCCTCGGCCAAGCACCGGCGCACAGGGAGCGGGAGGCAGCCCAGACCCTCCTAGGCCGAAGGGCGAGCACAGGCCTAGGGGCGAAACCGGCAAGCGCTGCTTTGCTGAGCACACACGCACTGGGGCTGAGCTTGCTTTCCCGAGGAGAGTTTCCCTTTCGAGAAGGCAGCTCCCAGAAGCTCGTTTTGTGCCCTTTCTGAGATGGGCCCTAGGTGGGTCCCTCCCTAGCAGGCGAAGGGTGGGGTGCTGGGGCCAGTGCACACAAGGCCTTTGCAGACCCCATCCGCCTTCTCCCTGAAGGAGAGCACGTTTGGAGGTGGTTTCCAGCTCCGGTGACAATCAGCTAAGCAGCGGCGCACAGGGAACGAGAGGCAGCCCAGACCCTCCTAGGCCGAAGGGCGAGCACAGGCCTAGGGGCGAAACCGGCAAGCGCTGCTTTGCTGAGCACACACGCACTGGGGCTGAGCTTGCTTTCCCGAGCAGAGTTTCCCTTTCGAGAAGGCAGCTCCCAGAAGCTCGTTTTGTGCCCTCTCTGAGATGGGCCCTAGGTGGGTCCCTCCCTAGCAGGCGAAGGGTGGGGTGCTGGGGCCAGTGCACACAAGGCCTTTGCAGACCCCATCCGCCTTCTCCCTGAAGGAGAGCACGTTTGGAGGTGGTTTCCAGCTCCGGTGACCCTCGGCCAAGCACCGGCGCACAGGGAGCGGGAGGCAGCCCAGACCCTCCTAGGCCGAAGGGCGAGCACAGGCCTAGGGGCGAAACCGGCAAGCGCTGCTTTGCTGAGCACACACGCACTGGGGCTGAGCTTGCTTTCCCGAGCAGAGTTTCCCTTTCGAGAAGAGAGCACCCAGAAGCTCGTTTTCTGCCCTATCTGAGATGGGCCCTAGGTGGGTCGCTCCCTCGCAGGCGGAGGGTGGGGTGCTGGGGCCAGTGCACACAAGGCCTTTGCAGACCCCATCCGCCTTCTCCCTGAAGGAGAGCACGTTTGGAGGTGGTTTCCAGCTCCGGTGACCCTCGGCCAAGCACCGGCGCACAGGGAGCGGGAGGCAGCCCAGACCCTCCTAGGCCGAACGGCGAGCACAGGCCTAGGGGCGAAACCGGCAAGCGCTGCTTTGCTGAGCAAACACGCACTGGTGCTGAGCTTGCTTTCCCGAGGAGAGTTTCCCTTTCGAGAAGGCAGCTCCCAGAAGCTCGTTTTGTGCCCTTTCTGAGATGGGCCCTAGGTGGGTCCCTCCCTCGCAGGCGGAGGGTGGGGTGCTGGGGCCAGTGCACACAAGGCCTGTTCAGACCCCATCCGCCTTCTCCCTGAAGGAGAGCACGTTTGCAGGTGGTTTCCAGCTCCGGTGACCCTCGGCCAAGCAGCGGCGCACAGGGAACGAGAGGCAGCACAGACCCTCCTAGGCCGAAGGGCGAGCACAGGCCTAGGGGCGAAACCGGCAAGCGCTGCTTTGCTGAGCAAACACGCACTGGGGCTGAGCTTGCTTTCCCGAGGAGAGTTTCCCTTTCGAGAAGGCAGCTCCCAGAAGCTCGTTTTGTGCCCTTTCTGAGATGGGCCCTAGGTGGGTCCCTCCCGAGCAGGCGGAGGGTGGGGGTGCTGGGACCAGTGCACACAAGGCCTTTTCAGACCCCATCCGCCTTCTCCCTGAAGGAGAGCACGTTTGGAGGTGGTTTCCAGCTCCGGTGACCCTCGGCCAAGCACCGGTGCACAGGGAGCGTGAGGCAGCCCAGACCCTCCTAGGCCGAAGGGCGAGCACAGGCCTAGGGGCGAAACCGGCAAGCGCTGCTTTGCTGAGCAAACACGCACTGGGGCTGAGCTTGCTTTCCCGAGGAGAGTTTCCCTTTCGAGAAGGCAGCTCCCAGAAGCTCGTTTTGTGCCCTTTCTGAGATGGGCCCTAGGTGGGTCCCTCCCGAGCAGGCGGAGGGTGGGGTGCTGGGGCCAGTGCACACAAGGCCTTTGCAGACCCCATCCGCCTTCTCCCTGAAGGAGAGCACGTTTGGAGGTGGTTTCCAGCTCCGGTGACCCTCGGCCAAGCACCGGCGCACAGGGAGCGGGAGGCAGCCCAGACCCTCCTAGGCCGAAGGGCGAGCACAGGCCTAGGGGCGAAACCGGCAAGCGCTGCTTTGCTGAGCACACACGCACTGGGGCTGAGCTTGCTTTCCCGAGGAGAGTTTCCCTTTCGAGAAGGCAGCTCCCAGAAGCTCGTTTTGTGCCCTCTCTGAGATGGGCCCTAGGTGGGTCGCTCCCTCACAGGCGGAGGGTGGGGTGCTGGGGCCAGTGCACACAAGGCCTTTTCAGACCCCATCCGCCTTCTCCCTGAAGGAGAGCACGTTTGGAGGTGGTTTCCAGCTACGGTGACCCTCAGCCAAGCTCCGGCGCACAGGGAACGAGAGGCAGCCCAGACCCTCCTCGGCCGAAGGGCGAGCACAGGCCTAGGGGCGAAACCGGCAAGCGCTGCTTTGCTGAGCAAACACGCACTGGGGCTGAGCTTGCTTTCCCGAGCAGAGTTTCCCTTTCGAGAAGGCAGCTCCCAGAAGCTCGTTTTGTGCCCTCTCTGAGATGGGCCCTAGGTGGGTCCGTCCCTCGCAGGCGGAGGGTGGGGTGCTGGGGCCAGTGCACACAAGGCCTTTTCAGACCCCATCCGCCTTCTCCCTGAAGGAGAGCACATTTGGAGGTGGTTTCCAGCTCCGGTGACCCTCAGCCAAGCAGCGGTGCACAGGGAACAAGAGGCAGCCCAGACCCTCCTCGGCCGAAGGGAGAGCACAGGCCTAGGGGCGAAACCGGCAAGCGCTGCTTTGCTGAGCACACACGCACTGGGGCTGAGCTTGCTTTCCCGAGGAGAGTTTCCCTTTCGAGAAGGCAGCTCCCAGAAGCTCGTTTTGTGCCCTTTCTGAGATGGGCCCTAGGTGGGTCCCTCCCTCGCAGGCGAAGGGTGGGGTGCTGGGGCCAGTGCACACAAGGCCTTTGCAGACCCCATCCGCCTTCTCCCTGAAGGAGAGCACGTTTGGAGGTGGTTTCCAGCTCCGGTGACAATCAGCTAAGCAGCGGTGCACAGGGAACGAGAGGCAGCCCAGACCCTCCTAGGCCGAAGGGCGAGCACAGGCCTAGGGGCGAAACCGGCAAGCGCTGCTTTGCTGAGCAAACACGCACTGGGGCTGAGCTTGCTTTCCCGAGGAGAGTTTCCCTTTCGAGAAGGCAGCTCCCAGAAGCTCGTTTTGTGCCCTCTCTGAGATGGGCCCTAGGTGGGTCCCTCCCTCGCAGGCGGAGGGTGGGGTGCTGGGGCCAGTGCACACAAGGCCTTTTCAGACCCCATCCGCCTTCTCCCTGAAGGAGAGCACGTTTGGAGGTGGTTTCCAGCTCCGGTGACCCTCGGCCAAGCACCGGCGCACAGGGAGCGGGAGGCAGCCCAGACCCTCCTCGGCCGAAGGGCGAGCACAGGCCTAGGGGCGAAACCGGCAAGCGCTGCTTTGCTGAGCAAACACGCACTGGGGCTGAGCTTGCTTTCCCGAGGAGAGTTTCCCTTTCGAGAAGGCAGCTCCCAGAAGCTCGTTTTGTGCCCTTTCTGAGATGGGCCCTAGGTGGGTCCCTCCCTCGCAGTCGGAGGGTGGGGTGTTGGGGCCAGTGCACACAAGGCCTTTTCAGACCCCATCCGCCTTCTCCCTGAAGGAGAGCACGTTTGGAGGTGGTTTCCAGCTCCGGTGACCCTCAGCCAAGCACCGGCGCACAGGGAACGAGAGGTAGCCCAGACCCTCCTAGGCCGAAGGGCGAGAACAGGCCTAGGGGCGAAACCGGCAAGCGCTGCTTTGCTGAGCAAACACGCACTGGGGCTGAGCTTGCTTTCCTGAGCAGAGTTTCCCTTTCGAGAAGGCAGCTCCCAGAAGCTCGTTTTGTGCCCTCTCTGAGATGGGCCCTAGGTGGGTCCCTCCCTCGCAGGCGGAGTGTGGGGTGCTGGGGCCAGTGCACACAAGGCCTTTTCAGACCCCATCCGCCTTCTCCCTGAAGGAGAGCACGTTTGGAGGTGGTTTCCAGCTCCGGTGACCCTCAGACAAGCAGTGGCGCACAGGGAACAAGAGGCAGCCCAGACCCTCCTCGGCCGAAGGGAGAGCACAGGCCTAGGGGCGAAACCGGCAAGCGCTGCTTTGCTGAGCACACACGCACTGGGGCTGAGCTTGCTTTCCCGAGGAGAGTTTCCCTTTCGTGAAGGCAGCTCCCAGAAGCTCGTTTTATGCCCTTTCTGAGATGGGCCCTAGGTGGGTCCCTCCCTAGCAGGCGAAGGGTGGGGTGCTGGGGCCAGTGCACACAAGGCCTTTGCAGACCCCATCCGCCTTCTCCCTGAAGGAGAGCACGTTTGGAGGTGGTTTCCAGCTCCGGTGATCCACGGCCAAGCACCGGCGCACAGGGAGCGGGAGGCAGCCCAGACCCTCCTAGGCCGAAGGGCGAGCACAGGCCTAGGGGCGAAACCGGCAAGCGCTGCTTTGCTGAGCACACACGCACTGGGGCTGAGCTTGCTTTCCCGAGGAGAGTTTCCCTTTCGAGAAGGCAGCTCCCAGAAGCTCGTTTTGTGCCCTTTCTGAGATGGGCCCTAGGTGGGTCCCTCCCGAGCAGGCGGAGTGTGGGGTGCTGGGGCCAGTGCACACAAGGCCTTTTCAGACCCCATCCGCCTTCTCCCTGAAGGAGAGCACGTTTGGAGGTGGTTTCCAGCTCCGGTGACCCTCGGCCAAGCACCGGTGCACAGGGAGCGTGAGGCAGCCCAGACCCTCCTAGGCCGAAGGGCGAGCACAGGCCTAGGGGCGAAACCGGCAAGCGCTGCTTTGCTGAGCAAACACGCACTGGGGCTGAGCTTGCTTTCCCGAGGAGAGTTTCCCTTTCCAGAAGGCAGCTCCCAGAAGCTCGTTTTGTGCCCTCTCTGAGATGGGCCCTAGGTGGGTCGCTCCCGAGCAGGCGAAGGGTGGGGTGCTGGGGCCAGTGCACACAAGGCCTTTGCAGACCCCATCCGCCTTCTCCTTGAAGGAGAGCACGTTTGGAGGTGGTTTCCAGCTCCGGTGACCCTCGGCCAAGCACCGGCGCACAGGGAGCGGGAGGCAGCCCAGACCCTCCTAGGCCGAAGGGCGAGCACAGGCCTAGGGGCGAAACCGGCAAGCGCTGCTTTGCTGAGCACACACGCACTGGGGCTGAGCTTGCTTTCCCGAGGAGAGTTTCCCTTTCGAGAAGGCAGCTCCCAGAAGCTCGTTTTGTGCCCTTTCTGAGATGGGCCCTAGGTGGGTCCCTCCCTAGCAGGCGAAGGGTGGGGTGCTGGGGCCAGTGCACACAAGGCCTTTGCAGACCCCATCCGCCTTCTCCCTGAAGGAGAGCACGTTTGGAGGTGGTTTCCAGCTCCGGTGACAATCAGCTAAGCAGCGGCGCACAGGGAACGAGAGGCAGCCCAGACCCTCCTAGGCCGAATGGCGAGCACAGGCCTAGGGGCGAAACCGGCAAGCGCTGCTTTGCTGAGCACACACGCACTGGGGCTGAGCTTGCTTTCCCGAGCAGAGTTTCCCTTTCGAGAAGGCAGCTCCCAGAAGCTCGTTTTGTGCCCTCTCTGAGATGGGCCCTAGGTGGGTCCGTCCCTCGCAGGCGGAGGGTGGGGTGCTGGGGCCAGTGCACACAAGGCCTTTTCAGACCCCATCTGCCTTCTCCCTGAAGGAGAGCACATTTGGAGGTGGTTTCCAGCTCCGGTGACCCTCAGCCAAGCAGCGGTGCACAGGGAACAAGAGGCAGCCCAGACCCTCCTCGGCCGAAGGGAGAGCACAGGCCTAGGGGCGAAACCGGCAAGCGCTGCTTTGCTGAGCACACACGCACTGGGGCTGAGCTTGCTTTCCCGAGGAGAGTTTCCCTTTCGAGAAGGCAGCTCCCAGAAGCTCGTTTTGTGCCCTCTCTGAGATGGGCCCTAGGTGGGTCCCTCCCTCGCAGGCGAAGGGTGGGGTGCTGGGGCCAGTGCACACAAGGCCTTTGCAGACCCCATCCGCCTTCTCCCTGAAGGAGAGCACGTTTGGAGGTGGTTTCCAGCTCCGGTGACCCTCGGCCAAGCACCGGCGCACAGGGAGCGGGAGGCAGCCCAGACCCTCCTAGGCCGAAGGGCGAGCACAGGCCTAGGGGCGAAACCGGCAAGCGCTGCTTTGCTGAGCACACACGCACTGGGGCTGAGCTTGCTTTCCCGAGCAGAGTTTCCCTTTCGAGAAGAGAGCTCCCAGAAGCTCGTTTTCTGCCCTCTCTGAGATGGGCCATAGGTGGGTCGCTCCCTCGCAGGCGGAGGGTGGGGTGCTGGGGCCAGTGCACACAAGGCCTGTTCAGACCCCATCCGCCTTCTCCCTGAAGGAGAGCACGTTTGCAGGTGGTTTCCAGCTCCGGTGACCCTCGGCCAAGCAGCGGCGCACAGGGAACGAGAGGCAGCACAGACCCTCCTCGGCCGAAGGGCGAGCACAGGCCTAGGGGCGAAACCGGCAAGCGCTGCTTTGCTGAGCAAACACGCACTGGGGCTGAGCTTGCTTTCCCGAGGAGAGTTTCCCTTTCGAGAAGGCAGCTCCCAGAAGCTCGTTTTGTGCCCTTTCTGAGATGGGCCCTAGGTGGGTCCCTCCCTCGCAGGCGGAGGGTGGGGTGCTGGGGCCAGTGCACACAAGGCCTGTTCAGACCCCATCCGCCTTCTCCCTGAAGGAGAGCACGTTTGCAGGTGGTTTCCAGCTCCGGTGACCCTCGGCCAAGCAGCGGCGCACAGGGAACGAGAGGCAGCACAGACCCTCCTAGGCCGAAGGGCGAGCACAGGCCTAGGGGCGAAACCGGCAAGCGCTGCTTTGCTGAGCAAGCACGCACTGGGGCTGAGCTTGCTTTCCCGAGGAGAGTTTCCCTTTCGAGAAGGCAGCTCCCAGAAGCTCGTTTTGTGCCCTTTCTGAGATGGGCCCTAGGTGGGTCCCTCCCGAGCAGGCGGAGGGTGGGGTGCTGGGGCCAGTGCACACAAGGCCTTTGCAGACCCCATCCGCCTTCTCCCTGAAGGAGAGCACGTTTGGAGGTGGTTTCCAGCTCCGGTGACCCTCGGCCAAGCACCGGCGCACAGGGAGCGGGAGGCAGCCCAGACCCTCCTAGGCCGAAGGGCGAGCACAGGCCTAGGGGCGAAACCGGCAAGCGCTGCTTTGCTGAGCACACACGCACTGGGGCTGAGCTTGCTTTCCCGAGCAGAGTTTCCCTTTCGAGAAGGCAGCTCCCAGAAGCTCGTTTTCTGCCCTCTCTGAGATGGGCCCTAGGTGGGTCCCTCCCTAGCAGTCGGAGGGTGGGGTGCTGGGGCCAGTGCACACAAGGCCTTTTCAGACCCCATCCGCCTTCTCCCTGAAGGAGAGCACGTTTGGAGGTGGTTTCCAGCTCCGGTGACCCTCAGCCAAGCTCCGGCGCACAGGGAACGAGAGGCAGCCCAGACCCTCCTCGGCCGAAGGGCGAGCACAGGCCTAGGGGCGAAACCGGCAAGCGCTGCTTTGCTGAGCAAACACGCACTGGGGCTGAGCTTGCTTTCCCGAGCAGAGTTTCCCTTTCGAGAAGGCAGCTCCCAGAAGCTCGTTTTGTGCCCTCTCTGAGATGGGCCCTAGGTGGGTCCGTCCCTCGCAGGCGGAGGGTGGGGTGCTGGGGCCAGTGCACACAAGGCCTTTTCAGACCCCATCCGCCTTCTCCCTGAAGGAGAGCACATTTGGAGGTGGTTTCCAGCTCCGGTGACCCTCAGCCAAGCAGCGGTGCACAGGGAACAAGAGGCAGCCCAGACCCTCCTCGGCCGAAGGGAGAGCACAGGCCTAGGGGCGAAACCGGCAAGCGCTGCTTTGCTGAGCACACACGCACTGGGGCTGAGCTTGCTTTCCCGAGGAGAGTTTCCCTTTCGAGAAGGCAGCTCCCAGAAGCTCGTTTTGTGCCCTTTCTGAGATGGGCCCTAGGTGGGTCCCTCCCTCGCAGGCGAAGGGTGGGGTGCTGGGGCCAGTGCACACAAGGCCTTTGCAGACCCCATCCGCCTTCTCCCTGAAGGAGAGCACGTTTGGAGGTGGTTTCCAGCTCCGGTGACAATCAGCTAAGCAGCGGTGCACAGGGAACGAGAGGCAGCCCAGACCCTCCTAGGCCGAAGGGCGAGCACAGGCCTAGGGGCAAAATCGGCAAGCGCTGCTTTGCTGAGCAAACACGCACTGGGGCTGAGCTTGCTTTCCCGAGCAGAGTTTCCCTTTCGAGAAGGCAGCTCCCAGAAGCTCGTTTTGTGCCCTCTCTGAGATGGGCCCTAGGTGGGTCCCTCCCTCGCAGGCGGAGGGTGGGGTGCTGGGGCCAGTGCACACAAGGCCTTTTCAGACCCCATCCGCCTTCTCCCTGAAGGAGAGCACGTTTGGAGGTGGTTTCCAGCTCCGGTGACGCTCAGCCAAGCAGCGGCGCACAGGGAACGAGAGGCAGCCCAGACCCTCCTCGGCCGAAGGGCGAGCACAGGCCTAGGGGCGAAACCGGCAAGCGCTGCTTTGCTGAGCAAACACGCACTGGGGCTGAGCTTGCTTTCCCGAGGAGAGTTTCCCTTTCGAGAAGGCAGCTCCCAGAAGCTCGTTTTGTGCCCTTTCTGAGATGGGCCCTAGGTGGGTCCCTCCCTAGCAGGCGAAGGGTGGGGTGCTGGGGCCAGTGCACACAAGGCCTTTGCAGACCCCATCCGCCTTCTCCCTGAAGGAGAGCACGTTTGGAGGTGGTTTCCAGCTCCGGTGACCCTCGGCCAAGCACCGGCGCACAGGGAGCGGGAGGCAGCCCAGACCCTCCTAGGCCGAAGGGCGAGCACAGGCCTAGGGGCGAAACCGGCAAGCGCTGCTTTGCTGAGCACACACGCACTGGGGCTGAGCTTGCTTTCCCGAGGAGAGTTTCCCTTTCGAGAAAGCAGCTCCCAGAAGCTCGTTTTGTGCCCTCTCTGAGATGCGCCCTAGGTGGGTCCCTCCCTAGCAGTCGGAGGGTGGGGTGTTGGGGCCAGTGCACACAAGGCCTTTTCAGACCCCATCCGCCTTCTCCCTGAAGGAGAGCACGTTTGGAGGTGGTTTCCAGCTCCGGTGACCCTCAGCCAAGCACCGGCGCACAGGGAACGAGAGGCAGCCCAGACCCTCCTAGGCCGAAGGGCGAGCACAGGCCTAGGGGCGAAACCGGCAAGCGCTGCTTTGCTGAGCACACACGCACTGGGGCTGAGCTTGCTTTCCCGAGCAGAGTTTCCCTTTCGAGAAGGCAGCTCCCAGAAGCTCGTTTTGTGCCCTCTCTGAGATGGGCCCTAGGTGGGTCCCTCCCTCGCAGGCGGAGGGTGGGGTGCTGGGGCCAGTGCACACAAGGCCTTTTCAGACCCCATCCGCCTTCTCCCTGAAGGAGAGCACGTTTGGAGGTGGTTTCCAGCTCCGGTGACCCTCAGACAAGCAGTGGCGCACAGGGAACAAGAGGCAGCCCAGACCCTCCTCGGCCGAAGGGAGAGCACAGGCCTAGGGGCGAAACCGGCAAGCGCTGCTTTGCTGAGCACACACGCACTGGGGCTGAGCTTGCTTTCCCGAGGAGAGTTTCCCTTTCGAGAAGGCAGCTCCCAGAAGCTCGTTTTGTGCCCTCTCTGAGATGGGCCCTAGGTGGGTCCCTCCCTCGCAGGCGAAGGGTGGGGTGCTGGGGCCAGTGCACACAAGGCCTTTGCAGACCCCATCCGCCTTCTCCCTGAAGGAGAGCACGTTTGGAGGTGGTTTCCAGCTCCGGTGACCCTCGGCCAAGCACCGGCGCACAGGGAGCGGGAGGCAGCCCAGACCCTCCTAGGCCGAAGGGCGAGCACAGGCCTAGGGGCGAAACCGGCAAGCGCTGCTTTGCTGAGCACACACGCACTGGGGCTGAGCTTGCTTTCCCGAGCAGAGTTTCCCTTTCGAGAAGAGAGCTCCCAGAAGCTCGTTTTCTGCCCTCTCTGAGATGGGCCATAGGTGGGTCGCTCCCTCGCAGGCGGAGGGTGGGGTGCTGGGGCCAGTGCACACAAGGCCTGTTCAGACCCCATCCGCCTTCTCCCTGAAGGAGAGCACGTTTGCAGGTGGTTTCCAGCTCCGGTGACCCTCGGCCAAGCAGCGGCGCACAGGGAACGAGAGGCAGCACAGACCCTCCTAGGCCGAAGGGCGAGCACAGGCCTAGGGGCGAAACCGGCAAGCGCTGCTTTGCTGAGCAAACACGCACTGGGGCTGAGCTTGCTTTCCCGAGGAGAGTTTCCCTTTCGAGAAGGCAGCTCCCAGAAGCTCGTTTTGTGCCCTTTCTGAGATGGGCCCTAGGTGGGTCCCTCCCTCGCAGGCGGAGGGTGGGGTGCTGGGGCCAGTGCACACAAGGCCTGTTCAGACCCCATCCGCCTTCTCCCTGAAGGAGAGCACGTTTGCAGGTGGTTTCCAGCTCCGGTGACCCTCGGCCAAGCAGCGGCGCACAGGGAACGAGAGGCAGCACAGACCCTCCTAGGCCGAAGGGCGAGCACAGGCCTAGGGGCGAAACCGGCAAGCGCTGCTTTGCTGAGCAAGCACGCACTGGGGCTGAGCTTGCTTTCCCGAGGAGAGTTTCCCTTTCGAGAAGGCAGCTCCCAGAAGCTCGTTTTGTGCCCTTTCTGAGATGGGCCCTAGGTGGGTCCCTCCCGAGCAGGCGGAGGGTGGGGTGCTGGGGCCAGTGCACACAAGGCCTTTGCAGACCCCATCCGCCTTCTCCCTGAAGGAGAGCACGTTTGGAGGTGGTTTCCAGCTCCGGTGACCCTCGGCCAAGCACCGGCGCACAGGGAGCGGGAGGCAGCCCAGACCCTCCTAGGCCGAAGGGCGAGCACAGGCCTAGGGGCGAAACCGGCAAGCGCTGCTTTGCTGAGCACACACGCACTGGGGCTGAGCTTGCTTTCCCGAGCAGAGTTTCCCTTTCGAGAAGGCAGCTCCCAGAAGCTCGTTTTCTGCCCTCTCTGAGATGGGCCCTAGGTGGGTCCCTCCCTAGCAGTCGGAGGGTGGGGTGCTGGGGCCAGTGCACACAAGGCCTTTTCAGACCCCATCCGCCTTCTCCCTGAAGGAGAGCACGTTTGGAGGTGGTTTCCAGCTCCGGTGACCCTCAGCCAAGCTCCGGCGCACAGGGAACGAGAGGCAGCCCAGACCCTCCTCGGCCGAAGGGCGAGCACAGGCCTAGGGGCGAAACCGGCAAGCGCTGCTTTGCTGAGCAAACACGCACTGGGGCTGAGCTTGCTTTCCCGAGCAGAGTTTCCCTTTCGAGAAGGCAGCTCCCAGAAGCTCGTTTTGTGCCCTCTCTGAGATGGGCCCTAGGTGGGTCCGTCCCTCGCAGGCGGAGGGTGGGGTGCTGGGGCCAGTGCACACAAGGCCTTTTCAGACCCCATCCGCCTTCTCCCTGAAGGAGAGCACATTTGGAGGTGGTTTCCAGCTCCGGTGACCCTCAGCCAAGCAGCGGTGCACAGGGAACAAGAGGCAGCCCAGACCCTCCTCGGCCGAAGGGAGAGCACAGGCCTAGGGGCGAAACCGGCAAGCGCTGCTTTGCTGAGCACACACGCACTGGGGCTGAGCTTGCTTTCCCGAGGAGAGTTTCCCTTTCGAGAAGGCAGCTCCCAGAAGCTCGTTTTGTGCCCTTTCTGAGATGGGCCCTAGGTGGGTCCCTCCCTCGCAGGCGAAGGGTGGGGTGCTGGGGCCAGTGCACACAAGGCCTTTGCAGACCCCATCCGCCTTCTCCCTGAAGGAGAGCACGTTTGGAGGTGGTTTCCAGCTCCGGTGACAATCAGCTAAGCAGCGGTGCACAGGGAACGAGAGGCAGCCCAGACCCTCCTAGGCCGAAGGGCGAGCACAGGCCTAGGGGCAAAATCGGCAAGCGCTGCTTTGCTGAGCAAACACGCACTGGGGCTGAGCTTGCTTTCCCGAGCAGAGTTTCCCTTTCGAGAAGGCAGCTCCCAGAAGCTCGTTTTGTGCCCTCTCTGAGATGGGCCCTAGGTGGGTCCCTCCCTCGCAGGCGGAGGGTGGGGTGCTGGGGCCAGTGCACACAAGGCCTTTTCAGACCCCATCCGCCTTCTCCCTGAAGGAGAGCACGTTTGGAGGTGGTTTCCAGCTCCGGTGACGCTCAGCCAAGCAGCGGCGCACAGGGAACGAGAGGCAGCCCAGACCCTCCTCGGCCGAAGGGCGAGCACAGGCCTAGGGGCGAAACCGGCAAGCGCTGCTTTGCTGAGCAAACACGCACTGGGGCTGAGCTTGCTTTCCCGAGGAGAGTTTCCCTTTCGAGAAGGCAGCTCCCAGAAGCTCGTTTTGTGCCCTTTCTGAGATGGGCCCTAGGTGGGTCCCTCCCTAGCAGGCGAAGGGTGGGGTGCTGGGGCCAGTGCACACAAGGCCTTTGCAGACCCCATCCGCCTTCTCCCTGAAGGAGAGCACGTTTGGAGGTGGTTTCCAGCTCCGGTGACCCTCGGCCAAGCACCGGCGCACAGGGAGCGGGAGGCAGCCCAGACCCTCCTAGGCCGAAGGGCGAGCACAGGCCTAGGGGCGAAACCGGCAAGCGCTGCTTTGCTGAGCACACACGCACTGGGGCTGAGCTTGCTTTCCCGAGGAGAGTTTCCCTTTCGAGAAAGCAGCTCCCAGAAGCTCGTTTTGTGCCCTCTCTGAGATGCGCCCTAGGTGGGTCCCTCCCTAGCAGTCGGAGGGTGGGGTGTTGGGGCCAGTGCACACAAGGCCTTTTCAGACCCCATCCGCCTTCTCCCTGAAGGAGAGCACGTTTGGAGGTGGTTTCCAGCTCCGGTGACCCTCAGCCAAGCACCGGCGCACAGGGAACGAGAGGCAGCCCAGACCCTCCTAGGCCGAAGGGCGAGCACAGGCCTAGGGGCGAAACCGGCAAGCGCTGCTTTGCTGAGCACACACGCACTGGGGCTGAGCTTGCTTTCCCGAGCAGAGTTTCCCTTTCGAGAAGGCAGCTCCCAGAAGCTCGTTTTGTGCCCTCTCTGAGATGGGCCCTAGGTGGGTCCCTCCCTCGCAGGCGGAGGGTGGGGTGCTGGGGCCAGTGCACACAAGGCCTTTTCAGACCCCATCCGCCTTCTCCCTGAAGGAGAGCACGTTTGGAGGTGGTTTCCAGCTCCGGTGACCCTCAGACAAGCAGTGGCGCACAGGGAACAAGAGGCAGCCCAGACCCTCCTCGGCCGAAGGGAGAGCACAGGCCTAGGGGCGAAACCGGCAAGCGCTGCTTTGCTGAGCACACACGCACTGGGGCTGAGCTTGCTTTCCCGAGGAGAGTTTCCCTTTCGTGAAGGCAGCTCCCAGAAGCTCGTTTTGTGCCCTTTCTGAGATGGGCCCTAGGTGGGTCCCTCCCTAGCAGGCGAAGGGTGGGGTGCTGGGGCCAGTGCACACAAGGCCTTTGCAGACCCCATCCGCCTTCTCCCTGAAGGAGAGCACGTTTGAAGGTGGTTTGCAGCTCCGGTGATCCACGGCCAAGCACCGGCGCACAGGGAGCGGGAGGCAGCCCAGACCCTCCTAGGCCGAAGGGCGAGCACAGGCCTAGGGGCGAAACCGGCAAGCGCTGCTTTGCTGAGCACACACGCACTGGGGCTGAGCTTGCTTTCCCGAGGAGAGTTTCCCTTTCGAGAAGGCAGCTCCCAGAAGCTCGTTTTGTGCCCTTTCTGAGATGGGCCCTAGGTGGGTCCCTCCCGAGCAGGCGGAGTGTGGGGTGCTGGGGCCAGTGCACACAAGGCCTTTTCAGACCCCATCCGCCTTCTCCCTGAAGGAGAGCACGTTTGGAGGTGGTTTCCAGCTCCGGTGACCCTCGGCCAAGCACCGGTGCACAGGGAGCGTGAGGCAGCCCAGACCCTCCTAGGCCGAAGGGCGAGCACAGGCCTAGGGGCGAAACCGGCAAGCGCTGCTTTGCTGAGCAAACACGCACTGGGGCTGAGCTTGCTTTCCCGAGGAGAGTTTCCCTTTCGAGAAGGCAGCTCCCAGAAGCTCGTTTTGTGCCCTTTCAGAGATGGGCCCTAGGTGGGTCCCTCCCGAGCAGGCGAAGGGTGGGGTGCTGGGGCCAGTGCACACAAGGCCTTTGCAGACCCCATCCGCCTTCTCCCTGAAGGAGAGCACGTTTGGAGGTGGTTTCCAGCTCCGGTGACCCTCGGCCAAGCACCGGCGCACAGGGAGCGGGAGGCAGCCCAGACCCTCCTAGGCCGAAGGGCGAGCACAGGCCTAGGGGCGAAACCGGCAAGCGCTGCTTTGCTGAGCACACACGCACTGGGGCTGAGCTTGCTTTCCCGAGGAGAGTTTCCCTTTCGAGAAGGCAGCTCCCAGAAGCTCGTTTTGTGCCCTTTCGGAGATGGGCCCTAGGTGGGTCCCTCCCTAGCAGGCGAAGGGTGGGGTGCTGGGGCCAGTGCACACAAGGCCTTTGCAGACCCCATCCGCCTTCTCCCTGAAGGAGAGCACGTTTGGAGGTGGTTTCCAGCTCCGGTGACAATCAGCTAAGCAGCGGCGCACAGGGAACGAGAGGCAGCCCAGACCCTCCTAGGCCGAATGGCGAGCACAGGCCTAGGGGCGAAACCGGCAAGCGCTGCTTTGCTGAGCACACACGCACTGGGGCTGAGCTTGCTTTCTCGAGCAGAGTTTCCCTTTCGAGAAGGCAGCTCCCAGAATCTCGTTTTGTGCCCTCTCTGAGATGGGCCCTAGGTGGGTCCGTCCCTCGCAGGCGGAGGGTGGGGTGCTGGGGCCAGTGCACACAAGGCCTTTGCAGACCCCATCCGCCTTCTCCCTGAAGGAGAGCACGTTTGGAGGTGGTTTCCAGCTCCGGTGACAATCAGCTAAGCAGCGGCGCACAGGGAACGAGAGGCAGCCCAGACCCTCCTAGGCCGAATGGCGAGCACAGGCCTAGGGGCGAAACCGGCAAGCGCTGCTTTGCTGAGCAAACACGCACTGGGGCTGAGCTTGCTTTCCCAAGGAGAGTTTCCCTTTCGAGAAGGCAGCTCCCAGAAGCTCGTTTTGTGCCCTCTCTGAGATGGGCCCTAGGTGGGTCCCTCCCTAGCAGGCGGAGGGTGGGGTGCTGGGGCCAGTGCACACAAGGCCTTTTCAGACCCCATCCGCCTTCTCCCTGAAGGAGAGCACGTTTGGAGGTGGTTTCCAGCTCCGGTGACCCTCAGCCAAGCACCGGCGCACAGGGAACGAGAGGCAGCCCAGACCCTCCTCAGCCGAAGGGCGAGCACAGGCCTAGGGGCGAAACCGGCAAGCGCTGCTTTGCTGAGCAAACACGCACTGGGGCTGAGCTTGCTTTCCCGAGCAGAGTTTCCCTTTCGAGAAGGCAGCTCCCAGAAGCTCGTTTTGTGCCCTCTCTGAGATGGGCCCTAGGTGGGTCCCTCCCTCGCAGGCGGAGGGTGGGGTGCTGGGGCCAGTGCACACAAGGCCTTTTCAGACCCCATCCGCCTTCTCCCTGAAGGAGAGCACGTTTGGAGGTGGTTTCCAGCTCCGGTGACGCTCAGCCAAGCAGCGGCGCACAGGGAACGAGAGGCAGCCCAGACCCTCCTCGGCCGAAGGGAGAGCACAGGCCTAGGGGCGAAACCGGCAAGCGCTGCTTTGCTGAGCACACACGCACTGGGGCTGAGCTTGCTTTCCCGAGGAGAGTTTCCCTTTCGTGAAGGCAGCTCCCAGAAGCTCGTTTTGTGCCCTTTCTGAGATGGGCCCTAGGTGGGTCCCTCCCTAGCAGGCGAAGGGTGGGGTGCTGGGGCCAGTGCACACAAGGCCTTTGCAGACCCCATCCACCTTCTCCCTGAAGGAGAGCACGTTTGGAGGTGGTTTCCAGCTCCGGTGACCCTCGGCCAAGCACCGGCGCACAGGGAGCGGGAGGCAGCCCAGACCCTCCTAGGCCGAAGGGCGAGCACAGGCCTAGGGGCGAAACCGGCAAGCGCTGCTTTGCTGAGCACACACGCACTGGGGCTGAGCTTGCTTTCCCGAGGAGAGTTTCCCTTTTGAGAAGGCAGCTCCCAGAAGCTCGTTTTGTGCCCTTTCTGAGATGGGCCCTAGGTGGGTCCCTCCCTAGGAGGCGGAGGGTGGGGTGCTGGGGCCAGTGCACACAAGGCCTTTTCAGACCCCATCCGCCTTCTCCCTGAAGGAGAGCACGTTTGGAGGTGGTTTCCAGCTCCGGTGACCCTCGGCCAAGCAGCGGCGCACAGGGAACGAGAGGCAGCACAGACCCTCCTAGGCCGAAGGGCGAGCACAGGCCTAGGGGCGAAACCGGCAAGCGCTGCTTTGCTGAGCACACACGCACTGGGGCTGAGCTTGCTTTCCCGAGGAGAGTTTCCCTTTCGAGAAGGCAGCTCCCAGAAGCTCGTTTTGTGCCCTCTCTGAGATGGGCCCTAGGTGGGTCCCTCCCTAGCAGGCGGAGGGTGGGGTGCTGGGGCCAGTGCACACAAGGCCTTTTCAGACCCCATCCGCCTTCTCCCTGAAGGAGAGCACGTTTGGAGGTGGTTTCCAGCTCCGGTGACCCTCAGCCAAGCAGCGGTGCACAGGGAACAAGAGGCAGCCCAGACCCTCCTCGGCCGAAGGGAGAGCACAGGCCTAGGGGCGAAACCGGCAAGCGCTGCTTTGCTGAGCAAACACGCACTGGGGCTGAGCTTGCTTTCCCGAGGAGAGTTTCCCTTTCGAGAAGGCAGCTCCCAGAAGCTCGTTTTGTGCCCTTTCTGAGATGGGCCCTAGGTGGGTCCCTCCCTCGCAGGCGAAGGGTGGGGTGCTGGGGCCAGTGCACACAAGGCCTTTGCAGACCCCATCCGCCTTCTCCCTGAAGGAGAGCACGTTTGGAGGTGGTTTCCAGCTCCGGTGACCCTCGGCCAAGCACCGGCGCACAGGGAGCGGGAGGCAGCCCAGACCCTCCTAGGCCGAAGGGCGAGCACAGGCCTAGGGGCGAAACCGGCAAGCGCTGCTTTGCTGAGCACACACGCACTGGGGCTGAGCTTGCTGTCCCGAGCAGAGTTTCCCTTTCGAGAAGGCAGCTCCCAGAAGCTCGTTTTCTGCCCTCTCTAAGATGGGCCCTAGGTGGGTCCCTCCCTCGCAGGCGGAGGGTGGGGTGCTGGGGCCAGTGCACACAAGGCCTTTGCAGACCCCATCCGCCTTCTCCCTGAAGGAGAGCACGTTTGGAGGTGGTTTCCAGCTCCGGTGATCCTCGGCCAAGCACCGGCGCACAGGGAGCGGGAGGCAGCCCAGACCCTCCTAGGCCGAAGGGCGAGCACAGGCCTAGGGGCGAAACCGGCAAGCGCTGCTTTGCTGAGCAAACACGCACTGGGGCTGAGCTTGCTTTCCGAGGAGAGTTTCCCTTTTGAGAAGGCAGCTCCCAGAAGCTCGTTTTGTGCCCTTTCTGAGATGGGCCCTAGGTGGGTCCCTCCCTAGCAGGCGGAGGGTGGGGTGCTGGGGCCAGTGCACACAAGGCCTTTTCAGACCCCATCCGCCTTCTCCCTGAAGGAGAGCACGTTTGGAGGTGGTTTCCAGCTCCGGTGACCCTCGGCCAAGCAGCGGCGCACAGGGAACGAGAGGCAGCCCAGACCCTACTAGGCCGAAGGGCGAGCACAGGCCTAGGGGCGAAACCGACAAGCGCTGCTTTGCTGAGCACACACGCACTGGGGCTGAGCTTGCTTTCCCGAGGAGAGTTTCCCTTTCGAGAAGGCAGCTCCCAGAAGCTCGTTTTGTGCCCTCTCTGAGATGGGCCCTAGGTGGGTCCCTCCCTCGCAGGCGGAGGGTGGGGTGCTGGGGCCAGTGCACACAAGGCCTTTGCAGACCCCATCCGCCTTCTCCCTGAAGGAGAGCACGTTTGGAGGTGGTTTCCAGCTCCGGTGATCCTCGGCCAAGCACCGGCGCACAGGGAGCGGGAGGCAGCCCAGACCCTCCTAGGCCGAAGGGCGAGCACAGGCCTAGGGGCGAAACCGGCAAGCGCTGCTTTGCTGAGCAAACACGCACTGGGGCTGAGCTTGCTTTCCGAGGAGAGTTTCCCTTTTGAGAATGCAGCTCCCAGAAGCTCGTTTTGTGCCCTTTCTGAGATGGGCCCTAGGTGGGTCCCTCCCTAGCAGGCGGAGGGTGGGGTGCTGGGGCCAGTGCACACAAGGCCTTTTCAGACCCCATCCGCCTTCTCCCTGAAGGAGAGCACGTTTGGAGGTGGTTTCCAGCTCCGGTGACCCTCGGCCAAGCAGCGGCGCACAGGGAACGAGAGGCAGCCCAGACCCTCCTAGGCCGAAGGGAGAGCACAGGCCTAGGGGCGAAACTGGCAAGCGCTGCTTTGCTGAGCAAACACGCACTGGGGCTGAGCTTGCTTTCCCGAGGAGAGTTTCCCTTTCGAGAAGGCCGCTCCCAGAAGCTCGTTTTGTGCCCTCTCTGAGATGGGCCCTAGGTGGGTCCCTCCCGAGCAGGCGGAGTGTGGGGTGCTGGGGCCAGTGCACACAAGGCCTTTTCAGACCCCATCCGCCTTCTCCCTGAAGGAGAGCACGTTTGGAGGTGGTTTCCAGCTCCGGTGACCCTCGGCCAAGCACCGGTGCACAGGGAGCGTGAGGCAGCCCAGACCCTCCTAGGCCGAAGGGCGAGCACAGGCCTAGGGGCGAAACCGGCAAGCGCTGCTTTGCTGAGCACACACGCACTGGGGCTGAGCTTGCTTTCCCGAGCAGAGTTTCCCTTTCGAGAAGGCAGCTCCCAGAAGCTCGTTTTGTGCCCTCTCTGAGATGGGCCCTAGGTGGGTCCCTCCCTCGCAGGCGGAGGGTGGGGTGCTGGGGCCAGTGCACACAAGGCCTTTTCAGACCCCATCCGCCTTCTCCCTGAAGGAGAGCACGTTTGGAGGTGGTTTCCAGCTCCGGTGACCCTCAGCCAAGCAGCGGTGCACAGGGAACAAGAGGCAGCCCAGACCCTCCTCGGCCGAAGGGAGAGCACAGGCCTAGGGGCGAAACCGGCAAGCGCTGCTTTGCTGAGCAAACACGCACTGGGGCTGAGCTTGCTTTCCCGAGGAGAGTTTCCCTTTCGAGAAGGCAGCTCCCAGAAGCTCGTTTTGTGCCCTTTCTGAGATGGGCCCTAGGTGGGTCCCTCCCTCGCAGGCGAAGGGTGGGGTGCTGGGGCCAGTGCACACAAGGCCTTTGCAGACCCCATCCGCCTTCTCCCTGAAGGAGAGCACGTTTGGAGGTGGTTTCCAGCTCCGGTGACCCTCGGCCAAGCACCGGCGCACAGGGAGCGGGAGGCAGCCCAGACCCTCCTAGGCCGAAGGGCGAGCACAGGCCTAGGGGCGAAACCGGCAAGCGCTGCTTTGCTGAGCACACACGCACTGGGGCTGAGCTTGCTTTCCCGAGCAGAGTTTCCCTTTCGAGAAGGCAGCTCCCAGAAGCTCGTTTTCTGCCCTCTCTGAGATGGGCCCTAGGTGGGTCCCTCCCTAGCAGTCGGAGGGTGGGGTGCTGGGGCCAGTGCACACAAGGCCTTTTCAGACCCCATCCGCCTTCTCCCTGAAGGAGAGCACGTTTGGAGGTGGTTTCCAGCTCCGGTGACCCTCAGCCAAGCACCTGCGCACAGGGAACGAGAGGCAGCCCAGACCCTCCTCGGCCGAAGGGCGAGCACAGGCCTAGGGGCGAAACCGGCAAGCGCTGCTTTGCTGAGCACACACGCACTGGGGCTGAGCTTGCTTTCCCGAGGAGAGTTTCCCTTTCGAGAAGGCAGCTCCCAGAAGCTCGTTTTGTGCCCTCTCTGAGATGGGCCCTAGGTGGGTCCCTCCCTCGCAGGCGGAGGGTGGGGTGCTGGGGCCAGTGCACACAAGGCCTTTTCAGACCCCATCCGCCTTCTCCCTGAAGGAGAGCACGTTTGGAGGTGGTTTCCAGCTCCGGTGACCCTCAGACAAGCAGCGGCGCACAGGGAACAAGAGGCAGCCCAGACCCTCCTCGGCCGAAGGGAGAGCACAGGCCTAGGGGCGAAACCGGCAAGCGCTGCTTTGCTGAGCACACACGCACTGGGGCTGAGCTTGCTTTCCCGAGGAGAGTTTCCCTTTCGTGAAGGCAGCTCCCAGAAGCTCGTTTTGTGCCCTTTCTGAGATGGGCCCTAGGTGGGTCCCTCCCTAGCAGGCGAAGGGTGGGGTGCTGGGGCCAGTGCACACAAGGCCTTTGCAGACCCCATCCACCTTCTCCCTGAAGGAGAGCACGTTTGGAGGTGGTTTCCAGCTCCGGTGACCCTCGGCCAAGCACCGGCGCACAGGGAGCGGGAGGCAGCCCAGACCCTCCTAGGCCGAAGGGCGAGCACAGGCCTAGGGGCGAAACCGGCAAGCGCTGCTTTGCTGAGCACACACGCACTGGGGCTGAGCTTGCTTTCCCGAGGAGAGTTTTCCTTTCGAGAAGGCAGCTCCCAGAAGCTCGTTTTGTGCCCTTTCTGAGATGGGCCCTAGGTGGGTCCCTCCCTAGCAGGCGGAGGGTGGGGTGCTGGGGCCAGTGCACACAAGGCCTTTGCAGACCCCATCCGCCTTCTCCCTGAAGGAGAGCACGTTTGGAGGTGGTTTCCAGCTCCGGTGACCCTCGGCCAAGCAGCGGCGCACAGGGAACGAGAGGCAGCACAGACCCTCCTAGGCCGAAGGGCGAGCACAGGCCTAGGGGCAAAACCGGCAAGCGCTGCTTTGCTGAGCACACACGCACTGGGGCTGAGCTTGCTTTCCGGAGGAGAGTTTCCCTTTCGAGAAGGCAGCTCCCAGAAGCTCGTTTTGTGCCCTCTCTGAGATGGGCCCTAGGTGGGTCCCTCCCTCGCAGGCGGAGGGTGGGGTGCTGGGGCCAGTGCACACAAGGCCTTTTCAGACCCCATCCGCCTTCTCCCTGAAGGAGAGCACGTTTGGAGGTGGTTTCCAGCTCCGGTGACCCTCAGCCAAGCAGCGGTGCACAGGGAACAAGAGGCAGCCCAGACCCTCCTCGGCCGAAGGGAGAGCACAGGCCTAGGGGCGAAACCGGCAAGCGCTGCTTTGCTGAGCAAACACGCACTGGGGCTGAGCTTGCTTTCCCGAGGAGAGTTTCCCTTTCGAGAAGGCAGCTCCCAGAAGCTCGTTTTGTGCCCTTTCTGAGATGGGCCCTAGGTGGGTCCCTCCCTCGCAGGCGAAGGGTGGGGTGCTGGGGCCAGTGCACACAAGGCCTTTTCAGACCCCATCCGCCTTCTCCCTGAAGGAGAGCACGTTTGGAGGTGATTTCCAGCTCCGGTGACCCTCGGCCAAGCACCGGTGCACAGGGAGCGGGAGGCAGCCCAGACCCTCCTAGGCCGAAGGGCGAGCACAGGCCAAGGGGCGAAACCGGCAAGCGCTGCTTTGCTGAGCACACACGCACTGGGGCTGAGCTTGCTTTCCCGAGCAGAGTTTCCCTTTCGAGAAGGCAGCTCCCAGAAGCTCGTTTTCTGCCCTCTCTGAGATGGGCCCTAGGTGGGTCGCTCCCTCGCAGGCGGAGGGTGGGGTGCTGGGGCCAGTGCACACAAGGCCTTTGCAGACCCCATCCGCCTTCTCCCTGAATTAGAGCACGTTTGGAGGTGGTTTCCAGCTCCGGTGACCCTCGCCCAAGCACCGGCGCACAGGGAGCGGGAGGCAGCCCAGACCCTCCTAGGCCGAAGGGCGAGCACAGGCCTATGGGTGAAACCGGCAAGCGCTGCTTTGCTGAGCAAACACGCACTGGTGCTGAGCTTGCTTTCCCGAGGAGAGTTTCCCTTTCGAGAAGGCAGCTCCCAGAAGCTCGTTTTGTGCCCTTTCTGAGATGGGCCCTAGGTGGGTCCCTCCCTCGCAGGCGGAGGGTGGGGTGCTGGGGCCAGTGCACACAAGGCCTGTTCAGACCCCATCCGCCTTCTCCCTGAAGGAGAGCACGTTTGCAGGTGGTTTCCAGCTCCGGTGACCCTCGGCCAAGCAGCGGCGCACAGGGAACGAGAGGCAGCACAGACCCTCCTAGGCCGAAGGGCGAGCACAGGCCTAGGGGCGAAACCGGCAAGCGCTGCTTTGCTGAGCAAACACGCACTGGGGCGGAGCTTGCTTTCCCGAGGAGAGTTTCCCTTTCGAGAAGGCAGCTCCCAGAAGCTCGTTTTGTGCCCTTTCTGAGATGGGCCCTAGGTGGGTCCCTCCCGAGCAGGCGGAGGGTGGGGTGCTGGGGCCAGTGCACACAAGGCCTTTGCAGACCCCATCCGCCTTCTCCCTGAAGGAGAGCACGTTTGGAGGTGGTTTCCAGCTCCGGTGACCCTCGGCCAAGCACCGGCGCACAGGGAGCGGGAGGCAGCCCAGACCCTCCTAGGCCGAAGGGCGAGCACAGGCCTAGGGGCGAAACCGGCAAGCGCTGCTTTGCTGAGCACACACGCACTGGGGCTGAGCTTGCTTTCCCGAGCAGAGTTTCCCTTTTGAGAAGGCAGCTCCCAGAAGCTCGTTTTCTGCCCTCTCTGAGATGGGCCCTAGGTGGGTCGCTCCCTCGCAGGCGGAGGGTGGGGTGCTGGGGCCAGTGCACACAAGGCCTTTTCAGACCCCATCCGCCTTCTCCCTGAAGGAGAGCACGTTTGGAGGTGGTTTCCAGCTCCGGTGACCCTCAGCCAAGCACCGGCGCACAGGGAACGAGAGGCAGCCCAGACCCTCCTCGGCCGAAGGGCGAGCACAGGCCTAGGGGCGAAACCAGCAAGCGCTGCTTTGCTGAGCAAACACGCACTGGGGCTGAGCTTGCTTTCCCGAGCAGAGTTTCCCTTTCGAGAAGGCAGCTCCCAGAAGCTCGTTTTGTGCCCTTTCTGAGATGGGCCCTAGGTGGGTCCCTCCCTCGCAGGCGAAGGGTGGGGTGCTGGGGCCAGTGCACACAAGGCCTTTGCAGACCCCATCCGCCTTCTCCCTGAAGGAGAGCACGTTTGGAGGTGGTTTCCAGCTCCGGTGACCCTCGGCCAAGCAGCGGCGCACAGGGAACGAGAGGCAGCACAGACCCTCCTAGGCCGAAGGGCGAGCACAGGCCTAGGGGCAAAACCGGCAAGCGCTGCTTTGCTGAGCACACACGCACTGGGGCTGAGCTTGCTTTCCGGAGGAGAGTTTCCCTTTCGAGAAGGCAGCTCCCAGAAGCTCGTTTTGTGCCCTCTCTGAGATGGGCCCTAGGTGGGTCCCTCCCTCGCAGGCGGAGGGTGGGGTGCTGGGGCCAGTGCACACAAGGCCTTTTCAGACCCCATCCGCCTTCTCCCTGAAGGAGAGCACGTTTGGAGGTGGTTTCCAGCTCCGGTGACCCTCAGCCAAGCAGCGGCGCACAGGGAACAAGAGGCAGCCCAGACCCTCCTCGGCCGAAGGGCGAGCACAGGCCTAGGGGCGAAACCGGCAAGCGCTGCTTTGCTGAGCAAACACGCACTGGGGCTGAGCTTGCTTTCCCGAGGAGAGTTTCCCTTTCGAGAAGGCAGCTCCCAGAAGCTCGTTTTGTGCCCTCTCTGAGATGGGCCCTAGGTGGGTCCCTCCCTAGCAGGCGGAGGGTGGGGTGCTGGGGCCAGTGCACACAAGGCCTTTGCAGACCCCATCCGCCTTCTCCCTGAAGGAGAGCACGTTTGGAGGTGGTTTCCAGCTCCGGTGACCCTCGGCCAAGCACCGGCGCACAGGGAGCGGGAGGCAGCCCAGACCCTCCTAGGCCGAAGGGCGAGCACAGGCCTAGGGGCGAAACCGGCAAGCGCTGCTTTGCTGAGCAAACACGCACTGGGGCTGAGCTTGCTTTCCGAGGAGAGTTTCCCTTTTGAGAATGCAGCTCCCAGAAGCTCGTTTTGTGCCCTTTCTGAGATGGGCCCTAGGTGGGTCCCTCCCTAGCAGGCGGAGGGTGGGGTGCTGGGGCCAGTGCACACAAGGCCTTTTCAGACCCCATCCGCCTTCTCCCTGAAGGAGAGCACGTTTGGAGGTGGTTTCCAGCTCCGGTGACCCTCGGCCAAGCAGCAGCGCACAGGGAACGAGAGGCAGCCCAGACCCTCCTAGGCCGAAGGGAGAGCACAGGCCTAGGGGCGAAACTGGCAAGCGCTGCTTTGCTGAGCAAACACGCACTGGGGCTGAGCTTGCTTTCCCGAGGAGAGTTTCCCTTTCGAGAAGGCCGCTCCCAGAAGCTCGTTTTGTGCCCTCTCTGAGATGGGCCCTAGGTGGGTCCCTCCCGAGCAGGCGGAGTGTGGGGTGCTGGGGCCAGTGCACACAAGGCCTTTTCAGACCCCATCCGCCTTCTCCCTGAAGGAGAGCACGTTTGGAGGTGGTTTCCAGCTCCGGTGACCCTCGGCCAAGCACCGGTGCACAGGGAGCGTGAGGCAGCCCAGACCCTCCTAGGCCGAAGGGCGAGCACAGGCCTAGGGGCGAAACCGGCAAGCGCTGCTTTGCTGAGCACACACGCACTGGGGCTGAGCTTGCTTTCCCGAGCAGAGTTTCCCTTTCGAGAAGGCAGCTCCCAGAAGCTCGTTTTGTGCCCTCTCTGAGATGGGCCCTAGGTGGGTCCCTCCCTCGCAGGCGGAGGGTGGGGTGCTGGGGCCAGTGCACACAAGGCCTTTTCAGACCCCATCCGCCTTCTCCCTGAAGGAGAGCACGTTTGGAGGTGGTTTCCAGCTCCGGTGACCCTCAGCCAAGCAGCGGTGCACAGGGAACAAGAGGCAGCCCAGACCCTCCTCGGCCGAAGGGAGAGCACAGGCCTAGGGGCGAAACCGGCAAGCGCTGCTTTGCTGAGCAAACACGCACTGGGGCTGAGCTTGCTTTCCCGAGGAGAGTTTCCCTTTCGAGAAGGCAGCTCCCAGAAGCTCGTTTTGTGCCCTTTCTGAGATGGGCCCTAGGTGGGTCCCTCCCTCGCAGGCGAAGGGTGGGGTGCTGGGGCCAGTGCACACAAGGCCTTTGCAGACCCCATCCGCCTTCTCCCTGAAGGAGAGCACGTTTGGAGGTGGTTTCCAGCTCCGGTGACCCTCGGCCAAGCACCGGCGCACAGGGAGCGGGAGGCAGCCCAGACCCTCCTAGGCCGAAGGGCGAGCACAGGCCTAGGGGCGAAACCGGCAAGCGCTGCTTTGCTGAGCACACACGCACTGGGGCTGAGCTTGCTTTCCCGAGCAGAGTTTCCCTTTCGAGAAGGCAGCTCCCAGAAGCTCGTTTTCTGCCCTCTCTGAGATGGGCCCTAGGTGGGTCCCTCCCTAGCAGTCGGAGGGTGGGGTGCTGGGGCCAGTGCACACAAGGCCTTTTCAGACCCCATCCGCCTTCTCCCTGAAGGAGAGCACGTTTGGAGGTGGTTTCCAGCTCCGGTGACCCTCAGCCAAGCACCTGCGCACAGGGAACGAGAGGCAGCCCAGACCCTCCTCGGCCGAAGGGCGAGCACAGGCCTAGGGGCGAAACCGGCAAGCGCTGCTTTGCTGAGCACACACGCACTGGGGCTGAGCTTGCTTTCCCGAGGAGAGTTTCCCTTTCGAGAAGGCAGCTCCCAGAAGCTCGTTTTGTGCCCTCTCTGAGATGGGCCCTAGGTGGGTCCCTCCCTCGCAGGCGGAGGGTGGGGTGCTGGGGCCAGTGCACACAAGGCCTTTTCAGACCCCATCCGCCTTCTCCCTGAAGGAGAGCACGTTTGGAGGTGGTTTCCAGCTCCGGTGACCCTCAGACAAGCAGCGGCGCACAGGGAACAAGAGGCAGCCCAGACCCTCCTCGGCCGAAGGGAGAGCACAGGCCTAGGGGCGAAACCGGCAAGCGCTGCTTTGCTGAGCACACACGCACTGGGGCTGAGCTTGCTTTCCCGAGGAGAGTTTCCCTTTCGTGAAGGCAGCTCCCAGAAGCTCGTTTTGTGCCCTTTCTGAGATGGGCCCTAGGTGGGTCCCTCCCTAGCAGGCGAAGGGTGGGGTGCTGGGGCCAGTGCACACAAGGCCTTTGCAGACCCCATCCACCTTCTCCCTGAAGGAGAGCACGTTTGGAGGTGGTTTCCAGCTCCGGTGACCCTCGGCCAAGCACCGGCGCACAGGGAGCGGGAGGCAGCCCAGACCCTCCTAGGCCGAAGGGCGAGCACAGGCCTAGGGGCGAAACCGGCAAGCGCTGCTTTGCTGAGCACACACGCACTGGGGCTGAGCTTGCTTTCCCGAGGAGAGTTTTCCTTTCGAGAAGGCAGCTCCCAGAAGCTCGTTTTGTGCCCTTTCTGAGATGGGCCCTAGGTGGGTCCCTCCCTAGCAGGCGGAGGGTGGGGTGCTGGGGCCAGTGCACACAAGGCCTTTGCAGACCCCATCCGCCTTCTCCCTGAAGGAGAGCACGTTTGGAGGTGGTTTCCAGCTCCGGTGACCCTCGGCCAAGCAGCGGCGCACAGGGAACGAGAGGCAGCACAGACCCTCCTAGGCCGAAGGGCGAGCACAGGCCTAGGGGCAAAACCGGCAAGCGCTGCTTTGCTGAGCACACACGCACTGGGGCTGAGCTTGCTTTCCGGAGGAGAGTTTCCCTTTCGAGAAGGCAGCTCCCAGAAGCTCGTTTTGTGCCCTCTCTGAGATGGGCCCTAGGTGGGTCCCTCCCTCGCAGGCGGAGGGTGGGGTGCTGGGGCCAGTGCACACAAGGCCTTTTCAGACCCCATCCGCCTTCTCCCTGAAGGAGAGCACGTTTGGAGGTGGTTTCCAGCTCCGGTGACCCTCAGCCAAGCAGCGGTGCACAGGGAACAAGAGGCAGCCCAGACCCTCCTCGGCCGAAGGGAGAGCACAGGCCTAGGGGCGAAACCGGCAAGCGCTGCTTTGCTGAGCAAACACGCACTGGGGCTGAGCTTGCTTTCCCGAGGAGAGTTTCCCTTTCGAGAAGGCAGCTCCCAGAAGCTCGTTTTGTGCCCTTTCTGAGATGGGCCCTAGGTGGGTCCCTCCCTCGCAGGCGAAGGGTGGGGTGCTGGGGCCAGTGCACACAAGGCCTTTTCAGACCCCATCCGCCTTCTCCCTGAAGGAGAGCACGTTTGGAGGTGATTTCCAGCTCCGGTGACCCTCGGCCAAGCACCGGTGCACAGGGAGCGGGAGGCAGCCCAGACCCTCCTAGGCCGAAGGGCGAGCACAGGCCAAGGGGCGAAACCGGCAAGCGCTGCTTTGCTGAGCACACACGCACTGGGGCTGAGCTTGCTTTCCCGAGCAGAGTTTCCCTTTCGAGAAGGCAGCTCCCAGAAGCTCGTTTTCTGCCCTCTCTGAGATGGGCCCTAGGTGGGTCGCTCCCTCGCAGGCGGAGGGTGGGGTGCTGGGGCCAGTGCACACAAGGCCTTTGCAGACCCCATCCGCCTTCTCCCTGAATTAGAGCACGTTTGGAGGTGGTTTCCAGCTCCGGTGACCCTCGCCCAAGCACCGGCGCACAGGGAGCGGGAGGCAGCCCAGACCCTCCTAGGCCGAAGGGCGAGCACAGGCCTATGGGTGAAACCGGCAAGCGCTGCTTTGCTGAGCAAACACGCACTGGTGCTGAGCTTGCTTTCCCGAGGAGAGTTTCCCTTTCGAGAAGGCAGCTCCCAGAAGCTCGTTTTGTGCCCTTTCTGAGATGGGCCCTAGGTGGGTCCCTCCCTCGCAGGCGGAGGGTGGGGTGCTGGGGCCAGTGCACACAAGGCCTGTTCAGACCCCATCCGCCTTCTCCCTGAAGGAGAGCACGTTTGCAGGTGGTTTCCAGCTCCGGTGACCCTCGGCCAAGCAGCGGCGCACAGGGAACGAGAGGCAGCACAGACCCTCCTAGGCCGAAGGGCGAGCACAGGCCTAGGGGCGAAACCGGCAAGCGCTGCTTTGCTGAGCAAACACGCACTGGGGCGGAGCTTGCTTTCCCGAGGAGAGTTTCCCTTTCGAGAAGGCAGCTCCCAGAAGCTCGTTTTGTGCCCTTTCTGAGATGGGCCCTAGGTGGGTCCCTCCCGAGCAGGCGGAGGGTGGGGTGCTGGGGCCAGTGCACACAAGGCCTTTGCAGACCCCATCCGCCTTCTCCCTGAAGGAGAGCACGTTTGGAGGTGGTTTCCAGCTCCGGTGACCCTCGGCCAAGCACCGGCGCACAGGGAGCGGGAGGCAGCCCAGACCCTCCTAGGCCGAAGGGCGAGCACAGGCCTAGGGGCGAAACCGGCAAGCGCTGCTTTGCTGAGCACACACGCACTGGGGCTGAGCTTGCTTTCCCGAGGAGAGTTTCCCTTTTGAGAAGGCAGCTCCCAGAAGCTCGTTTTGTGCCCTCTCTGAGATGGGCCCTAGGTGGGTCGCTCCCTCACAGGCGGAGGGTGGGGTGCTGGGGCCAGTGCACACAAGGCCTTTTCAGACCCCATCCGCCTTCTCCCTGAAGGAGAGCACGTTTGGAGGTGGTTTCCAGCTCCGGTGACCCTCAGCCAAGCACCGGCGCACAGGGAACGAGAGGCAGCCCAGACCCTCCTCGGCCGAAGGGCGAGCACAGGCCTAGGGGCGAAACCAGCAAGCGCTGCTTTGCTGAGCAAACACGCACTGGGGCTGAGCTTGCTTTCCCGAGCAGAGTTTCCCTTTCGAGAAGGCAGCTCCCAGAAGCTCGTTTTGTGCCCTTTCTGAGATGGGCCCTAGGTGGGTCCCTCCCTAGCAGGCGAAGGGTGGGGTGCTGGGGCCAGTGCACACAAGGCCTTTTCAGACCCCATCCGCCTTCTCCCTGAAGGAGAGCACGTTTGGAGGTGGTTTCCAGCTCCGGTGACCCTCGGCCAAGCAGCGGCGCACAGGGAACGAGAGGCAGCACAGACCCTCCTAGGCCGAAGGGCGAGCACAGGCCTAGGGGCAAAACCGGCAAGCGCTGCTTTGCTGAGCACACACGCACTGGGGCTGAGCTTGCTTTCCGGAGGAGAGTTTCCCTTTCGAGAAGGCAGCTCCCAGAAGCTCGTTTTGTGCCCTCTCTGAGATGGGCCCTAGGTGGGTCCCTCCCTCGCAGGCGGAGGGTGGGGTGCTGGGGCCAGTGCACACAAGGCCTTTTCAGACCCCATCCGCCTTCTCCCTGAAGGAGAGCACGTTTGGAGGTGGTTTCCAGCTCCGGTGACCCTCAGCCAAGCAGCGGTGCACAGGGAACAAGAGGCAGCCCAGACCCTCCTCGGCCGAAGGGAGAGCACAGGCCTAGGGGCGAAACCGGCAAGCGCTGCTTTGCTGAGCAAACACGCACTGGGGCTGAGCTTGCTTTCCCCAGGAGAGTTTCCCTTTCGAGAAGGCAGCTCCCAGAAGCTCGTTTTGTGCCCTTTCTGAGATGGGCCCTAGGTGGGTCCCTCCCTAGCAGGCGAAGGGTGGGGTGCTGGGGCCAGTGCACACAAGGCCTTTGCAGACCCCATCCGCCTTCTCCCTGAAGGAGAGCACGTTTGGAGGTGGTTTCCAGCTCCGGTGACCCTCGGCCAAGCACCGGGGCACAGGGAGCGGGAGGCAGCCCAGACCCTCCTAGGCCGAAGGGCGAGCACAGGCCTAGGGGCGAAACCGGCAAGCGCTGCTTTGCTGAGCACACACGCACTGGGGCTGAGCTTGCTTTCCCGAGCAGAGTTTCCCTTTCGAGAAGGCAGCTCCCAGAAGCTCGTTTTCTGCCCTCTCTGAGATGGGCCCTAGGTGGGTCCCTCCCTCGCAGGCGGAGGGTGGGGTGCTGGGGCCAGTGCACACAAGGCCTTTTCAGACCCCATCCGCCTTCTCCCTGAAGGAGAGCACGTTTGGAGGTGGTTTCCAGCTCCGGTGACCCTCAGCCAAGCAGCGGTGCACAGGGAACAAGAGGCAGCCCAGACCCTCCTCGGCCGAAGGGAGAGCACAGGCCTAGGGGCGAAACCGGCAAGCGCTGCTTTGCTGAGCACACACGCACTGGGGCTGAGCTTGCTTTCCCGAGGAGAGTTTCCCTTTCGAGAAGGCAGCTCCCAGAAGCTCGTTTTGTGCCCTTTCTGAGATGGGCCCTAGGTGGGTCCCTCCCTCGCAGGCGAAGGGTGGGGTGCTGGGGCCAGTGCACACAAGGCCTTTGCAGACCCCATCCGCCTTCTCCCTGAAGGAGAGCACGTTTGGAGGTGGTTTCCAGCTCCGGTGACAATCAGCTAAGCAGCGGTGCACAGGGAACGAGAGGCAGCCCAGACCCTCCTAGGCCGAAGGGCGAGCACAGGCCTAGGGGCGAAACCGGCAAGCGCTGCTTTGCTGAGCAAACACGCACTGGGGCTGAGCTTGCTTTCCCGAGGAGAGTTTCCCTTTCGAGAAGGCAGCTCCCAGAAGCTCGTTTTGTGCCCTCTCTGAGATGGGCCCTAGGTGGGTCCCTCCCTCGCAGGCGGAGGGTGGGGTGCTGGGGCCAGTGCACACAAGGCCTTTTCAGACCCCATCCGCCTTCTCCCTGAAGGAGAGCACGTTTGGAGGTGGTTTCCAGCTCCGGTGACGCTCAGCCAAGCAGCGGCGCACAGGGAACGAGAGGCAGCCCAGACCCTCCTCGGCCGAAGGGCGAGCACAGGCCTAGGGGCGAAACCGGCAAGCGCTGCTTTGCTGAGCAAACACGCACTGGGGCTGAGCTTGCTTTCCCGAGGAGAGTTTCCCTTTCGAGAAGGCAGCTCCCAGAAGCTCGTTTTGTGCCCTTTCTGAGATGGGCCCTAGGTGGGTCCCTCCCTAGCAGGCGAAGGGTGGGGTGCTGGGGCCAGTGCACACAAGGCCTTTGCAGACCCCATCCGCCTTCTCCCTGAAGGAGAGCACGTTTGGAGGTGGTTTCCAGCTCCGGTGACCCTCGGCCAAGCACCGGCGCACAGGGAGCGGGAGGCAGCCCAGACCCTCCTAGGCCGAAGGGCGAGCACAGGCCTAGGGGCGAAACCGGCAAGCGCTGCTTTGCTGAGCACACACGCACTGGGGCTGAGCTTGCTTTCCCGAGGAGAGTTTCCCTTTCGAGAAGGCAGCTCCCAGAAGCTCGTTTTGTGCCCTCTCTGAGATGGGCCCTAGGTGGGTCCCTCCCTAGCAGTCGGAGGGTGGGGTGATGGGGCCACTGCACACAAGGCCTTTTCAGACCCCATCCGCCTTCTCCCTGAAGGAGAGCACGTTTGGAGGTGGTTTCCAGCTCCGGTGACCCTCAGCCAAGCACCGGCGCACAGGGAACGAGAGGCAGCCCAGACCCTCCTAGGCCGAAGGGCGAGCACAGGCCTAGGGGCGAAACCGGCAAGCGCTGCTTTGCTGAGCAAACACGCACTGGGGCTGAGCTTGCTTTCCCGAGCAGAGTTTCCCTTTCGAGAAGGCAGCTCCCAGAAGCTCGTTTTGTGCCCTCTCTGAGATGGGCTCTAGGTGGGTCCCTCCCTCGCAGGCGGAGGGTGGGGTGCTGGGGCCAGTGCACACAAGGCCTTTTCAGACCCCATCCGCCTTCTCCCTGAAGGAGAGCACGTTTGGAGGTGGTTTCCAGCTCCGGTGACCCTCAGACAAGCAGTGGCGCACAGGGAACGAGAGGCAGCCCAGACCCTCCTCGGCCGAAGGGAGAGCACAGGCCTAGGGGCGAAACCGGCAAGCGCTGCTTTGCTGAGCACACACGCACTGGGGCTGAGCTTGCTTTCCCGAGGAGAGTTTCCCTTTCGTGAAGGCAGCTCCCAGAAGCTCGTTTTGTGCCCTTTCTGAGATGGGCCCTAGGTGGGTCCCTCCCTAGCAGGCGAAGGGTGGGGTGCTGGGGCCAGTGCACACAAGGCCTTTGCAGACCCCATCCGCCTTCTCCCTGAAGGAGAGCACGTTTGAAGGTGGTTTCCAGCTCCGGTGATCCACGGCCAAGCACCGGCGCACAGGGAGCGGGAGGCAGCCCAGACCCTCCTAGGCCGAAGGGCGAGCACAGGCCTAGGGGCGAAACCGGCAAGCGCTGCTTTGCTGAGCACACACGCACTGGGGCTGAGCTTGCTTTCCCGAGGAGAGTTTCCCTTTCGAGAAGGCAACTCCCAGAAGCTCGTTTTGTGCCCTTTCTGAGATGGGCCCTAGGTGGGTCCCTCCCGAGCAGTCGGAGGGTGGGGTGCTGGGGCCACTGCACACAAGGCCTTTTCAGACCCCATCCGCCTTCTCCCTGAAGGAGAGCACGTTTGGAGGTGGTTTCCAGCTCCGGTGACCCTCAGCCAAGCACCGGCGCACAGGGAACGAGAGGCAGCCCAGACCCTCCTCGGCCGAAGGGCGAGCACAGGCCTAGGGGCGAAACCGGCAAGCGCTGCTTTGCTGAGCAAACACGCACTGGGGCTGAGCTTGCTTTCCCGAGCAGAGTTTCCCTTTCGAGAAGGCAGCTCCCAGAAGCTCGTTTTGTGCCCTCTCTGAGATGGGCCCTAGGTGGGTCCCTCCCTCGCAGGCGGAGGGTGGGGTGCTGGGGCCAGTGCACACAAGGCCTTTTCAGACCCCATCCGCCTTCTCCCTGAAGGAGAGCACGTTTGGAGGTGGTTTCCAGCTCCGGTGACGCTCAGCCAAGCAGCGGCGCACAGGGAACGAGAGGCAGCCCAGACCCTCCTCGGCCGAAGGGAGAGCACAGGCCTAGGGGCGAAACCGGCAAGCGCTGCTTTGCTGAGCACACACGCACTGGGGCTGAGCTTGCTTTCCCGAGGAGAGTTTCCCTTTCGTGAAGGCAGCTCCCAGAAGCTCGTTTTGTGCCCTTTCTGAGATGGGCCCTAGGTGGGTCCCTCCCTAGCAGGCGAAGGGTGGGGTGCTGGGGCCAGTGCACACAAGGCCTTTGCAGACCCCATCCACCTTCTCCCTGAAGGAGAGCACGTTTGGAGGTGGTTTCCAGCTCCGGTGACCCTCGGCCAAGCACCGGCGCACAGGGAGCGGGAGGCAGCCCAGACCCTCCTAGGCCGAAGGGCGAGCACAGGCCTAGGGGCGAAACCGGCAAGCGCTGCTTTGCTGAGCACACACGCACTGGGGCTGAGCTTGCTTTCCCGAGGAGAGTTTCCCTTTTGAGAAGGCAGCTCCCAGAAGCTCGTTTTGTGCCCTTTCTGAGATGGGCCCTAGGTGGGTCCCTCCCTCGCAGGCGGAGGGTGGGGTGCTGGGGCCAGTGCACACAAGGCCTTTGCAGACCCCATCCGCCTTCTCCCTGAAGGAGAGCACGTTTGGAGGTGGTTTCCAGCTCCGGTGACCCTCGGCCAAGCAGCGGCGCACAGGGAACGAGAGGCAGCACAGACCCTCCTAGGCCGAAGGGCGAGCACAGGCCTAGGGGCGAAACCGGCAAGCGCTGCTTTGCTGAGCACACACGCACTGGGGCTGAGCTTGCTTTCCCGAGCAGAGTTTCCCTTTCGAGAAGGCAGCTCCCAGAAGCTCGTTTTGTGCCCTCTCTGAGATGGGCCCTAGGTGGGTCCCTCCCTAGCAGGCGGAGGGTGGGGTGCTGGGGCCAGTGCACACAAGGCCTTTTCAGACCCCATCCGCCTTCTCCCTGAAGGAGAGCACGTTTGGAGGTGGTTTCCAGCTCCGGTGACCCTCAGCCAAGCAGCGGTGCACAGGGAACAAGAGGCAGCCCAGACCCTCCTCGGCCGAAGGGCGAGCACAGGCCTAGGGGCGAAACCGGCAAGCGCTGCTTTGCTGAGCAAACACGCACTGGGGCTGAGCTTGCTTTCCCGAGGAGAGTTTCCCTTTCGAGAAGGCAGCTCCCAGAAGCTCGTTTTGTGCCCTTTCTGAGATGGGCCCTAGGTGGGTCCCTCCCTCGCAGGCGAAGGGTGGGGTGCTGGGGCCAGTGCACACAAGGCCTTTGCAGACCCCATCCGCCTTCTCCCTGAAGGAGAGCACGTTTGGAGGTGGTTTCCAGCTCCGGTGACCCTCGGCCAAGCACCGGCGCACAGGGAGCGGGAGGCAGCCCAGACCCTCCTAGGCCGAAGGGCGAGCACAGGCCTAGGGGCGAAACCGGCAAGCGCTGCTTTGCTGAGCAAACACGCACTGGGGCTGAGCTTGCTTTCCCGAGCAGAGTTTCCCTTTCGAGAAGGCAGCTCCCAGAAGCTCGTTTTCTGCCCTCTCTAAGATGGGCCCTAGGTGGGTCCCTCCCTCGCAGGCGGAGGGTGGGGTGCTGGGGCCAGTGCACACAAGGCCTTTGCAGACCCCATCCGCCTTCTCCCTGAAGGAGAGCACGTTTGGAGGTGGTTTCCAGCTCCGGTGATCCTCGGCCAAGCACCGGCGCACAGGGAGCGGGAGGCAGCCCAGACCCTCCTAGGCCGAAGGGCGAGCACAGGCCTAGGGGCGAAACCGGCAAGCGCTGCTTTGCTGAGCAAACACGCACTGGGGCTGAGCTTGCTTTCCGAGGAGAGTTTCCCTTTTGAGAATGCAGCTCCCAGAAGCTCGTTTTGTGCCCTTTCTGAGATGGGCCCTAGGTGGGTCCCTCCCTAGCAGGCGGAGGGTGGGGTGCTGGGGCCAGTGCACACAAGGCCTTTTCAGACCCCATCCGCCTTCTCCCTGAAGGAGAGCACGTTTGGAGGTGGTTTCCAGCTCCGGTGACCCTCGGCCAAGCAGCGGCGCACAGGGAACGAGAGGCAGCCCAGACCCTCCTAGGCCGAAGGGAGAGCACAGGCCTAGGGGCGAAACTGGCAAGCGCTGCTTTGCTGAGCAAACACGCACTGGGGCTGAGCTTGCTTTCCCGAGGAGAGTTTCCCTTTCGAGAAGGCCGCTCCCAGAAGCTCGTTTTGTGCCCTCTCTGAGATGGGCCCTAGGTGGGTCCCTCCCGAGCAGGCGGAGTGTGGGGTGCTGGGGCCAGTGCACACAAGGCCTTTTCAGACCCCATCCGCCTTCTCCCTGAAGGAGAGCACGTTTGGAGGTGGTTTCCAGCTCCGGTGACCCTCGGCCAAGCAGCGGCGCACAGGGAGCGGGAGGCAGCCCAGACCCTCCTAGGCCGAAGGGCGAGCACAGGCCTAGGGGCGAAACCGGCAAGCGCTGCTTTGCTGAGCACACACGCACTGGGGCTGAGCTTGCTTTCCCGAGGAGAGTTTCCCTTTCGAGAAGGCAGCTCCCAGAAGCTCGTTTTGTGCCCTCTCTGAGATGGGCCCTAGGTGGGTCCCTCCCTCGCAGGCGGAGGGTGGGGTGCTGGGGCCAGTGCACACAAGGCCTTTTCAGACCCCATCCGCCTTCTCCCTGAAGGAGAGCACGTTTGGAGGTGGTTTCCAGCTCCGGTGACCCTCAGCCAAGCAGCGGTGCACAGGGAACAAGAGGCAGCCCAGACCCTCCTCGGCCGAAGGGAGAGCACAGGCCTAGGGGCGAAACCGGCAAGCGCTGCTTTGCTGAGCAAACACGCACTGGGGCTGAGCTTGCTTTCCCGAGCAGAGTTTCCCTTTCGAGAAGGCAGCTCCCAGAAGCTCGTTTTGTGCCCTCTCTGAGATGGGCTCTAGGTGGGTCCCTCCCTCGCAGGCGGAGGGTGGGGTGCTGGGGCCAGTGCACACAAGGCCTGTTCAGACCCCATCCGCCTTCTCCCTGAAGGAGAGCACGTTTGCAGGTGGTTTCCAGCTCCGGTGACCCTCGGCCAAGCAGCGGCGCACAGGGAACGAGAGGCAGCACAGACCCTCCTAGGCCGAAGGGCGAGCACAGGCCTAGGGGCGAAACCGGCAAGCGCTGCTTTGCTGAGCAAACACGCACTGGGGCGTAGCTTGCTTTCCCGAGGAGAGTTTCCCTTTCGAGAAGGCAGCTCCCAGAAGCTCGTTTTGTGCCCTTTCTGAGATGGGCCCTAGGTGGGTCCCTCCCGAGCAGGCGGAGGGTGGGGTGCTGGGGCCAGTGCACACAAGGCCTTTGCAGACCCCATCCGCCTTCTCCCTGAAGGAGAGCACGTTTGGAGGTGGTTTCCAGCTCCGGTGACCCTCGGCCAAGCAGCGGCGCACAGGGAGCGGGAGGCAGCCCAGACCCTCCTAGGCCGAAGGGCGAGCACAGGCCTAGGGGCGAAACCGGCAAGCGCTGCTTTGCTGAGCACACACGCACTGGGGCTGAGCTTGCTTTCCCGAGGAGAGTTTCCCTTTTGAGAAGGCAGCTCCCAGAAGCTCGTTTTGTGCCCTCTCTGAGATGGGCCCTAGGTGGGTCGCTCCCTCACAGGCGGAGGGTGGGGTGCTGGGGCCAGTGCACACAAGACCTTTTCAGACCCCATCCGCCTTCTCCCTGAAGGAGAGCACGTTTGGAGGTGGTTTCCAGCTCCGGTGACCCTCAGCCAAGCACCGGCGCACAGGGAACGAGAGGCAGCCCAGACCCTCCTCGGCCGAAGGGCGAGCACAGGCCTAGGGGCGAAACCAGCAAGCGCTGCTTTGCTGAGCAAACACGCACTGGGGCTGAGCTTGCTTTCCCGAGCAGAGTTTCCCTTTCGAGAAGGCAGCTCCCAGAAGCTCGTTTTGTGCCCTTTCTGAGATGGGCCCTAGGTGGGTCCCTCCCTAGCAGGCGAAGGGTGGGGTGCTGGGGCCAGTGCACACAAGGCCTTTGCAGACCCCATCCGCCTTCTCCCTGAAGGAGAGCACGTTTGAAGGTGGTTTCCAGCTCCGGTGATCCACGGCCAAGCACCGGCGCACAGGGAGCGGGAGGCAGCCCAGACCCTCCTAGGCCGAAGGGCGAGCACAGGCCTAGGGGCGAAACCGGCAAGCGCTGCTTTGCTGAGCACACACGCACTGGGGCTGAGCTTGCTTTCCCGAGGAGAGTTTCCCTTTCGAGAAGGCAACTCCCAGAAGCTCGTTTTGTGCCCTTTCTGAGATGGGCCCTAGGTGGGTCCCTCCCGAGCAGGCGGAGTGTGGGGTGCTGGGGCCAGTGCACACAAGGCCTTTTCAGACCCCATCCGCCTTCTCCCTGAAGGAGAGCACGTTTGGAGGTGGTTTCCAGCTCCGGTGACCCTCGGCCAAGCACCGGTGCACAGGGAGCGTGAGGCAGCCCAGACCCTCCTAGGCCGAAGGGCGAGCACAGGCCAAGGGGCGAAACCGGCAAGCGCTGCTTTGCTGAGCAAACACGCACTGGGGCTGAGCTTGCTTTCCCGAGGAGAGTTTCCCTTTCGAGAAGGCAGCTCCCAGAAGCTCGTTTTGTGCCCTTTCTGAGATGGGCCCTAGGTGGGTCCCTCCCGAGCAGGCGAAGGGTGGGGTGCTGGGGCCAGTGCACACAAGGCCTTTGCAGACCCCATCCGCCTTCTCCCTGAAGGAGAGCACGTTTGGAGGTGGTTTCCAGCTCCGGTGACCCTCGGCCAAGCACCGGCGCACAGGGAGCGGGAGGCAGCCCAGACCCTCCTAGGCCGAAGGGCGAGCACAGGCCTAGGGGCGAAACCGGCAAGCGCTGCTTTGCTGAGCACACACGCACTGGGGCTGAGCTTGCTTTCCCGAGGAGAGTTTCCCTTTCGAGAAGGCAGCTCCCAGAAGCTCGTTTTGTGCCCTTTCTGAGATGGGCCCTAGGTGGGTCCCTCCCTAGCAGGCGAAGGGTGGGGTGCTGGGGCCAGTGCACACAAGGCCTTTGCAGACCCCATCCGCCTTCTCCCTGAAGGAGAGCACGTTTGGAGGTGGTTTCCAGCTCCGGTGACAATCACCTAAGCAGCGGCGCACAGGGAACGAGAGGCAGCCCAGACCCTCCTCGGCCGAAGGGCGAGCACAGGCCTAGGGGCGAAACCGGCAAGCGCTGCTTTGCTGAGCAAACACGCACTGGGGCTGAGCTTGCTTTCCCGAGGAGAGTTTCCCTTTCGAGAAGGCAGCTCCCAGAAGCTCGTTTTGTGCCCTTTCTGAGATGGGCCCTAGGTGGGTCCCTCCCTAGCAGGCGAAGGGTGGGGTGCTGGGGCCAATGCACACAAGGCCTTTGCAGACCCCATCCGCCTTCTCCCTGAAGGAGAGCACGTTTGGAGGTGGTTTCCAGCTCCGGTGACCCTCGGCCAAGCACCGGCGCACAGGGAGCGGGAGGCAGCCCAGACCCTCCTAGGCCGAAGGGCGAGCACAGGCCTAGGGGCGAAACCGGCAAGCGCTGCTTTGCTGAGCACACACGCACTGGGGCTGAGCTTGCTTTCCCGAGGAGAGTTTCCCTTTCGAGAAGGCAGCTCCCAGAAGCTCGTTTTGTGCCCTCTCTGAGATGGGCCCTAGGTGGGTCCCTCCCTAGCAGTCGGAGGGTGGGGTGTTGGGGCCACTGCACACAAGGCCTTTTCAGACCCCATCCGCCTTCTCCCTGAAGGAGAGCACGTTTGGAGGTGGTTTCCAGCTCCGGTGACCCTCAGCCAAGCACCGGCGCACAGGGAACGAGAGGCAGCCCAGACCCTCCTAGGCCGAAGGGCGAGCACAGGCCTAGGGGCAAAACCGGCAAGCGCTGCTTTGCTGAGCAAACACGCACTGGGGCTGAGTTTGCTTTCCCGAGGAGAGTTTCCCTTTCGAGAAGGCAGCTCCCAGAAGCTCGTTTTGTGCCCTCTCTGAGATGGGCCCTAGGTGGGTCCCTCCCTCGCAGGCGGAGGGTGGGGTGCTGGGGCCAGTGCACACAAGGCCTTTTCAGACCCCATCCGCCTTCTCCCTGAAGGAGAGCACGTTTGGAGGTGGTTTCCAGCTCCGGGGACCCTCAGACAAGCAGTGGCGCACAGGGAACAAGAGGCAGCCCAGACCCTCTTCGGCCGAAGGGAGAGCACAGGCCTAGGGGCGAAACCGGCAAGCGCTGCTTTGCTGAGCACACACGCACTGGGGCTAAGCTTGCTTTCCCGAGGAGAGTTTCCCTTTCGTGAAGGCAGCTCCCAGAAGCTCCTTTTGTGCCCTTTCTGAGATGGGCCCTAGGTGGGTCCCTCCCTAGCAGGCGAAGGGTGGGGTGCTGGGGCCAGTGCACACAAGGCCTTTGCAGACCCCATCCGCCTTCTCCCTGAAGGAGAGCACGTTTGAAGGTGGTTTCCAGCTCCGGTGATCCACGGCCAAGCAGCGGCGCACAGGGAGCGGGAGGCAGCCCAGACCCTCCTAGGCCGAAGGGCGAGCACAGGCCTAGGGGCGAAACCGGCAAGCGCTGCTTTGCTGAGCACACACGCACTGGGGCTGAGCTTGCTTTCCCGAGGAGAGTTTCCCTTTCGAGAAGGCAGCTCCCAGAAGCTCGTTTTGTGCCCTTTCTGAGATGGGCCCTAGGTGGGTCCCTCCCGAGCAGGCGAAGGGTGGGGTGCTGGGGCCAGTGCACACAAGGCCTTTGCAGACCCCATCCGCCTTCTCCCTGAAGGAGAGCACGTTTGGAGGTGGTTTCCAGCTCCGGTGACCCTCGGCCAAGCAGCGGCGCACAGGGAGCGGGAGGCAGCCCAGACCCTCCTAGGCCGAAGGGCGAGCACAGGCCTAGGGGCGAAACCGGCAAGCGCTGCTTTGCTGAGCACACACGCACTGGGGCTGAGCTTGCTTTCCCGAGGAGAGTTTCCCTTTCGAGAAGGCAGCTCCCAGAAGCTCGTTTTGTGCCCTTTCTGAGATGGGCCCTAGGTGGGTCCCTCCCTAGCAGGCGAAGGGTGGGGTGCTGGGGCCAGTGCACACAAGGCCTTTGCAGACCCCATCCGCCTTCTCCCTGAAGGAGAGCACGTTTGGAGGTGGTTTCCAGCTCCGGTGACAATCAGCTAAGCAGCGGCGCACAGGGAACGAGAGGCAGCCCAGACCCTCCTAGGCCGAATGGCGAGCACAGGCCTAGGGGCGAAACCGGCAAGCGCTGCTTTGCTGAGCAAACACGCACTGGGGCTGAGCTTGCTTTCCCGAGGAGAGTTTCCCTTTCGAGAAGGCAGCTCCCAGAAGCTCGTTTTGTGCCCTTTCTGAGATGGGCCCTAGGTGGGTCCCTCCCTAGCAGGCGAAGGGTGGAGTGCTGGGGCCAGTGCACACAAGGCCTTTTCAGACCCCATCCGCCTTCTCCCTGAAGGAGAGCACGTTTGGAGGTGGTTTCCAGCTCCGGTGACCCTCAGCCAAGCACCGGCGCACAGGGAACGAGAGGCAGCCCAGACCCTCCTCGGCCGAAGGGCGAGCACAGGCCTAGGGGCGAAACCGGCAAGCGCTGCTTTGCTGAGCAAACACGCACTGGGGCTGAGCTTGCTTTCCCGAGCAGAGTTTCCCTTTCGAGAAGGCAGCTCCCAGAAGCTCGTTTTGTGCCCTCTCTGAGATGGGCCCTAGGTGGGTCCCTCCCTCGCAGGCGGAGGGTGGGGTGCTGGGGCCAGTGCACACAAGGCCTTTTCAGACCCCATCCGCCTTCTCCCTGAAGGAGAGCACGTTTGGAGGTGGTTTCCAGCTCCGGTGACGCTCAGCCAAGCAGCGGCGCACAGGGAACGAGAGGCAGCCCAGACCCTCCTCGGCCGAAGGGAGAGCACAGGCCTAGGGGCGAAACCGGCAAGCGCTGCTTTGCTGAGCACACACGCACTGGGGCTGAGCTTGCTTTCCCGAGGAGAGTTTCCCTTTCGTGAAGGCAGCTCCCAGAAGCTCGTTTTGTGCCCTTTCTGAGATGGGCCCTAGGTGGGTCCCTCCCTAGCAGGCGAAGGGTGGGGTGCTGGGGCCAGTGCACACAAGGCCTTTTCAGACCCCATCCGCCTTCTCCCTGAAGGAGAGCACGTTTGGAGGTGGTTTCCAGCTCCGGTGACCCTCGGCCAAGCACCGGCGCACAGGGAGCGGGAGGCAGCCCAGACCCTCCTAGGCCGAAGGGCGAGCACAGGCCTAGGGGCGAAACCGGCAAGCGCTGCTTTGCTGAGCACACACGCACTGGGGCTGAGCTTGCTTTCCCGAGGAGAGTTTCCCTTTCGAGAAGGCAGCTCCCAGAAGCTCGTTTTGTGCCCTTTCTGAGATGGGCCCTAGGTGGGTCCCTCCCTAGGAGGCGGAGGGTGGGGTGCTGGGGCCAGTGCACACAAGGCCTTTGCAGACCCCATCCGCCTTCTCCCTGAAGGAGAGCACGTTTGGAGGTGGTTTCCAGCTCCGGTGACCCTCGGCCAAGCAGCGGCGCACAGGGAACGAGAGGCAGCACAGACCCTCCTAGGCCGAAGGGCGAGCACAGGCCTAGGGGCGAAACCGGCAAGCGCTGCTTTGCTGAGCACACACGCACTGGGGCTGAGCTTGCTTTCCCGAGGAGAGTTTCCCTTTCGAGAAGGCAGCTCCCAGAAGCTCGTTTTGTGCCCTCTCTGAGATGGGCCCTAGGTGGGTCCCTCCCTAGCAGGCGGAGGGTGGGGTGCTGGGGCCAGTGCACACAAGGCCTTTTCAGACCCCATCCGCCTTCTCCCTGAAGGAGAGCACGTTTGGAGGTGGTTTCCTGCTCCGGTGACCCTCAGCCAAGCAGCGGTGCACAGGGAACAAGAGGCAGCCCAGACCCTCCTCGGCCGAAGGGAGAGCACAGGCCTAGGGGCGAAACCGGCAAGCGCTGCTTTGCTGAGCAAACACGCACTGGGGCTGAGCTTGCTTTCCCGAGGAGAGTTTCCCTTTCGAGAAGGCAGCTCCCAGAAGCTCGTTTTGTGCCCTTTCTGAGATGGGCCCTAGGTGGGTCCCTCCCTCGCAGGCGAAGGGTGGGGTGCTGGGGCCAGTGCACACAAGGCCTTTGCAGACCCCATCCGCCTTCTCCCTGAAGGAGAGCACGTTTGGAGGTGGTTTCCAGCTCCGGTGACCCTCGGCCAAGCACCGGCGCACAGGGAGCGGGAGGCAGCCCAGACCCTCCTAGGCCGAAGGGCGAGCACAGGCCTAGGGGCGAAACCGGCAAGCGCTGCTTTGCTCAGCACACACGCACTGGGGCTGAGCTTGCTTTCCCGAGCAGAGTTTCCCTTTCGAGAAGGCAGCTCCCAGAAGCTCGTTTTCTGCCCTCTCTAAGATGGGCCCTAGGTGGGTCCCTCCCTCGCAGGCGGAGGGTGGGGTGCTGGGGCCAGTGCACACAAGGCCTTTGCAGACCCCATCCGCCTTCTCCCTGAAGGAGAGCACGTTTGGAGGTGGTTTCCAGCTCCGGTGATCCTCGGCCAAGCACCGGCGCACAGGGAGCGGGAGGCAGCCCAGACCCTCCTAGGCCGAAGGGCGAGCACAGGCCTAGGGGCGAAACCGGCAAGCGCTGCTTTGCTGAGCAAACACGCACTGGGGCTGAGCTTGCTTTCCGAGGAGAGTTTCCCTTTTGAGAATGCAGCTCCCAGAAGCTCGTTTTGTGCCCTTTCTGAGATGGGCCCTAGGTGGGTCCCTCCCTAGCAGGCGGAGGGTGGGGTGCTGGGGCCAGTGCACACAAGGCCTTTTCAGACCCCATCCGCCTTCTCCCTGAAGGAGAGCACGTTTGGAGGTGGTTTCCAGCTCCGGTGACCCTCGGCCAAGCAGCGGCGCACAGGGAACGAGAGGCAGCCCAGACCCTCCTAGGCCGAAGGGCGAGCACAGGCCTAGGGGCGAAACTGGCAAGCGCTGCTTTGCTGAGCAAACACGCACTGGGGCTGAGCTTGCTTTCCCGAGGAGAGTTTCCCTTTCGAGAAGGCAGCTCCCAGAAGCTCGTTTTGTGCCCTCTCTGAGATGGGCCCTAGGTGGGTCCCTCCCGAGCAGGCGGAGTGTGGGGTGCTGGGGCCAGTGCACACAAGGCCTTTTCAGACCCCATCCGCCTTCTCCCTGAAGGAGAGCACGTTTGGAGGTGGTTTCCAGCTCCGGTGACCCTCGGCCAAGCAACGGTGCACAGGGAGCGTGAGGCAGCCCAGACCCTCCTAGGCCGAAGGGCGAGCACAGGCCTAGGGGCGAAACCGACAAGCGCTGCTTTGCTGAGCACACACGCACTGGGGCTCAGCTTGCTTTCCCGAGGAGAGTTTCCCTTTCGAGAAGGCAGCTCCCAGAAGCTCGTTTTGTGCCCTCTCTGAGATGGGCCCTAGGTGGGTCCCTCCCTCGCAGGCGGAGGGTGGGGTGCTGGGGCCAGTGCACACAAGGCCTTTTCAGACCCCATCCGCCTTCTCCCTGAAGGAGAGCACGTTTGGAGGTGGTTTCCAGCTCCGGTGACCCTCAGCCAAGCAGCGGTGCACAGGGAACAAGAGGCAGCCCAGACCCTCCTCGGCCGAAGGGAGAGCACAGGCCTAGGGGCGAAACCGGCAAGCGCTGCTTTGCTGAGCACACACGCACTGGGGCTGAGCTTGCTTTCCCGAGCAGAGTTTCCCTTTCGAGAAGGCAGCTCCCAGAATCTCGTTTTCTGCCCTCTCTGAGATGGGCCCTAAGTGGGTCGCTCCCACGCAGGCGGAGGGTGGGGTGCTGGGGCCAGTGCACACAAGGCCTTTTCAGACCCCATCCGCCTTCTCCCTGAATTAGAGCACGTTTAGAGTTGGTTTCCAGCTCCGGTGACCCTCGGCCAAGCACCGGCGCACAGGGAACGAGAGGCAGCCCAGACCCTCCTAGGCCGAAGGGCGAGCACAGGCCTAGGGGCGAAACCGGCAAGCGCTGCTTTGCTGAGCACACACGCACTGGGGCTGAGCTTGCTTTCCCGAGGAGAGTTTCCCTTTCGAGAAGGCAGCTCCCAGAAGCTCGTTTTGTGCCCTTTCTGAGATGGGCCCTAGGTGGGTCCCTCCCTCGCAGGCGAAGGGTGGGGTGCTGGGGCCAGTGCACACAAGGCCTTTGCAGACCCCATCCGCCTTCTCCCTGAAGGAGAGCACGTTTGGAGGTGGTTTCCAGCTCCGGTGACCCTCGGCCAAGCACCGGCGCACAGGGAGCGGGAGGCAGCCCAGACCCTCCTAGGCCGAAGGGCGAGCACAGGCCTAGGGGCGAAACCGGCAAGCGCTGCTTTGCTCAGCACACACGCACTGGGGCTGAGCTTGCTTTCCCGAGCAGAGTTTCCCTTTCGAGAAGGCAGCTCCCAGAAGCTCGTTTTCTGCCCTCTCTAAGATGGGCCCTAGGTGGGTCCCTCCCTCGCAGGCGGAGGGTGGGGTGCTGGGGCCAGTGCACACAAGGCCTTTGCAGACCCCATCCGCCTTCTCCCTGAAGGAGAGCACGTTTGGAGGTGGTTTCCAGCTCCGGTGATCCTCGGCCAAGCACCGGCGCACAGGGAGCGGGAGGCAGCCCAGACCCTCCTAGGCCGAAGGGCGAGCACAGGCCTAGGGGCGAAACCGGCAAGCGCTGCTTTGCTGAGCAAACACGCACTGGGGCTGAGCTTGCTTTCCGAGGAGAGTTTCCCTTTTGAGAATGCAGCTCCCAGAAGCTCGTTTTGTGCCCTTTCTGAGATGGGCCCTAGGTGGGTCCCTCCCTAGCAGGCGGAGGGTGGGGTGCTGGGGCCAGTGCACACAAGGCCTTTTCAGACCCCATCCGCCTTCTCCCTGAAGGAGAGCACGTTTGGAGGTGGTTTCCAGCTCCGGTGACCCTCGGCCAAGCAGCGGCGCACAGGGAACGAGAGGCAGCCCAGACCCTCCTAGGCCGAAGGGCGAGCACAGGCCTAGGGGCGAAACTGGCAAGCGCTGCTTTGCTGAGCAAACACGCACTGGGGCTGAGCTTGCTTTCCCGAGGAGAGTTTCCCTTTCGAGAAGGCAGCTCCCAGAAGCTCGTTTTGTGCCCTCTCTGAGATGGGCCCTAGGTGGGTCCCTCCCGAGCAGGCGGAGTGTGGGGTGCTGGGGCCAGTGCACACAAGGCCTTTTCAGACCCCATCCGCCTTCTCCCTGAAGGAGAGCACGTTTGGAGGTGGTTTCCAGCTCCGGTGACCCTCGGCCAAGCACCGGTGCACAGGGAGCGTGAGGCAGCCCAGACCCTCCTAGGCCGAAGGGCGAGCACAGGCCTAGGGGCGAAACCGACAAGCGCTGCTTTGCTGAGCACACACGCACTGGGGCTCAGCTTGCTTTCCCGAGGAGAGTTTCCCTTTCGAGAAGGCAGCTCCCAGAAGCTCGTTTTGTGCCCTCTCTGAGATGGGCCCTAGGTGGGTCCCTCCCTCGCAGGCGGAGGGTGGGGTGCTGGGGCCAGTGCACACAAGGCCTTTTCAGACCCCATCCGCCTTCTCCCTGAAGGAGAGCACGTTTGGAGGTGGTTTCCAGCTCCGGTGACCCTCAGCCAAGCAGCGGTGCACAGGGAACAAGAGGCAGCCCAGACCCTCCTCGGCCGAAGGGAGAGCACAGGCCTAGGGGCGAAACCGGCAAGCGCTGCTTTGCTGAGCACACACGCACTGGGGCTGAGCTTGCTTTCCCGAGGAGAGTTTCCCTTTCGAGAAGGCAGCTCCCAGAATCTCGTTTTCTGCCCTCTCTGAGATGGGCCCTAGGTGGGTCGCTCCCACGCAGGCGGAGGGTGGGGTGCTGGGGCCAGTGCACACAAGGCCTTTTCAGACCCCATCCGCCTTCTCCCTGAATTAGAGCACGTTTAGAGTTGGTTTCCAGCTCCGGTGACCCTCGGCCAAGCACCGGCGCACAGGGAACGAGAGGCAGCCCAGACCCTCCTAGGCCGAAGGGCGAGCACAGGCCTAGGGGCGAAACCGGCAAGCGCTGCTTTGCTGAGCACACACGCACTGGGGCTGAGCTTGCTTTCCCGAGGAGAGTTTCCCTTTCGAGAAGGCAGCTCCCAGAAGCTCGTTTTGTGCCCTCTCTAAGATGGGCCCTAGGTGGGTCCCTCCCTAGCAGGCGGAGGGTGGGGTGCTGGGTCCAGTGCACACAAGGCCTTTGCAGACCCCATCCGCCTTCTCCCTGAAGGAGAGCACGTTTGGAGGTGGTTTCCAGCTCCGGTGATCCTCGGCCAAGCACCGGCGCACAGGGAGCGGGAGGCAGCCCAGACCCTCCTAGGCCGAAGGGCGAGCACAGGCCTAGGGGCGAAACCGGCAAGCGCTGCTTTGCTGAGCACACACGCACTGGGGCTGAGCTTGCTTTCCCGAGGAGAGTTTCCCTTTTGAGAAGGCAGCTCCCAGAAGCTCGTTTTGTGCCCTTTCTGAGATGGGCCCTAGGTGGGTCCCTCCTGAGCAGGCGAAGGGTGGGGTGCTGGGGCCAGTGCACACAAGGCCTTTGCAGACCCCATCCGCCTTCTCCCTGAAGGAGAGCACGTTTGGAGGTGGTTTCCAGCTCCGGTGACAATCAGCTAAGCAGCGGCGCACAGGGAACGAGAGGCAGCCCAGACCCTCCTAGGCCGAATGGCGAGCACAGGCCTAGGGGCGAAACCGGCAAGCGCTGCTTTGCTGAGCAAACACGCACTGGGGCTGAGCTTGCTTTCCCGAGGAGAGTTTCCCTTTCGAGAAGGCAGCTCCCAGAAGCTCGTTTTGTGCCCTTTCTGAGATGGGCCCTAGGTGGGTCCCTCCCTAGCAGGCGAAGGGTGGAGTGCTGGGGCCAGTGCACACAAGGCCTTTTCAGACCCCATCCGCCTTCTCCCTGAAGGAGAGCACGTTTGGAGGTGGTTTCCAGCTCCGGTGACCCTCAGCCAAGCACCGGCGCACAGGGAACGAGAGGCAGCCCAGACCCTCCTCGGCCGAAGGGCGAGCACAGGCCTAGGGGCGAAACCGGCAAGCGCTGCTTTGCTGAGCAAACACGCACTGGGGCTGAGCTTGCTTTCCCGAGCAGAGTTTCCCTTTCGAGAAGGCAGCTCCCAGAAGCTCGTTTTGTGCCCTCTCTGAGATGGGCCCTAGGTGGGTCCCTCCCTCGCAGGCGGAGGGTGGGGTGCTGGGGCCAGTGCACACAAGGCCTTTTCAGACCCCATCCGCCTTCTCCCTGAAGGAGAGCACGTTTGGAGGTGGTTTCCAGCTCCGGTGACGCTCAGCCAAGCAGCGGCGCACAGGGAACGAGAGGCAGCCCAGACCCTCCTCGGCCGAAGGGAGAGCACAGGCCTAGGGGCGAAACCGGCAAGCGCTGCTTTGCTGAGCACACACGCACTGGGGCTGAGCTTGCTTTCCCGAGGAGAGTTTCCCTTTCGTGAAGGCAGCTCCCAGAAGCTCGTTTTGTGCCCTTTCTGAGATGGGCCCTAGGTGGGTCCCTCCCTAGCAGGCGAAGGGTGGGGTGCTGGGGCCAGTGCACACAAGGCCTTTTCAGACCCCATCCGCCTTCTCCCTGAAGGAGAGCACGTTTGGAGGTGGTTTCCAGCTCCGGTGACCCTCGGCCAAGCACCGGCGCACAGGGAGCGGGAGGCAGCCCAGACCCTCCTAGGCCGAAGGGCGAGCACAGGCCTAGGGGCGAAACCGGCAAGCGCTGCTTTGCTGAGCACACACGCACTGGGGCTGAGCTTGCTTTCCCGAGGAGAGTTTCCCTTTCGAGAAGGCAGCTCCCAGAAGCTCGTTTTGTGCCCTTTCTGAGATGGGCCCTAGGTGGGTCCCTCCCTAGGAGGCGGAGGGTGGGGTGCTGGGGCCAGTGCACACAAGGCCTTTGCAGACCCCATCCGCCTTCTCCCTGAAGGAGAGCACGTTTGGAGGTGGTTTCCAGCTCCGGTGACCCTCGGCCAAGCAGCGGCGCACAGGGAACGAGAGGCAGCACAGACCCTCCTAGGCCGAAGGGCGAGCACAGGCCTAGGGGCGAAACCGGCAAGCGCTGCTTTGCTGAGCACACACGCACTGGGGCTGAGCTTGCTTTCCCGAGGAGAGTTTCCCTTTCGAGAAGGCAGCTCCCAGAAGCTCGTTTTGTGCCCTCTCTGAGATGGGCCCTAGGTGGGTCCCTCCCTAGCAGGCGGAGGGTGGGGTGCTGGGGCCAGTGCACACAAGGCCTTTTCAGACCCCATCCGCCTTCTCCCTGAAGGAGAGCACGTTTGGAGGTGGTTTCCTGCTCCGGTGACCCTCAGCCAAGCAGCGGTGCACAGGGAACAAGAGGCAGCCCAGACCCTCCTCGGCCGAAGGGAGAGCACAGGCCTAGGGGCGAAACCGGCAAGCGCTGCTTTGCTGAGCAAACACGCACTGGGGCTGAGCTTGCTTTCCCGAGGAGAGTTTCCCTTTCGAGAAGGCAGCTCCCAGAAGCTCGTTTTGTGCCCTTTCTGAGATGGGCCCTAGGTGGGTCCCTCCCTCGCAGGCGAAGGGTGGGGTGCTGGGGCCAGTGCACACAAGGCCTTTGCAGACCCCATCCGCCTTCTCCCTGAAGGAGAGCACGTTTGGAGGTGGTTTCCAGCTCCGGTGACCCTCGGCCAAGCACCGGCGCACAGGGAGCGGGAGGCAGCCCAGACCCTCCTAGGCCGAAGGGCGAGCACAGGCCTAGGGGCGAAACCGGCAAGCGCTGCTTTGCTCAGCACACACGCACTGGGGCTGAGCTTGCTTTCCCGAGCAGAGTTTCCCTTTCGAGAAGGCAGCTCCCAGAAGCTCGTTTTCTGCCCTCTCTAAGATGGGCCCTAGGTGGGTCCCTCCCTCGCAGGCGGAGGGTGGGGTGCTGGGGCCAGTGCACACAAGGCCTTTGCAGACCCCATCCGCCTTCTCCCTGAAGGAGAGCACGTTTGGAGGTGGTTTCCAGCTCCGGTGATCCTCGGCCAAGCACCGGCGCACAGGGAGCGGGAGGCAGCCCAGACCCTCCTAGGCCGAAGGGCGAGCACAGGCCTAGGGGCGAAACCGGCAAGCGCTGCTTTGCTGAGCAAACACGCACTGGGGCTGAGCTTGCTTTCCGAGGAGAGTTTCCCTTTTGAGAATGCAGCTCCCAGAAGCTCGTTTTGTGCCCTTTCTGAGATGGGCCCTAGGTGGGTCCCTCCCTAGCAGGCGGAGGGTGGGGTGCTGGGGCCAGTGCACACAAGGCCTTTTCAGACCCCATCCGCCTTCTCCCTGAAGGAGAGCACGTTTGGAGGTGGTTTCCAGCTCCGGTGACCCTCGGCCAAGCAGCGGCGCACAGGGAACGAGAGGCAGCCCAGACCCTCCTAGGCCGAAGGGCGAGCACAGGCCTAGGGGCGAAACTGGCAAGCGCTGCTTTGCTGAGCAAACACGCACTGGGGCTGAGCTTGCTTTCCCGAGGAGAGTTTCCCTTTCGAGAAGGCAGCTCCCAGAAGCTCGTTTTGTGCCCTCTCTGAGATGGGCCCTAGGTGGGTCCCTCCCGAGCAGGCGGAGTGTGGGGTGCTGGGGCCAGTGCACACAAGGCCTTTTCAGACCCCATCCGCCTTCTCCCTGAAGGAGAGCACGTTTGGAGGTGGTTTCCAGCTCCGGTGACCCTCGGCCAAGCACCGGTGCACAGGGAGCGTGAGGCAGCCCAGACCCTCCTAGGCCGAAGGGCGAGCACAGGCCTAGGGGCGAAACCGACAAGCGCTGCTTTGCTGAGCACACACGCACTGGGGCTCAGCTTGCTTTCCCGAGGAGAGTTTCCCTTTCGAGAAGGCAGCTCCCAGAAGCTCGTTTTGTGCCCTCTCTGAGATGGGCCCTAGGTGGGTCCCTCCCTCGCAGGCGGAGGGTGGGGTGCTGGGGCCAGTGCACACAAGGCCTTTTCAGACCCCATCCGCCTTCTCCCTGAAGGAGAGCACGTTTGGAGGTGGTTTCCAGCTCCGGTGACCCTCAGCCAAGCAGCGGTGCACAGGGAACAAGAGGCAGCCCAGACCCTCCTCGGCCGAAGGGAGAGCACAGGCCTAGGGGCGAAACCGGCAAGCGCTGCTTTGCTGAGCACACACGCACTGGGGCTGAGCTTGCTTTCCCGAGCAGAGTTTCCCTTTCGAGAAGGCAGCTCCCAGAATCTCGTTTTCTGCCCTCTCTGAGATGGGCCCTAGGTGGGTCGCTCCCACGCAGGCGGAGGGTGGGGTGCTGGGGCCAGTGCACACAAGGCCTTTTCAGACCCCATCCGCCTTCTCCCTGAATTAGAGCACGTTTAGAGTTGGTTTCCAGCTCCGGTGACCCTCGGCCAAGCACCGGCGCACAGGGAACGAGAGGCAGCCCAGACCCTCCTAGGCCGAAGGGCGAGCACAGGCCTAGGGGCGAAACCGGCAAGCGCTGCTTTGCTGAGCACACACGCACTGGGGCTGAGCTTGCTTTCCCGAGGAGAGTTTCCCTTTCGAGAAGGCAGCTCCCAGAAGCTCGTTTTGTGCCCTTTCTGAGATGGGCCCTAGGTGGGTCCCTCCCTCGCAGGCGAAGGGTGGGGTGCTGGGGCCAGTGCACACAAGGCCTTTGCAGACCCCATCCGCCTTCTCCCTGAAGGAGAGCACGTTTGGAGGTGGTTTCCAGCTCCGGTGACCCTCGGCCAAGCACCGGCGCACAGGGAGCGGGAGGCAGCCCAGACCCTCCTAGGCCGAAGGGCGAGCACAGGCCTAGGGGCGAAACCGGCAAGCGCTGCTTTGCTCAGCACACACGCACTGGGGCTGAGCTTGCTTTCCCGAGCAGAGTTTCCCTTTCGAGAAGGCAGCTCCCAGAAGCTCGTTTTCTGCCCTCTCTAAGATGGGCCCTAGGTGGGTCCCTCCCTCGCAGGCGGAGGGTGGGGTGCTGGGGCCAGTGCACACAAGGCCTTTGCAGACCCCATCCGCCTTCTCCCTGAAGGAGAGCACGTTTGGAGGTGGTTTCCAGCTCCGGTGACCCTCGGCCAAGCACCGGCGCACAGGGAGCGGGAGGCAGCCCAGACCCTCCTAGGCCGAAGGGCGAGCACAGGCCTAGGGGCGAAACCGGCAAGCGCTGCTTTGCTGAGCAAACACGCACTGGGGCTGAGCTTGCTTTCCGAGGAGAGTTTCCCTTTTGAGAATGCAGCTCCCAGAAGCTCGTTTTGTGCCCTTTCTGAGATGGGCCCTAGGTGGGTCCCTCCCTAGCAGGCGGAGGGTGGGGTGCTGGGGCCAGTGCACACAAGGCCTTTTCAGACCCCATCCGCCTTCTCCCTGAAGGAGAGCACGTTTGGAGGTGGTTTCCAGCTCCGGTGACCCTCGGCCAAGCAGCGGCGCACAGGGAACGAGAGGCAGCCCAGACCCTCCTAGGCCGAAGGGCGAGCACAGGCCTAGGGGCGAAACTGGCAAGCGCTGCTTTGCTGAGCAAACACGCACTGGGGCTGAGCTTGCTTTCCCGAGGAGAGTTTCCCTTTCGAGAAGGCAGCTCCCAGAAGCTCGTTTTGTGCCCTCTCTGAGATGGGCCCTAGGTGGGTCCCTCCCGAGCAGGCGGAGTGTGGGGTGCTGGGGCCAGTGCACACAAGGCCTTTTCAGACCCCATCCGCCTTCTCCCTGAAGGAGAGCACGTTTGGAGGTGGTTTCCAGCTCCGGTGACCCTCGGCCAAGCACCGGTGCACAGGGAGCGTGAGGCAGCCCAGACCCTCCTAGGCCGAAGGGCGAGCACAGGCCTAGGGGCGAAACCGACAAGCGCTGCTTTGCTGAGCACACACGCACTGGGGCTCAGCTTGCTTTCCCGAGGAGAGTTTCCCTTTCGAGAAGGCAGCTCCCAGAAGCTCGTTTTGTGCCCTCTCTGAGATGGGCCCTAGGTGGGTCCCTCCCTCGCAGGCGGAGGGTGGGGTGCTGGGGCCAGTGCACACAAGGCCTTTTCAGACCCCATCCGCCTTCTCCCTGAAGGAGAGCACGTTTGGAGGTGGTTTCCAGCTCCGGTGACCCTCAGCCAAGCAGCGGTGCACAGGGAACAAGAGGCAGCCCAGACCCTCCTCGGCCGAAGGGAGAGCACAGGCCTAGGGGCGAAACCGGCAAGCGCTGCTTTGCTGAGCACACACGCACTGGGGCTGAGCTTGCTTTCCCGAGCAGAGTTTCCCTTTCGAGAAGGCAGCTCCCAGAATCTCGTTTTCTGCCCTCTCTGAGATGGGCCCTAGGTGGGTCGCTCCCACGCAGGCGGAGGGTGGGGTGCTGGGGCCAGTGCACACAAGGCCTTTTCAGACCCCATCCGCCTTCTCCCTGAATTAGAGCACGTTTAGAGTTGGTTTCCAGCTCCGGTGACCCTCGGCCAAGCACCGGCGCACAGGGAACGAGAGGCAGCCCAGACCCTCCTAGGCCGAAGGGCGAGCACAGGCCTAGGGGCGAAACCGGCAAGCGCTGCTTTGCTGAGCACACACGCACTGGGGCTGAGCTTGCTTTCCCGAGGAGAGTTTCCCTTTCGAGAAGGCAGCTCCCAGAAGCTCGTTTTGTGCCCTCTCTAAGATGGGCCCTAGGTGGGTCCCTCCCTAGCAGGCGGAGGGTGGGGTGCTGGGTCCAGTGCACACAAGGCCTTTGCAGACCCCATCCGCCTTCTCCCTGAAGGAGAGCACGTTTGGAGGTGGTTTCCAGCTCCGGTGATCCTCGGCCAAGCACCGGCGCACAGGGAGCGGGAGGCAGCCCAGACCCTCCTAGGCCGAAGGGCGAGCACAGGCCTAGGGGCGAAACCGGCAAGCGCTGCTTTGCTGAGCACACACGCACTGGGGCTGAGCTTGCTTTCCCGAGGAGAGTTTCCCTTTTGAGAAGGCAGCTCCCAGAAGCTCGTTTTGTGCCCTTTCTGAGATGGGCCCTAGGTGGGTCCCTCCTGAGCAGGCGAAGGGTGGGGTGCTGGGGCCAGTGCACACAAGGCCTTTGCAGACCCCATCCGCCTTCTCCCTGAAGGAGAGCACGTTTGGAGGTGGTTTCCAGCTCCGGTGACCCTCGGCCAAGCACCGGCGCACAGGGAGCGGGAGGCAGCCCAGACCCTCCTAGGCCGAAGGGCGAGCACAGGCCTAGGGGCGAAACCGGCAAGCGCTGCTTTGCTGAGCACACACGCACTGGGGCTGAGCTTGCTTTCCCGAGGAGAGTTTCCCTTTCGAGAAGGCAGCTCCCAGAAGCTCGTTTTGTGCCCTTTCTGAGATGGGCCCTAGGTGGGTCCCTCCCTAGCAGGCGAAGGGTGGGGTGCTGGGGCCAGTGCACACAAGGCCTTTGCAGACCCCATCCGCCTTCTCCCTGAAGGAGAGCACGTTTGGAGGTGGTTTCCAGCTCCGGTGACAATCAGCTAAGCAGCGGCGCACAGGGAACGAGAGGCAGCCCAGACCCTCCTCGGCCGAAGGGCGAGCACAGGCCTAGGGGCGAAACCGGCAAGCGCTGCTTTGCTGAGCAAACACGCACTGGGGCTGAGCTTGCTTTCCCGAGGAGAGTTTCCCTTTCGAGAAGGCAGCTCCCAGAAGCTCGTTTTGTGCCCTTTCTGAGATGGGCCCTAGGTGGGTCCCTCCCTAGCAGGCGAAGGGTGGGGTGCTGGGGCCAATGCACACAAGGCCTTTGCAGACCCCATCCGCCTTCTCCCTGAAGGAGAGCACGTTTGGAGGTGGTTTCCAGCTCCGGTGACCCTCGGCCAAGCACCGGCGCACAGGGAGCGGGAGGCAGCCCAGACCCTCCTAGGCCGAAGGGCGAGCACAGGCCTAGGGGCGAAACCGGCAAGCGCTGCTTTGCTGAGCACACACGCACTGGGGCTGAGCTTGCTTTCCCGAGGAGAGTTTCCCTTTCGAGAAGGCAGCTCCCAGAAGCTCGTTTTGTGCCCTCTCTGAGATGGGCCCTAGGTGGGTCCCTCCCTAGCAGTCGGAGGGTGGGGTGTTGGGGCCACTGCACACAAGGCCTTTTCAGACCCCATCCGCCTTCTCCCTGAAGGAGAGCACGTTTGGAGGTGGTTTCCAGCTCCGGTGACCCTCAGCCAAGCACCGGCGCACAGGGAACGAGAGGCAGCCCAGACCCTCCTAGGCCGAAGGGCGAGCACAGGCCTAGGGGCAAAACCGGCAAGCGCTGCTTTGCTGAGCAAACACGCACTGGGGCTGAGTTTGCTTTCCCGAGGAGAGTTTCCCTTTCGAGAAGGCAGCTCCCAGAAGCTCGTTTTGTGCCCTCTCTGAGATGGGCCCTAGGTGGGTCCCTCCCTCGCAGGCGGAGGGTGGGGTGCTGGGGCCAGTGCACACAAGGCCTTTTCAGACCCCATCCGCCTTCTCCCTGAAGGAGAGCACGTTTGGAGGTGGTTTCCAGCTCCGGGGACCCTCAGACAAGCAGTGGCGCACAGGGAACAAGAGGCAGCCCAGACCCTCTTCGGCCGAAGGGAGAGCACAGGCCTAGGGGCGAAACCGGCAAGCGCTGCTTTGCTGAGCACACACGCACTGGGGCTAAGCTTGCTTTCCCGAGGAGAGTTTCCCTTTCGTGAAGGCAGCTCCCAGAAGCTCCTTTTGTGCCCTTTCTGAGATGGGCCCTAGGTGGGTCCCTCCCTAGCAGGCGAAGGGTGGGGTGCTGGGGCCAGTGCACACAAGGCCTTTGCAGACCCCATCCGCCTTCTCCCTGAAGGAGAGCACGTTTGAAGGTGGTTTCCAGCTCCGGTGATCCACGGCCAAGCAGCGGCGCACAGGGAGCGGGAGGCAGCCCAGACCCTCCTAGGCCGAAGGGCGAGCACAGGCCTAGGGGCGAAACCGGCAAGCGCTGCTTTGCTGAGCACACACGCACTGGGGCTGAGCTTGCTTTCCCGAGGAGAGTTTCCCTTTCGAGAAGGCAGCTCCCAGAAGCTCGTTTTGTGCCCTTTCTGAGATGGGCCCTAGGTGGGTCCCTCCCGAGCAGGCGAAGGGTGGGGTGCTGGGGCCAGTGCACACAAGGCCTTTGCAGACCCCATCCGCCTTCTCCCTGAAGGAGAGCACGTTTGGAGGTGGTTTCCAGCTCCGGTGACCCTCGGCCAAGCAGCGGCGCACAGGGAGCGGGAGGCAGCCCAGACCCTCCTAGGCCGAAGGGCGAGCACAGGCCTAGGGGCGAAACCGGCAAGCGCTGCTTTGCTGAGCACACACGCACTGGGGCTGAGCTTGCTTTCCCGAGGAGAGTTTCCCTTTCGAGAAGGCAGCTCCCAGAAGCTCGTTTTGTGCCCTTTCTGAGATGGGCCCTAGGTGGGTCCCTCCCTAGCAGGCGAAGGGTGGGGTGCTGGGGCCAGTGCACACAAGGCCTTTGCAGACCCCATCCGCCTTCTCCCTGAAGGAGAGCACGTTTGGAGGTGGTTTCCAGCTCCGGTGACAATCAGCTAAGCAGCGGCGCACAGGGAACGAGAGGCAGCCCAGACCCTCCTAGGCCGAATGGCGAGCACAGGCCTAGGGGCGAAACCGGCAAGCGCTGCTTTGCTGAGCAAACACGCACTGGGGCTGAGCTTGCTTTCCCGAGGAGAGTTTCCCTTTCGAGAAGGCAGCTCCCAGAAGCTCGTTTTGTGCCCTCTCTGAGATGGGCCCTAGGTGGGTCCCTCCCTCGCAGGCGGAGGGTGGGGTGCTGGGGCCAGTGCACACAAGGCCTTTTCAGACCCCATCCGCCTTCTCCCTGAAGGAGAGCACGTTTGGAGGTGGTTTCCAGCTCCGGTGACCCTCAGCCAAGCACCGGCGCACAGGGAACGAGAGGCAGCCCAGACCCTCCTCGGCCGAAGGGCGAGCACAGGCCTAGGGGCGAAACCGGCAAGCGCTGCTTTGCTGAGCAAACACGCACTGGGGCTGAGCTTGCTTTCCCGAGCAGAGTTTCCCTTTCGAGAAGGCAGCTCCCAGAAGCTCGTTTTGTGCCCTCTCTGAGATGGGCCCTAGGTGGGTCCCTCCCTCGCAGGCGGAGGGTGGGGTGCTGGGGCCAGTGCACACAAGGCCTTTTCAGACCCCATCCGCCTTCTCCCTGAAGGAGAGCACGTTTGGAGGTGGTTTCCAGCTCCGGTGACGCTCAGCCAAGCAGCGGCGCACAGGGAACGAGAGGCAGCCCAGACCCTCCTCGGCCGAAGGGAGAGCACAGGCCTAGGGGCGAAACCGGCAAGCGCTGCTTTGCTGAGCACACACGCACTGGGGCTGAGCTTGCTTTCCCGAGGAGAGTTTCCCTTTCGTGAAGGCAGCTCCCAGAAGCTCGTTTTGTGCCCTTTCTGAGATGGGCCCTAGGTGGGTCCCTCCCTAGCAGGCGAAGGGTGGGGTGCTGGGGCCAGTGCACACAAGGCCTTTTCAGACCCCATCCGCCTTCTCCCTGAAGGAGAGCACGTTTGGAGGTGGTTTCCAGCTCCGGTGACCCTCGGCCAAGCACCGGCGCACAGGGAGCGGGAGGCAGCCCAGACCCTCCTAGGCCGAAGGGCGAGCACAGGCCTAGGGGCGAAACCGGCAAGCGCTGCTTTGCTGAGCACACACGCACTGGGGCTGAGCTTGCTTTCCCGAGGAGAGTTTCCCTTTTGAGAAGGCAGCTCCCAGAAGCTCGTTTTGTGCCCTTTCTGAGATGGGCCCTAGGTGGGTCCCTCCCTAGGAGGCGGAGGGTGGGGTGCTGGGGCCAGTGCACACAAGGCCTTTGCAGACCCCATCCGCCTTCTCCCTGAAGGAGAGCACGTTTGGAGGTGGTTTCCAGCTCCGGTGACCCTCGGCCAAGCAGCGGCGCACAGGGAACGAGAGGCAGCACAGACCCTCCTAGGCCGAAGGGCGAGCACAGGCCTAGGGGCGAAACCGGCAAGCGCTGCTTTGCTGAGCACACACGCACTGGGGCTGAGCTTGCTTTCCCGAGGAGAGTTTCCCTTTCGAGAAGGCAGCTCCCAGAAGCTCGTTTTGTGCCCTCTCTGAGATGGGCCCTAGGTGGGTCCCTCCCTAGCAGGCGGAGGGTGGGGTGCTGGGGCCAGTGCACACAAGGCCTTTTCAGACCCCATCCGCCTTCTCCCTGAAGGAGAGCACGTTTGGAGGTGGTTTCCTGCTCCGGTGACCCTCAGCCAAGCAGCGGTGCACAGGGAACAAGAGGCAGCCCAGACACTCCTCGGCCGAAGGGAGAGCACAGGCCTAGGGGCGAAACCGGCAAGCGCTGCTTTGCTGAGCAAACACGCACTGGGGCTGAGCTTGCTTTCCCGAGGAGAGTTTCCCTTTCGAGAAGGCAGCTCCCAGAAGCTCGTTTTGTGCCCTTTCTGAGATGGGCCCTAGGTGGGTCCCTCCCTCGCAGGCGAAGGGTGGGGTGCTGGGGCCAGTGCACACAAGGCCTTTGCAGACCCCATCCGCCTTCTCCCTGAAGGAGAGCACGTTTGGAGGTGGTTTCCAGCTCCGGTGACCCTCGGCCAAGCACCGGCGCACAGGGAGCGGGAGGCAGCCCAGACCCTCCTAGGCCGAAGGGCGAGCACAGGCCTAGGGGCGAAACCGGCAAGCGCTGCTTTGCTCAGCACACACGCACTGGGGCTGAGCTTGCTTTCCCGAGCAGAGTTTCCCTTTCGAGAAGGCAGCTCCCAGAAGCTCGTTTTCTGCCCTCTCTAAGATGGGCCCTAGGTGGGTCCCTCCCTCGCAGGCGGAGGGTGGGGTGCTGGGGCCAGTGCACACAAGGCCTTTGCAGACCCCATCCGCCTTCTCCCTGAAGGAGAGCACGTTTGGAGGTGGTTTCCAGCTCCGGTGATCCTCGGCCAAGCACCGGCGCACAGGGAGCGGGAGGCAGCCCAGACCCTCCTAGGCCGAAGGGCGAGCACAGGCCTAGGGGCGAAACCGGCAAGCGCTGCTTTGCTGAGCAAACACGCACTGGGGCTGAGCTTGCTTTCCGAGGAGAGTTTCCCTTTTGAGAATGCAGCTCCCAGAAGCTCGTTTTGTGCCCTTTCTGAGATGGGCCCTAGGTGGGTCCCTCCCTAGCAGGCGGAGGGTGGGGTGCTGGGGCCAGTGCACACAAGGCCTTTTCAGACCCCATCCGCCTTCTCCCTGAAGGAGAGCACGTTTGGAGGTGGTTTCCAGCTCCGGTGACCCTCGGCCAAGCAGCGGCGCACAGGGAACGAGAGGCAGCCCAGACCCTCCTAGGCCGAAGGGCGAGCACAGGCCTAGGGGCGAAACTGGCAAGCGCTGCTTTGCTGAGCAAACACGCACTGGGGCTGAGCTTGCTTTCCCGAGGAGAGTTTCCCTTTCGAGAAGGCAGCTCCCAGAAACTCGTTTTGTGCCCTTTCTGAGATGGGCCCTAGGTGGGTCCCTCCCGAGCAGGCGGAGTGTGGGGTGCTGGGGCCAGTGCACACAAGGCCTTTTCAGACCCCATCCGCCTTCTCCCTGAAGGAGAGCACGTTTGGAGGTGGTTTCCAGCTCCGGTGACCCTCGGCCAAGCACCGGTGCACAGGGAGCGGGAGGCAGCCCAGACCCTCCTAGGCCGAAGGGCGAGCACAGGCCTAGGGGCGAAACCGACAAGCGCTGCTTTGCTGAGCACACACGCACTGGGGCTCAGCTTGCTTTCCCGAGGAGAGTTTCCCTTTCGAGAAGGCAGCTCCCAGAAGCTCGTTTTGTGCCCTCTCTGAGATGGGCCCTAGGTGGGTCCCTCCCTCGCAGGCGGAGGGTGGGGTGCTGGGGCCAGTGCACACAAGGCCTTTTCAGACCCCATCCGCCTTCTCCCTGAAGGAGAGCACGTTTGGAGGTGGTTTCCAGCTCCGGTGACCCTCAGCCAAGCAGCGGTGCACAGGGAACAAGAGGCAGCCCAGACCCTCCTCGGCCGAAGGGAGAGCACAGGCCTAGGGGCGAAACCGGCAAGCGCTGCTTTGCTGAGCACACACGCACTGGGGCTGAGCTTGCTTTCCCGAGCAGAGTTTCCCTTTCGAGAAGGCAGCTCCCAGAATCTCGTTTTCTGCCCTCTCTGAGATGGGCCCTAGGTGGGTCGCTCCCACGCAGGCGGAGGGTGGGGTGCTGGGGCCAGTGCACACAAGGCCTTTTCAGACCCCATCCGCCTTCTCCCTGAATTAGAGCACGTTTAGAGTTGGTTTCCAGCTCCGGTGACCCTCGGCCAAGCACCGGCGCACAGGGAACGAGAGGCAGCCCAGACCCTCCTAGGCCGAAGGGCGAGCACAGGCCTAGGGGCGAAACCGGCAAGCGCTGCTTTGCTGAGCACACACGCACTGGGGCTGAGCTTGCTTTCCCGAGGAGAGTTTCCCTTTCGAGAAGGCAGCTCCCAGAAGCTCGTTTTGTGCCCTTTCTGAGATGGGCCCTAGGTGGGTCCCTCCCTCGCAGGCGAAGGGTGGGGTGCTGGGGCCAGTGCACACAAGGCCTTTGCAGACCCCATCCGCCTTCTCCCTGAAGGAGAGCACGTTTGGAGGTGGTTTCCAGCTCCGGTGACCCTCGGCCAAGCACCGGCGCACAGGGAGCGGGAGGCAGCCCAGACCCTCCTAGGCCGAAGGGCGAGCACAGGCCTAGGGGCGAAACCGGCAAGCGCTGCTTTGCTCAGCACACACGCACTGGGGCTGAGCTTGCTTTCCCGAGCAGAGTTTCCCTTTCGAGAAGGCAGCTCCCAGAAGCTCGTTTTCTGCCCTCTCTAAGATGGGCCCTAGGTGGGTCCCTCCCTCGCAGGCGGAGGGTGGGGTGCTGGGGCCAGTGCACACAAGGCCTTTGCAGACCCCATCCGCCTTCTCCCTGAAGGAGAGCACGTTTGGAGGTGGTTTCCAGCTCCGGTGATCCTCGGCCAAGCACCGGCGCACAGGGAGCGGGAGGCAGCCCAGACCCTCCTAGGCCGAAGGGCGAGCACAGGCCTAGGGGCGAAACCGGCAAGCGCTGCTTTGCTGAGCAAACACGCACTGGGGCTGAGCTTGCTTTCCGAGGAGAGTTTCCCTTTTGAGAATGCAGCTCCCAGAAGCTCGTTTTGTGCCCTTTCTGAGATGGGCCCTAGGTGGGTCCCTCCCTAGCAGGCGGAGGGTGGGGTGCTGGGGCCAGTGCACACAAGGCCTTTTCAGACCCCATCCGCCTTCTCCCTGAAGGAGAGCACGTTTGGAGGTGGTTTCCAGCTCCGGTGACCCTCGGCCAAGCAGCGGCGCACAGGGAACGAGAGGCAGCCCAGACCCTCCTAGGCCGAAGGGCGAGCACAGGCCTAGGGGCGAAACTGGCAAGCGCTGCTTTGCTGAGCAAACACGCACTGGGGCTGAGCTTGCTTTCCCGAGGAGAGTTTCCCTTTCGAGAAGGCAGCTCCCAGAAGCTCGTTTTGTGCCCTCTCTGAGATGGGCCCTAGGTGGGTCCCTCCCGAGCAGGCGGAGTGTGGGGTGCTGGGGCCAGTGCACACAAGGCCTTTTCAGACCCCATCCGCCTTCTCCCTGAAGGAGAGCACGTTTGGAGGTGGTTTCCAGCTCCGGTGACCCTCGGCCAAGCACCGGTGCACAGGGAGCGTGAGGCAGCCCAGACCCTCCTAGGCCGAAGGGCGAGCACAGGCCTAGGGGCGAAACCGACAAGCGCTGCTTTGCTGAGCACACACGCACTGGGGCTCAGCTTGCTTTCCCGAGGAGAGTTTCCCTTTCGAGAAGGCAGCTCCCAGAAGCTCGTTTTGTGCCCTCTCTGAGATGGGCCCTAGGTGGGTCCCTCCCTCGCAGGCGGAGGGTGGGGTGCTGGGGCCAGTGCACACAAGGCCTTTTCAGACCCCATCCGCCTTCTCCCTGAAGGAGAGCACGTTTGGAGGTGGTTTCCAGCTCCGGTGACCCTCAGCCAAGCAGCGGTGCACAGGGAACAAGAGGCAGCCCAGACCCTCCTCGGCCGAAGGGAGAGCACAGGCCTAGGGGCGAAACCGGCAAGCGCTGCTTTGCTGAGCACACACGCACTGGGGCTGAGCTTGCTTTCCCGAGCAGAGTTTCCCTTTCGAGAAGGCAGCTCCCAGAATCTCGTTTTCTGCCCTCTCTGAGATGGGCCCTAGGTGGGTCCCTCCCTAGCAGGCGGAGGGTGGGGTGCTGGGGCCAGTGCACACAAGGCCTTTTCAGACCCCATCCGCCTTCTCCCTGAATTAGAGCACGTTTAGAGTTGGTTTCCAGCTCCGGTGACCCTCGGCCAAGCACCGGCGCACAGGGAACGAGAGGCAGCCCAGACCCTCCTAGGCCGAAGGGCGAGCACAGGCCTAGGGGCGAAACCGGCAAGCGCTGCTTTGCTGAGCACACACGCACTGGGGCTGAGCTTGCTTTCCCGAGGAGAGTTTCCCTTTCGAGAAGGCAGCTCCCAGAAGCTCGTTTTGTGCCCTCTCTAAGATGGGCCCTAGGTGGGTCCCTCCCTAGCAGGCGGAGGGTGGGGTGCTGGGTCCAGTGCACACAAGGCCTTTGCAGACCCCATCCGCCTTCTCCCTGAAGGAGAGCACGTTTGGAGGTGGTTTCCAGCTCCGGTGATCCTCGGCCAAGCACCGGCGCACAGGGAGCGGGAGGCAGCCCAGACCCTCCTAGGCCGAAGGGCGAGCACAGGCCTAGGGGCGAAACCGGCAAGCGCTGCTTTGCTGAGCACACACGCACTGGGGCTGAGCTTGCTTTCCCGAGGAGAGTTTCCCTTTCGAGAAGGCAGCTCCCAGAAGCTCGTTTTGTGCCCTTTCTGAGATGGGCCCTAGGTGGGTCCCTCCCTCGCAGGCGAAGGGTGGGGTGCTGGGGCCAGTGCACACAAGGCCTTTGCAGACCCCATCCGCCTTCTCCCTGAAGGAGAGCACGTTTGGAGGTGGTTTCCAGCTCCGGTGACCCTCGGCCAAGCACCGGCGCACAGGGAGCGGGAGGCAGCCCAGACCCTCCTAGGCCGAAGGGCGAGCACAGGCCTAGGGGCGAAACCGGCAAGCGCTGCTTTGCTGAGCACACACGCACTGGGGCTGAGCTTGCTTTCCCGAGCAGAGTTTCCCTTTCGAGAAGGCAGCTCCCAGAAGCTCGTTTTCTGCCCTCTCTAAGATGGGCCCTAGGTGGGTCCCTCCCTCGCAGGCGGAGGGTGGGGTGCTGGGGCCAGTGCACACAAGGCCTTTGCAGACCCCATCCGCCTTCTCCCTGAAGGAGAGCACGTTTGGAGGTGGTTTCCAGCTCCGGTGATCCTCGGCCAAGCACCGGCGCACAGGGAGCGGGAGGCAGCCCAGACCCTCCTAGGCCGAAGGGCGAGCACAGGCCTAGGGGCGAAACCGGCAAGCGCTGCTTTGCTGAGCAAACACGCACTGGGGCTGAGCTTGCTTTCCGAGGAGAGTTTCCCTTTTGAGAATGCAGCTCCCAGAAGCTCGTTTTGTGCCCTTTCTGAGATGGGCCCTAGGTGGGTCCCTCCCTAGCAGGCGGAGGGTGGGGTGCTGGGGCCAGTGCACACAAGGCCTTTTCAGACCCCATCCGCCTTCTCCCTGAAGGAGAGCACGTTTGGAGGTGGTTTCCAGCTCCGGTGACCCTCGGCCAAGCAGCGGCGCACAGGGAACGAGAGGCAGCCCAGACCCTCCTAGGCCGAAGGGCGAGCACAGGCCTAGGGGCGAAACCGGCAAGCGCTGCTTTGCTGAGCAAACACGCACTGGGGCTGAGCTTGCTTTCCCGAGGAGAGTTTCCCTTTCGAGAAGGCAGCTCCCAGAAGCTCGTTTTGTGCCCTCTCTGAGATGGGCCCTAGGTGGGTCCCTCCCGAGCAGGCGGAGTGTGGGGTGCTGGGGCCAGTGCACACAAGGCCTTTTCAGACCCCATCCGCCTTCTCCCTGAAGGAGAGCACGTTTGGAGGTGGTTTCCAGCTCCGGTGACCCTCGGCCAAGCACCGGTGCACAGGGAGCGTGAGGCAGCCCAGACCCTCCTAGGCCGAAGGGCGAGCACAGGCCTAGGGGCGAAACCGACAAGCGCTGCTTTGCTGAGCACACACGCACTGGGGCTGAGCTTGCTTTCCCGAGGAGAGTTTCCCTTTCGAGAAGGCAGCTCCCAGAAGCTCGTTTTGTGCCCTCTCTGAGATGGGCCCTAGGTGGGTCCCTCCCTCGCAGGCGGAGGGTGGGGTGCTGGGGCCAGTGCACACAAGGCCTTTTCAGACCCCATCCGCCTTCTCCCTGAAGGAGAGCACGTTTGGAGGTGGTTTCCAGCTCCGGTGACCCTCAGCCAAGCAGCGGTGCACAGGGAACAAGAGGCAGCCCAGACCCTCCTCGGCCGAAGGGAGAGCACAGGACTAGGGGCGAAACCGGCAAGCGCTGCTTTGCTGAGCAAACACGCACTGGGGCTGAGCTTGCTTTCCCGAGGAGAGTTTCCCTTTCGAGAAGGCAGCTCCCAGAAACTCGTTTTGTGCCCTTTCTGAGATGGGCCCTAGGTGGGTCCCTCCCTCGCAGGCGAAGGGTGGGGTGCTGGGGCCAGTGCACACAAGGCCTTTTCAGACCCCATCCGCCTTCTCCCTGAAGGAGAGCACGTTTGGAGGTGGTTTCCAGCTCCGGTGACCCTCGGCCAAGCAGCGGCGCACAGGGAACGAGAGGCAGCCCAGACCCTCCTAGGCCGAAGGGCGAGCACAGGCCTAGGGGCGAAACCGGCAAGCGCTGCTTTGCTGAGCACACACGCACTGGGGCTGATCTTGCTTTCCCGAGGAGAGTTTCCCTTTCGAGAAGGCAGCTCCCAGAAGCTCGTTTTGTGCCCTCTCTGAGATGGGCCCTAGGTGGGTCCCTCCCAACAGTCGGAGGGTGGGGTGTTGGGGCCAGTGCACACAAGGCCTTTTCAGACCCCATCCGCCTTCTCCCTGAAGGAGAGCACGTTTGGAGGTGGTTTCCAGCTCCGGTGACCCTCAGCCAAGCACCGGCGCACAGGGAACGAGAGGCAGCCCAGACCCTCCTAGGCCGAAGGGCGAGCACAGGCCTAGGGGCGAAACCGGCAAGCGCTGCTTTGCTGAGCAAACACGCACTGGGGCTGAGCTTGCTTTCCCGAGCAGAGTTTCCCTTTCGAGAAGGCAGCTCCCAGAAGCTCGTTTTGTGCCCTCTCTGAGATGGGCCCTAGGTGGGTCCCTCCCTCGCAGGCGGAGGGTGGGGTGCTGGGGCCAGTGCACACAAGGCCTTTTCAGACCCCATCCGCCTTCTCCCTGAAGGAGAGCACGTTTGGAGGTGGTTTCCAGCTCCGGTGACCCTCAGACAAGCAGTGGCGCACAGGGAACAAGAGGCAGCCCAGACCCTCCTCGGCCGAAGGGAGAGCACAGGCCTAGGGGCGAAACCGGCAAGCGCTGCTTTGCTGAGCACACACGCACTGGGGCTGAGCTTGCTTTCCCGAGGAGAGTTTCCCTTTCGAGAAGGCAGCTCCCAGAAGCTCATTTTGTGCCCTTTCTGAGATGGGCCCTAGGTGGGTCCCTCCCTAGCAGGCGGAGTGTGGGGTGCTGGGGCCAGTGCACACAAGGCCTTTTCAGACCCCATCCGCCTTCTCCCTGAAGGAGAGCACGTTTGGAGGTGGTTTCCAGCTCCGGTGACCCTCGGCCAAGCACCGGCGCACAGGGAGCGGGAGGCAGCCCAGACCCTCCTAGGCCGAAGGGCGAGCACAGGCCTAGGGGCGAAACCGGCAAGCGCTGCTTTGCTGAGCACACACGCACTGGGGCTGAGCTTGCTTTCCCGAGGAGAGTTTCCCTTTCGAGAAGGCAGCTCCCAGAAGCTCGTTTTGTGCCCTTTCTGAGATGGGCCCTAGGTGGGTCCCTCCCGAGCAGGCGAAGGGTGGGGTGCTGGGGCCAGTGCACACAAGGCCTTTGCAGACCCCATCCGCCTTCTCCCTGAAGGAGAGCACGTTTGGAGGTGGTTTCCAGCTCCGGTGACCCTCGGCCAAGCAGCGGCGCACAGGGAGCGGGAGGCAGCCCAGACCCTCCTAGGCCGAAGGGCGAGCACAGGCCTAGGGGCGAAACCGGCAAGCGCTGCTTTGCTGAGCACACACGCACTGGGGCTGAGCTTGCTTTCCCGAGGAGAGTTTCCCTTTCGAGAAGGCAGCTCCCAGAAGCTCGTTTTGTGCCCTTTCTGAGATGGGCCCTAGGTGGGTCGCTCCCGCGCAGGCGAAGTGTGGGGTGCTGGGGCCAGTGCACAAAAGGCCTTTGCAGACCCCATCCGCCTTCTCCCTGAAGGAGAGCACGTTTGGAGGTGGTTTCCAGCTCCGGTGACCCTCGGCCAAGCAGCGGCGCACAGGGAACGAGAGGCAGCCCAGACCCTCCTCGGCCGAAGGGAGAGCACAGGCCTAGGGGCGAAACCGGCAAGCGCTGCTTTGCTGAGCACACACGCACTGGGGCTGAGCTTGCTTTCCCGAGGAGAGTTTCCCTTTCGAGAAGGCAGCTCCCAGAAGCACGTTTTGTGCCCTTTCTGAGATGGGCCCTAGGTGGGTCCCTCCCTAGCAGGCGGAGGGTGGGGTGCTGGGGCCAGTGCACACAAGGCCTTTTCAGACCCCATCCGCCTTCTCCCTGAAGGAGAGCACGTTTGGAGGTGGTTTCCAGCTCCGGTGACCCTCAGCCAAGCAGCGGCGCACAGGGAACGCTAGGCAGCCCAGACCCTCCTAGGCCGAAGGGAGAGCACAGGCCTAGGGGCGAAACCGGCAAGCGCTGCTTTGCTGAGCAAACACGCACTGGGGCTGAGCTTGCTTTCCCGAGGAGAGTTTCCCTTTCGAGAAGGCAGCTCCCAGAAGCTCGTTTTGTGCCCTTTCTGAGATGGGCCCTAGGTGGGTCCCTCCCTCGCAGGCGAAGGGTGGGGTGCTGGGGCCAGTGCACACAAGGCCTTTGCAGACCCCATCCGCCTTCTCCCTGAAGGAGAGCACGTTTGGAGGTGGTTTCCAGCTCCGGTGACCCTCGGCCAAGCACCGGCGCACAGGGAGCGGGAGGCAGCCCAGACCCTCCTAGGCCGAAGGGCGAGCACAGGCCTAGGGGCGAAACCGGCAAGCGCTGCTTTGCTGAGCACACACGCACTGGGGCTGAGCTTGATTTCCCGAGGAGAGTTTCCCTTTCGAGAAGGCAGCTCCCAGAAGCTCGTTTTGTGCCCTCTCTGAGATGGGCCCTAGGTGGGTCCCTCCCTAGCAGGCGGAGGGTGGGGTCCTGGGGCCAGTGCACACAAGGCCTTTTCAGACCCCATCCGCCTTCTCCCTGAAGGAGAGCACGTTTGGAGTGGTTTCCAGCTCCGGTGACCCTCGGCCAAGCACCGGTGCACAGGGAGCGTGAGGCAGCCCAGACCCTCCTAGGCCGAAGGGCGAGCACAGGCCTAGGGGCGAAACCGGCAAGCGCTGCTTTGCTGAGCACACACGCACTGGGGCTGAGCTTGCTTTCCCGAGGAGAGTTTCCCTTTCGAGAAGGCAGCTCCCAGAAGCTCGTTTTGTGCCCTTTCTGAGATGGGCCCTAGGTGGGTCCCTCCCTCGCAGGCGGATGGTGGGGTGCTGGGGCCAGTGCACACAAGGCCTTTTCAGACCCCATCCGCCTTCTCCCTGAAGGAGAGCACGTTTGGAGGTGGTTTCCAGCTCCGGTGACCCTCGGCCAAGCACCGGCGCACAGGGAGCGGGAGGCAGCCCAGCCCTCCTAGGCCGAAGGGCGAGCACAGGCCTAGGGGCGAAACCGGCAAGCGCTGCTTTGCTGAGCACACACGCACTGGGGCTTAGCTTGCTTTCCCGAGGAGAGTTTCCCTTTCGAGAAGGCAGCTCCCAGAAGCTCGTTTTGTGCCCTTTCTGAGATGGGCCCTAGGTGGGTCGCTCCCGCGCAGGCGAAGTGTGGGGTGCTGGGGCCAGTGCACACAAGGCCTTTGCAGACCCCATCTGCCTTCTCCCTGAAGGAGAGCACGTTTGGAGGTGGTTTCCAGCTCCGGTGACCCTCGGCCAAGCAGCGGCGCACAGGGAACGAGAGGCAGCCCAGACCCTCCTCGGCCGAAGGGAGAGCACAGGCCTAGGGGCGAAACCGGCAAGCGCTGCTTTGCTGAGCACACACGCACTGGGGCTCAGCTTGCTTTCCCGAGGAGAGTTTCCCTTTCGAGAAGGCAGCTCCCAGAAGCACGTTTTGTGCCCTTTCTGAGATGGGCCCTAGGTGGGTCCCTCCCTAGCAGGCGGAGGGTGGGGTGCTGGGGCCAGTGCACACAAGGCCTTTTCAGACCCCATCCGCCTTCTCCCTGAAGGAGAGCACGTTTGGAGGTGGTTTCCAGCTCCGGTGACCCTCAGCCAAGCAGCGGCGCACAGGGAACGAGAGGCAGCCCAGACCCTCCTAGGCCGAAGGGAGAGCACAGGCCTAGGGGCGAAACCGGCAAGCGCTGCTTTGCTGAGCAAACACGCACTGGGGCTGAGCTTGCTTTCCCGAGGAGAGTTTCCCTTTCGAGAAGGCAGCTCCCAGAAGCTCGTTTTGTGCCCTTTCTGAGATGGGCCCTAGGTGGGTCCCTCCCTAGCAGGCGAAGGGTGGGGTGCTGGGGCCAGTGCACACAAGGCCTTTGCAGACCCCATCCGCCTTCTCCCTGAAGGAGAGCACGTTTGGAGGTGGTTTCCAGCTCCGGTGACCCTCGGCCAAGCACCGGCGCACAGGGAGCGGGAGGCAGCCCAGACCCTCCTAGGCCGAAGGGCGAGCACAGGCCTAGGGGCGAAACCGGCAAGCGCTGCTTTGCTGAGCACACACGCACTGGGGCTGAGCTTGCTTTCCCGAGGAGAGTTTCCCTTTCGAGAAGGCAGCTCCCAGAAGCTCGTTTTGTGCCCTTTCTGAGATGGGCCCTAGGTGGGTCCCTCCCTCGCAGGCGGATGGTGGGGTGCTGGGGCCAGTGCACACAAGGCCTTTTCAGACCCCATCCGCCTTCTCCCTGAAGGAGAGCAGGTTTAGAGGTGGTTTCCAGCTCCGGTGACCCTCAGCCAAGCAGCGGCGCACAGGGAACGAGAGGCAGCCCAGACCCTCCTAGGCCGAAGGGCGAGCACAGGCCTAGGGGCGAAACCGGCAAGCGCTGCTTTGCTGAGCACACACGCACTGGGGCTGAGCTTGCTTTCCCGAGGAGAGTTTCCCTTTCGAGAAGGCAGCTCCCAGAAGCTCGTTTTGTGCCCTTTCTGAGATGGGCCCTAGGTGGGCCCCTCCCTCGCAGGTGGAGGGTGGGGTGCTGGGGCCAGTGCACACAAGGCCTTTGCAGACCCCATCCGCCTTCTCCCTGAAGGAGAGCACGTTTGGAGGTGGTTTCCAGCTCCGGTGACCCTCGGCCAAGCACCGGCGCACAGGGAGCGGGAGGCAGCCCAGACCCTCCTAGGCCTAAGGGCGAGCACAGGCCTAGGGGCGAAACCGGCAAGCGCTGCTTTGCTGAGCACACACGCACTGGGGCTGAGCTTGCTTTCCCGAGGAGAGTTTCCCTTTCGAGAAGGCAGCTCCCAGAAGCTCGTTTTGTGCCCTTTCTGAGATGGGCCCTAGGTGGGTCCCTCCCTCGCAGGCGAAGGGTGGGGTGCTGGGGCCAGTGCACACAAGGCCTTTGCAGACCCCATCCGCCTTCTCCCTGAAGGAGAGCACGTTTGGAGGTGGTTTCCAGCTCCGGTGACCCTCGGCCAAGCACCGGCGCACAGGGAGCGGGAGGCAGCCCAGACCCTCCTAGGCCGAAGGGCGAGCACAGGCCTAGGGGCGAAACCGGCAAGCGCTGCTTTGCTGAGCACACACGCACTGGGGCTGAGCTTGCTTTCCCGAGCAGAGTTTCCCTTTCGAGAAGGCAGCTCCCAGAAGCTCGTTTTGTGCCCTCTCTGAGATGGGCCCTAGGTGGGTCCCTCCCTCGCAGGCGGAGGGTGGGGTGCTGGGGCCAGTGCACACAAGGCCTTTGCAGACCCCATCCGCCTTCTCCCTGAATTAGAGCACGTTTGGAGGTGGTTTCCAGCTCCGGTGACCCTCGGCCAAGCACCGGCGCACAGGGAGCGGGAGGCAGCCCAGACCCTCCTAGGCCGAAGGGCGAGCACAGGCCTAGGGGTGAAACCGGCAAGCGCTGCTTTGCTGAGCACACACGCACTGGGGCTGAGCTTGCTTTCCCGAGGAGAGTTTCCCTTTCGAGAAGGCAGCTCCCAGAAGCTCGTTTTGTGCCCTTTCTGAGATGGGCCCTAGGTGGGTCCCTCCCTCGCAGGCGGAGGGTGGGGTGCTGGGGCCAGTGCACACAAGGCCTTTTCAGACCCCATCCGCCTTCTCCCTGAAGGAGAGCACGTTTGGAGTGGTTTCCAGCTCCGGTGACCCTCGGCCAAGCACCGGTGCACAGGGAGCGTGAGGCAGCCCAGACCCTCCTAGGCCGAAGGGCGAGCACAGGCCTAGGGGCGAAACCGGCAATTGCTGCTTTGCTGAGCACACACGCACTGGGGCTGAGCTTGCTTTCCCGAGGAGAGTTTCCCTTTCGAGAAGGCAGCTCCCAGAAGCTCGTTTTGTGCCCTTTCTGAGATGGGCCCTAGGTGGGTCCCTCCCTCGCAGGCGGATGGTGGTGTTCTGGGGCCAGTGCACACAAGGCCTTTTCAGACCCCATCCGCCTTCTCCCTGAAGGAGAGCACGTTTGGAGGTGGTTTCCAGCTCCGGTGACAATCAGCTAAGCACCGGCGCACAGGGAGCGGGAGGCAGCCCAGACCCTCCTAGGCCGAAGGGCGAGCACAGGCCTAGGGGCGAAACCGGCAAGCGCTGCTTTGCTGAGCAAACACGCACTGGGGCTGAGCTTGCTTTCCCGAGGAGAGTTTCCCTTTCGAGAAGGCAGCTCCCAGAAGCTCGTTTTGTGCCCTTTCTGAGATGGGCCCTAGGTGGGTCCCTCCCTCGCAGGCGGAGGGTGGGGTGCTGGGGCCAGTGCACACAAGGCCTTTTCAGACCCCATCCGCCTTCTCCCTGAAGGAGAGCACGTTTGGAGGTGGTTTCCAGCTCCGGTGACCCTCAGCCAAGCAGCGGCGCACAGGGAACGAGAGGCAGCCCAGACCCTCCTCGGCCGAAGGGCGAGCACAGGCCTAGGGGCGAAACCGGCAAGCGCTGCTTTGCTGAGCACACACGCACTGGGGCTGAGCTTGCTTTCCCGAGGAGAGTTTCCCTTTCGAGAAGGCAGCTCCCAGAAGCTCGTTTTGTGCCCTTTCTGAGATGGGCCCTAGGTGGGTCCCTCCCGAGCAGGTGGAGGGTGGGGTGCTGGGGCCAGTGCACACAAGGCCTTTTCAGACCCCATCCGCCTTCTCCCTGAAGGAGAGCACGTTTGGAGGTGGTTTCCAGCTCCGGTGACAATCAGCTAAGCAGCGGCGCACAGGGAACGAGAGGCAGCCCAGACCCTCCTAGGCCGAAGGGCGAGCACAGGCCTAGGGGCGAAACCGGCAAGCGCTGCTTTGCTGAGCAAACACGCACTGGGGCTGAGCTTGCTTTCCCGAGGAGAGTTTCCCTTTCGAGAAGGCAGCTCCCAGAAGCTCGTTTTGTGCCCTTTCTGAGATGGGCCCTAGGTGGGTCCCTCCCTAGCAGGCGGAGGGTGGGGTGCTGGGGCCAGTGCACACAAGGCCTTTTCAGACCCCATCCGCCTTCTCCCTGAAGGAGAGCACGTTTGGAGGTGGTTTCCAGCTCCGGTGACCCTCAGCCAAGCAGCGGCGCACAGGGAAGGAGAGGCAGCCCAGACCCTCCTAGGCCGAAGGGCGAGCACAGGCCTAGGGGCGAAACCGGCAAGCGCTGCTTTGCTGAGCACACACGCACTGGGGCTGAGCTTGCTTTCCCGAGGAGAGTTTCCCTTTCGAGAAGGCAGCTCCCAGAAGCTCGTTTTGTGCCCTTTCTGAGATGGGCCCTAGGTGGGTCCCTCCCTAGCAGGCGAAGGGTGGGGTGCTGGGGCCAGTGCACACAAGGCCTTTGCAGACCCCATCCGCCTTCTCCCTGAAGGAGAGCACGTTTGGAGGTGGTTTCCAGCTCCGGTGACCCTCGGCCAAGCACCGGCGCACAGGGAGCGGGAGGCAGCCCAGACCCTCCTAGGCCGAAGGGCGAGCACAGGCCTAGGGGCGAAACCGGCAAGCGCTGCTTTGCTGAGCACACACGCACTGGGGCTGAGCTTGCTTTCCCGAGGAGAGTTTCCCTTTCGAGAAGGCAGCTCCCAGAAGCTCGTTTTGTGCCCTTTCTGAGATGGGCCCTAGGTGGGTCCTCCCACGCAGGCGGAGGGTGGGGTGCTGGGGCCAGTGCACACAAGGCCTTTTCAGACCCCATCCGCCTTCTCCCTGAATTAGAGCAGGTTTAGAGGTGGTTTCCAGCTCCGGTAACCCTCAGCCAAGCAGCGGCGCACAGGGAACGAGAGGCAGCCCAGACTCTCCTCGGCCGAAGGGCAAGCACAGGCCTAGGGGCGAAACCGGCAAGCGCTGCTTTGCTGAGCACACACGCACTGGGGCTGAGCTTGCTTTCCCGAGCAGAGTTTCCCTTTCGAGAAGGCAGCTCCCAGAAGCTCGTTTTGTGCCCTCTCTGAGATGGGCCCTAGGTGGGTCCCTCCCTCGCAGGCGGAGGGTGGGGTGCTGGGGCCAGTGCACACAAGGCCTTTGCAGACCCCATCCGCCTTCTCCCTGAAGGAGAGCACGTTTGGAGGTGGTTTCCAGCTCCGGTGACCCTCAGCCAAGCAGCGGCGCACAGGGAACGAGAGGCAGCCCAGACCCTCCTCGGCCGAAGGGAGAGCACAGGCCTAGGGGCGAAACCGGCAAGCGCTGCTTTGCTGAGCACACACGCACTGGGGCTGAGCTTGCTTTCCCGAGGAGAGTTTCCCTTTTGAGAAGGCAGCTCCCAGAAGCTCGTTTTGTGCCCTCTCTGAGATGGGCCCTAGGTGGGTCCCTCCCTAGCAGGCGGAGGGTGGGGTCCTGGGGCCAGTGCACACAAGGCCTTTTCAGACCCCATCCGCCTTCTCCCTGAAGGAGAGCACGTTTGGAGTGGTTTCCAGCTCCGGTGACCCTCGGCCAAGCACCGGTGCACAGGGAGCGTGAGGCAGCCCAGACCCTCCTAGGCCGAAGGGCGAGCACAGGCCTAGGGGCGAAACCGGCAATTGCTGCTTTGCTGAGCACACACGCACTGGGGCTGAGCTTGCTTTCCCGAGGAGAGTTTCCCTTTCGAGAAGGCAGCTCCCAGAAGCTCGTTTTGTGCCCTTTCTGAGATGGGCCCTAGGTGGGTCCCTCCCTCGCAGGCGGATGGTGGTGTTCTGGGGCCAGTGCACACAAGGCCTTTTCAGACCCCATCCGCCTTCTCCCTGAAGGAGAGCACGTTTGGAGGTGGTTTCCAGCTCCGGTGACAATCAGCTAAGCACCGGCGCACAGGAAGCGGGAGGCAGCCCAGACCCTCCTAGGCCGAAGGGCGAGCACAGGCCTAGGGGCGAAACCGGCAAGCGCTGCTTTGCTGAGCACACACGCACTGGGGCTGAGCTTGCTTTCCCGAGGAGAGTTTCCCTTTCGAGAAGGCAGCTCCCAGAAGCTCGTTTTGTGCCCTCTCTGAGATGGGCCCTAGGTGGGTCCCTCCCTCGCAGGCGGAGGGTGGGGTGCTGGGGCCAGTGCACACAAGGCCTTTTCAGACCCCATCCGCCTTCTCCCTGAAGGAGAGCACGTTTGGAGGTGGTTTCCAGCTCCGGTGACCCTCAGCCAAGCAGCGGCGCACAGGGAACGAGAGGCAGCCCAGACCCTCCTCGGCCGAAGGGCGAGCACAGGCCTAGGGGCGAAACCGGCAAGCGCTGCTTTGCTGAGCAAACACGCACTGGGGCTGAGCTTGCTTTCCCGAGGAGAGTTTCCCTTTCGAGAAGGCAGCTCCCAGAAGCTCGTTTTGTGCCCTTTCTGAGATGGGCCCTAGGTGGGTCCCTCCCTAGCAGGCGAAGGGTGGGGTGCTGGGGCCAGTGCACACAAGGCCTTTGCAGACCCCATCCGCCTTCTCCCTGAAGGAGAGCACGTTTGGAGGTGGTTTCCAGCTCCGGTGACCCTCGGCCAAGCAGCGGCGCACAGGGAACGAGAGGCAGCCCAGACCCTCCTAGGCCGAAGGGCGAGCACAGGCCTAGCGGCGAAACCGGCAAGCGCTGCTTTGCTGAGCAAACACGCACTGGGGCTGAGCTTGCTTTGCCGAGGAGAGTTTTCCTTTCGAGAAGGCAGCTCCCAGAAGCTCGTTTTGTGCCCTCTCTGAGATGGGCCCTAGGTGGGTCCCTCCCTCGCAGGCGGAGGGTGGGGTGCTGGGGCCAGTGCACACAAGGCCTTTTCAGACCCCATCCGCCTTCTCCCTGAAGGAGAGCACGTTTGGAGGTGGTTTCCAGCTCCGGTGACCCTCGGCCAAGCACCGGTGCACAGGGAGCGGGAGGCAGCCCAGACCCTCCTAGGCCGAAGGGCGAGCACAGGCCTAGGGGCAAAACCGGCAAGCGCTGCTTTGCTGAGCAAACACGCACTGGGGCTGAGCTTGCTTTCCCGAGGAGAGTTTCCCTTTCGAGAAGGCAGCTCCCAGAAGCTCGTTTTGTGCCCTTTCTGAGATGGGCCCTAGGTGGGCCCCTCCCTCGCAGGTGGAGGGTGGGGTGCTGGGGCCAGTGCACACAAGGCCTTTTCAGACCCCATCCGCCTTCTCCCTGAAGGAGAGCACGTTTGGAGGTGGTTTCCAGCTCCGGTGACAATCAGCTAAGCAGCGGCGCACAGGGAACGAGAGGCAGCCCAGACCCTCCTAGGCCGAAGGGCGAGCACAGGCCTAGGGGCGAAACCGGCAAGCGCTGCTTTGCTGAGCAAACACGCACTGGGGCTGAGCTTGCTTTCCCGAGGAGAGTTTCCCTTTCGAGAAGGCAGCTCCCAGAAGCTCGTTTTGTGCCCTTTCTGAGATGGGCCCTAGGTGGGTCCCTCCCTCGCAGGCGGAGGGTGGGGTGCTGGGGCCAGTGCACACAAGGCCTTTTCAGACCCCATCCGCCTTCTCCCTGAAGGAGAGCACGTTTGGAGGTGGTTTCCAGCTCCGGTGACCCTCGGCCAAGCACCGGTGCACAGGGAGCGTGAGGCAGCCCAGACCCTCCTAGGCCGAAGGGCGAGCACAGGCCTAGGGGCAAAACCGGCAAGCGCTGCTTTGCTGAGCAAAAACGCACTGGGGCTGAGCTTGCTTTCCCGAGGAGAGTTTCCCTTTCGAGAATGCAGCTCCCAGAGGCTCGTTTTGTGCCCTTTCTGAGATGGGCCCTAGGAGGGTCCCTCCCACGCAGGCGGAGGGTGGGGTGCTGGGGCCAGTGCACACAAGGCCTTTTCAGACCCCATCCGCCTTCTCCCTGAAGGAGAGCACGTTTGGAGGTGGTTTCCAGCTCCGGTAAACCTCAGCCAAGCAGCGGCGCACAGGGAACGAGAGGCAGCCCAGTCTCTCCTCGGCCGAAGGGCAAGCACAGGCCTAGGGGCGAAACCGGCAAGCGCTGCTTTGCTGAGCACACACGCACTGGGGCTGAGCTTGCTTTCCCGAGGAGAGTTTCCCTTTTGAGAAGGCAGCTCCCAGAAGCTCGTTTTGTGCCCTCTCTGAGATGGGCCCTAGGTGGGTCCCTCCCTCGCAGGCGGAGGGTGGGGTGCTGGGGCCAGTGCACACAAGGCCTTTTCAGACCCCATCCGCCTTCTCCCTGAAGGAGAGCACGTTTGGAGGTGGTTTCCAGCTCCGGTGACCCTCAGCCAAGCAGCGGCGCACAGGGAACGAGAGGCAGCCCAGACCCTCCTAGGCCGAAGGGAGAGCACAGGCCTAGGGGCGAAACCGGCAAGCGCTGCTTTGCTGAGCAAACACGCACTGGGGCTGAGCTTGCTTTCCCGAGGAGAGTTTCCCTTTCGAGAAGGCAGCTCCCAGAAGCTTGTTTTGTGCCCTCTCTGAGATGGGCCCTAGGTGGGTCCCTCCCGAGCAGGCGAAGGGTGGGATGCTGGGGCCAGTGCACACAAGGCCTTTGCAGACCCCATCCGCCTTCTCCCTGAAGGAGAGCACGTTTGGAGTGGTTTCCAGCTCCGGTGACCCTCGGCCAAGCACCGGTGCACAGGGAGCGTAAGGCAGCCCAGACCCTCCTAGGCCGAAGGGCGAGCACAGGCCTAGGGGCGAAACCGGCAAGCGCTGCTTTGCTGAGCACACACGCACTGGGGCTGAGCTTGCTTTCCCGAGGAGAGTTTCCCTTTCGAGAAGGCAGCTCCCAGAAGCTCGTTTTGTGCCCTTTCTGAGATGGGCCCTAGGTGGGTCCCTCCCGAGCAGGCGGAGGGTGGGGTGCTGGGGCCAGTGCACACAAGGCCTTTTCAGACCCCATCCGCCTTCTCCATGAAGGAGAGCAGGTTTAGAGGTGGTTTCCAGCTCCGGTGACCCTCAGCCAAGCAGCGGCACACAGGGAACGAGAGGCAGCCCAGACCCTCCTCGGCCGAAGGGAGAGCACAGGCCTAGGGGCGAAACCGGCAAGCGCTGCTTTGCTGAGCACACACGCACTGGGGCTGAGCTTGCTTTCCCGAGCAGAGTTTCCCTTTCGAGAAGGCAGCTCCCAGAAGCTCGTTTTCTGCCCTCTCTGAGATGGGCCCTAGGTGGGTCCCTCCCTCGCAGGCGGAGGTGGGGTGCTGGGGCCAGTGCACACAAGGCCTTTTCAGACCCCATCCGCCTTCTCCCTGAAGGAGAGCACGTTTGGAGGTGGTTTCCAGCTCCGGTGACCCTCAGCCAAGCAGCGGCGCACAGGGAACAAGAGGCAGCCCAGACCCTCCTCGGCCGAAGGGCGAGCACAGGCCTAGGGGCGAAACCGGCAAGCGCTGCTTTGCTGAGCACACACGCACTGGGGCTGAGCTTGCTTTCCCGAGGAGAGTTTCCCTTTCGAGAAGGCAGCTCCCAGAAGCTCGTTTTGTGCCCTTTCTGAGATGGGCCCTAGGTGGGTCCCTCCCGAGCAGGCGAAGGGTGGGGTGCTGGGGCCAGTGCACACAAGGCCTTTTCAGACCCCATCCGCCTTCTCCCTGAAGGAGAGCACGTTTGGAGGTGGTTTCCAGCTCCGGTGACCCTCGGCCAAGCACCGGCGCACAGGGAGCGGGAGGAAGCCCAGACCCTCCTAGGCCGAAGGGCGAGCACAGGCCTAGGGGCGAAACCGGCAAGCGCTGCTTTGCTGAGCACACACGCACTGGGGCTGAGCTTGCTTTCCCGAGGAGAGTTTCCCTTTCGAGAAGGCAGCTCCCAGAAGCTCGTTTTGTGCCCTTTCTGAGATGGGCCCTAGGTGGGTCCCTCCCTAGCAGGCGAAGGGTGGGGTGCTGGGGCCAGTGCACACAAGGCCTTTGCAGACCCCATCCGCCTTCTCCCTGAAGGAGAGCACGTTTGGAGGTGGTTTCCAGCTCCGGTGACCCTCGGCCAAGCAGCGGCGCACAGGGAACGAGAGGCAGCCCAGACCCTCCTCGGCCGAAGGGAGAGCACAGGCCTAGGGGCGAAACCGGCAAGCGCTGCTTTGCTGAGCACACACGCACTGGGGCTGAGCTTGCTTTCCCGAGGAGAGTTTCCCTTTCGAGAAGGCAGCTCCCAGAAGCTCGTTTTGTGCCCTCTCTGAGATGGGCCCTAGGTGGGTCCCTCCCTCGCAGGCGGAGGGTGGGGTGCTGGGGCCAGTGCACACAAGGCCTTTTCAGACCCCATCCGCCTTCTCCCTGAAGGAGAGCACGTTTGGAGGTGGTTTCCAGCTCCGGTGACCCTCAGCCAAGCAGCGGCGCACAGGGAACGAGAGGCAGCCCAGACCCTCCTCGGCCGAAGGGCGAGCACAGGCCTAGGGGCGAAACCGGCAAGCGCTGCTTTGCTGAGCAAACACGCACTGGGGCTGAGCTTGCTTTCCCGAGGAGAGTTTCCCTTTCGAGAAGGCAGCTCCCAGAAGCTCGTTTTGTGCCCTTTCTGAGATGGGCCCTAGGTGGGTCCCTCCCTAGCAGGCGAAGGGTGGGGTGCTGGGGCCAGTGCACACAAGGCCTTTGCAGACCCCATCCGCCTTCTCCCTGAAGGAGAGCACGTTTGGAGGTGGTTTCCAGCTCCGGTGACCCTCGGCCAAGCAGCGGCGCACAGGGAACGAGAGGCAGCCCAGACCCTCCTAGGCCGAAGGGCGAGCACAGGCCTAGCGGCGAAACCGGCAAGCGCTGCTTTGCTGAGCAAACACGCACTGGGGCTGAGCTTGCTTTGCCGAGGAGAGTTTTCCTTTCGAGAAGGCAGCTCCCAGAAGCTCGTTTTGTGCCCTCTCTGAGATGGGCCCTAGGTGGGTCCCTCCCTCGCAGGCGGAGGGTGGGGTGCTGGGGCCAGTGCACACAAGGCCTTTTCAGACCCCATCCGCCTTCTCCCTGAAGGAGAGCACGTTTGGAGGTGGTTTCCAGCTCCGGTGACCCTCGGCCAAGCACCGGTGCACAGGGAGCGTGAGGCAGCCCAGACCCTCCTAGGCCGAAGGGCGAGCACAGGCCTAGGGGCAAAACCGGCAAGCGCTGCTTTGCTGAGCAAACACGCACTGGGGCTGAGCTTGCTTTCCCGAGGAGAGTTTCCCTTTCGAGAAGGCAGCTCCCAGAAGCTCGTTTTGTGCCCTTTCTGAGATGGGCCCTAGGTGGGCCCCTCCCTCGCAGGTGGAGGGTGGGGTGCTGGGGCCAGTGCACACAAGGCCTTTTCAGACCCCATCCGCCTTCTCCCTGAAGGAGAGCACGTTTGGAGGTGGTTTCCAGCTCCGGTGACAATCAGCTAAGCAGCGGCGCACAGGGAACGAGAGGCAGCCCAGACCCTCTTAGGCCGAAGGGCGAGCACAGGCCTAGGGGCGAAACCGGCAAGCGCTGCTTTGCTGAGCAAACACGCACTGGGGCTGAGCTTGCTTTCCCGAGGAGAGTTTCCCTTTCGAGAAGGCAGCTCCCAGAAGCTCGTTTTGTGCCCTTTCTGAGATGGGCCCTAGGTGGGTCCCTCCCTCGCAGGCGGAGGGTGGGGTGCTGGGGCCAGTGCACACAAGGCCTTTTCAGACCCCATCCGCCTTCTACCTGAAGGAGAGCACGTTTGGAGGTGGTTTCCAGCTCCGGTGACCCTCGGCCAAGCACCGGTGCACAGGGAGCGTGAGGCAGCCCAGACCCTCCTAGGCCGAAGGGCGAGCACAGGCCTAGGGGCAAAACCGGCAAGCGCTGCTTTGCTGAGCAAAAACGCACTGGGGCTGAGCTTGCTTTCCCGAGGAGAGTTTCCCTTTCGAGAATGCAGCTCCCAGAGGCTCGTTTTGTGCCCTTTCTGAGATGGGCCCTAGGAGGGTCCCTCCCACGCAGGCGGAGGGTGGGGTGCTGGGGCCAGTGCACACAAGGCCTTTTCAGACCCCATCCGCCTTCTCCCTGAAGGAGAGCACGTTTGGAGGTGGTTTCCAGCTCCGGTAAACCTCAGCCAAGCAGCGGCGCACAGGGAACGAGAGGCAGCCCAGTCTCTCCTCGGCCGAAGGGCAAGCACAGGCCTAGGGGCGAAACCGGCAAGCGCTGCTTTGCTGAGCACACACGCACTGGGGCTGAGCTTGCTTTCCCGAGGAGAGTTTCCCTTTTGAGAAGGCAGCTCCCAGAAGCTCGTTTTGTGCCCTCTCTGAGATGGGCCCTAGGTGGGTCCCTCCCTCGCAGGCGGAGGGTGGGGTGCTGGGGCCAGTGCACACAAGGCCTTTTCAGACCCCATCCGCCTTCTCCCTGAAGGAGAGCACGTTTGGAGGTGGTTTCCAGCTCCGGTGACCCTCAGCCAAGCAGCGGCGCACAGGGAACGAGAGGCAGCCCAGACCCTCCTAGGCCGAAGGGAGAGCACAGGCCTAGGGGCGAAACCGGCAAGCGCTGCTTTGCTGAGCAAACACGCACTGGGGCTGAGCTTGCTTTCCCGAGGAGAGTTTCCCTTTCGAGAAGGCAGCTCCCAGAAGCTTGTTTTGTGCCCTCTCTGAGATGGGCCCTAGGTGGGTCCCTCCCGAGCAGGCGAAGGGTGGGATGCTGGGGCCAGTGCACACAAGGCCTTTGCAGACCCCATCCGCCTTCTCCCTGAAGGAGAGCACGTTTGGAGTGGTTTCCAGCTCCGGTGACCCTCGGCCAAGCACCGGTGCACAGGGAGCGTAAGGCAGCCCAGACCCTCCTAGGCCGAAGGGCGAGCACAGGCCTAGGGGCGAAACCGGCAAGCGCTGCTTTGCTGAGCACACACGCACTGGGGCTGAGCTTGCTTTCCCGAGGAGAGTTTCCCTTTCGAGAAGGCAGCTCCCAGAAGCTCGTTTTGTGCCCTTTCTGAGATGGGCCCTAGGTGGGTCCCTCCCGAGCAGGCGGAGGGTGGGGTGCTGGGGCCAGTGCACACAAGGCCTTTTCAGACCCCATCCGCCTTCTCCATGAAGGAGAGCAGGTTTAGAGGTGGTTTCCAGCTCCGGTGACCCTCAGCCAAGCAGCGGCACACAGGGAACGAGAGGCAGCCCAGACCCTCCTCGGCCGAAGGGAGAGCACAGGCCTAGGGGCGAAACCGGCAAGCGCTGCTTTGCTGAGCACACACGCACTGGGGCTGAGCTTGCTTTCCCGAGCAGAGTTTCCCTTTCGAGAAGGCAGCTCCCAGAAGCTCGTTTTCTGCCCTCTCTGAGATGGGCCCTAGGTGGGTCCCTCCCTCGCAGGCGGAGGTGGGGTGCTGGGGCCAGTGCACACAAGGCCTTTTCAGACCCCATCCGCCTTCTCCCTGAAGGAGAGCACGTTTGGAGGTGGTTTCCAGCTCCGGTGACCCTCAGCCAAGCAGCGGCGCACAGGGAACAAGAGGCAGCCCAGACCCTCCTCGGCCGAAGGGCGAGCACAGGCCTAGGGGCGAAACCGGCAAGCGCTGCTTTGCTGAGCACACACGCACTGGGGCTGAGCTTGCTTTCCCGAGGAGAGTTTCCCTTTCGTGAAGGCAGCTCCCAGAAGCTCGTTTTGTGCCCTTTCTGAGATGGGCCCTAGGTGGGTCCCTCCCGAGCAGGCGAAGGGTGGGGTGCTGGGGCCAGTGCACACAAGGCCTTTTCAGACCCCATCCGCCTTCTCCCTGAAGGAGAGCACGTTTGGAGGTGGTTTCCAGCTCCGGTGACCCTCGGCCAAGCACCGGCGCACAGGGAGCGGGAGGAAGCCCAGACCCTCCTAGGCCGAAGGGCGAGCACAGGCCTAGGGGCGAAACCGGCAAGCGCTGCTTTGCTGAGCACACACGCACTGGGGCTGAGCTTGCTTTCCCGAGGAGAGTTTCCCTTTCGAGAAGGCAGCTCCCAGAAGCTCGTTTTGTGCCCTTTCTGAGATGGGCCCTAGGTGGGTCCCTCCCTAGCAGGCGAAGGGTGGGGTGCTGGGGCCAGTGCACACAAGGCCTTTGCAGACCCCATCCGCCTTCTCCCTGAAGGAGAGCACGTTTGGAGGTGGTTTCCAGCTCCGGTGACCCTCGGCCAAGCAGCGGCGCACAGGGAACGAGAGGCAGCCCAGACCCTCCTCGGCCGAAGGGAGAGCACAGGCCTAGGGGCGAAACCGGCAAGCGCTGCTTTGCTGAGCACACACGCACTGGGGCTGAGCTTGCTTTCCCGAGGAGAGTTTCCCTTTCGAGAAGGCAGCTCCCAGAAGCACGTTTTGTGCCCTTTCTGAGATGGGCCCTAGGTGGGTCCCTCCCTAGCAGGCGGAGGGTGGGGTGCTGGGGCCAGTGCACACAAGGCCTTTTCAAACCCCATCCGCCTTCTCCCTGAAGGAGAGCACGTTTGGAGGTGGTTTCCAGCTCCGGTGACCCTCAGCCAAGCAGCGGCGCACAGGGAACGAGAGGCAGCCCAGACCCTCCTAGGCCGAAGGGAGAGCACAGGCCTAGGGGCGAAACCGGCAAGCGCTGCTTTGCTGAGCAAACACGCACTGGGGCTGAGCTTGTTTTCCCGAGGAGAGTTTCCCTTTCGAGAAGGCAGCTCCCAGAAGCTCGTTTTGTGCCCTCTCTGAGATGGGCCCTAGGTGGGTCCCTCCCTAGCAGGCGGAGGGTGGGGTCCTGGGGCCAGTGCACACAAGGCCTTTTCAGACCCCATCCGCCTTCTCCCTGAAGGAGAGCACGTTTGGAGGTGGTTTCCAGCTCCGGTGACCCTCGGCCAAGCAGCGGTGCACAGGGAGCGTGAGGCAGCCCAGACCCTCCTAGGCCGAAGGGCGAGCACAGGCCTAGGGGCGAAACCGGCAAGCGCTGCTTTGCTGAGCACACACGCACTGGGGCTGAGCTTGCTTTCCCGAGGAGAGTTTCCCTTTCGAGAAGGCAGCTCCCAGAAGCTCGTTTTGTGCCCTTTCTGAGATGGGCCCTAGGTGGGTCCCTCCCTCGCAGGCAGATGGTGGGGTGCTGGGGCCAGTGCACACAAGGCCTTTTCAGACCCCATCCGCCTTCTCCCTGAAGGAGAGCAGGTTGAGAGGTGGTTTCCAGCTCCGGTGACCCTCAGCCAAGCAGCGGCGCACAGGGAACAAGAGGCAGCCCAGACCCTCCTAGGCCGAAGGGCGAGCACAGGCCTAGGGGCGAAACCGGCAAGCGCTGCTTTGCTGAGCACACACGCACTGGGGCTGAGCTTGCTTTCCCGAGGAGAGTTTCCCTTTCGAGAAGGCAGCTCCCAGAAGCTCGTTTTGTGCCCTTTCTGAGATGGGCCCTAGGTGGGCCCCTCCCTCGCAGGTGGAGGGTGGGGTGCTGGGGCCAGTGCACACAAGGCCTTTTCAGACCCCATCCGCCTTCTCCCTGAAGGAGAGCACGTTTGGAGGTGGTTTCCAGCTCCGGTGACAATCAGCTAAGCAGCGGCGCACAGGGAACGAGAGGCAGCCCAGACCCTCCTAGGCCGAAGGGCGAGCACAGGCCTAGGGGCGAAACCGGCAAGCGCTGCTTTGCTGAGCAAACACGCACTGGGGCTGAGCTTGCTTTCCCGAGGAGAGTTTCCCTTTCGAGAAGGCAGCTCCCAGAAGCTCGTTTTGTGCCCTTTCTGAGATGGGCCCTAGGTGGGTCCCTCCCTAGCAGGCGGAGGGTGGGGTGCTGGGCCCAGTGCACACAAGGCCTTTTCAGACCCCATCCGCCTTCTCCCTGAAGGAGAGCACGTTTGGAGGTGGTTTCCAGCTCCGGTGACCCTCGGCCAAGCACCGGCGCACAGGGAGCGGGAGGAAGCCCAGACCCTCCTAGGCCGAAGGGCGAGCACAGGCCTAGGGGCGAAACCGGCAAGCGCTGCTTTGCTGAGCACACACGCACTGGGGCTGAGCTTGCTTTCCCGAGGAGAGTTTCCCTTTCGAGAAGGCAGCTCCCAGAAGCTCGTTTTGTGCCCTTTCTGAGATGGGCCCTAGGTGGGTTCCTCCCTAGCAGGCGAAGTGTGGGGTGCTGGGGCCAGTGCACACAAGGCCTTTTCAGACCCCATCCGCCTTCTCCCTGAAGGAGAGCACGTTTGGAGGTGGTTTCCAGCTCCGGTGACCCTCGGCCAAGCAGCGGCGCACAGGGAACGAGAGGCAGCCCAGACCCTCCTAGGCCGAAGGGAGAGCACAGGCCTAGGGGCGAAACCGGCAAGCGCTGCTTTGCTGAGCAAACACGCACTGGGGCTGAGCTTGCTTTCCCGAGGAGAGTTTCCCTTTCGAGAAGGCAGCTCCCAGAAGCACGTTTTGTGCCCTTTCTGAGATGGGCCCTAGGTGGGTCCCTCCCTAGCAGGCGGAGGGTGGGGTGCTGGGGCCAGTGCACACAAGGCCTTTTCAGACCCCATCCGCCTTCTCCCTGAAGGAGAGCACGTTTGGAGGTGGTTTCCAGCTCCGGTGACCCTCACCCAAGCAGCGGCGCACAGGGAACGAGAGGCAGCCCAGACCCTCCTAGGCCGAAGGGAGAGCACAGGCCTAGGGGCGAAACCGGCAAGCGCTGCTTTGCTGAGCAAACACGCACTGGGGCTGAGCTTGCTTTCCCGAGGAGAGTTTCCCTTTTGAGAAGGCAGCTCCCAGAAGCTCGTTTTGTGCCCTCTCTGAGATGGGCCCTAGGTGGGTCCCTCCCTAGCAGGCGGAGGGTGGGGTCCTGGGGCCAGTGCACACAAGGCCTTTTCAGACCCCATCCGCCTTCTCCCTGAAGGAGAGCACTTTTGGAGTGGTTTCCAGCTCCGGTGACCCTCGGCCAAGCAGCGGCGCACAGGGAGCGGGAGGCAGCCCAGACCCTCCTAGGCCGAAGGGCGAGCACAGGCCTAGGGGCGAAACCGGCAAGCGCTGCTTTGCTGAGCACACACGCACTGGGGCTGAGCTTGCTTTCCCGAGGAGAGTTTCCCTTTCGAGAAGGCAGCTCCCAGAAGCTCGTTTTGTGCCCTTTCTGAGATGGGCCCTAGGTGGGCCCCTCCCTCGCAGGTGGAGGGTGGGGTGCTGGGGTCAGTGCACACAAGGCCTTTTCAGACCCCATCCGCCTTCTCCCTGAAGGAGAGCACGTTTGGAGGTGGTTTCCAGCTCCGGTGACCCTCAGCCAAGCAGCGGCGCACAGGGAACGAGAGGCAGCCCAGACCCTCCTCGGCCGAAGGGAGAGCACAGGCCTAGGGGCGAAACCGGCAAGCGCTGCTTTGCTGAGCACACACGCACTGGGGCTGAGCTTGCTTTCCCGAGGAGAGTTTCCCTTTCGAGAAGGCAGCTCCCAGAAGCTCGTTTTGTGCCCTTTCTGAGATGGGCCCTAGGTGGGTCCCTCCCTAGCAGGCGAAGGGTGGGGTGCTGGGGCCAGTGCACACAAGGCCTTTGCAGACCCCATCCGCCTTCTCCCTGAAAGAGAGCACGTTTGGAGGTGGTTTCCAGCTCCGGTGACCCTCGGCCAAGCAGCGGCGCACAGGGAACGAGAGGCAGCCCAGACCCTCCTCGGCCGAAGGGAGAGCACAGGCCTAGGGGCGAAACCGGCAAGCGCTGCTTTGCTGAGCAAACACGCACTGGGGCTGAGCTTGCTTTCCCGAGGAGAGTTTCCCTTTCGAGAAGGCAGCTCCCAGAAGCACGTTTTGTGCCCTTTCTGAGATGGGCCCTAGGTGGGTCCCTCCCTAGCAGGCGGAGGGTGGGGTGCTGGGGCCAGTGCACACAAGGCCTTTTCAAACCCCATCCGCCTTCTCCCTGAAGGAGAGCACGTTTGGAGGTGGTTTCCAGCTCCGGTGACCCTCAGCCAAGCAGCGGCGCACAGGGAACGAGAGGCAGCCCAGACCCTCCTAGGCCGAAGGGAGAGCACAGGCCTAGGGGCGAAACCGGCAAGCGCTGCTTTGCTGAGCAAACACGCACTGGGGCTGAGCTTGCTTTCCCGAGGAGAGTTTCCCTTTCGAGAAGGCAGCTCCCAGAAGCTCGTTTTGTGCCCTCTCTGAGATGGGCCCTAGGTGGGTCCCTCCCTCGCAGGCGGAGGGTGGGGTGCTGGGGCCAGTGCACACAAGGCCTTTTCAGACCCCATCCGCCTTCTCCCTGAAGGAGAGCACGTTTGGAGGTGGTTTCCAGCTCCGGTGACCCTCAGCCAAGCAGCGGCGCACAGGGAACGAGAGGCAGCCCAGACCCTCCTCGGCCGAAGGGCGAGCACAGGCCTAGGGGCGAAACCGGCAAGCGCTGCTTTGCTGAGCAAACACGCACTGGGGCTGAGCTTGCTTTCCCGAGGAGAGTTTCCCTTTCGAGAAGGCAGCTCCCAGAAGCTCGTTTTGTGCCCTTTCTGAGATGGGCCCTAGGTGGGTCCCTCCCTAGCAGGCGAAGGGTGGGGTGCTGGGGCCAGTGCACACAAGGCCTTTGCAGACCCCATCCGCCTTCTCCCTGAAGGAGAGCACGTTTGGAGGTGGTTTCCAGCTCCGGTGACCCTCAGCCAAGCAGCGGCGCACAGGGAACGAGAGGCAGCCCAGACCCTCCTAGGCCGAAGGGCGAGCACAGGCCTAGCGGCGAAACCGGCAAGCGCTGCTTTGCTGAGCAAACACGCACTGGGGCTGAGCTTGCTTTCCCGAGGAGAGTTTTCCTTTCGAGAAGGCAGCTCCCAGAAGCTCGTTTTGTGCCCTCTCTGAGATGGGCCCTAGGTGGGTCCCTCCCTCGCAGGCGGAGGGTGGGGTGCTGGGGCCAGTGCACACAAGGCCTTTTCAGACCCCATCCGCCTTCTCCCTGAAGGAGAGCACGTTTGGAGGTGGTTTCCAGCTCCGGTGACCCTCGGCCAAGCACCGGTGCACAGGGAGCGTGAGGCAGCCCAGACCCTCCTAGGCCGAAGGGCGAGCACAGGCCTAGGGGCAAAACCGGCAAGCGCTGCTTTGCTGAGCAAACACGCACTGGGGCTGAGCTTGCTTTCCCGAGGAGAGTTTCCCTTTCGAGAAGGCAGCTCCCAGAAGCTCGTTTTGTGCCCTTTCTGAGATGGGCCCTAGGTGGGCCCCTCCCTCGCAGGTGGAGGGTGGGGTGCTGGGGCCAGTGCACACAAGGCCTTTTCAGACCCCATCCGCCTTCTCCCTGAAGGAGAGCACGTTTGGAGGTGGTTTCCAGCTCCGGTGACAATCAGCTAAGCAGCGGCGCACAGGGAACGAGAGGCAGCCCAGACCCTCCTAGGCCGAAGGGCGAGCACAGGCCTAGGGGCGAAACCGCCAAGCGCTGCTTTGCTGAGCAAACACGCACTGGGGCTGAGCTTGCTTTCCCGAGGAGAGTTTCCCTTTCGAGAAGGCAGCTCCCAGAAGCTCGTTTTGTGCCCTTTCTGAGATGGGCCCTAGGTGGGTCCCTCCCTCGCAGGCGGAGGGTGGGGTGCTGGGGCCAGTGCACACAAGGCCTTTTCAGACCCCATCCGCCTTCTCCCTGAAGGAGAGCACGTTTGGAGGTGGTTTCCAGCTCCGGTGACCCTCGGCCAAGCACCGGTGCACAGGGAGCTTGAGGCAGCCCAGACCCTCCTAGGCCGAAGGGCGAGCACAGGCCTAGGGGCAAAACCGGCAAGCGCTGCTTTGCTGAGCAAAAACGCACTGGGGCTGAGCTTGCTTTCCCGAGGAGAGTTTCCCTTTCGAGAATGCAGCTCCCAGAGGCTCGTTTTGTGCCCTTTCTGAGATGGGCCCTAGGAGGGTCCCTCCCACGCAGGCGGAGGGTGGGGTGCTGGGGCCAGTGCACACAAGGCCTTTTCAGACCCCATCCGCCTTCTCCCTGAAGGAGAGCACGTTTGGAGGTGGTTTCCAGCTCCGGTAAACCTCAGCCAAGCAGCGGCGCACAGGGAACGAGAGGCAGCCCAGACTCTCCTCGGCCGAAGGGCAAGCACAGGCCTAGGGGCGAAACCGGCAAGCGCTGCTTTGCTGAGCACACACGCACTGGGGCTGAGCTTGCTTTCCCGAGGAGAGTTTCCCTTTTGAGAAGGCAGCTCCCAGAAGCTCGTTTTGTGCCCTCTCTGAGATGGGCCCTAGGTGGGTCCCTCCCTCGCAGGCGGAGGGTGGGGTGCTGGGGCCAGTGCACACAAGGCCTTTTCAGACCCCATCCGCCTTCTCCCTGAAGGAGAGCACGTTTGGAGGTGGTTTCCAGCTCCGGTGACCCTCAGCCAAGCAGCGGCGCACAGGGAACGAGAGGCAGCCCAGACCCTCCTAGGCCGAAGGGAGAGCACAGGCCTAGGGGCGAAACCGGCAAGCGCTGCTTTGCTGAGCAAACACGCACTGGGGCTGAGCTTGCTTTCCCGAGGAGAGTTTCCCTTTCGAGAAGGCAGCTCCCAGAAGCTCGTTTTGTGCCCTCTCTGAGATGGGCCCTAGGTGGGTCCCTCCCTCGCAGGCGGAGGGTGGGGTGCTGGGGCCAGTGCACACAAGGCCTTTTCAGACCCCATCCGCCTTCTCCCTGAAGGAGAGCACGTTTGGAGGTGGTTTCCAGCTCCGGTGACCCTCAGCCAAGCAGCGGCGCACAGGGAACGAGAGGCAGCCCAGACCCTCCTCGGCCGAAGGGCGAGCACAGGCCTAGGGGCGAAACCGGCAAGCGCTGCTTTGCTGAGCAAACACGCACTGGGGCTGAGCTTGCTTTCCCGAGGAGAGTTTCCCTTTCGAGAAGGCAGCTCCCAGAAGCTCGTTTTGTGCCCTTTCTGAGATGGGCCCTAGGTGGGTCCCTCCCTAGCAGGCGAAGGGTGGGGTGCTGGGGCCAGTGCACACAAGGCCTTTGCAGACCCCATCCGCCTTCTCCCTGAAGGAGAGCACGTTTGGAGGTGGTTTCCAGCTCCGGTGACCCTCGGCCAAGCAGCGGCGCACAGGGAACGAGAGGCAGCCCAGACCCTCCTAGGCCGAAGGGCGAGCACAGGCCTAGCGGCGAAACCGGCAAGCGCTGCTTTGCTGAGCAAACACGCACTGGGGCTGAGCTTGCTTTCCCGAGGAGAGTTTTCCTTTCGAGAAGGCAGCTCCCAGAAGCTCGTTTTGTGCCCTCTCTGAGATGGGCCCTAGGTGGGTCCCTCCCTCGCAGGCGGAGGGTGGGGTGCTGGGGCCAGTGCACACAAGGCCTTTTCAGACCCCATCCGCCTTCTCCCTGAAGGAGAGCACGTTTGGAGGTGGTTTCCAGCTCCGGTGACCCTCGGCCAAGCACCGGTGCACAGGGAGCGTGAGGCAGCCCAGACCCTCCTAGGCCGAAGGGCGAGCACAGGCCTAGGGGCAAAACCGGCAAGCGCTGCTTTGCTGAGCAAACACGCACTGGGGCTGAGCTTGCTTTCCCGAGGAGAGTTTCCCTTTCGAGAAGGCAGCTCCCAGAAGCTCGTTTTGTGCCCTTTCTGAGATGGGCCCTAGGTGGGCCCCTCCCTCGCAGGTGGAGGGTGGGGTGCTGGGGCCAGTGCACACAAGGCCTTTTCAGACCCCATCCGCCTTCTCCCTGAAGGAGAGCACGTTTGGAGGTGGTTTCCAGCTCCGGTGACAATCAGCTAAGCAGCGGCGCACAGGGAACGAGAGGCAGCCCAGACCCTCCTAGGCCGAAGGGCGAGCACAGGCCTAGGGGCGAAACCGGCAAGCGCTGCTTTGCTGAGCAAACACGCACTGGGGCTGAGCTTGCTTTCCCGAGGAGAGTTTCCCTTTCGAGAAGGCAGCTCCCAGAAGCTCGTTTTGTGCCCTTTCTGAGATGGGCCCTAGGTGGGTCCCTCCCTCGCAGGCGGAGGGTGGGGTGCTGGGGCCAGTGCACACAAGGCCTTTTCAGACCCCATCCGCCTTCTCCCTGAAGGAGAGCACGTTTGGAGGTGGTTTCCAGCTCCGGTGACCCTCGGCCAAGCACCGGTGCACAGGGAGCGTGAGGCAGCCCAGACCCTCCTAGGCCGAAGGGCGAGCACAGGCCTAGGGGCAAAACCGGCAAGCGCTGCTTTGCTGAGCAAAAACGCACTGGGGCTGAGCTTGCTTTCCCGAGGAGAGTTTCCCTTTCGAGAATGCAGCTCCCAGAGGCTCGTTTTGTGCCCTTTCTGAGATGGGCCCTAGGAGGGTCCCTCCCACGCAGGCGGAGGGTGGGGTGCTGGGGCCAGTGCACACAAGGCCTTTTCAGACCCCATCCGCCTTCTCCCTGAAGGAGAGCACGTTTGGAGGTGGTTTCCAGCTCCGGTAAACCTCAGCCAAGCAGCGGCGCACAGGGAACGAGAGGCAGCCCAGACTCTCCTCGGCCGAAGGGCAAGCACAGGCCTAGGGGCGAAACCGGCAAGCGCTGCTTTGCTGAGCACACACGCACTGGGGCTGAGCTTGCTTTCCCGAGGAGAGTTTCCCTTTTGAGAAGGCAGCTCCCAGAAGCTCGTTTTGTGCCCTCTCTGAGATGGGCCCTAGGTGGGTCCCTCCCTCGCAGGCGGAGGGTGGGGTGCTGGGGCCAGTGCACACAAGGCCTTTTCAGACCCCATCCGCCTTCTCCCTGAAGGAGAGCACGTTTGGAGGTGGTTTCCAGCTCCGGTGACCCTCAGCCAAGCAGCGGCGCACAGGGAACGAGAGGCAGCCCAGACCCTCCTAGGCCGAAGGGAGAGCACAGGCCTAGGGGCGAAACCGGCAAGCGCTGCTTTGCTGAGCAAACACGCACTGGGGCTGAGCTTGCTTTCCCGAGGAGAGTTTCCCTTTCGAGAAGGCAGCTCCCAGAAGCTTGTTTTGTGCCCTCTCTGAGATGGGCCCTAGGTGGGTCCCTCCCGAGCAGGCGAAGGGTGGGGTGCTGGGGCCAGTGCACACAAGGCCTTTTCAGACCCCATCCGCCTTCTCCCTGAAGGAGAGCACGTTTGGTGGTGGTTTCCAGCTCCGGTGACCCTCGGCCAAGCACCGGTGCACAGGGAGCGTAAGGCAGCCCAGACCCTCCTAGGCCGAAGGGCGAGCACAGGCCTAGGGGCGAAACCGGCAAGCGCTGCTTTGCTGAGCACACACGCACTGGGGCTGAGCTTGCTTTCCCGAGGAGAGTTTCCCTTTCGAGAAGGCAGCTCCCAGAAGCTCGTTTTGTGCCCCTTCTGAGATGGGCCCTAGGTGGGTCCCTCCCGAGCAGGCGGAGGGTGGGGTGCTGGGGCCAGTGCACACAAGGCCTTTTCAGACCCCATCCGCCTTCTCCATGAAGGAGAGCAGGTTTAGAGGTGGTTTCCAGCTCCGGTGACCCTCAGCCAAGCAGCGGCACACAGGGAACGAGAGGCAGCCCAGACCCTCCTCGGCCGAAGGGAGAGCACAGGCCTAGGGGCGAAACCGGCAAGCGCTGCTTTGCTGAGCACACACGCACTGGGGCTGAGCTTGCTTTCCCGAGCAGAGTTTCCCTTTCGAGAAGGCAGCTCCCAGAAGCTCGTTTTCTGACCTCTCTGAGATGGGCCCTAGGTGGGTCCCTCCCTCGCAGGCGGAGGTGGGGTGCTGGGGCCAGTGCACACAAGGCCTTTTCAGACCCCATCCGCCTTCTCCCTGAAGGAGAGCACGTTTGGAGGTGGTTTCCAGCTCCGGTGACCCTCAGCCAAGCAGCGGCGCACAGGGAACAAGAGGCAGCCCAGACCCTCCTCGGCCGAAGGGCGAGCACAGGCCTAGGGGCGAAACCGGCAAGCGCTGCTTTGCTGAGCACACACGCACTGGGGCTGAGCTTGCTTTCCCGAGGAGAGTTTCCCTTTCGAGAAGGCAGCTCCCAGAAGCTCGTTTTGTGCCCTTTCTGAGATGGGCCCTAGGTGGGTCCCTCCCGAGCAGGCGAAGGGTGGGGTGCTGGGGCCAGTGCACACAAGGCCTTTTCAGACCCCATCCGCCTTCTCCCTGAAGGAGAGCACGTTTGGAGGTGGTTTCCAGCTCCGGTGACCCTCGGCCAAGCACCGGCGCACAGGGAGCGGGAGGAAGCCCAGACCCTCCTAGGCCGAAGGGCGAGCACAGGCCTAGGGGCGAAACCGGCAAGCGCTGCTTTGCTGAGCACACACGCACTGGGGCTGAGCTTGCTTTCCCGAGGAGAGTTTCCCTTTCGAGAAGGCAGCTCCCAGAAGCTCGTTTTGTGCCCTTTCTGAGATGGGCCCTAGGTGGGTCCCTCCCTAGCAGGCGAAGGGTGGGGTGCTGGGGCCAGTGCACACAAGGCCTTTGCAGACCCCATCCGCCTTCTCCCTGAAGGAGAGCACGTTTGGAGGTGGTTTCCAGCTCCGGTGACCCTCGGCCAAGCAGCGGCGCACAGGGAACGAGAGGCAGCCCAGACCCTCCTCGGCCGAAGGGAGAGCACAGGCCTAGGGGCGAAACCGGCAAGCGCTGCTTTGCTGAGCACACACGCACTGGGGCTGAGCTTGCTTTCCCGAGGAGAGTTTCCCTTTCGAGAAGGCAGCTCCCAGAAGCACGTTTTGTGCCCTTTCTGAGATGGGCCCTAGGTGGGTCCCTCCCTAGCAGGCGGAGGGTGGGGTGCTGGGGCCAGTGCACACAAGGCCTTTTCAAACCCCATCCGCCTTCTCCCTGAAGGAGAGCACGTTTGGAGGTGGTTTCCAGCTCCGGTGACCCTCAGCCAAGCAGCGGCGCACAGGGAACGAGAGGCAGCCCAGACCCTCCTAGGCCGAAGGGAGAGCACAGGCCTAGGGGCGAAACCGGCAAGCGCTGCTTTGCTGAGCAAACACGCACTGGGGCTGAGCTTGTTTTCCCGAGGAGAGTTTCCCTTTCGAGAAGGCAGCTCCCAGAAGCTCGTTTTGTGCCCTCTCTGAGATGGGCCCTAGGTGGGTCCCTCCCTAGCAGGCGGAGGGTGGGGTCCTGGGGCCAGTGCACACAAGGCCTTTTCAGACCCCATCCGCCTTCTCCCTGAAGGAGAGCACGTTTGGAGGTGGTTTCCAGCTCCGGTGACCCTCGGCCAAGCAGCGGTGCACAGGGAGCGTGAGGCAGCCCAGACCCGCCTAGGCCGAAGGGCGAGCACAGGCCTAGGGGCGAAACCGGCAAGCGCTGCTTTGCTGAGCACACACGCACTGGGGCTGAGCTTGCTTTCCCGAGGAGAGTTTCCCTTTCGAGAAGGCAGCTCCCAGAAGCTCGTTTTGTGCCCTTTCTGAGATGGGCCCTAGGTGGGTCCCTCCCTCGCAGGCAGATGGTGGGGTGCTGGGCCCAGTGCACACAAGGCCTTTTCAGACCCCATCCGCCTTCTCCCTGAAGGAGAGCAGGTTGAGAGGTGGTTTCCAGCTCCGGTGACCCTCAGCCAAGCAGCGGCGCACAGGGAACAAGAGGCAGCCCAGACCCTCCTAGGCCGAAGGGCGAGCACAGGCCTAGGGGCGAAACCGGCAAGCGCTGCTTTGCTGAGCACACACGCACTGGGGCTGAGCTTGCTTTCCCGAGGAGAGTTTCCCTTTCGAGAAGGCAGCTCCCAGAAGCTCGTTTTGTGCCCTTTCTGAGATGGGCCCTAGGTGGGCCCCTCCCTCGCAGGTGGAGGGTGGGGTGCTGGGGCCAGTGCACACAAGGCCTTTTCAGACCCCATCCGCCTTCTCCCTGAAGGAGAGCACGTTTGGAGGTGGTTTCCAGCTCCGGTGACAATCAGCTAAGCAGCGGCGCACAGGGAACGAGAGGCAGCCCAGACCCTCCTAGGCCGAAGGGCGAGCACAGGCCTAGGGGCGAAACCGGCAAGCGCTGCTTTGCTGAGCAAACACGCACTGGGGCTGAGCTTGCTTTCCCGAGGAGAGTTTCCCTTTCGAGAAGGCAGCTCCCAGAAGCTCGTTTTGTGCCCTTTCTGAGATGGGCCCTAGGTGGGTCCCTCCCTAGCAGGCGGAGGGTGGGGTGCTGGGCCCAGTGCACACAAGGCCTTTTCAGACCCCATCCGCCTTCTCCCTGAAGGAGAGCACGTTTGGAGGTGGTTTCCAGCTCCGGTGACCCTCGGCCAAGCACCGGCGCACAGGGAGCGGGAGGAAGCCCAGACCCTCCTAGGCCGAAGGGCGAGCACAGGCCTAGGGGCGAAACCGGCAAGCGCTGCTTTGCTGAGCACACACGCACTGGGGCTGAGCTTGCTTTCCCGAGGAGAGTTTCCCTTTCGAGAAGGCAGCTCCCAGAAGCTCGTTTTGTGCCCTTTCTGAGATGGGCCCTAGGTGGGTCCCTCCCTAGCAGGCGAAGTGTGGGGTGCTGGGGCCAGTGCACACAAGGCCTTTTCAGACCCCATCCGCCTTCTCCCTGAAGGAGAGCACGTTTGGAGGTGGTTTCCAGCTCCGGTGACCCTCGGCCAAGCAGCGGCGCACAGGGAACGAGAGGCAGCCCAGACCCTCCTCGGCCGAAGGGAGAGCACAGGCCTAGGGGCGAAACCGGCAAGCGCTGCTTTGCTGAGCAAACACGCACTGGGGCTGAGCTTGCTTTCCCGAGGAGAGTTTCCCTTTCGAGAAGGCAGCTCCCAGAAGCACGTTTTGTGCCCTTTCTGAGATGGGCCCTAGGTGGGTCCCTCCCTAGCAGGCGGAGGGTGGGGTGCTGGGGCCAGTGCACACAAGGCCTTTTCAGACCCCATCCGCCTTCTCCCTGAAGGAGAGCACGTTTGGAGGTGGTTTCCAGCTCCGCTGACCCTCACCCAAGCAGCGGCGCACAGGGAACGAGAGGCAGCCCAGACCCTCCTAGGCCGAAGGGAGAGCACAGGCCTAGGGGCGAAACCGGCAAGCGCTGCTTTGCTGAGCAAACACGCACTGGGGCTGAGCTTGCTTTCCCGAGGAGAGTTTCCCTTTTGAGAAGGCAGCTCCCAGAAGCTCGTTTTGTGCCCTCTCTGAGATGGGCCCTAGGTGGGTCCCTCCCTAGCAGGCGGAGGGTGGGGTCCTGGGGCCAGTGCACACAAGGCCTTTTCAGACCCCATCCGCCTTCTCCCTGAAGGAGAGCACTTTTGGAGTGGTTTCCAGCTCCGGTGACCCTCGGCCAAGCAGCGGCGCACAGGGAGCGTGAGGCAGCCCAGACCCTCCTAGGCCGAAGGGCGAGCACAGGCCTAGGGGCGAAACCGGCAAGCGCTGCTTTGCTGAGCACACACGCACTGGGGCTGAGCTTGCTTTCCCGAGGAGAGTTTCCCTTTCGAGAAGGCAGCTCCCAGAAGCTCGTTTTGTGCCCTTTCTGAGATGGGCCCTAGGTGGGCCCCTCCCTCGCAGGTGGAGGGTGGGGTGCTGGGGTCAGTGCACACAAGGCCTTTTCAGACCCCATCCGCCTTCTCCCTGAAGGAGAGCACGTTTGGAGGTGGTTTCCAGCTCCGGTGACCCTCAGCCAAGCAGCGGCGCACAGGGAACGAGAGGCAGCCCAGACCCTCCTCGGCCGAAGGGAGAGCACAGGCCTAGGGGCGAAACCGGCAAGCGCTGCTTTGCTGAGCACACACGCACTGGGGCTGAGCTTGCTTTCCCGAGGAGAGTTTCCCTTTCGAGAAGGCAGCTCCCAGAAGCTCGTTTTGTGCCCTTTCTGAGATGGGCCCTAGGTGGGTCCCTCCCTAGCAGGCGAAGGGTGGGGTGCTGGGGCCAGTGCACACAAGGCCTTTGCAGACCCCATCCGCCTTCTCCCTGAAAGAGAGCACGTTTGGAGGTGGTTTCCAGCTCCGGTGACCCTCGGCCAAGCAGCGGCGCACAGGGAACGAGAGGCAGCCCAGACCCTCCTCGGCCGAAGGGAGAGCACAGGCCTAGGGGCGAAACCGGCAAGCGCTGCTTTGCTGAGCACACACGCACTGGGGCTGAGCTTGCTTTCCCGAGGAGAGTTTCCCTTTCGAGAAGGCAGCTCCCAGAAGCACGTTTTGTGCCCTTTCTGAGATGGGCCCTAGGTGGGTCCCTCCCTAGCAGGCGGAGGGTGGGGTGCTGGGGCCAGTGCACACAAGGCCTTTTCAAACCCCATCCGCCTTCTCCCTGAAGGAGAGCACGTTTGGAGGTGGTTTCCAGCTCCGGTGACCCTCAGCCAAGCAGCGGCGCACAGGGAACGAGAGGCAGCCCAGACCCTCCTAGGCCGAAGGGAGAGCACAGGCCTAGGGGCGAAACCGGCAAGCGCTGCTTTGCTGAGCAAACACGCACTGGGGCTGAGCTTGTTTTCCCGAGGAGAGTTTCCCTTTCGAGAAGGCAGCTCCCAGAAGCTCGTTTTGTGCCCTCTCTGAGATGGGCCCTAGGTGGGTCCCTCCCTAGCAGGCGGAGGGTGGGGTCCTGGGGCCAGTGCACACAAGGCCTTTTCAGACCCCATCCGCCTTCTCCCTGAAGGAGAGCACGTTTGGAGGTGGTTTCCAGCTCCGGTGACCCTCGGCCAAGCAGCGGTGCACAGGGAGCGTGAGGCAGCCCAGACCCTCCTAGGCCGAAGGGCGAGCACAGGCCTAGGGGCGAAACCGGCAAGCGCTGCTTTGCTGAGCACACACGCACTGGGGCTGAGCTTGCTTTCCCGAGGAGAGTTTCCCTTTCGAGAAGGCAGCTCCCAGAAGCTCGTTTTGTGCCCTTTCTGAGATGGGCCCTAGGTGGGTCCCTCCCTCGCAGGCAGATGGTGGGGTGCTGGGGCCAGTGCACACAAGGCCTTTTCAGACCCCATCCGCCTTCTCCCTGAAGGAGAGCAGGTTGAGAGGTGGTTTCCAGCTCCGGTGACCCTCAGCCAAGCAGCGGCTCACAGGGAACAAGAGGCAGCCCAGACCCTCCTAGGCCGAAGGGCGAGCACAGGCCTAGGGGCGAAACCGGCAAGCGCTGCTTTGCTGAGCACACACGCACTGGGGCTGAGCTTGCTTTCCCGAGGAGAGTTTCCCTTTCGAGAAGGCAGCTCCCAGAAGCTCGTTTTGTGCCCTTTCTGAGATGGGCCCTAGGTGGGCCCCTCCCTCGCAGGTGGAGGGTGGGGTGCTGGGGCCAGTGCACACAAGGCCTTTTCAGACCCCATCCGCCTTCTCCCTGAAGGAGAGCACGTTTGGAGGTGGTTTCCAGCTCCGGTGACAATCAGCTAAGCAGCGGCGCACAGGGAACGAGAGGCAGCCCAGACCCTCCTAGGCCGAAGGGCGAGCACAGGCCTAGGGGCGAAACCGGCAAGCGCTGCTTTGCTGAGCAAACACGCACTGGGGCTGAGCTTGCTTTCCCGAGGAGAGTTTCCCTTTCGAGAAGGCAGCTCCCAGAAGCTCGTTTTGTGCCCTTTCTGAGATGGGCCCTAGGTGGGTCCCTCCCTAGCAGGCGGAGGGTGGGGTGCTGGGCCCAGTGCACACAAGGCCTTTTCAGACCCCATCCGCCTTCTCCCTGAAGGAGAGCACGTTTGGAGGTGGTTTCCAGCTCCGGTGACCCTCGGCCAAGCACCGGCGCACAGGGAGCGGGAGGAAGCCCAGACCCTCCTAGGCCGAAGGGCGAGCACAGGCCTAGGGGCGAAACCGGCAAGCGCTGCTTTGCTGAGCACACACGCACTGGGGCTGAGCTTGCTTTCCCGAGGAGAGTTTCCCTTTCGAGAAGGCAGCTCCCAGAAGCTCGTTTTGTGCCCTTTCTGAGATGGGCCCTAGGTGGGTCCCTCCCTAGCAGGCGAAGTGTGGGGTGCTGGGGCCAGTGCACACAAGGCCTTTTCAGACCCCATCCGCCTTCTCCCTGAAGGAGAGCACGTTTGGAGGTGGTTTCCAGCTCCGGTGACCCTCGGCCAAGCAGCGGCGCACAGGGAACGAGAGGCAGCCCAGACCCTCCTCGGCCGAAGGGAGAGCACAGGCCTAGGGGCGAAACCGGCAAGCGCTGCTTTGCTGAGCAAACACGCACTGGGGCTGAGCTTGCTTTCCCGAGGAGAGTTTCCCTTTCGAGAAGGCAGCTCCCAGAAGCACGTTTTGTGCCCTTTCTGAGATGGGCCCTAGGTGGGTCCCTCCCTAGCAGGCGGAGGGTGGGGTGCTGGGGCCAGTGCACACAAGGCCTTTTCAGACCCCATCCGCCTTCTCCCTGAAGGAGAGCACGTTTGGAGGTGGTTTCCAGCTCCGCTGACCCTCACCCAAGCAGCGGCGCACAGGGAACGAGAGGCAGCCCAGACCCTCCTAGGCCGAAGGGAGAGCACAGGCCTAGGGGCGAAACCGGCAAGCGCTGCTTTGCTGAGCAAACACGCACTGGGGCTGAGCTTGCTTTCCCGAGGAGAGTTTCCCTTTTGAGAAGGCAGCTCCCAGAAGCTCGTTTTGTGCCCTCTCTGAGATGGGCCCTAGGTGGGTCCCTCCCTAGCAGGCGGAGGGTGGGGTCCTGGGGCCAGTGCACACAAGGCCTTTTCAGACCCCATCCGCCTTCTCCCTGAAGGAGAGCACTTTTGGAGTGGTTTCCAGCTCCGGTGACCCTCGGCCAAGCAGCGGCGCACAGGGAGCGTGAGGCAGCCCAGACCCTCCTAGGCCGAAGGGCGAGCACAGGCCTAGGGGCGAAACCGGCAAGCGCTGCTTTGCTGAGCACACACGCACTGGGGCTGAGCTTGCTTTCCCGAGGAGAGTTTCCCTTTCGAGAAGGCAGCTCCCAGAAGCTCGTTTTGTGCCCTTTCTGAGATGGGCCCTAGGTGGGCCCCTCCCTCGCAGGTGGAGAGTGGGGTGCTGGGGTCAGTGCACACAAGGCCTTTTCAGACCCCATCCGCCTTCTCCCTGAAGGAGAGCACGTTTGGAGGTGGTTTCCAGCTCCGGTGACCCTCAGCCAAGCAGCGGCGCACAGGGAACGAGAGGCAGCCCAGACCCTCCTCGGCCGAAGGGAGAGCACAGGCCTAGGGGCGAAACCGGCAAGCGCTGCTTTGCTGAGCACACACGCACTGGGGCTGAGCTTGCTTTCCCGAGGAGAGTTTCCCTTTCGAGAAGGCAGCTCCCAGAAGCTCGTTTTGTGCCCTTTCTGAGATGGGCCCTAGGTGGGTCCCTCCCTAGCAGGCGAAGGGTGGGGTGCTGGGGCCAGTGCACACAAGGCCTTTGCAGACCCCATCCGCCTTCTCCCTGAAAGAGAGCACGTTTGGAGGTGGTTTCCAGCTCCGGTGACCCTCGGCCAAGCAGCGGCGCACAGGGAACGAGAGGCAGCCCAGACCCTCCTCGGCCGAAGGGAGAGCACAGGCCTAGGGGCGAAACCGGCAAGCGCTGCTTTGCTGAGCAAACACGCACTGGGGCTGAGCTTGCTTTCCCGAGGAGAGTTTCCCTTTCGAGAAGGCAGCTCCCAGAAGCACGTTTTGTGCCCTTTCTGAGATGGGCCCTAGGTGGGTCCCTCCCTAGCAGGCGGAGGGTGGGGTGCTGGGGCCAGTGCACACAAGGCCTTTTCAAACCCCATCCGCCTTCTCCCTGAAGGAGAGCACGTTTGGAGGTGGTTTCCAGCTCCGGTGACCCTCAGCCAAGCAGCGGCGCACAGGGAACGAGAGGCAGCCCAGACCCTCCTAGGCCGAAGGGAGAGCACAGGCCTAGGGGCGAAACCGGCAAGCGCTGCTTTGCTGAGCAAACACGCACTGGGGCTGAGCTTGCTTTCCCGAGGAGAGTTTCCCTTTCGAGAAGGCAGCTCCCAGAAGCTCGTTTTGTGCCCTCTCTGAGATGGGCCCTAGGTGGGTCCCTCCCTAGCAGGCGGAGGGTGGGGTGCTGGGGCCAGTGCACACAAGGCCTTTTCAGACCCCATCCGCCTTCTCCCTGAAGGAGAGCACTTTTGGAGTGGTTTCCAGCTCCGGTGACCCTCGGCCAAGCACCGGTGCACAGGGAGCGTGAGGCAGCCCAGACCCTCCTAGGCCGAAGGGCGAGCACAGGCCTAGGGGCGAAACCGGCAAGCGCTGCTTTGCTGAGCACACACGCACTGGGGCTGAGCTTGCTTTCCCGAGGAGAGTTTCCCTTTCGAGAAGGCAGCTCCCAGAAGCTCGTTTTGTGCCCTTTCTGAGATGGGCCCTAGGTGGGTCCCTCCCTCGCAGGCAGATGGTGGGGTGCTGGGCCCAGTGCACACAAGGCCTTTTCAGACCCCATCCGCCTTCTCCCTGAAGGAGAGCAGGTTGAGAGGTGGTTTCCAGCTCCGGTGACCCTCAGCCAAGCAGCGGCGCACAGGGAACAAGAGGCAGCCCAGACCCTCCTAGGCCGAAGGGCGAGCACAGGCCTAGGGGCGAAACCGGCAAGCGCTGCTTTGCTGAGCACACACGCACTGGGGCTGAGCTTGCTTTCCCGAGGAGAGTTTCCCTTTCGAGAAGGCAGCTCCCAGAAGCTCGTTTTGTGCCCTTTCTGAGATGGGCCCTAGGTGGGTCCCTCCCTAGCAGGCGGAGGGTGGGGTGCTGGGCCCAGTGCACACAAGGCCTTTTCAGACCCCATCCGCCTTCTCCCTGAAGGAGAGCACGTTTGGAGGTGGTTTCCAGCTCCGGTGACCCTCAGCCAAGCAGCGGCGCACAGGGAACGAGAGGCAGCCCAGACCCTCCTAGGCCGAAGGGCGAGCACAGGCCTAGGGGCGAAACCGGCAAGCGCTGCTTTGCTGAGCAAACACGCACTGGGGCTGAGCTTGCTTTCCCGAGGAGAGTTTCCCTTTCGAGAAGGCAGCTCCCAGAAGCTCGTTTTGTGCCCTTTCTGAGATGGGCCCTAGGTGGGTCCCTCCCTAGCAGGCGGAGGGTGGGGTGCTGGGCCCAGTGCACACAAGGCCTTTTCAGACCCCATCCGCCTTCTCCCTGAAGGAGAGCACGTTTGGAGGTGGTTTCCAGCTCCGGTGACCCTCAGCCAAGCAGCGGCGCACAGGGAACGAGAGGCAGCCCAGACCCTCCTAGGCCGAAGGGAGAGCACAGGCCTAGGGGCGAAACCGGCAAGCGCTGCTTTGCTGAGCAAACACGCACTGGGGCTGAGCTTGCTTTCCCGAGGAGAGTTTCCCTTTCGAGAAGGCAGCTCCCAGAAGCTCGTTTTGTGCCCTTTCTGAGATGGGCCCTAGGTGGGTCCCTCCCTAGCAGGCGAAGGGTGGGGTGCTGGGGCCAGTGCACACAAGGCCTTTGCAGACCCCATCCGCCTTCTCCCTGAAGGAGAGCACGTTTGGAGGTGGTTTCCAGCTCCGGTGACCCTCAGCCAAGCAGCGGCGCACAGGGAACGAGAGGCAGCCCAGACCCTCCTCGGCCGAAGGGAGAGCACAGGCCTAGGGGCGAAACCGGCAAGCGCTGCTTTGCTGAGCACACACGCACTGGGGCTGAGCTTGCTTTCCCGAGGAGAGTATCCCTTTCGAGAAGGCAGCTCCCAGAAGCTCGTTTTGTGCCCTCTCTGAGATGGGCCCTAGGTGGGTCCCTCCCTAGCAGGCGGAGGGTGGGGTCCTGGGGCCAGTGCACACAAGGCCTTTTCAGACCCCATCCGCCTTCTCCCTGAAGGAGAGCACGTTTGGAGTGGTTTCCAGCTCCGGTGACCCTCGGCCAAGCACCGGTGCACAGGGAGCGTGAGGCAGCCCAGACCCTCCTAGGCCGAAGGGCGAGCACAGGCCTAGGGGCGAAACCGGCAATTGCTGCTTTGCTGAGCACACACGCACTGGGGCTGAGCTTGCTTTCCCGAGGAGAGTTTCCCTTTCGAGAAGGCAGCTCCCAGAAGCTCGTTTTGTGCCCTTTCTGAGATGGGCCCTAGGTGGGTCCCTCCCTCGCAGGTGGAGGGTCGGGTGCTGGGGCCAGTGCACACAAGGCCTTTTCAGACCCCATCCGCCTTCTCCCTGAAGGAGAGCACGTTTGGAGGTGGTTTCCAGCTCCGGTGACCCTCGGCCAAGCAGCGGCGCACAGGGAATGAGAGGCAGCCCAGACCCTCCTAGGCCGAAGGGCGAGCACAGGCCTAGGGGCGAAACCGGCAAGCGCTGCTTTGCTGAGCACACACGCACTGGGGCTGAGCTTGCTTTCCCGAGGAGAGTATCCCTTTCGAGAAGGCAGCTCCCAGAAGCTCGTTTTGTGCCCTCTCTGAGATGGGCCCTAGGTGGGTCCCTCCCTAGCAGGCGGAGGGTGGGGTCCTGGGGCCAGTGCACACAAGGCCTTTTCAGACCCCATCCGCCTTCTCCCTGAAGGAGAGCACGTTTGGAGTGGTTTACAGCTCCGGTGACCCTCGGCCAAGCACCGGTGCACAGGGAGCGTGAGGCAGCCCAGACCCTCCTAGGCCGAAGGGCGAGCACAGGCCTAGGGGCGAAACCGGCAATTGCTGCTTTGCTGAGCACACACGCACTGGGGCTGAGCTTGCTTTCCCGAGGAGAGTTTCCCTTTCGAGAAGGCAGCTCCCAGAAGCTCGTTTTGTGCCCTTTCTGAGATGGGCCCTAGGTGGGTCCCTCCCTCGCAGGTGGAGGGTCGGGTGCTGGGGCCAGTGCACACAAGGCCTTTTCAGACCCCATCCGCCTTCTCCCTGAAGGAGAGCACGTTTGGAGGTGGTTTCCAGCTCCGGTGACCCTCGGCCAAGCAGCGGCGCACAGGGAATGAGAGGCAGCCCAGACCCTCCTAGGCCGAAGGGCGAGCACAGGCCTAGGGGCGAAACCGGCAAGCGCTGCTTTGCTGAGCAAACACGCACTGGGGCTGAGCTTGCTTTCCCGAGGAGAGTTTCCCTTTCGAGAAGGCAGCTCCCAGAAGCTCGTTTTGTGCCCTTTCTGAGATGGGCCCTAGGTGGGTCCCTCCCTAGCAGGCGAACGGTGGGGTGATGGGGCCAGTGCACACAAGGCCTTTTCAGACCCCATCCGCCTTCTACCTGAAGGAGAGCACGTTTGGAGGTGGTTTCCAGCTCCGGTGACAATCAGCTAAGCAGCGGCGCACAGGGAACGAGAGGCAGCCCAGACCCTCCTAGGCCGAAGGGCGAGCACAGGCCTAGGGGCGAAACCGGCAAGCGCTGCTTTGCTGAGCACACACGCACTGGGGCTGAGCTTGCTTTCCGAGGAGAGTTTCCCTTTCGAGAAGGCAGCTCCCAGAAGCTCGTTTTGTGCCCTTTCTGAGATGGGCCCTAGGTGGGTCCCTCCCTAGCAGGCGAAGGGTGGGGTGCTGGGGCCAGTGCACACAAGGCCTTTTCAGACCCCATCCGCCTTCTCCCTGAAGGAGAGCACGTTTGGAGGTGGTTTCCAGCTCCGGTGACCCTCAGCTAAGCAGCGGCGCACAGGGATGGAGAGGCAGCCCAGACCCTCCTAGGCCGAAGGGCGAGCACAGGCCTAGGGGCGAAACCGGCAAGCGCTGCTTTGCTGAGCAAACACGCACTGGGGCTGAGCTTGCTTTCCCGAGGAGAGTTTCCCTTTCGAGAAGGCAGCTCCCAGAAGCTCGTTTTGTGCCCTTTCTGAGATGGGCCCTAGGTGGGTCCCTCCCTAGCAGGCGAAGGGTGGGGTGCTGGGGCCAGTGCACACAAGGTCTTTTCAGACCCCATCCGCCTTCTCCCTGAAGGAGAGCACGTTTGGAGGTGGTTTCCAGCTCCGGTGACCCTCGGCCAAGCAGCGGCGCACAGGGAACGAGAGGCAGCCCAGACCCTCCTAGGCCGAAGGGCGAGCACAGGCCTAGGGGTGAAACCGGCAAGCGCTGCTTTGCTGAGCAAACACGCACTGGGGCTGAGCTTGCTTTCCCGAGGAGAGTTTCCCTTTCGAGAAGGCAGCTCCCAGAAGCTCGTTTTCTGCCCTCTCTGAGATGGGCCCTAGGTGGGTCCCTCCCACGCAGGCGGAGGGTGGGGTGCTGGGGCCAGTGCACACAAGGCCTTTTCAGACCCCATCCGCCTTCTCCCTGAAGGAGAGCACGTTTGGAGGTGGTTTCCAGCTCCGGTGACCCTCAGCCAAGCAGCGGCGCACAGGGAACAAGAGGCAGCCCAGACCCTCCTCGGCCGAAGGGAGAGCACATGCCTAGGGGCGAAACCGGCAAGCGCTGCTTTGCTGAGCACACACGCACTGGGGCTGAGCTTGCTTTCCCGAGAAGAGTTTCCCTTTCGAGAAGGCAGCTCCCAGAAGCTCGTTTTGTGCCCTTTCTGAGATGGACCCTAGGTGGGTCCCTCCCTCGCAGGCGGAGGGTGGGGTGCTGGGGCCAGTGCACACAAGGCCTTTGCAGACCCCATCCGCCTTCTCCCTGAAGGAGAGCAGGTTTAGAGGTGGTTTCCAGCTCCGGTGACCCTCAGCCAAGCAGCGGCGCACAGGGAACGAGAGGCAGCCCAGACCCTCCTAGGCCGAAGGGCGAGCACAGGCCTAGGGGCGAAACCGGCAAGCGCTGCTTTGCTGAGCAAACACGCACTGGGGCTGAGCTTGCTTTCCCGAGGAGAGTTTCCCTTTCGAGAAGGCAGCTCCCAGAAGCTCGTTTTGTGCCCTTTCTGAGATGGGCCCTAGGTGGGTCCCTCCCTCGCAGGTGGAGGGTGGGGTGCTGGGGCCAGTGCACACAAGGCCTTTTCAGACCCCATCCGCCTTCTCCCTGAAGGAGAGCACGTTTGGAGGTGGTTTCCAGCTCCGGTGACAATCAGCTAAGCAGCGGCGCACAGGGAACGAGAGGCAGCCCAGACCCTCCTAGGCCGAAGGGCGAGCACAGGCCTAGGGGCGAAACCGGCAAGCGCTGCTTTGCTGAGCAAACACGCACTGGGGCTGAGCTTGCTTTCCCGAGGAGAGTTTCCCTTTCGAGAAGGCAGCTCCCAGAAGCTCGTTTTGTGCCCTTTCTGAGATGGGCCCTAGGTGGGTCCCTCCCTAGCAGGCGAAGGGTGGGGTGCTGGGGCCAGTGCACACAAGGCCTTTGCAGACCCCATCCGCCTTCTCCCTGAAGGAGAGCACGTTTGGAGGTGGTTTCCAGCTCCGGTGACAATCAGCTAAGCAGTGGCGCACAGGGAACGAGAGGCAGCCCAGACCCTCCTCGGCCGAAGGGCGAGCACAGGCCTAGGGGCGAAACCGGCAAGCGCTGCTTTGCTGAGCAAACACGCACTGGGGCTGAGCTTGCTTTCCCGAGGAGAGTTTCCCTTTCGAGAAGGCAGCTCCCAGAAGCTCGTTTTGTGCCCTTTCTGAGATGGGCCCTAGGTGGGTCCCTCCCTAGCAGGCGAAGGGTGGGGTGCTGGGGCCAGTGCACACAAGGTCTTTTCAGACCCCATCCGCCTTCTCCCTGAAGGAGAGCACGTTTGGAGGTGGTTTCCAGCTCCGGTGACCCTCGGCCAAGCAGCGGCGCACAGGGAACGAGAGGCAGCCCAGACCCTCCTAGGCCGAAGGGCGAGCACAGGCCTAGGGGTGAAACCGGCAAGCGCTGCTTTGCTGAGCAAACACGCACTGGGGCTGAGCTTGCTTTCCCGAGGAGAGTTTCCCTTTCGAGAAGGCAGCTCCCAGAAGCTCGTTTTCTGCCCTCTCTGAGATGGGCCCTAGGTGGGTCCCTCCCACGCAGGCGGAGGGTGGGGTGCTGGGGCCAGTGCACACAAGGCCTTTTCAGACCCCATCCGCCTTCTCCCTGAAGGAGAGCACGTTTGGAGGTGGTTTCCAGCTCCGGTGACCCTCAGCCAAGCAGCGGCGCACAGGGAACAAGAGGCAGCCCAGACCCTCCTCGGCCGAAGGGAGAGCACATGCCTAGGGGCGAAACCGGCAAGCGCTGCTTTGCTGAGCACACACGCACTGGGGCTGAGCTTGCTTTCCCGAGAAGAGTTTCCCTTTCGAGAAGGCAGCTCCCAGAAGCTCGTTTTGTGCCCTTTCTGAGATGGACCCTAGGTGGGTCCCTCCCTCGCAGGCGGAGGGTGGGGTGCTGGGGCCAGTGCACACAAGGCCTTTGCAGACCCCATCCGCCTTCTCCCTGAAGGAGAGCAGGTTTAGAGGTGGTTTCCAGCTCCGGTGACCCTCAGCCAAGCAGCGGCGCACAGGGAACGAGAGGCAGCCCAGACCCTCCTAGGCCGAAGGGCGAGCACAGGCCTAGGGGCGAAACCGGCAAGCGCTGCTTTGCTGAGCAAACACGCACTGGGGCTGAGCTTGCTTTCCCGAGGAGAGTTTCCCTTTCGAGAAGGCAGCTCCCAGAAGCTCGTTTTGTGCCCTTTCTGAGATGGGCCCTAGGTGGGTCCCTCCCTCGCAGGTGGAGGGTGGGGTGCTGGGGCCAGTGCACACAAGGCCTTTTCAGACCCCATCCGCCTTCTCCCTGAAGGAGAGCACGTTTGGAGGTGGTTTCCAGCTCCGGTGACAATCAGCTAAGCAGCGGCGCACAGGGAACGAGAGGCAGCCCAGACCCTCCTAGGCCGAAGGGCGAGCACAGGCCTAGGGGCGAAACCGGCAAGCGCTGCTTTGCTGAGCAAACACGCACTGGGGCTGAGCTTGCTTTCCCGAGGAGAGTTTCCCTTTCGAGAAGGCAGCTCCCAGAAGCTCGTTTTGTGCCCTTTCTGAGATGGGCCCTAGGTGGGTCCCTCCCTAGCAGGCGAAGGGTGGGGTGCTGGGGCCAGTGCACACAAGGCCTTTGCAGACCCCATCCGCCTTCTCCCTGAAGGAGAGCACGTTTGGAGGTGGTTTCCAGCTCCGGTGACAATCAGCTAAGCAGTGGCGCACAGGGAACGAGAGGCAGCCCAGACCCTCCTCGGCCGAAGGGCGAGCACAGGCCTAGGGGCGAAACCGGCAAGCGCTGCTTTGCTGAGCAAACACGCACTGGGGCTGAGCTTGCTTTCCCGAGGAGAGTTTTCCTTTCGAGAAGGCAGCTCCCAGAAGCTCGTTTTGTGCCCTCTCTGAGATGGGCCCTAGGTGGGTCCCTCCCTAGCAGGCGGAGGGTGGGGTGCTGGGGCCAGTGCACACAAGGCCTTTTCAGACCCCATCTGCCTTCTCCCTGAAGGAGAGCACGTTTGGAGGTGGTTTCCAGCTCCGGTGACCCTCGGCCAAGCACCGGCGCACAGGGAGCGGGAGGCAGCCCAGACCCTCCTAGGCCGAAGGGCGAGCACAGGCCTAGGGGCAAAACCGGCAAGCGCTGCTTTGCTGAGCAAACACGCACTGGGGCTGAGCTTGCTTTCCCGAGGAGAGTTTCCCTTTCGAGAATGCAGCTCCCAGAGGCTCGTTTTGTGCCCTTTCTGAGATGGGCCCTAGGTGGGTCCCTCCCACGCAGGCGGAGGGTGGGGTGCTGGGGCCAGTGCACACAAGGCCTTTTCAGACCCCATCCGCCTTCTCCCTGAAGGAGAGCACGTTTGGAGGTGGTTTCCAGCTCCGGTAAACCTCAGCCAAGCAGCGGCGCACAGGGAAGGAGAGGCAGCCCAGACTCTCCTCGGCCGAAGGGCAAGCACAGGCCTAGGGGCGAAACCGGCAAGCGCTGCTTTGCTGAGCACACACGCACTGGGGCTGAGCTTGCTTTCCCGAGGAGAGTTTCCCTTTCGAGAAGGCAGCTCCCAGAAGCTCGTTTTGTGCCCTCTCTGAGATGGGCCCTAGGTGGGTCCCTCCCTCGCAGGCGGAGGGTGGGGTGCTGGGGCCAGTGCACACAAGGCCTTTTCAGACCCCATCCGCCTTCTCCCTGAAGGAGAGCACGTTTGGAGGTGGTTTCCAGCTCCGGTGACCCTCGGCCAAGCAGCGGCGCACAGGGAACGAGAGGCAGCCCAGACCCTCCTCGGCCGAAGGGAGAGCACAGGCCTAGGGGCAAAACCGGCAAGCGCTGCTTTGCTGAGCAAACACGCACTGGGGCTGAGCTTGCTTTCCCGAGGAGAGTTTCCCTTTCGAGAAGGCAGCTCCCAGAAGCTTGTTTTGTGCCCTCTCTGAGATGGGCCCTAGGTGGGTCCCTCCCGAGCAGGCGAAGGGTGGGGTGCTGGGGCCAGTGCACACAAGGCCTTTTCAGACCCCATCCGCCTTCTCCCTGAAGGAGAGCACGTTTGGAGTGGTTTCCAGCTCCGGTGACCCTCGGCCAAGCACCGGTGCACAGGGAGCGTAAGGCAGCCCAGACCCTCCTAGGCCGAATGGCGAGCACAGGCCTAGGGGCGAAACCGGCAAGCGCTGCTTTGCTGAGCACACACGCACTGGGGCTGAGCTTGCTTTCCCGAGGAGAGTTTCCCTTTCGAGAAGGCAGCTCCCAGAAGCTCGTTTTGTGCCCTCTCTGAGATGGGCCCTAGGTGGGTCCCTCCCTCGCAGGCGGAGGGTGGGGTGCTGGGGCCAGTGCACACAAGGCCTTTTCAGACCCCATCCGCCTTCTCCCTGAAGGAGAGCACGTTTGGAGGTGGTTTCCAGCTCCGATGACCCTCAGCCAAGCAGCGGCGCACAGGGAACGAGAGGCAGCCCAGACCCTCCTCGGCCGAAGGGCGAGCACAGGCCTAGGGGCGAAACCGGCAAGCGCTGCTTTGCTGAGCAAACACGCACTGGGGCTGAGCTTGCTTTCCCGAGGAGAGTTTCCCTTTCGAGAAGGCAGCTCCCAGAAGCTCGTTTTGTGCCCTTTCTGAGATGGGCCCTAGGTGGGTCCCTCCCTAGCAGGCGGAGGGTGGGGTGCTGGGGCCAGTGCACACAAGGCCTTTGCAGACCCCATCCGCCTTCTCCCTGAAGGAGAGCACGTTTAGAGGTGGTTTCCAGCTCCGGTGACAATCAGTTAAGCAGCAGCGCACAGGGAACGAAAGGCAGCCCAGACCCTCCTAGGCCGAAGGGCGAGCACAGGCCTAGGGGCGAAACCGGCAAGCGCTGCTTTGCTGAGCAAACACGCACTGGGGCTGAGCTTGCTTTCCCGAGGAGAGTTTCCCTTTCGAGAAGGCAGCTCCCAGAAGCTCGTTTTGTGCCCTTTCTGAGATGGGCCCTAGGTGGGTCCCTCCCTAGCAGGCGAAGGGTGGGGTGCTGGGGCCAGTGCACACAAGGCCTTTGCAGACCCCATCCGCCTTCTCCCTGAAGGAGAGCACGTTTGGAGGTGGTTTCCAGCTCCGGTGACAATCAGCTAAGCAGCGGCGCACAGGGAACGAAAGGCAGCCCAGACCCTCCTAGGCCGAAGGGCAAGCACAGGCCTAGGGGCGAAACCGGCAAGCGCTGCTTTGCTGAGCACACACGCACTGGGGCTGAGCTTGCTTTCCCGAGGAGAGTTTCCCTTTCGAGAAGGCAGCTCACAGAAGCTCGTTTTGTGCCCTCTCTGAGATGGGCCCTAGGTGGGTCCCTCCCTCGCAGGCGGAGGGTGGGGTGCTGGGGCCAGTGCACACAAGGCCTTTTCAGACCCCATCCGCCTTCTCCCTGAAGGAGAGCACGTTTGGAGGTGGTTTCCAGCTCCGGTGACCCTCAGCCAAGCAGCGGCGCACAGGGAAGGAGAGGCAGCCCAGACCCTCCTCGGCCGAAGGGCGAGCACAGGCCTAGGGGCAAAACCGGCAAGCGCTGCTTTGCTGAGCAAACACGCACTGGGGCTGAGCTTGCTTTCCCGAGGAGAGTTTCCCTTTCGAGAAGGCAGCTCCCAGAAGCTCGTTTTGTGCCCTTTCTGAGATGGGCCCTAGGTGGGTCCCTCCCTAGCAGGCGAAGGGTGGGGTGCTGGGGCCAGTGCACACAAGGCCTTTGCAGACCCCATCCGCCTTCTCCCAGAAGGAGAGCACGTTTGGAGGTGGTTTCCAGCTCCGGTGACCCTCGGCCAAGCAGCGGCGCACAGGGAACGTGAGGCAGCCCAGACCCTCCTAGGCCGAAGGGCGAGCACAGGCCTAGGGGCGAAACCGGCAAGCGCTGCTTTGCTGAGCACACACGCACTGGGGCTGAGCTTGCTTTTCCGAGGAGAGTTTCCCTTTCGAGAAGGCAGCTCCCAGAAGCTCGTTTTGTGCCCTTTCTGAGGTGGGCCCTAGGTGGGTCCCTCCCGAGCAGGCGGAGTGTGGGGTGCTGGGGCCAGTGCACACAAGGCCTTTTCAGACTCCATCCGCCTTCTCCCTGAAGGAGAGCACGTTTGGAGGTGGTTTCCAGCTCCGGTGACCCTCGGCCAAGCAGCGGCGCACAGGGAACGAGAGGCAGCCCAGACCCTCCTAGGCCGAAGGGCGAGCACAGGCCTAGGGGCGAAACCGGCAAGCGCTGCTTTGCTGAGCAAACACGCACTGGGGCTGAGCTTGCTTTCCCGAGGAGAGTTTCCCTTTCGAGAAGGCAGCTCCCAGAAGCTCGTTTTGTGCCCTTTCTGAGGTGGGCCCTAGGTGGGTCCCTCCCGAGCAGGCGGAGTGTGGGGTGCTGGGGCCAGTGCACACAAGGCCTTTTCAGACCCCATCCGCCTTCTCCCTGAAGGAGAGCACGTTTGGAGGTGGTTTCCAGCTCCGCTGACCCTCGGCCAAGCACCGGCGCACAGGGAGCGTGAGGCAGCCCAGACCCTCCTAGGCCGAAGGGCGAGCACAGGCCTAGGGGCGAAACCGGCAAGCGCTGCTTTGCTGAGCACACACGCACTGGGGCTGAGCTTGCTTTCCCGAGGAGAGTTTCCCTTTCGAGAAGGCAGCTCCCAGAAGCTCGTTTTCTGCCCTCTCTGAGATGGGCCCTAGGTGGGTCCCTCCCTCGCAGGCGGAGGGTGGGGTGCTGGGGCCAGTGCACACAAGGCCTTTTCAGACCCCATCCGCCTTCTCCCTGAAGGAGAGCACGTTTGGAGGTGGTTTCCAGCTCCGATGACCCTCAGCCAAGCAGCGGCGCACAGGGAACGAGAGGCAGCCCAGACCCTCCTCGGCCGAAGGGAGAGCACAGGCCTAGGGGCGAAACCGGCAAGCGCTGCTTTGCTGAGCACACACGCACTGGGGCTGAGCTTGCTTTTCCAAGGAGAGTTTCCCTTTCGAGAAGGCAGCTCCCAGAAGCTCGTTTTGTGCCCTTTCTGAGGTGGGCCCTAGGTGGGTCCCTCCCGAGCAGGCGGAGTGTGGGGTGCTGGGGCCAGTGCACACAAGGCCTTTTCAGACTCCATCCGCCTTCTCCCTGAAGGAGAGCACGTTTGGAGGTGGTTTCCAGCTCCGGTGACCCTCGGCCAAGCAGCGGCGCACAGGGAACGAGAGGCAGCCCAGACCCTCCTCGGCCGAAGGGCGAGCACAGGCCTAGGGGCGAAACCGGCAAGCGCTGCTTTGCTGAGCACACACGCACTGGGGCTGAGCTTGCTTTCCCGAGGAGAGTTTCCCTTTCGAGAAGGCAGCTCCCAGAAGCTTGTTTTGTGCCCTCTCTGAGATGGGCCCTAGGTGGGTCCCTCCCGAGCAGGCGAAGGGTGGGGTGCTGGGGCCAGTGCACACAAGGCCTTTTCAGACCCCATCCGCCTTCTCCCTGAAGGAGAGCACGTTTGGAGTGGTTTCCAGCTCCGGTGACCCTCGGCCAAGCACCGGTGCACAGGGAGCGTAAGGCAGCCCAGACCCTCCTAGGCCGAATGGCGAGCACAGGCCTAGGGGCGAAACCGGCAAGCGCTGCTTTGCTGAGCACACACGCACTGGGGCTGAGCTTGCTTTCCCGAGGAGAGTTTCCCTTTCGAGAAGGCAGCTCCCAGAAGCTCGTTTTGTGCCCTCTCTGAGATGGGCCCTAGGTGGGTCCCTCCCGAGCAGGCGGAGGGTGGGGTGCTGGGGCCAGTGCACACAAGGCCTTTTCAGACCCCATCCGCCTTCTCCATGAAGGAGAGCAGGTTTAGAGGTGGTTTCCAGCTCCGGTGACCCTCAGCCAAGCAGCGGCACACAGGGAACGAGAGGCAGCCCAGACCCTCCTCGGCCGAAGGGAGAGCACAGGCCTAGGGGCGAAACCGGCAAGCGCTGCTTTGCTGAGCAAACACGCACTGGGGCTGAGCTTGCTTTCCCGAGGAGAGTTTCCCTTTCGAGAAGGCAGCTCCCAGAAGCTCGTTTTGTGCCCTTTCTGAGATGGGCCCTAGGTGGGTCCCTCCCTAGCAGGCGGAGGGTGGGGTGCTGGGGCCAGTGCACACAAGGCCTTTGCAGACCCCATCCGCCTTCTCCCTGAAGGAGAGCACGTTTGGAGGTGGTTTCCAGCTCCGGTGACAATCAGTTAAGCAGCGGCGCACAGGGAACGAAAGGCAGCCCAGACCCTCCTAGGCCGAAGGGCGAGCACAGGCCTAGGGGCGAAACCGGCAAGCGCTGCTTTGCTGAGCAAACACGCACTGGGGCTGAGCTTGCTTTCCCGAGGAGAGTTTCCCTTTCGAGAAGGCAGCTCCCAGAAGCTCGTTTTGTGCCCTTTCTGAGATGGGCCCTAGGTGGGTCCCTCCCTAGCAGGCGAAGGGTGGGGTGCTGGGGCCAGTGCACACAAGGCCTTTGCAGACCCCATCCGCCTTCTCCCTGAAGGAGAGCACGTTTGGAGGTGGTTTCCAGCTCCGGTGACAATCAGCTAAGCAGCGGCGCACAGGGAACGAAAGGCAGCCCAGACCCTCCTAGGCCGAAGGGCGAGCACAGGCCTAGGGGCGAAACCGGCAAGCGCTGCTTTGCTGAGCAAACACGCACTGGGGCTGAGCTTGCTTTCCCGAGGAGAGTTTCCCTTTCGAGAAGGCAGCTCCCAGAAGCTCGTTTTGTGCCCTTTCTGAGATGGGCCCTAGGTGGGTCCCTCCCTAGCAGGCGGAGGGTGGGGTGCTGGGGCCAGTGCACACAAGGCCTTTTCAGACCCCATCCGCCTTCTCCCTGAAGGAGAGCACGTTTGGAGGTGGTTTCCAGCTCCGGTGACCCTCGGCCAAGCAGCGGCGCACAGGGAAGGAGAGGCAGCCCAGACCCTCCTAGGCCGAAGGGCGAGCACAGGCCTAGGGGCGAAACCGGCAAGCGCTGCTTTGCTGAGCAAACACGCACTGGGGCTGAGCTTGCTTTCCCGAGGAGAGTTTCCCTTTCGAGAAGGCAGCTCCCAGAAGCTCGTTTTCTGCCCTCTCTGAGATGGGCCCTAGGTGGGTCCCTCCCTCGCAGGCGGAGGGTGGGGTGCTGGGGCCAGTGCACACAAGGCCTTTTCAGACCCCATCCGCCTTCTCCCTGAAGGAGAGCACGTTTGGAGGTGGTTTCCAGCTCCGGTGACAATCAGCTAAGCAGCGGCGCACAGGGAACGAGAGGCAGCCCAGACCCTCCTAGGCCGAAGGGCGAGCACAGGCCTAGGGGCGAAACCGGCAAGCGCTGCTTTGCTGAGCACACACGCACTGGGGCTGAGCTTGCTTTCCCGAGGAGAGTTTCCCTTTCGAGAAGGCAGCTCACAGAAGCTCGTTTTGTGCCCTCTCTGAGATGGGCCCTAGGTGGGTCCCTCCCTCGCAGGCGGAGGGTGGGGTGCTGGGGCCAGTGCACACAAGGCCTTTTCAGACCCCATCCGCCTTCTCCCTGAAGGAGAGCACGTTTGGAGGTGGTTTCCAGCTCCGGTGACCCTCAGCCAAGCAGCGGCGCACAGGGAAGGAGAGGCAGCCCAGACCCTCCTCGGCCGAAGGGCGAGCACAGGCCTAGGGGCGAAACCGGCAAGCGCTGCTTTGCTGAGCACACACGCACTGGGGCTGAGCTTGCTTTCCCGAGGAGAGTTTCCCTTTCGAGAAGGCAGCTCCCAGAAGCTCGTTTTGTGCCCTTTCTGAGATGGGCCCTAGGTGGGTCCCTCCCTAGCAGGCGAAGGGTGGGGTGCTGGGGCCAGTGCACACAAGGCCTTTTCAGACCCCATCCGCCTTCTCCCTGAAGGAGAGCACGTTTGGAGGTGGTTTCCAGCTCCGGTGACCCTCGGCCAAGCAGCGGCGCACAGGGAACGAGAGGCAGCCCAGACCCTCCTAGGCCGAAGGGCGAGCACAGGCCTAGGGGCGAAACCGGCAAGCGCTGCTTTGCTGAGCAAACACGCACTGGGCCTGAGCTTGCTTTCCCGAGGAGAGTTTTCCTTTCGAGAAGGCAGCTCCCAGAAGCTCGTTTTGTGCCCTCTCTGAGATGGGCCCTAGGTGGGTCCCTCCCTCGCAGGCGGAGGGTGGGGTGCTGGGGCCAGTGCACACAAGGCCTTTTCAGACCCCATCCGCCTTCTCCCTGAAGGAGAGCACGTTTGGAGGTGGTTTCCAGCTCCGGTGAACCTCGGCCAAGCACCGGTGCACAGGGAGCGTGAGGCAGCCCAGACCCTCCTAGGCCGAAGGGCGAGCACAGGCCTAGGGGCAAAACCGGCAAGCGCTGCTTTGCTGAGCACACACGCACTGGGGCTGAGCTTGCTTTCCCGAGGAGAGTTTCCCTTTCGAGAATGCAGCTCCCAGAGGCTCGTTTTGTGCCCTTTCTGAGATGGGCCCTAGGTGGGTCCCTCCCACGCAGGCGGAGGGTGGGGTGCTGGGGCCAGTGCACACAAGGCCTTTTCAGACCCCATCCGCCTTCTCCCTGAAGGAGAGCACGTTTGGAGGTGGTTTCCAGCTCCGGTGACAATCAGCTAAGCAGCGGCGCACAGGGAACGAGAGGCAGCCCAGACCCTCCTAGGCCGAAGGGCGAGCACAGGCCTAGGGGCGAAACCGGCAAGCGCTGCTTTGCTGAGCACACACGCACTGGGGCTGAGCTTGCTTTCCCGAGGAGAGTTTCCCTTTCGAGAAGGCAGCTCCCAGAAGCTCGTTTTGTGCCCTTTCTGAGATGGGCCCTAGGTGGGTCCCTCCCTCGCAGGCGGAGGGTGGGGTGCTGGGGCCAGTGCACACAAGGCCTTTGCAGACCCCATCCGCCTTCTCCCTGAAGGAGAGCAGGTTTAGAGGTGGTTTCCAGCTCCGGTGACCCTCAGCCAAGCAGCGGCGCACAGGGAACGAGAGGCAGCCCAGACCCTCCTAGGCCGAAGGGCGAGCACAGGCCTAGGGGCGAAACCGGCAAGCGCTGCTTTGCTGAGCAAACACGCACTGGGGCTGAGCTTGCTTTCCCGAGGAGAGTTTCCCTTTCGAGAAGGCAGCTGCCAGAAGCTCGTTTTGTGCCCTTTCTGAGATGGGCCCTAGGTGGGTCCCTCCCTAGCAGGCGAAGGGTGGGGTGCTGGGGCCAGTGCACACAAGGCCTTTGCAGACCCCATCCGCCTTCTCCCTGAAGGAGAGCACGTTTGGAGGTGGTTTCCAGCTCCGGTGACAATCAGCTAAGCAGTGGCGCACAGGGAACGAGAGGCAGCCCAGACCCTCCTAGGCCGAAGGGCGAGCACAGGCCTAGGGGCGAAACCGGCAAGCGCTGCTTTGCTGAGCAAACACGCACTGGGGCTGAGCTTGCTTTCCCGAGGAGAGTTTTCCTTTCGAGAAGGCAGCTCCCAGAAGCTCGTTTTGTGCCCTCTCTGAGATGGGCCCTAGGTGGGTCCCTCCCTCGCAGGCGGAGGGTGGGGTGCTGGGGCCAGTGCACACAAGGCCTTTTCAGACCCCATCCGCCTTCTCCCTGAAGGAGAGCACGTTTGGAGGTGGTTTCCAGCTCCGGTGACCCTCGGCCAAGCACCGGCGCACAGGGAGCGGGAGGCAGCCCAGACCCTCCTAGGCCGAAGGGCGAGCACAGGCCTAGGGGCAAAACCGGCAAGCGCTGCTTTGCTGAGCAAACACGCACTGGGGCTGAGCTTGCTTTCCCGAGGAGAGTTTCCCTTTCGAGAAGGCAGCTCCCAGAAGCTCGTTTTGTGCCCTTTCTGAGATGGGCCCTAGGTGGGTCCCTCCCACGCAGGCGGAGGGTGGGGTGCTGGGGCCAGTGCACACAAGGCCTTTTCAGACCCCATCCGCCTTCTCCCTGAAGGAGAGCACGTTTGGAGGTGGTTTCCAGCTCCGGTAAACCTCAGCCAAGCAGCGGCGCACAGGGAAGGAGAGGCAGCCCAGACTCTCCTCGGCCGAAGGGCAAGCACAGGCCTAGGGGCGAAACCGGCAAGCGCTGCTTTGCTGAGCAAACACGCACTGGGGCTGAGCTTGCTTTCCCGAGGAGAGTTTCCCTTTCGAGAAGGCAGCTCCCAGAAGCTTGTTTTGTGCCCTCTCTGAGATGGGCCCTAGGTGGGTCCCTCCCGAGCAGGCGAAGGGTGGGGTGCTGGGGCCAGTGCACACAAGGCCTTTTCAGACCCCATCCGCCTTCTCCCTGAAGGAGAGCACGTTTGGAGTGGTTTCCAGCTCCGGTGACCCTCGGCCAAGCACCGGTGCACAGGGAGCGGGAGGCAGCCCAGACCCTCCTAGGCCGAAGGGCGAGCACAGGCCTAGGGGCGAAACCGGCAAGCGCTGCTTTGCTGAGCACACACGCACTGGGGCTGAGCTTGCTTTCCCGAGGAGAGTTTCCCTTTCGAGAAGGCAGCTCCCAGAAGCTCGTTTTGTGCCCTTTCTGAGATGGGCCCTAGGTGGGTCCCTCCCTCGCAGGCGGAGGGTGGGGTGCTGGGGCCAGTGCACACAAGGCCTTTTTAGACCCCATCCGCCTTCTCCCTGAAGGAGAGCACGTTTGGAGGTGGTTTCCAGCTCCGGCGACCCTCGGCCAAGCAGCGGCGCACAGGGAGCGGGAGGCAGCCCAGACCCTCCTAGGCCGAAGGGCGAGCACAGGCCTAGGGGCGAAACCGGCAAGCGCTGCTTTGCTGAGCAAACACGCACTGGGGCTGAGCTTGCTTTCCCGAGGAGAGTTTCCCTTTCGAGAAGGCAGCTCACAGAAGCTCGTTTTGTGCCCTCTCTGAGATGGGCCCTAGGTGGGTCCCTCCCTCGCAGGCGGAGGGTGGGGTGCTGGGGCCAGTGCACACAAGGCCTTTTCAGACCCCATCCGCCTTCTCCCTGAAGGAGAGCACGTTTGGAGGTGGTTTCCAGCTCCGGTGACCCTCAGCCAAGCAGCGGCGCACAGGGAAGGAGAGGCAGCCCAGACCCTCCTCGGCCGAAGGGCGAGCACAGGCCTAGGGGCGAAACCGGCAAGCGCTGCTTTGCTGAGCAAACACGCACTGGGGCTGAGCTTGCTTTCCCGAGGAGAGTTTCCCTTTCGAGAAGGCAGCTCCCAGAAGCTCGTTTTGTGCCCTTTCTGAGATGGGCCCTAGGTGGGTCCCTCCCTAGCAGGCGAAGGGTGGGGTGCTGGGGCCAGTGCACACAAGGCCTTTGCAGACCCCATCCGCCTTCTCCCTGAAGGAGAGCACGTTTGGAGGTGGTTTCCAGCTCCGGTGACCCTCGGCCAAGCAGCGGCGCACAGGGAACGAGAGGCAGCCCAGACCCTCCTAGGCCGAAGGGCGAGCACAGGCCTAGGGGCGAAACCGGCAAGCGCTGCTTTGCTGAGCACACACGCACTGGGGCTGAGCTTGCTTTTCCGAGGAGAGTTTCCCTTTCGAGAAGGCAGCTCCCAGAAGCTCGTTTTGTGCCCTTTCTGAGGTGGGCCCTAGGTGGGTCCCTCCCTCGCAGGCGGAGGGTGGGGTGCTGGGGCCAGTGCACACAAGGCCTTTTCAGACTCCATCCGCCTTCTCCCTGAAGGAGAGCACGTTTGGAGGTGGTTTCCAGCTCCGGTGACCCTCGGCCAAGCAGCGGCGCACAGGGAACGAGAGGCAGCCCAGACCCTCCTAGGCCGAAGGGCGAGCACAGGCCTAGGGGCGAAACCGGCAAGCGCTGCTTTGCTGAGCAAACACGCACTGGGGCTGAGCTTGCTTTCCCGAGGAGAGTTTCCCTTTCGAGAAGGCAGCTCCCAGAAGCTCGTTTTGTGCCCTTTCTGAGGTGGGCCCTAGGTGGGTCCCTCCCGAGCAGGCGGAGTGTGGGGTGCTGGGGCCAGTGCACACAAGGCCTTTTCAGACCCCATCCGCCTTCTCCCTGAAGGAGAGCACGTTTGGAGGTGGTTTCCAGCTCCGCTGACCCTCGGCCAAGCACCGGCGCACAGGGAGCGTGAGGCAGCCCAGACCCTCCTAGGCCGAAGGGCGAGCACAGGCCTAGGGGCGAAACCGGCAAGCGCTGCTTTGCTGAGCACACACGCACTGGGGCTGAGCTTGCTTTCCCGAGGAGAGTTTCCCTTTCGAGAAGGCAGCTCCCAGAAGCTCGTTTTCTGCCCTCTCTGAGATGGGCCCTAGGTGGGTCCCTCCCTCGCAGGCGGAGGGTGGGGTGCTGGGGCCAGTGCACACAAGGCCTTTTCAGACCCCATCCGCCTTCTCCCTGAAGGAGAGCACGTTTGGAGGTGGTTTCCAGCTCCGATGACCCTCAGCCAAGCAGCGGCGCACAGGGAACGAGAGGCAGCCCAGACCCTCCTCGGCCGAAGGGAGAGCACAGGCCTAGGGGCGAAACCGGCAAGCGCTGCTTTGCTGAGCAAACACGCACTGGGGCTGAGCTTGCTTTCCCGAGGAGAGTTTCCCTTTCGAGAAGGCAGCTCCCAGAAGCTCGTTTTGTGCCCTTTCTGAGATGGGCCCTAGGTGGGTCCCTCCCTAGCAGGCGAAGGGTGGGGTGCTGGGGCCAGTGCACACAAGGCCTTTGCAGACCCCATCCGCCTTCTCCCTGAAGGAGAGCACGTTTGGAGGTGGTTTCCAGCTCCGGTGACAATCAGCTAAGCAGCGGCGCACAGGGAACGAGAGGCAGCCCAGACCCTCCTAGGCCGAAGGGCGAGCACAGGCCTAGGGGCGAAACCGGCAAGCGCTGCTTTGCTGAGCACACACGCACTGGGGCTGAGCTTGCTTTCCCGAGGAGAGTTTCCCTTTCGAGAAGGCAGCTCCCAGAAGCTCGTTTTGTGCCCTTTCTGAGATGGGCCCTAGGTGGGTCCCTCCCTCGCAGGCGGAGGGTGGGGTGCTGGGGCCAGTGCACACAAGGCCTTTTTAGACCCCATCCGCCTTCTCCCTGAAGGAGAGCACGTTTGGAGGTGGTTTCCAGCTCCGGCGAGCTCGGCCAAGCAGCGGCGCACAGGGAGCGGGAGGCAGCCCAGACCCTCCTAGGCCGAAGGGCGAGCACAGGCCTAGGGGCGAAACCGGCAAGCGCTGCTTTGCTGAGCACACACGCACTGGGGCTGAGCTTGCTTTCCCGAGGAGAGTTTCCCTTTCGAGAAGGCAGCTCCCAGAAGCTCGTTTTCTGCCCTTTCTGAGATGGGCCCTAGGTGGGTCCCTCCCTAGCAGGCGAAGGGTGGGGTGCTGGGGCCAGTGCACACAAGGCCTTTTCAGACCCCATCCGCCTTCTCCCTGAAGGAGAGCACGTTTGGAGGTGGTTTCCAGCTCCGGTGACCCTCGGCCAAGCACCGGCGCACAGGGAGCGGGAGGCAGCCCAGACCCTCCTAGGCCGAAGGGCGAGCACAGGCCTAGGGGCGAAACCGGCAAGCGCTGCTTTGCTGAGCACACACGCACTGGGGCTGAACTTGCTTTCCCGAGGAGAGTTTCCCTTTTGACAAGGCAGCTCCCAGAAGCTCGTTTTGTGCCCTTTCTGAGATGGGCCCTAGGTGGGTCCCTCCCTAGCAGGCGGAGGGTGGGGTGCTGGGGCCAGTGCACACAAGGCCTTTTCAGACCCCATCCGCCTTCTCCCTGAAGGAGAGCACGTTTGGAGGTGGTTTCCAGCTCCGGTGACCCTCGGCCAAGCACCGGTGCACAGGGAGCGTGAGGCAGCCCAGACCCTCCTAGGCCGAAGGGCGAGCACAGGCCTAGGGGCGAAACCCGCAAGCGCTGCTTTGCTGAGCACACACGCACTGGGGCTGAGCTTGCTTTCCCGAGGAGAGTTTCCCTTTCGAGAAGGCAGCTCCCAGAAGCTCGTTTTGTGCCCTCTCTGAGATGGGCCCTAGGTGGGTCCCTCCCTCGCAGGCGGAGGGTGGGGTGCTGGGGCCAGTGCACACAAGGCCTTTTCAGACCCCATCCGCCTTCTCCCTGAAGGAGAGCACGTTTGGAGGTGGTTTCCAGCTCCGATGACCCTCAGCCAAGCAGCGGCGCACAGGGAACGAGAGGCAGCCCAGACCCTCCTCGGCCGAAGGGAGAGCACAGGCCTAGGGGCGAAACCGGCAAGCGCTGCTTTGCTGAGCAAACACGCACTGGGGCTGAGCTTGCTTTCCCGAGGAGAGTTTCCCTTTCGAGAAGGCAGCTCCCAGAAGCTCGTTTTGTGCCCTTTCTGAGATGGGCCCTAGGTGGGTGCCTCCCTAGCAGGCGAAGGGTGGGGTGCTGGGGCCAGTGCACACAAGGCCTTTGCAGACCCCATCCGCCTTCTCCCTGAAGGAGAGCACGTTTGGAGGTGGTTTCCAGCTCCGGTGACAATCAGCTAAGCAGCGGCGCACAGGGAACGAGAGGTAGCCCAGACCCTCCTAGGCCGAAGGGCGAGCACAGGCCTAGGGGCGAAACCGGCAAGCGCTGCTTTGCTGAGCAAACACGCACTGGGGCTGAGCTTGCTTTCCCGAGCAGAGTTTCCCTTTCGAGAAGGCAGCTCCCAGAAGCTCGTTTTGTGCCCTTTCTGAGATGGGCCCTAGGTGGGTCCCTTCCTCGCAGGCGGAGGGTGGGGTGCTGGGGCCAGTGCACACAAGGCCTTTTCAGACCCCATCCGCCTTCTCCCTGAAGGAGAGCACGTTTGGAGGTGGTTTCCAGCTCCGGTGACCCTCGGCCAAGCAGCGGCGCACAGGGAACGAGAGGCAGCCCAGACCCTCCTCGGCCGAAGGGAGAGCACAGGCCTAGGGGCGAAACCGGCAAGCGCTGCTTTGCTGAGCACACACGCACTGGGGCTGAGCTTGCTTTCCCGAGGAGAGTTTCCCTTTCGAGAAGGCAGCTCCCAGAAGCTCGTTTTCTGCCCTTTCTGAGATGGGCCCTAGGTGGGTCCCTCCCTAGCAGGCGAAGGGTGGGGTGCTGGGGCCAGTGCACACAAGGCCTTTTCAGACCCCATCCGCCTTCTCCCTGAAGGAGAGCACGTTTGGAGGTGGTTTCCAGCTCCGGTGACCCTCGGCCAAGCACCGGCGCACAGGGAGCGGGAGGCAGCCCAGACCCTCCTCGGCCGAAGGGCGAGCACAGGCCTAGGGGCGAAACCGGCAAGCGCTGCTTTGCTGAGCAAACACGCACTGGGGCTGAGCTTGCTTTCCCGAGGAGAGTTTCCCTTTCGAGAATGCAGCTCCCAGAAGCTCGTTTTCTGCCCTCTCTGAGATGGGCCCTAGGTGGGTCCCTCCCTCGCAGGCGGAGGGTGGGGTGCTGGGGCCAGTGCACACAAGGCCTTTTCAGACCCCATCCGCCTTCTCCCTGAAGGAGAGCACGTTTGGAGGTGGTTTCCAGCTCCGGTGACAATCAGCTAAGCAGCGGCGCACAGGGAAGGAGAGGCAGCCCAGACCCTCCTCGGCCGAAGGGCGAGCACAGGCCTAGGGGCGAAACCGGCAAGCGCTGCTTTGCTGAGCACACACGCACTGGGGCTGAGCTTGCTTTCCCGAGGAGAGTTTCATTTCGAGAAGGCAGCTCCCAGAAGCTCGTTTTGTGCCCTTTCTGAGATGGGCCCTAGGTGGGTCCCTCCCTAGCAGGCGAAGGGTGGGGTGCTGGGGCCAGTGCACACAAGGCCTTTGCAGACCCCATCCGCCTTCTCCCTGAAGGAGAGCACGTTTGGAGGTGGTTTCCAGCTCCGCTGACCCTCGGCCAAGCCGCGGCGCACAGGGAACGAGAGGCAGCCCAGACCCTCCTAGGCCGAAGGGCGAGCACAGGCCTAGGGGCGAAACCGGCAAGCGCTGCTTTGCTGAGCAAGCACGCACTGGGGCTGAGCTTGCTTTTCCGAGGAGAGTTTCCCTTTCGAGAAGGCAGCTCCCAGAAGCTCGTTTTGTGCCCTTTCTGAGATGGGCCCTAGGTGGGTCCCTCCCTCGCAGGCGGAGGGTGGGGTGCTGGGGCCAGTGCACACAAGGCCTTTGCAGACCCCATCCGCCTTCTCCCTGAAGGAGAGCACGTTTGGAGGTGGTTTCCAGCTCCGGTGACCCTCGGCCAAGCAGCGGCGCACAGGGAACAAGAGGCAGCCCAGACCCTCCTCGGCCGAAGGGCGAGCACAGGCCTAGGGGCGAAACCGGCAAGCGCTGCTTTGCTGAGCAAACACGCACTGGGGCTGAGCTTGCTTTCCCGAGGAGAGTTTCCCTTTCGAGAAGGCAGCTCCCAGAAGCTCGTTTTGTGCCCTTTCTGAGATGGGCCCTAGGTGGGTCCCTCCCTAGCAGGCAAAGTGTGGGGTGCTGGGGCCAGTGCACACAAGGCCTTTTCAGACCCCATCCGCCTTCTCCCGGAAGGAGAGCACGTTTGGAGGTGGTTTCCAGCTCCGGTGACCCTCAGCCAAGCAGCGGCGCACAGGGAAGGAGAGGCAGCCCAGACCCTCCTAGGCCGAAGGGCGAGCACAGGCCTAGGGGCAAAACCGGCAAGCGCTGCTTTGCTGAGCAAACACGCACTAGGGCTGAGCTTGCTTTCCGGAGGAGAGTTTCCCTTTCGAGAAGGCAGCTCCCAGAAGCTCGTTTTGTGCCTTCTCTGAGATGGGCCCTAGGTGGGTCCCTCCCTAGCAGGCGAAGGGTGGGGTGCTGGGGCCAGTGCACACAAGGCCTTTTCAGACCCCATCCGCCTTCTCCCTGAAGGAGAGCACGTTTGGAGGTGGTTTCCAGCTCCGCTGACCCTCAGCTAAGCAGCGGCGCACAGGGAAGGAGAGGCAGCCCAGACCCTCCTAGGCCGAAGGGCGAGCACAGGCCTAGGGGCGAAACCGGCAAGCGCTGCTTTGCTGAGCAAACACGCACTGGGGCTGAGCTTGCTTTCCCGAGGAGAGTTTCCCTTTCGAGAAGGCAGCTCCCAGAAGCTCGTTTTGTGCCCTCTCTGAGATGGGCCCTAGGTGGGTCCCTCCCTCGCAGGCGGAGGGTGGGGTGCTGGGGCCAGTGCACACAAGGCCTTTTCAGACCCCATCCGCCTTCTCCCTGAAGGAGAGCACGTTTGGAGGTGGTTTCCAGCTCCGGTGACCCTCGGCCAAGCAGCGGCGCACAGGGAACAAGAGGCAGCCCAGACCCTCCTCGGCCGAAGGGAGAGCACAGGCCTAGGGGCGAAACCGGCAAGCGCTGCTTTGCTGAGCAAACACGCACTGGGGCTGAGCTTGCTTTCCCGAGGAGAGTTTCCCTTTCGAGAAGGCAGCTCCCAGAAGCTCGTTTTGTGCCCTTTCTGAGATGGGCCCTAGGTGGGTCCCTCCCTAGCAGGCAAAGTGTGGGGTGCTGGGGCCAGTGCACACAAGGCCTTTTCAGACCCCATCCGCCTTCTCCCTGAAGGAGAGCACGTTTGGAGGTGGTTTCCAGCTCCGCTGACCCTCAGCTAAGCAGCGGCGCACAGGGAAGGAGAGGCAGCCCAGACCCTCCTAGGCCGAAGGGCGAGCACAGGCCTAGGGGCGAAACCGGCAAGCGCTGCTTTGCTGAGCACACACGCACTGGGGCTGAGCTTGCTTTCCTGAGGAGAGTTTCCCTTTCGAGAAGGCAGCTCCCAGAAGCTCGTTTTCTGCCCTCTCTGAGATGGGCCCTAGGTGGGTCCCTCCCTCCCAGGCGGAGGGTGGGGTGCTGGGGCCAGTGCACACAAGGCCTCTTCAGACCCCATCCGCCTTCTCCCTGAAGGAGAGCACGTTTGGAGGTGGTTTCCAGCTCCGGTGACCCTCAGCCAAGCAGCGGCGCACAGGGAACAAGAGGCAGCCCAGACCCTCCTCGGCCGAAGGGAGAGCACAGGCCTAGGGGCGAAACCGGCAAGCTCTGCTTTGCTGAGCAAACACGCACTGGGGCTGAGCTTGCTTTCCTGAGGAGAGTTTCCCTTTTGAGAAGGCAGCTCCCAGAAGCTCGTTTTGTGCCCTTTCTGAGATGGGCCCTAGGTGGGTCCCTCCCTAGCAGGCGGAGGGTGGGGTGCTGGGGCCAGTGCACACAAGGCCTTTTCAGACCCCATCCGCCTTCTCCCTGAAGGAGAGCACGTTTGGAGGTGGTTTCCAGCTCCGGTGACCCTCGGCCAAGCAGCGGCGCACAGGGAACGAGAGGCAGCACAGACCCTCCTAGGCCGAAGGGCGAGCACAGGCCTAGGGGCGAAACCGGCAAGCGCTGCTTTGCTGAGCACACACGCACTGGGGCTGAGCTTGCTTTCCCGAGGAGAGTTTCCCTTTGGAGAAGGCAGCTCCCAGAAGCTCGTTTTGTGCCCTTTCTGAGATGGGCCCTAGGTGGGTCCCTCCCTAGCAGGCGAAGGGTGGGGTGCTGGGGCCAGTGCACACAAGGCCTTTGCAGACCCCATCCGCCTTCTCCCTGAAGGAGAGCACGTTTGGAGGTGGTTTCCAGCTCCGGTGACCCTCGGCCAAGCAGCGGCGCACAGGGAGCGGGAGGCAGCCCAGACCCTCCTAGGCCGAAGGGCGAGCACAGGCCTAGGGGCGAAACCGGCAAGCGCTGCTTTGCTGAGCAAACACGCACTGGGGCTGAGCTTGCTTTCCCGAGGAGAGTTTCCCTTTCGAGAAGGCAGCTCCCAGAAGCTCGTTTTGTGCCCTTTCTGAGATGGGCCCTAGGTGGGTCCCTCCCTAGCAGGCGGAGGGTGGGGTGCTGGGGCCAGTGCACACAAGGCCTTTTCAGACCCCATCCGCCTTCTCCCTGAAGGAGAGCACGTTTGGAGGTGGTTTCCAGCTCCGGTGACCCTCGGCCAAGCAGCGGCGCACAGGGAACGAGAGGCAGCCCAGACCCTCCTAGGCCGAAGGGCGAGCACAGGCCTAGGGGCGAAACCGGCAAGCGCTGCTTTGCTGAGCACACACGCACTGGGGCTGAGCTTGCTTTCCCGAGGAGAGTTTCCCTTTCGAGAAGGCAGCTCCCAGAAGCTCGTTTTGTGCCCTTTCTGAGGTGGGCCCTAGGTGGGTCCCTCCCGAGCAGGCGGAGTGTGGGGTGCTGGGGACAGTGCACACAAGGCCTTTTCAGACCCCATCCGCCTTCTCCCTGAAGGAGAGCACGTTTGGAGGTGGTTTCCAGCTCCGCTGACCCTCGGCCAAGCACCGGTGCACAGGGAGCGTGAGGCAGCCCAGACCCTCCTAGGCCGAAGGGCGAGCACAGGCCTAGGGGCGAAACCGGCAAGCGCTGCTTTGCTGAGCACACACGCACTGGGGCTGAGCTTGCTTTCCCGAGGAGAGTTTCCCTTTCGAGAAGGCAGCTCCCAGAAGCTCGTTTTGTGCCCTTTCTGAGATGGGCCCTAGGTGGGTCCCTCCCTCGCAGGCGGAGGGTGGGGTGCTGGGGCCAGTGCACACAAGGCCTTTTCAGACCCCATCCGCCTTCTCCCTGAAGGAGAGCACGTTTGGAGGTGGTTTCCAGCTCCGGTGACCCTCAGCCAAGCAGCGGCGCACAGGGAACAAGAGGCAGCCCAGACCCTCCTCGGCCGAAGGGAGAGCACAGGCCTAGGGGCGAAACCGGCAAGCGCTGCTTTGCTGAGCAAACACGCACTGGGGCTGAGCTTGCTTTCCCGAGGAGAGTTTCCCTTTCGAGAAGGCAGCTCCCAGAAGCTCGTTTTGTGCCCTTTCTGAGATGGGCCCTAGGTGGGTCCCTCCCTCGCAGGCGGAGGGTGGGGTGCTGGGGCCAGTGCACACAAGGCCTTTTCAGACCCCATCCGCCTTCTCCCGAAGGAGAGCAGGTTTGGAGGCGGTTTCCAGCTCCGGTGACAATCAGCTAAGCCGCGGCGCACAGGGAACGTGAGGCAGCCCAGACCCTCCTAGGCCGAAGGGCGAGCACAGGCCTAGGGGCAAAACCGGCAAGCGCTGCTTTGCTGAGCACACACGCACTGGGGCTGAGCTTGCTTTCCCGAGGAGAGTTTCCCTTTCGAGAAGGCAGCTCCCAGAAGCTCGTTTTGTGCCCTCTCTGAGATGGGCCCTAGGTGGGTCCCTCCCTAGCAGGCGAAGGGTGGGGTGCTGGGGCCAGTGCACACAAGGCCTTTTCAGACCCCATCCGCCTTCTCCCTGAAGGAGAGCACGTTTGGAGGTGGTTTCCAGCTCCGCTGACCCTCAGCTAAGCAGCGGCGCACAGGGAAGGAGAGGCAGCCCAGACCCTCCTAGGCCGAAGGGCGAGCACAGGCCTAGGGGCGAAACCGGCAAGCGCTGCTTTGCTGAGCAAACACGCACTGGGGCTGAGCTTGCTTTCCCGAGGAGAGTTTCCCTTTCGAGAAGGCAGCTCCCAGAAGCTCGTTTTGTGCCCTCTCTGAGATGGGCCCTAGGTGGGTCCCTCCCTCGCAGGCGGAGGGTGGGGTGCTGGGGCCAGTGCACACAAGGCCTTTTCAGACCCCATCCGCCTTCTCCCTGAAGGAGAGCACGTTTGGAGGTGGTTTCCAGCTCCGGTGACCCTCGGCCAAGCAGCGGCGCACAGGGAACAAGAGGCAGCCCAGACCCTCCTCGGCCGAAGGGAGAGCACAGGCCTAGGGGCGAAACCGGCAAGCGCTGCTTTGCTGAGCAAACACGCACTGGGGCTGAGCTTGCTTTCCCGAGGAGAGTTTCCCTTTCGAGAAGGCAGCTCCCAGAAGCTCGTTTTGTGCCCTTTCTGAGATGGGCCCTAGGTGGGTCCCTCCCTAGCAGGCGGAGGGTGGGGTGCTGGGGCCAGTGCACACAAGGCCTTTTCAGACCCCATCCGCCTTCTCCCTGAAGGAGAGCACGTTTGGAGGTGGTTTCCAGCTCCGGTGACCCTCGGCCAAGCAGCGGCGCACAGGGAACGAGAGGCAGCACAGACCCTCCTAGGCCGAAGGGCGAGCACAGGCCTAGGGGCGAAACCGGCAAGCGCTGCTTTGCTGAGCACACACGCACTGGGGCTGAGCTTGCTTTCCCGAGGAGAGTTTCCCTTTCGAGAAGGCAGCTCCCAGAAGCTCGTTTTGTGTCCTTTCTTAGATGGGCCCTAGGTGGGTCCCTCCCTAGCAGGCGAAGGGTGGGGTGCTGGGGCCAGTGCACACAAGGCCTTTGCAGACCCCATCCGCCTTCTCCCTGAAGGAGAGCACGTTTGGAGGTGGTTTCCAGCTCCGGTGACCCTCGGCCAAGCAGCGGCGCACAGGGAGCGGGAGGCAGCCCAGACCCTCCTAGGCCGAAGGGCGAGCACAGGCCTAGGGGCGAAACCGGCAAGCGCTGCTTTGCTGAGCAAACACGCACTGGGGCTGAGCTTGCTTTCCCGAGGAGAGTTTCCCTTTCGAGAAGGCAGCTCCCAGAAGCTCGTTTTGTGCCCTTTCTGAGATGGGCCCTAGGTGGGTCCCTCCCTAGCAGGCGGAGGGTGGGGTGCTGGGGCCAGTGCACACAAGGCCTTTTCAGACCCCATCCGCCTTCTCCCTGAAGGAGAGCACGTTTGGAGGTGGTTTCCAGCTCCGGTGACCCTCGGCCAAGCAGCAGCGCACAGGGAACGAGAGGCAGCCCAGACCCTCCTAGGCCGAAGGGCGAGCACAGGCCTAGGGGCGAAACCGGCAAGCGCTGCTTTGCTGAGCAAACACGCACTGGGGCTGAGCTTGCTTTCCCGAGGAGAGTTTCCCTTTCGAGAAGGCAGCTCCCAGAAGCTCGTTTTGTGCCCTTTCTGAGGTGGGCCCTAGGTGGGTCCCTCCCGAGCAGGCGGAGTGTGGGGTGCTGGGGACAGTGCACACAAGGCCTTTTCAGACCCCATCCGCCTTCTCCCTGAAGGAGAGCACGTTTGGAGGTGGTTTCCAGCTCCGCTGACCCTCGGCCAAGCACCGGTGCACAGGGAGCGTGAGGCAGCCCAGACCCTCCTAGGCCGAAGGGCGAGCACAGGCCTAGGGGCGAAACCGGCAAGCGCTGCTTTGCTGAGCACACACGCACTGGGGCTGAGCTTGCTTTCCCGAGGAGAGTTTCCCTTTCGAGAAGGCAGCTCACAGAAGCTCGTTTTGTGCCCTTTCTGAGATGGGCCCTAGGTGGGTCCCTCCCTCGCAGGCGGAGGGTGGGGTGCTGGGGCCAGTGCACACAAGGCCTTTTCAGACCCCATCCGCCTTCTCCCTGAAGGAGAGCACGTTTGGAGGTGGTTTCCAGCTCCGGTGACCCTCAGCCAAGCAGCGGCGCACAGGGAACAAGAGGCAGCCCAGACCCTCCTCGGCCGAAGGGACAGCACAGGCCTAGGGGCGAAACCGGCAAGCGCTGCTTTGCTGAGCAAACACGCACTGGGGCTGAGCTTGCTTTCCCGAGGAGAGTTTCCCTTTCGAGAAGGCAGCTCCCAGAAGCTCGTTTTGTGCCCTTTCTGAGATGGGCCCTAGGTGGGTCCCTCCCTCGCAGGCGGAGGGTGGGGTGCTGGGGCCAGTGCACACAAGGCCTTTTCAGACCCCATCCGCCTTCTCCCGAAGGAGAGCAGGTTTGGAGGCGGTTTCCAGCTCCGGTGACAATCAGCTAAGCCGCGGCGCACAGGGAACGTGAGGCAGCCCAGACCCTCCTAGGCCGAAGGGCGAGCACAGGCCTAGGGGCAAAACCGGCAAGCGCTGCTTTGCTGAGCACACACGCACTGGGGCTGAGCTTGCTTTCCCGAGGAGAGTTTCCCTTTCGAGAAGGCAGCTCCCAGAAGCTCGTTTTGTGCCCTCTCTGAGATGGGCCCTAGGTGGGTCCCTCCCTCGCAGGCGGAGGGTGGGGTGCTGGGGCCAGTGCACACAAGGCCTTTTCAGACCCCATCCGCCTTCTCCCTGAAGGAGAGCACGTTTGGAGGTGGTTTCCAGCTCCGGTGACCCTCAGCCAAGCAGCGGCGCACAGGGAACAAGAGGCAGCCCAGACCCTCCTCGGCCGAAGGGAGAGCACAGGCCTAGGGGCGAAACCGGCAAGCGCTGCTTTGCTGAGCAAACTCGCACTGGGGCTGAGCTTGCACTCCCGAGGAGAGTTTCCCTTTCGAGAAGGCAGCTCCCAGAAGCTCGTTTTGTGCCCTTTCTGAGATGGGCCCTAGGTGGGTCCCTCCCTAGCAGGCGAAGGGTGGGGTGCTGAGGCCAGTGCACACAAGGCCTTTGCAGACCCCATCCGCCTTCTCCCTGAAGGAGAGCACGTTTGGAGGTGGTTTCCAGCTCCGGTGACAATCAGCTAAGCAGCGGCGCACAGGGAAGGAGAGGCAGCCCAGACCCTCCTAGGCCGAAGGGCGAGCACAGGCCTAGGGGCGAAACCGGCAAGCGCTGCTTTGCTGAGCAAACACGCACTGGGGGTGAGCTTGCTTTCCCGAGCAGAGTTTCCCTTTCGAGAAGGCAGCTCCCAGAAGCTCGTTTTGTGCCCTTTCTGAGATGGGCCCTAGGTGGGTCCCTCCCTCGCAGGCGGAGGGTGGGGTGCTGGGGCCAGTGCACACAAGGCCTTTTCAGACCCCATCCGCCTTCTCCCTGAAGGAGAGCACGTTTGGAGGTGGTTTCCAGCTCCGGTGACCCTCGGCCAAGCAGCGGCGCACAGGGAACGAGAGGCAGCCCAGACCCTCCTCGGCCGAAGGGAGAGCACAGGCCTAGGGGCGAAACCGGCAAGCGCTGCTTTGCTGAGCACACACGCACTGGGGCTGAGCTTGCTTTCCCGAGGAGAGTTTCAGTTTCGAGAAGGCAGCTCCCAGAAGCTCGTTTTCTGCCCTTTCTGAGATGGGCCCTAGGTGGGTCCCTCCCTAGCAGGCGAAGGGTGGGGTGCTGGGGCCAGTGCACACAAGGCCTTTTCAGACCCCATCCGCCTTCTCCCTGAAGGAGAGCACGTTTGGAGGTGGTTTCCAGCTCCGGTGACCCTCGGCCAAGCACCGGCGCACAGGGAGCGGGAGGCAGCCCAGACCCTCCTCAGCCGAAGGGCGAGCACAGGCCTAGGGGCGAAACCGGCAAGCGCTGCTTTGCTGAGCAAACACGCACTGGGGCTGAGCTTGCTTTTCCGAGGAGAGTTTCCCTTTCGAGAAGGCAGCTCACAGAAGCTCGTTTTGTGCCCTCTCTGAGATGGGCCCTAGGTGGGTCCCTCCCTCCCAGGCGGAGGGTGGGGTGCTGGGGCCAGTGCACACAAGGCCTTTTCAGACCCCATCCGCCTTCTCCCTGAAGGAGAGCACGTTTGGAGGTGGTTTCCAGCTCCGGTGACCCTCGGCCAAGCAGCGGCGCACAGGGAACGAGAGGCAGCCCAGACCCTCCTAGGCCGAAGGGCGAGCACAGGCCTAGGGGCGAAACCGGCAAGCGCTGCTTTGCTGAGCAAACACGCACTGGGGCTGAGCTTGCTTTCCCGAGGAGAGTTTCCCTTTCGAGAAGGCAGCTCCCAGAAGCTCGTTTTGTGCCCTTTCTGAGGTGGGCCCTAGGTGGGTCCCTCCCGAGCAGGCGGAGTGTGGGGTGCTGGGGACAGTGCACACAAGGCCTTTTCAGACCCCATCCGCCTTCTCCCTGAAGGAGAGCACGTTTGGAGGTGGTTTCCAGCTCCGCTGACCCTCGGCCAAGCACCGGTGCACAGGGAGCGTGAGGCAGCCCAGACCCTCCTAGGCCGAAGGGCGAGCACAGGCCTAGGGGCGAAACCGGCAAGCGCTGCTTTGCTGAGCACACACGCACTGGGGCTGAGCTTGCTTTCCCGAGGAGAGTTTCCCTTTCGAGAAGGCAGCTCACAGAAGCTCGTTTTGTGCCCTTTCTGAGATGGGCCCTAGGTGGGTCCCTCCCTCGCAGGCGGAGGGTGGGGTGCTGGGGCCAGTGCACACAAGGCCTTTTCAGACCCCATCCGCCTTCTCCCTGAAGGAGAGCACGTTTGGAGGTGGTTTCCAGCTCCGGTGACCCTCAGCCAAGCAGCGGCGCACAGGGAACAAGAGGCAGCCCAGACCCTCCTCGGCCGAAGGGAGAGCACAGGCCTAGGGGCGAAACCGGCAAGCGCTGCTTTGCTGAGCAAACACGCACTGGGGCTGAGCTTGCTTTCCCGAGGAGAGTTTCCCTTTCGAGAAGGCAGCTCCCAGAAGCTCGTTTTGTGCCCTTTCTGAGATGGGCCCTAGGTGGGTCCCTCCCTCGCAGGCGGAGGGTGGGGTGCTGGGGCCAGTGCACACAAGGCCTTTTCAGACCCCATCCGCCTTCTCCCGAAGGAGAGCAGGTTTGGAGGCGGTTTCCAGCTCCGGTGACAATCAGCTAAGCCGCGGCGCACAGGGAACGTGAGGCAGCCCAGACCCTCCTAGGCCGAAGGGCGAGCACAGGCCTAGGGGCAAAACCGGCAAGCGCTGCTTTGCTGAGCACACACGCACTGGGGCTGAGCTTGCTTTCCCGAGGAGAGTTTCCCTTTCGAGAAGGCAGCTCCCAGAAGCTCGTTTTGTGCCCTCTCTGAGATGGGCCCTAGGTGGGTCCCTCCCTCGCAGGCGGAGGGTGGGGTGCTGGGGCCAGTGCACACAAGGCCTTTTCAGACCCCATCCGCCTTCTCCCTGAAGGAGAGCACGTTTGGAGGTGGTTTCCAGCTCCGGTGACCCTCAGCCAAGCAGCGGCGCACAGGGAACAAGAGGCAGCCCAGACCCTCCTCGGCCGAAGGGAGAGCACAGGCCTAGGGGCGAAACCGGCAAGCGCTGCTTTGCTGAGCAAACTCGCACTGGGGCTGAGCTTGCACTCCCGAGGAGAGTTTCCCTTTCGAGAAGGCAGCTCCCAGAAGCTCGTTTTGTGCCCTTTCTGAGATGGGCCCTAGGTGGGTCCCTCCCTAGCAGGCGAAGGGTGGGGTGCTGAGGCCAGTGCACACAAGGCCTTTGCAGACCCCATCCGCCTTCTCCCTGAAGGAGAGCACGTTTGGAGGTGGTTTCCAGCTCCGGTGACAATCAGCTAAGCAGCGGCGCACAGGGAAGGAGAGGCAGCCCAGACCCTCCTAGGCCGAAGGGCGAGCACAGGCCTAGGGGCGAAACCGGCAAGCGCTGCTTTGCTGAGCAAACACGCACTGGGGGTGAGCTTGCTTTCCCGAGCAGAGTTTCCCTTTCGAGAAGGCAGCTCCCAGAAGCTCGTTTTGTGCCCTTTCTGAGATGGGCCCTAGGTGGGTCCCTCCCTCGCAGGCGGAGGGTGGGGTGCTGGGGCCAGTGCACACAAGGCCTTTTCAGACCCCATCCGCCTTCTCCCTGAAGGAGAGCACGTTTGGAGGTGGTTTCCAGCTCCGGTGACCCTCGGCCAAGCAGCGGCGCACAGGGAACGAGAGGCAGCCCAGACCCTCCTCGGCCGAAGGGAGAGCACAGGCCTAGGGGCGAAACCGGCAAGCGCTGCTTTGCTGAGCACACACGCACTGGGGCTGAGCTTGCTTTCCCGAGGAGAGTTTCAGTTTCGAGAAGGCAGCTCCCAGAAGCTCGTTTTCTGCCCTTTCTGAGATGGGCCCTAGGTGGGTCCCTCCCTAGCAGGCGAAGGGTGGGGTGCTGGGGCCAGTGCACACAAGGCCTTTTCAGACCCCATCCGCCTTCTCCCTGAAGGAGAGCACGTTTGGAGGTGGTTTCCAGCTCCGGTGACCCTCGGCCAAGCACCGGCGCACAGGGAGCGGGAGGCAGCCCAGACCCTCCTCAGCCGAAGGGCGAGCACAGGCCTAGGGGCGAAACCGGCAAGCGCTGCTTTGCTGAGCAAACACGCACTGGGGCTGAGCTTGCTTTTCCGAGGAGAGTTTCCCTTTCGAGAAGGCAGCTCACAGAAGCTCGTTTTGTGCCCTCTCTGAGATGGGCCCTAGGTGGGTCCCTCCCTCCCAGGCGGAGGGTGGGGTGCTGGGGCCAGTGCACACAAGGCCTTTTCAGACCCCATCCGCCTTCTCCCTGAAGGAGAGCACGTTTGGAGGTGGTTTCCAGCTCCGGTGACCCTCAGCCAAGCAGCGGCGCACAGGGAAGGAGAGGCAGCCCAGACCCTCCTCGGCTGAAGGGCGAGCACAGGCCTAGGGGCGAAACCGGCAAGCGCTGCTTTGCTGAGCAAACACGCACTGGGGCTGAGCTTGCTTTCCCGAGGAGAGTTTCCCTTTCGAGAAGGCAGCTCCCAGAAGCTCGTTTTGTGCCCTTTCTGAGATGGGCCCTAGGTGGGTCCCTCCCTAGCAGGCGAAGGGTGGGGTGCTGGGGCCAGTGCACACAAGGCCTTTGCAGACCCCATCCGCCTTCTCCCTGAAGGAGAGCACGTTTGGAGGTGGTTTCCAGCTCCGGTGACCCTCGGCCAAGCAGCGGCGCACAGGGAACGAGAGGCAGCCCAGACCCTCCTAGGCCGAAGGGCGAGCACAGGCCTAGGGGCGAAACCGGCAAGCGCTGCTTTGCTGAGCACACACGCACTGGGGCTGAGCTTGCTTTTCCGAGGAGAGTTTCCCTTTCGAGAAGGCAGCTCCCAGAAGCTCGTTTTGTGCCCTTTCTGAGGTGGGCCCTAGGTGGGTCCCTCCCGAGCAGGCGGAGTTTGGGGTGCTGGGGCCAGTGCACACAAGGCCTTTTCAGACTCCATCCGCCTTCTCCCTGAAGGAGAGCACGTTTGGAGGTGGTTTCCAGCTCCGGTGACCCTCGGCCAAGCAGCGGCGCACAGGGAACGAGAGGCAGCCCAGACCCTCCTAGGCCGAAGGGCGAGCACAGGCCTAGGGGCGAAACCGGCAAGCGCTGCTTTGCTGAGCACACACGCACTGGGGCTGAGCTTGCTTTCCCGAGGAGAGTTTCCCTTTCGAGAAGGCAGCTCCCAGAAGCTCGTTTTGTGCCCTTTCTGAGGTGGGCCCTAGGTGGGTCCCTCCCGAGCAGGCGGAGTGTGGGGTGCTGGGGCCAGTGCACACAAGGCCTTTGCAGACCCCATCCGCCTTCTCCCTGAAGGAGAGCACGTTTGGAGGTGGTTTCCAGCTCCGGTGACAATCAGCTAAGCAGCGGCGCACAGGGAACGAGAGGCAGCCCAGACCCTCCTAGGCCGAAGGGCGAGCACAGGCCTAGGGGCGAAACCGGCAAGCGCTGCTTTGCTGAGCACACACGCACTGGGGCTGAGCTTGCTTTCCCGAGGAGAGTTTCCCTTTCGAGAAGGCAGCTCCCAGAAGCTCGTTTTGTGCCCTTTCTGAGATGGGCCCTAGGTGGGTCCCTCCCTAGCAGGCAAAGTGTGGGGTGCTGGGGCCAGTGCACACAAGGCCTTTTCAGACCCCATCCGCCTTCTCCCTGAAGGAGAGCACGTTTGGAGGTGGTTTCCAGCTCCGCTGACCCTCAGCTAAGCAGCGGCGCACAGGGAAGGAGAGGCAGCCCAGACCCTCCTAGGCCGAAGGGCGAGCACAGGCCTAGGGGCGAAACCGGCAAGCGCTGCTTTGCTGAGCACACACGCACTGGGGCTGAGCTTGCTTTCCTGAGGAGAGTTTCCCTTTCGAGAAGGCAGCTCCCAGAAGCTCGTTTTCTGCCCTCTCTGAGATGGGCCCTAGGTGGGTCCCTCCCTCCCAGGCGGAGGGTGGGGTGCTGGGGCCAGTGCACACAAGGCCTCTTCAGACCCCATCCGCCTTCTCCCTGAAGGAGAGCACGTTTGGAGGTGGTTTCCAGCTCCGGTGACCCTCAGCCAAGCAGCGGCGCACAGGGAACAAGAGGCAGCCCAGACCCTCCTCGGCCGAAGGGAGAGCACAGGCCTAGGGGCGAAACCGGCAAGCTCTGCTTTGCTGAGCAAACACGCACTGGGGCTGAGCTTGCTTTCCTGAGGAGAGTTTCCCTTTTGAGAAGGCAGCTCCCAGAAGCTCGTTTTGTGCCCTTTCTGAGATGGGCCCTAGGTGGGTCCCTCCCTAGCAGGCGGAGGGTGGGGTGCTGGGGCCAGTGCACACAAGGCCTTTTCAGACCCCATCCGCCTTCTCCCTGAAGGAGAGCACGTTTGGAGGTGGTTTCCAGCTCCGGTGACCCTCGGCCAAGCAGCGGCGCACAGGGAACGAGAGGCAGCCCAGACCCTCCTAGGCCGAAGGGCGAGCACAGGCCTAGGGGCGAAACCGGCAAGCGCTGCTTTGCTGAGCACACACGCACTGGGGCTGAGCTTGCTTTCCCGAGGAGAGTTTCCCTTTCGAGAAGGCAGCTCCCAGAAGCTCGTTTTGTGCCCTTTCTGAGATGGGCCCTAGGTGGGTCCCTCCCTAGCAGGCGAAGGGTGGGGTGCTGGGGCCAGTGCACACAAGGCCTTTGCAGACCCCATCCGCCTTCTCCCTGAAGGAGAGCACGTTTGGAGGTGGTTTCCAGCTCCGGTGACCCTCGGCCAAGCACCGGCGCACAGGGAGCGGGAGGCAGCCCAGACCCTCCTAGGCCGAAGGGCGAGCACAGGCCTAGGGGCGAAACCGGCAAGCGCTGCTTTGCTGAGCACACACGCACTGGGGCTGAGCTTGCTTTCCCGAGGAGAGTTTCCCTTTCGAGAAGGCAGCTCCCAGAAGCTCGTTTTGTGCCCTTTCTGAGATGGGCCCTAGGTGGGTCCCTCCCTAGCAGGCGGAGGGTGGGGTGCTGGGGCCAGTGCACACAAGGCCTTTTCAGACCCCATCCGCCTTCTCCCTGAAGGAGAGCACGTTTGGAGGTGGTTTCCAGCTCCGGTGACCCTCGGCCAAGCAGCGGCGCACAGGGAACGAGAGGCAGCCCAGACCCTCCTAGGCCGAAGGGCGAGCACAGGCCTAGGGGCGAAACCGGCAAGCGCTGCTTTGCTGAGCAAACACGCACTGGGGCTGAGCTTGCTTTCCCGAGGAGAGTTTCCCTTTCGAGAAGGCAGCTCCCAGAAGCTCGTTTTGTGCCCTTTCTGAGGTGGGCCCTAGGTGGGTCCCTCCCGAGCAGGCGGAGTGTGGGGTGCTGGGGACAGTGCACACAAGGCCTTTTCAGACCCCATCCGCCTTCTCCCTGAAGGAGAGCACGTTTGGAGGTGGTTTCCAGCTCCGCTGATCCTCGGCCAAGCACCGGTGCACAGGGAGCGTGAGGCAGCCCAGACCCTCCTAGGCCGAAGGGCGAGCACAGGCCTAGGGGCGAAACCGGCAAGCGCTGCTTTGCTGAGCACACACGCACTGGGGCTGAGCTTGCTTTCCCGAGGAGAGTTTCCCTTTCGAGAAGGCAGCTCCCAGAAGCTCGTTTTGTGCCCTTTCTGAGATGGGCCCTAGGTGGGTCCCTCCCTAGCAGGCGGAGGGTGGGGTGCTGGGGCCAGTGCACACAAGGCCTTTTCAGACCCCATCCGCCTTCTCCCTGAAGGAGAGCACGTTTGGAGGTGGTTTCCAGCTCCGGTGACCCTCGGCCAAGCAGCGGCGCACAGGGAACGAGAGGCAGCCCAGACCCTCCTAGGCCGAAGGGCGAGCACAGGCCTAGGGGCGAAACCGGCAAGCGCTGCTTTGCTGAGCAAACACGCACTGGGGCTGAGCTTGCTTTCCCGAGGAGAGTTTCCCTTTCGAGAAGGCAGCTCCCAGAAGCTCGTTTTGTGCCCTTTCTGAGGTGGGCCCTAGGTGGGTCCCTCCCGAGCAGGCGGAGTGTGGGGTGCTGGGGACAGTGCACACAAGGCCTTTTCAGACCCCATCCGCCTTCTCCCTGAAGGAGAGCACGTTTGGAGGTGGTTTCCAGCTCCGGTGACAATCAGCTAAGCAGCGGCGCACAGGGAACGAGAGGCAGCCCAGACCCTCCTAGGCCGAAGGGCGAGCACAGGCCTAGGGGCGAAACCGGCAAGCGCTGCTTTGCTGAGCACACACGCACTGGGGCTGAGCTTGCTTTCCCGAGGAGAGTTTCCCTTTCGAGAAGGCAGCTCCCAGAAGCTCGTTTTGTGCCCTTTCTGAGATGGGCCCTAGGTGGGTCCCTCCCTCGCAGGCGGAGGGTGGGGTGCTGGGGCCAGTGCACACAAGGCCTTTTCAGACCCCATCCGCCTTCTCCCTGAAGGAGAGCACGTTTGGAGGTGGTTTCCAGCTCCGGTGACCCTCAGCCAAGCAGCGGCGCACAGGGAACAAGAGGCAGCCCAGACCCTCCTCGGCCGAAGGGAGAGCACAGGCCTAGGGGCGAAACCGGCAAGCGCTGCTTTGCTGAGCAAACACGCACTGGGGCTGAGCTTGCTTTCCCGAGGAGAGTTTCCCTTTCGAGAAGGCAGCTCCCAGAAGCTCGTTTTGTGCCCTTTCTGAGATGGGCCCTAGGTGGGTCCCTCCCTCGCAGGCGGAGGGTGGGGTGCTGGGGCCAGTGCACACAAGGCCTTTTCAGACCCCATCCGCCTTCTCCCGAAGGAGAGCAGGTTTGGAGGCGGTTTCCAGCTCCGGTGACAATCAGCTAAGCCGCGGCGCACAGGGAACGTGAGGCAGCCCAGACCCTCCTAGGCCGAAGGGCGAGCACAGGCCTAGGGGCAAAACCGGCAAGCGCTGCTTTGCTGAGCACACACGCACTGGGGCTGAGCTTGCTTTCCCGAGGAGAGTTTCCCTTTCGAGAAGGCAGCTCCCAGAAGCTCGTTTTGTGCCCTCTCTGAGATGGGCCCTAGGTGGGTCCCTCCCTCGCAGGCGGAGGGTGGGGTGCTGGGGCCAGTGCACACAAGGCCTTTTCAGACCCCATCCGCCTTCTCCCTGAAGGAGAGCACGTTTGGAGGTGGTTTCCAGCTCCGGTGACCCTCAGCCAAGCAGCGGCGCACAGGGAACAAGAGGCAGCCCAGACCCTCCTCGGCCGAAGGGAGAGCACAGGCCTAGGGGCGAAACCGGCAAGCGCTGCTTTGCTGAGCAAACTCGCACTGGGGCTGAGCTTGCACTCCCGAGGAGAGTTTCCCTTTCGAGAAGGCAGCTCCCAGAAGCTCGTTTTGTGCCCTTTCTGAGATGGGCCCTAGGTGGGTCCCTCCCTAGCAGGCGAAGGGTGGGGTGCTGGGGCCAGTGCACACAAGGCCTTTGCAGACCCCATCCGCCTTCTCCCTGAAGGAGAGCACGTTTGGAGGTGGTTTCCAGCTCCGGTGACAATCAGCTAAGCAGCGGCGCACAGGGAAGGAGAGGCAGCCCAGACCCTCCTAGGCCGAAGGGCGAGCACAGGCCTAGGGGCGAAACCGGCAAGCGCTGCTTTGCTGAGCAAACACGCACTGGGGCTGAGCTTGCTTTCCCGAGCAGAGTTTCCCTTTCGAGAAGGCAGCTCCCAGAAGCTCGTTTTGTGCCCTTTCTGAGATGGGCCCTAGGTGGGTCCCTCCCTCGCAGGCGGAGGGTGGGGTGCTGGGGCCAGTGCACACAAGGCCTTTTCAGACCCCATCCGCCTTCTCCCTGAAGGAGAGCACGTTTGGAGGTGGTTTCCAGCTCCGGTGACCCTCGGCCAAGCAGCGGCGCACAGGGAACGAGAGGCAGCCCAGACCCTCCTCGGCCGAAGGGAGAGCACAGGCCTAGGGGCGAAACCGGCAAGCGCTGCTTTGCTGAGCACACACGCACTGGGGCTGAGCTTGCTTTCCCGAGGAGAGTTTCCGTTTCGAGAAGGCAGCTCCCAGAAGCTCGTTTTCTGCCCTTTCTGAGATGGGCCCTAGGTGGGTCCCTCCCTAGCAGGCGAAGGGTGGGGTGCTGGGGCCAGTGCACACAAGGCCTTTTCAGACCCCATCCGCCTTCTCCCTGAAGGAGAGCACGTTTGGAGGTGGTTTCCAGCTCCGGTGACCCTCGGCCAAGCACCGGCGCACAGGGAGCGGGAGGCAGCCCAGACCCTCCTCAGCCGAAGGGCGAGCACAGGCCTAGGGGCGAAACCGGCAAGCGCTGCTTTGCTGAGCACACACGCACTGGGGCTGAGCTTGCTTTCCCGAGGAGAGTTTCCCTTTCGAGAAGGCAGCTCCCAGAAGCTCGTTTTCTGCCCTTTCTGAGATGGGCCCTAGGTGGGTCCCTCCCTCGCAGGCGGAGGGTGGGGTGCTGGGGCCAGTGCACACAAGGCCTTTTTAGACCCCATCCGCCTTCTCCCTGAAGGAGAGCACGTTTGGAGGTGGTTTCCAGCTCCGGCGACCCTCGGCCAAGCAGCGGCGCACAGGGAGCGGGAGGCAGCCCAGACCCTCCTAGGCCGAAGGGCGAGCACAGGCCTAGGGGCGAAACCGGCAAGCGCTGCTTTGCTGAGCACACACGCACTGGGGCTGAGCTTGCTTTCCCGAGGAGAGTTTCCCTTTCGAGAAGGCAGCTCCCAGAAGCTCGTTTTCTGCCCTTTCTGAGATGGGCCCTAGGTGGGTCCCTCCCTAGCAGGCGAAGGGTGGGGTGCTGGGGCCAGTGCACACAAGGCCTTTTCAGACCCCATCCGCCTTCTCCCTGAAGGAGAGCACGTTTGGAGGTGGTTTCCAGCTCCGGTGACCCTCGGCCAAGCACCGGCGCACAGGGAGCGGGAGGCAGCCCAGACCCTCCTAGGCCGAAGGGCGAGCACAGGCCTAGGGGCGAAACCGGCAAGCGCTGCTTTGCTGAGCACACACGCACTGGGGCTGAACTTGCTTTCCCGAGGAGAGTTTCCCTTTTGACAAGGCAGCTCCCAGAAGCTCGTTTTGTGCCCTTTCTGAGATGGGCCCTAGGTGGGTCCCTCCCTAGCAGGCGGAGGGTGGGGTGCTGGGGCCAGTGCACACAAGGCCTTTTCAGACCCCATCCGCCTTCTCCCTGAAGGAGAGCACGTTTGGAGGTGGTTTCCAGCTCCGGTGACCCTCGGCCAAGCACCGGTGCACAGGGAGCGTGAGGCAGCCCAGACCCTCCTAGGCCGAAGGGCGAGCACAGGCCTAGGGGCGAAACCCGCAAGCGCTGCTTTGCTGAGCACACACGCACTGGGGCTGAGCTTGCTTTCCCGAGGAGAGTTTCCCTTTCGAGAAGGCAGCTCCCAGAAGCTCGTTTTGTGCCCTCTCTGAGATGGGCCCTAGGTGGGTCCCTCCCTCGCAGGCGGAGGGTGGGGTGCTGGGGCCAGTGCACACAAGGCCTTTTCAGACCCCATCCGCCTTCTCCCTGAAGGAGAGCACGTTTGGAGGTGGTTTCCAGCTCCGATGACCCTCAGCCAAGCAGCGGCGCCCAGGGAACGAGAGGCAGCCCAGACCCTCCTCGGCCGAAGGGAGAGCACAGGCCTAGGGGCGAAACCGGCAAGCGCTGCTTTGCTGAGCAAACACGCACTGGGGCTGAGCTTGCTTTCCCGAGGAGAGTTTCCCTTTCGAGAAGGCAGCTCCCAGAAGCTCGTTTTGTGCCCTTTCTGAGATGGGCCCTAGGTGGGTCCCTCCCTAGCAGGCGGAGGGTGGGGTGCTGGGGCCAGTGCACACAAGGCCTTTTCAGACCCCATCCGCCTTCTCCCTGAAGGAGAGCACGTTTGGAGGTGGTTTCCAGCTCCGGTGACAATCAGCTAAGCAGCGGCGCACAGGGAAGGAGAGGCAGCCCAGACCCTCCTAGGCCGAAGGGCGAGCACAGGCCTAGGGGCGAAACCGGCAAGCTTTGCTTTGCTGAGCAAACACGCACTGGGGCTGAGCTTGCTTTCCCGAGCAGAGTTTCCCTTTTGACAAGGCAGCTCCCAGAAGCTCGTTTTGTGCCCTTTCTGAGATGGGCCCTAGGTGGGTCCCTCCCTAGCAGGCGGAGGGTGGGGTGCTGGGGCCAGTGCACACAAGGCCTTTTCAGACCCCATCCGCCTTCTCCCTGAAGGAGAGCACGTTTGGAGGTGGTTTCCAGCTCCGGTGACCCTCGGCCAAGCACCGGTGCACAGGGAGCGTGAGGCAGCCCAGACCCTCCTAGGCCGAAGGGCGAGCACAGGCCTAGGGGCGAAACCCGCAAGCGCTGCTTTGCTGAGCACACACGCACTGGGGCTGAGCTTGCTTTCCCGAGGAGAGTTTCCCTTTCGAGAAGGCAGCTCCCAGAAGCTCGTTTTGTGCCCTCTCTGAGATGGGCCCTAGGTGGGTCCCTCCCTCGCAGGCGGAGGGTGGGGTGCTGGGGCCAGTGCACACAAGGCCTTTTCAGACCCCATCCGCCTTCTCCCTGAAGGAGAGCACGTTTGGAGGTGGTTTCCAGCTCCGATGACCCTCAGCCAAGCAGCGGCGCACAGGGAACGAGAGGCAGCCCAGACCCTCCTCGGCCGAAGGGAGAGCACAGGCCTAGGGGCGAAACCGGCAAGCGCTGCTTTGCTGAGCAAACACGCACTGGGGCTGAGCTTGCTTTCCCGAGGAGAGTTTCCCTTTCGAGAAGGCAGCTCCCAGAAGCTCGTTTTGTGCCCTTTCTGAGATGGGCCCTAGGTGGGTCCCTCCCTAGCAGGCGAAGGGTGGGGTGCTGGGGCCAGTGCACACAAGGCCTTTGCAGACCCCATCCGCCTTCTCCCTGAAGGAGAGCACGTTTGGAGGTGGTTTCCAGCTCCGGTGACAATCAGCTAAGCAGCGGCGCACAGGGAAGGAGAGGCAGCCCAGACCCTCCTAGGCCGAAGGGCGAGCACAGGCCTAGGGGCGAAACCGGCAAGCTTTGCTTTGCTGAGCAAACACGCACTGGGGCTGAGCTTGCTTTCCCGAGCAGAGTTTCCCTTTCGAGAAGGCAGCTCCCAGAAGCTCGTTTTGTGCCCTTTCTGAGATGGGTCCTAGGTGGGTCCCTTCCTCGCAGGCGGAGGGTGGGGTGCTGGGGCCAGTGCACACAAGGCCTTTTCAGACCCCATCCGCCTTCTCCCTGAAGGAGAGCACGTTTGGAGGTGGTTTCCAGCTCCGGTGACCCTCGGCCAAGCAGCGGCGCACAGGGAACGAGAGGCAGCCCAGACCCTCCTCGGCCGAAGGGAGAGCACAGGCCTAGGGGCGAAACCGGCAAGCGCTGCTTTGCTGAGCACACACGCACTGGGGCTGAGCTTGCTTTCCCGAGGAGAGTTTCCGTTTCGAGAAGGCAGCTCCCAGAAGCTCGTTTTCTGCCCTTTCTGAGATGGGCCCTAGGTGGGTCCCTCCCTAGCAGGCGAAGGGTGGGGTGCTGGGGCCAGTGCACACAAGGCCTTTTCAGACCCCATCCGCCTTCTCCCTGAAGGAGAGCACGTTTGGAGGTGGTTTCCAGCTCCGGTGACCCTCGGCCAAGCACCGGCGCACAGGGAGCGGGAGGCAGCCCAGACCCTCCTCGGCCGAAGGGCGAGCACAGGCCTAGGGGCGAAACCGGCAAGCGCTGCTTTGCTGAGCAAACACGCACTGGGGCTGAGCTTGCTTTCCCGAGGAGAGTTTCCCTTTCGAGAATGCAGCTCCCAGAAGCTCGTTTTCTGCCCTCTCTGAGATGGGCCCTAGGTGGGTCCCTCCCTCGCAGGCGGAGGGTGGGGTGCTGGGGCCAGTGCACACAAGGCCTTTTCAGACCCCATCCGCCTTCTCCCTGAAGGAGAGCACGTTTGGAGGTGGTTTCCAGCTCCGGTGACAATCAGCTAAGCAGCGGCGCACAGGGAAGGAGAGGCAGCCCAGACCCTCCTCGGCCGAAGGGCGAGCACAGGCCTAGGGGCGAAACCGGCAAGCGCTGCTTTGCTGAGCACACACGCACTGGGGCTGAGCTTGCTTTCCCGAGGAGAGTTTCCCTTTCGAGAAGGCAGCTCCCAGAAGCTCGTTTTGTGCCCTTTCTGAGATGGGCCCTAGGTGGGTCCCTCCCTAGCAGGCGAAGGGTGGGGTGCTGGGGCCAGTGCACACAAGGCCTTTTCAGACCCCATCCGCCTTCTCCCTGAAGGAGAGCACGTTTGGAGGTGGTTTCCAGCTCCGGTGACCCTCGGCCAAGCACCGGCGCACAGGGAGCGGGAGGCAGCCCAGACCCTCCTAGGCCGAAGGGCGAGCACAGGCCTAGGGGCGAAACCGGCAAGCGCTGCTTTGCTGAGCACACACGCACTGGGGCTGAACTTGCTTTCCCGAGGAGAGTTTCCCTTTTGACAAGGCAGCTCCCAGAAGCTCGTTTTGTGCCCTTTCTGAGATGGGCCCTAGGTGGGTCCCTCCCTAGCAGGCGGAGGGTGGGGTGCTGGGGCCAGTGCACACAAGGCCTTTTCAGACCCCATCCGCCTTCTCCCTGAAGGAGAGCACGTTTGGAGGTGGTTTCCAGCTCCGGTGACCCTCGGCCAAGCACCGGTGCACAGGGAGCGTGAGGCAGCCCAGACCCTCCTCGGCCGAAGGGCGAGCACAGGCCTAGGGGCGAAACCCGCAAGCGCTGCTTTGCTGAGCACACACGCACTGGGGCTGAGCTTGCTTTCCCGAGGAGAGTTTCCCTTTCGAGAAGGCAGCTCCCAGAAGCTCGTTTTGTGCCCTCTCTGAGATGGGCCCTAGGTGGGTCCCTCCCTCGCAGGCGGAGGGTGGGGTGCTGGGGCCAGTGCACACAAGGCCTTTTCAGACCCCATCCGCCTTCTCCCTGAAGGAGAGCACGTTTGGAGGTGGTTTCCAGCTCCGATGACCCTCAGCCAAGCAGCGGCGCACAGGGAACGAGAGGCAGCCCAGACCCTCCTCGGCCGAAGGGAGAGCACAGGCCTAGGGGCGAAACCGGCAAGCGCTGCTTTGCTGAGCAAACACGCACTGGGGCTGAGCTTGCTTTCCCGAGGAGAGTTTCCCTTTCGAGAAGGCAGCTCCCAGAAGCTCGTTTTGTGCCCTTTCTGAGATGGGCCCTAGGTGGGTCCCTCCCTAGCAGGCGAAGGGTGGGGTGCTGGGGCCAGTGCACACAAGGCCTTTGCAGACCCCATCCGCCTTCTCCCTGAAGGAGAGCACGTTTGGAGGTGGTTTCCAGCTCCGGTGACAATCAGCTAAGCAGCGGCGCACAGGGAAGGAGAGGCAGCCCAGACCCTCCTAGGCCGAAGGGCGAGCACAGGCCTAGGGGCGAAACCGGCAAGCGCTGCTTTGCTGAGCAAACACGCACTGGGGCTGAGCTTGCTTTCCCGAGCAGAGTTTCCCTTTCGAGAAGGCAGCTCCCAGAAGCTCGTTTTGTGCCCTTTCTGAGATGGGCCCTAGGTGGGTCCCTTCCTCGCAGGCGGAGGGTGGGGTGCTGGGGCCAGTGCACACAAGGCCTTTTCAGACCCCATCCGCCTTCTCCCTGAAGGAGAGCACGTTTGGAGGTGGTTTCCAGCTCCGGTGACCCTCGGCCAAGCAGCGGCGCACAGGGAACGAGAGGCAGCCCAGACCCTCCTCGGCCGAAGGGAGAGCACAGGCCTAGGGGCGAAACCGGCAAGCGCTGCTTTGCTGAGCACACACGCACTGGGGCTGAGCTTGCTTTCCCGAGGAGAGTTTCCGTTTCGAGAAGGCAGCTCCCAGAAGCTCGTTTTCTGCCCTTTCTGAGATGGGCCCTAGGTGGGTCCCTCCCTAGCAGGCGAAGGGTGGGGTGCTGGGGCCAGTGCACACAAGGCCTTTTCAGACCCCATCCGCCTTCTCCCTGAAGGAGAGCACGTTTGGAGGTGGTTTCCAGCTCCGGTGACCCTCGGCCAAGCACCGGCGCACAGGGAGCGGGAGGCAGCCCAGACCCTCCTCGGCCGAAGGGCGAGCACAGGCCTAGGGGCGAAACCGGCAAGCGCTGCTTTGCTGAGCAAACACGCACTGGGGCTGAGCTTGCTTTCCCGAGGAGAGTTTCCCTTTCGAGAAGGCAGCTCCCAGAAGCTCGTTTTCTGCCCTCTCTGAGATGGGCCCTAGGTGGGTCCCTCCCTCGCAGGCGGAGGGTGGGGTGCTGGGGCCAGTGCACACAAGGCCTTTTCAGACCCCATCCGCCTTCTCCCTGAAGGAGAGCACGTTTGGAGGTGGTTTCCAGCTCCGGTGACAATCAGCTAAGCAGCGGCGCACAGGGAAGGAGAGGCAGCCCAGACCCTCCTCGGCCGAAGGGCGAGCACAGGCCTAGGGGCGAAACCGGCAAGCGCTGCTTTGCTGAGCACACACGCACTGGGGCTGAGCTTGCTTTCCCGAGGAGAGTTTCCCTTTCGAGAAGGCAGCTCCCAGAAGCTCGTTTTGTGCCCTTTCTGAGATGGGCCCTAGGTGGGTCCCTCCCTAGCAGGCGAAGGGTGGGGTGCTGGGGCCAGTGCACACAAGGCCTTTGCAGACCCCATCCGCCTTCTCCCTGAAGGAGAGCACGTTTGGAGGTGGTTTCCAGCTCCGGTGACCCTCGGCCAAGCACCGGCGCACAGGGAGCGGGAGGCAGCCCAGACCCTCCTAGGCCGAAGGGCGAGCACAGGCCTAGGGGCGAAACCGGCAAGCGCTGCTTTGCTGAGCACACACGCACTGGGGCTGAACTTGCTTTCCCGAGGAGAGTTTCCCTTTTGACAAGGCAGCTCCCAGAAGCTCGTTTTGTGCCCTTTCTGAGATGGGCCCTAGGTGGGTCCCTCCCTAGCAGGCGGAGGGTGGGGTGCTGGGGCCAGTGCACACAAGGCCTTTTCAGACCCCATCCGCCTTCTCCCTGAAGGAGAGCACGTTTGGAGGTGGTTTCCAGCTCCGGTGACCCTCGGCCAAGCACCGGTGCACAGGGAGCGTGAGGCAGCCCAGACCCTCCTAGGCCGAAGGGCGAGCACAGGCCTAGGGGCGAAACCCGCAAGCGCTGCTTTGCTGAGCACACACGCACTGGGGCTGAGCTTGCTTTCCCGAGGAGAGTTTCCCTTTCGAGAAGGCCGCTCCCAGAAGCTCGTTTTGTGCCCTCTCTGAGATGGGCCCTAGGTGGGTCCCTCCCTCGCAGGCGGAGGGTGGGGTGCTGGGGCCAGTGCACACAAGGCCTTTGCAGACCCCATCCGCCTTCTCCCTGAAGGAGAGCACGTTTGGAGGTGGTTTCCAGCTCCGATGACCCTCAGCCAAGCAGCGGCGCACAGGGAACGAGAGGCAGCCCAGACCCTCCTCGGCCGAAGGGAGAGCACAGGCCTAGGGGCGAAACCGGCAAGCGCTGCTTTGCTGAGCAAACACGCACTGGGGCTGAGCTTGCTTTCCCGAGGAGAGTTTCCCTTTCGAGAAGGCAGCTCCCAGAAGCTCGTTTTGTGCCCTTTCTGAGATGGGCCCTAGGTGGGTCCCTCCCTAGCAGGCGAAGGGTGGGGTGCTGGGGCCAGTGCACACAAGGCCTTTGCAGACCCCATCCGCCTTCTCCCTGAAGGAGAGCACGTTTGGAGGTGGTTTCCAGCTCCGGTGACAATCAGCTAAGCAGCGGCGCACAGGGAAGGAGAGGCAGCCCAGACCCTCCTAGGCCGAAGGGCGAGCACAGGCCTAGGGGCGAAACCGGCAAGCGCTGCTTTGCTGAGCAAACACGCACTGGGGCTGAGCTTGCTTTCCCGAGCAGAGTTTCCCTTTCGAGAAGGCAGCTCCCAGAAGCTCGTTTTGTGCCCTTTCTGAGATGGGCCCTAGGTGGGTCCCTTCCTCGCAGGCGGAGGGTGGGGTGCTGGGGCCAGTGCACACAAGGCCTTTTCAGACCCCATCCGCCTTCTCCCTGAAGGAGAGCACGTTTGGAGGTGGTTTCCAGCTCCGGTGACCCTCGGCCAAGCAGCGGCGCACAGGGAACGAGAGGCAGCCCAGACCCTCCTCGGCCGAAGGGAGAGCACAGGCCTAGGGGCGAAACCGGCAAGCGCTGCTTTGCTGAGCACACACGCACTGGGGCTGAGCTTGCTTTCCCGAGGAGAGTTTCCGTTTCGAGAAGGCAGCTCCCAGAAGCTCGTTTTCTGCCCTTTCTGAGATGGGCCCTAGGTGGGTCCCTCCCTAGCAGGCGAAGGGTGGGGTGCTGGGGCCAGTGCACACAAGGCCTTTTCAGACCCCATCCGCCTTCTCCCTGAAGGAGAGCACGTTTGGAGGTGGTTTCCAGCTCCGGTGACCCTCGGCCAAGCACCGGCGCACAGGGAGCGGGAGGCAGCCCAGACCCTCCTCGGCCGAAGGGCGAGCACAGGCCTAGGGGCGAAACCGGCAAGCGCTGCTTTGCTGAGCAAACACGCACTGGGGCTGAGCTTGCTTTCCCGAGGAGAGTTTCCCTTTCGAGAATGCAGCTCCCAGAAGCTCGTTTTCTGCCCTCTCTGAGATGGGCCCTAGGTGGGTCCCTCCCTCGCAGGCGGAGGGTGGGGTGCTGGGGCCAGTGCACACAAGGCCTTTTCAGACCCCATCCGCCTTCTCCCTGAAGGAGAGCACGTTTGGAGGTGGTTTCCAGCTCCGGTGACAATCAGCTAAGCAGCGGCGCACAGGGAAGGAGAGGCAGCCCAGACCCTCCTCGGCCGAAGGGCGAGCACAGGCCTAGGGGCGAAACCGGCAAGCGCTGCTTTGCTGAGCACACACGCACTGGGGCTGAGCTTGCTTTCCCGAGGAGAGTTTCATTTCGAGAAGGCAGCTCCCAGAAGCTCGTTTTGTGCCCTTTCTGAGATGGGCCCTAGGTGGGTCCCTCCCTAGCAGGCGAAGGGTGGGGTGCTGGGGCCAGTGCACACAAGGCCTTTGCAGACCCCATCCGCCTTCTCCCTGAAGGAGAGCACGTTTGGAGGTGGTTTCCAGCTCCGGTGACCCTCGGCCAAGCAGCGGCGCACAGGGAACGAGAGGCAGCCCAGACCCTCCTAGGCCGAAGGGCGAGCACAGGCCTAGGGGCGAAACCGGCAAGCGCTGCTTTGCTGAGCAAGCACGCACTGGGGCTGAGCTTGCTTTTCCGAGGAGAGTTTCCCTTTCGAGAAGGCAGCTCCCAGAAGCTCGTTTTGTGCCCTTTCTGAGATGGGCCCTAGGTGGGTCCCTCCCTCGCAGGCGGAGGGTGGGGTGCTGGGGCCAGTGCACACAAGGCCTTTGCAGACCCCATCCGCCTTCTCCCTGAAGGAGAGCACGTTTGGAGGTGGTTTCCAGCTCCGGTGACCCTCGGCCAAGCAGCGGCGCACAGGGAACAAGAGGCAGCCCAGACCCTCCTCGGCCGAAGGGAGAGCACAGGCCTAGGGGCGAAACCGGCAAGCGCTGCTTTGCTGAGCAAACACGCACTGGGGCTGAGCTTGCTTTCCCGAGGAGAGTTTCCCTTTCGAGAAGGCAGCTCCCAGAAGCTCGTTTTGTGCCCTTTCTGAGATGGGCCCTAGGTGGGTCCCTCCCTAGCAGGCAAAGTGTGGGGTGCTGGGGCCAGTGCACACAAGGCCTTTTCAGACCCCATCCGCCTTCTCCCTGAAGGAGAGCACGTTTGGAGGTGGTTTCCAGCTCCGGTGACCCTCAGCCAAGCAGCGGCGCACAGGGAAGGAGAGGCAGCCCAGACCCTCCTAGGCCGAAGGGCGAGCACAGGCCTAGGGGCAAAACCGGCAAGCGCTGCTTTGCTGAGCAAACACGCACTAGGGCTGAGCTTGCTTTCCGGAGGAGAGTTTCCCTTTCGAGAAGGCAGCTCCCAGAAGCTCGTTTTGTGCCTTCTCTGAGATGGGCCCTAGGTGGGTCCCTCCCTAGCAGGCGAAGGGTGGGGTGCTGGGGCCAGTGCACACAAGGCCTTTTCAGACCCCATCCGCCTTCTCCCTGAAGGAGAGCACGTTTGGAGGTGGTTTCCAGCTCCGCTGACCCTCAGCTAAGCAGCGGCGCACAGGGAAGGAGAGGCAGCCCAGACCCTCCTAGGCCGAAGGGCGAGCACAGGCCTAGGGGCGAAACCGGCAAGCGCTGCTTTGCTGAGCAAACACGCACTGGGGCTGAGCTTGCTTTCCCGAGGAGAGTTTCCCTTTCGAGAAGGCAGCTCCCAGAAGCTCGTTTTGTGCCCTCTCTGAGATGGGCCCTAGGTGGGTCCCTCCCTCGCAGGCGGAGGGTGGGGTGCTGGGGCCAGTGCACACAAGGCCTTTTCAGACCCCATCCGCCTTCTCCCTGAAGGAGAGCACGTTTGGAGGTGGTTTCCAGCTCCGGTGACCCTCGGCCAAGCAGCGGCGCACAGGGAACAAGAGGCAGCCCAGACCCTCCTCGGCCGAAGGGAGAGCACAGGCCTAGGGGCGAAACCGGCAAGCGCTGCTTTGCTGAGCAAACACGCACTGGGGCTGAGCTTGCTTTCCCGAGGAGAGTTTCCCTTTCGAGAAGGCAGCTCCCAGAAGCTCGTTTTGTGCCCTTTCTGAGATGGGCCCTAGGTGGGTCCCTCCCTAGCAGGCAAAGTGTGGGGTGCTGGGGCCAGTGCACACAAGGCCTTTTCAGACCCCATCCGCCTTCTCCCTGAAGGAGAGCACGTTTGGAGGTGGTTTCCAGCTCCGCTGACCCTCAGCTAAGCAGCGGCGCACAGGGAAGGAGAGGCAGCCCAGACCCTCCTAGGCCGAAGGGCGAGCACAGGCCTAGGGGCGAAACCGGCAAGCGCTGCTTTGCTGAGCACACACGCACTGGGGCTGAGCTTGCTTTCCTGAGGAGAGTTTCCCTTTCGAGAAGGCAGCTCCCAGAAGCTCGTTTTCTGCCCTCTCTGAGATGGGCCCTAGGTGGGTCCCTCCCTCCCAGGCGGAGGGTGGGGTGCTGGGGCCAGTGCACACAAGGCCTCTTCAGACCCCATCCGCCTTCTCCCTGAAGGAGAGCACGTTTGGAGGTGGTTTCCAGCTCCGGTGACCCTCAGCCAAGCAGCGGCGCACAGGGAACAAGAGGCAGCCCAGACCCTCCTCGGCCGAAGGGAGAGCACAGGCCTAGGGGCGAAACCGGCAAGCTCTGCTTTGCTGAGCAAACACGCACTGGGGCTGAGCTTGCTTTCCTGAGGAGAGTTTCCCTTTTGAGAAGGCAGCTCCCAGAAGCTCGTTTTGTGCCCTTTCTGAGATGGGCCCTAGGTGGGTCCCTCCCTAGCAGGCGGAGGGTGGGGTGCTGGGGCCAGTGCACACAAGGCCTTTTCAGACCCCATCCGCCTTCTCCCTGAAGGAGAGCACGTTTGGAGGTGGTTTCCAGCTCCGGTGACCCTCGGCCAAGCAGCGGCGCACAGGGAACGAGAGGCAGCACAGACCCTCCTAGGCCGAAGGGCGAGCACAGGCCTAGGGGCGAAACCGGCAAGCGCTGCTTTGCTGAGCACACACGCACTGGGGCTGAGCTTGCTTTCCCGAGGAGAGTTTCCCTTTCGAGAAGGCAGCTCCCAGAAGCTCGTTTTGTGCCCTTTCTGAGATGGGCCCTAGGTGGGTCCCTCCCTAGCAGGCGAAGGGTGGGGTGCTGGGGCCAGTGCACACAAGGCCTTTGCAGACCCCATCCGCCTTCTCCCTGAAGGAGAGCACGTTTGGAGGTGGTTTCCAGCTCCGGTGACCCTCGGCCAAGCAGCGGCGCACAGGGAGCGGGAGGCAGCCCAGACCCTCCTAGGCCGAAGGGCGAGCACAGGCCTAGGGGCGAAACCGGCAAGCGCTGCTTTGCTGAGCAAACACGCACTGGGGCTGAGCTTGCTTTCCCGAGGAGAGTTTCCCTTTCGAGAAGGCAGCTCCCAGAAGCTCGTTTTGTGCCCTTTCTGAGATGGGCCCTAGGTGGGTCCCTCCCTAGCAGGCGGAGGGTGGGGTGCTGGGGCCAGTGCACACAAGGCCTTTTCAGACCCCATCCGCCTTCTCCCTGAAGGAGAGCACGTTTGGAGGTGGTTTCCAGCTCCGGTGACCCTCGGCCAAGCAGCGGCGCACAGGGAACGAGAGGCAGCCCAGACCCTCCTAGGCCGAAGGGCGAGCACAGGCCTAGGGGCGAAACCGGCAAGCGCTGCTTTGCTGAGCAAACACGCACTGGGGCTGAGCTTGCTTTCCCGAGGAGAGTTTCCCTTTCGAGAAGGCAGCTCCCAGAAGCTCGTTTTGTGCCCTTTCTGAGGTGGGCCCTAGGTGGGTCCCTCCCGAGCAGGCGGAGTGTGGGGTGCTGGGGACAGTGCACACAAGGCCTTTTCAGACCCCATCCGCCTTCTCCCTGAAGGAGAGCACGTTTGGAGGTGGTTTCCAGCTCCGCTGACCCTCGGCCAAGCACCGGTGCACAGGGAGCGTGAGGCAGCCCAGACCCTCCTAGGCCGAAGGGCGAGCACAGGCCTAGGGGCGAAACCGGCAAGCGCTGCTTTGCTGAGCACACACGCACTGGGGCTGAGCTTGCTTTCCCGAGGAGAGTTTCCCTTTCGAGAAGGCAGCTCCCAGAAGCTCGTTTTGTGCCCTTTCTGAGATGGGCCCTAGGTGGGTCCCTCCCTCGCAGGCGGAGGGTGGGGTGCTGGGGCCAGTGCACACAAGGCCTTTTCAGACCCCATCCGCCTTCTCCCTGAAGGAGAGCACGTTTGGAGGTGGTTTCCAGCTCCGGTGACCCTCAGCCAAGCAGCGGCGCACAGGGAACAAGAGGCAGCCCAGACCCTCCTCGGCCGAAGGGAGAGCACAGGCCTAGGGGCGAAACCGGCAAGCGCTGCTTTGCTGAGCAAACACGCACTGGGGCTGAGCTTGCTTTCCCGAGGAGAGTTTCCCTTTCGAGAAGGCAGCTCCCAGAAGCTCGTTTTGTGCCCTTTCTGAGATGGGCCCTAGGTGGGTCCCTCCCTCGCAGGCGGAGGGTGGGGTGCTGGGGCCAGTGCACACAAGGCCTTTTCAGACCCCATCCGCCTTCTCCCGAAGGAGAGCAGGTTTGGAGGCGGTTTCCAGCTCCGGTGACAATCAGCTAAGCCGCGGCGCACAGGGAACGTGAGGCAGCCCAGACCCTCCTAGGCCGAAGGGCGAGCACAGGCCTAGGGGCAAAACCGGCAAGCGCTGCTTTGCTGAGCACACACGCACTGGGGCTGAGCTTGCTTTCCCGAGGAGAGTTTCCCTTTCGAGAAGGCAGCTCCCAGAAGCTCGTTTTGTGCCCTCTCTGAGATGGGCCCTAGGTGGGTCCCTCCCTCGCAGGCGGAGGGTGGGGTGCTGGGGCCAGTGCACACAAGGCCTTTTCAGACCCCATCCGCCTTCTCCCTGAAGGAGAGCACGTTTGGAGGTGGTTTCCAGCTCCGGTGACCCTCAGCCAAGCAGCGGCGCACAGGGAACAAGAGGCAGCCCAGACCCTCCTCGGCCGAAGGGAGAGCACAGGCCTAGGGGCGAAACCGGCAAGCGCTGCTTTGCTGAGCAAACTCGCACTGGGGCTGAGCTTGCACTCCCGAGGAGAGTTTCCCTTTCGAGAAGGCAGCTCCCAGAAGCTCGTTTTGTGCCCTTTCTGAGATGGGCCCTAGGTGGGTCCCTCCCTAGCAGGCGAAGGGTGGGTGCTGGGGCCAGTGCACACAAGGCCTTTGCAGACCCCATCCGCCTTCTCCCTGAAGGAGAGCACGTTTGGAGGTGGTTTCCAGCTCCGGTGACCCTCAGCCAAGCAGCGGCGCACAGGGAAGGAGAGGCAGCCCAGACCCTCCTAGGCCGAAGGGCGAGCACAGGCCTAGGGGCGAAACCGGCAAGCGCTGCTTTGCTGAGCAAACACGCACTGGGGCTGAGCTTGCTTTCCCGAGCAGAGTTTCCCTTTCGAGAAGGCAGCTCCCAGAAGCTCGTTTTGTGCCCTTTCTGAGATGGGCCCTAGGTGGGTCCCTCCCTCGCAGGCGGAGGGTGGGGTGCTGGGGCCAGTGCACACAAGGCCTTTTCAGACCCCATCCGCCTTCTCCCTGAAGGAGAGCACGTTTGGAGGTGGTTTCCAGCTCCGGTGACCCTCGGCCAAGCAGCGGCGCACAGGGAACGAGAGGCAGCCCAGACCCTCCTCGGCCGAAGGGAGAGCACAGGCCTAGGGGCGAAACCGGCAAGCGCTGCTTTGCTGAGCACACACGCACTGGGGCTGAGCTTGCTTTCCCGAGGAGAGTTTCCGTTTCGAGAAGGCAGCTCCCAGAAGCTCGTTTTCTGCCCTTTCTGAGATGGGCCCTAGGTGGGTCCCTCCCTAGCAGGCGAAGGGTGGGGTGCTGGGGCCAGTGCACACAAGGCCTTTTCAGACCCCATCCGCCTTCTCCCTGAAGGAGAGCACGTTTGGAGGTGGTTTCCAGCTCCGGTGACCCTCGGCCAAGCACCGGCGCACAGGGAGCGGGAGGCAGCCCAGACCCTCCTCGGCCGAAGGGCGAGCACAGGCCTAGGGGCGAAACCGGCAAGCGCTGCTTTGCTGAGCAAACACGCACTGGGGCTGAGCTTGCTTTCCCGAGGAGAGTTTCCCTTTCGACAAGGCAGCTCCCAGAAGCTCGTTTTGTGCCCTCTCTGAGATGGGCCCTAGGTGGGTCCCTCCCTAGCAGGCGAAGGGTGGGGTGCTGGGGCCAGTGCACACAAGGCCTTTTCAGACCCCATCCGCCTTCTCCCTGAAGGAGAGCACGTTTGGAGGTGGTTTCCAGCTCCGGTGACCCTCAGCCAAGCAGCGGCGCACAGGGAACGAGAGGCAGCCCAGACCCTCCTCGGCCGAAGGGCGAGCACAGGCCTAGGGGCGAAACCGGCAAGCGCTGCTTTGCTGAGCAAACACGCACTGGGGCTGAGCTTGCTTTCCCGAGGAGAGTTTCCCTTTCGAGAAGGCAGCTCCCAGAAGCTCGTTTTGTGCCCTCTCTGAGATGGGCCCTAGGTGGGTCCCTCCCTCGCAGGCGAAGGGTGGGGTGCTGGGGCCAGTGCACACAAGGCCTTTTCAGACCCCATCCGCCTTCTCCCTGAAGGAGAGCACGTTTGGAGGTGGTTTCCAGCTCCGGTGACAATCAGCTAAGCAGCGGCGCACAGGGAACGAGAGGCAGCCCAGACCCTCCTAGGCCGAAGGGCGAGCACAGGCCTAGGGGCGAAACCGGCAAGCGCTGCTTTGCTGAGCAAACACGCACTTGGGCTGAGCTTGCTTTCCCGAGGAGAGTTTCCCTTTCGAGAAGGCAGCTCCCAGAAGCTCGTTTTCTGCCCTCTCTGAGATGGGCCCTAGGTGGGTCCCTCCCTCGCAGGCGGAGGGTGGGGTGCTGGGGCCAGTGCACACAAGGCCTTTTCAGACCCCATCCGCCTTCTCCCTGAAGGAGAGCACGTTTGGAGGTGGTTTCCAGCTCCGGTGACAATCAGCTAAGCAGCGGCGCACAGGGAAGGAGAGGCAGCCCAGACCCTCCTCGGCCGAAGGGCGAGCACAGGCCTAGGAGCGATACCGGCAAGCGCTGCTTTGCTGAGCACACACGCACTGGGGCTGAGCTTGCTTTCCCGAGGAGAGTTTCATTTCGAGAAGGCAGCTCCCAGAAGCTCGTTTTGTGCCCTTTCTGAGATGGGCCCTAGGTGGGTCCCTCCCTAGCAGGCGGAGGGTGGGGTGCTGGGGCCAGTGCACACAAGGCCTTTGCAGACCCCATCCGCCTTCTCCCTGAAGGAGAGCACGTTTGGAGGTGGTTTCCAGCTCCGCTGACCCTCGGCCAAGCCGCGGCGCACAGGGAACGAGAGGCAGCCCAGACCCTCCTAGGCCGAAGGGCGAGCACAGGCCTAGGGGCGAAACCGGCAAGCGCTGCTTTGCTGAGCAAACACGCACTGGGGCTGAGCTTGCTTTCCCGAGGAGAGTTTCCCTTTCGAGAAGGCAGCTCCCAGAAGCTCGTTTTGTGCCCTTTCTGAGATGGGCCCTAGGTGGGTCCCTCCCTCGCAGGCGGAGGGTGGGGTGCTGGGGCCAGTGCACACAAGGCCTTTGCAGACCCCATCCGCCTTCTCCCTGAAGGAGAGCACGTTTGGAGGTGGTTTCCAGCTCCGGTGACCCTCGGCCAAGCAGCGGCGCACAGGGAACAAGAGGCAGCCCAGACCCTCCTCGGCCGAAGGGCGAGCACAGGCCTAGGGGCGAAACCGGCAAGCGCTGCTTTGCTGAGCAAACACGCACTGGGGCTGAGCTTGCTTTCCCGAGGAGAGTTTCCCTTTCGAGAAGGCAGCTCCCAGAAGCTCGTTTTGTGCCCTTTCTGAGATGGGCCCTAGGTGGGTCCCTCCCTAGCAGGCAAAGTGTGGGGTGCTGGGGCCAGTGCACACAAGGCCTTTTCAGACCCCATCCGCCTTCTCCCTGAAGGAGAGCACGTTTGGAGGTGGTTTCCAGCTCCGGTGACCCTCAGCCAAGCAGCGGCGCACAGGGAAGGAGAGGCAGCCCAGACCCTCCTAGGCCGAAGGGCGAGCACAGGCCTAGGGGCAAAACCGGCAAGCGCTGCTTTGCTGAGCAAACACGCACTAGGGCTGAGCTTGCTTTCCGGAGGAGAGTTTCCCTTTCGAGAAGGCAGCTCCCAGAAGCTCGTTTTGTGCCCTCTCTGAGATGGGCCCTAGGTGGGTCCCTCCCTCGCAGGCGGAGGGTGGGGTGCTGGGGCCAGTGCACACAAGGCCTTTTCAGACCCCATCCGCCTTCTCCCTGAAGGAGAGCACGTTTGGAGGTGGTTTCCAGCTCCGGTGACCCTCGGCCAAGCAGCGGCGCACAGGGAACAAGAGGCAGCCCAGACCCTCCTCGGCCGAAGGGAGAGCACAGGCCTAGGGGCGAAACCGGCAAGCGCTGCTTTGCTGAGCAAACACGCACTGGGGCTGAGCTTGCTTTCCCGAGGAGAGTTTCCCTTTCGAGAAGGCAGCTCCCAGAAGCTCGTTTTGTGCCCTTTCTGAGATGGGCCCTAGGTGGGTCCCTCCCTAGCAGGCAAAGTGTGGGGTGCTGGGGCCAGTGCACACAAGGCCTTTTCAGACCCCATCCGCCTTCTCCCTGAAGGAGAGCACGTTTGGAGGTGGTTTCCAGCTCCGCTGACCCTCAGCTAAGCAGCGGCGCACAGGGAAGGAGAGGCAGCCCAGACCCTCCTAGGCCGAAGGGCGAGCACAGGCCTAGGGGCGAAACCGGCAAGCGCTGCTTTGCTGAGCACACACGCACTGGGGCTGAGCTTGCTTTCCTGAGGAGAGTTTCCCTTTCGAGAAGGCAGCTCCCAGAAGCTCGTTTTCTGCCCTCTCTGAGATGGGCCCTAGGTGGGTCCCTCCCTCGCAGGCGGAGGGTGGGGTGCTGGGGCCAGTGCACACAAGGCCTCTTCAGACCCCATCCGCCTTCTCCCTGAAGGAGAGCACGTTTGGAGGTGGTTTCCAGCTCTGGTGACCCTCAGCCAAGCAGCGGCGCACAGGGAACAAGAGGCAGCCCAGACCCTCCTAGGCCGAAGGGCGAGCACAGGCCTAGGGGCGAAACCGGCAAGCGCTGCTTTGCTGAGCACACACGCACTGGGGCTGAGCTTGCTTTCCCGAGGAGAGTTTCCCTTTCGAGAAGGCAGCTCCCAGAAGCTCGTTTTGTGCCCTTTCTGAGATGGGCCCTAGGTGGGTCCCTCCCTAGCAGGCGGAGGGTGGGGTGCTGGGGCCAGTGCACACAAGGCCTTTTCAGACCCCATCCGCCTTCTCCCTGAAGGAGAGCACGTTTGGAGGTGGTTTCCAGCTCCGGTGACCCTCAGCCAAGCAGCGGCGCACAGGGAACGAGAGGCAGCCCAGACCCTCCTAGGCCGAAGGGAGAGCACAGGCCTAGGGGCGAAACCGGCAAGCGCTGCTTTGCTGAGCAAACACGCACTGGGGCTGAGCTTGCTTTCCCGAGGAGAGTTTCCCTTTTGAGAAGGCAGCTCCCAGAAGCTCGTTTTGTGCCCTTTCTGAGATGGGCCCTAGGTGGGTCCCTCCCGAGCAGGCGGAGGGTGGGGTGCTGGGGCCAGTGCACACAAGGCCTTTTCAGACCCCATCCGCCTTCTCCCGAAGGAGAGCAGGTTTGGAGGTGGTTTCCAGCTCCGGTGACAATCAGCTAAGCCGCGGCGCACAGGGAACGTGAGGCAGCCCAGACCCTCCTAGGCCGAAGGGCGAGCACAGGCCTAGGGGCAAAACCGGCAAGCGCTGCTTTGCTGAGCACACACGCACTGGGGCTGAGCTTGCTTTCCCGAGGAGAGTTTCCCTTTCGAGAAGGCAGCTCCCAGAAGCTCGTTTTGTGCCCTCTCTGAGATGGGCCCTAGGTGGGTCCCTCCCTCGCAGGCGGAGGGTGGGGTGCGGGTGCCAGTGCACACAAGGCCTTTTCAGACCCCATCCGCCTTCTCCTTGAAGGAGAGCACGTTTGGAGGTGGTTTCCAGCTCCGGTGACCCTCAGCCAAGCAGCGGCGCACAGGGAACAAGAGGCAGCCCAGACCCTCCTCGGCCGAAGGGAGAGCACAGGCCTAGGGGCGAAACCGGCAAGCGCTGCTTTGCTGAGCAAACTCGCACTGGGGCTGAGCTTGCACTCCCGAGGAGAGTTTCCCTTTCGAGAAGGCAGCTCCCAGAAGCTCGTTTTGTGCCCTTTCTGAGATGGGCCCTAGGTGGGTCCCTCCCTAGCAGGCGAAGGGTGGGGTGCTGGGGCCAGTGCACACAAGGCCTTTGCAGACCCCATCCGCCTTCTCCCTGAAGGAGAGCACGTTTGGAGGTGGTTTCCAGCTCCGGTGACAATCAGCTAAGCAGCGGCGCACAGGGAACGAGAGGCAGCCCAGACCCTCCTAGGCCGAAGGGCGAGCACAGGCCTAGGGGCGAAACCGGCAAGCGCTGCTTTGCTGAGCACACACGCACTGGGGCAGAGCTTGCTTTCCCGAGGAGAGTTTCCCTTTCGAGAAGGCAGCTCCCAGAAGCTCGTTTTGTGCCCTTTCTGAGATGGGCCCTAGGTGGGTCCCTCCCTAGCAGGCGAAGGGTGGGGTGCTGGGGCCAGTGCACACAAGGCCTTTTCAGACCCCATCCGCCTTCTCCCTGAAGGAGAGCACGTTTGGAGGTGGTTTCCAGCTCCGGTGACCCTCGGCCAAGCAGCGGCGCACAGGGAACGAGAGGCAGCACAGACCCTCCTAGGCCGAAGGGCGAGCACAGGCCTAGGGGCGAAACCGGCAAGCGCTGCTTTGCTGAGCACACACGCACTGGGGCTGAGCTTGCTTTCCCGAGGAGAGTTTCCGTTTCGAGAAGGCAGCTTCCAGAAGCTCGTTTTCTGCCCTTTCTGAGATGGGCCCTAGGTGGGTCCCTCCCTAGCAGGCGAAGGGTGGGGTGCTGGGGCCAGTGCACACAAGGCCTTTGCAGACCCCATCCGCCTTCTCCCTGAAGGAGAGCACGTTTGGAGGTGGTTTCCAGCTCCGGTGACCCTCGGCCAAGCAGCGGCGCACAGGGAACAAGAGGCAGCCCAGACCCTCCTAGGCCGAAGGGCGAGCACAGGCCTAGGGGCGAAACCGGCAAGCGCTGCTTTGCTGAGCAAACACGCACTGGGGCTGAGCTTGCTTTCCCGAGGAGAGTTTCCCTTTTGACAAGGCAGCTCCCAGAAGCTCGTTTTGTGCCCTTTCTGAGATGGGCCCTAGGTGGGTCCCTCCCTAGCAGGCGGAGGGTGGGGTGCTGGGGCCAGTGCACACAAGGCCTTTTCAGACCCCATCCGCCTTCTCCCTGAAGGAGAGCACGTTTGGAGGTGGTTTCCAGCTCCGGTGACCCTCGGCCAAGCAGCGGCGCACAGGGAACGAGAGGCAGCCCAGACCCTCCTAGGCCGAAGGGCGAGCACAGGCCTAGGGGCGAAACCGGCAAGCGCTGCTTTGCTGAGCAAACACGCACTGGGGCTGAGCTTGCTTTCCCGAGGAGAGTTTCCCTTTCGAGAAGGCAGCTCCCAGAAGCTCGTTTTGTGCCCTTTCTGAGATGGGCCCTAGGTGGGTCCCTCCCTAGCAGGCGGAGGGTGGGGTGCTGGGGCCAGTGCACACAAGGCCTTTTCAGACCCCATCCGCCTTCTCCCTGAAGGAGAGCACGTTTGGAGGTGGTTTCCAGCTCCGGTGACAATCAGCTAAGCAGCGGCGCACAGGGAAGGAGAGGCAGCCCAGACCCTCCTAGGCCGAAGGGCGAGCACATGCCTAGGGGCGAAACCGGCAAGCGCTGCTTTGCTGAGCACACACGCACTGGGGCTGAGCTTGCTTTCCCGAGGAGAGTTTCCCTTTCGAGAAGGCAGCTCACAGAAGCTCGTTTTGTGCCCTCTCTGAGATGGGCCCTAGGTGGGTCCCTGCCTCGCAGGCGGAGGGTGGGGTGCTGGGACCAGTGCACACAAGGCCTTTGCAGACCCCATCCGCCTTCTCCCTGAAGGAGAGCACGTTTGGAGGTGGTTTCCAGCTCCGGTGACCCTCAGCCAAGCAGTGGCGCACAGGGAAGGAGAGGCAGCCCAGACCCTCCTCGGCCGAAGGGCGAGCACAGGCCTAGGGGCGAAACCGGCAAGCGCTGCTTTGCTGAGCAAACACGCACTGGGGCTGAGCTTGCTTTCCCGAGGAGAGTTTCCCTTTCGAGAAGGCAGCTCCCAGAAGCTCGTTTTGTGCCCTTTCTGAGGTGGGCCCTAGGTGGGTCCCTCCCTAGCAGGCGAAGGGTGGGGTGCTGGGGCCAGTGCACACAAGGCCTTTGCAGACCCCATCCGCCTTCTCCCTGAAGGAGAGCACGTTTGGAGGTGGTTTCCAGCTCCGGTGACCCTCGGCCAAGCACCGGCGCACAGGGAACGAGAGGCAGCCCAGACCCTCCTAGGCCGAAGGGCGAGCACAGGCCTAGGGGCGAAACCGGCAAGCGCTGCTTTGCTGAGCACACACGCACTGGGGCTGAGCTTGCTTTTCCGAGGAGTGTTTCCCTTTCGAGAAGGCAGCTCCCAGAAGCTCGTTTTGTGCCCTTTCTGAGATGGGCCCTAGGTGGGTCCCTCCCTCGCAGGCGGAGGGTGGGGTGCTGGGGCCAGTGCACACAAGGCCTTTGCAGACCCCATCCGCCTTCTCCCTGAAGGAGAGCACGTTTGGAGGTGGTTTCCAGCTCCGGTGACCCTCGGCCAAGCACCGGCGCACAGGGAACGAGAGGCAGCCCAGACCCTCCTCGGCCGAAGGGCGAGCACAGGCCTAGGGGCGAAACCGGCAAGCGCTGCTTTGCTGAGCAAACACGCACTGGGGCTGAGCTTGCTTTTCCGAGGAGAGTTTCCCTTTCGAGAAGGCAGCTCCCAGAAGCTCGTTTTGTGCCCTTTCTGAGATGGGCCCTAGGTGGGTCCCTCCCTCGCAGGCAGAGGGTGGGGTGCTGGGGCCAGTGCACACAAGGCCTTTGCAGACCCCATCCGCCTTCTCCCTGAAGGAGAGCACGTTTGGAGGTGGTTTCCAGCTCCGGTGACCCTCAGCCAAGCAGCGGCGCACAGGGAAGGAGAGGCAGCCCAGACCCTCCTCGGCCGAAGGGCGAGCACAGGCCTAGGGGCAAAACCGGCAAGCGCTGCTTTGCTGAGCAAACACGCACTAGGGCTGAGCTTGCTTTCCGGAGGAGAGTTTCCCTTTCGAGAAGGCAGCTCCCAGAAGCTCGTTTTGTGCCCTCTCTGAGATGGGCCCTAGGTGGGTCCCTCCCTCGCAGGCGGAGGGTGGGGTGCTGGGGCCAGTGCACACAAGGCCTTTTCAGACCCCATCCGCCTTCTCCCTGAAGGAGAGCACGTTTGGAGGTGGTTTCCAGCTCCGATGACCCTCAGCCAAGCAGCGGCGCACAGGGAAGGAGAGGCAGCCCAGACCCTCCTAGGCCGAAGTGCGAGCACAGGCCTAGGGGCGAAACCGGCAAGCGCTGCTTTGCTGAGCACACACGCACTGGGGCTGAGCTTGCTTTCCCGAGGAGAGTTTCCCTTTCGAGAAGGCAGCTCCCAGAAGCTCGTTTTGTGCCCTCTCTGAGATGGGCCCTAGGTGGGTCCCTCCCTCGCAGGCGGAGGGTGGGGTGCTGGGGCCAGTGCACACAAGGCCTTTTCAGACCCCATCCGCCTTCTCCCTGAAGGAGAGCACGTTTGGAGGTGGTTTCCAGCTCCGGTGACCCTCGGCCAAGCACCGGCGTACAGGGAGCGGGAGGCAGCCCAGACCCTCCTAGGCCGAAGGGCGAGCACAGGCCTAGGGGCGAAACCGACAAGCGCTGCTTTGCTGAGCACACACGCACTGGGGCTGAGCTTGCTTTCCCGAGGAGAGTTTCCCTTTCGACAAGGCAGCTCCCAGAAGCTCGTTTTGTGCCCTCTCTGAGATGGGCCCTAGGTGGGTCCCTCCCTCGCAGGCGGAGGGTGGGGTGCTGGGGCCAGTGCACACAAGGCCTTTGCAGACCCCATCCGCCTTCTCCCTGAAGGAGAGCACGTTTGGAGGTGGTTTCCAGCTCCGGTGACAATCAGCTAAGCAGCGGCGCACAGGGAAGGAGAGGCAGCCCAGACCCTCCTAGGCCGAAGGGCGAGCACAGGCCTAGGGGCGAAACCGGCAAGCGCTGCTTTGCTGAGCAAACACGCACTGGGGCTGAGCTTGCTTTCCCGAGGAGAGTTTCCCTTTTGAGAAGGCAGCTCCCAGAAGCTCGTTTTCTGCCCTTTCTGAGATGGGCCCTAGGTGGGTCCCTCCCTAGCAGGCGGAGGGTGGGGTGCTGGGGCCAGTGCACACAAGGCCTTTTCAGACCCCATCCGCCTTCTCCCTGAAGGAGAGCACGTTTGGAGGTGGTTTCCAGCTCCGGTGACAATCAGCTAAGCAGCGGCGCACAGGGAAGGAGAGGCAGCCCAGACCCTCCTAGGCCGAAGGGCGAGCACAGGCCTAGGGGCGAAACCGGCAAGCGCTGCTTTGCTGAGCAAACACGCACTGGGGCTGAGCTTGCTTTCCCGAGGAGAGTTTCCCTTTCGAGAAGGCAGCTCCCAGAAGCTCGTTTTGTGCCCTCTCTGAGATGGGCCCTAGGTGGGTCCCTCCCTCGCAGGCGGAGGGTGGGGTGCTGGGGCCAGTGCACACAAGGCCTTTTCAGACCCCATCCGCCTTCTCCCTGAAGGAGAGCACGTTTGGAGGTGGTTTCCAGCTCCGGTGACCCTCAGCCAAGCAGCGGCGCACAGGGAAGGAGAGGCAGCCCAGACCCTCCTCGGCCGAAGGGCGAGCACAGGCCTAGGGGCGAAACCGGCAAGCGCTGCTTTGCTGAGCAAACACGCACTGGGGCTGAGCTTGCTTTCCCGAGGAGAGTTTCCCTTTCGAGAAGGCAGCTCCCAGAAGCTCGTTTTGTGCCCTTTCTGAGATGGGCCCTAGGTGGGTCCCTCCCTAGCAGGCGAAGACTGGGGTGCTGGGGCCAGTGCACACAAGGCCTTTGCAGACCCCATCCGCCTTCTCCCTGAAGGAGAGCACGTTTGGAGGTGGTTTCCAGCTCCGGTGACCCTCGGCCAAGCACCGGCGCACAGGGAACAAGAGGCAGCCCAGACCCTCCTAGGCCGAAGGGCGAGCACAGGCCTAGGGGCGAAACCGGCAAGCGCTGCTTTGCTGAGCACACACGCACTGGGGCTGAGCTTGCTTTTCCGAGGAGAGTTTCCCTTTCGAGAAGGCAGCTCCCAGAAGCTCGTTTTGTGCCCTTTCTGAGATGGGCCCTAGGTGGGTCCCTCCCTAGCAGGCGGAGGGTGGGGTGCTGGGGCCAGTGCACACAAGGCCTTTGCAGACCCCATCCGCCTTCTCCCTGAAGGAGAGCACGTTTGGAGGTGGTTTCCAGCTCCGGTGACCCTCGGCCAAGCAGCGGCGCACAGGGAACAAGAGGCAGCCCAGACCCTCCTCGGCCGAAGGGCGAGCACAGGCCTAGGGGCGAAACCGGCAAGCGCTGCTTTGCTGAGCAAACACGCACTGGGGCTGAGCTTGCTTTCCCGAGGAGAGTTTCCCTTTCGAGAAGGCAGCTCCCAGAAGCTCGTTTTGTGCCCTTTCTGAGATGGGCCCTAGGTGGGTCCCTCCCTAGCAGGCAAAGGGTGGGGTGCTGGGGCCAGTGCACACAAGGCCTTTTCAGACCCCATCCGCCTTCTCCCTGAAGGAGAGCACGTTTGGAGGTGGTTTCCAGCTCCGGTGACCCTCAGCTAAGCAGCGGCGCACAGGGAAGGAGAGGCAGCCCAGACCCTCCTAGGCCGAAGGGCGAGCACAGGCCTAGGGGCGAAACCGGCAAGCGCTGCTTTGCTGAGCAAACACGCACTGGGGCTGAGCTTGCTTTCCCGAGGAGAGTTTCCCTTTCGAGAAGGCAGCTCCCAGAAGCTCGTTTTGTGCCCTTTCTGAGGTGGGCCCTAGGTGGGTCCCTCCCTAGCAGGCGAAGGGTGGGGTGCTGGGGCCAGTGCACACAAGGCCTTTGCAGACCCCATCCGCCTTCTCCCTGAAGGAGAGCACGTTTGGAGGTGGTTTCCAGCTCCGGTGACCCTCGGCCAAGTACCGGCGCACAGGGAACGAGAGGCAGCCCAGACCCTCCTAGGCCGAAGGGCGAGCACAGGCCTAGGGGCGAAACCGGCAAGCGCTGCTTTGCTGAGCACACACGCACTGGGGCTGAGCTTGCTTTTCCGAGGAGAGTTTCCCTTTCGAGAAGGCAGCTCCCAGAAGCTCGTTTTGTGCCCTCTCTGAGATGGGCCCTAGGTGGGTCCCTCCCTCGCAGGCGGAGGGTGGGGTGCTGGGGCCAGTGCACACAAGGCCTTTTCAGACCCCATCCGCCTTCTCCCTGAAGGAGAGCACGTTTGGAGGTGGTTTCCAGCTCCGGTGACCCTCGGCCAAGCAGCGGCGCACAGGGAACAAGAGGCAGCCCAGACCCTCCTCGGCCGAAGGGCGAGCACAGGCCTAGGGGCGAAACCAGCAAGCGCTGCTTTGCTGAGCAAACACGCACTGGGGCTGAGCTTGCTTTCCCGAGGAGAGTTTCCCTTTCGAGAAGGCAGCTCCCAGAAGCTCGTTTTGTGCCCTTTCTGAGATGGGCCCTAGGTGGGTCCCTCCCTAGCAGGCAAAGTGTGGGGTGCTGGGGCCAGTGCACACAAGGCCTTTGCAGACCCCATCCGCCTTCTCCCTGAAGGAGAGCACGTTTGGAGGTGGTTTCCAGCTCCGGTGACCCTCAGCCAAGCAGCGGCGCACAGGGAAGGAGAGGCAGCCCAGACCCTCCTAGGCCGAAGGGCGAGCACAGGCCTAGGGGCAAAACCGGCAAGCGCTGCTTTGCTGAGCAAACACGCACTAGGGCTGAGCTTGCTTTCCGGAGGAGAGTTTCCCTTTCGAGAAGGCAGCTCCCAGAAGCTCGTTTTGTGCCCTCTCTGAGATGGGCCCTAGGTGGGTCCCTCCCTCGCAGGCGGAGGGTGGGGTGCTGGGGCCAGTGCACACAAGGCCTTTTCAGACCCCATCCGCCTTCTCCCTGAAGGAGAGCACGTTTGGAGGTGGTTTCCAGCTCCGATGACCCTTAGCCAAGCAGCGGCGCACAGGGAAGGAGAGGCAGCCCAGACCCTCCTAGGCCGAAGTGCGAGCACAGGCCTAGGGGCGAAACCGGCAAGCGCTGCTTTGCTGAGCACACACGCACTGGGGCTGAGCTTGCTTTCCCGAGGAGAGTTTCCCTTTCGAGAAGGCAGCTCCCAGAAGCTCGTTTTGTGCCCTCTCTGAGATGGGCCCTAGGTGGGTCCCTCCCTCGCAGGCGGAGGGTGGGGTGCTGGGGCCAGTGCACACAAGGCCTTTGCAGACCCCATCCGCCTTCTCCCTGAAGGAGAGCACGTTTGGAGGTGGTTTCCAGCTCCGGTGACCCTCGGCCAAGCACCGGCGTACAGGGAGCGGGAGGCAGCCCAGACCCTCCTAGGCCGAAGGGCGAGCACAGGCCTAGGGGCGAAACCGACAAGCGCTGCTTTGCTGAGCAAACACGCACTGGGGCTGAGCTTGCTTTCCCGAGGAGAGTTTCCCTTTTGACAAGGCAGCTCCCAGAAGCTCGTTTTGTGCCCTTTCTGAGATGGGCCCTAGGTGGGTCCCTCCCTAGCAGGCGGAGGGTGGGGTGCTGGGGCCAGTGCACACAAGGCCTTTGCAGACCCCATCCGCCTTCTCCCTGAAGGAGAGCACGTTTGGAGGTGGTTTCCAGCTCCGGTGACCCTCGGCCAAGCAGCGGCGCACAGGGAAGGAGAGGCAGCCCAGACCCTCCTAGGCCGAAGGGCGAGCACAGGCCTAGGGGCGAAACCGGCAAGCGCTGCTTTGCTGAGCAAACACGCACTGGGGCTGAGCTTGCTTTCCCGAGGAGAGTTTCCCTTTCGAGAAGGCAGCTCCCAGAAGCTCGTTTTCTGCCCTCTCTGAGATGGGCCCTAGGTGGGTCCCTCCCTCGCAGGCGGAGGGTGGGGTGCTGGGGCCAGTGCACACAAGGCCTTTTCAGACCCCATCCGCCTTCTCCCTGAAGGAGAGCACGTTTGGAGGTGGTTTCCAGCTCCGGTGACAATCAGCTAAGCAGCGGCGCACAGGGAACGAGAGGCAGCCCAGACCCTCCTAGGCCGAAGGGCGAGCACATGGCTAGGGGCGAAACCGGCAAGCGCTGCTTTGCTGAGCACACACGCACTGGGGCTGAGCTTGCTTTCCCGAGGAGAGTTTCCCTTTCGAGAAGGCAGCTCACAGAAGCTCGTTTTGTGCCCTCTCTGAGATGGGCCCTAGGTGGGTCCCTCCCTCGCAGGCGGAGGGTGGGGTGCTGGGGCCAGTGCACACAAGGCCTTTGCAGACCCCATCCGCCTTCTCCCTGAAGGAGAGCACGTTTGGAGGTGGTTTCCAGCTCCGGTGACCCTCAGCCAAGCAGCGGCGCACAGGGAAGGAGAGGCAGCCCAGACCCTCCTCGGCCGAAGGGCGAGCACAGGCCTAGGGGCGAAACCGGCAAGCGCTGCTTTGCTGAGCAAACACGCACTGGGGCTGAGCTTGCTTTCCCGAGGAGAGTTTCCCTTTCGAGAAGGCAGCTCCCAGAAGCTCGTTTTGTGCCCTTTCTGAGATGGGCCCTAGGTGGGTCCCTCCCTAGCAGGCGAAGACTGGGGTGCTGGGGCCAGTGCACACAAGGCCTTTGCAGACCCCATCCGCCTTCTCCCTGAAGGAGAGCACGTTTGGAGGTGGTTTCCAGCTCCGGTGACCCTCGGCCAAGCACCGGCGCACAGGGAACAAGAGGCAGCCCAGACCCTCCTAGGCCGAAGGGCGAGCACAGGCCTAGGGGCGAAACCGGCAAGCGCTGCTTTGCTGAGCACACACGCACTGGGGCTGAGCTTGCTTTTCCGAGGAGAGTTTCCCTTTCGAGAAGGCAGCTCCCAGAAGCTCGTTTTGTGCCCTTTCTGAGATGGGCCCTAGGTGGGTCCCTCCCTAGCAGGCGGAGGGTGCGGTGCTGGGGCCAGTGCACACAAGGCCTTTGCAGACCCCATCCGCCTTCTCCCTGAAGGAGAGCACGTTTGGAGGTGGTTTCCAGCTCCGGTGACCCTCGGCCAAGCACCGGCGCACAGGGAACAAGAGGCAGCCCAGACCCTCCTAGGCCGAAGGGCGAGCACAGGCCTAGGGGCGAAACCGGCAAGCGCTGCTTTGCTGAGCACACACGCACTGGGGCTGAGCTTGCTTTTCCGAGGAGAGTTTCCCTTTCGAGAAGGCAGCTCCCAGAAGCTCGTTTTGTGCCCTTTCTGAGATGGGCCCTAGGTGGGTCCCTCCCTAGCAGGCGGAGGGTGGGGTGCTGGGGCCAGTGCACACAAGGCCTTTTCAGACCCCATCCGCCTTCTCCCTGAAGGAGAGCACGTTTGGAGGTGGTTTCCAGCTCCGGTGACCCTCGGCCAAGCAGCGGCGCACAGGGAACAAGAGGCAGCCCAGACCCTCCTCGGCCGAAGGGCGAGCACAGGCCTAGGGGCGAAACCGGCAAGCTCTGCTTTGCTGAGCAAACACGCACTGGGGCTGAGCTTGCTTTCCTGAGGAGAGTTTCCCTTTCGAGAAGGCAGCTCCCAGAAGCTCGTTTTGTGCCCTTTCTGAGATGGGCCCTAGGTGGGTCCCTCCCTAGCAGGCAAAGTGTGGGGTGCTGGGGCCAGTGCACACAAGGCCTTTTCAGACCCCATCCGCCTTCTCCCTGAAGGAGAGCACGTTTGGAGGTGGTTTCCAGCTCCGGTGACCCTCGGCCAAGCAGCGGCGCACAGGGAAGGAGAGGCAGCCCAGACCCTCCTAGGCCGAAGGGCGAGCACAGGCCTAGGGGCAAAACCGGCAAGCGCTGCTTTGCTGAGCAAACACGCACTAGGGCTGAGCTTGCTTTCCAGAGGAGAGTTTCCCTTTCGAGAAGGCAGCTCCCAGAAGCTCGTTTTGTGCCCTCTCTGAGATGGGCCCTAGGTGGGTCCCTCCCTCGCAGGCGGAGGGTGGGGTGCTGGGGCCAGTGCACACAAGGCCTTTTCAGACCCCATCCGCCTTCTCCCTGAAGGAGAGCACGTTTGGAGGTGGTTTCCAGCTCCGGTGACCCTCAGCCAAGCAGCGGCGCACAGGGAACAAGAGGCAGCCCAGACCCTCCTCGGCAGAAGGGCGAGCACAGGCCTAGGGGCGAAACCGGCAAGCGCTGCTTTGCTGAGCAAACACGCACTGGGGCTGAGCTTGCTTTCCCGAGGAGAGTTTCCCTTTCGAGAAGGCAGCTCCCAGAAGCTCGTTTTGTGCCCTTTCTGAGATGGGCCCTAGGTGGGTCCCTTCCTAGCAGGCGAAGGGTGGGGTGCTGGGGCCAGTGCACACAAGGCCTTTTCAGACCCCATCCGCCTTCTCCCTGAAGGAGAGCACGTTTGGAGGTGGTTTCCAGCTCCGGTGACAATCAGCTAAGCAGCGGCGCACAGGGAAGGAGAGGCAGCCCAGACCCTCCTCGGCCGAAGGGAGAGCACAGGCCTAGGGGCGAAACCGGCAAGCGCTGCTTTGCTGAGCACACACGCACTGGGGCTGAGCTTGCTTTCCCGAGGAGAGTTTCCCTTTCGAGAAGGCAGCTCCCAGAAGCTCGTTTTGTGCCCTTTCTGAGATGGGCCCTAGGTGGGTCCCTCCCTAGCAGGCGAAGGGTGGGGTGCTGGGGCCAGTGCACACAAGGCCTTTGCAGACCCCATCCGCCTTCTCCCTGAAGGAGAGCACGTTTGGAGGTGGTTTCCAGCTCCGGTGACCCTCGGCCAAGCAGCGGCGCACAGGGAAGGAGAGGCAGCCCAGACCCTCCTAGGCCGAAGGGCGAGCACAGGCCTAGGGGCGAAACCGGCAAGCGCTGCTTTGCTGAGCACACACGCACTGGGGCTGAGCTTGCTTTCCCGAGGAGAGTTTCCCTTTCGAGAAGGCAGCTCCCAGAAGCTCGTTTTGTGCCCTTTCTGAGATGGGCCCTAGGTGGGTCCCTCCCTCGCAGGCGGAGGGTGGGGTGCTGGGGCCAGTGCACACAAGGCCTTTGCAGACCCCATCCGCCTTCTCCCTGAAGGAGAGCACGTTTGGAGGTGGTTTCCAGCTCCGGTGACCCTCGGCCAAGCAGCGGCGCACAGGGAACAAGAGGCAGCCCAGACCCTCCTCGGCCGAAGGGCGAGCACAGGCCTAGGGGCGAAACCGGCAAGCGCTGCTTTGCTGAGCAAACACGCACTGGGGCTGAGCTTGCTTTCCCGAGGAGAGTTTCCCTTTCGAGAAGGCAGCTCCCAGAAGCTCGTTTTGTGCCCTTTCTGAGATGGGCCCTAGGTGGGTCCCTCCCTAGCAGGCGAAGGGTGGGGTGCTGGGGCCAGTGCACACAAGGCCTTTTCAGACCCCATCCGCCTTCTCCCTGAAGGAGAGCACGTTTGGAGGTGGTTTCCAGCTCCGGTGACCCTCAGCCAAGCAGCGGCGCACAGGGAAGGAGAGGCAGCCCAGACCCTCCTAGGCCGAAGGGCGAGCACAGGCCTAGGGGCAAAACCGGCAAGCGCTGCTTTGCTGAGCAAACACGCACTAGGGCTGAGCTTGCTTTCCGGAGGAGAGTTTCCCTTTCGAGAAGGCAGCTCCCAGAAGCTCGTTTTGTGCCCTCTCTGAGATGGGCCCTAGGTGGGTCCCTCCCTAGCAGGCGAAGGGTGGGGTGCTGGGGCCAGTGCACACAAGGCCTTTTCAGACCCCATCCGCCTTCTCCCTGAAGGAGAGCACGTTTGGAGGTGGTTTCCAGCTCCGCTGACCCTCAGCTAAGCAGCGGCGCACAGGGAAGGAGAGGCAGCCCAGACCCTCCTAGGCCGAAGGGAGAGCACAGGCCTAGGGGCGAAACCGGCAAGCGCTGCTTTGCTGAGCACACACGCACTGGGGCTGAGCTTGCTTTCCCGAGGAGAGTTTCCCTTTCGAGAAGGCAGCTCCCAGAAGCTCGTTTTGTGCCCTTTCTGAGATGGGCCCTAGGTGGGTCCCTCCCTCGCAGGCGGAGGGTGGGGTGCTGGGGCCAGTGCACACAAGGCCTTTTCAGACCCCATCCGCCTTCTCCCTGAAGGAGAGCACGTTTGGAGGTGGTTTCCAGCTCCGGTGACCCTCGGCCAAGCAGCGACGCACAGGGAACAAGAGGCAGCCCAGACCCTCCTCGGCCGAAGGGAGAGCACAGGCCTAGGGGCGAAACCGGCAAGCGCTGCTTTGCTGAGCAAACACGCACTGGGGCTGAGCTTGCTTTCCCGAGGAGAGTTTCCCTTTCGAGAAGGCAGCTCCCAGAAGCTCGTTTTGTGCCCTTTCTGAGATGGGCCCTAGGTGGGTCCCTCCCTAGCAGGCAAAGTGTGGGGTGCTGGGGCCAGTGCACACAAGGCCTTTTCAGACCCCATCCGCCTTCTCCCTGAAGGAGAGCACGTTTGGAGGTGGTTTCCAGCTCCGCTGACCCTCAGCTAAGCAGCGGCGCACAGGGAAGGAGAGGCAGCCCAGACCCTCCTAGGCCGAAGGGCGAGCACAGGCCTAGGGGCGAAACCGGCAAGCGCTGCTTTGCTGAGCAAACACGCACTGGGGCTGAGCTTGCTTTCCCGAGGAGAGTTTCCCTTTCGAGAAGGCAGCTCCCAGAAGCTCGTTTTGTGCCCTCTCTGAGATGGGCCCTAGGTGGGTCCCTCCCTCGCAGGCGGAGGGTGGGGTGCTGGGGCCAGTGCACACAAGGCCTTTGCAGACCCCATCCGCCTTCTCCCTGAAGGAGAGCACGTTTGGAGGTGGTTTACAGCTCCGGTGACCCTCGGCCAAGCACCGGCGCACAGGGAGCGGGAGGCAGCCCAGACCCTCCTAGGCCGAAGGGCGAGCACAGGCCTAGGGGCGAAACCGGCAAGCGCTGCTTTGCTGAGCAAACACGCACTGGGGCTGAGCTTGCTTTCCCGAGGAGAGTTTCCCTTTTGACAAGGCAGCTCCCAGAAGCTCGTTTTGTGCCCTTTCTGAGATGGGCCCTAGGTGGGTCCCTCCCTAGCAGGCGGAGGGTGGGGTGCTGGGGCCAGTGCACACAAGGCCTTTTCAGACCCCATCCGCCTTCTCCCTGAAGGAGAGCACGTTTGGAGGTGGTTTCCAGCTCCGGTGACAATCAGCTAAGCAGCGGCGCACAGGGAAGGAGAGGCAGCCCAGACCCTCCTAGGCCGAAGGGCGAGCACAGGCCTAGGGGCGAAACCGGCAAGCGCTGCTTTGCTGAGCACACACGCACTGGGGCTGAGCTTGCTTTCCCGAGGAGAGTTTCCCTTTCGAGAAGGCAGCTCCCAGAAGCTCGTTTTCTGCCCTCTCTGAGATGGGCCCTAGGTGGGTCCCTCCCTCGCAGGCGGAGGGTGGGGTGCTGGGGCCAGTGCACACAAGGCCTTTTCAGACCCCATCCGCCTTCTCCCTGAAGGAGAGCACGTTTGGAGGTGGTTTCCAGCTCCGATGACCCTCAGCCAAGCAGCGGCGCACAGGGAACGAGAGGCAGCCCAGACCCTCCTCGGCCGAAGGGCGAGCACAGGCCTAGGGGCGAAACCGGCAAGCGCTGCTTTGCTGAGCAAACACGCACTGGGGCTGAGCTTGCTTTCCCGAGGAGAGTTTCCCTTTCGAGAAGGCAGCTCCCAGAAGCTCGTTTTGTGCCCTTTCTGAGATGGGCCCTAGGTGGGTCCCTCCCTAGCAGGCGAAGGGTGGGGTGCTGGGGCCAGTGCACACAAGGCCTTTGCAGACCCCATCCGCCTTCTCCCTGAAGGAGAGCACGTTTGGAGGTGGTTTCCAGCTCCGGTGACCCTCGGCCAAGCACCGGCGCACAGGGAACAAGAGGCAGCCCAGACCCTCCTAGGCCGAAGGGCGAGCACAGGCCTAGGGGCGAAACCGGCAAGCGCTGCTTTGCTGAGCACACACGCACTGGGGCTGAGCTTGCTTTCCCGAGGAGAGTTTCCCTTTCGAGAAGGCAGCTCCCAGAAGCTCGTTTTGTGCCCTTTCTGAGATGGGCCCTAGGTGGGTCCCTCCCTAGCAGGCGGAGGGTGGGGTGCTGGGGCCAGTGCACACAAGGCCTTTGCAGACCCCATCCGCCTTCTCCCTGAAGGAGAGCACGTTTGGAGGTGGTTTCCAGCTCCGGTGACCCTCGGCCAAGCAGCGGCGCACAGGGAACAAGAGGCAGCCCAGACCCTCCTAGGCCGAAGGGCGAGCACAGGCCTAGGGGCGAAACCGGCAAGCGCTGCTTTGCTGAGCAAACACGCACTGGGGCTGAGCTTGCTTTCCCGAGGAGAGTTTCCCTTTCGAGAAGGCAGCTCCCAGAAGCTCGTTTTGTGCCCTTTCTGAGATGGGCCCTAGGTGGGTCCCTCCCTAGCAGGCAAAGTGTGGGGTGCTGGGGCCAGTGCACACAAGGCCTTTTCAGACCCCATCCGCCTTCTCCCTGAAGGAGAGCACGTTTGGAGGTGGTTTCCAGCTCCGGTGACCCTCAGCCAAGCAGCGACGCACAGGGAAGGAGAGGCAGCCCAGACCCTCCTAGGCCGAAGGGCGAGCACAGGCCTAGGGGCAAAACCGGCAAGCGCTGCTTTGCTGAGCAAACACGCACTAGGGCTGAGCTTGCTTTCCGGAGGAGAGTTTCCCTTTCGAGAAGGCAGCTCCCAGAAGCTCGTTTTGTGCCCTCTCTGAGATGGGCCCTAGGTGGGTCCCTCCCTCGCAGGCGGAGGGTGGGGTGCTGGGGCCAGTGCACACAAGGCCTTTTCAGACCCCATCCGCCTTCTCCCTGAAGGAGAGCACGTTTGGAGGTGGTTTCCAGCTCCGGTGACCCTCAGCCAAGCAGCGGCGCACAGGGAACAAGAGGCAGCCCAGACCCTCCTCGGCAGAAGGGCGAGCACAGGCCTAGGGGCGAAACCGGCAAGCGCTGCTTTGCTGAGCAAACACGCACTGGGGCTGAGCTTGCTTTCCCGAGGAGAGTTTCCCTTTCGAGAAGGCAGCTCCCAGAAGCTCGTTTTGTGCCCTTTCTGAGATGGGCCCTAGGTGGGTCCCTCCCTAGCAGGCGAAGGGTGGGGTGCTGGGGCCAGTGCACACAAGGCCTTTTCAGACCCCATCCGCCTTCTCCCTGAAGGAGAGCACGTTTGGAGGTGGTTTCCAGCTCCGGTGACAATCAGCTAAGCAGCGGCGCACAGGGAAGGAGAGGCAGCCCAGACCCTCCTAGGCCGAAGTGCGAGCACAGGCCTAGGGGCGAAACCGGCAAGCGCTGCTTTGCTGAGCACACACGCACTGGGGCTGAGCTTGCTTTCCCGAGGAGAGTTTCCCTTTCGAGAAGGCAGCTCCCAGAAGCTCGTTTTGTGCCCTCTCTGAGATGGGCCCTAGGTGGGTCCCTCCCTCGCAGGCGGAGGGTGGGGTGCTGGGGCCAGTGCACACAAGGCCTTTTCAGACCCCATCCGCCTTCTCCCTGAAGGAGAGCACGTTTGGAGGTGGTTTCCAGCTCCGGTGACCCTCGGCCAAGCAGCGACGCACAGGGAACAAGAGGCAGCCCAGACCCTCCTCGGCCGAAGGGAGAGCACAGGCCTAGGGGCGAAACCGGCAAGCGCTGCTTTGCTGAGCAAACACGCACTGGGGCTGAGCTTGCTTTCCCGAGGAGAGTTTCCCTTTCGAGAAGGCAGCTCCCAGAAGCTCGTTTTGTGCCCTTTCTGAGATGGGCCCTAGGTGGGTCCCTCACTAGCAGGCGAAGGGTGGGGTGCTGGGGCCAGTGCACACAAGGCCTTTTTAGACCCCATCCGCCTTCTCCCTGAAGGAGAGCACGTTTGGAGGTGGTTTCCAGCTCCGGTGACCCTCGGCCAAGCACCGGCGCACAGGGAACGAGAGGCAGCCCAGACCCTCCTAGGCCGAAGGGCGAGCACAGGCCTAGGGGCGAAACCGGCAAGCGCTGCTTTGCTGAGCACACACGCACTGGGGCTGAGCTTGCTTTTCCGAGGAGAGTTTCCCTTTCGAGAAGGCAGCTCCCAGAAGCTCGTTTTGTGCCCTTTCTGAGATGGGCCCTAGGTGGGTCCCTCCCTCGCAGGCGGAGGGTGGGGTGCTGGGGCCAGTGCACACAAGGCCTTTGCAGACCCCATCCGCCTTCTCCCTGAAGGAGAGCACGTTTGGAGGTGGTTTCCAGCTCCGGTGACCCTCGGCCAAGCAGCGGCGCACAGGGAACAAGAGGCAGCCCAGACCCTCCTCGGCCGAAGGGCGAGCACAGGCCTAGGGGCGAAACCGGCAAGCGCTGCTTTGCTGAGCAAACACGCACTGGGGCTGAGCTTGCTTTCCCGAGGAGAGTTTCCCTTTCGAGAAGGCAGCTCCCAGAAGCTCGTTTTGTGCCCTTTCTGAGATGGGCCCTAGGTGGGTCCCTCCCTAGCAGGCGAAGGGTGGGGTGCTGGGGCCAGTGCACACAAGGCCTTTTCAGACCCCATCCGCCTTCTCCCTGAAGGAGAGCACGTTTGGAGGTGGTTTCCAGCTCCGGTGACCCTCAGCCAAGCAGCGGCGCACAGGGAAGGAGAGGCAGCCCAGACCCTCCTAGGCCGAAGGGCGAGCACAGGCCTAGGGGCAAAACCGGCAAGCGCTGCTTTGCTGAGCAAACACGCACTAGGGCTGAGCTTGCTTTCCGGAGGAGAGTTTCCCTTTCGAGAAGGCAGCTCCCAGAAGCTCGTTTTGTGCCCTCTCTGAGATGGGCCCTAGGTGGGTCCCTCCCTAGCAGGCGAAGGGTGGGGTGCTGGGGCCAGTGCACACAAGGCCTTTTCAGACCCCATCCGCCTTCTCCCTGAAGGAGAGCACGTTTGGAGGTGGTTTCCAGCTCCGCTGACCCTCGGCTAAGCAGCGGCGCACAGGGAAGGAGAGGCAGCCCAGACCCTCCTAGGCCGAAGGGAGAGCACAGGCCTAGGGGCGAAACCGGCAAGCGCTGCTTTGCTGAGCACACACGCACTGGGGCTGAGCTTGCTTTCCCGAGGAGAGTTTCCCTTTCGAGAAGGCAGCTCCCAGAAGCTCGTTTTGTGCCCTCACTGAGATGGGCCCTAGGTGGGTCCCTCCCTCGCAGGCGGAGGGTGGGGTGCTGGGGCCAGTGCACACAAGGCCTTTTCAGACCCCATCCGCCTTCTCCCTGAAGGAGAGCACGTTTGGAGGTGGTTTCCAGCTCCGGTGACCCTCGGCCAAGCAGCGACGCACAGGGAACAAGAGGCAGCCCAGACCCTCCTCGGCCGAAGGGAGAGCACAGGCCTAGGGGCGAAACCGGCAAGCGCTGCTTTGCTGAGCAAACACGCACTGGGGCTGAGCTTGCTTTCCCGAGGAGAGTTTCCCTTTCGAGAAGGCAGCTCCCAGAAGCTCGTTTTGTGCCCTTTCTGAGATGGGCCCTAGGTGGGTCCCTCCCTAGCAGGCAAAGTGTGGGGTGCTGGGGCCAGTGCACACAAGGCCTTTTCAGACCCCATCCGCCTTCTCCCTGAAGGAGAGCACGTTTGGAGGTGGTTTCCAGCTCCGCTGACCCTCAGCTAAGCAGCGGCGCACAGGGAAGGAGAGGCAGCCCAGACCCTCCTAGGCCGAAGGGCGAGCACAGGCCTAGGGGCGAAACCGGCAAGCGATGCTTTGCTGAGCACACACGCACTGGGGCTGAGCTTGCTTTCCCGAGGAGAGTTTCCCTTTCGAGAAGGCAGCTCCCAGAAGCTCGTTTTCTGCCCTCTCTGAGATGGGCCCTAGGTGGGTCCCTCCCTAGCAGGCGGAGGGTGGGGTGCTGGGGCCAGTGCACACAAGGCCTCTTCAGACCCCATCCGCCTTCTCCCTGAAGGAGAGCACGTTTGGAGGTGGTTTCCAGCTCCGGTGACCCTCAGCCAAGCAGCGGCGCACAGGGAACAAGAAGCAGCCCAGACCCTCCTCGGCCGAAGGGAGAGCACAGGCCTAGGGGCGAAACCGGCAAGCTCTGCTTTGCTGAGCAAACACGCACTGGGGCTGAGCTTGCTTTCCTGAGGAGAGTTTCCCTTTTGAGAAGGCAGCTCCCAGAAGCTCGTTTTGTGCCCTTTCTTAGATGGGCCCTAGGTGGGTCCCTCCCTAGCAGTCGGAGGGTGGGGTGCTGGGGCCAGTGCACACAAGGCCTTTTCAGACCCCATCCGCCTTCTCCCTGAAGGAGAGCACGTTTGGAGGTGGTTTCCAGCTCCGGTGACCCTCGGCCAAGCAGCGGCGCACAGGGAACGAGAGGCAGCACAGACCCTCCTAGGCCGAAGGGCGAGCACAGGCCTAGGGGCGAAACCGGCAAGCGCTGCTTTGCTGAGCACACACGCACTGGGGCTGAGCTTGCTTTCCCGAGGAGAGTTTCCCTTTCGAGAAGGCAGCTCCCAGAAGCTCGTTTTGTGCCCTTTCTGAGATGGGCCCTAGGTGGGTCCCTCCCTAGCAGGCGAAGGGTGGGGTGCTGGGGCCAGTGCACACAAGGCCTTTGCAGACCCCATCCGCCTTCTCCCTGAAGGAGAGCACGTTTGGAGGTGGTTTCCAGCTCCGGTGACCCTCGGCCAAGCAGCGGCGCACAGGGAGCGGGAGGCAGCCCAGACCCTCCTAGGCCGAAGGGCGAGCACAGGCCTAGGGGCGAAACCGGCAAGCGCTGCTTTGCTGAGCAAACACGCACTGGGGCTGAGCTTGCTTTCCCGAGGAGAGTTTCCCTTTCGAGAAGGCAGCTCCCAGAAGCTCGTTTTCTGCCCTTTCTGAGATGGGCCCTAGGTGGGTCCCTTCCTAGCAGGCGAAGGGTGGGGTGCTGGGGCCAGTGCACACAAGGCCTTTGCAGACCCCATCCGCCTTCTCCCTGAAGGAGAGCACGTTTGGAGGTGGTTTCCAGCTCCGGTGACCCTCGGCCAAGCAGCGGCGCACAGGGAGCGGGAGGCAGCCCAGACCCTCCTAGGCCGAAGGGCGAGCACAGGCCTAGGGGCGAAACCGGCAAGCGCTGCTTTGCTGAGCAAACACGCACTGGGGCTGAGCTTGCTTTCCCGAGGAGAGTTTCCCTTTCGAGAAGGCAGCTCCCAGAAGCTCGTTTTCTGCCCTTTCTGAGATGGGCCCTAGGTGGGTCCCTCCCTAGCAGGCGAAGGGTGGGGTGCTGGGGCCAGTGCACACAAGGCCTTTTCAGACCCCATCCGCCTTCTCCCTGAAGGAGAGCACGTTTGGAGGTGGTTTCCAGCTCCGGTGACCCTCGGCCAAGCACCGGCGCACAGGGAGCGGGAGGCAGCCCAGACCCTCCTAGGCCGAAGGGCGAGCACAGGCCTAGGGGCGAAACCGGCAAGCGCTGCTTTGCTGAGCAAACACGCACTGGGGCTGAGCTTGCTTTCCCGAGGAGAGTTTCCCTTTCGAGAAGGCAGCTCCCAGAAGCTCGTTTTGTGCCCTTTCTGAGGTGGGCCCTAGGTGGGTCCCTCCCGAGCAGGCGGAGTGTGGGGTGCTGGGGCCAGTGCACACAAGGCCTTTTCAGACCCCATCCGCCTTCTCCCTGAAGGAGAGCACGTTTGGAGGTGGTTTCCAGCTCCGCTGACCCTCGGCCAAGCACCGGTGCACAGGGAGCGTGAGGCAGCCCAGACCCTCCTAGGCCGAAGGGCGAGCACAGGCCTAGGGGCGAAACCGGCAAGCGCTGCTTTGCTGAGCACACACGCACTGTGGCTGAGCTTGCTTTCCCGAGGAGAGTTTCCCTTTCGAGAAGGCAGCTCCCAGAAGCTCGTTTTGTGCCCTTTCTGAGATGGGCCCTAGGTGGGTCCCTCCCTAGCAGGCAAAGTGTGGGGTGCTGGGGCCAGTGCACACAAGGCCTTTTCAGACCCCATCCGCCTTCTCCCTGAAGGAGAGCACGTTTGGAGGTGGTTTCCAGCTCCGGTGACCCTCAGCCAAGCAGCGGCGCACAGGGAAGGAGAGGCAGCCCAGACCCTCCTAGGCCGAAGGGCGAGCACAGGCCTAGGGGCAAAACCGGCAAGCGCTGCTTTGCTGAGCAAACACGCACTAGGGCTGAGCTTGCTTTCCGGAGGAGAGTTTCCCTTTCGAGAAGGCAGCTCCCAGAAGCTCGTTTTGTGCCCTCTCTGAGATGGGCCCTAGGTGGGTCCCTCCCTCGCAGGCGGAGGGTGGGGTGCTGGGGCCAGTGCACACAAGGCCTTTTCAGACCCCATCCGCCTTCTCCCTGAAGGAGAGCACGTTTGGTGGTGGTTTCCAGCTCCGGTGACCCTCAGCCAAGCAGCGGCGCACAGGGAACAAGAGGCAGCCCAGACCCTCCTCGGCAGAAGGGCGAGCACAGGCCTAGGGGCGAAACCGGCAAGCGCTGCTTTGCTGAGCAAACACGCACTGGGGCTGAGCTTGCTTTCCCGAGGAGAGTTTCCCTTTCGAGAAGGCAGCTCCCAGAAGCTCGTTTTGTGCCCTTTCTGAGATGGGCCCTAGGTGGGTCCCTCCCTAGCAGGCGAAGGGTGGGGTGCTGGGGCCAGTGCACACAAGGCCTTTTCAGACCCCATCCGCCTTCTCCCTGAAGGAGAGCACGTTTGGAGGTGGTTTCCAGCTCCGGTGACAATCAGCTAAGCAGCGGCGCACAGGGAAGGAGAGGCAGCCCAGACCCTCCTCGGCCGAAGGGAGAGCACAGGCCTAGGGGCGAAACCGGCAAGCGCTGCTTTGCTGAGCAAACACGCACTGGGGCTGAGCTTGCTTTCCCGAGGAGAGTTTCCCTTTCGAGAAGGCAGCTCCCAGAAGCTCGTTTTGTGCCCTTTCTGAGATGGGCCCTAGGTGGGTCCCTCCCTAGCAGGCGAAGGGTGGGGTGCTGGGGCCAGTGCACACAAGGCCTTTGCAGACCCCATCCGCCTTCTCCCTGAAGGAGAGCACGTTTGGAGGTGGTTTCCAGCTCCGGTGACCCTCGGCCAAGCAGCGGCGCACAGGGAAGGAGAGGCAGCCCAGACCCTCCTAGGCCGAAGGGCGAGCACAGGCCTAGGGGCGAAACCGGCAAGCGCTGCTTTGCTGAGCACACACGCACTGGGGCTGAGCTTGCTTTTCCGAGGAGAGTTTCCCTTTCGAGAAGGCAGCTCCCAGAAGCTCGTTTTGTGCCCTTTCTGAGATGGGCCCTAGGTGGGTCCCTCCCTCGCAGGCGGAGGGTGGGGTGCTGGGGCCAGTGCACACAAGGCCTTTGCAGACCCCATCCGCCTTCTCCCTGAAGGAGAGCACGTTTGGAGGTGGTTTCCAGCTCCGGTGACCCTCGGCCAAGCAGCGGCGCACAGGGAACAAGAGGCAGCCCAGACCCTCCTCGGCCGAAGGGCGAGCACAGGCCTAGGGGCGAAACCGGCAAGCGCTGCTTTGCTGAGCAAACACGCACTGGGGCTGAGCTTGCTTTCCCGAGGAGAGTTTCCCTTTCGAGAAGGCAGCTCCCAGAAGCTCGTTTTGTGCCCTTTCTGAGATGGGCCCTAGGTGGGTCCCTCCCTAGCAGGCGAAGGGTGGGGTGCTGGGGCCAGTGCACACAAGGCCTTTTCAGACCCCATCCGCCTTCTCCCTGAAGGAGAGCACGTTTGGAGGTGGTTTCCAGCTCCGGTGACCCTCAGCCAAGCAGCGGCGCACAGGGAAGGAGAGGCAGCCCAGACCCTCCTAGGCCGAAGGGCGAGCACAGGCCTAGGGGCAAAACCGGCAAGCGCTGCTTTGCTGAGCAAACACGCACTAGGGCTGAGCTTGCTTTCCGGAGGAGAGTTTCCCTTTCGAGAAGGCAGCTCCCAGAAGCTCGTTTTGTGCCCTCTCTGAGATGGGCCCTAGGTGGGTCCCTCCCTAGCAGGCGAAGGGTGGGGTGCTGGGGCCAGTGCACACAAGGCCTTTTCAGACCCCATCCGCCTTCTCCCTGAAGGAGAGCACGTTTGGAGGTGGTTTCCAGCTCCGCTGACCCTCAGCTAAGCAGCGGCGCACAGGGAAGGAGAGGCAGCCCAGACCCTCCTAGGCCGAAGGGAGAGCACAGGCCTAGGGGCGAAACCGGCAAGCGCTGCTTTGCTGAGCACACACGCACTGGGGCTGAGCTTGCTTTCCCGAGGAGAGTTTCCCTTTCGAGAAGGCAGCTCCCAGAAGCTCGTTTTGTGCCCTCTCTGAGATGGGCCCTAGGTGGGTCCCTCCCTCGCAGGCGGAGGGTGGGGTGCTGGGGCCAGTGCACACAAGGCCTTTTCAGACCCCATCCGCCTTCTCCCTGAAGGAGAGCACGTTTGGAGGTGGTTTCCAGCTCCAGTGACCCTCGGCCAAGCAGCGACGCACAGGGAACAAGAGGCAGCCCAGACCCTCCTCGGCCGAAGGGAGAGCACAGGCCTAGGGGCGAAACCGGCAAGCGCTGCTTTGCTGAGCAAACACGCACTGGGGCTGAGCTTGCTTTCCCGAGGAGAGTTTCCCTTTCGAGAAGGCAGCTCCCAGAAGCTCGTTTTGTGCCCTTTCTGAGATGGGCCCTAGGTGGGTCCCTCCCTAGCAGGCAAAGTGTGGGGTGCTGGGGCCAGTGCACACAAGGCCTTTTCAGACCCCATCCGCCTTCTCCCTGAAGGAGAGCACGTTTGGAGGTGGTTTCCAGCTCCGCTGACCCTCAGCTAAGCAGCGGCGCACAGGGAAGGAGAGGCAGCCCAGACCCTCCTAGGCCGAAGGGCGAGCACAGGCCTAGGGGCGAAACCGGCAAGCGCTGCTTTGCTGAGCACACACGCACTGGGGCTGAGCTTGCTTTCCCGAGGAGAGTTTCCCTTTCGAGAAGGCAGCTCCCAGAAGCTCGTTTTGTGCCCTCTCTGAGATGGGCCCTAGGTGGGTCCCTCCCTCGCAGGCGGAGGGTGGGGTGCTGGGGCCAGTGCACACAAGGCCTTTGCAGACCCCATCCGCCTTCTCCCTGAAGGAGAGCACGTTTGGAGGTGGTTTCCAGCTCCGGTGACCCTCGGCCAAGCACCGGCGTACAGGGAGCGGGAGGCAGCCCAGACCCTCCTAGGCCGAAGGGCGAGCACAGGCCTAGGGGCGAAACCGACAAGCGCTGCTTTGCTGAGCAAACACGCACTGGGGCTGAGCTTGCTTTCCCGAGGAGAGTTTCCCTTTTGACAAGGCAGCTCCCAGAAGCTCGTTTTGTGCCCTTTCTGAGATGGGCCCTAGGTGGGTCCCTCCCTAGCATGCGGAGGGTGGGGTGCTGGGGCCAGTGCACACAAGGCCTTTTCAGACCCCATCCGCCTTCTCCCTGAAGGAGAGCACGTTTGGAGGTGGTTTCCAGCTCCGGTGACAATCAGCTAAGCAGCGGCGCACAGGGAAGGAGAGGCAGCCCAGACCCTCCTAGGCCGAAGGGCGAGCACAGGCCTAGGGGCGAAACCGGCAAGCGCTGCTTTGCTGAGCAAACACGCACTGGGGCTGAGCTTGCTTTCCCGAGGAGAGTTTCCCTTTCGAGAAGGCAGCTCCCAGAAGCTCGTTTTCTGCCCTCTCTGAGATGGGCCCTAGGTGGGTCCCTCCCTCGCAGGCGGAGGGTGGGGTGCTGGGGCCAGTGCACACAAGGCCTTTTCAGACCCCATCCGCCTTCTCCCTGAAGGAGAGCACGTTTGGAGGTGGTTTCCAGCTCCGGTGACCCTCAGCCAAGCAGCGGCGCACAGGGAAGGAGAGGCAGCCCAGACCCTCCTCGGCCGAAGGGCGAGCACAGGCCTAGGGGCGAAACCGGCAAGCGCTGCTTTGCTGAGCAAACACGCACTGGGGCTGAGCTTGCTTTCCCGAGGAGAGTTTCCCTTTCGAGAAGGCAGCTCCCAGAAGCTCGTTTTGTGCCCTTTCTGAGATGGGCCCTAGGTGGGTCCCTCCCTAGCAGGCGAAGACTGGGGTGCTGGGGCCAGTGCACACAAGGCCTTTGCAGACCCCATCCGCCTTCTCCCTGAAGGAGAGCACGTTTGGAGGTGGTTTCCAGCTCCGGTGACCCTCGGCCAAGCACCGGCGCACAGGGAACAAGAGGCAGCCCAGACCCTCCTAGGCCGAAGGGCGAGCACAGGCCTAGGGGCGAAACCGGCAAGCGCTGCTTTGCTGAGCACACACGCACTGGGGCTGAGCTTGCTTTTCCGAGGAGAGTTTCCCTTTCGAGAAGGCAGCTCCCAGAAGCTCGTTTTGTGCCCTTTCTGAGATGGGCCCTAGGTGGGTCCCTCCCTAGCAGGCGGAGGGTGGGGTGCTGGGGCCAGTGCACACAAGGCCTTTGCAGACCCCATCCGCCTTCTCCCTGAAGGAGAGCACGTTTGGAGGTGGTTTCCAGCTCCGGTGACCCTCGGCCAAGCAGCGGCGCACAGGGAACAAGAGGCAGCCCAGACCCTCCTCGGCCGAAGGGCGAGCACAGGCCTAGGGGCGAAACCGGCAAGCGCTGCTTTGCTGAGCAAACACGCACTGGGGCTGAGCTTGCTTTCCCGAGGAGAGTTTCCCTTTCGAGAAGGCAGCTCCCAGAAGCTCGTTTTGTGCCCTTTCTGAGATGGGCCCTAGGTGGGTCCCTCCCTAGCAGGCAAAGTGTGGGGTGCTGGGGCCAGTGCACACAAGGCCTTTTCAGACCCCATCCGCCTTCTCCCTGAAGGAGAGCACGTTTGGAGGTGGTTTCCAGCTCCGGTGACCCTCAGCCAAGCAGCGACGCACAGGGAAGGAGAGGCAGCCCAGACCCTCCTAGGCCGAAGGGCGAGCACAGGCCTAGGGGCAAAACCGGCAAGCGCTGCTTTGCTGAGCAAACACGCACTAGGGCTGAGCTTGCTTTCCGGAGGAGAGTTTCCCTTTCGAGAAGGCAGCTCCCAGAAGCTCGTTTTGTGCCCTCTCTGAGATGGGCCCTAGGTGGGTCCCTCCCTCGCAGGCGGAGGGTGGGGTGCTGGGGCCAGTGCACACAAGGCCTTTTCAGACCCCATCCGCCTTCTCCCTGAAGGAGAGCACGTTTGGAGGTGGTTTCCAGCTCCGGTGACCCTCAGCCAAGCAGCGGCGCACAGGGAACAAGAGGCAGCCCAGACCCTCCTCGGCAGAAGGGCGAGCACAGGCCTAGGGGCGAAACCGGCAAGCGCTGCTTTGCTGAGCAAACACGCACTGGGGCTGAGCTTGCTTTCCCGAGGAGAGTTTCCCTTTCGAGAAGGCAGCTCCCAGAAGCTCGTTTTGTGCCCTTTCTGAGATGGGCCCTAGGTGGGTCCCTCCCTAGCAGGCGAAGGGTGGGGTGCTGGGGCCAGTGCACACAAGGCCTTTTCAGACCCCATCCGCCTTCTCCCTGAAGGAGAGCACGTTTGGAGGTGGTTTCCAGCTCCGGTGACAATCAGCTAAGCAGCGGCGCACAGGGAAGGAGAGGCAGCCCAGACCCTCCTAGGCCGAAGTGCGAGCACAGGCCTAGGGGCGAAACCGGCAAGCGCTGCTTTGCTGAGCACACACGCACTGGGGCTGAGCTTGCTTTCCCGAGGAGAGTTTCCCTTTCGAGAAGGCAGCTCCCAGAAGCTCGTTTTGTGCCCTCTCTGAGATGGGCCCTAGGTGGGTCCCTCCCTCGCAGGCGGAGGGTGGGGTGCTGGGGCCAGTGCACACAAGGCCTTTTCAGACCCCATCCGCCTTCTCCCTGAAGGAGAGCACGTTTGGAGGTGGTTTCCAGCTCCGGTGACCCTCGGCCAAGCAGCGACGCACAGGGAACAAGAGGCAGCCCAGACCCTCCTCGGCCGAAGGGAGAGCACAGGCCTAGGGGCGAAACCGGCAAGCGCTGCTTTGCTGAGCAAACACGCACTGGGGCTGAGCTTGCTTTCCCGAGGAGAGTTTCCCTTTCGAGAAGGCAGCTCCCAGAAGCTCGTTTTGTGCCCTTTCTGAGATGGGCCCTAGGTGGGTCCCTCCCTAGCAGGCGAAGGGTGGGGTGCTGGGGCCAGTGCACACAAGGCCTTTTTAGACCCCATCCGCCTTCTCCCTGAAGGAGAGCACGTTTGGAGGTGGTTTCCAGCTCCGGTGACCCTCGGCCAAGCACCGGCAAACAGGGAACGAGAGGCAGCCCAGACCCTCCTAGGCCGAAGGGCGAGCACAGGCCTAGGGGCGAAACCGGCAAGCGCTGCTTTGCTGAGCACACACGCACTGGGGCTGAGCTTGCTTTTCCGAGGAGAGTTTCCCTTTCGAGAAGGCAGCTCCCAGAAGCTCGTTTTGTGCCCTTTCTGAGATGGGCCCTAGGTGGGTCCCTCCCTCGCAGGCGGAGGGTGGGGTGCTGGGGCCAGTGCACACAAGGCCTTTGCAGACCCCATCCGCCTTCTCCCTGAAGGAGAGCACGTTTGGAGGTGGTTTCCAGCTCCGGTGACCCTCGGCCAAGCAGCGGCGCACAGGGAACAAGAGGCAGCCCAGACCCTCCTCGGCCGAAGGGCGAGCACAGGCCTAGGGGCGAAACCGGCAAGCGCTGCTTTGCTGAGCAAACACGCACTGGGGCTGAGCTTGCTTTCCCGAGGAGAGTTTCCCTTTCGAGAAGGCAGCTCCCAGAAGCTCGTTTTGTGCCCTTTCTGAGATGGGCCCTAGGTGGGTCCCTCCCTAGCAGGCGAAGGGTGGGGTGCTGGGGCCAGTGCACACAAGGCCTTTTCAGACCCCATCCGCCTTCTCCCTGAAGGAGAGCACGTTTGGAGGTGGTTTCCAGCTCCGGTGACCCTCAGCCAAGCAGCGGCGCACAGGGAAGGAGAGGCAGCCCAGACCCTCCTAGGCCGAAGGGCGAGCACAGGCCTAGGGGCAAAACCGGCAAGCGCTGCTTTGCTGAGCAAACACGCACTAGGGCTGAGCTTGCTTTCCGGAGGAGAGTTTCCCTTTCGAGAAGGCAGCTCCCAGAAGCTCGTTTTGTGCCCTCTCTGAGATGGGCCCTAGGTGGGTCCCTCCCTAGCAGGCGAAGGGTGGGGTGCTGGGGCCAGTGCACACAAGGCCTTTTCAGACCCCATCCGCCTTCTCCCTGAAGGAGAGCACGTTTGGAGGTGGTTTCCAGCTCCGCTGACCCTCGGCTAAGCAGCGGCGCACAGGGAAGGAGAGGCAGCCCAGACCCTCCTAGGCCGAAGGGAGAGCACAGGCCTAGGGGCGAAACCGGCAAGCGCTGCTTTGCTGAGCACACACGCACTGGGGCTGAGCTTGCTTTCCCGAGGAGAGTTTCCCTTTCGAGAAGGCAGCTCCCAGAAGCTCGTTTTGTGCCCTCTCTGAGATGGGCCCTAGGTGGGTCCCTCCCTCGCAGGCGGAGGGTGGGGTGCTGGGGCCAGTGCACACAAGGCCTTTTCAGACCCCATCCGCCTTCTCCCTGAAGGAGAGCACGTTTGGAGGTGGTTTCCAGCTCCGGTGACCCTCGGCCAAGCAGCGACGCACAGGGAACAAGAGGCAGCCCAGACCCTCCTCGGCCGAAGGGAGAGCACAGGCCTAGGGGCGAAACCGGCAAGCGCTGCTTTGCTGAGCAAACACGCACTGGGGCTGAGCTTGCTTTCCCGAGGAGAGTTTCCCTTTCGAGAAGGCAGCTCCCAGAAGCTCGTTTTGTGCCCTTTCTGAGATGGGCCCTAGGTGGGTCCCTCCCTAGCAGGCAAAGTGTGGGGTGCTGGGGCCAGTGCACACAAGGCCTTTTCAGACCCCATCCGCCTTCTCCCTGAAGGAGAGCACGTTTGGAGGTGGTTTCCAGCTCCGCTGACCCTCAGCTAAGCAGCGGCGCACAGGGAAGGAGAGGCAGCCCAGACCCTCCTAGGCCGAAGGGCGAGCACAGGCCTAGGGGCGAAACCGGCAAGCGATGCTTTGCTGAGCACACACGCACTGGGGCTGAGCTTGCTTTCCCGAGGAGAGTTTCCCTTTCGAGAAGGCAGCTCCCAGAAGCTCGTTTTCTGCCCTCTCTGAGATGGGCCCTAGGTGGGTCCCTCCCTAGCAGGCGGAGGGTGGGGTGCTGGGGCCAGTGCACACAAGGCCTCTTCAGACCCCATCCGCCTTCTCCCTGAAGGAGAGCACGTTTGGAGGTGGTTTCCAGCTCCGGTGACCCTCAGCCAAGCAGCGGCGCACAGGGAACAAGAAGCAGCCCAGACCCTCCTCGGCCGAAGGGAGAGCACAGGCCTAGGGGCGAAACCGGCAAGCTCTGCTTTGCTGAGCAAACACGCACTGGGGCTGAGCTTGCTTTCCTGAGGAGAGTTTCCCTTTTGAGAAGGCAGCTCCCAGAAGCTCGTTTTGTGCCCTTTCTTAGATGGGCCCTAGGTGGGTCCCTCCCTAGCAGTCGGAGGGTGGGGTGCTGGGGCCAGTGCACACAAGGCCTTTTCAGACCCCATCCGCCTTCTCCCTGAAGGAGAGCACGTTTGGAGGTGGTTTCCAGCTCCGGTGACCCTCGGCCAAGCAGCGGCGCACAGGGAACGAGAGGCAGCACAGACCCTCCTAGGCCGAAGGGCGAGCACAGGCCTAGGGGCGAAACCGGCAAGCGCTGCTTTGCTGAGCACACACGCACTGGGGCTGAGCTTGCTTTCCCGAGGAGAGTTTCCCTTTCGAGAAGGCAGCTCCCAGAAGCTCGTTTTGTGCCCTTTCTGAGATGGGCCCTAGGTGGGTCCCTCCCTAGCAGGCGAAGGGTGGGGTGCTGGGGCCAGTGCACACAAGGCCTTTGCAGACCCCATCCGCCTTCTCCCTGAAGGAGAGCACGTTTGGAGGTGGTTTCCAGCTCCGGTGACCCTCGGCCAAGCAGCGGCGCACAGGGAGCGGGAGGCAGCCCAGACCCTCCTAGGCCGAAGGGCGAGCACAGGCCTAGGGGCGAAACCGGCAAGCGCTGCTTTGCTGAGCAAACACGCACTGGGGCTGAGCTTGCTTTCCCGAGGAGAGTTTCCCTTTCGAGAAGGCAGCTCCCAGAAGCTCGTTTTCTGCCCTTTCTGAGATGGGCCCTAGGTGGGTCCCTTCCTAGCAGGCGAAGGGTGGGGTGCTGGGGCCAGTGCACACAAGGCCTTTGCAGACCCCATCCGCCTTCTCCCTGAAGGAGAGCACGTTTGGAGGTGGTTTCCAGCTCCGGTGACCCTCGGCCAAGCAGCGGCGCACAGGGAGCGGGAGGCAGCCCAGACCCTCCTAGGCCGAAGGGCGAGCACAGGCCTAGGGGCGAAACCGGCAAGCGCTGCTTTGCTGAGCAAACACGCACTGGGGCTGAGCTTGCTTTCCCGAGGAGAGTTTCCCTTTCGAGAAGGCAGCTCCCAGAAGCTCGTTTTCTGCCCTTTCTGAGATGGGCCCTAGGTGGGTCCCTCCCTAGCAGGCGAAGGGTGGGGTGCTGGGGCCAGTGCACACAAGGCCTTTTCAGACCCCATCCGCCTTCTCCCTGAAGGAGAGCACGTTTGGAGGTGGTTTCCAGCTCCGGTGACCCTCGGCCAAGCACCGGCGCACAGGGAGCGGGAGGCAGCCCAGACCCTCCTAGGCCGAAGGGCGAGCACAGGCCTAGGGGCGAAACCGGCAAGCGCTGCTTTGCTGAGCACACACGCACTGGGGCTGAGCTTGCTTTCCCGAGGAGAGTTTCCCTTTCGAGAAGGCAGCTCCCAGAAGCTCGTTTTGTGCCCTCTCTGAGATGGGCCCTAGGTGGGTCCCTCCCTCGCAGGCGGAGGGTGGGGTGCTGGGGCCAGTGCACACAAGGCCTTTTCAGACCCCATCCGCCTTCTCCCTGAAGGAGAGCACGTTTGGAGGTGGTTTCCAGCTCCGATGACCCTCAGCCAAGCAGCGGCGCACAGGGAACGAGAGGCAGCCCAGACCCTCCTCGGCCGATGGGAGAGCACAGGCCTAGGGGCGAAACCGGCAAGCGCTGCTTTGCTGAGCAAACACGCACTGGGGCTGAGCTTGCTTTCCCGAGGAGAGTTTCCCTTTCGAGAAGGCAGCTCCCAGAAGCTCGTTTTGTGCCCTTTCTGAGATGGGCCCTAGGTGGGTCCCTCCCTAGCAGGCGAAGGGTGGGGTGCTGGGGCCAGTGCACACAAGGCCTTTTCAGACCCCATCCGCCTTCTCCCTGAAGGAGAGCAGGTTTGGAGGTGGTTTCCAGCTCCGGTGACAATCAGCTAAGCAGCGGCGCACAGGGAACAAGAGGCAGCCCAGACCCTCCTAGGCCGAAGGGCGAGCACAGGCCTAGGGGCGAAACCGGCAAGCGCTGCTTTGCTGAGCACACACGCACTGGGGCTGAGCTTGCTTTCCCGAGGAGAGTTTCCCTTTCGAGAAGGCAGCTCCCAGAAGCTCGTTTTGTGCCCTTTCTGAGATGGGCCCTAGGTGGGTCCCTCCCTCGCAGGCGGAGGGTGGGGTGCTGGGGCCAGTGCACACAAGGCCTTTTCAGACCCCATCCGCCTTCTCCCTGAAGGAGAGCACGTTTGGAGGTGGTTTCCAGCTCCGGTGACCCTCAGCCAAGCAGCGGCGCACAGGGAACAAGAGGCAGCCCAGACCCTCCTCGGCCGAAGGGAGAGCACAGGCCTAGGGGCGAAACCGGCAAGCGCTGCTTTGCTGAGCAAACACGCACTGGGGCTGAGCTTGCTTTCCCGAGGAGAGTTTCCCTTTCGAGAAGGCAGCTCCCAGAAGCTCGTTTTGTGCCCTTTCTGAGATGGGCCCTAGGTGGGTCCCTCCCTCGCAGGCGGAGGGTGGGGTGCTGGGGCCAGTGCACACAAGGCCTTTTCAGACCCCATCCGCCTTCTCCCGAAGGAGAGCAGGTTTGGAGGTGGTTTCCAGCTCCGGTGACAATCAGCTAAGCCGCGGCGCACAGGGAACGAGAGGCAGCCCAGACCCTCCTAGGCCGAAGGGCGAGCACAGGCCTAGGGGCGAAACCGGCAAGCTCTGCTTTGCTGAGCAAACACGCACTGGGGCTGAGCTTGCTTTCCTGAGGAGAGTTTCCCTTTTGAGAAGGCAGCTCCCAGAAGCTCGTTTTGTGCCCTTTCTTAGATGGGCCCTAGGTGGGTCCCTCCCTAGCAGTCGGAGGGTGGGGTGCTGGGGCCAGTGCACACAAGGCCTTTTCAGACCCCATCCGCCTTCTCCCTGAAGGAGAGCACGTTTGGAGGTGGTTTCCAGCTCCGGTGACCCTCGGCCAAGCAGCGGCGCACAGGGAACGAGAGGCAGCACAGACCCTCCTAGGCCGAAGGGCGAGCACAGGCCTAGGGGCGAAACCGGCAAGCGCTGCTTTGCTGAGCACACACGCACTGGGGCTGAGCTTGCTTTCCCGAGGAGAGTTTCCCTTTCGAGAAGGCAGCTCCCAGAAGCTCGTTTTGTGCCCTTTCTGAGATGGGCCCTAGGTGGGTCCCTCCCTAGCAGGCGAAGGGTGGGGTGCTGGGGCCAGTGCACACAAGGCCTTTGCAGACCCCATCCGCCTTCTCCCTGAAGGAGAGCACGTTTGGAGGTGGTTTCCAGCTCCGGTGACCCTCGGCCAAGCAGCGGCGCACAGGGAGCGGGAGGCAGCCCAGACCCTCCTAGGCCGAAGGGCGAGCACAGGCCTAGGGGCGAAACCGGCAAGCGCTGCTTTGCTGAGCAAACACGCACTGGGGCTGAGCTTGCTTTCCCGAGGAGAGTTTCCCTTTCGAGAAGGCAGCTCCCAGAAGCTCGTTTTGTGCCCTTTCTGAGATGGGCCCTAGGTGGGTCCCTTCCTAGCAGGCGAAGGGTGGGGTGCTGGGGCCAGTGCACACAAGGCCTTTGCAGACCCCATCCGCCTTCTCCCTGAAGGAGAGCACGTTTGGAGGTGGTTTCCAGCTCCGGTGACCCTCGGCCAAGCAGCGGCGCACAGGGAGCGGGAGGCAGCCCAGACCCTCCTAGGCCGAAGGGCGAGCACAGGCCTAGGGGCGAAACCGGCAAGCGCTGCTTTGCTGAGCAAACACGCACTGGGGCTGAGCTTGCTTTCCCGAGGAGAGTTTCCCTTTCGAGAAGGCAGCTCCCAGAAGCTCGTTTTCTGCCCTTTCTGAGATGGGCCCTAGGTGGGTCCCTCCCTAGCAGGCGAAGGGTGGGGTGCTGGGGCCAGTGCACACAAGGCCTTTGCAGACCCCATCCGCCTTCTCCCTGAAGGAGAGCACGTTTGGAGGTGGTTTCCAGCTCCGGTGACCCTCGGCCAAGCACCGGCGCACAGGGAGCGGGAGGCAGCCCAGACCCTCCTAGGCCGAAGGGCGAGCACAGGCCTAGGGGCGAAACCGGCAAGCGCTGCTTTGCTGAGCAAACACGCACTGGGGCTGAGCTTGCTTTCCCGAGGAGAGTTTCCCTTTCGAGAAGGCAGCTCCCAGAAGCTCGTTTTGTGCCCTTTCTGAGGTGGGCCCTAGGTGGGTCCCTCCCGAGCAGGCGGAGTGTGGGGTGCTGGGGCCAGTGCACACAAGGCCTTTTCAGACCCCATCCGCCTTCTCCCTGAAGGAGAGCACGTTTGGAGGTGGTTTCCAGCTCCGCTGACCCTCGGCCAAGCACCGGTGCACAGGGAGCGTGAGGCAGCCCAGACCCTCCTAGGCCGAAGGGCGAGCACAGGCCTAGGGGCGAAACCGGCAAGCGCTGCTTTGCTGAGCACACACGCACTGGGGCTGAGCTTGCTTTCCCGAGGAGAGTTTCCCTTTCGAGAAGGCAGCTCCCAGAAGCTCGTTTTGTGCCCTCTCTGAGATGGGCCCTAGGTGGGTCCCTCCCTCGCAGGCGGAGGGTGGGGTGCTGGGGCCAGTGCACACAAGGCCTTTTCAGACCCCATCCGCCATCTCCCTGAAGGAGAGCACGTTTGGAGGTGGTTTCCAGCTCCGATGACCCTCAGCCAAGCAGCGGCGCACAGGGAACGAGAGGCAGCCCAGACCCTCCTCGGCCGAAGGGAGAGCACAGGCCTAGGGGCGAAACCGGCAAGCGCTGCTTTGCTGAGCAAACACGCACTGGGGCTGAGCTTGCTTTCCCGAGGAGAGTTTCCCTTTCGAGAAGGCAGCTCCCAGAAGCTCGTTTTGTGCCCTTTCTGAGATGGGCCCTAGGTGGGTCCCTTCCTAGCAGGCGAAGGGTGGGGTGCTGGGGCCAGTGCACACAAGGCCTTTGCAGACCCCATCCGCCTTCTCCCTGAAGGAGAGCACGTTTGGAGGTGGTTTCCAGCTCCGGTGACCCTCGGCCAAGCAGCGGCGCACAGGGAGCGGGAGGCAGCCCAGACCCTCCTAGGCCGAAGGGCGAGCACAGGCCTAGGGGCGAAACCGGCAAGCGCTGCTTTGCTGAGCAAACACGCACTGGGGCTGAGCTTGCTTTCCCGAGGAGAGTTTCCCTTTCGAGAAGGCAGCTCCCAGAAGCTCGTTTTCTGCCCTTTCTGAGATGGGCCCTAGGTGGGTCCCTCCCTAGCAGGCGAAGGGTGGGGTGCTGGGGCCAGTGCACACAAGGCCTTTGCAGACCCCATCCGCCTTCTCCCTGAAGGAGAGCACGTTTGGAGGTGGTTTCCAGCTCCGGTGACCCTCGGCCAAGCACCGGCGCACAGGGAGCGGGAGGCAGCCCAGACCCTCCTAGGCCGAAGGGCGAGCACAGGCCTAGGGGCGAAACCGGCAAGCGCTGCTTTGCTGAGCAAACACGCACTGGGGCTGAGCTTGCTTTCCCGAGGAGAGTTTCCCTTTCGAGAAGGCAGCTCCCAGAAGCTCGTTTTCTGCCCTTTCTGAGATGGGCCCTAGGTGGGTCCCTCCCTAGCAGGCGAAGGGTGGGGTGCTGGGGCCAGTGCACACAAGGCCTTTGCAGACCCCATCCGCCTTCTCCCTGAAGGAGAGCACGTTTGGAGGTGGTTTACAGCTCCGGTGACCCTCGGCCAAGCACCGGCGCACAGGGAGCGGGAGGCAGCCCAGACCCTCCTAGGCCGAAGGGCGAGCACAGGCCTAGGGGCGAAACCGGCAAGCTCTGCTTTGCTGAGCAAACACGCACTGGGGCTGAGCTTGCTTTCCCGAGGAGAGTTTCCCTTTCGAGAAGGCAGCTCCCAGAAGCTCGTTTTGTGCCCTTTCTGAGATGGGCCCTAGGTGGGTCCCTCCCGAGCAGGCGGAGGGTGGGGTGCTGGGGCCAGTGCACACAAGGCCTTTGCAGACCCCATCCGCCTTCTCCCTGAAGGAGAGCACGTTTGGAGGTGGTTTCCAGCTCCGGTGACCCTCGGCCAAGCACCGGTGCACAGGGAGCGTGAGGCAGCCCAGACCCTCCTAGGCCGAAGGGCGAGCACAGGCCTAGGGGCGAAACCGGCAAGCGCTGCTTTGCTGAGCACACACGCACTGGGGCTGAGCTTGCTTTCCCGAGGAGAGTTTCCCTTTCGAGAAGGCAGCTCCCAGAAGCTCGTTTTGTGCCCTCTCTGAGATGGGCCCTAGGTGGGTCCCTCCCTCGCAGGCGGAGGGTGGGGTGCTGGGGCCAGTGCACACAAGGCCTTTTCAGACCCCATCCGCCTTCTCCCTGAAGGAGAGCACGTTTGGAGGTGGTTTCCAGCTCCGGTGACCCTCGGCCAAGCAGCGGCGCACAGGGAACAAGAGGCAGCCCAGACCCTCCTCGTCCGAAGGGCGAGCACAGGCCTAGGGGCGAAACCGGCAAGCGCTGCTTTGCTGAGCAAACACGCACTGGGGCTGAGCTTGCTTTCCCGAGGAGAGTTTCCCTTTCGAGAAGGCAGCTCCCAGAAGCTCGTTTTGTGCCCTTTCTGAGATGGGCCCTAGGTGGGTCCCTCCCTCGCAGGCGGAGGGTGGGGTGCTGGGGCCAGTGCACACAAGGCATTTTCAGACCCCATCCGCCTTCTCCCTGAAGGAGAGCACGTTTGGAGGTGGTTTCCAGCTCCGGTGACAATCAGCTAAGCCGCGGCGCACAGGGAACGAGAGGCAGCCCAGAACCTCCTAGGCCGAAGGGAGAGCACAGGCCTAGGGGCGAAACCGGCAAGCGCTGCTTTGCTGAGCACACACGCACTGGGGCTGAGCTTGCTTTCCCGAGGAGAGTTTCCCTTTCGAGAAGGCAGCTCCCAGAAGCTCGTTTTGTGCCCTCTCTGAGATGGGCCCTAGGTGGGTCCCTCCCTCGCAGGCGGAGGGTGGGGTGCTGGGGCCAGTGCACACAAGGCCTTTTCAGACCCCATCCGCCTTCTCCCTGAAGGAGAGCACGTTTGGAGGTGGTTTCCAGCTCCGGTGACCCTCAGCCAAGCAGCGGCGCACAGGGAACAAGAGGCAGCCCAGACCCTCCTCGGCCGAAGGGCGAGCACAGGCCTAGGGGCGAAACCGGCAAGCGCTGCTTTGCTGAGCAAACACGCACTGGGGCTGAGCTTGCTTTCCCGAGGAGAGTTTCCCTTTCGAGAAGGCAGCTCCCAGAAGCTCGTTTTGTGCCCTTTCTGAGATGGGCCCTAGGTGGGTCCCTCCCTAGCAGGCGAAGGGTGGGGTGCTGGGGCCAGTGCACACAAGGCCTTTTCAGACCCCATCCGCCTTCTCCCTGAAGGAGAGCACGTTTGGAGGTGGTTTCCAGCTCCGGTGACCCTCGGCCAAGCACCGGTGCACAGGGAGCGGGAGGCAGCCCAGACCCTCCTAGGCCGAAGGGCGAGCACAGGCCTAGGGGCGAAACCGGCAAGCGCTGCTTTGCTGAGCACACACGCACTGGGGCTGAGCTTGCTTTCCCGAGGAGAGTTTCCCTTTCGAGAAGGCAGCTCCCAGAAGCTCGTTTTGTGCCCTCTCTGAGATGGGCCCTAGGTGGGTCCCTCCCTCGCAGGCGGAGGGTGGGGTGCTGGGGCCAGTGCACACAAGGCCTTTTCAGACCCCATCCGCCTTCTCCCTGAAGGAGAGCACGTTTGGAGGTGGTTTCCAGCTCCGGTGACCCTCAGCCAAGCAGCGGCGCACAGGGAACAAGAGGCAGCCCAGACCCTCCTCGGCCGAAGGGCGAGCACAGGCCTAGGGGCGAAACCGGCAAGCGCTGCTTTGCTGAGCAAACACGCACTGGGGCTGAGCTTGCTTTCCCGAGGAGAGTTTCCCTTTCGAGAAGGCAGCTCCCAGAAGCTCGTTTTGTGCCCTTTCTGAGATGGGCCCTAGGTGGGTCCCTCCCTAGCAGGCGAAGGGTGGGGTGCTGGGGCCAGTGCACACAAGGCCTTTGCAGACCCCATCCGCCTTCTCCCTGAAGGAGAGCACGTTTGGAGGTGGTTTCCAGCTCCGGTGACCCTCGGCCAAGCACCGGCGCACAGGGAAGGAGAGGCAGCCCAGACCCTCCTCGGCCGAAGGGCGAGCACAGGCCTAGGGGCGAAACCGGCAAGCGCTGCTTTGCTGAGCACACACGCACTGGGGCTGAGCTTGCTTTTCCGAGGAGAGTTTCCCTTTCGAGAAGGCAGCTCCCAGAAGCTCGTTTTGTGCCCTTTCTGAGATGGGCCCTAGGTGGGTCCCTCCCTCGCAGGCGGAGGGTGGGGTGCTGGGGCCAGTGCACACAAGGCCTTTGCAGACCCCATCCGCCTTCTCCCTGAAGGAGAGCACGTTTGGAGGTGGTTTCCAGCTCCGGTGACCCTCGGCCAAGCAGCGGCGCACAGGGAACAAGAGGCAGCCCAGACCCTCCTCGGCCGAAGGGCGAGCACAGGCCTAGGGGCGAAACCGGCAAGCGCTGCTTTGCTGAGCAAACACGCACTGGGGCTGAGCTTGCTTTCCCGAGGAGAGTTTCCCTTTCGAGAAGGCAGCTCCCAGAAGCTCGTTTTGTGCCCTTTCTGAGATGGGCCCTAGGTGGGTCCCTCCCTAGCAGGCGGAGGGTGGGGTGCTGGGGCCAGTGCACACAAGGCCTTTTCAGACCCCATCCGCCTTCTCCCTGAAGGAGAGCACGTTTGGAGGTGGTTTCCAGCTCCGGTGACCCTCAGCCAAGCAGCGGCGCACAGGGAAGGAGAGGCAGCCCAGACCCTCCTAGGCCGAAGGGCGAGCACAGGCCTACGGGCGAAACCGGCAAGCGCTGCTTTGCTGAGCAAACACGCACTAGGGCTGAGCTTGCTTTCCGGAGGAGAGTTTCCCTTTCGAGAAGGCAGCTCCCAGAAGCTCGTTTTGTGCCCTCTCTGAGATGGGCCCTAGGTGGGTCCCTCCCTAGCAGGCGAAGGGTGGGGTGCTGGGGCCAGTGCACACAAGGCCTTTTCAGACCCCATCCGCCTTCTCCCTGAAGGAGAGCACGTTTGGAGGTGGTTTCCAGCTCCGCTGACCCTCAGCCAAGCAGCGGCGCACAGGGAAGGAGAGGCAGCCCAGACCCTCCTAGGCCGAAGGGCGAGCACAGGCCTAGGGGCAAAACCGGCAAGCGCTGCTTTGCTGAGCAAACACGCACTAGGGCTGAGCTTGCTTTCCGGAGGAGAGTTTCCCTTTCGAGAAGGCAGCTCCCAGAAGCTCGTTTTGTGCCCTCTCTGAGATGGGCCCTAGGTGGGTCCCTCCCTCGCAGGCGGAGGGTGGGGTGCTGGGGCGAGTGCACACAAGGCCTTTTCAGACCCCATCCGCCTTCTCCCTGAAGGAGAGCACGTTTGGAGGTGGTTTCCAGCTCCGGTGACCCTCGGCCAAGCAGCGACGCACAGGGAACAAGAGGCAGCCCAGACCCTCCTCGGCCGAAGGGAGAGCACAGGCCTAGGGGCGAAACCGGCAAGCGCTGCTTTGCTGAGCAAACACGCACTGGGGCTGAGCTTGCTTTCCCGAGGAGAGTTTCCCTTTCGAGAAGGCAGCTCCCAGAAGCTCGTTTTGTGCCCTTTCTGAGATGGGCCCTAGGTGGGTCCCTCCCTAGCAGGCGGAGGGTGGGGTGCTGGGGCCAGTGCACACAAGGCCTTTGCAGACCCCATCCGCCTTCTCCCTGAAGGAGAGCACGTTTGGAGGTGGTTTCCAGCTCCGGTGACCCTCGGCCAAGCAGCGGCGCACAGGGAGCGGGAGGCAGCCCAGACCCTCCTAGGCCGAAGGGCGAGCACAGGCCTAGGGGCGAAACCGGCAAGCGCTGCTTTGCTGAGCAAACACGCACTGGGGCTGAGCTTGCTTTCCCGAGGAGAGTTTCCCTTTCGAGAAGGCAGCTCCCAGAAGCTCGTTTTCTGCCCTTTCTGAGATGGGCCCTAGGTGGGTCCCTCCCTAGCAGGCGAAGGGTGGGGTGCTGGGGCCAGTGCACACAAGGCCTTTGCAGACCCCATCCGCCTTCTCCCTGAAGGAGAGCACGTTTGGAGGTGGTTTCCAGCTCCGGTGACCCTCGGCCAAGCACCGGCGCACAGGGAGCGGGAGGCAGCCCAGACCCTCCTAGGCCGAAGGGCGAGCACAGGCCTAGGGGCGAAACCGGCAAGCGCTGCTTTGCTGAGCAAACACGCACTGGGGCTGAGCTTGCTTTCCCGAGGAGAGTTTCCCTTTTGACAAGGCAGCTCCCAGAAGCTCGTTTTGTGCCCTTTCTGAGATGGGCCCTAGGTGGGTCCCTCCCTAGCAGGCGGAGGGTGGGGTGCTGGGGCCAGTGCACACAAGGCCTTTTCAGACCCCATCCGCCTTCTCCCTGAAGGAGAGCACGTTTGGAGGTGGTTTCCAGCTCCGGTGACCCTCGGCCAAGCAGCGGCGCACAGGGAACGAGAGGCAGCCCAGACCCTCCTAGGCCGAAGGGCGAGCACAGGCCTAGGGGCGAAACCGGCAAGCGCTGCTTTGCTGAGCAAACACGCACTGGGGCTGAGCTTGCTTTCCCGAGGAGAGTTTCCCTTTCGAGAAGGCAGCTCCCAGAAGCTCGTTTTGTGCCCTTTCTGAGGTGGGCCCTAGGTGGGTCCCTCCCGAGCAGGCGGAGTGTGGGGTGCTGGGGCCAGTGCACACAAGGCCTTTTCAGACCCCATCCGCCTTCTCCCTGAAGGAGAGCACGTTTGGAGGTGGTTTCCAGCTCCGCTGACCCTCGGCCAAGCACCGGTGCACAGGGAGCGTGAGGCAGCCCAGACCCTCCTAGGCCGAAGGGCGAGCACAGGCCTAGGGGCGAAACCGGCAAGCGCTGCTTTGCTGAGCACACACGCACTGGGGCTGAGCTTGCTTTCCCGAGGAGAGTTTCCCTTTCGAGAAGGCAGCTCCCAGAAGCTCGTTTTGTGCCCTCTCTGAGATGGGCCCTAGGTGGGTCCCTCCCTCGCAGGCGGAGGGTGGGGTGCTGGGGCCAGTGCACACAAAGCCTTTGCAGACCCCATCCGCTTTCTCCCTGAAGGAGAGCACGTTTGGAGGTGGTTTCCAGCTCCGATGACCCTCAGCCAAGCAGCGGCGCACAGGGAACGAGAGGCAGCCCAGACCCTCCTAGGCCGAAGGGCGAGCACAGGCCTAGGGGCGAAACCGGCAAGCGCTGCTTTGCTGAGCACACACGCACTGGAGCTGAGCTTGCTTTCCCGAGGAGAGTTTCCCTTTCGAGAAGGCAGCTCCCAGAAGCTCGTTTTGTGCCCTTTCTGAGATGGGCCCTAGGTGGGTCCCTCCCTCGCAGGCGGAGGGTGGGGTGCTGGGGCCAGTGCACACAAGGCCTTTTCAGACCCCATCCGCCTTCTCCCTGAAGGAGAGCACGTTTGGAGGTGGTTTCCAGCTCCGGTGACCCTCAGCCAAGCAGCGGCGCACAGGGAACAAGAGGCAGCCCAGACCCTCCTCGGCCGAAGGGAGAGCACAGGCCTAGGGGCGAAACCGGCAAGCGCTGCTTTGCTGAGCAAACACGCACTGGGGCTGAGCTTGCTTTCCCGAGGAGAGTTTCCCTTTCGAGAAGGCAGCTCCCAGAAGCTCGTTTTGTGCCCTTTCTGAGATGGGCCCTAGGTGGGTCCCTCCCTCGCAGGCGGAGGGTGGGGTGCTGGGGCCAGTGCACACAAGGCCTTTTCAGACCCCATCCGCCTTCTCCCGAAGGAGAGCAGGTTTGGAGGTGGTTTCCAGCTCCGGTGACAATCAGCTAAGCCGCGGCGCACAGGGAACGAGAGGCAGCCCAGACCCTCCTAGGCCGAAGGGCGAGCACAGGCCTAGGGGCGAAACCGGCAAGCGCTGCTTTGCTGAGCACACACGCACTGGGGCTGAGCTTGCTTTCCCGAGGAGAGTTTCCCTTTCGAGAAGGCAGCTCCCAGAAGCTCGTTTTGTGCCCTCTCTGAGATGGGCCCTAGGTGGGTCCCTCCCTCGCAGGCGGAGGGTGGGGTGCTGGGGCCAGTGCACACAAGGCCTTTTCAGACCCCATCCGCCTTCTCCCTGAAGGAGAGCACGTTTGGAGGTGGTTTCCAGCTCCGGTGACCCTCAGCCATGCAGCGGCGCACAGGGAACAAGAGGCAGCCCAGACCCTCCTAGGCCGAAGGGAGAGCACAGGCCTAGGGGCGAAACCGGCAAGCGCTGCTTTGCTGAGCAAACTCGCACTGGGGCTGAGCTTGCTCTCCCGAGGAGAGTTTCCCTTTCGAGAAGGCAGCTCCCAGAAGCTCGTTTTGTGCCCTTTCTGAGATGGGCCCTAGGTGGGTCCCTCCCTAGCAGGCGAAGGGTGGGGTGCTGGGGCCAGTGCACACAAGGCCTTTGCAGACCCCATCCGCCTTCTCCCTGAAGGAGAGCACGTTTGGAGGTGGTTTCCAGCTCCGGTGACCCTCGGCCAAGCACCGGCGCACAGGGGGCGGGAGGCAGCCCAGACCCTCCTAGGCCGAAGGGCGAGCACAGGCCTAGGGGCGAAACCGGCAAGCGCTGCTTTGCTGAGCACACACGCACTGGGGCTGAGCTTGCTTTCCCGAGGAGAGTTTCCCTTTCGAGAAGGCAGCTCCCAGAAGCTCGTTTTGTGCCCTTTCTGAGATGGGCCCTAGGTGGGTCCCTCCCTCGCAGGCGGAGGGTGGGGTGCTGGGGCCAGTGCACACAAGGCCTTTTCAGACCCCATCCGCCTTCTCCCTGAAGGAGAGCACGTTTGGAGGTGGTTTCCAGCTCCGGTGACCCTCGGCCAAGCAGCGGCCCACAGGGAACAAGAGGCAGCCCAGACCCTCCTAGGCCGAAGGGCGAGCACAGGCCTAGGGGCGAAACCGGCAAGCGCTGCTTTGCTGAGCAAACACGCACTGGGGCTGAGCTTGCTTTCCCGAGGAGAGTTTCCCTTTCGAGAAGGCAGCTCCCAGAAGCTCGTTTTGTGCCCTCTCTGAGATGGGCCCTAGGTGGGTCCCTCCCTAGCAGGCGGAGGGTGGGGTGCTGGGGCCAGTGCACACAAGGCCTTTGCAGACCCCATCCGCCTTCTCCCTGAAGGAGAGCACGTTTGGAGGTGGTTTCCAGCTCCGGTGACCCTCGGCCAAGCACCGGTGCACAGGGAGCGTGAGGCAGCCCAGACCCTCCTAGGCCGAAGGGCGAGCACAGGCCTAGGGGCGAAACCGGCAAGCGCTGCTTTGCTGAGCACACACGCACTGGGGCTGAGCTTGCTTTCCCGAGGAGAGTTTCCCTTTCGAGAAGGCAGCTCCCAGAAGCTCGTTTTGTGCCCTTTCTGAGATGGGCCCTACGTGGGTCCCTCCCTCGCAGGCGGAGGGTGGGGTGCAGGGGCCAGTGCACACAAGGCCTTTTCAGACCCCATCCGCCTTCTCCCTGAAGGAGAGCACGTTTGGAGGTGGTTTCCAGCTCCGGTGACCCTCAGCCAAGCAGCGGCGCACAGGGAACAAGAGGCAGCCCAGACCCTCCTCGGCCGAAGGGAGAGCACAGGCCTAGGGGCGAAACCGGCAAGCGCTGCTTTGCTGAGCAAACACGCACTGGGGCTGAGCTTGCTTTCCCGAGGAGAGTTTCCCTTTCGAGAAGGCAGCTCCCAGAAGCTCGTTTTGTGCCCTCTCTGAGATGGGCCCTAGGTGGGTCCCTCCCTCGCAGGCGGAGGGTGGGGTGCTGGGGCCAGTGCACACAAGGCCTTTTCAGACCCCATCCGCCTTCTCCCTGAAGGAGAGCACGTTTGGAGGTGGTTTCCAGCTCCGGTGACCCTCAGCCAAGCAGCGGCGCACAGGGAAGGAGAGGCAGCCCAGACCCTCCTAGGCCGAAGGGCGAGCACAGGCCTAGGGGCAAAACCGGCAAGCGCTGCTTTGCTGAGCAAACACGCACTAGGGCTGAGCTTGCTTTCCGGAGGAGAGTTTCCCTTTCGAGAAGGCAGCTCCCAGAAGCTCGTTTTGTGCCCTCTCTGAGATGGGCCCTAGGTGGGTCCCTCCCTCGCAGGCGGAGGGTGGGGTGCTGGGGCCAGTGCACACAAGGCCTTTTCAGACCCCATCCGCCTTCTCCCTGAAGGAGAGCACGTTTGGAGGTGGTTTCCAGCTCCGGTGACCCTCGGCCAAGCAGCGACGCACAGGGAACAAGAGGCAGCCCAGACACTCCTCGGCCGAAGGGAGAGCACAGGCCTAGGGGCGAAACCGGCAAGCGCTGCTTTGCTGAGCAAACACGCACTGGGGCTGAGCTTGCTTTCCCGAGGAGAGTTTCCCTTTCGAGAAGGCAGCTCCCAGAAGCTCGTTTTGTGCCCTTTCTGAGATGGGCCCTAGGTGGGTCCCTCCCTAGCAGGCGGAGGGTGGGGTGCTGGGGCCAGTGCACACAAGGCCTTTGCAGACCCCATCCGCCTTCTCCCTGAAGGAGAGCACGTTTGGAGGTGGTTTCCAGCTCCGGTGACCCTCGGCCAAGCAGCGGCGCACAGGGAGCGGGAGGCAGCCCAGACCCTCCTAGGCCGAAGGGCGAGCACAGGCCTAGGGGCGAAACCGGCAAGCGCTGCTTTGCTGAGCAAACACGCACTGGGGCTGAGCTTGCTTTCCCGAGGAGAGTTTCCCTTTCGAGAAGGCAGCTCCCAGAAGCTCGTTTTCTGCCCTTTCTGAGATGGGCCCTAGGTGGGTCCCTCCCTAGCAGGCGAAGGGTGGGGTGCTGGGGCCAGTGCACACAAGGCCTTTGCAGACCCCATCCGCCTTCTCCCTGAAGGAGAGCACGTTTGGAGGTGGTTTCCAGCTCCGGTGACCCTCGGCCAAGCACCGGCGCACAGGGAGCGGGAGGCAGCCCAGACCCTCCTAGGCCGAAGGGCGAGCACAGGCCTAGGGGCGAAACCGGCAAGCGCTGCTTTGCTGAGCAAACACGCACTGGGGCTGAGCTTGCTTTCCCGAGGAGAGTTTCCCTTTTGACAAGGCAGCTCCCAGAAGCTCGTTTTGTGCCCTTTCTGAGATGGGCCCTAGGTGGGTCCCTCCCTAGCAGGCGGAGGGTGGGGTGCTGGGGCCAGTGCACACAAGGCCTTTTCAGACCCCATCCGCCTTCTCCCTGAAGGAGAGCACGTTTGGAGGTGGTTTCCAGCTCCGGTGACCCTCGGCCAAGCAGCAGCGCACAGGGAACGAGAGGCAGCCCAGACCCTCCTAGGCCAAAGGGCGAGCACAGGCCTAGGGGCGAAATCGGCAAGCGCTGCTTTGCTGAGCAAACACGCACTGGGGCTGAGCTTGCTTTCCCGAGGAGAGTTTCCCTTTCGAGAAGGCAGCTCCCAGAAGCTCGTTTTGTGCCCTTTCTGAGGTGGGCCCTAGGTGGGTCCCTCCCGAGCAGGCGGAGTGTGGGGTGCTGGGGCCAGTGCACACAAGGCCTTTTCAGACCCCATCCGCCTTCTCCCTGAAGGAGAGCACGTTTGGAGGTGGTTTCCAGCTCCGCTGACCCTCGGCCAAGCACCGGTGCACAGGGAGCGTGAGGCAGCCCAGACCCTCCTAGGCCGAAGGGCGAGCACAGGCCTAGGGGCGAAACCGGCAAGCGCTGCTTTGCTGAGCACACACGCACTGGGGCTGAGCTTGCTTTCCCGAGGAGAGTTTCCCTTTCGAGAAGGCAGCTCCCAGAAGCTCGTTTTGTGCCCTCTCTGAGATGGGCCCTAGGTGGGTCCCTCCCTCGCAGGCGGAGGGTGGGGTGCTGGGGCCAGTGCACACAAGGCCTTTGCAGACCCCATCCGCCTTCTCCCTGAAGGAGAGCACGTTTGGAGGTGGTTTCCAGCTCCGATGACCCTCAGCCAAGCAGCGGCGCACAGGGAACGAGAGGCAGCCCATACCCTCCTAGGCCGAAGGGCGAGCACAGGCCTAGGGGCGAAACCGGCAAGCGCTGCTTTGCTGAGCACACACGCACTGGAGCTGAGCTTGCTTTCCCGAGGAGAGTTTCCCTTTCGAGAAGGCAGCTCCCAGAAGCTCGTTTTGTGCCCTTTCTGAGATGGGCCCTAGGTGGGTCCCTCCCTCGCAGGCGGAGGGTGGGGTGCTGGGGCCAGTGCACACAAGGCCTTTTCAGACCCCATCCGCCTTCTCCCTGAAGGAGAGCACGTTTGGAGGTGGTTTCCAGCTCCGGTGACCCTCAGCCAAGCAGCGGCGCACAGGGAACAAGAGGCAGCCCAGACCCTCCTCGGCCGAAGGGAGAGCACAGGCCTAGGGGCGAAACCGGCAAGCGCTGCTTTGCTGAGCAAACACGCACTGGGGCTGAGCTTGCTTTCCCGAGGAGAGTTTCCCTTTCGAGAAGGCAGCTCCCAGAAGCTCGTTTTGTGCCCTTTCTGAGATGGGCCCTAGGTGGGTCCCTCCCTCGCAGGCGGAGGGTGGGGTGCTGGGGCCAGTGCACACAAGGCCTTTTCAGACCCCATCCGCCTTCTCCCTGAAGGAGAGCACGTTTGGAGGTGGTTTCCAGCTCCGGTGACCCTCAGCCAAGCAGCGGCGCACAGGGAACAAGAGGCAGCCCAGACCCTCCTCGGCCGAAGGGAGAGCACAGGCCTAGGGGCGAAACCGGCAAGCGCTGCTTTGCTGAGCAAACACGCACTGGGGCTGAGCTTGCTTTCCCGAGGAGAGTTTCCCTTTCGAGAAGGCAGCTCCCAGAAGCTCGTTTTGTGCCCTCTCTGAGATGGGCCCTAGGTGGGTCCCTCCCTCGCAGGCGGAGGGTGGGGTGCTGGGGCCAGTGCACACAAGGCCTTTTCAGACCCCATCCGCCTTCTCCCTGAAGGAGAGCACGTTTGGAGGTGGTTTCCAGCTCCGGTGACCCTCAGCCAAGCAGCGGCGCACAGGGAAGGAGAGGCAGCCCAGACCCTCCTAGGCCGAAGGGCGAGCACAGGCCTAGGGGCAAAACCGGCAAGCGCTGCTTTGCTGAGCAAACACGCACTAGGGCTGAGCTTGCTTTCCGGAGGAGAGTTTCCCTTTCGAGAAGGCAGCTCCCAGAAGCTCGTTTTGTGCCCTCTCTGAGATGGGCCCTAGGTGGGTCCCTCCCTCGCAGGCGGAGGGTGGGGTGCTGGGGCCAGTGCACACAAGGCCTTTTCAGACCCCATCCGCCTTCTCCCTGAAGGAGAGCACGTTTGGAGGTGGTTTCCAGCTCCGGTGACCCTCGGCCAAGCAGCGACGCACAGGGAACAAGAGGCAGCCCAGACACTCCTCGGCCGAAGGGAGAGCACAGGCCTAGGGGCGAAACCGGCAAGCGCTGCTTTGCTGAGCAAACACGCACTGGGGCTGAGCTTGCTTTCCCGAGGAGAGTTTCCCTTTCGAGAAGGCAGCTCCCAGAAGCTCGTTTTGTGCCCTTTCTGAGATGGGCCCTAGGTGGGTCCCTCCCTCGCAGGCGGAGGGTGGGGTGCTGGGGCCAGTGCACACAAGGCCTTTTCAGACCCCATCCGCCTTCTCCCTGAAGGAGAGCACGTTTGGAGGTGGTTTCCAGCTCCGCTGACCCTCGGCCAAGCAGCGGCGCACAGGGAGCGAGAGGCAGCCCAGACCCTCCTAGGCCGAAGGGCGAGCACAGGCCTAGGGGCGAAACCGGCAAGCGCTGCTTTGCTGAGCAAACACGCACTGGGGCTGAGCTTGCTTTCCCGAGGAGAGTTTCCCTTTCGAGAAGGCAGCTCCCAGAAGCTCGTTTTGTGCCCTTTCTGAGATGGGCCCTAGGTGGGTCCCTCCCTAGCAGGCGAAGGGTGGGGTGCTGGGGCCAGTGCACACAAGGCCTTTGCAGACCCCATCCGCCTTCTCCCTGAAGGAGAGCACGTTTGGAGGTGGTTTCCAGCTCCGGTGACCCTTGGCCAAGCACCGGCGCACAGGGAACGAGAGGCAGCCCAGACCCTCCTAGGCCGAAGGGCGAGCACAGGCCTAGGGGCGAAACCGGCAAGCGCTGCTTTGCTGAGCAAACACGCACTGGGGCTGAGCTTGCTTTCCCGAGGAGAGTTTCCCTTTTGAGAAGGCAGCTCCCAGAAGCTCGTTTTGTGCCCTTTCTGAGATGGGCCCTACGTGGGTCCCTCCCTCGCAGGCGGAGGGTGGGGTGCTGGGGCCAGTGCACACAAGGCCTTTTCAGACCCCATCCGCCTTCTCCCTGAAGGAGAGCACGTTTGGAGGTGGTTTCCAGCTCCGGTGACCCTCAGCCAAGCAGCGGCGCACAGGGAACGAGAGGCAGCCCAGACCCTCCTAGGCCGAAGGGAGAGCACAGGCCTAGGGGCGAAACCGGCAAGCGCTGCTTTGCTGAGCAAACACGCACTGGGGCTGAGCTTGCTTTCCCGAGGAGAGTTTCCCTTTCGAGAAGGCAGCTCCCAGAAGCTCGTTTTGTGCCCTTTCTGAGGTGGGCCCTAGGTGGGTCCCTCCCGAGCAGGCGGAGTGTGGGGTGCTGGGGCCAGTGCACACAAGGCCTTTTCAGACCCCATCCGCCTTCTCCCTGAAGGAGAGCACGTTTGGAGGTGGTTTCCAGCTCCGCTGACCCTCGGCCAAGCACCGGTGCACAGGGAGCGTGAGGCAGCCCAGACCCTCCTAGGCCGAAGGGCGAGCACAGGCCTAGGGGCGAAACCGGCAAGCGCTGCTTTGCTGAGCACACACGCACTGGGGCTGAGCTTGCTTTCCCGAGGAGAGTTTCCCTTTCGAGAAGGCAGCTCCCAGAAGCTCGTTTTGTGCCCTCTCTGAGATGGGCCCTAGGTGGGTCCCTCCCTCGCAGGCGGAGGGTGGGGTGCTGGGGCCAGTGCACACAAGGCCTTTTCAGACCCCATCCGCCTTCTCCCTGAAGGAGAGCACGTTTGGAGGTGGTTTCCAGCTCCGGTGACCCTCAGCCAAGCAGCGGCGCACAGGGAACGAGAGGCAGCCCAGACCCTCCTAGGCCGAAGGGCGAGCACAGGCCTAGGGGCGAAACCGGCAAGCGCTGCTTTGCTGAGCACACACGCACTGGAGCTGAGCTTGCTTTCCCGAGGAGAGTTTCCCTTTCGAGAAGGCAGCTCCCAGAAGCTCGTTTTGTGCCCTTTCTGAGATGGGCCCTAGGTGGGTCCCTCCCTCGCAGGCGGAGGGTGGGGTGCTGGGGCCAGTGCACACAAGGCCTTTTCAGACCCCATCCGCCTTCTCCCTGAAGGAGAGCACGTTTGGAGGTGGTTTCCAGCTCCGGTGACCCTCGGCCAAGCAGCGGCGCACAGGGAACAAGAGGCAGCCCAGACCCTCCTCGGCCGAAGGGAGAGCACAGGCCTAGGGGCGAAACCGGCAAGCGCTGCTTTGCTGAGCAAACACGCACTGGGGCTGAGCTTGCTTTCCCGAGGAGAGTTTCCCTTTCGAGAAGGCAGCTCCCAGAAGCTCGTTTTGTGCCCTTTCTGAGATGGGCCCTAGGTGGGTCCCTCCCTCGCAGGCGGAGGGTGGGGTGCTGGGGCCAGTGCACACAAGGCCTTTTCAGACCCCATCCGCCTTCTCCCGAAGGAGAGCAGGTTTGGAGGTGGTTTCCAGCTCCGGTGACAATCAGCTAAGCCGCGGCGCACAGGGAACGAGAGGCAGCCCAGACCCTCCTAGGCCGAAGGGCGAGCACAGGCCTAGGGGCGAAACCGGCAAGCGCTGCTTTGCTGAGCAAACACGCACTGGGGCTGAGCTTGCTTTCCCGAGGAGAGTTTCCCTTTCGAGAAGGCAGCTCCCAGAAGCTCGTTTTGTGCCCTTTCTGAGATGGGCCCTAGGTGGGTCCCTCCCTAGCAGGCGGAGGGTGGGGTGCTGGGGCCAGTGCACACAAGGCCTTTTCAGACCCCATCCGCCTTCTCCCTGAAGGAGAGCACGTTTGGAGGTGGTTTCCAGCTCCGGTGACCCTCAGCCATGCAGCGGCGCACAGGGAACAAGAGGCAGCCCAGACCCTCCTAGGCCGAAGGGAGAGCACAGGCCTAGGGGCGAAACCGGCAAGCGCTGCTTTGCTGAGCAAACTCGCACTGGGGCTGAGCTTGCTCTCCCGAGGAGAGTTTCCCTTTCGAGAAGGCAGCTCCCAGAAGCTCGTTTTGTGCCCTTTCTGAGATGGGCCCTAGGTGGGTCCCTCCCTAGCAGGCGAAGGGTGGGGTGCTGGGGCCAGTGCACACAAGGCCTTTGCAGACCCCATCCGCCTTCTCCCTGAAGGAGAGCACGTTTGGAGGTGGTTTCCAGCTCCGGTGACCCTCGGCCAAGCACCGGCGCACAGGGAGCGGGAGGCAGCCCAGACCCTCCTAGGCCGAAGGGCGAGCACAGGCCTAGGGGCAAAACCGGCAAGCGCTGCTTTGCTGAGCACACACGCACTGGGGCTGAGCTTGCTTTCCCGAGGAGAGTTTCCCTTTCGAGAAGGCAGCTCCCAGAAGCTCGTTTTGTGCCCTCTCTGAGATGGGCCCTAGGTGGGTCCCTCCCTCGCAGGCGGAGGGTGGGGTGCTGGGGCCAGTGCACACAAGGCCTTTTCAGACCCCATCCGCCTTCTCCCTGAAGGAGAGCACGTTTGGAGGTGGTTTCCAGCTCCGGTGACCCTCAGCCAAGCAGCGGCGCACAGGGAACAAGAGGCAGCCCAGACCCTCCTCGGCCGAAGGGCGAGCACAGGCCTAGGGGCAAAACCGGCAAGCGCTGCTTTGCTGAGCAAACTCGCACTGGGGCTGAGCTTGCTTTCCCGAGGAGAGTTTCCCTTTCGAGAAGGCAGCTCCCAGAAGCTCGTTTTGTGCCCTTTCTGAGATGGGCCCTAGGTGGGTCCCTCCCTCGCAGGTGCAGGGTGGGGTGCTGGGGCCAGTGCACACAAGGCCTTTTCAGACCCCATCCGCCTTCTCCCTGAAGGAGAGCACGTTTGGAGGTAGTTTCCAGCTCCGGTGACCCTCGGCCAAGCCCCGCGCACAGGGAGCGGGAGGCAGCCCAGACCCTCCTCGGCCGAAGGGCGAGCACAGGCCTAGGGGCGAAACCGGCAGGCGCTGCTTTGCTGAGCAAACACGCACTGGGGCTGAGCTTGCTTTCCCGAGGAGAGTTTCCCTTTCGAGAAGGCAGCTCCCAGAAGCTCGTTTTGTGCCCTTTCTGAGATGGGCCCTAGGTGGGTCCCTCCCTAGCAGGCGAAGGGTGGGGTGCTGGGGCCAGTGCACACAAGGCCTTTGCAGACCCCATCCGCCTTCTCCCTGAAGGAGAGCACGTTTGGAGGTGGTTTCCAGCTCCGGTGACCCTCAGCCAAGCCCCGCGCACAGGGAGCGGGAGGCAGCCCAGACCCTCCTAGGCCGAAGGGCGAGCACAGGCCTAGGGGCGAAACCGGCAAGCGCTGCTTTGCTGAGCAAACACGCACTGGGGCTGAGCTTGCTTTCCCGAGGAGAGTTTCCCTTTTGACAAGGCAGCTCCCAGAAGCTCGTTTTGTGCCCTTTCTGAGATGGGCCCTAGGTGGGTCCCTCCCTAGCAGGCGGAGTGTGGGGTGCTGGGGCCAGTGCACACAAGGCCTTTTCAGACCCCATCCGCCTTCTCCCTGAAGGAGAGCACGTTTGGAGGTGGTTTCCAGCTCCGGTGACCCTCGGCCAAGCACCGGCGCACAGGGAGCGGGAGGCAGCCCAGACCCTCCTCGGCCGAAGGGCGAGCACAGGCCTAGGGGCGAAACCGGCAAGCGCTGCTTTGCTGAGCACACACGCACTGGGGCTGAGCTTGCTTTCCCGAGGAGAGTTTCCCTTTCGAGAAGGCAGCTCCCAGAAGCTCGTTTTGTGCCCTCTCTGAGATGGGCCCTAGGTGGGTCCCTCCCTCGCAGGCGGAGGGTGGGGTGCTGGGGCCAGTGCACACAAGGCCTTTTCAGACCCCATCCGCCTTCTCCCTGAAGGAGAGCACGTTTGGAGGTGGTTTCCAGCTCCGGTGACCCTCGGCCAAGCAGCGGTGCACAGGGAACAAGAGGCAGCCCAGACCCTCCTCGGCCGAAGGGAGAGCACAGGCCTAGGGGCGAAACCGGCAAGCGCTGCTTTGCTGAGCACACACGCACTGGGGCTGAGCTTGCTTTCCCGAGGAGAGTTTCCCTTTCGAGAAGGCAGCTCCCAGAAGCTCGTTTTGTGCCCTCTCTGAGATGGGCCCTAGGTGGGTCCCTCCCTAGCAGGCGAAGGGTGGGGTGCTGGGGCCAGTGCACACAAGGCCTTTTCAGACCCCATCCGCCTTCTCCCTGAAGGAGAGCACGTTTGGAGGTGGTTTCCAGCTCCGGTGACCCTCGGCCAAGCACCGGCGCACAGGGAGCGGGAGGCAGCCCAGACCCTCCTAGGCCGAAGGGCGAGCACAGGCCTAGGGGCGAAACCGGCAAGCGCTGCTTTGCTGAGCAAACACGCACTGGGGCTGAGCTTGCTTTCCCGAGGAGAGTTTCCCTTTTGACAAGGCAGCTCCCAGAAGCTCGTTTTGTGCCCTTTCTGAGATGGGCCCTAGGTGGGTCCCTCCCTAGCAGGCGGAGGGTGGGGTGCTGGGGCCAGTGCACACAAGGCCTTTTCAGACCCCATCCGCCTTCTCCCTGAAGGAGAGCACGTTTGGAGGTGGTTTCCAGCTCCGGTGACCCTCGGCCAAGCAGCGGCGCACAGGGAAGGAGAGGCAGCCCAGACCCTCCTAGGCCGAAGGGCGAGCAGAGGCCTAGGGGCGAAACCGGCAAGCGCTGCTTTGCTGAGCAAACACGCACTGGGGCTGAGCTTGCTTTCCCGAGGAGAGTTTCCCTTTTGAGAAGGCAGCTCCCTGAAGCTCGTTTTGTGCCCTTTCTGAGATGGGCCCTTGGTGGGCCCTCCTGAGCAGGCGGAGTGTGGGGTGCTGGGGCCAGTGCACACAAGGCCTTTTCAGACCCCATCCGCCTTCTCCCTGAAGGAGAGCACGTTTGGAGGTGGTTTCCAGCTCCGGTGACCCTCGGCCAAGCACCGGTGCACAGGGAGCGTGAGGCAGCCCAGACCCTCCTAGGCCGAAGGGCGAGCACAGGCCTAGGGGCAAAACCGGCAAGCGCTGATTTGCTGAGCACACACGCACTGGGGCTGAGCTTGCTTTCCCGAGGAGAGTTTCCCTTTCGAGAAGGCAGCTCCCAGAAGCTCGTTTTGTGCCCTCTCTGAGATGGGCCCTAGGTGGGTCCCTCCCTCGCAGGCGGAGGGTGGGGTGCTGGGGCCAGTGCACACAAGGCCTTTTCAGACCCCATCCGCCTTCTCCCTGAAGGAGAGCACGTTTGGACGTGGTTTCCAGCTCCGGTGACCCTCGGCCAAGCACCGGTGCACAGGGAGCGGGAGGCAGCCCAGACCCTCCTCGGCCGAAGGGCGAGCACAGGCCTAGGGGCGAAACCGGCAAGCGCTGCTTTGCTGAGCACACACGCACTGGGGCTGAGCTTGCTTTCCCGAGGAGAGTTTCCCTTTCGAGAAGGCAGCTCCCAGAAGCTCGTTTTGTGCCTTTTCTGAGATGGGCCATAGGTGGGTCCCTCCCTAGCAGGCGGAGGGTGGGGTGCTGGGGCCAGTGCACACAAGGCCTTTTCAGACCCCATCCGCCTTCTCCCTGAAGGAGAGCACGTTTGGAGGTGGTTTCCAGCTCCGGTGACCCTCGGCCAAGCAGCGGCGCACAGGGAACGAGAGGCAGCCCAGACCCTCCTAGGCCGAAGGGCGAGCACAGGCCTAGGGGCGAAACCGGCAAGCGCTGCTTTGCTGAGCAAACACGCACTGGGGCTGAGCTTGCTTTCCCGAGGAGAGTTTCCCTTTCGAGAAGGCAGCTCCCAGAAGCTCGTTTTGTGCCCTTTCTGAGGTGGGCCCTAGGTGGGTCCCTCCCGAGCTGGCGGAGTGTGGGGTGCTGGGGCCAGTGCACACAAGGCCTTTTCAGACCCCATCCGCCTTCTCCCTGAAGGAGAGCACGTTTGGAGGTGGTTTCCAGCTCCGCTGACCCTCGGCCAAGCACCGGTGCACAGGGAGCGTGAGGCAGCCCAGACCCTCCTAGGCCGAAGGGCGAGCACAGGCCTAGGGGCGAAACCGGCAAGCGCTGCTTTGCTGAGCAAACACGCACTGGGGCTGAGCTTGCTTTCCCGAGGAGTGTTTCCCTTTCGAGAAGGCAGCTCCCAGAAGCTCGTTTTGTGCCCTTTCTGAGATGGGCCCTAGGTGGGTCCCTCCCTAGCAGGCGAAGGGTGGGGTGCTGGGGCCAGTGCACACAAGGCCTTTGCAGACCCCATCCGCCTTCTCCCTGAAGGAGAGCACGTTTGGAGGTGGTTTCCAGCTCCGGTGACAATCAGCTAAGCCGCGGCGCACAGGGAACGAGAGGCAACCCAGACCCTCCTCGGCCGAAGGGCGAGCACAGGCCTAGGGGCGAAACCGGCAAGCGCTGCTTTGCTGAGCACACACGCACTGGGGCTGAGCTTGCTTTCCCGAGGAGAGTTTCCCTTTCGAGAAGGCAGCTCCCAGAAGCTCGTTTTGTGCCCTTTCTGAGATGGGCCCTAGGTGGGTCCCTCCCTCGCAGGTGGAGGGTGGGGTGCTGGGGCCAGTGCACACAAGGCCTTTTCAGACCCCATCCGCCTTCTCCCTGAAGGAGAGCACGTTTGGAGGTGGTTTCCAGCTCCGGTGACCCTCAGCCAAGCAGCGGTGCACAGGGAACAAGAGGCAGCCCAGACCCTCCTCGGCCGAAGGGAGAGCACAGGCCTAGGGGCGAAACCGGCAAGCGCTGCTTTGCTGAGCACACACGCACTGGGGCTGAGCTTGCTTTCCCGAGGAGAGTTTCCCTTTCGAGAAGGCAGCTCCCAGAAGCTCGTTTTGTGCCCTTTCTGAGATGGGCCCTAGGTGGGTCCCTCCCTAGCAGGCGAAGGGTGGGGTGCTGGGGCCAGTGCACACAAGGCCTTTGCAGACCCCATCCGCCTTCTCCCTGAAGGAGAGCACGTTTGGAGGTGGTTTCCAGCTCCGGTGACCCTCAGCCAAGCACCGGCGCACAGGGAGCGGGAGGCAGCCCAGACCCTCCTAGGCCGAAGGGCGAGCACAGGCCTAGGGGCGAAACCGGCAAGCGCTGCTTTGCTGAGCAAACACGCACTGGGGCTGAGCTTGCTTTCCCGAGGAGAGTTTCCCTTTTGACAAGGCAGCTCCCAGAAGCTCGTTTTGTGCCCTTTCTGAGATGGGCCCTAGGTGGGTCCCTCCCTAGCAGGCGGAGTGTGGGGTGCTGGGGCCAGTGCACACAAGGCCTTTTCAGACCCCATCCGCCTTCTCCCTGAAGGAGAGCACGTTTGGAGGTGGTTTCCAGCTCCGGTGACCCTCGGCCAAGCAGCGGCGCACAGGGAAGGAGAGGCAGCCCAGACCCTCCTAGGCCGAAGGGCGAGCAGAGGCCTAGGGGCGAAACCGGCAAGCGCTGCTTTGCTGAGCAAACACGCACTGGGGCTGAGCTTGCTTTCCCGAGGAGAGTTTCCCTTTTGAGAAGGCAGCTCCCAGAAGCTCGTTTTGTGCCCTTTCTGAGATGGGCCCTAGGTGGGTCCCTCCTGAGCAGGCGGAGTGTGGGGTGCTGGGGCCAGTGCACACAAGGCCTTTTCAGACCCCATCCGCCTTCTCCCTGAAGGAGAGCACGTTTGGAGGTGGTTTCCAGCTCCGGTGACCCTCGGCCAAGCACCGGTGCACAGGGAGCGTGAGGCAGCCCAGACCCTCCTAGGCCGAAGGGCGAGCACAGGCCTAGGGGCAAAACTGGCAAGCGCTGCTTTGCTGAGCACACACGCACTGGGGCTGAGCTTGCTTTCCCGAGGAGAGTTTCCCTTTCGAGAAGGCAGCTCCCAGAAGCTCGTTTTGTGCCCTCTCTGAGATGGGACCTAGGTGGGTCCCACCCTCGCAGGCGGAGGGTGGGGTGCTGGGGCCAGTGCACACAAGGCCTTTTCAGACCCCATCCGCCTTCTCCCTGAAGGAGAGCACGTTTGGACGTGGTTTCCAGCTCCGGTGACCCTCGGCCAAGCACCGGTGCACAGGGAGCGGGAGGCAGCCCAGACCCTCCTCGGCCGAAGGGCGAGCACAGGCCTAGGGGCGAAACCGGCAAGCGCTGCTTTGCTGAGCACACACGCACTGGGGCTGAGCTTGCTTTCCCGAGGAGAGTTTCCCTTTCGAGAAGGCAGCTCCCAGAAGCTCGTTTTGTGCCCTTTCTGAGATGGGCCATAGGTGGGTCCCTCCCTCGCAGGCGGAGGGTGGGGTGCTGGGGCCAGTGCACACAAGGCCTTTTCAGACCCCATCCGCCTTGTCCCTGAAGGAGAGCACGTTTGGAGGTGGTTTCCAGCTCCGGTGACCCTCGGCCAAGCACCGGTGCACAGGGAGCGGAGGCAGCCCAGACCCTCCTCGGCCGAAGGGCGAGCACAGGCCTAGGGGCGAAACCGGCAAGCGCTGCTTTGCTGAGCACACACGCACTGGGGCTGAGCTTGCTTTCCCGAGGAGAGTTTCCCTTTCGAGAAGGCAGCTCCCAGAAGCTCGTTTTGTGCCCTTTCTGAGATGGGCCCTAGGTGGGTCCCTCCCGAGCAGGCGAAGTGTGGGGTGCTGGGGCCAGTGCACACAAGGCCTTTTCAGACCCCATCCGCCTTCTCCCTGAAGGAGAGCACGTTTGGAGGTGGTTTCCAGCTCCGGTGACCCTCGGCCAAGCACCGGTGCACAGGGAGCGGGAGGCAGCCCAGACCCTCCTAGGCCGAAGGGCGAGCACAGGCCTAGGGACGAAACCGGCAAGCGCTGCTTTGCTGAGCACACACGCACTGGGGCTGAGCTTGCTTTCCCGAGGAGAGTTTCCCTTTCGAGAAGGCAGCTCCCAGAAGCTCGTTTTGTGCCCTTTCTGAGATGGGCCCTAGGTGGGTCCCTCCCGAGGAGGCGAAGGGTGGGGTGCTGGGACCAGTGCACACAAGGCCTTTTCAGACCCCATCCGCCTTCTCCCTGAAGGAGAGCACGTTTGGAGGTGGTTTCCAGCTCCGGAGAACCTCGGCCAAGCACCGGTGCACAAGGAGCGGGAGGCAGCCCACACCCTCCTCGGCCGAAGGGCGAGCACAGGCCTAGGGGCGAAACCGGCAAGCGCTGCTTTGCTGAGCACACACGCACTGGGGCTGAGCTTGCTTTCCCGAGGAGAGTTTCCCTTTCGAGAAGGCAGCTCCCAGAAGCTCGTTTTGTGCCCTTTCTGAGATGGGCCCTTTGTGGGTCCCTCCCGAGCAGGCGAAGGGTGGGTGCTGGGACCAGTGCACACAAGGCCTTTTCAGACCCCATCCGCCTTCTACCTGCAGGAGAGCATGTTTGGAGGTGGTTTCCAGCTCCGGTGACCCTCGGCCAAGCACCGGTGCACAGGGAGCGCGAGGCAGCCCAGACCCTCCTCGGCCGAAGGGCGAGCACAGGCCTAGGGGCGAAACCGGCAAGCGCTGCTTTGCTGAGCACACACGCACTGGGGCTGAGCTTGCTTTCCCGAGGAGAGTTTCCCTTTCGAGAAGGCAGCTCCCAGAAGCTCGTTTTGTGCCCTTTCTGAGATGGGCCCTAGGTGGGTCCCTCCCGAGCAGGCGAAGGGTGGGGTGCTGGGGCCAGTGCACACAAGGCCTTTTCAGACCCCATCCGCCTTCTCCCTGAAGGAGAGCACGTTTGGAGGTGGTTTCCAGCTCCGGTGACCCTCGGCCAAGCACCGGCGCACAGGGAGCGGGAGGCAGCCCAGACCCTCCTGGGCCGAAGGGCGAGCACAGGCCTAGGGGCGAAAGCGGCAAGCGCTGCTTTGCTGAGCACACACGCACTGGGGCTGAGCTTGCTTTCCCGAGGAGAGTTTCCCTTTCGAGAAGGCAGCTCCCAGAAGCTCGTTTTGTGCCCTTTCTGAGATGGGCCCTAGGTGGGTCCCTCCCGAGCAGGCGAAGGGTGGGGTGCTGGGGCCAGTGCACACAAGGCCTTTTCAGACCCCATCCGCCTTCTCCCTGAAGGAGAGCACGTTTGGAGGTGGTTTCCAGCTCCGGTGACCCTCGGCCAAGCACCGGTGCACAGGGAGCGGGAGGCAGCCCAGACCCTCCTAGGCAGAAGGGCGAGCACAGGCCTAGGGGCGAAACCAGCAAGCGCTGCTTTGCTGAGCACACACGCATTGGGGCTGTGCTTGCTTTCCCGAGGAGAGTTTCCCTTTCGAGAAGGCAGCTCCCAGAAGCTCGTTTTGTGCCCTTTCTGAGATGGGCCCTAGGTGGGTCCCTCCCGAGCAGGCGGAGGGTGGGGTGCTGGGGCCAGTGCACACAAGGCCTTTTCAGACCCCATCCGCCTTCTCCCTGAAGGAGAGCACGTTTGGAGGTGGTTTCCAGCTCCGGTGACCCTCGGCCAAGCACCGGTGCACAGGGAGCGGGAGGCAGCCCAGACCCTCCTAGGCCGAAGGGCGAGCACAGGCCTAGGGGCGAAACCCGCAAGCGTACCTTTGCTGAGCACACACGCATTGGGGCTGTGCTTGCTTTCCCGAGGAGAGTTTCCCTTTCGAGAAGGCAGCTCCCAGAAGCTCGTTTTGTGCCCTTTCTGAGATGGGCCCTAGGTGGGTCCCTCCCGAGCAGGCGAAGGGTGGGGTGCCTGGAGCAGTGCACACAAGGCCTTTTCAGACCCCATCCGCCTTCTCCCTGAAGGAGAGCACGTTTGGACGTGGTTTCCAGCTCCGGTGACCCTCGGCCAAACACCGGTGCACAGGGAGCGGGAGGCAGCCCAAACCCTCCTCGGCCGAAGGGCGAGCACAGGCCTAGGGGCGAAACCGGCAAGCGCTGCTTTGCTGAGCACACACGCACTGGGGCTGAGCTTGCTTTCCCGAGGAGAGTTTCCCTTTCGAGAAGGCAGCTCCCAGAAGCTCGTTTTGTGCCCTTTCTGAGATGGGCCATAGGTGGGTCCCTCCCTAGCAGGCGGAGGGTGGGGTGCTGGGGCCAGTGCACACAAGGCCTTTTCAGACCCCATCCGCCTTGTCCCTGAAGGAGAGCACGTTTGGAGGTGGTTTCCAGCTCCGGTGACCCTCGGCCAAGCACCGGTGCACAGGGAGCGGAGGCAGCCCAGACCCTCCTGGGCCGAAGGGCGAGCACAGGCCTAGGGGCGAAACCGGCAAGCGCTGCTTTGCTGAGCACACACGCACTGGGGCTGAGCTTGCTTTCCCGAGGAGAGTTTCCCTTTCGAGAAGGCCGCTCCCAGAAGCTCGTTTTGTGCCCTTTCTGAGATGGGCCCTAGGTGGGTCCCTCCCGAGCAGGCGAAGGGTGGGGTGCTGGGGCCAGTGCACACAAGGCCTTTTCAGACCCCATCCGCCTTCTCCCTGAAGGAGAGCACGTTTGGAGGTGGTTTCCAGCTCCGGTGACCCTCGGCCAAGCACCGGTGCACAGGGAGCGGGAGGCAGCCCAGACCCTCCTGGGCCGAAGGGCGAGCACAGGCCTAGGGGCGAAACCGGCAAGCGCTGCTTTGCTGAGCACACACGCACTGGGGCTGAGCTTGCTTTCCCGAGGAGAGTTTCCCTTTCGAGAAGGCAGCTCCCAGAAGCTCGTTTTGTGCCCTTTCTGAGATGGGCCCTAGGTGGGTCCCTCCCGAGCAGGCGAAGGGTGGGGTGTTGGGACCAGTGCACACAAGGCCTTTTCAGACCCCATCCGCCTTCTCCCTGAAGGAGAGCACGTTTGGAGGTGGTTTCCAGCTCCGGTGACCCTCGGCCAAGCACCGGCGCACAGGGAGCGGGAGGCAGCCCAGACCCTCCTAGGCCGAAGGGCGAGCACAGGCCTAGGGGCGAAACACGCAAGCGTACCTTTGCTGAGCACACACGCATTGGGGCTGTGCTTGCTTTCCCGAGGAGAGTTTCCCTTTCGAGAAGGCAGCTCCCAGAAGCTCGTTTTGTGCCCTTTCTGAGATGGGCCCTAGGTGGGTCCCTCCCGAGCAGGCGAAGGGTGGGGTGCCTGGAGCAGTGCACACAAGGCCTTTTCAGACCCCATCCGCCTTCTCCCTGAAGGAGAGCACGTTTGGACGTGGTTTCCAGCTCCGGTGACCCTCGGCCAAGCACCGGTGCACAGGGAGCGGGAGGCAGCCCAGACCCTCCTAGGCCGAAGGGCGAGCACAGGCCTAGGGGCGAAACCGGCAAGCGCTGCTTTGCTGAGCACACACGCACTGGGGCTGAGCTTGCTTTCCCGAGGAGAGTTTCCCTTTCGAGAAGGCAGCTCCCAGAAGCTCGTTTTGTGCCCTTTCTGAGATGGGCCCTAGGTGGGTCCCTCCCTCGCAGGCGAAGGGTGGGGTGCTGGGGCCAGTGCACACAAGGCCTTTTCAGACCCCATCCGCCTTCTCCCTGAAGGAGAGCACGTTTGGAGGTGGTTTCCAGCTCCGGTGACCCTCGGCCAAGCACCGGTGCACAGGGAGCGGGAGGCAGCCCAGACCCTCCTCGGCCGAAGGGCGAGCACAGGCCTAGGGGCGAAACCGGCAAGCGCTGCTTTGCTGAGCACACACGCACTGGGGCTGAGCTTGCTTTCCCGAGGAGAGTTTCCCTTTCGAGAAGGCAGCTCCCAGAAGCTCGTTTTGTGCCTTTTCTGAGATGGGCCATAGGTGGGTCCCTCCCTAGCAGGCGGAGGGTGGGGTGCTGGGGCCAGTGCACACAAGGCCTTTTCAGACCCCATCCGCCTTGTCCCTGAAGGAGAGCACGTTTGGAGGTGGTTTCCAGCTCCGGTGACCCTCGGCCAAGAACCGGTGCACAGGGAGCAGAGGCAGCCCAGACCCTCCTCGGCCGAAGGGCGAGCACAGGCCTAGGGGCGAAACCGGCAAGCGCTGCTTTGCTGAGCACACACGCACTGGGGCTGAGCTTGCTTTCCCGAGGAGAGTTTCACTTTCGAGAAGGCAGCTCCCAGAAGCTCGTTTTGTGCCCTTTCTGAGATGGGCCCTAGGTGGGTCCCTCCCGAGCAGGCGAAGTGTGGGGTGCTGGGGCCAGTGCACACAAGGCCTTTTCAGACCCCATCCGCCTTCTCCCTGAAGGAGAGCACGTTTGGAGGTGGTTTCCAGCTCCGGTGACCCTCGGCCAAGCACCGGTGCACAGGGAGCGGGAGGCAGCCCAGACCCTCCTCGGCCGAAGGGCGAGCACAGGCCTAGGGGCGAAACCGGCAAGCGCTGCTTTGCTGAGCACACACGCACTGGGGCTGAGCTTGCTTTCCCGAGGAGAGTTTCCCTTTCGAGAAGGCAGCTCCCAGAAGCTCGTTTTGTGCCCTTTCTGAGATGGGCCCTAGGTGGGTCCCTCCCGAGCAGGCGAAGGGTGGGGTGCTGGGACCAGTGCACACAAGGCCTTTTCAGACCCCATCCGCCTTCTCCCTGAAGGAGAGCACGTTTGGAGGTGGTTTCCAGCTCCGGTGAACCTCGGCCAAGCACCGGTGCACAAGGAGCGGGAGGCAGCCCACACCCTCCTCGGCCGAAGGGCGAGCACAGGCCTAGGGGCGAAACCGGCAAGCGCTGCTTTGCTGAGCACACACGCACTGGGGCTGAGCTTGCTTTCCCGAGGAGAGTTTCCCTTTCGAGAAGGCAGCTCCCAGAAGCTCGTTTTGTGCCCTTTCTGAGATGGGCCCTTGGTGGGTCCCTCCCGAGCAGGCGAAGGGTGGGTGCTGGGACCAGTGCACACAAGGCCTTTTCAGACCCCATCCGCCTTCTACCTGAAGGAGAGCATGTTTGGAGGTGGTTTCCAGCTCCGGTGACCCTCGGCCAAGCACCGGTGCACAGGGAGCGCGAGGCAGCCCAGACCCTCCTCGGCCGAAGGGCGAGCACAGGCCTAGGGGCGAAACCGGCAAGCGCTGCTTTGCTGAGCACACACGCACTGGGGCTGAGCTTGCTTTCCCGAGGAGAGTTTCCCTTTCGAGAAGGCAGCTCCCAGAAGCTCGTTTTGTGCCCTTTCTGAGATGGGCCCTAGGTGGGTCCCTCCCGAGCAGGCGAAGGGTGGGGTGCTGGGGCCAGTGCACACAAGGCCTTTTCAGACCCCATCCGCCTTCTCCCTGAAGGAGAGCACGTTTGGAGGTGGTTTCCAGCTCCGGTGACCCTCGGCCAAGCACCGGCGCACAGGGAGCGGGAGGCAGCCCAGACCCTCCTAGGCCGAAGGGCGAGCACAGGCCTAGGGGCGAAAGCGGCAAGCGCTGCTTTGCTGAGCACACACGCACTGGGGCTGAGCTTGCTTTCCCGAGGAGAGTTTCCCTTTCGAGAAGGCCGCTCCCAGAAGCTCGTTTTGTGCCCTTTCTGAGATGGGCCCTAGGTGGGTCCCTCCCGAGCAGGCGAAGGGTGGGGTGCTGGGGCCAGTGCACACAAGGCCTTTTCAGACCCCATCCGCCTTCTCCCTGAAGGAGAGCACGTTTGGAGGTGGTTTCCAGCTCCGGTGACCCTCGGCCAAGCACCGGTGCACAGGGAGCGGGAGGCAGCCCAGACCCTCCTAGGCAGAAGGGCGAGCACAGGCCTAGGGGCGAAACCAGCAAGCGCTGCTTTGCTGAGCACACACGCATTGGGGCTGTGCTTGCTTTCCCGAGGAGAGTTTCCCTTTCGAGAAGGCAGCTCCCAGAAGCTCGTTTTGTGCCCTTTCTGAGATGGGCCCTAGGTGGGTCCCTCCCTAGCAGGCGGAGGGTGGGGTGCTGGGGCCAGTGCACACAAGGCCTTTTCAGACCCCATCCGCCTTCTCCCTGAAGGAGAGCACGTTTGGAGGTGGTTTCCAGCTCCGGTGACCCTCGGCCAAGCACCGGTGCACAGGGAGCGGGAGGCAGCCCAGACCCTCCTAGGCCGAAGGGCGAGCACAGGCCTAGGGGCGAAACCCGCAAGCGTACCTTTGCTGAGCACACACGCATTGGGGCTGTGCTTGCTTTCCCGAGGAGAGTTTCCCTTTCGAGAAGGCAGCTCCCAGAAGCTCGTTTTGTGCCCTTTCTGAGATGGGCCCTAGGTGGGTCCCTCCCGAGCAGGCGAAGGGTGGGGTGCCTGGAGCAGTGCACACAAGGCCTTTTCAGACCCCATCCGCCTTCTCCCTGAAGGAGAGCACGTTTGGACGTGGTTTCCAGCTCCGGTGACCCTCGGCCAAACACCGGTGCACAGGGAGCGGGAGGCAGCCCAAACCCTCCTCGGCCGAAGGGCGAGCACAGGCCTAGGGGCGAAACCGGCAAGCGCTGCTTTGCTGAGCACACACGCACTGGGGCTGAGCTTGCTTTCCCGAGGAGAGTTTCCCTTTCGAGAAGGCAGCTCCCAGAAGCTCGTTTTGTGCCCTTTCTGAGATGGGCCATAGGTGGGTCCCTCCCTAGCAGGCGGAGGGTGGGGTGCTGGGGCCAGTGCACACAAGGCCTTTTCAGACCCCATCCGCCTTGTCCCTGAAGGAGAGCACGTTTGGAGGTGGTTTCCAGCTCCGGTGACCCTCGGCCAAGCACCGGTGCACAGGGTAGCGGAGGCAGCCCAGACCCTCCTGGGCCGAAGGGCGAGCACAGGCCTAGGGGCGAAACCGGCAAGCGCTGCTTTGCTGAGCACACACGCACTGGGGCTGAGCTTGCTTTCCCGAGGAGAGTTTCCCTTTCGAGAAGGCCGCTCCCAGAAGCTCGTTTTGTGCCCTTTCTGAGATGGGCCCTAGGTGGGTCCCTCCCGAGCAGGCGAAGTGTGGGGTGCTGGGGCCAGTGCACACAAGGCCTTTTCAGACCCCATCCGCCTTCTCCCTGAAGGAGAGCACGTTTGGAGGTGGTTTCCAGCTCCGGTGACCCTCGGCCAAGCACCGGTGCACAGGGAGCGGGAGGCAGCCCAGACCCTCCTGGGCCGAAGGGCGAGCACAGGCCTAGGGGCGAAACCGGCAAGCGCTGCTTTGCTGAGCACACACGCACTGGGGCTGAGCTTGCTTTCCCGAGGAGAGTTTCCCTTTCGAGAAGGCAGCTCCCAGAAGCTCGTTTTGTGCCCTTTCTGAGATGGGCCCTAGGTGGGTCCCTCCCGAGCAGGCGAAGGGTGGGGTGTTGGGACCAGTGCACACAAGGCCTTTTCAGACCCCATCCGCCTTCTCCCTGAAGGAGAGCACGTTTGGAGGTGGTTTCCAGCTCCGGTGACCCTCGGCCAAGCACCGGCGCACAGGGAGCGGGAGGCAGCCCAGACCCTCCTAGGCCGAAGGGCGAGCACAGGCCTAGGGGCGAAACCCGCAAGCGTACCTTTGCTGAGCACACACGCATTGGGGCTGAGCTTGCTTTCCCGAGGAGAGTTTCCCTTTCGAGAAGGCAGCTCCCAGAAGCTCGTTTTGTGCCCTTTCTGAGATGGGCCCTAGGTGGGTCCCTCCCGAGCAGGCGAAGGGTGGGGTGCCTGGAGCAGTGCACACAAGGCCTTTTCAGACCCCATCCGCCTTCTCCCTGAAGGAGAGCACGTTTGGACGTGGTTTCCAGCTCCGGTGACCCTCGGCCAAGCACCGGTGCACAGGGAGCGCGAGGCAGCCCAGACCCTCCTCGGCCGAAGGGCGAGCACAGGCCTAGGGGCGAAACCGGCAAGCGCTGCTTTGCTGAGCACACACGCACTGGGGCTGAGCTTGCTTTCCCGAGGAGAGTTTCCCTTTCGAGAAGGCAGCTCCCAGAAGCTCGTTTTGTGCCTTTTCTGAGATGGGCCATAGGTGGGTCCCTCCCTAGCAGGCGGAGGGTGGGGTGCTGGGGCCAGTGCACACAAGGCCTTTTCAGACCCCATCCGCCTTCTCCCTGAAGGAGAGCACGTTTGGAGGTGGTTTCCAGCTCCGGTGACCCTCGGCCAAGAACCGGTGCACAGGGAGCGGAGGCAGCCCAGACCCTCCTCGGCCGAAGGGCGAGCACAGGCCTAGGGGCGAAACCGGCAAGCGCTGCTTTGCTGAGCACACACGCACTGGGGCTGAGCTTGCTTTCCCGAGGAGAGTTTCCCTTTCGAGAAGGCAGCTCCCAGAAGCTCGTTTTGTGCCCTTTCTGAGATGGGCCCTAGGTGGGTCCCTCCCGAGCAGGCGAAGTGTGGGGTGCTGGGGCCAGTGCACACAAGGCCTTTTCAGACCCCATCCGCCTTCTCCCTGAAGGAGAGCACGTTTGGAGGTGGTTTCCAGCTCCGGTGACCCTCGGCCAAGCACCGGTGCACAGGGAGCGGGAGGCAGCCCAGACCCTCCTCGGCCGAAGGGCGAGCACAGGCCTAGGGACGAAACCGGCAATCGCTGCTTTGCTGAGCACACACGCACTGGGGCTGAGCTTGCTTTCCCGAGGAGAGTTTCCCTTTCGAGAAGGCAGCTCCCAGAAGCTCGTTTTGTGCCCTTTCTGAGATGGGCCCTAGGTGGGTCCCTCCCGAGGAGGCGAAGGGTGGGGTGCTGGGACCAGTGCACACAAGGCCTTTTCAGACCCCATCCGCCTTCTCCCTGAAGGAGAGCACGTTTGGAGGTGGTGTCCAGCTCCGGTGAACCTCGGCCAAGCACCGGTGCACAAGGAGCGGGAGGCAGCCCACACCCTCCTCGGCCGAAGGGCGAGCACAGGCCTAGGGGCGAAACCGGCAAGCGCTGCTTTGCTGAGCACACACGCACTGGGGCTGAGCTTGCTTTCCCGAGGAGAGTTTCCCTTTCGAGAAGGCAGCTCCCAGAAGCTCGTTTTGTGCCCTTTCTGAGATGGGCCCTTGGTGGGTCCCTCCCGAGCAGGCGAAGGGTGGGTGCTGGGACCAGTGCACACAAGGCCTTTTCAGACCCCATCCGCCTTCTACCTGAAGGAGAGCATGTTTGGAGGTGGTTTCCAGCTCCGGTGACCCTCGGCCAAGCACCGGTGCACAGGGAGCGCGAGGCAGCCCAGACCCTCCTCGGCCGAAGGGCGAGCACAGGCCTAGGGGCGAAACCGGCAAGCGCTGCTTTGCTGAGCACACACGCACTGGGGCTGAGCTTGCTTTCCCGAGGAGAGTTTCCCTTTCGAGAAGGCAGCTCCCAGAAGCTCGTTTTGTGCCCTTTCTGAGATGGGCCATAGGTGGGTCCCTCCCTAGCAGGCGGAGGGTGGGGTGCTGGGGCCAGTGCACACAAGGCCTTTTCAGACCCCATCCGCCTTGTCCCTGAAGGAGAGCACGTTTGGAGGTGGTTTCCAGCTCCGGTGACCCTCGGCCAAGCACCGGTGCACAGGGAGCGGAGGCAGCCCAGACCCTCCTGGGCCGAAGGGCGAGCACAGGCCTAGGGGCGAAACCGGCAAGCGCTGCTTTGCTGAGCACACACGCACTGGGGCTGAGCTTGCTTTCCCGAGGAGAGTTTCCCTTTCGAGAAGGCCGCTCCCAGAAGCTCGTTTTGTGCCCTTTCTGAGATGGGCCCTAGGTGGGTCCCTCCCGAGCAGGCGAAGTGTGGGGTGCTGGGGCCAGTGCACACAAGGCCTTTTCAGACCCCATCCGCCTTCTCCCTGAAGGAGAGCACGTTTGGAGGTGGTTTCCAGCTCCGGTGACCCTCGGCCAAGCACCGGTGCACAGGGAGCGGGAGGCAGCCCAGACCCTCCTGGGCCGAAGGGCGAGCACAGGCCTAGGGGCGAAACCGGCAAGCGCTGCTTTGCTGAGCACACACGCACTGGGGCTGAGCTTGCTTTCCCGAGGAGAGTTTCCCTTTCGAGAAGGCAGCTCCCAGAAGCTCGTTTTGTGCCCTTTCTGAGATGGGCCCTAGGTGGGTCCCTCCCGAGCAGGCGAAGGGTGGGGTGTTGGGACCAGTGCACACAAGGCCTTTTCAGACCCCATCCGCCTTCTCCCTGAAGGAGAGCACGTTTGGAGGTGGTTTCCAGCTCCGGTGACCCTCGGCCAAGCACCGGCGCACAGGGAGCGGGAGGCAGCCCAGACCCTCCAAGGCCGAAGGGCGAGCACAGGCCTAGGGGCGAAACACGCAAGCGTACCTTTGCTGAGCACACACGCATTGGGGCTGTGCTTGCTTTCCCGAGGAGAGTTTCCCTTTCGAGAAGGCAGCTCCCAGAAGCTCGTTTTGTGCCCTTTCTGAGATGGGCCCTAGGTGGGTCCCTCCCGAGCAGGCGAAGGGTGGGGTGCCTGGAGCAGTGCACACAAGGCCTTTTCAGACCCCATCCGCCTTCTCCCTGAAGGAGAGCACGTTTGGACGTGGTTTCCAGCTCCGGTGACCCTCGGCCAAGCACCGGTGCACAGGGAGCAGGAGGCAGCCCAGACCCTCCTCGGCCGAAGGGCGAGCACAGGCCTAGGGGCGAAACCGGCAAGCGCTGCTTTGCTGAGCACACACGCACTGGGGCTGAGCTTGCTTTCCCGAGGAGAGTTTCCCTTTCGAGAAGGCAGCTCCCAGAAGCTCGTTTTGTGCCTTCTCTGAGATGGGCCATAGGTGGGTCCCTCCCTAGCAGGCGGAGGGTGGGGTGCTGGGGCCAGTGCACACAAGGCCTTTTCAGACCCCATCCGCCTTGTCCCTGAAGGAGAGCACGTTTGGAGGTGGTTTCCAGCTCCGGTGACCCTCGGCCAAGAACCGGTGCACAGGGAGCGGAGGCAGCCCAGACCCTCCTCGGCCGAAGGGCGAGCACAGGCCTAGGGGCGAAACCGGCAAGCGCTGCTTTGCTGAGCACACACGCACTGGGGCTGAGCTTGCTTTCCCGAGGAGAGTTTCCCTTTCGAGAAGGCAGCTCCCAGAAGCTCGTTTTGTGCCCTTTCTGAGATGGGCCCTAGGTGGGTCCCTCCCGAGCAGGCGAAGTGTGGGGTGCTGGGGCCAGTGCACACAAGGCCTTTTCAGACCCCATCCGCCTTCTCCCTGAAGGAGAGCACGTTTGGAGGTGGTTTCCAGCTCCGGTGACCCTCGGCCAAGCACCGGTGCACAGGGAGCGGGAGGCAGCCCAGACCCTCCTCGGCCGAAGGGCGAGCACAGGCCTAGGGACGAAACCGGCAATCGCTGCTTTGCTGAGCACACACGCACTGGGGCTGAGCTTGCTTTCCCGAGGAGAGTTTCCCTTTCGAGAAGGCAGCTCCCAGAAGCTCGTTTTGTGCCCTTTCTGAGATGGGCCCTAGGTGGGTCCCTCCCGAGGAGGCGAAGGGTGGGGTGCTGGGACCAGTGCACACAAGGCCTTTTCAGACCCCATCCGCCTTCTCCCTGAAGGAGAGCACGTTTGGAGGTGGTGTCCAGCTCCGGTGAACCTCGGCCAAGCACCGGTGCACAAGGAGCGGGAGGCAGCCCACACCCTCCTCGGCCGAAGGGCGAGCACAGGCCTAGGGGCGAAACCGGCAAGCGCTGCTTTGCTGAGCACACACGCACTGGGGCTGAGCTTGCTTTCCCGAGGAGAGTTTCCCTTTCGAGAAGGCAGCTCCCAGAAGCTCGTTTTGTGCCCTTTCTGAGATGGGCCCTTGGTGGGTCCCTCCCGAGCAGGCGAAGGGTGGGTGCTGGGACCAGTGCACACAAGGCCTTTTCAGACCCCATCCGCCTTCTACCTGAAGGAGAGCATGTTTGGAGGTGGTTTCCAGCTCCGGTGACCCTCGGCCAAGCACCGGTGCACAGGGAGCGCGAGGCAGCCCAGACCCTCCTCGGCCGAAGGGCGAGCACAGGCCTAGGGGCGAAACCGGCAAGCGCTGCTTTGCTGAGCACACACGCACTGGGGCTGAGCTTGCTTTCCCGAGGAGAGTTTCCCTTTCGAGAAGGCAGCTCCCAGAAGCTCGTTTTGTGCCCTTTCTGAGATGGGCCCTAGGTGGGTCCCTCCCGAGCAGGCGAAGGGTGGGGTGCTGGGGCCAGTGCACACAAGGCCTTTTCAGACCCCATCCGCCTTCTCCCTGAAGGAGAGCACGTTTGGAGGTGGTTTCCAGCTCCGGTGACCCTCGGCCAAGCACCGGCGCACAGGGAGCGGGAGGCAGCCCAGACCCTCCTAGGCAGAAGGGCGAGCACAGGCCTAGGGGCGAAACCAGCAAGCGCTGCTTTGCTGAGCACACACGCATTGGGGCTGTGCTTGCTTTCCCGAGGAGAGTTTCCCTTTCGAGAAGGCAGCTCCCAGAAGCTCGTTTTGTGCCCTTTCTGAGATGGGCCCTAGGTGGGTCCCTCCCTAGCAGGCGGAGGGTGGGGTGCTGGGGCCAGTGCACACAAGGCCTTTTCAGACCCCATCCGCCTTCTCCCTGAAGGAGAGCACGTTTGGAGGTGGTTTCCAGCTCCGGTGACCCTCGGCCAAGCACCGGTGCACAGGGAGCGGGAGGCAGCCCAGACCCTCCTAGGCCGAAGGGCGAGCACAGGCCTAGGGGCGAAACCCGCAAGCGTACCTTTGCTGAGCACACACGCATTGGGGCTGTGCTTGCTTTCCCGAGGAGAGTTTCCCTTTCGAGAAGGCAGCTCCCAGAAGCTCGTTTTGTGCCCTTTCTGAGATGGGCCCTAGGTGGGTCCCTCCCGAGCAGGCGAAGGGTGGGGTGCCTGGAGCAGTGCACACAAGGCCTTTTCAGACCCCATCCGCCTTCTCCCTGAAGGAGAGCACGTTTGGACGTGGTTTCCAGCTCCGGTGACCCTCGGCCAAACACCGGTGCACAGGGAGCGGGAGGCAGCCCACACCCTCCTCGGCCGAAGGGCGAGCACAGGCCTAGGGGCGAAACCGGCAAGCGCTGCTTTGCTGAGCACACACGCACTGGGGCTGAGCTTGCTTTCCCGAGGAGAGTTTCCCTTTCGAGAAGGCAGCTCCCAGAAGCTCGTTTTGTGCCCTTTCTGAGATGGGCCATAGGTGGGTCCCTCCCTAGCAGGCGGAGGGTGGGGTGCTGGGGCCAGTGCACACAAGGCCTTTTCAGACCCCATCCGCCTTGTCCCTGAAGGAGAGCACGTTTGGAGGTGGTTTCCAGCTCCGGTGACCCTCGGCCAAGAACCGGTGCACAGGGAGCGGAGGCAGCCCAGACCCTCCTCGGCCGAAGGGCGAGCACAGGCCTAGGGGCGAAACCGGCAAGCGCTGCTTTGCTGAGCACACACGCACTGGGGCTGAGCTTGCTTTCCCGAGGAGAGTTTCCCTTTCGAGAAGGCCGCTCCCAGAAGCTCGTTTTGTGCCCTTTCTGAGATGGGCCCTAGGTGGGTCCCTCCCGAGCAGGCGAAGTGTGGGGTGCTGGGGCCAGTGCACACAAGGCCTTTTCAGACCCCATCCGCCTTCTCCCTGAAGGAGAGCACGTTTGGAGGTGGTTTCCAGCTCCGGTGACCCTCGGCCAAGCACCGGTGCACAGGGAGCGGGAGGCAGCCCAGACCCTCCTGGGCCGAAGGGCGAGCACAGGCCTAGGGGCGAAACCGGCAAGCGCTGCTTTGCTGAGCACACACGCACTGGGGCTGAGCTTGCTTTCCCGAGGAGAGTTTCCCTTTCGAGAAGGCAGCTCCCAGAAGCTCGTTTTGTGCCCTTTCTGAGATGGGCCCTAGGTGGGTCCCTCCCGAGCAGGCGAAGGGTGGGGTGTTGGGACCAGTGCACACAAGGCCTTTTCAGACCCCATCCGCCTTCTCCCTGAAGGAGAGCACGTTTGGAGGTGGTTTCCAGCTCCGGTGACCCTCGGCCAAGCACCGGCGCACAGGGAGCGGGAGGCAGCCCAGACCCTCCTAGGCCGAAGGGCGAGCACAGGCCTAGGGGCGAAAGCGGCAAGCGCTGCTTTGCTGAGCACACACGCACTGGGGCTGAGCTTGCTTTCCCGAGGAGAGTTTCCCTTTCGAGAAGGCAGCTCCCAGAAGCTCGTTTTGTGCCCTTTCTGAGATGGGCCCTAGGTGGGTCCCTCCCTAGCAGGCGGAGGGTGGGGTGCTGGGGCCAGTGCACACAAGGCCTTTTCAGACCCCATCCGCCTTCTCCCTGAAGGAGAGCACGTTTGGAGGTGGTTTCCAGCTCCGGTGACCCTCGGCCAAGCACCGGTGCACAGGGAGCGGGAGGCAGCCCAGACCCTCCTAGGCCGAAGGGCGAGCACAGGCCTAGGGGCGAAACCCGCAAGCGTACCTTTGCTGAGCACACACGCATTGGGGCTGTGCTTGCTTTCCCGAGGAGAGTTTCCCTTTCGAGAAGGCAGCTCCCAGAAGCTCGTTTTGTGCCCTTTCTGAGATGGGCCCTAGGTGGGTCCCTCCCGAGCAGGCGAAGGGTGGGGTGCCTGGAGCAGTGCACACAAGGCCTTTTCAGACCCCATCCGCCTTCTCCCTGAAGGAGAGCACGTTTGGACGTGGTTTCCAGCTCCGGTGACCCTCGGCCAAACACCGGTGCACAGGGAGCGGGAGGCAGCCCAGACCCTCCTCGGCCGAAGGGCGAGCACAGGCCTAGGGGCGAAAGCGGCAAGCGCTGCTTTGCTGAGCACACACGCACTGGGGCTGAGCTTGCTTTCCCGAGGAGAGTTTCCCTTTCGAGAAGGCAGCTCCCAGAATCTCGTTTTGTGCCCTTTCTGAGATGGGCCATAGGTGGGTCCCTCCCTAGCAGGCGGAGGGTGGGGTGCTGGGGCCAGTGCACACAAGGCCTTTTCAGACCCCATCCGCCTTGTCCCTGAAGGAGAGCACGTTTGGAGGTGGTTTCCAGCTCCGGTGACCCTCGGCCAAGAACCGGTGCACAGGGAGCGGAGGCAGCCCAGACCCTCCTCGGCCGAAGGGCGAGCACAGGCCTAGGGGCGAAACCGGCAAGCGCTGCTTTGCTGAGCACACACGCACTGGGGCTGAGCTTGCTTTCCCGAGGAGAGTTTCCCTTTCGAGAAGGCCGCTCCCAGAAGCTCGTTTTGTGCCCTTTCTGAGATGGGCCCTAGGTGGGTCCCTCCCGAGCAGGCGAAGTGTGGGGTGCTTGGGCCAGTGCACACAAGGCCTTTTCAGACCCCATCCGCCTTCTCCCTGAAGGAGAGCACGTTTGGAGGTGGTTTCCAGCTCCGGTGACCCTCGGCCAAGCACCGGTGCACAGGGAGCGGGAGGCAGCCCAGACCCTCCTCGGCCGAAGGGCGAGCACAGGCCTAGGGGCGAAACCGGCAAGCGCTGCTTTGCTGAGCACACACGCACTGGGGCTGAGCTTGCTTTCCCGAGGAGAGTTTCCCTTTCGAGAAGGCAGCTCCCAGAAGCTCGTTTTGTGCCCTTTCTGAGATGGGCCCTAGGTGGGTCCCTCCCTAGCAGGCGGAGGGTGGGGTGCTGGGGCCAGTGCACACAAGGCCTTTTCAGACCCCATCCGCCTTCTCCCTGAAGGAGAGCACGTTTGGAGGTGGTTTCCAGCTCCGGTGACCCTCGGCCAAGCACCGGTGCACAGGGAGCGGGAGGCAGCCCAGACCCTCCTCGGCCGAAGGGCGAGCACAGGCCTAGGGGCGAAACCGGCAAGCGCTGCTTTGGTGAGCACACACGCACTGGGGCTGAGCTTGCTTTCCCGAGGAGAGTTTTCCTTTCGAGAAGGCAGCTCCCAGAAGCTCGTTTTGTGCCCTTTCTGAGATGGGCCCTAGGTGGGTCCCTCCCGAGCAGGCGAAGGGTGGGGTGCTGGGGCCAGTGCACACAAGGCCTTTTCAGACCCCATCCGCCTTCTCCCTGAAGGAGAGCACGTTTGGAGGTGGTTTCCAGCTCCGGTGACCCTCGGCCAAGCACCGGTGCACAGGGAGCGGGAGGCAGCCCAGACCCTCCTGGGCCGAAGGGCGAGCACAGGCCTAGGGGCGAAACCGGCAAGCGCTGCTTTGCTGAGCAAACACGCACTGGGGCTGAGCTTGCTTTCCCGAGGAGAGTTTCCCTTTCGAGAAGGCAGCTCCCAGAAGCTCGTTTTCTGCCCTTTCTGAGATGGGCCCTAGGTGGGTCCCTCCCGAGCAGGCGAAGGGTGGGGTGTTGGGACCAGTGCACACAAGGCCTTTTCAGACCCCATCCGCCTTGTCCCTGAAGGAGAGCACGTTTGGAGGTGGTTTCCAGCTCCGGTGACCCTCGGCCAAGCACCGGCGCACAGGGAGCGGGAGGCAGCCCAGACCCTCCTAGGCCGAAGGGCGAGCACAGGCCTAGGGGCGAAACCGGCAAGCGCTGCTTTGCTGAGCACACACGCACTGGGGCTGAGCTTGCTTTCCCGAGGAGAGTTTCCCTTTCGAGAAGGCAGCTCCCAGAAGCTCGTTTTGTGCCCTTTCTGAGATGGGCCCTAGGTGGGTCCCTCCCTAGCAGGCGGAGGGTGGGGTGCTGGGGCCAGTGCACACAAGGCCTTTTCAGACCCCATCCGCCTTCTCCCTGAAGGAGAGCACGTTTGGAGGTGGTTTCCAGCTCCGGTGACCCTCGGCCAAGCACCGGTGCACAGGGAGCGGGAGGCAGCCCAGACCCTCCTCGGCCGAAGGGCGAGCACAGGCCTAGGGGCGAAAGCGGCAAGCGCTGCTTTGCTGAGCACACACGCACTGGGGCTGAGCTTGCTTTCCCGAGGAGAGTTTCCCTTTCGAGAAGGCAGCTCCCAGAAGCTCGTTTTGTGCCCTTTCTGAGATGGGCCCTAGGTGGGTCCCTCCCGAGCAGGCGAAGGGTGGAGTGCTGGGGCCAGTGCACACAAGGCCTTTTCAGACCCCATCCGCCTTCTCCCTGAAGGAGAGCACGTTTGGAGGTGGTTTCCAGCTCCGGTGACCCTCGGCCAAGCACCGGTGCACAGGGAGCGGGAGGCAGCCCAGACCCTCCTAGGCAGAAGGGCGAGCACAGGCCTAGGGGCGAAACCAGCAAGCGCTGCTTTGCTGAGCACACACGCATTGGGGCTGTGCTTGCTTTCCCGAGGTGAGTTTCTCTTTCGAGAAGGCAGCTCCCAGAAGCTCGTTTTGTGCCCTTTCTGAGATGGGCCCTAGGTGGGTCCCTCCCGAGCAGGCGAAGGGTGGGGTGCTGGGACCAGTGCACACAAGGCCTTTTCAGACCCCATCCGCCTTCTCCCTGAAGGAGAGCACGTTTGGAGGTGGTTTCCAGCTCCGGTGACCCTCGGCCAAGCACCGGTGCACAGGGAGCGGGAGGCAGCCCAGACCCTCCTCGGCCGAAGGGCGAGCACAGGCCTAGGGGCGAAACCGGCAAGCGCTGCTTTGCTGAGAAAACACGCACTGGGGCTGAGCTTTCTTTCCCGAGGAGAGTTTCCCTTTCGAGAAGGCAGCTCCCAGAAGCTCGTTTTGTGCCCTTTCTGAGATGGGCCCTAGGTGGGTCCCTCCCGAGCAGGCGGAGGGTGGGGTGCTGGGACCAGTGCACACAAGGCCTTTTCAGACCCCATCCGCCTTCTCCCTGAAGGAGAGCACGTTTGGAGGTGGTTTCCAGCTCCGGTGACCCTCGGCCAAGCACCGGTGCACAGGGAGCTGGAGGCAGCCCAGAACCTCCTAGGCCGAAGGGCGAGCACAGGCCTAGGGGCGAAACTCGCAAGCGTACCTTTGCTGAGCACACACGCATTGGGGCTGTGCTTGCTTTCCCGAGGAGAGTTTCCCTTTCGAGAAGGCAGCTCCCAGAAGCTCGTTTTGTGCCCTTTCTGAGATGGGCCCTAGGTGGGTCCCTCCCGAGCAGGCGAAGGGTGGGGTGCCTGGAGCAGTGCACACAAGGCCTTTTCAGACCCCATCCGCCTTCTCCCTGAAGGAGAGCACGTTTGGAGGTGGTTTCCAGCTCCGGTGACCCTCGGCCAAGCACCGGTGCACAGGGAGCGGGAGGCAGCCCAGACCCTCCTGGGCCGAAGGGCGAGCACAGGCCTAGGGGCGAAACCGGCAAGCGCTGCTTTGCTGAGCACACACGCACTGGGGCTGAGCTTGCTTTCCCGAGGAGAGTTTCCCTTTCGAGAAGGCAGCTCCCAGAAGCTCGTTTTGTGCCCTTTCTGAGATGGGCCATAGGTGGGTCCCTCCCTAGCAGGCGAAGGGTGGGGTGCTGGGGCCAGTGCACACAAGGCCTTTTCAGACCCCATCCGCCTTGTCCCTGAAGGAGAGCACGTTTGGAGGTGGTTTCCAGCTCCGGTGACCCTCGGCCAAGAACCGGTGCACAGGGAGCGGAGGCAGCCCAGACCCTCCTCGGCCGAAGGGCGAGCACAGGCCTAGGGGCGAAACCGGCAAGCGCTGCTTTGCTGAGCACACACGCACTGGGGCTGAGCTTGCTTTCCCGAGGAGAGTTTCCCTTTCGAGAAGGCCGCTCCCAGAAGCTCGTTTTGTGCCCTTTCTGAGATGGGCCCTAGGTGGGTCCCTCCCGAGCAGGCGAAGTGTGGGGTGCTGGGGCCAGTGCACACAAGGCCTTTTCAGACCCCATCCGCCTTCTCCCTGAAGGAGAGCACGTTTGGAGGTGGTTTCCAGCTCCGGTGACCCTCGGCCAAGCACCGGTGCACAGGGAGCGGGAGGCAGCCCAGACCCTCCTGGGCCGAAGGGCGAGCACAGGCCTAGGGGCGAAACCGGCAAGCGCTGCTTTGCTGAGCACACACGCACTGGGGCTGAGCTTGCTTTCCCGAGGAGAGTTTCCCTTTCGAGAAGGCAGCTCCCAGAAGCTCGTTTTGTGCCCTTTCTGAGATGGGCCCTAGGTGGGTCCCTCCCGAGCAGGCGAAGGGTGGGGTGCCTGGAGCAGTGCACACAAGGCCTTTTCAGACCCCATCCGCCTTCTCCCTGAAGGAGAGCACGTTTGGAGGTGGTTTCCAGCTCCGGTGACCCTCGGCCAAGCACCGGCGCACAGGGAGCGGGAGGCAGCCCAGACCCTCCTAGGCCGAAGGGCGAGCACAGGCCTAGGGGCGAAACCGGCAAGCGCTGCTTTGCGGAGCACACACGCACTGGGGCTGAGCTTGATTTCCCGAGGAGAGTTTCCCTTTCGAGAAGGCAGCTCCCAGAAGCTCGTTTTGTGCCCTTTCTGAGATGGGCCCTAGGTGGGTCCCTCCCTAGCAGGCGGAGGGTGGGGTGCTGGGGCCAGTGCACACAAGGCCTTTTCAGACCCCATCCGCCTTCTCCCTGAAGGAGAGCACGTTTGGAGGTGGTTTCCAGCTCCGGTGACCCTCGGCCAAGCACCGGTGCACATGGAGCGGGAGGCAGCCCAGACCCTCCTAGGCCGAAGGGCGAGCACAGGCCTAGGGGCGAAACCGGCAAGCGCTGCTTTGCTGAGCACACACGCACTGGGGCTGAGCTTGCTTTCCCGAGGAGAGTTTTCCTTTCGAGAAGGCAGCTCCCAGAAGCTCGTTTTGTGCCCTTTCTGAGATGGGCCCTAGGTGGGTCCCTCCCGAGCAGGCGAAGGGTGGGGTGCTGGGGCCAGTGCACACAAGGCCTTTTCAGACCCCATCCGCCTTCTCCCTGAAGGAGAGCACGTTTGGAGGTGGTTTCCAGCTCCGGTGACCCTCGGCCAAGCACCGGTGCACAGGGAGCGCGAGGCAGCCCAGACCCTCCTCGGCCGAAGGGCGAGCACAGGCCTAGGGGCGAAACCGGCAAGCGCTGCTTTGCTGAGCAAACACGCACTGGGGCTGAGCTTGCTTTCCCGAGGAGAGTTTCCCTTTCGAGAAGGCAGCTCCCAGAAGCTCGTTTTGTGCCCTTTCTGAGATGGGCCCTAGGTGGGTCCCTCCCGAGCAGGCGAAGGGTGGGGTGCTGGGACCAGTGCACACAAGGCCTTTTCAGACCCCATCCGCCTTCTCCCTGAAGGAGAGCACGTTTGGAGGTGGTTTCCAGCTCCGGTGACCCTCGGCCAAGCACCGGTGCACAGGGAGCGGGAGGCAGCCCAGACCCTCCTCGGCCGAAGGGCGAGCACAGGCCTAGGGGCGAAACCGGCAAGCGCTGCTTTGCTGAGCAAACACGCACTGGGGCTGAGCTTTCTTTCCCGAGGAGAGTTTCCCTTTCGAGAAGGCAGCTCCCAGAAGCTCGTTTTGTGCCCTTTCTGAGATGGGCCCTAGGTGGGTCCCTCCCTAGCAGGCGGAGGGTGGGGTGCTGGGGCCAGTGCACACAAGGCCTTTTCAGACCCCATCCGCCTTCTCCCTGAAGGAGAGCACGTTTGGAGGTGGTTTCCAGCTCCGGTGACCCTCGGCCAAGCACCGGTGCACAGGGAGCGTGAGGCAGCCCAGACCCTCCTAGGCCGAAGGGCGAGCACAGGCCTAGGGGCGAAACCGGCAAGCGCTGCTTTGCTGAGCACACACGCACTGGGGCTGAGCTTGCTTTCCCGAGGAGAGTTTCCCTTTCGAGAAGGCAGCTCCCAGAAGCTCGTTTTGTGCCCTTTCTGAGATGGGCCCTAGGTGGGTCCCTCCCGAGCAGGCGAAGGGTGGGGTGCCTGGAGCAGTGCACACAAGGCCTTTTCAGACCCCATCCGCCTTCTCCCTGAAGGAGAGCACGTTTGGAGGTGGTTTCCAGCTCCGGTGACCCTCGGCCAAGCACCGGTGCACAGGGAGCGGGAGGCAGCCCAGACCCTCCTCGGCCGAAGGGCGAGCACAGGCCTAGGGGCGAAACCGGCAAGCGCTGCTTTGCTGAGCACACACGCACTGGGGCTGAGCTTGCTTTCCCGAGGAGAGTTTCCCTTTCGAGAAGGCAGCTCCCAGAAGCTCGTTTTGTGCCCTTTCTGAGATGGGCCCTAGGTGGGTCCCTCCCGAGGAGGCGAAGGGTGGGGTGCTGGGACCAGTGCACACAAGGCCTTTTCAGACCCCATCCGCCTTCTCCCTGAAGGAGAGCACGTTTGGAGGTGGTTTCCAGCTCCGGTGACCCTCGGCCAAGCACCGGTGCACAAGGAGCGGGAGGCAGCCCACACCTTCCTCGGCCGAAGGGCGAGCACAGGCCTAGGGGCGAAACCGGCAAGCGCTGCTTTGCTGAGCACACACGCACTGGGGCTGAGCTTGCTTTCCCGAGGAGAGTTTCCCTTTCGAGAAGGCAGCTCCCAGAAGCTCGTTTTGTGCCCTTTCTGAGATGGGCCCTTGGTGGGTCCCTCCCGAGCAGGCGAAGGGTGGGTGCTGGGACCAGTGCACACAAGGCCTTTTCAGACCCCATCTGCCTTCTCCCTGAAGGAGAGCACGTTTGGAGGTGGTTTCCAGCTCCGGTGACCCTCGGCCAAGCACCGGTGCACAGGGAGCGGGAGGCAGCCCAGACCCTCCTAGGCCTAAGGGCGAGCACAGGCCTAGGGGCGAAACCGGCAAGCGCTGCTTTGCTGAGCAAACACGCACTGGGGCTGAGCTTTCTTTCCCAAGGAGAGTTTCCCTTTCGAGAAGGCAGCTCCCAGAAGCTCGTTTTGTGCCCTTTCTGAGATGGGCCCTAGGTGGGTCCCTCCCTAGCAGGCGGAGGGTGGGGTGCTGGGACCAGTGCACACAAGGCCTTTTCAGACCCCATCCGCCTTGTCCCTGAAGGAGAGCACGTTTGGAGGTGGTTTCCAGCTCCGGTGACCCTCGGCCAAGCACCGGCGCACAGGGAGCGGGAGGCAGCCCAGACCCTCCTAGGCCGAAGGGCGAGCACAGGCCTAGGGGCGAAACCGGCAAGCGCTGCTTTGCTGAGCACACACGCACTGGGGCTGAGCTTGCTTTCCCGAGGAGAGTTTCCCTTTCGAGAAGGCAGCTCCCAGAAGCTCGTTTTGTGCCCTTTCTGAGATGGGCCCTAGGTGGGTCCCTCCCGAGCAGGCGAAGGGTGGGGTGCTGGGGCCAGTGCACACAAGGCCTTTTCAGACCCCATCCGCCTTCTCCCTGAAGGAGAGCACGTTTGGAGGTGGTTTCCAGCTCCGGTGACCCTCGGCCAAGCACCGGTGCACAGGGAGCGGGAGGCAGCCCAGACCCTCCTCGGCCGAAGGGCGAGCACAGGCCTAGGGGCGAAACCGGCAAGCGCTGCTTTGCTGAGCACACACGCACTGGGGCTGAGCTTGCTTTCCCGAGGAGAGTTTCCCTTTCGAGAAGGCAGCTCCCAGAAGCTCGTTTTGTGCCCTTTCTGAGATGGGCCCTAGGTGGGTCCCTCCCGAGCAGGCGAAGGGTGGGGTGCTGGGACCAGTGCACACAAGGCCTTTTCAGACCCCATCCGCCTTCTCCCTGAAGGAGAGCACGTTTGGAGGTGGTTTCCAGCTCCGGTGACCCTCGGCCAAGCACCGGTGCACAGGGAGCGGGAGGCAGCCCAGACCCTCCTCGGCCGAAGGGTGAGCACAGGCCTAGGGGCGAAACCGGCAAGCGCTGCTTTGCTGAGCAAACACGCACTGGGGCTGAGCTTGCTTTCCCGAGGAGAGTTTCCCTTTCGAGAAGGCAGCTCCCAGAAGCTCGTTTTGTGCCCTTTCTGAGATGGGCCCTAGGTGGGTCCCTCCCTAGCAGGCGGAGGGTGGGGTGCTGGGGCCAGTGCACACAAGGCCTTTTCAGACCCCATCCGCCTTCTCCCTGAAGGAGAGCACGTTTGGAGGTGGTTTCCAGCTCCGGTGACCCTCGGCCAAGCACCGGTGCACAGGGAGCGGGAGGCAGCCCAGACCCTCCTCGGCCGAAGGGCGAGCACAGGCCTAGGGGCGAAAGCGGCAAGCGCTGCTTTGCTGAGCAAACACGCACTGGGGCTGAGCTTTCTTTCCCGAGGAGAGATTCCCTTTCGAGAAGGCAGCTCCCAGAAGCTCGTTTTGTTCCCTTTCTGAGATGGGCCCTAGGTGGGTCCCTCCCTAGCAGGCGGAGGGTGGGGTGCTGGGGCCAGTGCACACAAGGCCTTTTCAGACCCCATCCGCCTTCTCCCTGAAGGAGAGCACGTTTGGAGGTGGTTTCCAGCTCTGGTGACCCTCGGCCAAGCACCGGTGCACAGGGAGCGTGAGGCAGCCCATACCCTCCTAGGCCGAAGGGCGAGCACAGGCCTAGGGGCGAAACCGGCAAGCGCTGCTTTGCTGAGCAAACACGCACTGGGGCTGAGCTTGCTTTCCCGAGGAGAGTTTCCCTTTCGAGAAGGCAGCTCCCAGAAGCTCGTTTTGTGCCCTTTCTGAGATGGGCCCTAGGTGGGTCCCTCCCGAGCAGGCGAAGGGTGGGGTGCCTGGAGCAGTGCACACAAGGCCTTTTCAGACCCCATCCGCCTTCTCCCTGAAGGAGAGCACGTTTGGAGGTGGTTTCCAGCTCCGGTGACCCTCGGCCAAGCACCGGCGCACAGGGAGCGGGAGGCAGCCCAGACCCTCCTAGGCCGAAGGGCGAGCACAGGCCTAGGGGCGAAACCGGCAAGCGCTGCTTTGCTGAGCACACACGCACTGGGGCTGAGCTTGCTTTCCCGAGGAGAGTTTCCCTTTCGAGAAGGCAGCTCCCAGAAGCTCGTTTTGTGCCCTTTCTGAGATGGGCCCTAGGTGGGTCCCTCCCGAGGAGGCGAAGGGTGGGGTGCTGGGGCCAGTGCACACAAGGCCTTTTCAGACCCCATCCGCCTTCTCCCTGAAGGAGAGCACGTTTGGAGGTGGTTTCCAGCTCCGGTGACCCTCGGCCAAGCACCGGTGCACAGGGAGCGGGAGGCAGCCCAGACCCTCCTCGGCCGAAGGGCGAGCACAGGCCTAGGGGCGAAACCGGCAAGCGCTGCTTTGCTGAGCACACACGCACTGGGGCTGAGCTTGCTTTCCCGAGGAGAGTTTCCCTTTCGAGAAGGCAGCTCCCAGAAGCTCGTTTTGTGCCCTTTCTGAGATGGGCCCTAGGTGGGTCCCTCCCGAGCAGGCGAAGGGTGGGGTGCTGGGACCAGTGCACACAAGGCCTTTTCAGACCCCATCCGCCTTCTCCCTGAAGGAGAGCACGTTTGGAGGTGGTTTCCAGCTCCGGTGACCCTCGGCCAAGCACCGGTGCACAGGGAGCGGGAGGCAGCCCAGACCCTCCTCGGCCGAAGGGTGAGCACAGGCCTAGGGGCGAAACCGGCAAGCGCTGCTTTGCTGAGCAAACACGCACTGGGGCTGAGCTTTCTTTCCCGAGGAGAGTTTCCCTTTCGAGAAGGCAGCTCCCAGAAGCTCGTTTTGTGCTCTTTCTGAGATGGGCCCTAGGTGGGTCCCTCCCGAGCAGGCGAAGGGTGGGGTGCCTGGAGCAGTGCACACAAGGCCTTTTCAGACCCCATCCGCCTTCTCCCTGAAGGAGAGCACGTTTGGAGGTGGTTTCCAGCTCCGGTGACCCTCGGCCAAGCACCGGTGCACAGGGAGCGGGAGGCAGCCCAGACCCTCCTCGGCCGAAGGGCGAGCACAGGCCTAGGGGCGAAACCGGCAAGCGCTGCTTTGCTGAGCACACACGCACTGGGGCTGAGCTTGCTTTCCCGAGGAGAGTTTCCCTTTCGAGAAGGCAGCTCCCAGAAGCTCGTTTTGTGCCCTTTCTGAGATGGGCCCTAGGTGGGTCCCTCCCGAGCAGGCGAAGGGTGGGGTGCTGGGACCAGTGCACACAAGGCCTTTTCAGACCCCATCCGCCTTCTCCCTGAAGGAGAGCACGTTTGGAGGTGGTTTCCAGCTCCGGTGACCCTCGGCCAAGCACCGGTGCACAGGGAGCGGGAGGCAGCCCAGACCCTCCTCGGCCGAAGGGTGAGCACAGGCCTAGGGGCGAAACCGGCAAGCGCTGCTTTGCTGAGCACACACGCACTGGGGCTGAGCTTGCTTTCCCGAGGAGAGTTTCCCTTTCGAGAAGGCAGCTCCCAGAAGCTCGTTTTGTGCCCTTTCTGAGATGGGCCATAGGTGGGTCCCTCCCTAGCAGGCGGAGGGTGGGGTGCTGGGGCCAGTGCACACAAGGCCTTTTCAGACCCCATCCGCCTTGTCCCTGAAGGAGAGCACGTTTTGAGGTGGTTTCCAGCTCCGGTGACCCTCGGCCAAGAACCGGTGCACAGGGAGCGGGAGGCAGCCCAGACCCTCCTCGGCCGAAGGGCGAGCACAGGCCTAGGGGCGAAACCGGCAAGCGCTGCTTTGCTGAGCACACACGCACTGGGGCTGAGCTTGCTTTCCCGAGGAGAGTTTCCCTTTCGAGAAGGCAGCTCCCAGAAGCTCGTTTTGTGCCCTTTCTGAGATGGGCCCTAGGTGGGTCCCTCCCGAGGAGGCGAAGGGTGGGGTGCTGGGACCAGTGCACACAAGGCCTTTTCAGACCCCATCCGCCTTCTCCCTGAAGGAGAGCACGTTTGGAGGTGGTTTCCAGCTCCGGTGACCCTCGGCCAAGCACCGGTGCACAAGGAGCGGGAGGCAGCCCACACCCTCCTCGGCCGAAGGGCGAGCACAGGCCTAGGGGCGAAACCGGCAAGCGCTGCTTTGCTGAGCACACACGCACTGGGGCTGAGCTTGCTTTCCCGAGGAGAGTTTCCCTTTCGAGAAGGCAGCTCCCAGAAGCTCGTTTTGTGCCCTTTCTGAGATGGGCCCTTGGTGGGACCCTCCCGAGCAGGCGAAGGGTGGGTGCTGGGACCAGTGCACACAAGGCCTTTTCAGACCCCATCCGCCTTCTCCCTGAAGGAGAGCACGTTTGGAGGTGGTTTCCAGCTCCGGTGACCCTCGGCCAAGAACCGGTGCACAAGGAGCGGGAGGCAGCCCACACCCTCCTCGGCCGAAGGGCGAGCACAGGCCTAGGGGCGAAACCGGCAAGCGCTGCTTTGCTGAGCACACACGCACTGGGGCTGAGCTTGCTTTCCCGAGGAGAGTTTCCCTTTCGAGAAGGCAGCTCCCAGAATCTCGTTTTGTGCCCTTTCTGAGATGGGCCCTAGGTGGGTCCCTCCCGAGCAGGCGAAGGGTGGGTGCTGGGACCAGTGCACACAAGGCCTTTTCAGACCCCATCTGCCTTCTCCCTGAAGGAGAGCACGTTTGGAGGTGGTTTCCAGCTCCGGTGACCCTCGGCCAAGCACCGGTGCACAGGGAGCGGGAGGCAGCCCAGACCCTCCTAGGCCTAAGGGCGAGCACAGGCCTAGGGGCGAAACCGGCAAGCGCTGCTTTGCTGAGCAAACACGCACTGGGGCTGAGCTTTCTTTCCCGAGGAGAGTTTCCCTTTCGAGAAGGCAGCTCCCAGAAGCTCGTTTTGTGCCCTTTCTGAGATGGGCCCTAGGTGGGTCCCTCCCTAGCAGGCGGAGGGTGGGGTGCTGGGACCAGTGCACACAAGGCCTTTTCAGACCCCATCCGCCTTCTCCCTGAAGGAGAGCACGTTTGGAGGTGGTTTCCAGCTCCGGTGACCCTCGGCCAAGCACCGGCGCACAGGGAGCGGGAGGCAGCCCAGACCCTCCTAGGCCGAAGGGCGAGCACAGGCCTAGGGGCGAAACCGGCAAGCGCTGCTTTGCTGAGCACACACGCACTGGGGCTGAGCTTGCTTTCCCGAGGAGAGTTTCCCTTTCGAGAAGGCAGCTCCCAGAAGCTCGTTTTGTGCCCTTTCTGAGATGGGCCCTAGGTGGGTCCCTCCCGAGCAGGCGAAGGGTGGGGTGCTGGGGCCAGTGCACACAAGGCCTTTTCAGACCCCATCCGCCTTCTCCCTGAAGGAGAGCACGTTTGGAGGTGGTTTCCAGCTCCGGTGACCCTCGGCCAAGCACCGGCGCACAGGGAGCGGGAGGCAGCCCAGACCCTCCTAGGCCGAAGGGCGAGCACAGGCCTAGGGGCGAAAGCGGCAAGCGCTGCTTTGCTGAGCACACACGCACTGGGGCTGAGCTTGCTTTCCCGAGGAGAGTTTCCCTTTCGAGAAGGCAGCTCCCAGAAGCTCGTTTTGTGCCCTTTCTGAGATGGGCCCTAGGTGGGTCCCTCCCGAGCAGGCGAAGGGTGGGGTGCTGGGGCCAGTGCACACAAGGCCTTTTCAGACCCCATCCGCCTTCTCCCTGAAGGAGAGCACGTTTGGAGGTGGTTTCCAGCTCCGGTGACCCTCGGCCAAGCACCGGTGCACAGGGAGCGGGAGGCAGCCCAGACCCTCCTCGGCCGAAGGGCGAGCACAGGCCTAGGGGCGAAAGCGGCAAGCGCTGCTTTGCTGAGCACACACGCACTGGGGCTGAGCTTGCTTTCCCGAGGAGAGTTTCCCTTTCGAGAAGGCAGCTCCCAGAAGCTCGTTTTGTGCCCTTTCTGAGATGGGCCCTAGGTGGGTCCCTCCCGAGCAGGCGGAGCGTGGGGTGCTGGGGCCAGTGCACCCAAGGCCTTTTCAGACCCCATCCGCCTTCTCCCTGAAGGAGAGCACGTTTGGAGGTGGTTTCCAGCTCCGGTGACCCTCGGCCAAGCACCGGTGCACAGGGAGCGGGAGGCAGCCCAGACCCTCCTCGGCCGAAGGGTGAGCACAGGCCTAGGGGCGAAACCGGCAAGCGCTGCTTTGCTGAGCAAACACGCACTGGGGCTGAGCTTGCTTTCCCGAGGAGAGTTTCCCTTTCGAGAAGGCAGCTCCCAGAAGCTCGTTTTGTGCCCTTTCTGAGATGGGCCCTAGGTGGGTCCCTCCCGAGCAGGCGAAGGGTGGGGTGCTGGGGCCAGTGCACACAAGGCCTTTTCAGACCCCATCCACCTTCTCCCTGAAGGAGAGCACGTTTGGACGTGGTTTCCAGCTCCGGTGACCCTCGGCCAAGCACCGGTGCACAGGGAGCGGGAGGCAGCCCAGACCCTCCTAGGCAGAAGGGCGAGCACAGGCCTAGGGGCGAAACCAGCAAGCGCTGCTTTGCTGAGCACACACGCATTGGGGCTGTGCTTGCTTTCCCGAGGAGAGTTTCCCTTTCGAGAAGGCAGCTCCCAGAAGCTCGTTTTGTGCCCTTTCTGAGATGGGCCCTAGGTGGGTCCCTCCCGAGCAGGCGAAGGGTGGGGTGCTGGGACCAGTGCACACAAGGCCTTTTCAGACCCCATCCGCCTTCTCCCTGAAGGAGAGCACGTTTGGAGGTGGTTTCCAGCTCCGGTGACCCTCGGCCAAGCACCGGTGCACAAGGAGCGGGAGGCAGCCCAGACCCTCCTAGGCCGAAGGGCGAGCACAGGCCTAGGGGCGAAACCGGCAAGCGCTGCTTTGCTGAGCACACACGCACTGGGGCTGAGCTTGCTTTCCCGAGGAGAGTTTCCCTTTCGAGAAGGCAGCTCCCAGAAGCTCGTTTTGTGCCTTTTCTGAGATGGGCCATAGGTGGGTCCCTCCCTAGCAGGCGGAGGGTGGGGTGCTGGGGCCAGTGCACACAAGGCCTTTTCAGACCCCATCCGCCTTGTCCCTGAAGGAGAGCACGTTTGGAGGTGGTTTCCAGCTCCGGTGACCCTCGGCCAAGAACCGGTGCACAGGGAGCGGAGGCAGCCCAGACCCTCCTCGGCCGAAGGGCGAGCACAGGCCTAGGGGCGAAACCGGCAAGCGCTGCTTTGCTGAGCACACACGCACTGGAGCTGAGCTTGCTTTCCCGAGGAGAGTTTCACTTTCGAGAAGGCAGCTCCCAGAAGCTCGTTTTGTGCCCTTTCTGAGATGGGCCCTAGGTGGGTCCCTCCCGAGCAGGCGGAGGGTGGGGTGCTGGGGCCAGTGCACACAAGGCCTTTTCAGACCCCATCCGCCTTCTCCCTGAAGGAGAGCACGTTTGGAGGTGGTTTCCAGCTCCGGTGACCCTCGGCCAAGCACCGGTGCACAAGGAGCGGGAGGCAGCCCAGACCCTCCTAGGCCGAAGGGCGAGCACAGGCCTAGGGGCGAAACCGGCAAGCGCTGCTTTGCTGAGCACACACGCACTGGGGCTGAGCTTGCTTTCCCGAGGAGAGTTTCCCTTTCGAGAAGGCAGCTCCCAGAAGCTCGTTTTGTGCCTTTTCTGAGATGGGCCATAGGTGGGTCCCTCCCTAGCAGGCGGAGGGTGGGGTGCTGGGGCCAGTGCACACAAGGCCTTTTCAGACCCCATCCGCCTTGTCCCTGAAGGAGAGCACGTTTGGAGGTGGTTTCCAGCTCCGGTGACCCTCGGCCAAGAACCGGTGCACAGGGAGCGGAGGCAGCCCAGACCCTCCTCGGCCGAAGGGCGAGCACAGGCCTAGGGGCGAAACCGGCAAGCGCTGCTTTGCTGAGCACACACGCACTGGAGCTGAGCTTGCTTTCCCGAGGAGAGTTTCACTTTCGAGAAGGCAGCTCCCAGAAGCTCGTTTTGTGCCCTTTCTGAGATGGGCCCTAGGTGGGTCCCTCCCGAGCAGGCGGAGGGTGGGGTGCTGGGGCCAGTGCACACAAGGCCTTTTCAGACCCCATCCGCCTTCTCCCTGAAGGAGAGCACGTTTGGAGGTGGTTTCCAGCTCCGGTGACCCTCGGCCAAGCACCGGTGCACAGGGAGCGGGAGGCAGCCCAGACCCTCCTAGGCAGAAGGGCGAGCACAGGCCTAGGGGCGAAACCAGCAAGCGCTGCTTTGCTGAGCACACACGCATTGGGGCTGTGCTTGCTTTCCCGAGGAGAGTTTCCCTTTCGAGAAGGCAGCTCCCAGAAGCTCGTTTTGTGCCCTTTCTGAGATGGGCCCTAGGTGGGTCCCTCCCGAGCAGGCGAAGGGTGGGGTGCTGGGACCAGTGCACACAAGGCCTTTTCAGACCCCATCCGCCTTCTCCCTGAAGGAGAGCACGTTTGGAGGTGGTTTCCAGCTCCGGTGACCCTCGGCCAAGCACCGGTGCACAAGGAGCGGGAGGCAGCCCACACCCTCCTAGGCCGAAGGGCGAGCACAGGCCTAGGGGCGAAACCGGCAAGCGCTGCTTTGCTGAGCACACACGCACTGGGGCTGAGCTTGCTTTCCCGAGGAGAGTTTCCCTTTCGAGAAGGCAGCTCCCAGAAGCTCGTTTTGTGCCTTTTCTGAGATGGGCCATAGGTGGGTCCCTCCCTAGCAGGCGGAGGGTGGGGTGCTGGGGCCAGTGCACACAAGGCCTTTTCAGACCCCATCCGCCTTCTCCCTGAAGGAGAGCACGTTTGGAGGTGGTTTCCAGCTCCGGTGACCCTCGGCCAAGAACCGGTGCACAGGGAGCGGAGGCAGCCCAGACCCTCCTCGGCCGAAGGGCGAGCACAGGCCTAGGGGCGAAACCGGCAAGCGCTGCTTTGCTGAGCACACACGCACTGGAGCTGAGCTTGCTTTCCCGAGGAGAGTTTCACTTTCGAGAAGGCAGCTCCCAGAAGCTCGTTTTGTGCCCTTTCTGAGATGGGCCCTAGGTGGGTCCCTCCCGAGCAGGCGAAGTGTGGGGTGCTGGGGCCAGTGCACACAAGGCCTTTTCAGACCCCATCCGCCTTCTCCCTGAAGGAGAGCACGTTTGGAGGTGGTTTCCAGCTCCGGTGACCCTCGGCCAAGCACCGGTGCACAGGGAGCGGGAGGCAGCCCAGACCCTCCTCGGCCGAAGGGCGAGCACAGGCCTAGGGACGAAACCGGCAAGCGCTGCTTTGCTGAGCACACACGCACTGCGGCTGAGCTTGCTTTCCCGAGGAGAGTTTCCCTTTCGAGAAGGCAGCTCCCAGAAGCTCGTTTTGTGCCCTTTCTGAGATGGGCCCTAGGTGGGTCCCTCCCGAGGAGGCGAAGGGTGGGGTGCTGGGACCAGTGCACACAAGGCCTTTTCAGACCCCATCCGCCTTCTCCCTGAAGGAGAGCACGTTTGGAGGTGGTTTCCAGCTCCGGTGAACCTCGGCCAAGCACCGGTGCACAAGGAGCGGGAGGCAGCCCACACCCTCCTCGGCCGAAGGGCGAGCACAGGCCTAGGGGCGAAACCGGCAAGCGCTGCTTTGCTGAGCACACACGCACTGGGGCTGAGCTTGCTTTCCCGAGGAGAGTTTCCCTTTCGAGAAGGCAGCTCCCAGAAGCTCGTTTTGTGCCCTTTCTGAGATGGGCCCTAGGTAGGTTCCTCTCTAGCAGGCGAAGGGTGGGGTGCTGGGGCCAGTGCACACAAGGCCTTTTCAGACCCCATCCGCCTTCTCCCTGAAGGAGAGCACGTTTGGAGGTGGTTTCCAGCTCCGGTGACCCTCGGCCAAGCACCGGCGCACAGGGAACAAGAGGCAGCCCAGACCCTCCTAGGCCGAAGGGCGAGCACAGGCCTAGGGGCGAAACCGGCAAGCGCTGCTTTGCTGAGCAAACACGCACTAGGGCTGAGCTTGCTTTCCCGAGGAGAGTTTCCCTTTCGAGAAGGCAGCTCCCAGAAGCTCGTTTTGTGCCCTTTCTGAGATGGGCCCTAGGTGGGTCCCTCCCTAGCAGGCGGAGGGTGGGGTGCTGGGGCCAGTGCACAAAGGCCTTTTCAGACCCCATCCGCCTTCTCCCTGAAGGAGAGCACGTTGGGAGGTGGTTTCCAGCTCCGGTGACCCTCAGCTAAGCAGCGGCGCACAGGGAACGAGAGGCAGCCCAGACCCTCCTCGGGTGAAGGGCGAGCACAGGCCTAGGGGCGAAACCGGCAAGCGCTGCTTTGCTGAGCACACACGCACTGGGACTGAGCTTGCTTTCCCGAGGAGAGTTTCCCTTTCGAGAAGGCAGCTCCCAGAAGCTCGTTTTGTGCCCTTTCTGAGATGGGCCCTAGGTGGGTCCCTCCCTAGCAGGCGAAGGGTGGGGTGCTGGGGCCAGTGCACACAAGGCCTTTTCAGACCCCATCCGCCTTCTCCCTGAAGGAGAGCACGTTTGGAGGTGGTTTCCAGCTCCGGTGACCCTCGGCCAAGCACCGGCGCACAGGGAGCGGGAGGCAGCCCAGACCCTCCTAGGCCGAAGGGCGAGCACAGGCCTAGGGGCGAAACCGGCAAGCGCTGCTTTGCTGAGCAAACACGCACTGGGGCTGAGCTTGCTTTCCCGAGGAGAGTTTCCCTTTCGAGAAGGCCGCTCCCAGAAGCTCGTTTTGTGCCCTTTCTGAGATGGGCCCTAGGTGGGTCCCTCCCTAGCAGGCGAAGGTTGGGGTGCTGGGGCCAGTGCACACAAGGCCTTTTCAGACCCCATCCGCCTTCTCCCTGAAGGAGAGCACGTTTGGAGGTGGTTTCCAGCTCCGGTGACCCTCGGCCAAGCACCGGCGCACAGGGAGCGGGAGGCAGCCCAGACCCTCCTAGGCCGAAGGGCGAGCACAGGCCTAGGGGCGAAACCGGCAAGCGCTGCTTTGCTGAGCACACACGCACTGGGGCTGAGCTTGCTTTCCCGAGGAGAGTTTCCCTTTCGAGAAGGCAGCTCCCAGAAGCTCGTTTTGTGCCCTCTCTGAGATGGGCCCTAGGTGGGTCCCTCCCGAGCAGGCGGAGGGTGGGGTGTTGGGGCCAGTGCACACAAGGCCTTTTCAGACCCCATCCGCCTTCTCCCTGAAGGAGAGCACGTTTGGAGGTGGTTTCCAGCTCCGGTGACCCTCAGCCAAGCACCGGCGCCCAGCGAACGAGAGGCAGCCCAGACCGTCCTAGGCCGAAGGGCGAGCACAGGCCTAGGGGCGAAACCGGCAAGCGCTGCTTTGCTGAGCAAACACGCACTAGGGCTGAGCTTGCTTTCCCGAGGAGAGTTTCCCTTTCGAGAAGGCCGCTCCCAGAAGCTCGTTTTGTGCCCTTTCTGAGATGGGCCCTAGGTGGGTCCCTCCCTAGCAGGCGGAGGGTGGGGTGCTGGGGCCAGTGCACACAAGGCCTTTTCAGACCCCATCCGCCTTCTCCCTGAAGGAGAGCACGTTGGGAGGTGGTTTCCAGCTCTGGTGACCCTCGGACAAGCAGCGGCGCACAGGGAGCGGGAGGCAGCCCAGACCGTCCTAGGCCGAAGGGCGAGCACAGGCCTAGGGGCGAAACCGGCAAGCGCTGCTTTGCTGAGCAAACACGCACTGGGGCTGAGCCTGCGTTCCCGAGGAGAGTTTCCCTTTCGAGAAGGCAGCTCCCAGAAGCTCGTTTTGTGCCCTTTCTGAGATGGGCCCTAGGTGGGTCCCTCCCTAGCAGGCGAAGGGTGGGGTGCTGGGGCCAGTGCACACAAGGCCTTTTCAGACCCCATCCGCCTTCTCCCTGAAGGAGAGCACGTTTGGAGGTGGTTTCCAGCTCCGGTGACCCTCGGCCAAGCACCGGCGCACAGGGAGCGGGAGGCAGCCCAGACCCTCCTAGGCCGAAGGGCGAGCACAGGCCTAGGGGCGAAACCGGCAAGCGCTGCTTTGCTGAGCACACACGCACTGGGGCTGAGCTTGCTTTCCCGAGGAGAGTTTCCCTTTCGAGAAGGCAGCTCCCAGAAGCTCGTTTTGTGCCCTCTCTGAGATGGGCCCTAGGTGGGTCCCTCCCGAGCAGGCGGAGGGTGGGGTGTTGGGGCCAGTGCACACAAGGCCTTTTCAGACCCCATCCGCCTTCTCCCTGAAGGAGAGCACGTTTGGAGGTGGTTTCCAGCTCCGGTGACCCTCAGCCAAGCACCGGCGCCCAGCGAACGAGAGGCAGCCCAGACCGTCCTAGGCCGAAGGGCGAGCACAGGCCTAGGGGCGAAACCGGCAAGCGCTGCTTTGCTGAGCAAACACGCACTAGGGCTGAGCTTGCTTTCCCGAGGAGAGTTTCCCTTTCGAGAAGGCCGCTCCCAGAAGCTCGTTTTGTGCCCTTTCTGAGATGGGCCCTAGGTGGGTCCCTCCCTAGCAGGCGGAGGGTGGGGTGCTGGGGCCAGTGCACAAAGGCCTTTTCAGACCCCATCCGCCTTCTCCCTGAAGGAGAGCACGTTTGGAGGTGGTTTCCAGCTCCGGTGACCCTCGGCCAAGAACCGGTGCACAGGGAGCGGAGGCAGCCCAGACCCTCCTCGGCCGAAGGGCGAGCACAGGCCTAGGGGCGAAACCGGCAAGCGCTGCTTTGCTGAGCACACACGCACTGGAGCTGAGCTTGCTTTCCCGAGGAGAGTTTCACTTTCGAGAAGGCAGCTCCCAGAAGCTCGTTTTGTGCCCTTTCTGAGATGGGCCCTAGGTGGGTCCCTCCCGAGCAGGCGGAGGGTGGGGTGCTGGGGCCAGTGCACACAAGGCCTTTTCAGACCCCATCCGCCTTCTCCCTGAAGGAGAGCACGTTGGGAGGTGGTTTCCAGCTCTGGTGACCCTCGGACAAGCAGCGGCGCACAGGGAGCGGGAGGCAGCCCAGACCGTCCTAGGCCGAAGGGCGAGCACAGGCCTAGGGGCGAAACCGGCAAGCGCTGCTTTGCTGAGCAAACACGCACTGGGGCTGAGCCTGCGTTCCCGAGGAGAGTTTCCCTTTCGAGAAGGCAGCTCCCAGAAGCTCGTTTTGTGCCCTTTCTGAGATGGGCCCTAGGTGGGTCCCTCCCTAGCAGGCGAAGGGTGGGGTGCTGGGGCCAGTGCACACAAGGCCTTTTCAGACCCCATCCGCCTTCTCCCTGAAGGAGAGCACGTTTGGAGGTGGTTTCCAGCTCCGGTGACCCTCGGCCAAGCACCGGCGCACAGGGAGCGGGAGGCAGCCCAGACCCTCCTAGGCCGAAGGGCGAGCACAGGCCTAGGGGCGAAACCGGCAAGCGCTGCTTTGCTGAGCACACACGCACTGGGGCTGAGCTTGCTTTCCCGAGGAGAGTTTCCCTTTCGAGAAGGCAGCTCCCAGAAGCTCGTTTTGTGCCCTCTCTGAGATGGGCCCTAGGTGGGTCCCTCCCGAGCAGGCGGAGGGTGGGGTGTTGGGGCCAGTGCACACAAGGCCTTTTCAGACCCCATCCGCCTTCTCCCTGAAGGAGAGCACGTTTGGAGGTGGTTTCCAGCTCCGGTGACCCTCAGCCAAGCACCGGCGCCCAGCGAACGAGAGGCAGCCCAGACCGTCCTAGGCCGAAGGGCGAGCACAGGCCTAGGGGCGAAACCGGCAAGCGCTGCTTTGCTGAGCAAACACGCACTAGGGCTGAGCTTGCTTTCCCGAGGAGAGTTTCCCTTTCGAGAAGGCCGCTCCCAGAAGCTCGTTTTGTGCCCTTTCTGAGATGGGCCCTAGGTGGGTCCCTCCCTAGCAGGCGGAGGGTGGGGTGCTGGGGCCAGTGCACAAAGGCCTTTTCAGACCCCATCCGCCTTCTCCCTGAAGGAGAGCACGTTTGGAGGTGGTTTCCAGCTCCGGTGACCCTCGGCCAAGAACCGGTGCACAGGGAGCGGAGGCAGCCCAGACCCTCCTCGGCCGAAGGGCGAGCACAGGCCTAGGGGCGAAACCGGCAAGCGCTGCTTTGCTGAGCACACACGCACTGGAGCTGAGCTTGCTTTCCCGAGGAGAGTTTCACTTTCGAGAAGGCAGCTCCCAGAAGCTCGTTTTGTGCCCTTTCTGAGATGGGCCCTAGGTGGGTCCCTCCCGAGCAGGCGGAGGGTGGGGTGCTGGGGCCAGTGCACACAAGGCCTTTTCAGACCCCATCCGCCTTCTCCCTGAAGGAGAGCACGTTTGGAGGTGGTTTCCAGCTCCGGTGACCCTCGGCCAAGCACCGGTGCACAGGGAGCGGGAGGCAGCCCAGACCCTCCTAGGCAGAAGGGCGAGCACAGGCCTAGGGGCGAAACCAGCAAGCGCTGCTTTGCTGAGCACACACGCATTGGGGCTGTGCTTGCATTCCCGAGGAGAGTTTCCCTTTCGAGAAGGCAGCTCCCAGAAGCTCGTTTTGTGCCCTTTCTGAGATGGGCCCTAGGTGGGTCCCTCCCGAGCAGGCGAAGGGTGGGGTGCTGGGACCAGTGCACACAAGGCCTTTTCAGACCCCATCCGCCTTCTCCCTGAAGGAGAGCACGTTTGGAGGTGGTTTCCAGCTCCGGTGACCCTCGGCCAAGCACCGGTGCACAAGGAGCGGGAGGCAGCCCACACCCTCCTAGGCCGAAGGGCGAGCACAGGCCTAGGGGCGAAACCGGCAAGCGCTGCTTTGCTGAGCACACACGCACTGGGGCTGAGCTTGCTTTCCCGAGGAGAGTTTCCCTTTCGAGAAGGCAGCTCCCAGAAGCTCGTTTTGTGCCTTTTCTGAGATGGGCCATAGGTGGGTCCCTCCCTAGCAGGCGGAGGGTGGGGTGCTGGGGCCAGTGCACACAAGGCCTTTTCAGACCCCATCCGCCTTCTCCCTGAAGGAGAGCACGTTTGGAGGTGGTTTCCAGCTCCGGTGACCCTCGGCCAAGAACCGGTGCACAGGGAGCGGAGGCAGCCCAGACCCTCCTCGGCCGAAGGGCGAGCACAGGCCTAGGGGCGAAACCGGCAAGCGCTGCTTTGCTGAGCACACACGCACTGGAGCTGAGCTTGCTTTCCCGAGGAGAGTTTCACTTTCGAGAAGGCAGCTCCCAGAAGCTCGTTTTGTGCCCTTTCTGAGATGGGCCCTAGGTGGGTCCCTCCCGAGCAGGCGAAGTGTGGGGTGCTGGGGCCAGTGCACACAAGGCCTTTTCAGACCCCATCCGCCTTCTCCCTGAAGGAGAGCACGTTTGGAGGTGGTTTCCAGCTCCGGTGACCCTCGGCCAAGCACCGGTGCACAGGGAGCGGGAGGCAGCCCAGACCCTCCTCGGCCGAAGGGCGAGCACAGGCCTAGGGACGAAACCGGCAAGCGCTGCTTTGCTGAGCACACACGCACTGCGGCTGAGCTTGCTTTCCCGAGGAGAGTTTCCCTTTCGAGAAGGCAGCTCCCAGAAGCTCGTTTTGTGCCCTTTCTGAGATGGGCCCTAGGTGGGTCCCTCCCGAGGAGGCGAAGGGTGGGGTGCTGGGACCAGTGCACACAAGGCCTTTTCAGACCCCATCCGCCTTCTCCCTGAAGGAGAGCACGTTTGGAGGTGGTTTCCAGCTCCGGTGAACCTCGGCCAAGCACCGGTGCACAAGGAGCGGGAGGCAGCCCACACCCTCCTCGGCCGAAGGGCGAGCACAGGCCTAGGGGCGAAACCGGCAAGCGCTGCTTTGCTGAGCACACACGCACTGGGGCTGAGCTTGCTTTCCCGAGGAGAGTTTCCCTTTCGAGAAGGCAGCTCCCAGAAGCTCGTTTTGTGCCCTTTCTGAGATGGGCCCTAGGTAGGTTCCTCTCTAGCAGGCGAAGGGTGGGGTGCTGGGGCCAGTGCACACAAGGCCTTTTCAGACCCCATCCGCCTTCTCCCTGAAGGAGAGCACGTTTGGAGGTGGTTTCCAGCTCCGGTGACCCTCGGCCAAGCACCGGCGCACAGGGAACAAGAGGCAGCCCAGACCCTCCTAGGCCGAAGGGCGAGCACAGGCCTAGGGGCGAAACCGGCAAGCGCTGCTTTGCTGAGCAAACACGCACTAGGGCTGAGCTTGCTTTCCCGAGGAGAGTTTCCCTTTCGAGAAGGCAGCTCCCAGAAGCTCGTTTTGTGCCCTTTCTGAGATGGGCCCTAGGTGGGTCCCTCCCTAGCAGGCGGAGGGTGGGGTGCTGGGGCCAGTGCACAAAGGCCTTTTCAGACCCCATCCGCCTTCTCCCTGAAGGAGAGCACGTTGGGAGGTGGTTTCCAGCTCCGGTGACCCTCAGCTAAGCAGCGGCGCACAGGGAACGAGAGGCAGCCCAGACCCTCCTCGGGTGAAGGGCGAGCACAGGCCTAGGGGCGAAACCGGCAAGCGCTGCTTTGCTGAGCACACACGCACTGGGACTGAGCTTGCTTTCCCGAGGAGAGTTTCCCTTTCGAGAAGGCAGCTCCCAGAAGCTCGTTTTGTGCCCTTTCTGAGATGGGCCCTAGGTGGGTCCCTCCCTAGCAGGCGAAGGGTGGGGTGCTGGGGCCAGTGCACACAAGGCCTTTTCAGACCCCATCCGCCTTCTCCCTGAAGGAGAGCACGTTTGGAGGTGGTTTCCAGCTCCGGTGACCCTCGGCCAAGCACCGGCGCACAGGGAGCGGGAGGCAGCCCAGACCCTCCTAGGCCGAAGGGCGAGCACAGGCCTAGGGGCGAAACCGGCAAGCGCTGCTTTGCTGAGCAAACACGCACTGGGGCTGAGCTTGCTTTCCCGAGGAGAGTTTCCCTTTCGAGAAGGCCGCTCCCAGAAGCTCGTTTTGTGCCCTTTCTGAGATGGGCCCTAGGTGGGTCCCTCCCTAGCAGGCGAAGGTTGGGGTGCTGGGGCCAGTGCACACAAGGCCTTTTCAGACCCCATCCGCCTTCTCCCTGAAGGAGAGCACGTTTGGAGGTGGTTTCCAGCTCCGGTGACCCTCGGCCAAGCACCGGCGCACAGGGAGCGGGAGGCAGCCCAGACCCTCCTAGGCCGAAGGGCGAGCACAGGCCTAGGGGCGAAACCGGCAAGCGCTGCTTTGCTGAGCACACACGCACTGGGGCTGAGCTTGCTTTCCCGAGGAGAGTTTCCCTTTCGAGAAGGCAGCTCCCAGAAGCTCGTTTTGTGCCCTCTCTGAGATGGGCCCTAGGTGGGTCCCTCCCGAGCAGGCGGAGGGTGGGGTGTTGGGGCCAGTGCACACAAGGCCTTTTCAGACCCCATCCGCCTTCTCCCTGAAGGAGAGCACGTTTGGAGGTGGTTTCCAGCTCCGGTGACCCTCAGCCAAGCACCGGCGCCCAGCGAACGAGAGGCAGCCCAGACCGTCCTAGGCCGAAGGGCGAGCACAGGCCTAGGGGCGAAACCGGCAAGCGCTGCTTTGCTGAGCAAACACGCACTAGGGCTGAGCTTGCTTTCCCGAGGAGAGTTTCCCTTTCGAGAAGGCCGCTCCCAGAAGCTCGTTTTGTGCCCTTTCTGAGATGGGCCCTAGGTGGGTCCCTCCCTAGCAGGCGGAGGGTGGGGTGCTGGGGCCAGTGCACACAAGGCCTTTTCAGACCCCATCCGCCTTCTCCCTGAAGGAGAGCACGTTGGGAGGTGGTTTCCAGCTCTGGTGACCCTCGGACAAGCAGCGGCGCACAGGGAGCGGGAGGCAGCCCAGACCGTCCTAGGCCGAAGGGCGAGCACAGGCCTAGGGGCGAAACCGGCAAGCGCTGCTTTGCTGAGCAAACACGCACTGGGGCTGAGCCTGCTTTCCCGAGGAGAGTTTCCCTTTCGAGAAGGCAGCTCCCAGAAGCTCGTTTTGTGCCCTTTCTGAGATGGGCCCTAGGTGGGTCCCTCCCTAGCAGGCGAAGGGTGGGGTGCTGGGGCCAGTGCACACAAGGCCTTTTCAGACCCCATCCGCCTTCTCCCTGAAGGAGAGCACGTTTGGAGGTGGTTTCCAGCTCCGGTGACCCTCGGCCAAGCACCGGCGCACAGGGAGCGGGAGGCAGCCCAGACCCTCCTAGGCCGAAGGGCGAGCACAGGCCTAGGGGCGAAACCGGCAAGCGCTGCTTTGCTGAGCACACACGCACTGGGGCTGAGCTTGCTTTCCCGAGGAGAGTTTCCCTTTCGAGAAGGCAGCTCCCAGAAGCTCGTTTTGTGCCCTCTCTGAGATGGGCCCTAGGTGGGTCCCTCCCGAGCAGGCGGAGGGTGGGGTGTTGGGGCCAGTGCACACAAGGCCTTTTCAGACCCCATCCGCCTTCTCCCTGAAGGAGAGCACGTTTGGAGGTGGTTTCCAGCTCCGGTGACCCTCAGCCAAGCACCGGCGCCCAGCGAACGAGAGGCAGCCCAGACCGTCCTAGGCCGAAGGGCGAGCACAGGCCTAGGGGCGAAACCGGCAAGCGCTGCTTTGCTGAGCAAACACGCACTAGGGCTGAGCTTGCTTTCCCGAGGAGAGTTTCCCTTTCGAGAAGGCCGCTCCCAGAAGCTCGTTTTGTGCCCTTTCTGAGATGGGCCCTAGGTGGGTCCCTCCCTAGCAGGCGGAGGGTGGGGTGCTGGGGCCAGTGCACAAAGGCCTTTTCAGACCCCATCCGCCTTCTCCCTGAAGGAGAGCACGTTTGGAGGTGGTTTCCAGCTCCGGTGACCCTCGGCCAAGCACCGGTGCACAGGGAGCTGGAGGCAGCCCAGACCCTCCTCGGCCGAAGGGCGAGCACAGGCCTAGGGGCGAAACCGGCAAGCGCTGCTTTGCTGAGCACACACGCACTGGGGCTGAGCTTGCTTTCCCGAGGAGAGTTTCCCTTTCGAGAAGGCAGCTCCCAGAAGCTCGTTTTGTGCCCTTTCTGAGATGGGCCCTAGGTGAGTCCCTCCCGAGCAGGCGAAGGGTGGGGTGCTGGGACCAGTGCACACAAGGCCTTTTCAGTCCCCATCCGCCTTCTCCCTGAAGGAGAGCACGTTTGGAGGTGGTTTCCAGCTCCGGTGACCCTCGGCCAAGCACCGGTGCACAGGGAGCGGGAGGCAGCCCAGACCCTCCTCGGCCGAAGGGCGAGCACAGGCCTAGGGGCGAAACCGGCAAGCGCTGCTTTGCTGAGCAAACACGCACTGGGGCTGAGCTTGCTTTCCCGAGGAGAGTTTCCCTTTCGAGAAGGCAGCTCCCAGAAGCTCGTTTTGTGCCCTTTCTGAGATGGGCCCTAGGTGGGTCCCTCCCTAGCAGGCGGAGGGTGGGGTGCTGGGGCCAGTGCACACAAGGCCTTTTCAGACCCCATCCGCCTTCTCCCTGAAGGAGAGCACGTTTGGAGGTGGTTTCCAGCTCCGGTGACCCTCGGCCAAGCACCGGTGCACAGGGAGCGGGAGGCAGCCGAGACCCTCCTAGGCCGAAGGGCGAGCACAGGCCTAGGGGCGAAACACGCAAGCGTACCTTTGCTGAGCACACACGCATTGGGGCTGTGCTTGCTTTCCCGAGGAGAGTTTCCCTTTCGAGAAGGCAGCTCCCAGAAGCTCGTTTTGTGCCCTTTCTGAGATGGGCCCTAGGTGGGTCCCTCCCGAGCAGGCGAAGGGTGGGGTGCCTGGAGCAGTGCACACAAGGCCTTTTCAGACCCCATCCGCCTTCTCCCTGAAGGAGAGCACGTTTGGAGGTGGTTTCCAGCTCCGGTGACCCTCGGCCAAGCACCGGCGCACAGGGAGCGGGAGGCAGCCCAGACCCTCCTAGGCCGAAGGGCGAGCACAGGCCTAGGGGCGAAACCGGCAAGCGCTGCTTTGCTGAGCAAACACGCACTGGGGCTGAGCCTGCTTTCCCGAGGAGAGTTTCCCTTTCGAGAAGGCAGCTCCCAGAAGCTCGTTTTGTGCCCTTTCTGAGATGGGCCCTAGGTGGGTCCCTCCCTAGCAGGCGAAGGGTGGGGTGCTGGGGCCAGTGCACACAAGGCCTTTTCAGACCCCATCCGCCTTCTCCCTGAAGGAGAGCACGTTTGGAGGTGGTTTCCAGCTCCGGTGACCCTCGGCCCAGCACCGGTGCACAGGGAGCGGGAGGCAGCCCAGACCCTCCTCGGGCGAAGGGCGAGCACAGGCCTAGGGGCGAAACCGGCAAGCGCTGCTTTGCTGAGCACACACGCACTGGGGCTGAGCTTGCTTTCCCGAGGAGAGTTTCCCTTTCGAGAAGGCAGCTCCCAGAAGCTCGTTTTGTGCCCTCTCTGAGATGGGCCCTAGGTGGGTCCCTCCCGAGCAGGCGGAGGGTGGGGTGTTGGGGCCAGTGCACACAAGGCCTTTTCAGACCCCATCCGCCTTCTCCCTGAAGGAGAGCACGTTTGGAGGTGGTTTCCAGCTCCGGTGACCCTCAGCCCAGCACCGGCGCCCAGGGAACGAGAGGCAGCCCAGACCCTCCTAGGCCGAAGGGCGAGCACAGGCCTAGGGGCGAAACCGGCAAGCGCTGCTTTGCTGAGCAGATACGCACTGGGGCTGAGCTTGCTTTCCCGAGGAGAGTTTCCCTTTCGAGAAGGCAGCTCCCAGAAGCTCGTTTTGTGCCCTTTCTGAGATGGGCCCTAGGTAGGTTCCTCTCTAGCAGGCGAAGGGTGGGGTGCTGGGGCCAGTGCACACAAGGCCTTTTCAGACCCCATCCGCCTTCTCCCTGAAGGAGAGCACGTTTGGAGGTGGTTTCCAGCTCCGGTGACCCTCGGCCAAGCACCGGCGCACAGGGAACAAGAGGCAGCCCAGACCCTCCTAGGCCGAAGGGCGAGCACAGGCCTAGGGGCGAAACCGGCAAGCGCTGCTTTGCTGAGCAAACACGCACTAGGGCTGAGCTTGCTTTCCCGAGGAGAGTTTCCCTTTCGAGAAGGCAGCTCCCAGAAGCTCGTTTTGTGCCCTTTCTGAGATGGGCCCTAGGTGGGTCCCTCCCTAGCAGGCGGAGGGTGGGGTGCTGGGGCCAGTGCACAAAGGCCTTTTCAGACCCCATCCGCCTTCTCCCTGAAGGAGAGCACGTTGGGAGGTGGTTTCCAGCTCCGGTGACCCTCAGCTAAGCAGCGGCGCACAGGGAACGAGAGGCAGCCCAGACCCTCCTCGGGTGAAGGGCGAGCACAGGCCTAGGGGCGAAACCGGCAAGCGCTGCTTTGCTGAGCACACACGCACTGGGACTGAGCTTGCTTTCCCGAGGAGAGTTTCCCTTTCGAGAAGGCAGCTCCCAGAAGCTCGTTTTGTGCCCTTTCTGAGATGGGCCCTAGGTGGGTCCCTCCCTAGCAGGCGAAGGGTGGGGTGCTGGGGCCAGTGCACACAAGGCCTTTTCAGACCCCATCCGCCTTCTCCCTGAAGGAGAGCACGTTTGGAGGTGGTTTCCAGCTCCGGTGACCCTCGGCCAAGCACCGGCGCACAGGGAGCGGGAGGCAGCCCAGACCCTCCTAGGCCGAAGGGCGAGCACAGGCCTAGGGGCGAAACCGGCAAGCGCTGCTTTGCTGAGCAAACACGCACTGGGGCTGAGCTTGCTTTCCCGAGGAGAGTTTCCCTTTCGAGAAGGCAGCTCCCAGAAGCTCGTTTTGTGCCCTTTCTGAGATGGGCCCTAGGTGGGTCCCTCCCTAGCAGGCGAAGGGTGGGGTGCTGGGGCCAGTGCACACAAGGCCTTTTCAGACCCCATCCGCCTTCTCCCTGAAGGAGAGCACGTTTGGAGGTGGTTTCCAGCTCCGGTGACCCTCGGCCAAGCACCGGCGCACAGGGAACAAGAGGCAGCCCAGACCCTCCTAGGCCGAAGGGCGAGCACAGGCCTAGGGGCGAAACCGGCAAGCGCTGCTTTGCTGAGCAAACACGCACTGGGGCTGAGCTTGCTTTCCCGAGGAGAGTTTCCCTTTCGAGAAGGCCGCTCCCAGAAGCTCGTTTTGTGCCCTTTCTGAGATGGGCCCTAGGTGGGTCCCTCCCTAGCAGGCGAAGGGTGGGGTGCTGGGGCCAGTGCACACAAGGCCTTTTCAGACCCCATCCGCCTTCTCCCTGAAGGAGAGCACGTTTGGAGGTGGTTTCCAGCTCCGGTGACCCTCGGCCAAGCACCGGCGCACAGGGAGCGGGAGGCAGCCCAGACCCTCCTAGGCCGAAGGGCGAGCACAGGCCTAGGGGCGAAACCGGCAAGCGCTGCTTTGCTGAGCAAACACGCACTGGGGCTGAGCTTGCTTTCCCGAGGAGAGTTTCCCATTCCAGAAGGCCGCTCCCAGAAGCTCGTTTTGTGCCCTTTCTGAGATGGGCCCTAGGTGGGTCCCTCCCTAGCAGGCGGAGGGTGGGGTGCTGGGGCCAGTGCACACAAGGCCTTTTCAGACCCCATCCGCCTTCTCCCTGAAGGAGAGCACGTTTGGAGGTGGTTTCCAGCTCTGGTGACCCTCGGACAAGCAGCGGCGCACAGGGAGCGGGAGGCAGCCCAGACCGTCCTAGGCCGAAGGGCGAGCACAGGCCTAGGGGCGAAACCGGCAAGCGCTGCTTTGCTGAGCAAACACGCACTAGGGCTGAGCTTGCTTTCCCGAGGAGAGTTTCCCTTTCGAGAAGGCCGCTCCCAGAAGCTCGTTTTGTGCCCTTTCTGAGATGGGCCCTAGGTGGGTCCCTCCCTAGCAGGTGGAGGGTGGGGTGCTGGGGCCAGTGCACACAAGGCCTTTTCAGACCCCATCCGCCTTCTCCCTGAAGGAGAGCACGTTGGGAGGTGGTTTCCAGCTTCGGTGACCCTCAGCTAAGCAGCGGCGCACAGGGAACGAGAGGCAGCCCAGACCCTCCTCGGGTGAAGGGCGAGCACAGGCCTAGGGGCGAAACCGGCAAGCGCTGCTTTGCTGAGCACACACGCACTGGGGCTGAGCTTGCTTTCCCGAGGAGAGTTTCCCTTTCGAGAAGGCAGCTCCCAGAAGCTCGTTTTGTGCCCTCTCTGAGATGGGCCCTAGGTGGGTCCCTCCCGAGCAGGCGGAGGTTGGGGTGCTGGGGCCAGTGCACACAAGGCCTTTTCAGACCCCATCCGCCTTCTCCCTGAAGGAGAGCACGTTTGGAGGTGGTTTCCAGCTCCGGTGACCCTCAGCCAAGCACCGGCCCCCAGGGAACGAGAGGCAGCCCAGACCCTCCTAGGCCGAAGGGCGAGCACAGGCCTAGGGGCGAAACCGGCAAGCGCTGCTTTGCTGAGCAAACACGCACTGGGGCTGAGCTTGCTTTCCCGAGGAGAGTTTCCCTTTCGAGAAGGCAGCTCCCAGAAGCTCGTTTTGTGCCCTTTCTGAGATGGGCCCTAGGTAGGTTCCTCTCTAGCAGGCGAAGGGTGGGGTGCTGGGGCCAGTGCACACAAGGCCTTTTCAGACCCCATCCGCCTTCTCCCTGAAGGAGAGCACGTTTGGAGGTGGTTTCCAGCTCTGGTGACCCTCGGACAAGCAGCGGCGCACAGGGAGCGGGAGGCAGCCCAGACCGTCCTAGGCCGAAGGGCGAGCACAGGCCTAGGGGCGAAACCGGCAAGCGCTGCTTTGCTGAGCACACACGCACTGGGGCTGAGCTTGCTTTCCCGAGGAGAGTTTCCCTTTCGAGAAGGCAGCTCCCAGAAGCTCGTTTTGTGCCCTTTCTGAGATGGGCCCTAGGTGGGTCCCTCCCTAGCAGGCGAAGGGTGGGGTGCTGGGGCCAGTGCACACAAGGCCTTTTCAGACCCCATCCGCCTTCTCCCTGAAGGAGAGCACGTTTGGAGGTGGTTTCCAGCTCCGGTGACCCTCGGCCAAGCACCGGCGCACAGGGAGCGGGAGGCAGCCCAGACCCTCCTAGGCCGAAGGGCGAGCACAGGCCTAGGGGCGAAACCGGCAAGCGCTGCTTTGCTGAGCAAACACGCACTGGGGCTGAGCTTGCTTTCCCGAGGAGAGTTTCCCTTTCGAGAAGGCCGCTCCCAGAAGCTCGTTTTGTGCCCTTTCTGAGATGGGCCCTAGGTGGGTCCCTCCCTAGCAGGCGAAGGGTGGGGTGCTGGGGCCAGTGCACACAAGGCCTTTTCAGACCCCATCCGCCTTCTCCCTGAAGGAGAGCACGTTTGGAGGTGGTTTCCAGCTCCGGTGACCCTCGGCCAAGCACCGGCGCACAGGGAGCGGGAGGCAGCCCAGACCCTCCTAGGCCGAAGGGCGAGCACAGGCCTAGGGGCGAAACCGGCAAGCGCTGCTTTGCTGAGCAAACACGCACTGGGGCTGAGCTTGCTTTCCCGAGGAGAGTTTCCCTTTCGAGAAGGCCGCTCCCAGAAGCTCGTTTTGTGCCCTTTCTGAGATCGGCCCTAGGTGGGTCCCTCCCTAGCAGGCGGAGGGTGGGGTGCTGGGGCCAGTGCACACAAGGCCTTTTCAGACCCCATCCGCCTTCTCCCTGAAGGAGAGCACGTTTGGAGGTGGTTTCCAGCTCTGGTGACCCTCGGACAAGCAGCGGCGCACAGGGAGCGGGAGGCAGCCCAGACCGTCCTAGGCCGAAGGGCGAGCACAGGCCTAGGGGCGAAACCGGCAAGCGCTGCTTTGCTGAGCAAACACGCACTGGGGCTGAGCTTGCTTTCCCGAGGAGAGTTTCCCTTTCGAGAAGGCAGCTCCCAGAAGCTCGTTTTGTGCCCTTTCTGAGATGGGCCCTAGGTAGGTTCCTCTCTAGCAGGCGAAGGGTGGGGTGCTGGGGCCAGTGCACACAAGGCCTTTTCAGACCCCATCCGCCTTCTCCCTGAAGGAGAGCACGTTTGGAGGTGGTTTCCAGCTCCGGTGACCCTCGGCCAAGCACCGGCGCACAGGGAACAAGAGGCAGCCCAGACCCTCCTAGGCCGAAGGGCGAGCACAGGCCTAGGGGCGAAACCGGCAAGCGCTGCTTTGCTGAGCAAACACGCACTAGGGCTGAGCTTGCTTTCCCGAGGAGAGTTTCCCTTTCGAGAAGGCAGCTCCCAGAAGCTCGTTTTGTGCCCTTTCTGAGATGGGCCCTAGGTGGGTCCCTCCCTAGCAGGCGGAGGGTGGGGTGCTGGGGCCAGTGCACAAAGGCCTTTTCAGACCCCATCCGCCTTCTCCCTGAAGGAGAGCACGTTGGGAGGTGGTTTCCAGCTCCGGTGACCCTCAGCTAAGCAGCGGCGCACAGGGAACGAGAGGCAGCCCAGACCCTCCTCGGGTGAAGGGCGAGCACAGGCCTAGGGGCGAAACCGGCAAGCGCTGCTTTGCTGAGCACACACGCACTGGGACTGAGCTTGCTTTCCCGAGGAGAGTTTCCCTTTCGAGAAGGCAGCTCCCAGAAGCTCGTTTTGTGCCCTTTCTGAGATGGGCCCTAGGTGGGTCCCTCCCTAGCAGGCGAAGGGTGGGGTGCTGGGGCCAGTGCACACAAGGCCTTTTCAGACCCCATCCGCCTTCTCCCTGAAGGAGAGCACGTTTGGAGGTGGTTTCCAGCTCCGGTGACCCTCGGCCAAGCACCGGCGCACAGGGAGCGGGAGGCAGCCCAGACCCTCCTAGGCCGAAGGGCGAGCACAGGCCTAGGGGCGAAACCGGCAAGCGCTGCTTTGCTGAGCAAACACGCACTGGGGCTGAGCTTGCTTTCCCGAGGAGAGTTTCCCTTTCGAGAAGGCAGCTCCCAGAAGCTCGTTTTGTGCCCTTTCTGAGATGGGCCCTAGGTGGGTCCCTCCCTAGCAGGCGAAGGGTGGGGTGCTGGGGCCAGTGCACACAAGGCCTTTTCAGACCCCATCCGCCTTCTCCCTGAAGGAGAGCACGTTTGGAGGTGGTTTCCAGCTCCGGTGACCCTCGGCCAAGCACCGGCGCACAGGGAGCGGGAGGCAGCCCAGACCCTCCTAGGCCGAAGGGCGAGCACAGGCCTAGGGGCGAAACCGGCAAGCGCTGCTTTGCTGAGCAAACACGCACTGGGGCTGAGCTTGCTTTCCCGAGGAGAGTTTCCCTTTCGAGAAGGCCGCTCCCAGAAGCTCGTTTTGTGCCCTTTCTGAGATGGGCCCTAGGTGGGTCCCTCCCTAGCAGGCGAAGGGTGGGGTGCTGGGGCCAGTGCACACAAGGCCTTTTCAGACCCCATCCGCCTTCTCCCTGAAGGAGAGCACGTTTGGAGGTGGTTTCCAGCTCCGGTGACCCTCGGCCAAGCACCGGCGCACAGGGAGCGGGAGGCAGCCCAGACCCTCCTAGGCCGAAGGGCGAGCACAGGCCTAGGGGCGAAACCGGCAAGCGCTGCTTTGCTGAGCAAACACGCACTGGGGCTGAGCTTGCTTTCCCGAGGAGAGTTTCCCATTCCAGAAGGCCGCTCCCAGAAGCTCGTTTTGTGCCCTTTCTGAGATGGGCCCTAGGTGGGTCCCTCCCTAGCAGGCGGAGGGTGGGGTGCTGGGGCCAGTGCACACAAGGCCTTTTCAGACCCCATCCGCCTTCTCCCTGAAGGAGAGCACGTTTGGAGGTGGTTTCCAGCTCTGGTGACCCTCGGACAAGCAGCGGCGCACAGGGAGCGGGAGGCAGCCCAGACCGTCCTAGGCCGAAGGGCGAGCACAGGCCTAGGGGCGAAACCGGCAAGCGCTGCTTTGCTGAGCAAACACGCACTAGGGCTGAGCTTGCTTTCCCGAGGAGAGTTTCCCTTTCGAGAAGGCCGCTCCCAGAAGCTCGTTTTGTGCCCTTTCTGAGATGGGCCCTAGGTGGGTCCCTCCCTAGCAGGTGGAGGGTGGGGTGCTGGGGCCAGTGCACACAAGGCCTTTTCAGACCCCATCCGCCTTCTCCCTGAAGGAGAGCACGTTGGGAGGTGGTTTCCAGCTTCGGTGACCCTCAGCTAAGCAGCGGCGCACAGGGAACGAGAGGCAGCCCAGACCCTCCTCGGGTGAAGGGCGAGCACAGGCCTAGGGGCGAAACCGGCAAGCGCTGCTTTGCTGAGCACACACGCACTGGGGCTGAGCTTGCTTTCCCGAGGAGAGTTTCCCTTTCGAGAAGGCAGCTCCCAGAAGCTCGTTTTGTGCCCTCTCTGAGATGGGCCCTAGGTGGGTCCCTCCCGAGCAGGCGGAGGTTGGGGTGCTGGGGCCAGTGCACACAAGGCCTTTTCAGACCCCATCCGCCTTCTCCCAGAAGGAGAGCACGTTTGGAGGTGGTTTCCAGCTCCGGTGACCCTCAGCCAAGCACCGGCCCCCAGGGAACGAGAGGCAGCCCAGACCCTCCTAGGCCGAAGGGCGAGCACAGGCCTAGGGGCGAAACCGGCAAGCGCTGCTTTGCTGAGCAAACACGCACTGGGGCTGAGCTTGCTTTCCCGAGGAGAGTTTCCCTTTCGAGAAGGCAGCTCCCAGAAGCTCGTTTTGTGCCCTTTCTGAGATGGGCCCTAGGTAGGTTCCTCTCTAGCAGGCGAAGGGTGGGGTGCTGGGGCCAGTGCACACAAGGCCTTTTCAGACCCCATCCGCCTTCTCCCTGAAGGAGAGCACGTTTGGAGGTGGTTTCCAGCTCTGGTGACCCTCGGACAAGCAGCGGCGCACAGGGAGCGGGAGGCAGCCCAGACCGTCCTAGGCCGAAGGGCGAGCACAGGCCTAGGGGCGAAACCGGCAAGCGCTGCTTTGCTGAGCACACACGCACTGGGGCTGAGCTTGCTTTCCCGAGGAGAGTTTCCCTTTCGAGAAGGCAGCTCCCAGAAGCTCGTTTTGTGCCCTTTCTGAGATGGGCCCTAGGTGGGTCCCTCCCTAGCAGGCGAAGGGTGGGGTGCTGGGGCCAGTGCACACAAGGCCTTTTCAGACCCCATCCGCCTTCTCCCTGAAGGAGAGCACGTTTGGAGGTGGTTTCCAGCTCCGGTGACCCTCGGCCAAGCACCGGCACACAGGGAGCGGGAGGCAGCCCAGACCCTCCTAGGCCGAAGGGCGAGCACAGGCCTAGGGGCGAAACCGGCAAGCGCTGCTTTGCTGAGCAAACACGCACTGGGGCTGAGCTTGCTTTCCCGAGGAGAGTTTCCCTTTCGAGAAGGCCGCTCCCAGAAGCTCGTTTTGTGCCCTTTCTGAGATGGGCCCTAGGTGGGTCCCTCCCTAGCAGGCGAAGGGTGGGGTGCTGGGGCCAGTGCACACAAGGCCTTTTCAGACCCCATCCGCCTTCTCCCTGAAGGAGAGCACGTTTGGAGGTGGTTTCCAGCTCCGGTGACCCTCGGCCAAGCACCGGCGCACAGGGAGCGGGAGGCAGCCCAGACCCTCCTAGGCCGAAGGGCGAGCACAGGCCTAGGGGCGAAACCGGCAAGCGCTGCTTTGCTGAGCAAACACGCACTGGGGCTGAGCTTGCTTTCCCGAGGAGAGTTTCCCTTTCGAGAAGGCCGCTCCCAGAAGCTCGTTTTGTGCCCTTTCTGAGATCGGCCCTAGGTGGGTCCCTCCCTAGCAGGCGGAGGGTGGGGTGCTGGGGCCAGTGCACACAAGGCCTTTTCAGACCCCATCCGCCTTCTCCCTGAAGGAGAGCACGTTTGGAGGTGGTTTCCAGCTCTGGTGACCCTCGGACAAGCAGCGGCGCACAGGGAGCGGGAGGCAGCCCAGACCGTCCTAGGCCGAAGGGCGAGCACAGGCCTAGGGGCGAAACCGGCAAGCGCTGCTTTGCTGAGCAAACACGCACTGGGGCTGAGCTTGCTTTCCCGAGGAGAGTTTCCCTTTCGAGAAGGCCGCTCCCAGAAGCTCGTTTTGTGCCCTTTCTGAGATGGGCCCTAGGTGGGTCTCTCCCTAGCAGGCGAAGGGTGGGGTGCTGGGGCCAGTGCACACAAGGCCTTTTCAGACCCCATCCGCCTTCTCCCTGAAGGAGAGCACGTTTGGAGGTGGTTTCCAGCTCCGGTGACCCTCAGCCAAGCAGCGGCGCACAGGGAACGAGAGGCAGCCCAGACCCTCCTCGGCCGAAGGGCGAGCACAGGCCTAGGGGCGAAACCGGCAAGCGCTGCTTTGCTGAGCACACACGCACTGGGGCTGAGCTTGCTTTCCCGAGGAGAGTTTCCCTTTCGAGAAGGCAGCTCCCAGAAGCTCGTTTTGTGCCCTTTCTGAGATGGGCCCTAGGTGGGTCCCTCCCTAGGAGGCGAAGTGTGGGGGGCTGGGGCCAGTGCACACAAGGCCTTTGCAGACCCCATCCGCCTTCTCCCTGAAGGAGAGCACGTTTGGAGGTGGTTTCCAGCTCCGGTGACCCTCGGCCAAGCACCGGTGCACAGGGAGCAGGAGTCAGCCCAGACCCTCCTAGGCCGAAGGGCGAGCACAGGCCTAGGGGCGAAACCGGCAAGCGCTGCTTTGCTGAGCAAACACGCACTGGGGCTGAGCTTGCTTTCCCGAGGAGAGTTTCCCTTTCGAGAAGGCCGCTCCCAGAAGCTCGTTTTGTGCCCTTTCTGAGATGGGCCCTAGGTGGGTCCCTCCCGAGCAGGCGAAGGGTGGGGTGCTGGGGCCAGTGCACACAAGGCCTTTTCAGACCCCATCCGCCTTCTCCCTGAAGGAGAGCACGTTTGGAGGTGGTTTCCAGCTCCGGTGACCCTCGGCCAAGCACCGGCGCACAGGGAGCGGGAGGCAGCCCAGACCCTCCTAGGCCGAAGGGCGAGCACAGGCCTAGGGGCGAAACCGGCAAGCGCTGCTTTGCTGAGCAAACACGCACTGAGGCTGAGCTTTCTTTCCCGAGGAGAGTTTCCCTTTCGAGAAGGCAGCTCCCAGAAGCTCGTTTTGTGCCCTTTCTGAGATGGGCCCTAGGTGGGTCCCTCCCTAGCAGGCGGAGGGTGGGGTGCTGGGACCAGTGCACACAAGGCCTTTTCAGTCCCCATCCGCCTTCTCCCTGAAGGAGAGCACGTTTGGAGGTGGTTTCCAGCTCCGGTGACCCTCGGCCAAGCACCGGCGCACAGGGAGCGGGAGGCAGCCCAGACCCTCCTAGGCCGAAGGGCGAGCACAGGCCTAGGGGCGAAACCGGCAAGCGCTGCTTTGCTGAGCACACACGCACTGGGGCTGAGCTTGCTTTCCCGAGGAGAGTTTCCCTTTCGAGAAGGCATCTCCCAGAAGCTCGTTTTGTGCCCTTTCTGAGATGGGCCCTAGGTGGGTCCCTCCCGAGCAGGCGAAGGGTGGGGTGCTGGGGCCAGTGCACACAAGGCCTTTTCAGACCCCATCCGCCTTCTCCCTGAAGGAGAGCACGTTTGGAGGTGGTTTCCAGCTCCGGTGACCCTCGGCCAAGCACCGGCGCACAGGGAGCGGGAGGCAGCCCAGACCCTCCTAGGCCGAAGGGCGAGCACAGGCCTAGGGGCGAAAGCGGCAAGCGCTGCTTTGCTGAGCACACACGCACTGGGGCTGAGCTTGCTTTCCCGAGGAGAGTTTCCCTTTCGAGAAGGCAGCTCCCAGAAGCTCGTTTTGTGCCCTTTCTGAGATGGGCCCTAGGTGGGTCCCTCCCGAGCAGGCGAAGGGTGGGGTGCTGGGGCCAGTGCACACAAGGCCTTTTCAGACCCCATCCGCCTTCTCCCTGAAGGAGAGCACGTTTGGAGGTGGTTTCCAGCTCCGGTGACCCTCGGCCAAGCACCGGTGCACAGGGAGCGGGAGGCAGCCCAGACCCTCCTCGGCCGAAGGGCGAGCACAGGCCTAGGGGCGAAACCGGCAAGCGCTGCTTTGCTGAGCACACACGCACTGGGGCTGAGCTTGCTTTCCCGAGGAGAGTTTCCCTTTCGAGAAGGCAGCTCCCAGAAGCTCGTTTTGTGCCCTTTCTGAGATGGGCCCTAGGTGGGTCTCTCCCTAGCAGGCGAAGGGTGGGGTGCTGGGGCCAGTGCACACAAGGCCTTTTCAGACCCCATCCGCCTTCTCCCTGAAGGAGAGCACGTTTGGAGGTGGTTTCCAGCTCCGGTGACCCTCAGCCAAGCAGCGGCGCACAGGGAACGAGAGGCAGCCCAGACCCTCCTCGGCCGAAGGGCGAGCACAGGCCTAGGGGCGAAACCGGCAAGCGCTGCTTTGCTGAGCACACACGCACTGGGGCTGAGCTTGCTTTCCCGAGGAGAGTTTCCCTTTCGAGAAGGCAGCTCCCAGAAGCTCGTTTTGTGCCCTTTCTGAGATGGGCCCTAGGTGGGTCCCTCCCTAGGAGGCGAAGGGTGGGGGGCTGGGGCCAGTGCACACAAGGCCTTTGCAGACCCCATCCGCCTTCTCCCTGAAGGAGAGCACGTTTGGAGGTGGTTTCCAGCTCCGGTGACCCTCGGCCAAGCACCGGTGCACAGGGAGCAGGAGTCAGCCCAGACCCTCCTAGGCCGAAGGGCGAGCACAGGCCTAGGGGCGAAACCGGCAAGCGCTGCTTTGCTGAGCAAACACGCACTGGGGCTGAGCTTGCTTTCCCGAGGAGAGTTTCCCTTTCGAGAAGGCCGCTCCCAGAAGCTCGTTTTGTGCCCTTTCTGAGATGGGCCCTAGGTGGGTCCCTCCCGAGCAGGCGAAGGGTGGGGTGCTGGGGCCAGTGCACACAAGGCCTTTTCAGACCCCATCCGCCTTCTCCCTGAAGGAGAGCACGTTTGGAGGTGGTTTCCAGCTCCGGTGACCCTCGGCCAAGCACCGGCGCACAGGGAGCGGGAGGCAGCCCAGACCCTCCTAGGCCGATGGGCGAGCACAGGCCTAGGGGCGAAACCGGCAAGCGCTGCTTTGCTGAGCAAACACGCACTGAGGCTGAGCTTTCTTTCCCGAGGAGAGTTTCCCTTTCGAGAAGGCAGCTCCCAGAAGCTCGTTTTGTGCCCTTTCTGAGATGGGCCCTAGGTGGGTCCCTCCCTAGCAGGCGGAGGGTGGGGTGCTGGGACCAGTGCACACAAGGCCTTTTCAGTCCCCATCCGCCTTCTCCCTGAAGGAGAGCACGTTTGGAGGTGGTTTCCAGCTCCGGTGACCCTCGGCCAAGCACCGGCGCACAGGGAGCGGGAGGCAGCCCAGACCCTCCTAGGCCGAAGGGCGAGCACAGGCCTAGGGGCGAAACCGGCAAGCGCTGCTTTGCTGAGCACACACGCACTGGGGCTGAGCTTGCTTTCCCGAGGAGAGTTTCCCTTTCGAGAAGGCATCTCCCAGAAGCTCGTTTTGTGCCCTTTCTGAGATGGGCCCTAGGTGGGTCCCTCCCGAGCAGGCGAAGGGTGGGGTGCTGGGGCCAGTGCACACAAGGCCTTTTCAGACCCCATCCGCCTTCTCCCTGAAGGAGAGCACGTTTGGAGGTGGTTTCCAGCTCCGGTGACCCTCGGCCAAGCAGCGGCGCACAGGGAGCGGGAGGCAGCCCAGACCCTCCTAGGCCGAAGGGCGAGCACAGGCCTAGGGGCGAAAGCGGCAAGCGCTGCTTTGCTGAGCACACACGCACTGGGGCTGAGCTTGCTTTCCCGAGGAGAGTTTCCCTTTCGAGAAGGCAGCTCCCAGAAGCTCGTTTTGTGCCCTTTCTGAGATGGGCCCTAGGTGGGTCCCTCCCGAGCAGGCGAAGGGTGGGGTGCTGGGGCCAGTGCACACAAGGCCTTTTCAGACCCCATCCGCCTTCTCCCTGAAGGAGAGCACGTTTGGAGGTGGTTTCCAGCTCCGGTGACCCTCGGCCAAGCACCGGTGCACAGGGAGCGGGAGGCAGCCCAGACCCTCCTCGGCCGAAGGGCGAGCACAGGCCTAGGGGCGAAACCGGCAAGCGCTGCTTTGCTGAGCACACACGCACTGGGGCTGAGCTTGCTTTCCCGAGGAGAGTTTCCCTTTCGAGAAGGCAGCTCCCAGAAGCTCGTTTTGTGCCCTTTCTGAGATGGGCCCTAGGTGGGTCCCTCCCGAGCAGGCGAAGGGTGGGGTGCTGGGACCAGTGCACACAAGGCCTTTTCAGACCCCATCCGCCTTCTCCCTGAAGGAGAGCACGTTTGGAGGTGGTTTCCAGCTCCGGTGACCCTCGGCCAAGCACCGGTGCACAGGGAGCGGGAGGCAGCCCAGACCCTCCTCGGCCGAAGGGCGAGCACAGGCCTAGGGGCGAAACCGGCAAGCGCTGCTTTGCTGAGCAAACACGCACTGGGGCTGAGCTTTCTTTCCCGAGGAGAGTTTCCCTTTCGAGAAGGCAGCTCCCAGAAGCTCGTTTTGTGCCCTTTCTGAGATGGGCCCTAGGTGGGTCCCTCCCTAGCAGGCGGAGGGTGGGGTGCTGGGGCCAGTGCACACAAGGCCTTTTCAGACCCCATCCGCCTTCTCCCTGAAGGAGAGCACGTTTGGAGGTGGTTTCCAGCTCCGGTGACCCTCGGCCAAGCACCGGTGCACAGGGAGCGGGAGGCAGCCCAGACCCTCCTAGGCCGAAGGGCGAGCACAGGCCTAGGGGCGAAACACGCAAGCGTACCTTTGCTGAGCACACACGCATTGGGGCTGTGCTTGCTTTCCCGAGGAGAGTTTCCCTTTCGAGAAGGCAGCTCCCAGAAGCTCGTTTTGTGCCCTTTCTGAGATGGGCCCTAGGTGGGTCCCTCCCGAGCAGGCGAAGGGTGGGGTGCCTGGAGCAGTGCACACAAGGCCTTTTCAGACCCCATCCGCCTTCTCCCTGAAGGAGAGCACGTTTGGACGTGGTTTCCAGCTCCGGTGACCCTCGGCCAAGCACCGGCGCACAGGGAGCGGGAGGCAGCCCAGACCCTCCTAGGCCGAAGGGCGAGCACAGGCCTAGGGGCGAAACCGGCAAGCGCTGCTTTGCTGAGCAAACACGCACTGGGGCTGAGCCTGCTTTCCCGAGGAGAGTTTCCCTTTCGAGAAGGCAGCTCCCAGAAGCTCGTTTTGTGCCCTTTCTGAGATGGGCCCTAGGTGGGTCCCTCCCTAGCAGGCGAAGGGTGGGGTGCTGGGGCCAGTGCACACAAGGCCTTTTCAGACCCCATCCGCCTTCTCCCTGAAGGAGAGCACGTTTGGAGGTGGTTTCCAGCTCCGGTGACCCTCGGCCCAGCACCGGTGCACAGGGAGCGGGAGGCAGCCCAGACCCTCCTCGGGCGAAGGGCGAGCACAGGCCTAGGGGCGAAACCGGCAAGCGCTGCTTTGCTGAGCACACACGCACTGGGGCTGAGCTTGCTTTCCCGAGGAGAGTTTCCCTTTCGAGAAGGCAGCTCCCAGAAGCTCGTTTTGTGCCCTCTCTGAGATGGGCCCTAGGTGGGTCCCTCCCGAGCAGGCGGAGGGTGGGGTGTTGGGGCCAGTGCACACAAGGCCTTTTCAGACCCCATCCGCCTTCTCCCTGAAGGAGAGCACGTTTGGAGGTGGTTTCCAGCTCCGGTGACCCTCAGCCCAGCACCGGCGCCCAGGGAACGAGAGGCAGCCCAGACCCTCCTAGGCCGAAGGGCGAGCACAGGCCTAGGGGCGAAACCGGCAAGCGCTGCTTTGCTGAGCACACACGCACTGGGGCTGAGCTTGCTTTCCCGAGGAGAGTTTCCCTTTCGAGAAGGCAGCTCCCAGAAGCTCGTTTTGTGCCCTTTCTGAGATGGGCCCTAGGTAGGTTCCTCTCTAGCAGGCGAAGGGTGGGGTGCTGGGGCCAGTGCACACAAGGCCTTTTCAGACCCCATCCGCCTTCTCCCTGAAGGAGAGCACGTTTGGAGGTGGTTTCCAGCTCCGGTGACCCTCGGCCAAGCACCGGCGCACAGGGAACAAGAGGCAGCCCAGACCCTCCTAGGCCGAAGGGCGAGCACAGGCCTAGGGGCGAAACCGGCAAGCGCTGCTTTGCTGAGCAAACACGCACTAGGGCTGAGCTTGCTTTCCCGAGGAGAGTTTCCCTTTCGAGAAGGCCGCTCCCAGAAGCTCGTTTTGTGCCCTTTCTGAGATGGGCCCTAGGTGGGTCCCTCCCGAGCAGGCGGAGGGTGGGGTGCTGGGGCCAGTGCACAAAGGCCTTTTCAGACCCCATCCGCCTTCTCCCTGAAGGAGAGCACGTTGGGAGGTGGTTTCCAGCTCCGGTGACCCTCAGCTAAGCAGCGGCGCACAGGGAACGAGAGGCAGCCCAGACCCTCCTCGGCCGAAGGGCGAGCACAGGCCTAGGGGCGAAACCGGCAAGCGCTGCTTTGCTGAGCACACACGCACTGGGACTGAGCTTGCTTTCCCGAGGAGAGTTTCCCTTTCGAGAAGGCAGCTCCCAGAAGCTCGTTTTGTGCCCTTTCTGAGATGGGCCCTAGGTGGGTCCCTCCCTAGCAGGCGAAGGGTGGGGTGCTGGGGCCAGTGCACACAAGGCCTTTTCAGACCCCATCCGCCTTCTCCCTGAAGGAGAGCACGTTTGGAGGTGGTTTCCAGCTCCGGTGACCCTCGGCCAAGCACCGGCGCACAGGGAGCGGGAGGCAGCCCAGACCCTCCTAGGCCGAAGGGCGAGCACAGGCCTAGGGGCGAAACCGGCAAGCGCTGCTTTGCTGAGCAAACACGCACTGGGGCTGAGCTTGCTTTCCCGAGGAGAGTTTCCCTTTCGAGAAGGCCGCTCCCAGAAGCTCGTTTTGTGCCCTTTCTGAGATGGGCCCTAGGTGGGTCCCTCCCTAGCAGGCGAAGGGTGGGGTGCTGGGGCCAGTGCACACAAGGCCTTTTCAGACCCCATCCGCCTTCTCCCTGAAGGAGAGCACGTTTGGAGGTGGTTTCCAGCTCCGGTGACCCTCGGCCAAGCACCGGCGCACAGGGAGCGGGAGGCAGCCCAGACCCTCCTAGGCCGAAGGGCGAGCACAGGCCTAGGGGCGAAACCGGCAAGCGCTGCTTTGCTGAGCACACACGCACTGGGGCTGAGCTTGCTTTCCCGAGGAGAGTTTCCCTTTCGAGAAGGCAGCTCCCAGAAGCTCGTTTTGTGCCCTCTCTGAGATGGGCCCTAGGTGGGTCCCTCCCGAGCAGGCGGAGGGTGGGGTGTTGGGGCCAGTGCACACAAGGCCTTTTCAGACCCCATCCGCCTTCTCCCTGAAGGAGAGCACGTTTGGAGGTGGTTTCCAGCTCCGGTGACCCTCAGCCAAGCACCGGCGCCCAGCGAACGAGAGGCAGCCCAGACCGTCCTAGGCCGAAGGGCGAGCACAGGCCTAGGGGCGAAACCGGCAAGCGCTGCTTTGCTGAGCAAACACGCACTAGGGCTGAGCTTGCTTTCCCGAGGAGAGTTTCCCTTTCGAGAAGGCCGCTCCCAGAAGCTCGTTTTGTGCCCTTTCTGAGATGGGCCCTAGGTGGGTCCCTCCCTAGCAGGCGGAGGGTGGGGTGCTGGGGCCAGTGCACACAAGGCCTTTTCAGACCCCATCCGCCTTCTCCCTGAAGGAGAGCACGTTGGGAGGTGGTTTCCAGCTCTGGTGACCCTCGGACAAGCAGCGGCGCACAGGGAGCGGGAGGCAGCCCAGACCGTCCTAGGCCGAAGGGCGAGCACAGGCCTAGGGGCGAAACCGGCAAGCGCTGCTTTGCTGAGCAAACACGCACTGGGGCTGAGCCTGCTTTCCCGAGGAGAGTTTCCGTTTTGAGAAGGCAGCTCCCAGAAGCTCGTTTTGTGCCCTTTCTGAGATGGGCCCTAGGTGGGTCCCTCCCTAGCAGGCGAAGGGTGGGGTGCTGGGGCCAGTGCACACAAGGCCTTTTCAGACCCCATCCGCCTTCTCCCTGAAGGAGAGCACGTTTGGAGGTGGTTTCCAGCTCCGGTGACCCTCGGCCAAGCACCGGCGCACAGGGAGCGGGAGGCAGCCCAGACCCTCCTAGGCCGAAGGGCGAGCACAGGCCTAGGGGCGAAACCGGCAAGCGCTGCTTTGCTGAGCACACACGCACTGGGGCTGAGCTTGCTTTCCCGAGGAGAGTTTCCCTTTCGAGAAGGCAGCTCCCAGAAGCTCGTTTTGTGCCCTCTCTGAGATGGGCCCTAGGTGGGTCCCTCCCGAGCAGGCGGAGGGTGGGGTGTTGGGGCCAGTGCACACAAGGCCTTTTCAGACCCCATCCGCCTTCTCCCTGAAGGAGAGCACGTTTGGAGGTGGTTTCCAGCTCCGGTGACCCTCAGCCAAGCAGCGGCGCACAGGGAACGAGAGGCAGCCCAGACCCTCCTAGGCCGAAGGGCGAGCACAGGCCTAGGGGCGAAACCGGCAAGCGCTGCTTTGCTGAGCAAACACGCACTGGGGCTGAGCTTGCTTTCCCGAGGAGAGTTTCCCTTTCGAGAAGGCAGCTCCCAGAAGCTCGTTTTGTGCCCTTTCTGAGATGGGCCCTAGGTGGGTCCCTCCCTAGCAGGCGAAGGGTGGGGTGCTGGGGCCAGTGCACACAAGGCCTTTTCAGACCCCATCCGCCTTCTCCCTGAAGGAGAGCACGTTTGGAGGTGGTTTCCAGCTCCGGTGACCCTCGGCCAAGCACCGGCGCACAGGGAACGAGAGGCAGCCCAGACACTCCTCGGGTGAAGGGCGAGCACAGGCCTAGGGGCGAAACCGGCAAGCGCTGCTTTGCTGAGCACACACGCACTGGGGCTGAGCTTGCTTTCCCGAGGAGAGTTTCCCTTTCGAGAAGGCAGCTCCCAGAAGCTCGTTTTGTGCCCTCTCTGAGATGGGCCCTAGGTGGGTCCCTCCCGAGCAGGCGGAGGTTGGGGTGCTGGGGCCAGTGCACACAAGGCCTTTTCAGACCCCATCCGCCTTCTCCCTGAAGGAGAGCACGTTTGGAGGTGGTTTCCAGCTCCGGTGACCCTCAGCCAAGCACCGGCCCCCAGGGAACGAGAGGCAGCCCAGACCCTCCTAGGCCGAAGGGCGAGCACAGGCCTAGGGGCGAAACCGGCAAGCGCTGCTTTGCTGAGCAAACACGCACTGGGGCTGAGCTTGCTTTCCCGAGGAGAGTTTCCCTTTCGAGAAGGCCGCTCCCAGAAGCTCGTTTTGTGCCCTTTCTGAGATGGGCCCTAGGTAGGTTCCTCTCTAGCAGGCGAAGGGTGGGGTGCTGGGGCCAGTGCACACAAGGCCTTTTCAGACCCCATCCGCCTTCTCCCTGAAGGAGAGCACGTTTGGAGGTGGTTTCCAGCTCTGGTGACCCTCGGACAAGCAGCGGCGCACAGGGAGCGGGAGGCAGCCCAGACCCTCCTAGGCCGAAGGGCGAGCACAGGCCTAGGGGCGAAACCGGCAAGCGCTGCTTTGCTGAGCACACACGCACTGGGGCTGAGCTTGCTTTCCCGAGGAGAGTTTCCCTTTCGAGAAGGCCGCTCCCAGAAGCTCGTTTTGTGCCCTTTCTGAGATGGGCCCTAGGTGGGTCCCTCCCTAGCAGGCGAAGGGTGGGGTGCTGGGGCCAGTGCACACAAGGCCTTTTCAGACCCCATCCGCCTTCTCCCTGAAGGAGAGCACGTTTGGAGGTGGTTTCCAGCTCCGGTGACCCTCGGCCAAGCACCGGCGCACAGGGAGCGGGAGGCAGCCCAGACCCTCCGAGGCCGAAGGGCGAGCACAGGCCTAGGGGCGAAACCGGCAAGCGCTGCTTTGCTGAGCAAACACGCACTGGGGCTGAGCTTGCTTTCCCGAGGAGAGTTTCCCTTTCGAGAAGGCCGCTCCCAGAAGCTCGTTTTGTGCCCTTTCTGAGATGGGCCCTAGGTGGGTCCCTCCCTAGCAGGCGAAGGGTGGGGTGCTGGGGCCAGTGCACACAAGGCCTTTTCAGACCCCATCCGCCTTCTCCCTGAAGGAGAGCACGTTTGGAGGTGGTTTCCAGCTCCGGTGACCCTCGGCCAAGCACCGGCGCACAGGGAGCGGGAGGCAGCCCAGACCGTCCTAGGCCGAAGGGCGAGCACAGGCCTAGGGGCGAAACCGGCAAGCGCTGCTTTGCTGAGCAAACACGCACTGGGGCTGAGCTTGCTTTCCCGAGGAGAGTTTCCCTTTCGAGAAGGCCGCTCCCAGAAGCTCGTTTTGTGCCCTTTCTGAGATGGGCCCTAGGTGGGTCTCTCCCTAGCAGGCGAAGGGTGGGGTGCTGGGGCCAGTGCACACAAGGCCTTTTCAGACCCCATCCGCCTTCTCTCTGAAGGAGAGCACGTTTGGAGGTGGTTTCCAGCTCCGGTGACCCTCAGCCAAGCAGCGGCGCACAGGGAACGAGAGGCAGCCCAGACCCTCCTCGGCCGAAGGGCGAGCACAGGCCTAGGGGCGAAACCGGCAAGCGCTGCTTTGCTGAGCACACACGCACTGGGGCTGAGCTTGCTTTCCCGAGGAGAGTTTCCCTTTCGAGAAGGCAGCTCCCAGAAGCTCGTTTTGTGCCCTTTCTGAGATGGGCCCTAGGTGGGTCCCTCCCTAGGAGGCGAAGGGTGGGGGGCTGGGGCCAGTGCACACAAGGCCTTTGCAGACCCCATCCGCCTTCTCCCTGAAGGAGAGCACGTTTGGAGGTGGTTTCCAGCTCCGGTGACCCTCGGCCAAGCACCGGCGCACAGGGAGCGGGAGGCAGCCCAGACCCTCCTAGGCCGAAGGGCGAGCACAGGCCTAGGGGCGAAACCGGCAAGCGCTGCTTTGCTGAGCAAACACGCACTGGGGCTGAGCTTGCTTTCCCGAGGAGAGTTTCCCTTTCGAGAAGGCCGCTCCCAGAAGCTCGTTTTGTGCCCTTTCTGAGATGGGCCCTAGGTGGGTCCCTCCCGAGCAGGCGAAGGGTGGGGTGCTGGGGCCAGTGCACACAAGGCCTTTTCAGACCCCATCCGCCTTCTCCCTGAAGGAGAGCACGTTTGGAGGTGGTTTCCAGCTCCGGTGACCCTCGGCCAAGCACCGGCGCACAGGGAGCGGGAGGCAGCCCAGACCCTCCTAGGCCGAAGGGCGAGCACAGGCCTAGGGGCGAAACCGGCAAGCGCTGCTTTGCTGAGCAAACACGCACTGGGGCTGAGCTTGCTTTCCCGAGGAGAGTTTCCCTTTCCAGAAGGCCGCTCCCAGAAGCTCGTTTTGTGCCCTTTCTGAGATGGGCCCTAGGTGGGTCCCTCCCTAGCAGGCGGAGGGTGGGGTGCTGGGGCCAGTGCACACAAGGCCTTTTCAGACCCCATCCGCCTTCTCCCTGAAGGAGAGCACGTTTGGAGGTGGTTTCCAGCTCCGGTGACCCTCGGCCCAGCACCGGTGCACAGGGAGCGGGAGGCAGCCCAGACCCTCCTCGGGCGAAGGGCGAGCACAGGCCTAGGGGCGAAACCGGCAAGCGCTGCTTTGCTGAGCACACACGCACTGGGGCTGAGCTTGCTTTCCCGAGGAGAGTTTCCCTTTCGAGAAGGCAGCTCCCAGAAGCTCGTTTTGTGCCCTCTCTGAGATGGGCCCTAGGTGGGTCCCTCCCGAGCAGGCGGAGGGTGGGGTGTTGGGGCCAGTGCACACAAGGCCTTTTCAGACCCCATCCGCCTTCTCCCTGAAGGAGAGCACGTTTGGAGGTGGTTTCCAGCTCCGGTGACCCTCGGCCAAGCACCGGCGCACAGGGAGCGGGAGGCAGCCCAGACCCTCCTAGGCCGAAGGGCGAGCACAGGCCTAGGGGCGAAACCGGAAAGCTCTGCTTTGCTGAGCAAACACGCACTGGGGCTGAGCTTGCTTTCCCGAGGAGAGTTTCCCTTTCGAGAAGGCCGCTCCCAGAAGCTCGTTTTGTGCCCTTTCTGAGATGGGCCCTAGGTGGGTCCCTCCCGAGCAGGCGAAGGGTGGGGTGCTGGGGCCAGTGCACACAAGGCCTTTTCAGACCCCATCCGCCTTCTCCCTGAAGGAGAGCACGTTTGGAGGTGGTTTCCAGCTCCGGTGACCCTCGGCCAAGCACCGGCGCACAGGGAGCGGGAGGCAGCCCAGACCCTCCTAGGCCGAAGGGCGAGCACAGGCCTAGGGGCGAAACCGGCAAGCGCTGCTTTGCTGAGCAAACACGCACTGGGGCTGAGCTTGCTTTCCCGAGGAGAGTTTCCCTTTCCAGAAGGCCGCTCCCAGAAGCTCGTTTTGTGCCCTTTCTGAGATGGGCCCTAGGTGGGTCCCTCCCTAGCAGGCGGAGGGTGGGGTGCTGGGGCCAGTGCACACAAGGCCTTTTCAGACCCCATCCGCCTTCTCCCTGAAGGAGAGCACGTTTGGAGGTGGTTTCCAGCTCCGGTGACCCTCGGCCCAGCACCGGTGCACAGGGAGCGGGAGGCAGCCCAGACCCTCCTCGGGCGAAGGGCGAGCACAGGCCTAGGGGCGAAACCGGCAAGCGCTGCTTTGCTGAGCACACACGCACTGGGGCTGAGCTTGCTTTCCCGAGGAGAGTTTCCCTTTCGAGAAGGCAGCTCCCAGAAGCTCGTTTTGTGCCCTCTCTGAGATGGGCCCTAGGTGGGTCCCTCCCGAGCAGGCGGAGGGTGGGGTGTTGGGGCCAGTGCACACAAGGCCTTTTCAGACCCCATCCGCCTTCTCCCTGAAGGAGAGCACGTTTGGAGGTGGTTTCCAGCTCCGGTGACCCTCAGCCAAGCACCGGCGCCCAGCGAACGAGAGGCAGCCCAGACCCTCCTAGGCCGAAGGGCGAGCACAGGCCTAGGGGCGAAACCGGCAAGCGCTGCTTTGCTGAGCACACACGCACTGGGGCTGAGCTTGCTTTCCCGAGGAGAGTTTCCCTTTCGAGAAGGCAGCTCCCAGAAGCTCGTTTTGTGCCCTTTCTGAGATGGGCCCTAGGTAGGTTCCTCTCTAGCAGGCGAAGGGTGGGGTGCTGGGGCCAGTGCACACAAGGCCTTTTCAGACCCCATCCGCCTTCTCCCTGAAGGAGAGCACGTTTGGAGGTGGTTTCCAGCTCCGGTGACCCTCGGCCAAGCACCGGCGCACAGGGAACAAGAGGCAGCCCAGACCCTCCTAGGCCGAAGGGCGAGCACAGGCCTAGGGGCGAAACCGGCAAGCGCTGCTTTGCTGAGCAAACACGCACTGGGGCTGAGCTTGCTTTCCCGAGGAGAGTTTCCCTTTCGAGAAGGCCGCTCCCAGAAGCTCGTTTTGTGCCCTTTCTGAGATGGGCCCTAGGTGGGTCTCTCCCTAGCAGGCGAAGGGTGGGGTGCTGGGGCCAGTGCACACAAGGCCTTTTCAGACCCCATCCGCCTTCTCTCTGAAGGAGAGCACGTTTGGAGGTGGTTTCCAGCTCCGGTGACCCTCAGCCAAGCAGCGGCGCACAGGGAACGAGAGGCAGCCCAGACCCTCCTCGGCCGAAGGGCGAGCACAGGCCTAGGGGCGAAACCGGCAAGCGCTGCTTTGCTGAGCACACACGCACTGGGGCTGAGCTTGCTTTCCCGAGGAGAGTTTCCCTTTCGAGAAGGCAGCTCCCAGAAGCTCGTTTTGTGCCCTTTCTGAGATGGGCCCTAGGTGGGTCCCTCCCTAGGAGGCGAAGGGTGGGGGGCTGGGGCCAGTGCACACAAGGCCTTTGCAGACCCCATCCGCCTTCTCCCTGAAGGAGAGCACGTTTGGAGGTGGTTTCCAGCTCCGGTGACCCTCGGACAAGCACCGGTGCACAGGGAGCAGGAGTCAGCCCAGACCCTCCTAGGCCGAAGGGCGAGCACAGGCCTAGGGGCGAAACCGGCAAGCGCTGCTTTGCTGAGCAAACACGCACTGGGGCTGAGCTTGCTTTCCCGAGGAGAGTTTCCCTTTCGAGAAGGCCGCTCCCAGAAGCTCGTTTTGTGCCCTTTCTGAGATGGGCCCTAGGTGGGTCCCTCCCGAGCAGGCGAAGGGTGGGGTGCTGGGGCCAGTGCACACAAGGCCTTTTCAGACCCCATCCGCCTTCTCCCTGAAGGAGAGCACGTTTGGAGGTGGTTTCCAGCTCCGGTGACCCTCGGCCAAGCACCGGCGCACAGGGAGCGGGAGGCAGCCCAGACCCTCCTAGGCCGAAGGGCGAGCACAGGCCTAGGGGCGAAACCGGCAAGCGCTGCTTTGCTGAGCACACACGCACTGGGGCTGAGCTTGCTTTCCCGAGGAGAGTTTCCCTTTCGAGAAGGCAGCTCCCAGAAGCTCGTTTTGTGCCCTTTCTGAGATGGGCCCTAGGTGGGTCCCTCCCGAGCAGGCGAAGGGTGGGGTGCTGGGGCCAGTGCACACAAGGCCTTTTCAGACCCCATCCGCCTTCTCCCTGAAGGAGAGCACGTTTGGAGGTGGTTTCCAGCTCCGGTGACCCTCGGCCAAGCACCGGCGCACAGGGAGCGGGAGGCAGCCCAGACCCTCCTAGGCCGAAGGGCGAGCACAGGCCTAGGGGCGAAACCGGCAAGCGCTGCTTTGCTGAGCAAACACGCACTGGGGCTGAGCTTGCTTTCCCGAGGAGAGTTTCCCTTTCGAGAAGGCAGCTCCCAGAAGCTCGTTTTGTGCCCTTTCTGAGATGGGCCCTAGGTAGGTTCATCTCTAGCAGGCGAAGGGTGGGGTGCTGGGGCCAGTGCACACAAGGCCTTTTCAGACCCCATCCGCCTTCTCCCTGAAGGAGAGCACGTTTGGAGGTGGTTTCCAGCTCTGGTGACCCTCAGCCAAGCAGCGACGCACAGGGAGCGGGAGGAAGCCCAGACCGTCCTGGGCCGAAGGGCGAGCACAGGCCTAGGGGCGAAACCGGCAAGCGCTGCTTTGCTGAGCAAACACGCACTGGGGCTGAGCTTGCTTTCCCGAGGAGAGTTTCCCTTTCGAGAAGGCCGCTCCCAGAAGCTCGTTTTGTGCCCTTTCTGAGATGGGCCCTAGGTGGGTCCCTCCCTAGCAGGCGGAGGGTGGGGTGCTGGGGCCAGTGCACACAAGGCCTTTTCAGACCCCATCCGCCTTCTCCCTGAAGGAGAGCACGTTTGGAGGTGGTTTCCAGCTCTGGTGACCCTCGGACAAGCAGCGGCGCACAGGGAGCGGGAGGCAGCCCAGACCGTCCTAGGCCGAAGGGCGAGCACAGGCCTAGGGGCGAAACCGGCAAGCGCTGCTTTGCTGAGCAAACACGCACTGGGGCTGAGCTTGCTTTCACGAGGAGAGTTTCCCTTTCGAGAAGGCCGCTCCCAGAAGCTCGTTTTGTGCCCTTTCTGAGATGGGCCCTAGGTGGGTCTCTCCCTAGCAGGCGAAGGGTGGGGTGCTGGGGCCAGTGCACACAAGGCCTTTGCAGACCCCATCCGCCTTCTCCCTGAAGGAGAGCACGTTTGGAGGTGGTTTCCAGCTCCGGTGACCCTCGGCCAAGCACCGGCGCACAGGGAGCGGGAGGCAGCCCAGACCCTCCTAGGCCGAAAGGCGAGCACAGGCCTAGGGGCGAAACCGGCAAGCGCTGCTTTGCTGAGCAAACACGCACTGGGGCTGAGCCTGCTTTCCCGAGGAGAGTTTCCCTTTCGAGAAGGCAGCTCCCAGAAGCTCGTTTTGTGCCCTTTCTGAGATGGGCCCTAGGTGGGTCCCTCCCGAGCAGGCGAAGGGTGGGGTGCTGGGGCCAGTGCACACAAGGCCTTTTCAGACCCCATCCGCCTTCTCCCTGAAGGAGAGCACGTTTGGAGGTGGTTTCCAGCTCCGGTGACCCTCGGCCCAGCACCGGTGCACAGGGAGCGGGAGGCAGCCCAGACCCTCCTCGGGCGAAGGGCGAGCACAGGCCTAGGGGCGAAACCGGCAAGCGCTGCTTTGCTGAGCACACACGCACTGGGGCTGAGCTTGCTTTCCCGAGGAGAGTTTCCCTTTCGAGAAGGCAGCTCCCAGAAGCTCGTTTTGTGCCCTCTCTGAGATGGGCCCTAGGTGGGTCCCTCCCGAGCAGGCGGAGGGTGGGGTGTTGGGGCCAGTGCACACAAGGCCTTTTCAGACCCCATCCGCCTTCTCCCTGAAGGAGAGCACGTTTGGAGGTGGTTTCCAGCTCCGGTGACCCTCAGCCAAGCACCGGCGCCCAGGGAACGAGAGGCAGCCCAGACCCTCCTAGGCCGAAGGGCGAGCACAGGCCTAGGGGCGAAAACGGCAAGCGCTGCTTTGCTGAGCAGATACGCACTGGGGCTGAGCTTGCTTTCCCGAGGAGAGTTTCCCTTTCGAGAAGGCAGCTCCCAGAAGCTCGTTTTGTGCCCTTTCTGAGATGGACCCTAGGTAGGTTCCTCTCTAGCAGGCGAAGGGTGGGGTGCTGGGGCCAGTGCACACAAGGCCTTTTCAGACCCCATCCGCCTTCTCCCTGAAGGAGAGCACGTTTGGAGGTGGTTTCCAGCTCCGGTGACCCTCGGCCAAGCACCGGCGCACAGGGAACAAGAGGCAGCCCAGACCCTCCTAGGCCGAAGGGCGAGCACAGGCCTAGGGGCGAAACCGGCAAGCGCTGCTTTGCTGAGCAAACACGCACTAGGGCTGAGCTTGCTTTCCCGAGGAGAGTTTCCCTTTCGAGAAGGCCGCTCCCAGAAGCTCGTTTTGTGCCCTTTCTGAGATGGGCCCTAGGTGGGTCCCTCCCTAGCAGGCGAAGGGTGGGGTGCTGGGGCCAGTGCACACAAGGCCTTTTCAGACCCCATCCGCCTTCTCCCTGAAGGAGAGCACGTTTGGAGTTGGTTTCCAGCTCCGGTGACCCTCGGCCCAGCACCGGTGCACGGGGAGCGGGAGGCAGCCCAGACCCTCCTCGGGTGAAGGGCGAGCACAGGCCTAGGGGCGAAACCGGCAAGCGCTGCTTTGCTGAGCACACACGCACTGGGGCTGAGCTTGCTTTCCCGAGGAGAGTTTCCCTTTCGAGAAGGCAGCTCCCAGAAGCTCGTTTTGTGCCCTCTCTGAGATGGGCCCTAGGTGGGTCCCTCCCTAGCAGGCGGAGGTTGGGGTGCTGGGGCCAGTGCACACAAGGCCTTTTCAGACCCCATCCGCCTTCTCCCAGAAGGAGAGCACGTTTGGAGGTGGTTTCCAGCTCCGGTGACCCTCAGCCAAGCAGCGGCGCACAGGGAACGAGAGGCAGCCCAGACCCTCCTAGGCCGAAGGGCGAGCACAGGCCTAGGGGCGAAACCGGCAAGCGCTGCTTTGCTGAGCACACACGCACTGGGACTGAGCTTGCTTTCCCGAGGAGAGTTTCCCTTTCGAGAAGGCAGCTCCCAGAAGCTCGTTTTGTGCCCTTTCTGAGATGGGCCCTAGGTGGGTCCCTCCCTAGCAGTTGGAGGGTGGGGTGCTGGGGCCAGTGCACACAAGGCCTTTTCAGACCCCATCCGCCTTCTCCCTGAAGGAGAGCACGTTTGGAGGTGGTTTCCAGCTCCGGTGACCCTCGGCCAAGCACCGGCGCACAGGGAGCGGGAGGCAGCCCAGACCCTCCTAGGCCGAAGGGCGAGCACACGCCTAGGGGCGAAACCGGAAAGCGCTGCTTTGCTGAGCACACACGCACTGGGGCTGAGCTTGCTTTCCCGAGGAGAGTTTCCCTTTCGAGAAGGCAGCTCCCAGAAGCTCGTTTTGTGCCCTCTCTGAGATGGGCCCTAGGTGGGTCCCTCCCTCGCAGGCGGAGGGTGGGGTGCTGGGGCCAGTGCACACAAGGCCTTTTCAGACCCCATCCGCCTTCTCCCTGAAGGAGAGCACGTTTGGAGGTGGTTTCCAGCTCCGGTGACCCTCAGCCAAGCACCGGCGCCCAGGGAACGAGAGGCAGCCCAGACCGTCCTAGGCCGAAGGGCGAGCACAGGCCTAGGGGCGAAACCGGCAAGCGCTGCTTTGCTGAGCACACACGCACTGGGGCTGAGCTTGCTTTCCCGAGGAGAGTTTCCCTTTCGAGAAGGCCGCTCCCAGAAGTTCGTTTTGTGCCCTTTCTGAGATGGGCCCTAGGTGGGTCTCTCCCTAGCAGGCGAAGGGTGGGGTGCTGGGGCCAGTGCACACAAGGCCTTTTCAGACCCCATCCGCCTTCTCTCTGAAGGAGAGCACGTTTGGAGGTGGTTTACAGCTCCGGTGACCCTCAGCCAAGCAGCGGCGCACAGGGAACGAGAGGCAGCCCAGACCCTCCTCGGCCGAAGGGCGAGCACAGGCCTAGGGGCGAAACCGGCAAGCGCTGCTTTGCTGAGCAAACACGCACTGGGGCTGAGCTTGCTTTCCCGAGGAGAGTTTCCCTTTCGAGAAGGCAGCTCCCAGAAGCTCGTTTTGTGCCCTTTCTGAGATGGGCCCTAAGTGGGTCCCTCCCGAGCAGGCGAAGGGTGGGGTGCTGGGGCCAGTGCACACAAGGCCTTTTCAGACCCCATCCGCCTTCTCCCTGAAGGAGAGCACGTTTGGAGGTGGTTTCCAGCTCCGGTGACCCTCAGCCAAGCAGCGGCGCACAGGGAACGAGAGGCAGCCCAGACCCTCCTAGGCCGAAGGGCGAGCACAGGCCTAGGGGCGAAACCGGCAAGCGCTGCTTTGCTGAGCACACACGCACTGGGGCTGAGCTTGCTTTCCCGAGGAGAGTTTCCCTTTCGAGAAGGCAGCTCCCAGAAGCTCGTTTTGTGCCCTTTCTGAGATGGGCCCTAGGTGGGTCCCTCCCGAGCAGGCGAAGGGTGGGGTGCTGGGGCCAGTGCACACAAGGCCTTTTCAGACCCCATCCGCCTACTCCCTGAAGGAGAGCACGTTTGGAGGTGGTTTCCAGCTCCGGTGACCCTCGGCCAAGCACCGGCGCACAGGGAGCGGGAGGCAGCCCAGACCCTCCTAGGCCGAAGGGCGAGCACAGGCCTAGGGGCGAAACCGGCAAGCGCTGCTTTGCTGAGCAAACACGCACTGGGGCTGAGCTTGCTTTCCCGAGGAGAGTTTCCCTTTCGAGAAGGCAGCTCCCAGAAGCTCGTTTTGTGCCCTTTCTGAGATGGGCCCTAGGTGGGTCCCTCCCTAGCAGGCGAAGGGTGGGGTGCTGGGGCCAGTGCACACAAGGCCTTTGCAGACCCCATCCGCCTTCTCCCTGAAGGAGAGCACGTTTGGAGGTGGTTTCCAGCTCCGGTGACCCTCGGCCAAGCACCGGCGCACAGGGAGCGGGAGGCAGCCCAGACCCTCCTAGGCCGAAGGGCGAGCACAGGCCTAGGGGCGAAACCGGCAAGCGCTGCTTTGCTGAGCAAACACGCACTGGGGCTGAGCCTGCTTTCCCGAGGAGAGTTTCCCTTTCGAGAAGGCAGCTCCCAGAAGCTCGTTTTATGCCCTTTCTGAGATGGGCCCTAGGTGGGACCCTCCCTAGCAGGCGAAGGGTGGGGTGCTGGGGCCAGTGCACACAAGGCCTTTGCAGACCCCATCCGCCTTCTCCCTGAAGGAGAGCACGTTTGGAGGTGGTTTCCAGCTCCGGTGACCCTCGGCCAAGCACCGGTGCACAGGGAGCGGGAGGCAGCCCAGACCCTCCTCGGGCGAAGGGCGAGCACAGGCCTAGGGGCGAAACCGGCAAGCGCTGCTTTGCTGAGCACACACGCACTGGGGCTGAGCTTGCTTTCCCGAGGAGAGTTTCCCATTCGAGAAGGCAGCTCCCAGAAGCTCGTTTTGTGCCCTCTCTGAGATGGGCCCTAGGTGGGTCCCTCCCGAGCAGGCGGAGGGTGGGGTGTTGGGGCCAGTGCACACAAGGCCTTTTCAGACCCCATCCGCCTTCTCCCTGAAGGAGAGCACGTTTGGAGGTGGTTTCCAGCTCCGGTGACCCTCGGCCAAGCACCGGCGCCCAGGGAACGAGAGGCAGCCCAGACCCTCCTAGGCCGAAGGGCGAGCACAGGCCTAGGGGCGAAACCGGCAAGCGCTGCTTTGCTGAGCACACACGCACTGGGGCTGAGCTTGCTTTCCCGAGGAGAGTTTCCCTTTCGAGAAGGCAGCTCCCAGAAGCTCGTTTTGTGCCCTCTCTGAGATGGGCCCTAGGTGGGTCCCTCCCGAGCAGGCGGAGGTTGGGGTGCTGGGGCCAGTGCACACAAGGCCTTTTCAGACCCCATCCGCCTTCTCCCAGAAGGAGAGCACGTTTGGAGGTGGTTTCCAGCTCCGGTGACCCTCAGCCAAGCACCGGCGCCCAGGGAACGAGAGGCAGCCCAGACCCTCCTAGGCCGAAGGGCGAGCACAGGCCTAGGGGCGAAACCGGCAAGCGCTGCTTTGCTGAGCAAACACGCACTGGGGCTGAGCTTGCTTTCCCGAGGAGAGTTTCCCTTTCGAGAAGGCAGCTCCCAGAAGCTCGTTTTGTGCCCTTTCTGAGATGGGCCCTAGGTAGGTTCCTCTCTAGCAGGCGAAGGGTGGGGTGCTGGGGCCAGTGCACACAAGGCCTTTTCAGACCCCATCCGCCTTCTCCCAGAAGGAGAGCACGTTTGGAGGTGGTTTCCAGCTCTGGTGACCCTCGGACAAGCAGCGGCGCACAGGGAGCGGGAGGCAGCCCAGACCGTCCTAGGCCGAAGGGCGAGCAGAGGCCTAGGGGCGAAACCGGCAACCGCTGCTTTGCTGAGCACACACGCACTGGGGCTGAGCTTGCTTTCCCGAGGAGAGTTTCCCTTTCGAGAAGGCCGCTCCCAGAAGCTCGTTTTGTGCCCTTTCTGAGATGGGCCCTAGGTGGGTCCCTCCCTAGCAGGCGAAGGGTGGGGTGCTGGGGCCAGTGCACACAAGGCCTTTGCAGACCCCATCCGCCTTCTCCCTGAAGGAGAGCTCGTTTGGAGGTGGTTTCCAGCTCCGGTGACCCTCGGCCAAGCACCGGCGCACAGGGAGCGGGAGGCAGCCCAGACCCTCCTAGGCCGAAGGGCGAGCACAGGCCTAGGGGCGAAACCGGCAAGCGCTGCTTTGCTGAGCAAACACGCACTGGGGCTGAGCTTGCTTTCCCGAGGAGAGTTTCCCTTTCGAGAAGGCCGCTCCCAGAAGCTCGTTTTGTGCCCTTTCTGAGATGGGCCCTAGGTGGGTCCCTCCCTAGCAGGCGGAGGGTGGGGTGCTGGGGCCAGTGCACACAAGGCCTTTTCAGACCCCATCCGCCTTCTCCCTGAAGGAGAGCACGTTTGGAGGTGGTTTCCAGCTCTGGTGACCCTCGGACAAGCAGCGGCGCACAGGGAGCGGGAGGCAGCCCAGACCGTCCTAGGCCGAAGGGCGAGCACAGGCCTAGGGGCGAAACCGGCAAGCGCTGCTTTGCTGAGCAAACACGCACTGGGGCTGAGCTTGCTTTCCCGAGGAGAGTTTCCCTTTCGAGAAGGCAGCTCCCAGAAGCTCGTTTTGTGCCCTCTCTGAGATGGGCCCTAGGTGGGTCCCTCCCGAGCAGGCGGAGGGTGGGGTGTTGGGGCCAGTGCACACAAGGCCTTTTCAGACCCCATCCGCCTTCTCCCTGAAGGAGAGCACGTTTGGAGGTGGTTTCCAGCTCCGGTGACCCTCGGCCAAGCACCGGCGCCCAGGGAACGAGAGGCAGCCCAGACCCTCCTAGGCCGAAGGGCGAGCACAGGCCTAGGGGCGAAACCGGCAAGCGCTGCTTTGCTGAGCACACACGCACTGGGGCTGAGCTTGCTTTCCCGAGGAGAGTTTCCCTTTCGAGAAGGCAGCTCCCAGAAGCTCGTTTTGTGCCCTCTCTGAGATGGGCCCTAGGTGGGTCCCTCCCGAGCAGGCGGAGGTTGGGGTGCTGGGGCCAGTGCACACAAGGCCTTTTCAGACCCCATCCGCCTTCTCCCAGAAGGAGAGCACGTTTGGAGGTGGTTTCCAGCTCCGGTGACCCTCAGCCAAGCACCGGCGCCCATGGAACGAGAGGCAGCCCAGACCCTCCTAGGCCGAAGGGCGAGCACAGGCCTAGGGGCGAAACCGGCAAGCGCTGCTTTGCTGAGCAAACACGCACTGGGGCTGAGCTTGCTTTCCCGAGGAGAGTTTCCCTTTCGAGAAGGCAGCTCCCAGAAGCTCGTTTTGTGCCCTTTCTGAGATGGGCCCTAGGTAGGTTCCTCTCTAGCAGGCGAAGGGTGGGGTGCTGGGGCCAGTGCACACAAGGCCTTTTCAGACCCCATCCGCCTTCTCCCTGAAGGAGAGCACGTTTGGAGGTGGTTTCCAGCTCTGGTGACCCTCGGACAAGCAGCGGCGCACAGGGAGCGGGAGGCAGCCCAGACCGTCCTAGGCCGAAGGGCGAGCAGAGGCCTAGGGGCGAAACCGGCAACCGCTGCTTTGCTGAGCACACACGCACTGGGGCTGAGCTTGCTTTCCCGAGGAGAGTTTCCCTTTCGAGAAGGCCGCTCCCAGAAGCTCGTTTTGTGCCCTTTCTGAGATGGGCCCTAGGTGGGTCCCTCCCTAGCAGGCGAAGGGTGGGGTGCTGGGGCCAGTGCACACAAGGCCTTTGCAGACCCCATCCGCCTTCTCCCTGAAGGAGAGCTCGTTTGGAGGTGGTTTCCAGCTCCGGTGACCCTCGGCCAAGCACCGGCGCACAGGGAGCGGGAGGCAGCCCAGACCCTCCTAGGCCGAAGGGCGAGCACAGGCCTAGGGGCGAAACCGGCAAGCGCTGCTTTGCTGAGCAAACACGCACTGGGGCTGAGCTTGCTTTCCCGAGGAGAGTTTCCCTTTCGAGAAGGCCGCTCCCAGAAGCTCGTTTTGTGCCCTTTCTGAGATGGGCCCTAGGTGGGTCCCTCCCTAGCAGGCGGAGGGTGGGGTGCTGGGGCCAGTGCACACAAGGCCTTTTCAGACCCCATCCGCCTTCTCCCTGAAGGAGAGCACGTTTGGAGGTGGTTTCCAGCTCTGGTGACCCTCGGACAAGCAGCGGCGCACAGGGAGCGGGAGGCAGCCCAGACCGTCCTAGGCCGAAGGGCGAGCACAGGCCTAGGGGCGAAACCGGCAAGCGCTGCTTTGCTGAGCAAACACGCACTGGGGCTGAGCTTGCTTTCCCGAGGAGAGTTTCCCTTTCGAGAAGGCCGCTCCCAGAAGTTCGTTTTGTGCCCTTTCTGAGATGGGCCCTAGGTGGGTCTCTCCCGAGCAGGCGAAGGGTGGGGTGCTGGGGCCAGTGCACACAAGGCCTTTTCAGACCCCATCCGCCTTCTCTCTGAAGGAGAGCACGTTTGGAGGTGGTTTCCAGCTCCGGTGACCCTCAGCCAAGCAGCGGCGCACAGGGAACGACAGGCAGCCCAGACCCTCCTCGGCCGAAGGGCGAGCACAGGCCTAGGGGCGAAACCGGCAAGCGCTGCTTTGCTGAGCACACACGCACTGGGGCTGAGCTTGCTTTCCCGAGGAGAGTTTCCCTTTCGAGAAGGCAGCTCCCAGAAGCTCGTTTTGTGCCCTTTCTGAGATGGGCCCTAGGTGGGTCCCTCCCTAGCAGGCGAAGGGTGGGGGGCTGGGGCCAGTGCACACAAGGCCTTTGCAGACCCCATCAGCCTTCTCCCTGATGGAGAGCACGTTTGGAGGTGGTTTCCAGCTCCGGTGACCCTCGGACAAGCACCGGTGCACAGGGAGCGGGAGGCAGCCCAGACCCTCCTAGGCCGAAGGGCGAGCACAGGCCTAGGGGCGAAACCGGCAAGCGCTGCTTTGCTGAGCAAACACGCACTGGGGCTGAGCTTGCTTTCCCGAGGAGAGTTTCCCTTTCGAGAAGGCAGCTCCCAGAAGCTCGTTTTGTGCCCTTTCTGAGATGGGCCCTAGGTGGGTCCCTCCCGAGCAGGCGAAGGGTGGGGTGCTGGGGCCAGTGCACACAAGGCCTTTTCAGACCCCATCCGCCTTCTCCCTGAAGGAGAGCACGTTTGGAGGTGGTTTCCAGCTCCGGTGACCCTCAGCCAAGCAGCGGCGCACAGGGAACGAGAGGCAGCCCAGACCCTCCTAGGCCGAAGGGCGAGCACAGGCCTAGGGGCGAAACCGGCAAGCGCTGCTTTGCTGAGCACACACGCACTGGGGCTGAGCTTGCTTTCCCGAGGAGAGTTTCCCTTTCGAGAAGGCAGCTCCCAGAAGCTCGTTTTGTGCCCTTTCTGAGATGGGCCCTAGGTGGGTCCCTCCCGAGCAGGCGAAGGGTGGGGTGCTGGGGCCAGTGCACACAAGGCCTTTTCAGACCCCATCCGCCTTCTCCCTGAAGGAGAGCACGTTTGGAGGTGGTTTCCAGCTCCGGTGACCCTCGGCCAAGCACCGGCGCACAGGGAGCGGGAGGCAGCCCAGACCCTCCTAGGCCGAAGGGCGAGCAAAGGCCTAGGGGCGAAACCGGCAAGCGCTGCTTTGCTGAGCAAACACGCACTAGGGCTGAGCTTGCTTTCCCGAGGAGAGTTTCCCTTTCGAGAAGGCCGCTCCCAGAAGCTCGTTTTGTGCCCTTTCTGAGATGGGCCCTAGGTGGGTCCCTCCCTAGCAGGTGGAGGGTGGGGTGCTGGGGCCAGTGCACACAAGGCCTTTTCAGACCCCATCCGCCTTCTCCCTGAAGGAGAGCACGTTTGGAGGTGGTTTCCAGCTCCGGTGACCCTCAGCCAAGCAGCGGCGCACAGGGAACGAGAGGCAGCCCAGACCCTCCTAGGCCGAAGGGCGAGCACAGGCCTAGGGGCGAAACCGGCAAGCGCTGCTTTGCTGAGCACACACGCACTGGGACTGAGCTTGCTTTCCCGAGGAGAGTTTCCCTTTCGAGAAGGCAGCTCCCAGAAGCTCGTTTTGTGCCCTTTCTGAGATGGGCCCTAGGTGGGTCCCTCCCTAGCAGTTGGAGGGTGGGGTGCTGGGGCCAGTGCACACAAGGCCTTTTCAGACCCCATCCGCCTTCTCCCTGAAGGAGAGCACGATTGGAGGTGGTTTCCAGCTCCGGTGACCCTCGGCCAAGCACCGGCGCACAGGGAGCGGGAGGCAGCCCAGACCCTCCTAGGCCGAAGGGCGAGCACAGGCCTAGGGGCGAAACCGGCAAGCGCTGCTTTGCTGAGCAAACACGCACTGGGGCTGAGCTTGCTTTCCCGAGGAGAGTTTCCCTTTCGAGAAGGCAGCTCCCAGAAGCTCGTTTTGTGCCCTTTCTGAGATGGGCCCTAGGTGGGTCCCTCCCGAGCAGGCGAAGGGTGGGGTGCTGGGGCCAGTGCACACAAGGCCTTTTCAGACCCCATCCGCCTTCTCCCTGAAGGAGAGCACGTTTGGAGGTGGTTTCCAGCTCCGGTGACCCTCGGCCAAGCACCGGCGCACAGGGAGCGGGAGGCAGCCCAGACCCTCCTAGGCCGAAGGGCGAGCACAGGCCTAGGGGCGAAACCGGCAAGCGCTGCTTTGCTGAGCAAACACGCACTGGGGCTGAGCCTGCTTTCCCGAGGAGAGTTTCCCTTTCGAGAAGGCAGCTCCCAGAAGCTCGTTTTGTGCCCTTTCTGAGATGGGCCCTAGGTGGGTCCCTCCCTAGCAGGCGAAGGGTGGGGTGCTGGGGCCAGTGCACACAAGGCCTTTGCAGACCCCATCCGCCTTCTCCCTGAAGGAGAGCACGTTTGGAGGTGGTTTCCAGCTCCGGTGACCCTCGGACAAGCACCGGTGCACAGGGAGCGGGAGGCAGCCCAGACCCTCCTCGGGCGAAGGGCGAGCACAGGCCTAGGGGCGAAACCGGCAAGCGCTGCTTTGCTGAGCAAACACGCACTGGGGCTGAGCTTGCTTTCCCGAGGAGAGTTTCCCTTTCGAGAAGGCAGCTCCCAGAAGCTCGTTTTGTGCCCTTTCTGAGATGGGACCTAGGTAGGTTCCTCTCTAGCAGGCGAAGGGTGGGGTGCTGGGGCCAGTGCACACAAGGCCTTTTCAGACCCCATCCGCCTTCTCCCTGAAGGAGAGCACGTTTGGAGGTGGTTTCCAGCTCTGGTGACCCTCGGACAAGCAGCGGCTCACAGGGAGCGGGAGGCAGCCCAGACCGTCCTAGGCCGAAGGGCTAGCAGAGGCCTAGGGGCGAAACCGGCAAGCGCTGCTTTGCTGAGCACACACGCACTGGGGCTGAGCTTGCTTTCCCGAGGAGAGTTTCCCTTTCGAGAAGGCAGCTCCCAGAAGCTCGTTTTGTGCCCTTTCTGAGATGGGCCCTAGGTGGGTCCCTCCCGAGCAGGCGAAGGGTGGGGTGCTGGGGCCAGTGCACACAAGGCCTTTTCAGACCCCATCCGCCTTCTCCCTGAAGGAGAGCACGTTTGGAGGTGGTTTCCAGCTCCGGTGACCCTCGGCCAAGCACCGGCGCACAGGGAGCGGGAGGCAGCCCAGACCCTCCTAGGCCGAAGGGCGAGCACAGGCCTAGGGGCGAAACCGGCAAGCGCTGCTTTGCTGAGCAAACACGCACTGGGGCTGAGCTTGCTTTCCCGAGGAGAGTTTCCCTTTCGAGAAGGCCGCTCCCAGAAGCTCGTTTTGTGCCCTCTCTGAGATGGGCCCTAGGTGGGTCCCTCCCTAGCAGGCGAAGGGTGGGGTGCTGGGGCCAGTGCACACAAGGCCTTTTCAGACCCCATCCGCCTTCTCCCTGAAGGAGAGCACGTTTGGAGGTGGTTTCCAGCTCCGGTGACCCTCGGCCAAGCACCGGCGCACAGGGAGCGGGAGGCAGCCCAGACCCTCCTAGGCCGAAGGGCGAGCACAGGCCTAGGGGCGAAACCGGCAAGCGCTGCTTTGCTGAGCAAACACGCACTAGGGCTGAGCTTGCTTTCCCGAGGAGAGTTTCCCTTTCGAGAAGGCCGCTCCCAGAAGCTCGTTTTGTGCCCTTTCTGAGATGGGCCCTAGGTGGGTCCCTCCCTAGCAGGCGAAGGGTGGGGTGCTGGGGCCAGTGCACACAAGGCCTTTTCAGACCCCATCCGCCTTCTCCCTGATGGAGAGCACGTTTGGAGGTGGTTTCCAGCTCTGGTGACCCTCGGACAAGCAGCGGCGCACAGGGAGCGGGAGGCAGCCCAGACCGTCCTAGGCCGAAGGGCGAGCACAGGCCTAGGGGCGAAACCGGCAAGCGCTGCTTTGCTGAGCAAACACGCACTGGGGCTGAGCTTGCTTTCCCGAGGAGAGTTTCCCTTTCGAGAAGGCCGCTCCCAGAAGTTCGTTTTGTGCCCTTTCTGAGATGGGCCCTAGGTGGGTCTCTCCCTAGCAGGCGAAGGGTGGGGTGCTGGGGCCAGTGCACACAAGGCCTTTTCAGACCCCATCCGCCTTCTCTCTGAAGGAGAGCACGTTTGGAGGTGGTTTCCAGCTCCGGTGACCCTCAGCCAAGCAGCGGCGCACAGGGAACGACAGGCAGCCCAGACCCTCCTCGGCCGAAGGGCGAGCACAGGCCTAGGGGCGAAACCGGCAAGCGCTGCTTTGCTGAGCACACACGCACTGGGGCTGAGCTTGCTTTCCCGAGGAGAGTTTCCCTTTCGAGAAGGCAGCTCCCAGAAGCTCGTTTTGTGCCCTTTCTGAGATGGGCCCTAGGTGGGTCCCTCCCTAGCAGGCGAAGGGTGGGGGGCTGGGGCCAGTGCACACAAGGCCTTTGCAGACCCCATCCGCCTTCTCCCTGAAGGAGAGCACGTTTGGAGGTGGTTTCCAGCTCCGGTGACCCTCGGACAAGCACCGGCGCACAGGGAGCGGGAGTCAGCCCAGACCCTCCTAGGCCGAAGGGCGAGCACAGGCCTAGGGGCGAAACCGGCAAGCGCTGCTTTGCTGAGCAAACACGCACTGGGGCTGAGCTTGCTTTCCCGAGGAGAGTTTCCCTTTCGAGAAGGCAGCTCCCAGAAGCTCGTTTTGTGCCCTTTCTGAGATGGGCCCTAGGTGGGTCCCTCCCGAGCAGGCGGAGGGTGGGGTGCTGGGGCCAGTGCACACAAGGCCTTTTCAGACCCCATCCGCCTTCTCCCTGAAGGAGAGCACGTTTGGAGGTGGTTTCCAGCTCCGGTGACCCTCGGCCAAGCACCGGCGCACAGGGAGCGGGAGGCAGCCCAGACCCTCCTAGGCCGAAGGGCGAGCACAGGCCTAGGGGCGAAACCGGCAAGCGCTGCTTTGCTGAGCAAACACGCACTAGGGCTGAGCTTGCTTTCCCGAGGAGAGTTTCCCTTTCGAGAAGGCCGCTCCCAGAAGCTCGTTTTGTGCCCTTTCTGAGATGGGCCCTAGGTGGGTCCCTCCCTAGCAGGAGAAGGTTGGGGTGCTGGGGCCAGTGCACACAAGGCCTTTTCAGACCCCATCCGCCTTCTCCCTGAAGGAGAGCACGTTTGGAGGTGGTTTCCAGCTCCGGTGACCCTCAGCCAAGCAGCGGCGCACAGGGAACGAGAGGCAGCCCAGACCCTCCTAGGCCGAAGGGCGAGCACAGGCCTAGGGGCGAAACCGGCAAGCGCTGCTTTGCTGAGCACACACGCACTGGGGCTGAGCTTGCTTTCCCGAGGAGAGTTTCCCTTTCGAGAAGGCCGCTCCCAGAAGCTCGTTTTGTGCCCTTTCTGAGATGGGCCCTAGGTGGGTCCCTCCCGAGCAGGCGAAGGGTGGGGTGCTGGGGCCAGTGCACACAAGGCCTTTTCAGACCCCATCCGCCTTCTCCCTGAAGGAGAGCACGTTTGGAGGTGGTTTCCAGCTCTGGTGACCCTCGGACAAGCAGCGGCGCACAGGGAGCGGGAGGCAGCCCAGACCGTCCTAGGCCGAAGGGCTAGCAGAGGCCTAGGGGCGAAACCGGCAAGCGCTGCTTTGCTGAGCAAACACGCACTGGGGCTGAGCTTGCTTTCCCGAGGAGAGTTTCCCTTTCGAGAAGGCCGCTCCCAGAAGCTCGTTTTGTGCCCTTTCTGAGATGGGCCCTAGGTGGGTCCCTCCCTAGCAGGCGAAGGGTGGGGGGCTGGGGCCAGTGCACACAAGGCCTTTGCAGACCCCATCCGCCTTCTCCCTGAAGGAGAGCACGTTTGGAGGTGGTTTCCAGCTCCGGTGACCCTCGGACAAGCACCGGCGCACAGGGAGCGGGAGTCAGCCCAGACCCTCCTAGGCCGAAGGGCGAGCACAGGCCTAGGGGCGAAACCGGCAAGCGCTGCTTTGCTGAGCAAACACGCACTGGGGCTGAGCTTGCTTTCCCGAGGAGAGTTTCCCTTTCGAGAAGGCAGCTCCCAGAAGCTCGTTTTGTGCCCTTTCTGAGATGGGCCCTAGGTGGGTCCCTCCCGAGCAGGCGGAGGGTGGGGTGCTGGGGCCAGTGCACACAAGGCCTTTTCAGACCCCATCCGCCTTCTCCCTGAAGGAGAGCACGTTTGGAGGTGGTTTCCAGCTCCGGTGACCCTCGGCCAAGCACCGGCGCACAGGGAGCGGGAGGCAGCCCAGACCCTCCTAGGCCGAAGGGCGAGCACAGGCCTAGGGGCGAAACCGGCAAGCGCTGCTTTGCTGAGCAAACACGCACTAGGGCTGAGCTTGCTTTCCCGAGGAGAGTTTCCCTTTCGAGAAGGCCGCTCCCAGAAGCTCGTTTTGTGCCCTTTCTGAGATGGGCCCTAGGTGGGTCCCTCCCTAGCAGGAGAAGGTTGGGGTGCTGGGGCCAGTGCACACAAGGCCTTTTCAGACCCCATCCGCCTTCTCCCTGAAGGAGAGCACGTTTGGAGGTGGTTTCCAGCTCCGGTGACCCTCAGCCAAGCAGCGGCGCACAGGGAACGAGAGGCAGCCCAGACCCTCCTAGGCCGAAGGGCGAGCACAGGCCTAGGGGCGAAACCGGCAAGCGCTGCTTTGCTGAGCACACACGCACTGGGGCTGAGCTTGCTTTCCCGAGGAGAGTTTCCCATTCGAGAAGGCCGCTCCCAGAAGCTCGTTTTGTGCCCTTTCTGAGATGGGCCCTAGGTGGGTCCCTCCCGAGCAGGCGAAGGGTGGGGTGCTGGGGCCAGTGCACACAAGGCCTTTTCAGACCCCATCCGCCTTCTCCCTGAAGGAGAGCACGTTTGGAGGTGGTTTCCAGCTCCGGTGACCCTCGGCCAAGCACCGGCGCACAGGGAGCGGGAGGCAGCCCAGACCCTCCTAGGCCGAAGGGCGAGCACAGGCCTAGGGGCGAAACCGGCAAGCGCTGCTTTGCTGAGCACACACGCACTGGGGCTGAGCTTGCTTTCCCGAGGAGAGTTTCCCTTTCGAGAAGGCCGCTCCCAGAAGCTCGTTTTGTGCCCTTTCTGAGATGGGCCCTAGGTGGGTCCCTCCCTAGCAGGCGAAGGGTGGGGGGCTGGGGCCAGTGCACACAAGGCCTTTTCAGACCCCATCCGCCTTCTCCCTGAAGGAGAGCACGTTTGGAGGTGGTTTCCAGCTCCGGTGACCCTCGGACAAGCACCGGCGCACAGGGAGCGGGAGGCAGCCCAGACCCTCCTAGGCCGAAGGGCGAGCACAGGCCTAGGGGCGAAACCGGCAAGCGCTGCTTTGCTGAGCAAACACGCACTGGGGCTGAGCTTGCTTTCCCGAGGAGAGTTTCCCTTTCGAGAAGGCAGCTCCCAGAAGCTCGTTTTGTGCCCTTTCTGAGATGGGCCCTAGGTGGGTCCCTCCCGAGCAGGTGGAGGGTGGGGTGCTGGGGCCAGTGCACACAAGGCCTTTTCAGACCCCATCCGCCTTCTCCCTGAAGGAGAGCACGTTTGGAGGTGGTTTCCAGCTCCGGTGACCCTCGGCCAAGCACCGGCGCACAGGGAGCGGGAGGCAGCCCAGACCCTCCTAGGCCGAAGGGCGAGCACAGGCCTAGGGGCGAAACCGGCAAGCGCTGCTTTGCTGAGCAAACACGCACTAGGGCTGAGCTTGCTTTCCCGAGGAGAGTTTCCCTTTCGAGAAGGCCGCTCCCAGAAGCTCGTTTTGTGCCCTTTCTGAGATGGGCCCTAGGTGGGTCCCTCCCTAGCAGGAGAAGGTTGGGGTGCTGGGGCCAGTGCACACAAGGCCTTTTCAGACCCCATCCGCCTTCTCCCTGAAGGAGAGCACGTTTGGAGGTGGTTTCCAGCTCCGGTGACCCTCAGCCAAGCAGCGGCGCACAGGGAACGAGAGGCAGCCCAGACCCTCCTAGGCCGAAGGGCGAGCACAGGCCTAGGGGCGAAACCGGCAAGCGCTGCTTTGCTGAGCACACACGCACTGGGGCTGAGCTTGCTTTCCCGAGGAGAGTTTCCCTTTCGAGAAGGCCGCTCCCAGAAGCTCGTTTTGTGCCCTTTCTGAGATGGGCCCTAGGTGGGTCCCTCCCTAGCAGGCGAAGGGTGGGGTGCTGGGGCCAGTGCACACAAGGCCTTTGCAGACCCCATCCGCCTTCTCCCTGAAGGAGAGCTCGTTTGGAGGTGGTTTCCATCTCCGGTGACCCTCGGCCAAGCACCGGCGCACAGGGAACAAGAGGCAGCCCAGACCCTCCTAGGCCGAAGGGCGAGCACAGGCCTAGGGGCGAAACCGGCAAGCGCTGCTTTGCTGAGCAAACACGCACTGGGGCTGAGCCTGCTTTCCCGAGGAGAGTTTCCCTTTCGAGAAGGCCGCTCCCAGAAGCTCGTTTTGTGCCCTTTCTGAGATGGGCCCGAGGTGGGTCCCTCCCTAGCAGGCGAAGGGTGGGGTGCTGGGGCCAGTGCACACAAGGCCTTTTCAGACCCCATCCGCCTTCTCCCTGAAGGAGAGCACGTTTGGAGGTGGTTTCCAGCTCCGGTGACCCTCAGCCAAGCAGCGGCGCACAGGGAACGAGAGGCAGCCCAGACCCTCCTAGGCCGAAGGGCGAGCACAGGCCTAGGGGCGAAACCGGCAAGCGCTGCTTTGCTGAGCACACACGCACTGGGGCTGAGCTTGCTTTCCCGAGGAGAGTTTCCCATTCGAGAAGGCCGCTCCCAGAAGCTCGTTTTGTGCCCTTTCTGAGATGGGCCCTAGGTGGGTCCCTCCCGAGCAGGCGAAGGGTGGGGTGCTGGGGCCAGTGCACACAAGGCCTTTTCAGACCCCATCCGCCTTCTCCCTGAAGGAGAGCACGTTTGGAGGTGGTTTCCAGCTCCGGTGACCCTCGGCCAAGCACCGGCGCACAGGGAGCGGGAGGCAGCCCAGACCCTCCTAGGCCGAAGGGCGAGCACAGGCCTAGGGGCGAAACCGGCAAGCGCTGCTTTGCTGAGCACACACGCACTGGGGCTGAGCTTGCTTTCCCGAGGAGAGTTTCCCTTTCGAGAAGGCCGCTCCCAGAAGCTCGTTTTGTGCCCTTTCTGAGATGGGCCCTAGGTGGGTCCCTCCCTAGCAGGCGAAGGGTGGGGTGCTGGGGCCAGTGCACACAAGGCCTTTTCAGACCCCATCCGCCTTCTCCCTGAAGGAGAGCACGTTTGGAGGTGGTTTCCAGCTCCGGTGACCCTCGGCCAAGCACCGGCGCACAGGGAGCGGGAGGCAGCCCAGACCCTCCTAGGCCGAAGGGCGAGCACAGGCCTAGGGGCGAAACCGGCAAGCGCTGCTTTGCTGAGCAAACACGCACTAGGGCTGAGCTTGCTTTCCCGAGGAGAGTTTCCCTTTCGAGAAGGCCGCTCCCAGAAGCTCGTTTTGTGCCCTTTCTGAGATGGGCCCTAGGTGGGTCCCTCCCTAGCAGGTGGAGGGTGGGGTGCTGGGGCCAGTGCACACAAGGCCTTTTCAGACCCCATCCGCCTTCTCCCTGAAGGAGAGCACGTTTGGAGGTGGTTTCCAGCTCTGGTGACCCTCGGACAAGCAGCGGCGCACAGGGAGCGGGAGGCAGCCCAGACCGTCCTAGGCCGAAGGGCTAGCAGAGGCCTAGGGGCGAAACCGGCAAGCGCTGCTTTGCTGAGCACACACGCACTGGGGCTGAGCTTGCTTTCCCGAGGAGAGTTTCCCTTTCGAGAAGGCCGCTCCCAGAAGCTCGTTTTGTGCCCTTTCTGAGATGGGCCCTAGGTGGGTCCCTCCCTAGCAGGCGAAGGGTGGGGGGCTGGGGCCAGTGCACACAAGGCCTTTGCAGACCCCATCCGCCTTCTCCCTGAAGGAGAGCACGTTTGGAGGTGGTTTCCAGCTCCGGTGACCCTCGGACAAGCACCGGCGCACAGGGAGCGGGAGTCAGCCCAGACCCTCCTAGGCCGAAGGGCGAGCACAGGCCTAGGGGCGAAACCGGCAAGCGCTGCTTTGCTGAGCAAACACGCACTGGGGCTGAGCTTGCTTTCCCGAGGAGAGTTTCCCTTTCGAGAAGGCAGCTCCCAGAAGCTCGTTTTGTGCCCTTTCTGAGATGGGCCCTAGGTGGGTCCCTCCCGAGCAGGCGGAGGGTGGGGTGCTGGGGCCAGTGCACACAAGGCCTTTTCAGACCCCATCCGCCTTCTCCCTGAAGGAGAGCACGTTTGGAGGTGGTTTCCAGCTCCGGTGACCCTCGGCCAAGCACCGGCGCACAGGGAGCGGGAGGCAGCCCAGACCCTCCTAGGCCGAAGGGCGAGCACAGGCCTAGGGGCGAAACCGGCAAGCGCTGCTTTGCTGAGCAAACACGCACTAGGGCTGAGCTTGCTTTCCCGAGGAGAGTTTCCCTTTCGAGAAGGCCGCTCCCAGAAGCTCGTTTTGTGCCCTTTCTGAGATGGGCCCTAGGTGGGTCCCTCCCTAGCAGGAGAAGGTTGGGGTGCTGGGGCCAGTGCACACAAGGCCTTTTCAGACCCCATCCGCCTTCTCCCTGAAGGAGAGCACGTTTGGAGGTGGTTTCCAGCTCCGGTGACCCTCAGCCAAGCAGCGGCGCACAGGGAACGAGAGGCAGCCCAGACCCTCCTAGGCCGAAGGGCGAGCACAGGCCTAGGGGCGAAACCGGCAAGCGCTGCTTTGCTGAGCACACACGCACTGGGGCTGAGCTTGCTTTCCCGAGGAGAGTTTCCCTTTCGAGAAGGCCGCTCCCAGAAGCTCGTTTTGTGCCCTTTCTGAGATGGGCCATAGGTGGGTCCCTCCCGAGCAGGCGAAGGGTGGGGTGCTGGGGCCAGTGCACACAAGGCCTTTTCAGACCCCATCCGCCTTCTCCCTGAAGGAGAGCACGTTTGGAGGTGGTTTCCAGCTCCGGTGACCCTCGGCCAAGCACCGGCGCACAGGGAGCGGGAGGCAGCCCAGACCCTCCTAGGCCGAAGGGCGAGCACAGGCCTAGGGGCGAAACCGGCAAGCGCTGCTTTGCTGAGCACACACGCACTGGGGCTGAGCTTGCTTTCCCGAGGAGAGTTTCCCTTTCGAGAAGGCCGCTCCCAGAAGCTCGTTTTGTGCCCTTTCTGAGATGGGCCCTAGGTGGGTCCCTCCCTAGCAGGCGAAGGGTGGGGGGCTGGGGCCAGTGCACACAAGGCCTTTGCAGACCCCATCCGCCTTCTCCCTGAAGGAGAGCACGTTTGGAGGTGGTTTCCAGCTCCGGTGACCCTCGGACAAGCACCGGCGCACAGGGAGCGGGAGTCAGCCCAGACCCTCCTAGGCCGAAGGGCGAGCACAGGCCTAGGGGCGAAACCGGCAAGCGCTGCTTTGCTGAGCAAACACGCACTGGGGCTGAGCTTGCTTTCCCGAGGAGAGTTTCCCTTTCGAGAAGGCAGCTCCCAGAAGCTCGTTTTGTGCCCTTTCTGAGATGGGCCCTAGGTGGGTCCCTCCCGAGCAGGCGGAGGGTGGGGTGCTGGGGCCAGTGCACACAAGGCCTTTTCAGACCCCATCCGCCTTCTCCCTGAAGGAGAGCACGTTTGGAGGTGGTTTCCAGCTCCGGTGACCCTCGGCCAAGCACCGGCGCACAGGGAGCGGGAGGCAGCCCAGACCCTCCTAGGCCGAAGGGCGAGCACAGGCCTAGGGGCGAAACCGGCAAGCGCTGCTTTGCTGAGCAAACACGCACTAGGGCTGAGCTTGCTTTCCCGAGGAGAGTTTCCCTTTCGAGAAGGCCGCTCCCAGAAGCTCGTTTTGTGCCCTTTCTGAGATGGGCCCTAGGTGGGTCCCTCCCTAGCAGGAGAAGGTTTGGGTGCTGGGGCCAGTGCACACAAGGCCTTTTCAGACCCCATCCGCCTTCTCCCTGAAGGAGAGCACGTTTGGAGGTGGTTTCCAGCTCCGGTGACCCTCAGCCAAGCAGCGGCGCACAGGGAACGAGAGGCAGCCCAGACCCTCCTAGGCCGAAGGGCGAGCACAGGCCTAGGGGCGAAACCGGCAAGCGCTGCTTTGCTGAGCACACACGCACTGGGGCTGAGCTTGCTTTCCCGAGGAGAGTTTCCCTTTCGAGAAGGCCGCTCCCAGAAGCTCGTTTTGTGCCCTTTCTGAGATGGGCCCTAGGTGGGTCCCTCCCTAGCAGGCGAAGGGTGGGGTGCTGGGGCCAGTGCACACAAGGCCTTTGCAGACCCCATCCGCCTTCTCCCTGAAGGAGAGCTCGTTTGGAGGTGGTTTCCATCTCCGGTGACCCTCGGCCAAGCACCGGCGCACAGGGAACAAGAGGCAGCCCAGACCCTCCTAGGCCGAAGGGCGAGCACAGGCCTAGGGGCGAAACCGGCAAGCGCTGCTTTGCTGAGCAAACACGCACTGGGGCTGAGCCTGCTTTCCCGAGGAGAGTTTCCCTTTCGAGAAGGCCGCTCCCAGAAGCTCGTTTTGTGCCCTTTCTGAGATGGGCCCGAGGTGGGTCCCTCCCTAGCAGGCGAAGGGTGGGGTGCTGGGGCCAGTGCACACAAGGCCTTTGCAGACCCCATCCGCCTTCTCCCTGAAGGAGAGCTCGTTTGGAGGTGGTTTCCAGCTCCGGTGACCCTCGGCCAAGCACCGGCGCACAGGGAGCGGGAGGCAGCCCAGACCCTCCTAGGCCGAAGGGCGAGCACAGGCCTAGGGGCGAAACCGGCAAGCGCTGCTTTGCTGAGCAAACACGCACTGGGGCTGAGCTTGCTTTCCCGAGGAGAGTTTCCCTTTCGAGATGGCCGCTCCCAGAAGTTCGTTTTGTGCCCTCTCTGAGATGGGCCCTAGGTGGGTCTCTCCCTAGCAGGCGAAGGGTGGGGTGCTGGGGCCAGTGCACACAAGGCCTTTTCAGACCCCATCCGCCTTCTCTCTGAAGGAGAGCACGTTTGGAGGTGGTTTCCAGCTCCGGTGACCCTCAGCCAAGCAGCGGCGCACAGGGAACGAGAGGCAGCCCAGACCCTCCTAGGCCGAAGGGCGAGCACAGGCCTAGGGGCGAAACCGGCAAGCGCTGCTTTGCTGAGCACACACGCACTGGGGCTGAGCTTGCTTTCCCGAGGAGAGTTTCCCTTTCGAGAAGGCAGCTCCCAGAAGCTCGTTTTGTGCCCTTTCTGAGATGGGCCCTAGGTGGGTCCCTCCCTAGCAGGCGAAGGGTGGGGTGCTGGGGCCAGTGCACACAAGGCCTTTGCAGACCCCATCCGCCTTCTCCCTGAAGGAGAGCACGTTTGGAGGTGGTTTCCAGCTCCGGTGACCCTCGGCCAAGCACCGGTGCACAGGGAGCGGGAGTCAGCCCAGACCCTCCTAGGCCGAAGGGCGAGCACAGGCCTAGGGGCGAAACCGGCAAGCGCTGCTTTGCTGAGCAAACACGCACTGGGGCTGAGCTTGCTTTCCCGAGGAGAGTTTCCCTTTCGAGAAGGCCGCTCCCAGAAGCTCGTTTTGTGCCCTTTCTGAGATGGGCCCTAGGTGGGTCCCTCCCGAGCAGGCGAAGGGTGGGGTGCTGGGGCCAGTGCACACAAGGCCTTTTCAGACCCCATCCGCCTTCTCCCTGAAGGAGAGCACGTTTGGAGGTGGTTTCCAGCTCCGGTGACCCTCGGCCAAGCACCGGCGCACAGGGAGCGGGAGGCAGCCCAGACCCTCCTAGGCCGAAGGGCGAGCACAGGCCTAGGGGCGAAACCGGCAAGCGCTGCTTTGCTGAGCAAACACGCACTAGGGCTGAGCTTGCTTTCCCGAGGAGAGTTTCCCTTTCGAGAAGGCCGCTCCCAGAAGCTCGTTTTGTGCCCTTTCTGAGATGGGCCCTAGGTGGGTCCCTCCATAGCAGGTGAAGGGTGGGGTGCTGGGGCCAGTGCACACAAGGCCTTTTCAGACCCCATCCGCCTTCTCCCTGAAGGAGAGCACGTTTGGAGGTGGTTTCCAGCTCCGGTGACCCTAAGCCAAGCAGCGGCGCACAGGGAACGAGAGGCAGCCCAGACCCTCCTAGGCCGAAGGGCGAGCACAGGCCTAGGGGCGAAACCGGCAAGCGCTGCTTTGCTGAGCAAACACGCACTGGGGCTGAGCTTGCTTTCCCGAGGAGAGTTTCCCTTTCGAGAAGGCCGCTCCCAGAAGCTCGTTTTGTGCCCTTTCTGAGATGGGCCCTAGGTGGGTCCCTCCCTAGCAGGTGGAGGGTGGGGTGCTGGGGCCAGTGCACACAAGGCCTTTTCAGACCCCATCCGCCTTCTCCCTGAAGGAGAGCACGTTTGGAGGTGGTTTCCAGCTCCGGTGACCCTCAGCCAAGCAGCGGCGCACAGGGAACGAGAGGCAGCCCAGACCCTCCTAGGCCGAAGGGCGAGCACAGGCCTAGGGGCGAAACCGGCAAGCGCTGCTTTGCTGAGCAAACACGCACTGGGGCTGAGCTTGCTTTCCCGAGGAGAGTTTCCCTTTCGAGAAGGCAGCTCCCAGAAGCTCGTTTTGTGCCCTTTCTGAGATGGGCCCTAGGTGGGTCCCTCCCTAGCAGGCGAAGGGTGGGGGGCTGGGGCCAGTGCACACAAGGCCTTTGCAGACCCCATCCGCCTTCTCCCTGAAGGAGAGCACGTTTGGAGGTGGTTTCCAGCTCCGGTGACCCTCGGCCAAGCACCGGCGCACAGGGAGCGGGAGTCAGCCCAGACCCTCCTAGGCCGAAGGGCGAGCACAGGCCTAGGGGCGAAACCGGCAAGCGCTGCTTTGCTGAGCAAACACGCACTGGGGCTGAGCTTGCTTTCCCGAGGAGAGTTTCCCTTTCGAGAAGGCAGATCCCAGAAGCTCGTTTTGTGCCCTTTCTGAGATGGGCCCTAGGTGGGTCCCTCCCGAGCAGGCGAAGGGTGGGGTGCTGGGGCCAGTGCACACAAGGCCTTTTCAGACCCCATCCGCCTTCTCCCTGAAGGAGAGCACGTTTGGAGGTGGTTTCCAGCTCCGGTGACCCTCGGCCAAGCACCGGCGCACAGGGAGCGGGAGGCAGCCCAGACCCTCCTAGGCCGAAGGGCGAGCACAGGCCTAGGGGCGAAACCGGCAAGCGCTGCTTTGCTGAGCAAACACGCACTGGGGCTGAGCTTGCTTTCCCGAGGAGAGTTTCCCTTTCGAGAAGGCCGCTCCCAGAAGCTCGTTTTGTGCCCTTTCTGAGATGGGCCCTAGGTGGGTCCCTCCCTAGCAGGCGAAGGGTGGGGTGCTGGGGCCAGTGCACACAAGGCCTTTTCAGACCCCATCCGCCTTCTCTCTGAAGGAGAGCACGTTTGGAGGTGGTTTCCAGCTCCGGTGACCCTCAGCCAAGCAGCGGCGCACAGGGAACGAGAGGCAGCCCAGACCCTCCTAGGCCGAAGGGCGAGCACAGGCCTAGGGGCGAAACCGGCAAGCGCTGCTTTGCTGAGCACACACGCACTGGGGCTGAGCTTGCTTTCCCGAGGAGAGTTTCCCTTTCGAGAAGGCAGCTCCCAGAAGCTCGTTTTGTGCCCTTTCTGAGATGGGCCCTAGGTGGGTCCCTCCCTAGCAGGCGAAGGGTGGGGGGCTGGGGCCAGTGCACACAAGGCCTTTGCAGACCCCATCCGCCTTCTCCCTGAAGGAGAGCACGTTTGGAGGTGGTTTCCAGCTCCGGTGACCCTCGGCCAAGCACCGGTGCACAGGGAGCGGGAGTCAGCCCAGACCCTCCTAGGCCGAAGGGCGAGCACAGGCCTAGGGGCGAAACCGGCAAGCGCTGCTTTGCTGAGCAAACACGCACTGGGGCTGAGCTTGCTTTCCCGAGGAGAGTTTCCCTTTCGAGAAGGCCGCTCCCAGAAGCTCGTTTTGTGCCCTTTCTGAGATGGGCCCTAGGTGGGTCCCTCCCGAGCAGGCGAAGGGTGGGGTGCTGGGGCCAGTGCACACAAGGCCTTTTCAGACCCCATCCGCCTTCTCCCTGAAGGAGAGCACGTTTGGAGGTGGTTTCCAGCTCCGGTGACCCTCGGCCAAGCACCGGCGCACAGGGAGCGGGAGGCAGCCCAGACCCTCCTAGGCCGAAGGGCGAGCACAGGCCTAGGGGCGAAACCGGCAAGCGCTGCTTTGCTGAGCAAACACGCACTAGGGCTGAGCTTGCTTTCCCGAGGAGAGTTTCCCTTTCGAGAAGGCCGCTCCCAGAAGCTCGTTTTGTGCCCTTTCTGAGATGGGCCCTAGGTGGTTCCCTCCCTAGCAGGTGGAGGGTAGGGTGCTGGGGCCAGTGCACACAAGGCCTTTTCAGACCCCATCCGCCTTCTCCCTGAAGGAGAGCACGTTTGGAGGTGGTTTCCAGCTCCGGTGACCCTCAGCCAAGCAGCGGCGCACAGGGAACGAGAGGCAGCCCAGACCCTCCTAGGCCGAAGGGCGAGCACAGGCCTAGGGGCGAAACCGGCAAGCGCTGCTTTGCTGAGCACACACGCACTGGGGCTGAGCTTGCTTTCCCGAGGAGAGTTTCCCTTTCGAGAAGGCCGCTCCCAGAAGCTCGTTTTGTGCCCTTTCTGAGATGGGCCCTAGGTGGGTCCCTCCCGAGCAGGCGAAGGGTGGGGGGCTGGAGCCAGTGCACACAAGGCCTTTGCAGACCCCATCCGCCTTCTCCCTGAAGGAGAGCACGTTTGGAGGTGGTTTCCAGCTCCGGTGACCCTCGGCCAAGCACCGGCGCACAGGGAGCGGGAGGCAGCCCAGACCCTCCTAGGCCGAAGGGCGAGCACAGGCCTAGGGGCGAAACCGGCAAGCGCTGCTTTGCTGAGCAAACACGCACTAGGGCTGAGCTTGCTTTCCCGAGGAGAGTTTCCCTTTCGAGAAGGCCGCTCCCAGAAGCTCGTTTTGTGCCCTTTCTGAGATGGGCCCTAGGTGGGTCCCTCCCTAGCAGGCGAAGGGTGGGGTGCTGGGGCCAGTGCACACAAGGCCTTTTCAGACCCCATCCGCCTTCTCCCTGAAGGAGAGCACGTTTGGAGGTGGTTTCCAGCTCCGGTGACCCTCGGCCAAGCACCGGTGCACAGGGAGCGGGAGGCAGCCCAGACCCTCCTAGGCCGAAGGGCGAGCACAGGCCTAGGGGCGAAACCGGCAAGCGCTGCTTTGCTGAGCACACACGCACTGGGACTGAGCTTGCTTTCCCGAGGAGAGTTTCCCTTTCGAGAAGGCCGCTCCCAGAAGCTCGTTTTGTGCCCTTTCTGAGATGGGCCCTAGGTGGGTCCCTCCCTAGCAGGCGAAGGGTGGGGGGCTGGGGCCAGTGCACACAAGGCCTTTGCAGACCCCATCCGCCTTCTCCCTGAAGGAGAGCACGTTTGGAGGTGGTTTCCAGCTCCGGTGACCCTCGGCCAAGCACCGGCGCACAGGGAGCGGGAGTCAGCCCAGACCCTCCTAGGCCGAAGGGCGAGCACAGGCCTAGGGGCGAAACCGGCAAGCGCTGCTTTGCTGAGCAAACACGCACTGGGGCTGAGCTTGCTTTCCCGAGGAGAGTTTCCCTTTCGAGAAGGCAGATCCCAGAAGCTCGTTTTGTGCCCTTTCTGAGATGGGCCCTAGGTGGGTCCCTCCCGAGCAGGCGAAGGGTGGGGTGCTGGGGCCAGTGCACACAAGGCCTTTTCAGACCCCATCCGCCTTCTCCCTGAAGGAGAGCACGTTTGGAGGTGGTTTCCAGCTCCGGTGACCCTCGGCCAAGCACCGGCGCACAGGGAGCGGGAGGCAGCCCAGACCCTCCTAGGCCGAAGGGCGAGCACAGGCCTAGGGGCGAAACCGGCAAGCGCTGCTTTGCTGAGCAAACACGCACTGGGGCTGAGCTTGCTTTCCCGAGGAGAGTTTCCCTCTCGAGAAGGCCGCTCCCAGAAGCTCGTTTTGTGCCCTTTCTGAGATGGGCCCTAGGTGGGTCTCTCCCTAGCAGGCGAAGGGTGGGGTGCTGGGGCCAGTGCACACAAGGCCTTTTCAGACCCCATCCGCCTTCTCTCTGAAGGAGAGCACGTTTGGAGGTGGTTTCCAGCTCCGGTGACCCTCAGCCAAGCAGCGGCGCACAGGGAACGAGAGGCAGCCCAGACCCTCCTCGGCCGAAGGGCGAGCACAGGCCTAGGGGCGAAACCGGCAAGCGCTGCTTTGCTGAGCACACACGCACTGGGGCTGAGCTTGCTTTCCCGAGGAGAGTTTCCCTTTCGAGAAGGCAGCTCCCAGAAGCTCGTTTTGTGCCCTTTCTGAGATGGGCCCTAGGTGGGTCCCTCCCTAGCAGGCGAAGGGTGGGGGGCTGGGGCCAGTGCACACAAGGCCTTTGCAGACCCCATCCGCCTTCTCCCTGAAGGAGAGCACGTTTGGAGGTGGTTTCCAGCTCCGGTGACCCTCGGCCAAGCACCGGTGCACAGGGAGCGGGAGTCAGCCCAGACCCTCCTAGGCCGAAGGGCGAGCACAGGCCTAGGGGCGAAACCGGCAAGCGCTGCTTTGCTGAGCAAACACGCACTGGGGCTGAGCTTGCTTTCCCGAGGAGAGTTTCCCTTTCGAGAAGGCCGCTCCCAGAAGCTCGTTTTGTGCCCTTTCTGAGATGGGCCCTAGGTGGGTCCCTCCCTAGCAGGTGGAGGGTGGGGTGCTGGGGCCAGTGCACACAAGGCCTTTTCAGACCCCATCCGCCTTCTCCCTGAAGGAGAGCACGTTTGGAGGTGGTTTCCAGCTCCGGTGACCCTCAGCCAAGCAGCGGCGCACAGGGAACGAGAGGCAGCCCAGACCCTCCTAGGCCGAAGGGCGAGCACAGGCCTAGGGGCGAAACCGGCAAGCGCTGCTTTGCTGAGCAAACACGCACTGGGGCTGAGCTTGCTTTCCCGAGGAGAGTTTCCCTTTCGAGAAGGCCGCTCCCAGAAGCTCGTTTTGTGCCCTTTCTGAGATGGGCCCTAGGTGGGTCCCTCCCGAGCAGGCGAAGGGTGGGGTGCTGGGGCCAGTGCACACAAGGCCTTTTCAGACCCCATCCGCCTTCTCCCTGAAGGAGAGCACGTTTGGAGGTGGTTTCCAGCTCCGGTGACCCTCGGCCAAGCACCGGCGCACAGGGAGCGGGAGGCAGCCCAGACCCTCCTAGGCCGAAGGGCGAGCACAGGCCTAGGGGCGAAACCGGCAAGCGCTGCTTTGCTGAGCAAACACGCACTGGGGCTGAGCCTGCTTTCCCGAGGAGAGTTTCCCTTTCGAGAAGGCAGCTCCCAGAAGCTCGTTTTGTGCCCTTTCTGAGATGGGCCCTAGGTGGGTCCCTCCCTAGCAGGCGAAGGGTGGGGTGCTGGGGCCAGTGCACACAAGGCCTTTGCAGACCCCATCCGCCTTCTCCCTGAAGGAGAGCTCGTTTGGAGGTGGTTTCCAGCTCCGGTGACCCTCGGCCAAGCACCGGCGCACAGGGAACAAGAGGCAGCCCAGACCCTCCTAGGCCGAAGGGCGAGCACAGGCCTAGGGGCGAAACCGGCAAGCGCTGCTTTGCTGAGCAAACACGCACTAGGGCTGAGCTTGCTTTCCCGAGGAGAGTTTCCCTTTCGAGAAGGCCGCTCCCAGAAGCTCGTTTTGTGCCCTTTCTGAGATGGGCCCTAGGTGGGTCCCACCCTAGCAGGTGGAGGGTGGGGTGCTGGGGCCAGTGCACACAAGGCCTTTTCAGACCCCATCCGCCTTCTCCCTGAAGGAGAGCACGTTGGGAGGTGGTTTCCAGCTCCGGTGACCCTCAGCCAAGCAGCGGCGCACAGGGAACGAGAGGCAGCCCAGACCCTCCTAGGCCGAAGGGCGAGCACAGGCCTAGGGGCGAAACCGGCAAGCGCTGCTTTGCTGAGCACACACGCACTGGGACTGAGCTTGCTTTCCCGAGGAGAGTTTCCCTTTCGAGAAGGCAGCTCCCAGAAGCTCGTTTTGTGCCCTTTCTGAATTGGGCCCTAGGTGGGTCCCTCCCTAGCAGGCGAAGGGTGGGGTGCTGGGGCCAGTGCACACAAGGCCTTTTCAGACCCCATCCGCCTTCTCCCTGAAGGAGAGCACGTTTGGAGGTGGTTTCCAGCTCCGGTGACCCTCTGCCCAGCACCGGTGCACAGGGAGCGGGAGGCAGACCAGACCCTCCTCGGCCGAAGGGCGAGCACAGGCCTAGGGGCGAAACCGGCAAGCGCTGCTTTGCTGAGCACACACGCACTGGGGCTGAGCTTGCTTTCCCGAGGAGAGTTTCCCTTTCGAGAAGGCAGCTCCCAGAAGCTCGTTTTGTGCCCTCTCTGAGATGGGCCCTAGGTGGGTCCCTCCCGAGCAGGCGGAGGGTTCGGTGCTGGGGCCAGTGCACACAAGGCCTTTTCAGACCCCATCCGCCTTCTCCCTGAAGGAGAGCACGTTTGGAGGTGGTTTCCAGCTCCGGTGACCCTCAGTCAAGCACCGGCGCCCAGGGAACGAGAGGCAGCCCAGACCCTCCTAGGCCGAAGGGCGAGCACAGGCCTAGGGGCGAAACCGGCAAGCGCTGCTTTGCTGAGCACACACGCACTGGGGCTGAGCTTGCTTTCCCGAGGAGAGTTTCCCTTTCGAGAAGGCAGCTCCCAGAAGCTCGTTTTGTGCCCTTTCTGAGATGGGCCCTAGGTAGGTTCCTCTCTAGCAGGCGAAGGGTGGGGTGCTGGGGCCAGTGCACACAAGGCCTTTTCAGACCCCATCCGCCTTCTCCCTGAAGGAGAGCACGTTTGGAGGTGGTTTCCAGCTCTGGTGACCCTCAGCCAAGCAGCGGCGCACAGGGAGCGGGAGGCAGCCCAGACCGTCCTAGGCCGAAGGGCGAGCACAGGCCTAGGGGCGAAACCGGCAAGCGCTGCTTTGCTGAGCAAACACGCACTGGGGCTGAGCTTGCTTTCCCGAGGAGAGTTTCCCTTTCGAGAAGGCAGCTCCCAGAAGCTCGTTTTGTGCCCTTTCTGAGATGGGCCCTAGGTAGGTTCCTCTCTAGCAGGCGAAGGGTGGGGTGCTGGGGCCAGTGCACACAAGGCCTTTTCAGACCCCATCCGCCTTCTCCCTGAAGGAGAGCACGTTTGGAGGTGGTTTCCAGCTCTGGTGACCCTCAGCCAAGCAGCGGCGCACAGGGAGCGGGAGGCAGCCCAGACCGTCCTAGGCCGAAGGGCGAGCACAGGCCTAGGGGCGAAACCGGCAAGCGCTGCTTTGCTGAGCACACACGCACTGGGGCTTAGCTTGCTTTCCCGAGGAGAGTTTCCCTTTCGAGAAGGCAGCTCCCAGAAGCTCGTTTTGTGCCCTTTCTGAGATGGGCCCTAGGTGGGTCCCTCCCTAGCAGGCGAAGTGTGGGGTGCTGGGGCCAGTGCACACAAGGCCTTTGCAGACCCCATCCGCCTTCTCCCTGAAGGAGAGCACGTTTGGAGGTGGTTTCCAGCTCCGGTGACCCTCGGCCAAGCACCGGCGCACAGGGAGCGGGAGGCAGCCCAGACCCTCCTAGGCCGAAGGGCGAGCACAGGCCTAGGGGCGAAACCGGCAAGCGCTGCTTTGCTGAGCAAACACGCACTGGGGCTGAGCCTGCTTTCCCGAGGAGAGTTTCCCTTTCGAGAAGGCAGCTCCCAGAAGCTCGTTTTGTGCCCTTTCTGAGATGGGCCCTAGGTGGGTCCCTCCCTAGCAGGCGAAGGGTGGGGTGCTGGGGCCAGTGCACACAAGGCCTTTGCAGACCCCATCCGCCTTCTCCCTGAAGGAGAGCTCGTTTGGAGGTGGTTTCCAGCTCCGGTGACCCTCGGCCAAGCACCGGCGCACAGGGAACAAGAGGCAGCCCAGACCCTCCTAGGCCGAAGGGCGAGCACAGGCCTAGGGGCGAAACCGGCAAGCGCTGCTTTGCTGAGCAAACACGCACTAGGGCTGAGCTTGCTTTCCCGAGGAGAGTTTCCCTTTCGAGAAGGCCGCTCCCAGAAGCTCGTTTTGTGCCCTTTCTGAGATGGGCCCTAGGTGGGTCCCACCCTAGCAGGTGGAGGGTGGGGTGCTGGGGCCAGTGCACACAAGGCCTTTTCAGACCCCATCCGCCTTCTCCCTGAAGGAGAGCACGTTGGGAGGTGGTTTCCAGCTCCGGTGACCCTCAGCCAAGCAGCGGCGCACAGGGAACGAGAGGCAGCCCAGACCCTCCTAGGCCGAAGGGCGAGCACAGGCCTAGGGGCGAAACCGGCAAGCGCTGCTTTGCTGAGCACACACGCACTGGGACTGAGCTTGCTTTCCCGAGGAGAGTTTCCCTTTCGAGAAGGCAGCTCCCAGAAGCTCGTTTTGTGCCCTTTCTGAATTGGGCCCTAGGTGGGTCCCTCCCTAGCAGGCGAAGGGTGGGGTGCTGGGGCCAGTGCACACAAGGCCTTTTCAGACCCCATCCGCCTTCTCCCTGAAGGAGAGCACGTTTGGAGGTGGTTTCCAGCTCCGGTGACCCTCTGCCCAGCACCGGTGCACAGGGAGCGGGAGGCAGACCAGACCCTCCTCGGCCGAAGGGCGAGCACAGGCCTAGGGGCGAAACCGGCAAGCGCTGCTTTGCTGAGCACACACGCACTGGGGCTGAGCTTGCTTTCCCGAGGAGAGTTTCCCTTTCGAGAAGGCAGCTCCCAGAAGCTCGTTTTGTGCCCTCTCTGAGATGGGCCCTAGGTGGGTCCCTCCCGAGCAGGCGGAGGGTTCGGTGCTGGGGCCAGTGCACACAAGGCCTTTTCAGACCCCATCCGCCTTCTCCCTGAAGGAGAGCACGTTTGGAGGTGGTTTCCAGCTCCGGTGACCCTCAGTCAAGCACCGGCGCCCAGGGAACGAGAGGCAGCCCAGACCCTCCTAGGCCGAAGGGCGAGCACAGGCCTAGGGGCGAAACCGGCAAGCGCTGCTTTGCTGAGCACACACGCACTGGGGCTGAGCTTGCTTTCCCGAGGAGAGTTTCCCTTTCGAGAAGGCAGCTCCCAGAAGCTCGTTTTGTGCCCTTTCTGAGATGGGCCCTAGGTAGGTTCCTCCCTAGCAGGCGAAGGGTGGGGTGCTGGGGCCAGTGCACACAAGGCCTTTTCAGACCCCATCCGCCTTCTCCCTGAAGGAGAGCACGTTTGGAGGTGGTTTCCAGCTCTGGTGACCCTCAGCCAAGCAGCGGCGCACAGGGAGCGGGAGGCAGCCCAGACCGTCCTAGGCCGAAGGGCGAGCACAGGCCTAGGGGCGAAACCGGCAAGCGCTGCTTTGCTGAGCAAACACGCACTGGGGCTGAGCTTGCTTTCCCGAGGAGAGTTTCCCTTTCGAGAAGGCAGCTCCCAGAAGCTCGTTTTGTGCCCTTTCTGAGATGGGCCCTAGGTAGGTTCCTCTCTAGCAGGCGAAGGGTGGGGTGCTGGGGCCAGTGCACACAAGGCCTTTTCAGACCCCATCCGCCTTCTCCCTGAAGGAGAGCACGTTTGGAGGTGGTTTCCAGCTCTGGTGACCCTCAGCCAAGCAGCGGCGCACAGGGAGCGGGAGGCAGCCCAGACCGTCCTAGGCCGAAGGGCGAGCACAGGCCTAGGGGCGAAACCGGCAAGCGCTGCTTTGCTGAGCACACACGCACTGGGGCTTAGCTTGCTTTCCCGAGGAGAGTTTCCCTTTCGAGAAGGCAGCTCCCAGAAGCTCGTTTTGTGCCCTTTCTGAGATGGGCCCTAGGTGGGTCCCTCCCTAGCAGGCGAAGTGTGGGGTGCTGGGGCCAGTGCACACAAGGCCTTTGCAGACCCCATCCGCCTTCTCCCTGAAGGAGAGCACGTTTGGAGGTGGTTTCCAGCTCCGGTGACCCTCGGCCAAGCACCGGCGCACAGGGAGCGGGAGGCAGCCCAGACCCTCCTAGGCCGAAGGGCGAGCACAGGCCTAGGGGCGAAACCGGCAAGCGCTGCTTTGCTGAGCAAACACGCACTGGGACTGAGCTTGCTTTCCCGAGGAGAGTTTCCCTTTCGAGAAGGCAGCTCCCAGAAGCTCGTTTTGTGCCCTTTCTGAGATGGGCCCTAGGTGGGTCCCTCCCTAGCAGGCGAAGGGTGGGGTGCTGGGGCCAGTGCACACAAGGCCTTTTCAGACCCCATCCGCCTTCTCCCTGAAGGAGAGCACGTTTGGAGGTGGTTTCCAGCTCCGGTGACCCTCTGCCCAGCACCGGTGCACAGGGAGCGGGAGGCAGACCAGACCCTCCTCGGCCGAAGGGCGAGCACAGGCCTAGGGGCGAAACCGGCAAGCGCTGCTTTGCTGAGCACACACGCACTGGGGCTGAGCTTGCTTTCCCGAGGAGAGTTTCCCTTTCGAGAAGGCAGCTCCCAGAAGCTCGTTTTGTGCCCTCTCTGAGATGGGCCCTAGGTGGGTCCCTCCCGAGCAGGCGGAGGGTGGGGTGCTGGGGCCAGTGCACACAAGGCCTTTTCAGACCCCATCCGCCTTCTCCCTGAAGGAGAGCACGTTTGGAGGTGGTTTCCAGCTCCGGTGACCCTCAGCCAAGCACCGGCGCCCAGGGAACGAGAGGCAGCCCAGACCCTCCTAGGCCGAAGGGCGAGCACAGGCCTAGGGGCGAAACCGGCAAGCGCTGCTTTGCTGAGCAAACACGCACTGGGGCTGAGCTTGCTTTCCCGAGGAGAGTTTCCCTTTCGAGAAGGCAGCTCCCAGAAGCTCGTTTTGTGCCCTTTCTGAGATGGGCCCTAGGTAGGTTCCTCTCTAGCAGGCGAAGGGTGGGGTGCTGGGGCCAGTGCACACAAGGCCTTTTCAGACCCCATCCGCCTTCTCCCTGAAGGAGAGCACGTTTGGAGGTGGTTTCCAGCTCTGGTGACCCTCAGCCAAGCAGCGGCGCACAGGGAGCGGGAGGCAGCCCAGACCGTCCTAGGCCGAAGGGCGAGCACAGGCCTAGGGGCGAAACCGGCAAGCGCTGCTTTGCTGAGCAAACACGCACTGGGGCTGAGCTTGCTTTCCCGAGGAGAGTTTCCCTTTCGAGAAGGCAGCTCCCAGAAGCTCGTTTTGTGCCCTTTCTGAGATGGGCCCTAGGTAGGTTCCTCTCTAGCAGGCGAAGGGTGGGGTGCTGGGGCCAGTGCACACAAGGCCTTTTCAGACCCCATCCGCCTTCTCCCTGAAGGAGAGCACGTTTGGAGGTGGTTTCCAGCTCTGGTGACCCTCAGCCAAGCAGCGGCGCACAGGGAGCGGGAGGCAGCCCAGACCGTCCTAGGCCGAAGGGCGAGCACAGGCCTAGGGGCGAAACCGGCAAGCGCTGCTTTGCTGAGCACACACGCACTGGGGCTGAGCTTGCTTTCCCGAGGAGAGTTTCCCTTTCGAGAAGGCAGCTCCCAGAAGCTCGTTTTGTGCCCTTTCTGAGATGGGCCCTAGGTGGGTCCCTCCCTAGCAGGCGAAGTGTGGGGTGCTGGGGCCAGTGCACACAAGGCCTTTGCAGACCCCATCCGCCTTCTCCCTGAAGGAGAGCACTTTTGGAGGTGGTTTCCAGCTCCGGTGACCCTCGGCCAAGCACCGGCGCACAGGGAGCGGGAGGCAGCCCAGACCCTCCTAGGCCGAAGGGCGAGCACAGGCCTAGGGGCGAAACCGGCAAGCGCTGCTTTGCTGAGCAAACACGCACTGGGGCTGAGCTTGCTTTCCCGAGGAGAGTTTCCCTTTCGAGAAGGCCGCTCCCAGAAGCTCGTTTTGTGCCCTTTCTGAGATGGGCCCTAGGTGGGTCCCTCCCTAGCAGGCGGAGGGTGGGGTGCTGGGGCCAGTGCACACAAGGCCTTTTCAGACCCCATCCGCCTTCTCCCTGAAGGAGAGCACGTTTGGAGGTGGTTTCCAGCTCCGGTGACCCTCAGCCAAGCAGCGGCGCACAGGGAACGAGAGGCAGCCCAGACCCTCCTCGGCCGAAGGGCGAGCACAGGCCTAGGGGCGAAACCGGCAAGCGCTGCTTTGCTCAGCACACACGCACTGGGGCTGAGCTTGCTTTCCTGAGGAGAGTTTCCCATTCGAGAAGGCAGATCCCAGAAGCTCGTTTTGTGCCCTTTCTGAGATGGGCCCTAGGTGGGTCCCTCCCGAGCAGGCGAAGGGTGGGGTGCTGGGGCCAGTGCACACAAGGCCTTTTCAGACCCCATCCGCCTTCTCCCTGAAGGAGAGCACGTTTGGAGGTGGTTTCCAGCTCCGGTGACCCTCGGCCAAGCACCGGCGCACAGGGAGCGGGAGGCAGCCCAGACCCTCCTAGGCCGAAGGGCGAGCACAGGCCTAGGGGCGAAACCGGCAAGCGCTGCTTTGCTGAGCAAACACGCACTGGGGCTGAGCCTGCTTTCCCGAGGAGAGTTTCCCTTTCGAGAAGGCCGCTCCCAGAAGCTCGTTTTGTGCCCTTTCTGAGATGGGCCCTAGGTGGGTCCCTCCCTAGCAGGCGAAGGGTGGGGTGCTGGGGCCAGTGCACACAAGGCCTTTGCAGACCCCATCCGCCTTCTCCCTGAAGGAGAGCTCGTTTGGAGGTGGTTTCCAGCTCCGGTGACCCTCGGCCAAGCAGCGGCGCACAGGGAACGAGAGGCAGCCCAGACCCTCCTAGGCCGAAGGGCGAGCACAGGCCTAGGGGCGAAACCGGCAAGCGCTGCTTTGCTGAGCACACACGCACTGGGACTGAGCTTGCTTTCCCGAGGAGAGTTTCCCTTTCGAGAAGGCAGCTCCCAGAAGCTCGTTTTGTGCCCTTTCTGAATTGGGCCCTAGGTGGGTCCCTCCCTAGCAGGCGAAGGGTGGGGTGCTGGGGCCAGTGCACACAAGGCCTTTTCAGACCCCATCCGCCTTCTCCCTGAAGGAGAGCACGTTTGGAGGTGGTTTCCAGCTCCGGTGACCCTCTGCCCAGCACCGGTGCACAGGGAGCGGGAGGCAGACCAGACCCTCCTCGGCCGAAGGGCGAGCACAGGCCTAGGGGCGAAACCGGCAAGCGCTGCTTTGCTGAGCACACACGCACTGGGGCTGAGCTTGCTTTCCCGAGGAGAGTTTCCCTTTCGAGAAGGCAGCTCCCAGAAGCTCGTTTTGTGCCCTCTCTGAGATGGGCCCTAGGTGGGTCCCTCCCGAGCAGGCGGAGGGTTCGGTGCTGGGGCCAGTGCACACAAGGCCTTTTCAGACCCCATCCGCCTTCTCCCTGAAGGAGAGCACGTTTGGAGGTGGTTTCCAGCTCCGGTGACCCTCGGCCAAGCACCGGCGCACAGGGAGCGGGAGGCAGCCCAGACCCTCCTAGGCCGAAGGGCGAGCACAGGCCTAGGGGCGAAACCGGCAAGCGCTGCTTTGCTGAGCAAACACGCACTGGGGCTGAGCCTGCTTTCCCGAGGAGAGTTTCCCTTTCGAGAAGGCAGCTCCCAGAAGCTCGTTTTGTGCCCTTTCTGAGATGGGCCCTAGGTGGGTCCCTCCCTAGCAGGCGAAGGGTGGGGTGCTGGGGCCAGTGCACACAAGGCCTTTGCAGACCCCATCCGCCTTCTCCCTGAAGGAGAGCTCGTTTGGAGGTGGTTTCCAGCTCCGGTGACCCTCGGACAAGCACCGGCGCACAGGGAACAAGAGGCAGCCCAGACCCTCCTAGGCCGAAGGGCGAGCACAGGCCTAGGGGCGAAACCGGCAAGCGCTGCTTTGCTGAGCAAACACGCACTAGGGCTGAGCTTGCTTTCCCGAGGAGAGTTTCCCTTTCGAGAAGGCCGCTCCCAGAAGCTCGTTTTGTGCCCTTTCTGAGATGGGCCCTAGGTGGGTCCCACCCTAGCAGGTGGAGGGTGGGGTGCTGGGGCCAGTGCACACAAGGCCTTTTCAGACCCCATCCGCCTTCTCCCTGAAGGAGAGCACGTTGGGAGGTGGTTTCCAGCTCCGGTGACCCTCAGCCAAGCAGCGGCGCACAGGGAACGAGAGGCAGCCCAGACCCTCCTAGGCCGAAGGGCGAGCACAGGCCTAGGGGCGAAACCGGCAAGCGCTGCTTTGCTGAGCACACACGCACTGGGACTGAGCTTGCTTTCCCGAGGAGAGTTTCCCTTTCGAGAAGGCAGCTCCCAGAAGCTCGTTTTGTGCCCTTTCTGAATTGGGCCCTAGGTGGGTCCCTCCCTAGCAGGCGAAGGGTGGGGTGCTGGGGCCAGTGCACACAAGGCCTTTTCAGACCCCATCCGCCTTCTCCCTGAAGGAGAGCACGTTTGGAGGTGGTTTCCAGCTCCGGTGACCCTCTGCCCAGCACCGGTGCACAGGGAGCGGGAGGCAGACCAGACCCTCCTCGGCCGAAGGGCGAGCACAGGCCTAGGGGCGAAACCGGCAAGCGCTGCTTTGCTGAGCACACACGCACTGGGGCTGAGCTTGCTTTCCCGAGGAGAGTTTCCCTTTCGAGAAGGCAGCTCCCAGAAGCTCGTTTTGTGCCCTCTCTGAGATGGGCCCTAGGTGGGTCCCTCCCGAGCAGGCGGAGGGTTCGGTGCTGGGGCCAGTGCACACAAGGCCTTTTCAGACCCCATCCGCCTTCTCCCTGAAGGAGAGCACGTTTGGAGGTGGTTTCCAGCTCCGGTGACCCTCAGTCAAGCACCGGCGCCCAGGGAACGAGAGGCAGCCCAGACCCTCCTAGGCCGAAGGGCGAGCACAGGCCTAGGGGCGAAACCGGCAAGCGCTGCTTTGCTGAGCACACACGCACTGGGGCTGAGCTTGCTTTCCCGAGGAGAGTTTCCCTTTCGAGAAGGCAGCTCCCAGAAGCTCGTTTTGTGCCCTTTCTGAGATGGGCCCTAGGTAGGTTCCTCTCTAGCAGGCGAAGGGTGGGGTGCTGGGGCCAGTGCACACAAGGCCTTTTCAGACCCCATCCGCCTTCTCCCTGAAGGAGAGCACGTTTGGAGGTGGTTTCCAGCTCTGGTGACCCTCAGCCAAGCAGCGGCGCACAGGGAGCGGGAGGCAGCCCAGACCGTCCTAGGCCGAAGGGCGAGCACAGGCCTAGGGGCGAAACCGGCAAGCGCTGCTTTGCTGAGCAAACACGCACTGGGGCTGAGCTTGCTTTCCCGAGGAGAGTTTCCCTTTCGAGAAGGCAGCTCCCAGAAGCTCGTTTTGTGCCCTTTCTGAGATGGGCCCTAGGTAGGTTCCTCTCTAGCAGGCGAAGGGTGGGGTGCTGGGGCCAGTGCACACAAGGCCTTCTCAGACCCCATCCGCCTTCTCCCTGAAGGAGAGCACGTTTGGAGGTGGTTTCCAGCTCTGGTGACCCTCAGCCAAGCAGCGGCGCACAGGGAGCGGGAGGCAGCCCAGACCGTCCTAGGCCAAAGGGCGAGCACAGGCCTAGGGGCGAAACCGGCAAGCGCTGCTTTGCTGAGCACACACGCACTGGGGCTTAGCTTGCTTTCCCGAGGAGAGTTTCCCTTTCGAGAAGGCAGCTCCCAGAAGCTCGTTTTGTGCCCTTTCTGAGATGGGCCCTAGGTGGGTCCCTCCCTAGCAGGCGAAGTGTGGGGTGCTGGGGCCAGTGCACACAAGGCCTTTGCAGACCCCATCCGCCTTCTCCCTGAAGGAGAGCACGTTTGGAGGTGGTTTCCAGCTCCGGTGACCCTCGGCCAAGCACCGGCGCACAGGGAGCGGGAGGCAGCCCAGACCCTCCTAGGCCGAAGGGCGAGCACAGGCCTAGGGGCGAAACCGGCAAGCGCTGCTTTGCTGAGCAAACACGCACTGGGGCTGAGCTTGCTTTCCCGAGGAGAGTTTCCCTTTCGAGAAGGCCGCTCCCAGAAGCTCGTTTTGTGCCCTTTCTGAGATGGGCCCTAGGTGGGTCCCTCCCTAGCAGGCGGAGGGTGGGGTGCTGGGGCCAGTGCACACAAGGCCTTTTCAGACCCCATCCGCCTTCTCCCTGAAGGAGAGCACGTTTGGAGGTGGTTTCCAGCTCCGGTGACCCTCGGCCAAGCACCGGCGCACAGGGAGCGGGAGGCAGCCCAGACCCTCCTAGGCCGAAGGGCGAGCACAGGCCTAGGGGCGAAACCGGCAAGCGCTGCTTTGCTGAGCAAACACGCACTGGGACTGAGCTTGCTTTCCCGAGGAGAGTTTCCCTTTCGAGAAGGCAGCTCCCAGAAGCTCGTTTTGTGCCCTTTCTGAGATGGGCCCTAGGTGGGTCCCTCCCTAGCAGGCGAAGGGTGGGGTGCTGGGGCCAGTGCACACAAGGCCTTTTCAGACCCCATCCGCCTTCTCCCTGAAGGAGAGCACGTTTGGAGGTGGTTTCCAGCTCCGGTGACCCTCTGCCCAGCACCGGTGCACAGGGAGCGGGAGGCAGACCAGACCCTCCTCGGCCGAAGGGCGAGCACAGGCCTAGGGGCGAAACCGGCAAGCGCTGCTTTGCTGAGCACACACGCACTGGGGCTGAGCTTGCTTTCCCGAGGAGAGTTTCCCTTTCGAGAAGGCAGCTCCCAGAAGCTCGTTTTGTGCCCTCTCTGAGATGGGCCCTAGGTGGGTCCCTCCCGAGCAGGCGGAGGGTGGGGTGCTGGGGCCAGTGCACACAAGGCCTTTTCAGACCCCATCCGCCTTCTCCCTGAAGGAGAGCACGTTTGGAGGTGGTTTCCAGCTCCGGTGACCCTCAGCCAAGCACCGGCGCCCAGGGAACGAGAGGCAGCCCAGACCCTCCTAGGCCGAAGGGCGAGCACAGGCCTAGGGGCGAAACCGGCAAGCGCTGCTTTGCTGAGCAAACACGCACTGGGGCTGAGCTTGCTTTCCCGAGGAGAGTTTCCCTTTCGAGAAGGCAGCTCCCAGAAGCTCGTTTTGTGCCCTTTCTGAGATGGGCCCTAGGTAGGTTCCTCTCTAGCAGGCGAAGGGTGGGGTGCTGGGGCCAGTGCACACAAGGCCTTTTCAGACCCCATCCGCCTTCTCCCTGAAGGAGAGCACGTTTGGAGGTGGTTTCCAGCTCTGGTGACCCTCAGCCAAGCAGCGGCGCACAGGGAGCGGGAGGCAGCCCAGACCGTCCTAGGCCGAAGGGCGAGCACAGGCCTAGGGGCGAAACCGGCAAGCGCTGCTTTGCTGAGCAAACACGCACTGGGGCTGAGCTTGCTTTCCCGAGGAGAGTTTCCCTTTCGAGAAGGCAGCTCCCAGAAGCTCGTTTTGTGCCCTTTCTGAGATGGGCCCTAGGTAGGTTCCTCTCTAGCAGGCGAAGGGTGGGGTGCTGGGGCCAGTGCACACAAGGCCTTTTCAGACCCCATCCGCCTTCTCCCTGAAGGAGAGCACGTTTGGAGGTGGTTTCCAGCTCTGGTGACCCTCAGCCAAGCAGCGGCGCACAGGGAGCGGGAGGCAGCCCAGACCGTCCTAGGCCGAAGGGCGAGCACAGGCCTAGGGGCGAAACCGGCAAGCGCTGCTTTGCTGAGCACACACGCACTGGGGCTGAGCTTGCTTTCCCGAGGAGAGTTTCCCTTTCGAGAAGGCAGCTCCCAGAAGCTCGTTTTGTGCCCTTTCTGAGATGGGCCCTAGGTGGGTCCCTCCCTAGCAGGCGAAGTGTGGGGTGCTGGGGCCAGTGCACACAAGGCCTTTGCAGACCCCATCCGCCTTCTCCCTGAAGGAGAGCACTTTTGGAGGTGGTTTCCAGCTCCGATGACCCTCGGCCAAGCACCGGCGCACAGGGAGCGGGAGGCAGCCCAGACCCTCCTAGGCCGAAGGGCGAGCACAGGCCTAGGGGCGAAACCGGCAAGCGCTGCTTTGCTGAGCAAACACGCACTGGGGCTGAGCTTGCTTTCCCGAGGAGAGTTTCCCTTTCGAGAAGGCCGCTCCCAGAAGCTCGTTTTGTGCCCTTTCTGAGATGGGCCCTAGGTGGGTCCCTCCCTAGCAGGCGGAGGGTGGGGTGCTGGGGCCAGTGCACACAAGGCCTTTTCAGACCCCATCCGCCTTCTCCCTGAAGGAGAGCACGTTTGGAGGTGGTTTCCAGCTCCGGTGACCCTCAGCCAAGCAGCGGCGCACAGGGAACGAGAGGCAGCCCAGACCCTCCTCGGCCGAAGGGCGAGCACAGGCCTAGGGGCGAAACCGGCAAGCGCTGCTTTGCTCAGCACACACGCACTGGGGCTGAGCTTGCTTTCCTGAGGAGAGTTTCCCTTTCGAGAAGGCAGATCCCAGAAGCTCGTTTTGTGCCCTTTCTGAGATGGGCCCTAGGTGGGTCCCTCCCGAGCAGGCGAAGGGTGGGGTGCTGGGGCCAGTGCACACAAGGCCTTTTCAGACCCCATCCGCCTTCTCCCTGAAGGAGAGCACGTTTGGAGGTGGTTTCCAGCTCCGGTGACCCTCGGCCAAGCACCGGCGCACAGGGAGCGGGAGGCAGCCCAGACCCTCCTAGGCCGAAGGGCGAGCACAGGCCTAGGGGCGAAACCGGCAAGCGCTGCTTTGCTGAGCAAACACGCACTGGGGCTGAGCCTGCTTTCCCGAGGAGAGTTTCCCTTTCGAGAAGGCAGCTCCCAGAAGCTCGTTTTGTGCCCTTTCTGAGATGGGCCCTAGGTGGGTCCCTCCCTAGCAGGCGAAGGGTGGGGTGCTGGGGCCAGTGCACACAAGGCCTTTGCAGACCCCATCCGCCTTCTCCCTGAAGGAGAGCTCGTTTGGAGGTGGTTTCCAGCTCCGGTGACCCTCGGCCAAGCAGCGGCGCACAGGGAACGAGAGGCAGCCCAGACCCTCCTAGGCCGAAGGGCGAGCACAGGCCTAGGGGCGAAACCGGCAAGCGCTGCTTTGCTGAGCACACACGCACTGGGACTGAGCTTGCTTTCCCGAGGAGAGTTTCCCTGTCGAGAAGGCAGCTCCCAGAAGCTCGTTTTGTGCCCTTTCTGAATTGGGCCCTAGGTGGGTCCCTCCCTAGCAGGCGAAGGGTGGGGTGCTGGGGCCAGTGCACACAAGGCCTTTTCAGACCCCATCCGCCTTCTCCCTGAAGGAGAGCACGTTTGGAGGTGGTTTCCAGCTCCGGTGACCCTCTGCCCAGCACCGGTGCACAGGGAGCGGGAGGCAGACCAGACCCTCCTCGGCCGAAGGGCGAGCACAGGCCTAGGGGCGAAACCGGCAAGCGCTGCTTTGCTGAGCACACACGCACTGGGGCTGAGCTTGCTTTCCCGAGGAGAGTTTCCCTTTCGAGAAGGCAGCTCCCAGAAGCTCGTTTTGTGCCCTCTCTGAGATGGGCCCTAGGTGGGTCCCTCCCGAGCAGGCGGAGGGTTCGGTGCTGGGGCCAGTGCACACAAGGCCTTTTCAGACCCCATCCGCCTTCTCCCTGAAGGAGAGCACGTTTGGAGGTGGTTTCCAGCTCCGGTGACCCTCAGCCAAGCACCGGCGCCCAGGGAACGAGAGGCAGCCCAGACCCTCCTAGGCCGAAGGGCGAGCACAGGCCTAGGGGCGAAACCGGCAAGCGCTGCTTTGCTGAGCACACACGCACTGGGGCTGAGCTTGCTTTCCCGAGGAGAGTTTCCCTTTCGAGAAGGCAGCTCCCAGAAGCTCGTTTTGTGCCCTTTCTGAGATGGGCCCTAGGTAGGTTCCTCTCTAGCAGGCGAAGGGTGGGGTGCTGGGGCCAGTGCACACAAGGCCTTTTCAGACCCCATCCGCCTTCTCCCTGAAGGAGAGCACGTTTGGAGGTGGTTTCCAGCTCTGGTGACCCTCAGCCAAGCAGCGGCGCACAGGGAGCGGGAGGCAGCCCAGACCGTCCTAGGCCGAAGGGCGAGCACAGGCCTAGGGGCGAAACCGGCAAGCGCTGCTTTGCTGAGCACACACGCACTGGGGCTTAGCTTGCTTTCCCGAGGAGAGTTTCCCTTTCGAGAAGGCAGCTCCCAGAAGCTCGTTTTGTGCCCTTTCTGAGATGGGCCCTAGGTGGGTCCCTCCCTAGCAGGCGAAGTGTGGGGTGCTGGGGCCAGTGCACACAAGGCCTTTGCAGACCCCATCCGCCTTCTCCCTGAAGGAGAGCACGTTTGGAGGTGGTTTCCAGCTCCGGTGACCCTCGGCCAAGCACCGGCGCACAGGGAGCGGGAGGCAGCCCAGACCCTCCTAGGCCGAAGGGCGAGCACAGGCCTAGGGGCGAAACCGGCAAGCGCTGCTTTGCTGAGCAAACACGCACTGGGGCTGAGCTTGCTTTCCCGAGGAGAGTTTCCCTTTCGAGAAGGCCGCTCCCAGAAGCTCGTTTTGTGCCCTTTCTGAGATGGGCCCTAGGTGGGTCCCTCCCTAGCAGGCGAAGGGTGGGGTGCTGGGGCCAGTGCACACAAGGCCTTTTCAGACCCCATCCGCCTTCTCCCTGAAGGAGAGCACGTTTGGAGGTGGTTTCCAGCTCCGGTGACCCTCGGCCAAGCACCGGCGCACAGGGAGCGGGAGGCAGCCCAGACCCTCCTAGGCCGAAGGGCGAGCACAGGCCTAGGGGCGAAACCGGCAAGCGCTGCTTTGCTGAGCAAACACGCACTGGGGCTGAGCCTGCTTTCCCGAGGAGAGTTTCCCTTTCGAGAAGGCAGCTCCCAGAAGCTCGTTTTGTGCCCTTTCTGAGATGGGCCCTAGGTGGGTCCCTCCCTAGCAGGCGAAGGGTGGGGTGCTGGGGCCAGTGCACACAAGGCCTTTGCAGACCCCATCCGCCTTCTCCCTGAAGGAGAGCTCGTTTGGAGGTGGTTTCCAGCTCCGGTGACCCTCGGCCAAGCAGCGGCGCACAGGGAACGAGAGGCAGCCCAGACCCTCCTAGGCCGAAGGGCGAGCACAGGCCTAGGGGCGAAACCGGCAAGCGCTGCTTTGCTGAGCACACACGCACTGGGACTGAGCTTGCTTTCCCGAGGAGAGTTTCCCTTTCGAGAAGGCAGCTCCCAGAAGCTCGTTTTGTGCCCTTTCTGAATTGGGCCCTAGGTGGGTCCCTCCCTAGCAGGCGAAGGGTGGGGTGCTGGGGCCAGTGCACACAAGGCCTTTTCAGACCCCATCCGCCTTCTCCCTGAAGGAGAGCACGTTTGGAGGTGGTTTCCAGCTCCGGTGACCCTCTGCCCAGCACCGGTGCACAGGGAGCGGGAGGCAGACCAGACCCTCCTCGGCCGAAGGGCGAGCACAGGCCTAGGGGCGAAACCGGCAAGCGCTGCTTTGCTGAGCACACACGCACTGGGGCTGAGCTTGCTTTCCCGAGGAGAGTTTCCCTTTCGAGAAGGCAGCTCCCAGAAGCTCGTTTTGTGCCCTCTCTGAGATGGGCCCTAGGTGGGTCCCTCCCGAGCAGGCGGAGGGTTCGGTGCTGGGGCCAGTGCACACAAGGCCTTTTCAGACCCCATCCGCCTTCTCCCTGAAGGAGAGCACGTTTGGAGGTGGTTTCCAGCTCCGGTGACCCTCAGCCAAGCACCGGCGCCCAGGGAACGAGAGGCAGCCCAGACCCTCCTAGGCCGAAGGGCGAGCACAGGCCTAGGGGCGAAACCGGCAAGCGCTGCTTTGCTGAGCACACACGCACTGGGGCTGAGCTTGCTTTCCCGAGGAGAGTTTCCCTTTCGAGAAGGCAGCTCCCAGAAGCTCGTTTTGTGCCCTTTCTGAGATGGGCCCTAGGTGGGTCCCTCCCTAGCAGGCGAAGGGTGGGGTGCTGGGGCCAGTGCACACAAGGCCTTTTCAGACCCCATCCGCCTTCTCCCTGAAGGAGAGCACGTTTGGAGGTGGTTTCCAGCTCTGGTGACCCTCAGCCAAGCAGCGGCGCACAGGGAGCGGGAGGCAGCCCAGACCGTCCTAGGCCGAAGGGCGAGCACAGGCCTAGGGGCGAAACCGGCAAGCGCTGCTTTTCTGAGCACACACGCACTGGGGCTTAGCTTGCTTTCCCGAGGAGAGTTTCCCTTTCGAGAAGGCAGCTCCCAGAAGCTCGTTTTGTGCCCTTTCTGAGATGGGCCCTAGGTGGGTCCCTCCCTAGCAGGCGAAGTGTGGGGTGCTGGGGCCAGTGCACACAAGGCCTTTGCAGACCCCATCCGCCTTCTCCCTGAAGGAGAGCACGTTTGGAGGTGGTTTCCAGCTCCGGTGACCCTCGGCCAAGCACCGGCGCACAGGGAGCGGGAGGCAGCCCAGACCCTCCTAGGCCGAAGGGCGAGCACAGGCCTAGGGGCGAAACCGGCAAGCGCTGCTTTGCTGAGCAAACACGCACTGGGGCTGAGCTTGCTTTCCCGAGGAGAGTTTCCCTTTCGAGAAGGCCGCTCCCAGAAGCTCGTTTTGTGCCCTTTCTGAGATGGGCCCTAGGTGGGTCCCTCCCTAGCAGGCGGAGGGTGGGGTGCTGGGGCCAGTGCACACAAGGCCTTTGCAGACCCCATCCGCCTTCTCCCTGAAGGAGAGCACGTTTGGAGGTGGTTTCCAGCTCCGGTGACCCTCGGCCAAGCACCGGAGCACAGGGAGCGGGAGGCAGCCCAGACCCTCCTAGGCCGAAGGGCGAGCACAGGCCTAGGGGCGAAACCGGCAAGCGCTGCTTTGCTGAGCAAACACGCACTGGGGCTGAGCTTGCTTTCCCGAGGAGAGTTTCCCTTTCGAGAAGGCCGCTCCCAGAAGCTCGTTTTGTGCCCTTTCTGAGATGGGCCCTAGGTGGGTCCCTCCCTAGCAGGCGGAGGGTGGGGTGCTGGGGCCAGTGCACACAAGGCCTTTTCAGACCCCATCCGCCTTCTCCCTGAAGGAGAGCACGTTTGGAGGTGGTTTCCAGCTCCGGTGACCCTCGGCCAAGCACCGGCGCACAGGGAGCGGGAGGCAGCCCAGACCCTCCTAGGCCGAAGGGCGAGCACAGGCCTAGGGGCGAAACCGGCAAGCGCTGCTTTGCTGAGCAAACACGCACTGGGACTGAGCTTGCTTTCCCGAGGAGAGTTTCCCTTTCGAGAAGGCAGCTCCCAGAAGCTCGTTTTGTGCCCTTTCTGAGATGGGCCCTAGGTGGGTCCCTCCCGAGCAGGCGAAGGGTGGGGTGCTGGGGCCAGTGCACACAAGGCCTTTTCAGACCCCATCCGCCTTCTCCCTGAAGGAGAGCACGTTTGGAGGTGGTTTCCAGCTCCGGTGACCCTCTGCCCAGCACCGGTGCACAGGGAGCGGGAGGCAGACCAGACCCTCCTCGGCCGAAGGGCGAGCACAGGCCTAGGGGCGAAACCGGCAAGCGCTGCTTTGCTGAGCACACACGCACTGGGGCTGAGCTTGCTTTCCCGAGGAGAGTTTCCCTTTCGAGAAGGCAGCTCCCAGAAGCTCGTTTTGTGCCCTTTCTGAGATGGGCCCTAGGTAGGTTCCTCTCTAGCAGGCGAAGGGTGGGGTGCTGGGGCCAGTGCACACAAGGCCTTTTCAGACCCCATCCGCCTTCTCCCTGAAGGAGAGCACGTTTGGAGGTGGTTTCCAGCTCTGGTGACCCTCAGCCAAACAGCGGCGCACAGGGAGCGGGAGGCAGCCCAGACCGTCCTAGGCCGAAGGGCGAGCACAGGCCTAGGGGCGAAACCGGCAAGCGCTGCTTTGCTGAGCAAACACGCACTGGGGCTGAGCTTGCTTTCCCGAGGAGAGTTTCCCTTTCGAGAAGGCAGCTCCCAGAAGCTCGTTTTGTGCCCTTTCTGAGATGGGCCCTAGGTAGGTTCCTCTCTAGCAGGCGAAGGGTGGGGTGCTGGGGCCAGTGCACACAAGGCCTTTTCAGACCCCATCCGCCTTCTCCCTGAAGGAGAGCACGTTTGGAGGTGGTTTCCAGCTCCGGTGACCCTCGGCCAAGCACCGGTGCACAGGGAGCGGGAGGCAGCCCAGACCGTCCTAGGCCGAAGGGCGAGCACAGGCCTAGGGGCGAAACCGGCAAGCGCTGCTTTGCTGAGCACACACGCACTGGGGCTTAGCTTGCTTTCCCGAGGAGAGTTTCCCTTTCGAGAAGGCAGCTCCCAGAAGCTCGTTTTGTGCCCTTTCTGAGATGGGCCCTAGGTGGGTCCCTCCCTAGCAGGCGAAGTGTGGGGTGCTGGGGCCAGTGCACACAAGGCCTTTGCAGACCCCATCCGCCTTCTCCCTGAAGGAGAGCACGTTTGGAGGTGGTTTCCAGCTCCGATGACCCTCAGCCAAGCAGCGGCGCACAGGGAACGAAAGGCAGCCCAGACCCTCCTCGGCCGAAGGGCGAGCACAGGCCTAGGGGCGAAACCGGCAAGCGCTGCTTTGCTCAGCACACACGCACTGGGGCTGAGCTTGCTTTCCCGAGGAGAGTTTCCCTTTCGAGAAGGCAGCTCCCAGAAGCTCGTTTTGTGCCCTTTCTGAGATGGGCCCTAGGTGGGTCCCTCCCTAGGAGGCGGAGGGTGGGGTGCTGGGGCCAGTGCACACAAGGCCTTTTCAGACCCCATCCGCCTTCTCCCTGAAGGAGAGCACGTTTGGAGGTGGTTTCCAGCTCCGGTGACCCTCGGCCAAGCACCGGTGCACAGGGAGCGGGAGGCAGCCCAGACCCTCCTGGGCCAAAGGGCCAGCACAGGCCTATGGGCGAAACCGGCAAGCGCTGCTTTGCTGAGCACACACGCACTGGGGCTGAGCTTGCTTTCCCGAGGAGAGTTTCCCTTTCGAGAAGGCAGCTCCCAGAAGCTCGTTTTGTGCCCTTTCTGAGATGGGCCCTAGGTGGGTCCCTCCCTAGCAGGCGAAGTGTGGGGTGCTGGGGCCAGTGCACACAAGGCCTTTGCAGACCCCATCCGCCTTCTCCCTGAAGGAGAGCACGTTTGGAGGTGGTTTCCAGCTCCGATGACCCTCAGCCAAGCAGCGGCGCACAGGGAACGAAAGGCAGCCCAGACCCTCCTCGGCCGAAGGGCGAGCACAGGCCTAGGGGCGAAACCGGCAAGCGCTGCTTTGCTGAGCAAACACGCACTAGGGCTGAGCTTGCTTTCCCGAGGAGAGTTTCCCTTTCGAGAAGGCCGCTCCCAGAAGCTCGTTTTGTGCCCTTTCTGAGATGGGCCCTAGGTGGGTCCCACCCTAGCAGGTGGAGGGTGGGGTGCTGGGGCCAGTGCACACAAGGCCTTTTCAGACCCCATCCGCCTTCTCCCTGAAGGAGAGCACGTTGGGAGGTGGTTTCCAGCTCCGGTGACCCTCAGCCAAGCAGCGGCGCACAGGGAACGAGAGGCAGCCCAGACCCTCCTAGGCCGAAGGGCGAGCACAGGCCTAGGGGCGAAACCGGCAAGCGCTGCTTTGCTGAGCACACACGCACTGGGACTGAGCTTGCTTTCCCGAGGAGAGTTTCCCTTTCGAGAAGGCAGCTCCCAGAAGCTCGTTTTGTGCCCTTTCTGAATTGGGCCCTAGGTGGGTCCCTCCCTAGCAGGCGAAGGGTGGGGTGCTGGGGCCAGTGCACACAAGGCCTTTTCAGACCCCATCCGCCTTCTCCCTGAAGGAGAGCACGTTTGGAGGTGGTTTCCAGCTCCGGTGACCCTCTGCCCAGCACCGGTGCACAGGGAGCGGGAGGCAGACCAGACCCTCCTCGGCCGAAGGGCGAGCACAGGCCTAGGGGCGAAACCGGCAAGCGCTGCTTTGCTGAGCACACACGCACTGGGGCTGAGCTTGCTTTCCCGAGGAGAGTTTCCCTTTCGAGAAGGCAGCTCCCAGAAGCTCGTTTTGTGCCCTCTCTGAGATGGGCCCTAGGTGGGTCCCTCCCGAGCAGGCGGAGGGTTCGGTGCTGGGGCCAGTGCACACAAGGCCTTTTCAGACCCCATCCGCCTTCTCCCTGAAGGAGAGCACGTTTGGAGGTGGTTTCCAGCTCCGGTGACCCTCAGTCAAGCACCGGCGCCCAGGGAACGAGAGGCAGCCCAGACCCTCCTAGGCCGAAGGGCGAGCACAGGCCTAGGGGCGAAACCGGCAAGCGCTGCTTTGCTGAGCACACACGCACTGGGGCTGAGCTTGCTTTCCCGAGGAGAGTTTCCCTTTCGAGAAGGCAGCTCCCAGAAGCTCGTTTTGTGCCCTTTCTGAGATGGGCCCTAGGTAGGTTCCTCTCTAGCAGGCGAAGGGTGGGGTGCTGGGGCCAGTGCACACAAGGCCTTTTCAGACCCCATCCGCCTTCTCCCTGAAGGAGAGCACGTTTGGAGGTGGTTTCCAGCTCTGGTGACCCTCAGCCAAGCAGCGGCGCACAGGGAGCGGGAGGCAGCCCAGACCGTCCTAGGCCGAAGGGCGAGCACAGGCCTAGGGGCGAAACCGGCAAGCGCTGCTTTGCTGAGCAAACACGCACTGGGGCTGAGCTTGCTTTCCCGAGGAGAGTTTCCCTTTCGAGAAGGCAGCTCCCAGAAGCTCGTTTTGTGCCCTTTCTGAGATGGGCCCTAGGTAGGTTCCTCTCTAGCAGGCGAAGGGTGGGGTGCTGGGGCCAGTGCACACAAGGCCTTCTCAGACCCCATCCGCCTTCTCCCTGAAGGAGAGCACGTTTGGAGGTGGTTTCCAGCTCTGGTGACCCTCAGCCAAGCAGCGGCGCACAGGGAGCGGGAGGCAGCCCAGACCGTCCTAGGCCAAAGGGCGAGCACAGGCCTAGGGGCGAAACCGGCAAGCGCTGCTTTGCTGAGCACACACGCACTGGGGCTTAGCTTGCTTTCCCGAGGAGAGTTTCCCTTTCGAGAAGGCAGCTCCCAGAAGCTCGTTTTGTGCCCTTTCTGAGATGGGCCCTAGGTGGGTCCCTCCCTAGCAGGCGAAGTGTGGGGTGCTGGGGCCAGTGCACACAAGGCCTTTGCAGACCCCATCCGCCTTCTCCCTGAAGGAGAGCACGTTTGGAGGTGGTTTCCAGCTCCGGTGACCCTCGGCCAAGCACCGGCGCACAGGGAGCGGGAGGCAGCCCAGACCCTCCTAGGCCGAAGGGCGAGCACAGGCCTAGGGGCGAAACCGGCAAGCGCTGCTTTGCTGAGCAAACACGCACTGGGGCTGAGCTTGCTTTCCCGAGGAGAGTTTCCCTTTCGAGAAGGCCGCTCCCAGAAGCTCGTTTTGTGCCCTTTCTGAGATGGGCCCTAGGTGGGTCCCTCCCTAGCAGGCGGAGGGTGGGGTGCTGGGGCCAGTGCACACAAGGCCTTTTCAGACCCCATCCGCCTTCTCCCTGAAGGAGAGCACGTTTGGAGGTGGTTTCCAGCTCCGGTGACCCTCGGCCAAGCACCGGCGCACAGGGAGCGGGAGGCAGCCCAGACCCTCCTAGGCCGAAGGGCGAGCACAGGCCTAGGGGCGAAACCGGCAAGCGCTGCTTTGCTGAGCAAACACGCACTGGGACTGAGCTTGCTTTCCCGAGGAGAGTTTCCCTTTCGAGAAGGCAGCTCCCAGAAGCTCGTTTTGTGCCCTTTCTGAGATGGGCCCTAGGTGGGTCCCTCCCTAGCAGGCGAAGGGTGGGGTGCTGGGGCCAGTGCACACAAGGCCTTTTCAGACCCCATCCGCCTTCTCCCTGAAGGAGAGCACGTTTGGAGGTGGTTTCCAGCTCCGGTGACCCTCTGCCCAGCACCGGTGCACAGGGAGCGGGAGGCAGACCAGACCCTCCTCGGCCGAAGGGCGAGCACAGGCCTAGGGGCGAAACCGGCAAGCGCTGCTTTGCTGAGCACACACGCACTGGGGCTGAGCTTGCTTTCCCGAGGAGAGTTTCCCTTTCGAGAAGGCAGCTCCCAGAAGCTCGTTTTGTGCCCTCTCTGAGATGGGCCCTAGGTGGGTCCCTCCCGAGCAGGCGGAGGGTGGGGTGCTGGGGCCAGTGCACACAAGGCCTTTTCAGACCCCATCCGCCTTCTCCCTGAAGGAGAGCACGTTTGGAGGTGGTTTCCAGCTCCGGTGACCCTCAGCCAAGCACCGGCGCCCAGGGAACGAGAGGCAGCCCAGACCCTCCTAGGCCGAAGGGCGAGCACAGGCCTAGGGGCGAAACCGGCAAGCGCTGCTTTGCTGAGCAAACACGCACTGGGGCTGAGCTTGCTTTCCCGAGGAGAGTTTCCCTTTCGAGAAGGCAGCTCCCAGAAGCTCGTTTTGTGCCCTTTCTGAGATGGGCCCTAGGTAGGTTCCTCTCTAGCAGGCGAAGGGTGGGGTGCTGGGGCCAGTGCACACAAGGCCTTTTCAGACCCCATCCGCCTTCTCCCTGAAGGAGAGCACGTTTGGAGGTGGTTTCCAGCTCTGGTGACCCTCAGCCAAGCAGCGGCGCACAGGGAGCGGGAGGCAGCCCAGACCGTCCTAGGCCGAAGGGCGAGCACAGGCCTAGGGGCGAAACCGGCAAGCGCTGCTTTGCTGAGCAAACACGCACTGGGGCTGAGCTTGCTTTCCCGAGGAGAGTTTCCCTTTCGAGAAGGCAGCTCCCAGAAGCTCGTTTTGTGCCCTTTCTGAGATGGGCCCTAGGTAGGTTCCTCTCTAGCAGGCGAAGGGTGGGGTGCTGGGGCCAGTGCACACAAGGCCTTTTCAGACCCCATCCGCCTTCTCCCTGAAGGAGAGCACGTTTGGAGGTGGTTTCCAGCTCTGGTGACCCTCAGCCAAGCAGCGGCGCACAGGGAGCGGGAGGCAGCCCAGACCGTCCTAGGCCGAAGGGCGAGCACAGGCCTAGGGGCGAAACCGGCAAGCGCTGCTTTGCTGAGCACACACGCACTGGGGCTGAGCTTGCTTTCCCGAGGAGAGTTTCCCTTTCGAGAAGGCAGCTCCCAGAAGCTCGTTTTGTGCCCTTTCTGAGATGGGCCCTAGGTGGGGCCCTCCCTAGCAGGCGAAGTGTGGGGTGCTGGGGCCAGTGCACACAAGGCCTTTGCAGACCCCATCCGCCTTCTCCCTGAAGGAGAGCACTTTTGGAGGTGGTTTCCAGCTCCGATGACCCTCGGCCAAGCACCGGCGCACAGGGAGCGGGAGGCAGCCCAGACCCTCCTAGGCCGAAGGGCGAGCACAGGCCTAGGGGCGAAACCGGCAAGCGCTGCTTTGCTGAGCAAACACGCACTGGGGCTGAGCTTGCTTTCCCGAGGAGAGTTTCCCTTTCGAGAAGGCCGCTCCCAGAAGCTCGTTTTGTGCCCTTTCTGAGATGGGCCCTAGGTGGGTCCCTCCCTAGCAGGCGGAGGGTGGGGTGCTGGGGCCAGTGCACACAAGGCCTTTTCAGACCCCATCCGCCTTCTCCCTGAAGGAGAGCACGTTTGGAGGTGGTTTCCAGCTCCGGTGACCCTCAGCCAAGCAGCGGCGCACAGGGAACGAGAGGCAGCCCAGACCCTCCTCGGCCGAAGGGCGAGCACAGGCCTAGGGGCGAAACCGGCAAGCGCTGCTTTGCTCAGCACACACGCACTGGGGCTGAGCTTGCTTTCCTGAGGAGAGTTTCCCTTTCGAGAAGGCAGATCCCAGAAGCTCGTTTTGTGCCCTTTCTGAGATGGGCCCTAGGTGGGTCCCTCCCGAGCAGGCGAAGGGTGGGGTGCTGGGGCCAGTGCACACAAGGCCTTTTCAGACCCCATCCGCCTTCTCCCTGAAGGAGAGCACGTTTGGAGGTGGTTTCCAGCTCCGGTGACCCTCGGCCAAGCACCGGCGCACAGGGAGCGGGAGGCAGCCCAGACCCTCCTAGGCCGAAGGGCGAGCACAGGCCTAGGGGCGAAACCGGCAAGCGCTGCTTTGCTGAGCAAACACGCACTGGGGCTGAGCCTGCTTTCCCGAGGAGAGTTTCCCTTTCGAGAAGGCAGCTCCCAGAAGCTCGTTTTGTGCCCTTTCTGAGATGGGCCCTAGGTGGGTCCCTCCCTAGCAGGCGAAGGGTGGGGTGCTGGGGCCAGTGCACACAAGGCCTTTGCAGACCCCATCCGCCTTCTCCCTGAAGGAGAGCTCGTTTGGAGGTGGTTTCCAGCTCCGGTGACCCTCGGCCAAGCAGCGGCGCACAGGGAACGAGAGGCAGCCCAGACCCTCCTAGGCCGAAGGGCGAGCACAGGCCTAGGGGCGAAACCGGCAAGCGCTGCTTTGCTGAGCACACACGCACTGGGACTGAGCTTGCTTTCCCGAGGAGAGTTTCCCTTTCGAGAAGGCAGCTCCCAGAAGCTCGTTTTGTGCCCTTTCTGAATTGGGCCCTAGGTGGGTCCCTCCCTAGCAGGCGAAGGGTGGGGTGCTGGGGCCAGTGCACACAAGGCCTTTTCAGACCCCATCCGCCTTCTCCCTGAAGGAGAGCACGTTTGGAGGTGGTTTCCAGCTCCGGTGACCCTCTGCCCAGCACCGGTGCACAGGGAGCGGGAGGCAGACCAGACCCTCCTCGGCCGAAGGGCGAGCACAGGCCTAGGGGCGAAACCGGCAAGCGCTGCTTTGCTGAGCACACACGCACTGGGGCTGAGCTTGCTTTCCCGAGGAGAGTTTCCCTTTCGAGAAGGCAGCTCCCAGAAGCTCGTTTTGTGCCCTCTCTGAGATGGGCCCTAGGTGGGTCCCTCCCGAGCAGGCGGAGGGTTCGGTGCTGGGGCCAGTGCACACAAGGCCTTTTCAGACCCCATCCGCCTTCTCCCTGAAGGAGAGCACGTTTGGAGGTGGTTTCCAGCTCCGGTGACCCTCAGCCAAGCACCGGCGCCCAGGGAACGAGAGGCAGCCCAGACCCTCCTAGGCCGAAGGGCGAGCACAGGCCTAGGGGCGAAACCGGCAAGCGCTGCTTTGCTGAGCACACACGCACTGGGGCTGAGCTTGCTTTCCCGAGGAGAGTTTCCCTTTCGAGAAGGCAGCTCCCAGAAGCTCGTTTTGTGCCCTTTCTGAGATGGGCCCTAGGTAGGTTCCTCTCTAGCAGGCGAAGGGTGGGGTGCTGGGGCCAGTGCACACAAGGCCTTTTCAGACCCCATCCGCCTTCTCCCTGAAGGAGAGCACGTTTGGAGGTGGTTTCCAGCTCTGGTGACCCTCAGCCAAGCAGCGGCGCACAGGGAGCGGGAGGCAGCCCAGACCGTCCTAGGCCGAAGGGCGAGCACAGGCCTAGGGGCGAAACCGGCAAGCGCTGCTTTGCTGAGCACACACGCACTGGGGCTTAGCTTGCTTTCCCGAGGAGAGTTTCCCTTTCGAGAAGGCAGCTCCCAGAAGCTCGTTTTGTGCCCTTTCTGAGATGGGCCCTAGGTGGGTCCCTCCCTAGCAGGCGAAGTGTGGGGTGCTGGGGCCAGTGCACACAAGGCCTTTGCAGACCCCATCCGCCTTCTCCCTGAAGGAGAGCACGTTTGGAGGTGGTTTCCAGCTCCGGTGACCCTCGGCCAAGCACCGGCGCACAGGGAGCGGGAGGCAGCCCAGACCCTCCTAGGCCGAAGGGCGAGCACAGGCCTAGGGGCGAAACCGGCAAGCGCTGCTTTGCTGAGCAAACACGCACTGGGGCTGAGCTTGCTTTCCCGAGGAGAGTTTCCCTTTCGAGAAGGCCGCTCCCAGAAGCTCGTTTTGTGCCCTTTCTGAGATGGGCCCTAGGTGGGTCCCTCCCTAGCAGGCGAAGGGTGGGGTGCTGGGGCCAGTGCACACAAGGCCTTTTCAGACCCCATCCGCCTTCTCCCTGAAGGAGAGCACGTTTGGAGGTGGTTTCCAGCTCCGGTGACCCTCGGCCAAGCACCGGCGCACAGGGAGCGGGAGGCAGCCCAGACCCTCCTAGGCCGAAGGGCGAGCACAGGCCTAGGGGCGAAACCGGCAAGCGCTGCTTTGCTGAGCAAACACGCACTGGGGCTGAGCCTGCTTTCCCGAGGAGAGTTTCCCTTTCGAGAAGGCAGCTCCCAGAAGCTCGTTTTGTGCCCTTTCTGAGATGGGCCCTAGGTGGGTCCCTCCCTAGCAGGCGAAGGGTGGGGTGCTGGGGCCAGTGCACACAAGGCCTTTGCAGACCCCATCCGCCTTCTCCCTGAAGGAGAGCTCGTTTGGAGGTGGTTTCCAGCTCCGGTGACCCTCGGCCAAGCAGCGGCGCACAGGGAACAAGAGGCAGCCCAGACCCTCCTAGGCCGAAGGGCGAGCACAGGCCTAGGGGCGAAACCGGCAAGCGCTGCTTTGCTGAGCACACACGCACTGGGACTGAGCTTGCTTTCCCGAGGAGAGTTTCCCTTTCGAGAAGGCAGCTCCCAGAAGCTCGTTTTGTGCCCTTTCTGAATTGGGCCCTAGGTGGGTCCCTCCCTAGCAGGCGAAGGGTGGGGTGCTGGGGCCAGTGCACACAAGGCCTTTTCAGACCCCATCCGCCTTCTCCCTGAAGGAGAGCACGTTTGGAGGTGGTTTCCAGCTCCGGTGACCCTCTGCCCAGCACCGGTGCACAGGGAGCGGGAGGCAGACCAGACCCTCCTAGGCCGAAGGGCGAGCACAGGCCTAGGGGCGAAACCGGCAAGCGCTGCTTTGCTGAGCACACACGCACTGGGGCTGAGCTTGCTTTCCCGAGGAGAGTTTCCCTTTCGAGAAGGCAGCTCCCAGAAGCTCGTTTTGTGCCCTCTCTGAGATGGGCCCTAGGTGGGTCCCTCCCGAGCAGGCGGAGGGTTCGGTGCTGGGGCCAGTGCACACAAGGCCTTTTCAGACCCCATCCGCCTTCTCCCTGAAGGAGAGCACGTTTGGAGGTGGTTTCCAGCTCCGGTGACCCTCAGCCAAGCACCGGCGCCCAGGGAACGAGAGGCAGCCCAGACCCTCCTAGGCCGAAGGGCGAGCACAGGCCTAGGGGCGAAACCGGCAAGCGCTGCTTTGCTGAGCACACACGCACTGGGGCTGAGCTTGCTTTCCCGAGGAGAGTTTCCCTTTCGAGAAGGCAGCTCCCAGAAGCTCGTTTTGTGCCCTTTCTGAGATGGGCCCTAGGTGGGTCCCTCCCTAGCAGGCGAAGGGTGGGGTGCTGGGGCCAGTGCACACAAGGCCTTTTCAGACCCCATCCGCCTTCTCCCTGAAGGAGAGCACGTTTGGAGGTGGTTTCCAGCTCTGGTGACCCTCAGCCAAGCAGCGGCGCACAGGGAGCGGGAGGCAGCCCAGACCGTCCTAGGCCGAAGGGCGAGCACAGGCCTAGGGGCGAAACCGGCAAGCGCTGCTTTTCTGAGCACACACGCACTGGGGCTTAGCTTGCTTTCCCGAGGAGAGTTTCCCTTTCGAGAAGGCAGCTCCCAGAAGCTCGTTTTGTGCCCTTTCTGAGATGGGCCCTAGGTGGGTCCCTCCCTAGCAGGCGAAGTGTGGGGTGCTGGGGCCAGTGCACACAAGGCCTTTGCAGACCCCATCCGCCTTCTCCCTGAAGGAGAGCACGTTTGGAGGTGGTTTCCAGCTCCGGTGACCCTCGGCCAAGCACCGGCGCACAGGGAGCGGGAGGCAGCCCAGACCCTCCTAGGCCGAAGGGCGAGCACAGGCCTAGGGGCGAAACCGGCAAGCGCTGCTTTGCTGAGCAAACACGCACTGGGGCTGAGCTTGCTTTCCCGAGGAGAGTTTCCCTTTCGAGAAGGCCGCTCCCAGAAGCTCGTTTTGTGCCCTTTCTGAGATGGGCCCTAGGTGGGTCCCTCCCTAGCAGGCGGAGGGTGGGGTGCTGGGGCCAGTGCACACAAGGCCTTTGCAGACCCCATCCGCCTTCTCCCTGAAGGAGAGCACGTTTGGAGGTGGTTTCCAGCTCCGGTGACCCTCGGCCAAGCACCGGAGCACAGGGAGCGGGAGGCAGCCCAGACCCTCCTAGGCCGAAGGGCGAGCACAGGCCTAGGGGCGAAACCGGCAAGCGCTGCTTTGCTGAGCAAACACGCACTGGGGCTGAGCTTGCTTTCCCGAGGAGAGTTTCCCTTTCGAGAAGGCCGCTCCCAGAAGCTCGTTTTGTGCCCTTTCTGAGATGGGCCCTAGGTGGGTCCCTCCCTAGCAGGCGGAGGGTGGGGTGCTGGGGCCAGTGCACACAAGGCCTTTTCAGACCCCATCCGCCTTCTCCCTGAAGGAGAGCACGTTTGGAGGTGGTTTCCAGCTCCGGTGACCCTCGGCCAAGCACCGGCGCACAGGGAGCGGGAGGCAGCCCAGACCCTCCTAGGCCGAAGGGCGAGCACAGGCCTAGGGGCGAAACCGGCAAGCGCTGCTTTGCTGAGCAAACACGCACTGGGACTGAGCTTGCTTTCCCGAGGAGAGTTTCCCTTTCGAGAAGGCAGCTCCCAGAAGCTCGTTTTGTGCCCTTTCTGAGATGGGCCCTAGGTGGGTCCCTCCCGAGCAGGCGAAGGGTGGGGTGCTGGGGCCAGTGCACACAAGGCCTTTTCAGACCCCATCCGCCTTCTCCCTGAAGGAGAGCACGTTTGGAGGTGGTTTCCAGCTCCGGTGACCCTCTGCCCAGCACCGGTGCACAGGGAGCGGGAGGCAGACCAGACCCTCCTCGGCCGAAGGGCGAGCACAGGCCTAGGGGCGAAACCGGCAAGCGCTGCTTTGCTGAGCACACACGCACTGGGGCTGAGCTTGCTTTCCCGAGGAGAGTTTCCCTTTCGAGAAGGCAGCTCCCAGAAGCTCGTTTTGTGCCCTTTCTGAGATGGGCCCTAGGTAGGTTCCTCTCTAGCAGGCGAAGGGTGGGGTGCTGGGGCCAGTGCACACAAGGCCTTTTCAGACCCCATCCGCCTTCTCCCTGAAGGAGAGCACGTTTGGAGGTGGTTTCCAGCTCTGGTGACCCTCAGCCAAACAGCGGCGCACAGGGAGCGGGAGGCAGCCCAGACCGTCCTAGGCCGAAGGGCGAGCACAGGCCTAGGGGCGAAACCGGCAAGCGCTGCTTTGCTGAGCAAACACGCACTGGGGCTGAGCTTGCTTTCCCGAGGAGAGTTTCCCTTTCGAGAAGGCAGCTCCCAGAAGCTCGTTTTGTGCCCTTTCTGAGATGGGCCCTAGGTAGGTTCCTCTCTAGCAGGCGAAGGGTGGGGTGCTGGGGCCAGTGCACACAAGGCCTTTTCAGACCCCATCCGCCTTCTCCCTGAAGGAGAGCACGTTTGGAGGTGGTTTCCAGCTCCGGTGACCCTCGGCCAAGCACCGGTGCACAGGGAGCGGGAGGCAGCCCAGACCGTCCTAGGCCGAAGGGCGAGCACAGGCCTAGGGGCGAAACCGGCAAGCGCTGCTTTGCTGAGCACACACGCACTGGGGCTTAGCTTGCTTTCCCGAGGAGAGTTTCCCTTTCGAGAAGGCAGCTCCCAGAAGCTCGTTTTGTGCCCTTTCTGAGATGGGCCCTAGGTGGGTCCCTCCCTAGCAGGCGAAGTGTGGGGTGCTGGGGCCAGTGCACACAAGGCCTTTGCAGACCCCATCCGCCTTCTCCCTGAAGGAGAGCACGTTTGGAGGTGGTTTCCAGCTCCGATGACCCTCAGCCAAGCAGCGGCGCACAGGGAACGAAAGGCAGCCCAGACCCTCCTCGGCCGAAGGGCGAGCACAGGCCTAGGGGCGAAACCGGCAAGCGCTGCTTTGCTCAGCACACACGCACTGGGGCTGAGCTTGCTTTCCCGAGGAGAGTTTCCCTTTCGAGAAGGCAGCTCCCAGAAGCTCGTTTTGTGCCCTTTCTGAGATGGGCCCTAGGTGGGTCCCTCCCTAGGAGGCGGAGGGTGGGGTGCTGGGGCCAGTGCACACAAGGCCTTTTCAGACCCCATCCGCCTTCTCCCTGAAGGAGAGCACGTTTGGAGGTGGTTTCCAGCTCCGGTGACCCTCGGCCAAGCACCGGTGCACAGGGAGCGGGAGGCAGCCCAGACCCTCCTGGGCCAAAGGGCCAGCACAGGCCTATGGGCGAAACCGGCAAGCGCTGCTTTGCTGAGCACACACGCACTGGGGCTGAGCTTGCTTTCCCGAGGAGAGTTTCCCTTTCGAGAAGGCAGCTCCCAGAAGCTCGTTTTGTGCCCTTTCTGAGATCGGCCCTAGGTGGGTCCCTCCCTAGCAGGCGAAGGGTGGGGTGCTGGGGCCAGTGCACACAAGGCCGTTGCAGACCCCATCCGCCTTCTCCCTGAAGGAGAGCACGTTTGGAGGTGGTTTCCAGCTCCGGTGACCCTCGGCCAAGCAGCGGCGCACAGGGAGCGGGAGGCAGCCCAGACCGTCCTAGGCCGAAGGGCGAGCACAGGCCTAGGGGCGAAACCGGCAAGCGCTGCTTTGCTGAGCAAACACGCACTGGGGCTGAGCTTGCTTTCCCGAGGAGAGTTTCCCTTTCGAGAAGGCAGCTCCCAGAAGCTCGTTTTGTGCCCTTTCTGAGATGGGCCCTAGGTGGGTCCCTCCCGAGCAGGCGAAGGGTGGGGTGCTGGGGCCAGTGCACACAAGGCCTTTTCAGACCCCATCCGCCTTCTCTCTGAAGGAGAGCACGTTTGGAGGTGGTTTCCAGCTCCGGTGACCCTCAGCCAAGCAGCGGCGCACAGGGAACGAGAGGCAGCCCAGACCCTCCTAGGCCGAAGGGCGAGCACAGGCCTAGGGGCGAAACCGGCAAGCGCTGCTTTGCTGAGCAAACACGCACTGGGACTGAGCTTGCTTTCCCGAGGAGAGTTTCCCTTTCGAGAAGGCAGCTCCCAGAAGCTCGTTTTGTGCCCTTTCTGAGATGGGCCCTAGGTGGGTCCCTCCCTAGCAGGCGAAGGGTGGGGGGCTGGGGCCAGTGCACACAAGGCCTTTGCAGACCCCATCCGCCTTCTCCCTGAAGGAGAGCACGTTTGGAGGTGGTTTCCAGCTCCGGTGACCCTCGGCCAAGCACCGGTGCACAGGGAGCGGGAGGCAGCCCAGACCCTCCTAGGCCGAAGGGCGAGCACAGGCCTAGGGGCGAAACCGGCAAGCGCGGCTTTGCTGAGCAAACACGCACTGGGGCTGAGCTTGCTTTCCCGAGGAGAGTTTCCCTTTCGAGAAGGCAGCTCCCAGAAGCTCGTTTTGTGCCCTTTCTGAGATGGGCCCTAGGTGGGTCCCTCCCGAGCAGGCGAAGGGTGGGGTGCTGGGGCCAGTGCACACAAGGCCTTTTCAGACCCCATCCGCCTTCTCCCTGAAGGAGAGCACGTTGGGAGGTGGTTTCCAGCTCCGGTGACCCTCAGCTAAGCAGCGGCGCACAGGGAACGAGAGGCAGTCCAGACCCTCCTCGGGTGAAGGGCGAGCACAGGCCTAGGGGCGAAACCGGCAAGCGCTGCTTTGCTGAGCACACACGCACTGGGGCTGAGCTTGCTTTCCCGAGGAGAGTTTCCCTTTCGAGAAGGCAGCTCCCAGAAGCTCGTTTTGTGCCCTCTCTGAGATGGGCCCTAGGTGGGTCCCTCCCGAGCAGGCGGAGGTTGGGGTGCTGGGGCCAGTGCACACAAGGCCTTTTCAGACTCCATCCGCCTTCTCCCAGAAGGAGAGCACGTTTGGAGGTGGTTTCCAGCTCCGGTGACCCTCAGCCAAGCACCGGCCCCCAGGGAACGAGAGGCAGCCCAGACCCTCCTAGGCCGAAAGGCGAGCACAGGCCTAGGGGGGAAACCGGCAAGCGCTGCTTTGCTGAGCAAACACGCACTGGGGCTGAGCTTGCTTTCCCGAGGAGAGTTTCCCTTTCGAGAAGGCAGCTCCCAGAAGCTCGTTTTGTGCCCTTTCTGAGATGGGCCCTAGGTAGGTTCCTCTCTAGCAGGCGAAGGGTGGGGTGCTGGGGCCAGTGCACACAAGGCCTTTTCAGACCCCATCCGCCTTCTCCCTGAAGGAGAGCACGTTTGGAGGTGGTTTCCAGCTCTGGTGACCCTCGGACAAGCAGCGGCGCACAGGGAGCGGGAGGCAGCCCAGACCGTCCTAGGCCGAAGGGCGAGCACAGGCCTAGGGGCGAAACCGGCAAGCGCTGCTTTGCTGAGCACACACGCACTGGGGCTGAGCTTGCTTTCCCGAGGAGAGTTTCCCTTTCGAGAAGGCAGCTCCCAGAAGCTCGTTTTGTGCCCTTTCTGAGATGGGCCCTAGGTGGGTCCCTCCCTAGCAGGCGAAGGGTGGGGTGCTGGGGCCAGTGCACACAAGGCCTTTTCAGACCCCATCCGCCTTCTCCCTGAAGGAGAGCACGTTTGGAGGTGGTTTCCAGCTCCGGTGACCCTCGGCCAAGCACCGGCGCACAGGGAGCGGGAGGCAGCCCAGACCCTCCTAGGCCGAAGGGCGAGCACAGGCCTAGGGGCGAAACCGGCAAGCGCTGCTTTGCTGAGCAAACACGCACTGGGGCTGAGCTTGCTTTCCCGAGGAGAGTTTCCCTTTCGAGAAGGCCGCTCCCAGAAGCTCGTTTTGTGCCCTTTCTGAGATGGGCCCTAGGTGGGTCCCTCCCTAGCAGGCGAAGGGTGGGGTGCTGGGGCCAGTGCACACAAGGCCTTTTCAGACCCCATCCGCCTTCTCCCTGAAGGAGTGCACGTTTGGAGTTGTTTTCCAGCTCCAGTGACCCTCGGCCAAGCACCGGCGCACAGGGAGCGGGAGGCAGCCCAGACCCTCCTAGGCCGAAGGGCGAGCACAGGCCTAGGGGCGAAACCGGCAAGCGCTGCTTTGCTGAGCAAACACGCACTGGGGCTGAGCTTGCTTTCCCGAGGAGAGTTTCCCTTTCGAGAAGGCCGCTCCCAGAAGCTCGTTTTGTGCCCTTTCTGAGATCGGCCCTAGGTGGGTCCCTCCCTAGCAGGCGGAGGGTGGGGTGCTGGGGCCAGTGCACACAAGGCCTTTTCAGACCCCATCCGCCTTCTCCCTGAAGGAGAGCACGTTTGGAGGTGGTTTCCAGCTCTGGTGACCCTCGGACAAGCAGCGGCGCACAGGGAGCAGGAGGCAGCCCAGACCGTCCTAAGCCGAAGGGCGAGCACAGGCCTAGGGGCGAAACCGGCAAGCGCTGCTTTGCTGAGCAAACACGCACTGGGGCTGAGCTTGCTTTCCCGAGGAGAGTTTCCCTTTCGAGAAGGCCGCTCCCAGAAGCTCGTTTTGTGCCCTTTCTGAGATGGGCCCTAGGTGGGTCTCTCCCTAGCAGGCGAAGGGTGGGTGCTGGGGCCAGTGCACACAAGGCCTTTTCAGACCCCATCCGCCTTCTCCCTGAAGGAGAGCACGTTTGGAGGTGGTTTCCAGCTCCGGTGACCCTCAGCCAAGCAGCGGCGCACAGGGAACGAGAGGCAGCCCAGACCCTCCTCGGCCGAAGGGCGAGCACAGGCCTAGGGGCGAAACCGGCAAGCGCTGCTTTGCTGAGCACACACGCACTGGGGCTGAGCTTGCTTTCCCGAGGAGAGTTTCCCTTTCGAGAAGGCAGCTCCCAGAAGCTCGTTTTGTGCCCTTTCTGAGATGGGCCCTAGGTGGGTCCCTCCCTAGGAGGCGAAGGGTGGGGGGCTGGGGCCAGTGCACACAAGGCCTTTGCAGACCCCATCCGCCTTCTCCCTGAAGGAGAGCACGTTTGGAGGTGGTTTCCAGCTCCGGTGACCCTCGGCCAAGCACCGGTGCACAGGGAGCAGGCGTCAGCCCAGACCCTCCTAGGCCGAAGGGCGAGCACAGGCCTAGGGGCGAAACCGGCAAGCGCTGCTTTGCTGAGCAAACACGCACTGGGGCTGAGCTTGCTTTCCCGAGGAGAGTTTCCCTTTCGAGAAGGCCGCTCCCAGAAGCTCGTTTTGTGCCCTTTCTGAGATGGGCCCTAGGTGGGTCCCTCCCGAGCAGGCGAAGGGTGGGGTGCTGGGGCCAGTGCACACAAGGCCTTTTCAGACCCCATCCGCCTTCTCCCTGAAGGAGAGCACGTTTGGAGGTGGTTTCCAGCTCCGGTGACCCTCGGCCAAGCACCGGCGCACAGGGAGCGGGAGGCAGCCCAGACCCTCCTAGGCCGAAGGGCGAGCACAGGCCTAGGGGCGAAACCGGCAAGCGCTGCTTTGCTGAGCAAACACGCACTGGGGCTGAGCTTTCTTTCCCGAGGAGAGTTTCCCTTTCGAGAAGGCAGCTCCCAGAAGCTCGTTTTGTGCCCTTTCTGAGATGGGCCCTAGGTGGGTCCCTCCCTAGCAGGCGGAGGGTGGGGTGCTGGGGCCAGTGCACAAAGGCCTTTTCAGTCCCCATCCGCCTTCTCCCTGAAGGAGAGCACGTTTGGAGGTGGTTTCCAGCTCCGGTGACCCTCGGCCAAGCACCGGCGCACAGGGAGCGGGAGGCAGCCCAGACCCTCCTAGGCCGAAGGGCGAGCACAGGCCTAGGGGCGAAACCGGCAAGCGCTGCTTTGCTGAGCACACACGCACTGGGGCTGAGCTTGCTTTCCCGAGGAGAGTTTCCCTTTCGAGAAGGCATCTCCCAGAAGCTCGTTTTGTGCCCTTTCTGAGATGGGCCCTAGGTGGGTCCCTCCCGAGCAGGCGAAGGGTGGGGTGCTGGGGCCAGTGCACACAAGGCCTTTTCAGACCCCATCCGCCTTCTCCCTGAAGGAGAGCACGTTTGGAGGTGGTTTCCAGCTCCGGTGACCCTCGGCCAAGCACCGGCGCACAGGGAGCGGGAGGCAGCCCAGACCCTCCTAGGCCGAAGGGCGAGCACAGGCCTAGGGGCGAAAGCGGCAAGCGCTGCTTTGCTGAGCACACACGCACTGGGGCTGAGCTTGCTTTCCCGAGGAGAGTTTCCCTTTCGAGAAGGCAGCTCCCAGAAGCTCGTTTTGTGCCCTTTCTGAGATGGGCCCTAGGTGGGTCCCTCCCGAGCAGGCGAAGGGTGGGGTGCTGGGGCCAGTGCACACAAGGCCTTTTCAGACCCCATCCGCCTTCTCCCTGAAGGAGAGCACGTTTGGAGGTGGTTTCCAGCTCCGGTGACCCTCGGCCAAGCACCGGTGCACAGGGAGCGGGAGGCAGCCCAGACCCTCCTCGGCCGAAGGGCGAGCACAGGCCTAGGGGCGAAACCGGCAAGCGCTGCTTTGCTGAGCACACACGCACTGGGGCTGAGCTTGCTTTCCCGAGGAGAGTTTCCCTTTCGAGAAGGCAGCTCCCAGAAGCTCGTTTTGTGCCCTTTCTGAGATGGGCCCTAGGTGGGTCCCTCCCGAGCAGGCGAAGGGTGGGGTGCTGGGACCAGTGCACACAAGGCCTTTTCAGACCCCATCCGCCTTCTCCCTGAAGGAGAGCACGTTTGGAGGTGGTTTCCAGCTCCGGTGACCCTCGGCCAAGCACCGGTGCACAGGGAGCGGGAGGCAGCCCAGACCCTCCTCGGCCGAAGGGCGAGCACAGGCCTAGGGGCGAAACCGGCAAGCGCTGCTTTGCTGAGCAAACACGCACTGGGGCTGAGCTTTCTTTCCCGAGGAGAGTTTCCCTTTCGAGAAGGCAGCTCCCAGAAGCTCGTTTTGTGCCCTTTCTGAGATGGGCCCTAGGTGGGTCCCTCCCTAGCAGGCGGAGGGTGGGGTGCTGGGGCCAGTGCACACAAGGCCTTTTCAGACCCCATCCGCCTTCTCCCTGAAGGAGAGCACGTTTGGAGGTGGTTTCCAGCTCCGGTGACCCTCGGCCAAGCACCGGTGCACAGGGAGCGGGAGGCAGCCCAGACCCTCCTAGGCCGAAGGGCGAGCACAGGCCTAGGGGCGAAACACGCAAGCGTACCTTTGCTGAGCACACACGCATTGGGGCTGTGCTTGCTTTCCCGAGGAGAGTTTCCCTTTCGAGAAGGCAGCTCCCAGAAGCTCGTTTTGTGCCCTTTCTGAGATGGGCCCTAGGTGGGTCCCTCCCGAGCAGGCGAAGGGTGGGGTGCCTGGAGCAGTGCACACAAGGCCTTTTCAGACCCCATCCGCCTTCTCCCTGAAGGAGAGCACGTTTGGACGTGGTTTCCAGCTCCGGTGACCCTCGGCCAAGCACCGGCGCACAGGGAGCGGGAGGCAGCCCAGACCCTCCTAGGCCGAAGGGCGAGCACAGGCCTAGGGGCGAAACCGGCAAGCGCTGCTTTGCTGAGCAAACACGCACTGGGGCTGAGCCTGCTTTCCCGAGGAGAGTTTCCCTTTCGAGAAGGCAGCTCCCAGAAGCTCGTTTTGTGCCCTTTCTGAGATGGGCCCTAGGTGGGTCCCTCCCTAGCAGGCGAAGGGTGGGGTGCTGGGGCCAGTGCACACAAGGCCTTTTCAGACCCCATCCGCCTTCTCCCTGAAGGAGAGCACGTTTGGAGGTGGTTTCCAGCTCCGGTGACCCTCGGCCCAGCACCGGTGCACAGGGAGCGGGAGGCAGCCCAGACCCTCCTCGGGCGAAGGGCGAGCACAGGCCTAGGGGCGAAACCGGCAAGCGCTGCTTTGCTGAGCACACACGCACTGGGGCTGAGCTTGCTTTCCCGAGGAGAGTTTCCCTTTCGAGAAGGCAGCTCCCAGAAGCTCGTTTTGTGCCCTCTCTGAGATGGGCCCTAGGTGGGTCCCTCCCGAGCAGGCGGAGGGTGGGGTGTTGGGGCCAGTGCACACAAGGCCTTTTCAGACCCCATCCGCCTTCTCCCTGAAGGAGAGCACGTTTGGAGGTGGTTTCCAGCTCCGGTGACCCTCAGCCCAGCACCGGCGCCCAGGGAACGAGAGGCAGCCCAGACCCTCCTAGGCCGAAGGGCGAGCACAGGCCTAGGGGCGAAACCGGCAAGCGCTGCTTTGCTGAGCACACACGCACTGGGGCTGAGCTTGCTTTCCCGAGGAGAGTTTCCCTTTCGAGAAGGCAGCTCCCAGAAGCTCGTTTTGTGCCCTTTCTGAGATGGGCCCTAGGTAGGTTCCTCTCTAGCAGGCGAAGGGTGGGGTGCTGGGGCCAGTGCACACAAGGCCTTTTCAGACCCCATCCGCCTTCTCCCTGAAGGAGAGCACGTTTGGAGGTGGTTTCCAGCTCCGGTGACCCTCGGCCAAGCACCGGCGCACAGGGAACAAGAGGCAGCCCAGACCCTCCTAGGCCGAAGGGCGAGCACAGGCCTAGGGGCGAAACCGGCAAGCGCTGCTTTGCTGAGCAAACACGCACTAGGGCTGAGCTTGCTTTCCCGAGGAGAGTTTCCCTTTCGAGAAGGCCGCTCCCAGAAGCTCGTTTTGTGCCCTTTCTGAGATGGGCCCTAGGTGGGTCCCTCCCTAGCAGGCGGAGGGTGGGGTGCTGGGGCCAGTGCACAAAGGCCTTTTCAGACCCCATCCGCCTTCTCCCTGAAGGAGAGCACGTTGGGAGGTGGTTTCCAGCTCCGGTGACCCTCAGCTAAGCAGCGGCGCACAGGGAACGAGAGGCAGCCCAGACCCTCCTCGGGTGAAGGGCGAGCACAGGCCTAGGGGCGAAACCGGCAAGCGCTGCTTTGCTGAGCACACACGCACTGGGACTGAGCTTGCTTTCCCGAGGAGAGTTTCCCTTTCGAGAAGGCAGCTCCCAGAAGCTCGTTTTGTGCCCTTTCTGAGATGGGCCCTAGGTGGGTCCCTCCCTAGCAGGCGAAGGGTGGGGTGCTGGGGCCAGTGCACACAAGGCCTTTTCAGACCCCATCCGCCTTCTCCCTGAAGGAGAGCACGTTTGGAGGTGGTTTCCAGCTCCGGTGACCCTCGGCCAAGCACCGGCGCACAGGGAGCGGGAGGCAGCCCAGACCCTCCTAGGCCGAAGGGCGAGCACAGGCCTAGGGGCGAAACCGGCAAGCGCTGCTTTGCTGAGCAAACACGCACTGGGGCTGAGCTTGCTTTCCCGAGGAGAGTTTCCCTTTCGAGAAGGCCGCTCCCAGAAGCTCGTTTTGTGCCCTTTCTGAGATGGGCCCTAGGTGGGTCCCTCCCTAGCAGGCGAAGGGTGGGGTGCTGGGGCCAGTGCACACAAGGCCTTTTCAGACCCCATCCGCCTTCTCCCTGAAGGAGAGCACGTTTGGAGGTGGTTTCCAGCTCCGGTGACCCTCGGCCAAGCACCGGCGCACAGGGAGCGGGAGGCAGCCCAGACCCTCCTAGGCCGAAGGGCGAGCACAGGCCTAGGGGCGAAACCGGCAAGCGCTGCTTTGCTGAGCACACACGCACTGGGGCTGAGCTTGCTTTCCCGAGGAGAGTTTCCCTTTCGAGAAGGCAGCTCCCAGAAGCTCGTTTTGTGCCCTCTCTGAGATGGGCCCTAGGTGGGTCCCTCCCGAGCAGGCGGAGGGTGGGGTGTTGGGGCCAGTGCACACAAGGCCTTTTCAGACCCCATCCGCCTTCTCCCTGAAGGAGAGCACGTTTGGAGGTGGTTTCCAGCTCCGGTGACCCTCAGCCAAGCACCGGCGCCCAGCGAACGAGAGGCAGCCCAGACCGTCCTAGGCCGAAGGGCGAGCACAGGCCTAGGGGCGAAACCGGCAAGCGCTGCTTTGCTGAGCAAACACGCACTAGGGCTGAGCTTGCTTTCCCGAGGAGAGTTTCCCTTTCGAGAAGGCCGCTCCCAGAAGCTCGTTTTGTGCCCTTTCTGAGATGGGCCCTAGGTGGGTCCCTCCCTAGCAGGCGGAGGGTGGGGTGCTGGGGCCAGTGCACACAAGGCCTTTTCAGACCCCATCCGCCTTCTCCCTGAAGGAGAGCACGTTGGGAGGTGGTTTCCAGCTCTGGTGACCCTCGGCCAAGCAGCGGCGCACAGGGAGCGGGAGGCAGCCCAGACCGTCCTAGGCCGAAGGGCGAGCACAGGCCTAGGGGCGAAACCGGCAAGCGCTGCTTTGCTGAGCAAACACGCACTGGGGCTGAGCCTGCTTTCCCGAGGAGAGTTTCCCTTTCGAGAAGGCAGCTCCCAGAAGCTCGTTTTGTGCCCTTTCTGAGATGGGCCCTAGGTGGGTCCCTCCCTAGCAGGCGAAGGGTGGGGTGCTGGGGCCAGTGCACACAAGGCCTTTTCAGACCCCATCCGCCTTCTCCCTGAAGGAGAGCACGTTTGGAGGTGGTTTCCAGCTCCGGTGACCCTCGGCCAAGCACCGGCGCACAGGGAGCGGGAGGCAGCCCAGACCCTCCTAGGCCGAAGGGCGAGCACAGGCCTAGGGGCGAAACCGGCAAGCGCTGCTTTGCTGAGCACACACGCACTGGGGCTGAGCTTGCTTTCCCGAGGAGAGTTTCCCTTTCGAGAAGGCAGCTCCCAGAAGCTCGTTTTGTGCCCTCTCTGAGATGGGCCCTAGGTGGGTCCCTCCCGAGCAGGCGGAGGGTGGGGTGTTGGGGCCAGTGCACACAAGGCCTTTTCAGACCCCATCCGCCTTCTCCCTGAAGGAGAGCACGTTTGGAGGTGGTTTCCAGCTCCGGTGACCCTCAGCTAAGCAGCGGCGCACAGGGAACGAGAGGCAGCCCAGACCCTCCTCGGGTGAAGGGCGAGCACAGGCCTAGGGGCGAAACCGGCAAGCGCTGCTTTGCTGAGCACACACGCACTGGGGCTGAGCTTGCTTTCCCGAGGAGAGTTTCCCTTTCGAGAAGGCAGCTCCCAGAAGCTCGTTTTGTGCCCTTTCTGAGATGGGCCCTAGGTGGGTCCCTCCCGAGCAGGCGAAGGGTGGGGTGCTGGGGCCAGTGCACACAAGGCCTTTTCAGACCCCATCCGCCTTCTCCCTGAAGGAGAGCACGTTTGGAGGTGGTTTCCAGCTCCGGTGACCCTCGGCCAAGCACCGGCGCACAGGGAGCGGGAGGCAGCCCAGACCCTCCTAGGCCGAAGGGCGAGCACAGGCCTAGGGGCGAAACCGGCAAGCGCTGCTTTGCTGAGCAAACACGCACTGGGGCTGAGCTTGCTTTTCCGAGGAGAGTTTCCCTTTCGAGAAGGCCGCTCCCAGAAGCTCGTTTTGTGCCCTTTCTGAGATGGGCCCTAGGTGGGTCCCTCCCTAGCAGGCGAAGGGTGGGGTGCTGGGGCCAGTGCACACAAGGCCTTTTCAGACCCCATCCGCCTTCTCCCTGAAGGAGAGCACGTTTGGAGGTGGTTTCCAGCTCCGGTGACCCTCGGCCAAGCACCGGCGCACAGGGAGCGGGAGGCAGCCCAGACCCTCCTAGGCCGAAGGGCGAGCACAGGCCTAGGGGCGAAACCGGCAAGCGCTGCTTTGCTGAGCAAACACGCACTGGGGCTGAGCTTGCTTTCCCGAGGAGAGTTTCCCTTTCCAGAAGGCCGCTCCCAGAAGCTCGTTTTGTGCCCTTTCTGAGATGGGCCCTAGGTGGGTCCCTCCCTAGCAGGCGGAGGGTGAGGTGCTGGGGCCAGTGCACACAAGGCCTTTTCAGACCCCATCCGCCTTCTCCCTGAAGGAGAGCACGTTTGGAGGTGGTTTCCAGCTCTGGTGACCCTCGGACAAGCAGCGGCGCACAGGGAGCGGGAGGCAGCCCAGACCGTCCTAGGCCGAAGGGCGAGCACAGGCCTAGGGGCGAAACCGGCAAGCGCTGCTTTGCTGAGCAAACACGCACTGGGGCTGAGCTTGCTTTCCCGAGGAGAGTTTCCCTTTCGAGAAGGCAGCTCCCAGAAGCTCGTTTTGTGCCCTTTCTGAGATGGGCCCTAGGTGGGTCCCTCCCTAGCAGGCGAAGGGTGGGGTGCTGGGGCCAGTGCACACAAGGCCTTTTCAGACCCCATCCGCCTTCTCCCTGAAGGAGAGCACGTTTGGAGGTGGTTTCCAGCTCCGGTGACCCTCGGCCAAGCAGCGGCGCACAGGGAACGAGAGGCAGCCCAGACCCTCCTCGGGTGAAGGGCGAGCACAGGCCTAGGGGCGAAACCGGCAAGCGCTGCTTTGCTGAGCACACACGCACTGGGGCTGAGCTTGCTTTCCCGAGGAGAGTTTCCCTTTCGAGAAGGCAGCTCCCAGAAGCTCGTTTTGTGCCCTCTCTGAGATGGGCCCTAGGTGGGTCCCTCCCGAGCAGGCGGAGGTTGGGGTGCTGGGGCCAGTGCACACAAGGCCTTTTCAGACCCCATCCGCCTTCTCCCTGAAGGAGAGCACGTTTGGAGGTGGTTTCCAGCTCCGGTGACCCTCAGCCAAGCACCGGCCCCCAGGGAACGAGAGGCAGCCCAGACCCTCCTCGGCCGAAGGGCGAGCACAGGCCTAGGGGCGAAACCGGCAAGCGCTGCTTTGCTGAGCACACACGCACTGGGGCTGAGCTTGCTTTCCCGAGGAGAGTTTCCCTTTCGAGAAGGCAGCTCCCAGAAGCTCGTTTTGTGCCCTTTCTGAGATGGGCCCTAGGTGGGTCCCTCCCTAGGAGGCGAAGGGTGGGGGGCTGGGGCCAGTGCACACAAGGCCTTTGCAGACCCCATCCGCCTTCTCCCTGAAGGAGAGCACGTTTGGAGGTGGTTTCCAGCTCCGGTGACCCTCGGACAAGCACCGGTGCACAGGGAGCAGGAGTCAGCCCAGACCCTCCTAGGCCGAAGGGCGAGCACAGGCCTAGGGGCGAAACCGGCAAGCGCTGCTTTGCTGAGCAAACACGCACTGGGGCTGAGCTTGCTTTCCCGAGGAGAGTTTCCCTTTCGAGAAGGCCGCTCCCAGAAGCTCGTTTTGTGCCCTTTCTGAGATGGGCCCTAGGTGGGTCCCTCCCGAGCAGGCGATGGGTGGGGTGCTGGGGCCAGTGCACACAAGGCCTTTTCAGACCCCATCCGCCTTCTCCCTGAAGGAGAGCACGTTTGGAGGTGGTTTCCAGCTCCGGTGACCCTCGGCCAAGCACCGGCGCACAGGGAGCGGGAGGCAGCCCAGACCCTCCTAGGCCGAAGGGCGAGCACAGGCCTAGGGGCGAAACCGGCAAGCGCTGCTTTGCTGAGCAAACACGCACTGGGGCTGAGCTTGCTTTCCCGAGGAGAGTTTCCCTTTCGAGAAGGCCGCTCCCAGATGCTCGTTTTGTGCCCTTTCTGAGATGGGCCCTAGGTGGGTCCCTCCCTAGCAGGCGAAGGGTGGGGTGCTGGGGCCAGTGCACACAAGGCCTTTTCAGACCCCATCCGCCTTCTCCCTGAAGGAGAGCACGTTTGGAGGTGGTTTCCAGCTCCGGTGACCCTCGGCCAAGCACCGGCGCACAGGGAGCGGGAGGCAGCCCAGACCCTCCTAGGCCGAAAGGCGAGCACAGGCCTAGGGGCGAAACCGGCAAGCGCTGCTTTGCTGAGCAAACACGCACTGGGGCTGAGCTTGCTTTCCCGAGGAGAGTTTCCCTTTCGAGAAGGCCGCTCCCAGAAGCTCGTTTTGTGCCCTTTCTGAGATCGGCCCTAGGTGGGTCCCTCCCTAGCAGGCGGAGGGTGGGGTGCTGGGGCCAGTGCACACAAGGCCTTTGCAGACCCCATCCGCCTTCTCCCTGAAGGAGAGCACGTTTGGAGGTGGTTTCCAGCTCTGGTGACCCTCGGACAAGCAGCGGCGCACAGGGAGCGGGAGGCAGCCCAGACCCTCCTAGGCCGAAGGGCGAGCACAGGCCTAGGGGCGAAACCGGCAAGCGCTGCTTTGCTGAGCAAACACGCACTGGGGCTGAGCTTGCTTTCCCGAGGAGAGTTTCCCTTTCGAGAAGGCCGCTCCCAGAAGCTCGTTTTGTGCCCTTTCTGAGATGGGCCCTAGGTGGGTCTCTCCCTAGCAGGCGAAGGGTGGGGTGCTGGGGCCAGTGCACACAAGGCCTTTTCAGACCCCATCCGCCTTCTCTCTGAAGGAGAGCACGTTTGGAGGTGGTTTCCAGCTCCGGTGACCCTCAGCCAAGCAGCGGCGCACAGGGAACGAGAGGCAGCCCAGACCCTCCTCGGCCGAAGGGCGAGCACAGGCCTAGGGGCGAAACCGGCAAGCGCTGCTTTGCTGAGCACACACGCACTGGGGCTGAGCTTGCTTTCCCGAGGAGAGTTTCCCTTTCGAGAAGGCAGCTCCCAGAAGCTCGTTTTGTGCCCTTTCTGAGATGGGCCCTAGGTGGGTCCCTCCCTAGGAGGCGAAGGGTGGGGGGCTGGGGCCAGTGCACACAAGGCCTTTGCAGACCCCATCCGCCTTCTCCCTGAAGGAGAGCACGTTTGGAGGTGGTTTCCAGCTCCGGTGACCCTCGGACTAGCACCGGTGCACAGGGAGCAGGAGTCAGCCCAGACCCTCCTAGGCCGAAGGGCGAGCACAGGCCTAGGGGCGAAACCGGCAAGCGCTGCTTTGCTGAGCAAACACGCACTGGGGCTGAGCTTGCTTTCCCGAGGAGAGTTTCCCTTTCGAGAAGGCCGCTCCCAGAAGCTCGTTTTGTGCCCTTTCTGAGATGGGCCCTAGGTGGGTCCCTCCCGAGCAGGCGAAGGGTGGGGTGCTGGGGCCAGTGCACACAAGGCCTTTTCAGACCCCATCCGCCTTCTCCCTGAAGGAGAGCACGTTTGGAGGTGGTTTCCAGCTCCGGTGACCCTCGGCCAAGCACCGGCGCACAGGGAGCGGGAGGCAGCCCAGACCCTCCTAGGCCGAAGGGCGAGCACAGGCCTAGGGGCGAAACCGGCAAGCGCTGCTTTGCTGAGCAAACACGCACTGGGGCTGAGCTTGCTTTCCCGAGGAGAGTTTCCCTTTCCAGAAGGCCGCTCCCAGAAGCTCGTTTTGTGCCCTTTCTGAGATGGGCCCTAGGTGGGTCCCTCCCTAGCAGGCGGAGGGTGGGGTGCTGGGGCCAGTGCACACAAGGCCTTTTCAGACCCCATCCGCCTTCTCCCTGAAGGAGAGCACGTTTGGAGGTGGTTTCCAGCTCCGGTGACCCTCGGCCCAGCACCGGTGCACAGGGAGCGGGAGGCAGCCCAGACCCTCCTCGGGCGAAGGGCGAGCACAGGCCTAGGGGCGAAACCGGCAAGCGCTGCTTTGCTGAGCACACACGCACTGGGGCTGAGCTTGCTTTCCCGAGGAGAGTTTCCCTTTCGAGAAGGCAGCTCCCAGAAGCTCGTTTTGTGCCCTCTCTGAGATGGGCCCTAGGTGGGTCCCTCCCGAGCAGGCGGAGGGTGGGGTGTTGGGGCCAGTGCACACAAGGCCTTTTCAGACCCCATCCGCCTTCTCCCTGAAGGAGAGCACGTTTGGAGGTGGTTTCCAGCTCCGGTGACCCTCGGCCAAGCACCGGCGCACAGGGAGCGGGAGGCAGCCCAGACCCTCCTAGGCCGAAGGGCGAGCACAGGCCTAGGGGCGAAACCGGCAAGCGCTGCTTTGCTGAGCAAACACGCACTGGGGCTGAGCTTGCTTTCCCGAGGAGAGTTTCCCTTTCGAGAAGGCCGCTCCCAGAAGCTCGTTTTGTGCCCTTTCTGAGATGGGCCCTAGGTGGGTCCCTCCCGAGCAGGCGAAGGGTGGGGTGCTGGGGCCAGTGCACACAAGGCCTTTTCAGACCCCATCCGCCTTCTCCCTGAAGGAGAGCACGTTTGGAGGTGGTTTCCAGCTCCGGTGACCCTCGGCCAAGCACCGGCGCACAGGGAGCGGGAGGCAGCCCAGACCCTCCTAGGCCGAAGGGCGAGCACAGGCCTAGGGGCGAAACCGGCAAGCGCTGCTTTGCTGAGCAAACACGCACTGGGGCTGAGCTTGCTTTCCCGAGGAGAGTTTCCCTTTCCAGAAGGCCGCTGCCAGAAGCTCGTTTTGTGCCCTTTCTGAGATGGGCCCTAGGTGGGTCCCTCCCTAGCAGGCGGAGGGTGGGGTGCTGGGGCCAGTGCACACAAGGCCTTTTCAGACCCCATCCGCCTTCTCCCTGAAGGAGAGCACGTTTGGAGGTGGTTTCCAGCTCCGGTGACCCTCGGCCCAGCACCGGTGCACAGGGAGCGGGAGGCAGCCCAGACCCTCCTCGGGCGAAGGGCGAGCAGAGGCCTAGGGGCGAAACCGGCAAGCGCTGCTTTGCTGAGCACACACGCACTGGGGCTGAGCTTGCTTTCCCGAGGAGAGTTTCCCTTTCGAGAAGGCAGCTCCCAGAAGCTCGTTTTGTGCCCTCTCTGAGATGGGCCCTTGGTGGGTCCCTCCCTAGCAGGCGGAGGGTGGGGTGCTGGGGCCAGTGCACACAAGGCCTTTTCAGACCCCATCCGCCTCCTCCCTGAAGGAGAGCACGTTTGGAGGTGGTTTCCAGCTCCGGTGACCTTCGGCCAAGCACCGGTGCCCAGGGAGCGGGAGGCAGCCCAGACCCTCCTAGGCCGAAGGTTGAGCACAGGCCTAGGGGCGAAAACGGCAAGCGCTGCTTTGCTGAGCAAACACGCACTGGGGCTGAGCTTGCTTTCCGGAGAAGAGTTTCCCTTTCGAGAAGGCAGCTCCCAGAAGCTCGTTTTGTGCCCTTTCTGAGATGGGCCCTAGGTGGGTCCCTCCCTCGCAGGCGGAGGGTGGGGTGCTGGGGCCAGTGCACACAAGGCCTTTTCAGACCCCATCCGCCTTCTCCCTGAAGGAGAGCACGTTTGGAGGTGGTTTCCAGCTCCGGTGACCCTCAGCCAAGCAGCGGCGCACAGGGAACAAGAGGCAGCCCAGACCCTCCTCGGCCGAAGGGAGAGCACAGGCCTAGGGGCGAAACCGGCAAGCGCTGCTTTGCTGAGCACACACGCACTGGGGCTGAGCTTGCTTTCCCGAGGAGAGTTTCCCTTTCGAGAAGGCAGCTCCCAGAAGCTCGTTTTGTGCCCTTTCTGAGATGGGCCCTAGGTGGGTCCCTCCCTAGCAGGCGAAGGGTGGGGTGCTGGGGCCAGTGCACACAAGGCCTTTGCAGACCCCATCCGCCTTCTCCCTGAAGGAGAGCACGTTTGGAGGTGGTTTCCAGCTCCGGTGACCCTCAGCCAAGCACCGGCGCACAGGGAACGAGAGGCAGCCCAGACCCTCCTCGGCCGAAGGGCGAGCACAGGCCTAGGGGTGAAACCGGCAAGCGCTGCTTTGCTGAGCAAACACGCACTGGGGCTGAGCTTGCTTTCCCGAGGAGAGTTTCCCTTTCGAGAAGGCAGCTCCCAGAAGCTCGTTTTGTGCCCTTTCTGAGATGGGCCCTAGGTGGGTCCCTCCCTCGCAGGCGGAGGGTGGGGTGCTGGGGCCAGTGCACACAAGGCCTTTGCAGACCCCATCCGCCTTCTCCCTGAAGGAGAGCACGTTTGGAGGTGGTTTCCAGCTCCGGTGACCCTCAGACAAGCAGCGGCGCACAGGGAACAAGAGGCAGCCCAGACCCTCCTCGGCCGAAGGGAGAGCACAGGCCTAGGGGCGAAACCGGCAAGCGCTGCTTTGCTGAGCACACACGCACTGGGGCTGAGCTTGCTTTCCCGAGGAGAGTTTCCCTTTCGTGAAGGCAGCTCCCAGAAGCTCGTTTTGTGCCCTTTCTGAGATGGGCCCTAGGTGGGTCCCTCCCTAGCAGGCGAAGGGTGGGGTGCTGGGGCCAGTGCACACAAGGCCTTTGCAGACCCCATCCGCCTTCTCCCTGAAGGAGAGCACGTTTGGAGGTGGTTTCCAGCTCCGGTGACCCTCGGCCAAGCACCAGCGCACAGGGAGAGGGAGGCAGCCCAGACCCTCCTAGGCCGAAGGGCGAGCACAGGCCTAGGGGCGAAACCGGCAAGCGCTGCTTTGCTGAGCAAACACGCACTGGGGCTGAGCTTGCTTTCCCGAGGAGAGTTTCCCTTTCGAGAAGGCAGCTCCCAGAAGCTCGTTTTGTGCCCTCTCTGAGATGGGCCCTAGGTGGGTCCCTCCCTTGCAGGCGGAGGGTGGGGTGCTAGGGCCAGTGCACACAAGGCCTTTTCAGACCCCATCCGCCTTCTCCCTGAAGGAGAGCACGTTTGGAGGTGGTTTCCAGCTCCGGTGACCCTCAGCTAAGCAGCGGCGCACAGGGAAGGAGAGGCAGCCCAGACCCTCCTAGGCCGAAGGGCGAGCACAGGCCTAGGGGCGAAACCGGCAAGCGCTGCTTTGCTGAGCACACACGCACTGGGGCTGAGCTTGCTTTCCCGAGGAGAGTTTCCCTTTCGTGAAGGCAGCTCCCAGAAGCTCGTTTTGTGCCCTTTCTGAGATGGGCCCTAGGTGGGTCCCTCCCTAGCAGGCGAAGGGTGGGGTGCTGGGGCCAGTGCACACAAGGCCTTTTCAGACCCCATCCGCCTTCTCCCTGAAAGAGAGCACGTTTGGAGGTGGTTTCCAGCTCCGGTGACAATCAGCTAAGCAGCGGCGCACAGGGAACGAGAGGCAGCCCAGACCCTCCTAGGCCGAAGGGCGAGCACAGGCCTAGGGGCGAAACCGGCAAGCGCTGCTTTGCTGAGCACACACGCACTGGGGCTGAGCTTGCTTTCCGGAGGAGAGTTTCCCTTTCGAGAAGGCAGCTCCCAGAAGCTCGTTTTGTGCCCTTTCTGAGATGGGCCCTAGGTGGGTCCCTCCCTCGCAGGCGGAGGGTGGGGTGCTGGGGCCAGTGCACACAAGGCCTTTTCAGACCCCATCCGCCTTCTCCCTGAAGGAGAGCACGTTTGGAGGTGGTTTCCAGCTCCGGTGACCCTCAGCCAAGCAGCGGCGCACAGGGAACAAGAGGCAGCCCAGACCCTCCTCGGCCGAAGGGAGAGCACAGGCCTAGGGGCGAAACCGGCAAGCGCTGCTTTGCTGAGCACACACGCACTGGGGCTGAGCTTGCTTTCCCGAGGAGAGTTTCCCTTTCGAGAAGGCAGCTCCCAGAAGCTCGTTTTGTGCCCTCTCTGAGATGGGCCCTAGGTGGGTCCCTCCCTCGCAGGCGGAGGGTGGGGTGCTGGGGCCAGTGCACACAAGGCCTTTGCAGACCCCATCCGCCTTCTCCCTGAAGGAGAGCACGTTTGGAGGTGGTTTCCAGCTCCGGTGACCCTCGGCCAAGCACCGGCGCACAGGGAGCGGGAGGCAGCCCAGACCCTCCTAGGCCGAAGGGCGAGCACAGGCCTAGGGGCGAAACCGGCAAGCGCTGCTTTGCTGAGCAAACACGCACTGGGGCTGAGCTTGCTTTCCCGAGGAGAGTTTCCCTCTCGAGAAGGCAGCTCCCAGAAGCTCGTTTTGTGCCCTTTCTGAGATGGGCCCTAGGTGGGTCCCTCCCTAGCAGTCGGAGGGTGGGGTGCTGGGGCCAGTGCACACAAGGCCTTTTCATACCCCATCCGCCTTCTCCCTGAAGGAGAGCACGTTTGGAGGTGGTTTCCAGCTCCGGTGACCCTCAGCCAAGCACCGGCGCACAGGGAACGAGAGGCAGCCCAGACCCTCCTCGGCCGAAGGGCGAGCACAGGCCTAGGGGTGAAACCGGCAAGCGCTGCTTTGCTGAGCAAACACGCACTGGGGCTGAGCTTGCTTTCCCGAGGAGAGTTTCCCTTTCGAGAAGGCAGCTCCCAGAAGCTCGTTTTGTGCCCTTTCTGAGATGGGCCCTAGGTGGGTCCCTCCCTCGCAGGCGGAGGGTGGGGTGCTGGGGCCAGTGCACACAAGGCCTTTGCAGACCCCATCCGCCTTCTCCCTGAAGGAGAGCACGTTTGGAGGTGGTTTCCAGCTCCGGTGACCCTCAGACAAGCAGCGGCGCACAGGGAACAAGAGGCAGCCCAGACCCTCCTCGGCCGAAGGGAGAGCACAGGCCTAGGGGCGAAACCGGAAGCGCTGCTTTGCTGAGCACACACGCACTGGGGCTGAGCTTGCTTTCCCGAGGAGAGTTTCCCTTTCGTGAAGGCAGCTCCCAGAAGCTCGTTTTGTGCCCTTTCTGAGATGGGCCCTAGGTGGGTCCCTCCCTAGCAGGCGAAGGGTGGGGTGCTGGGGCCAGTGCACACAAGGCCTTTGCAGACCCCATCCGCCTTCTCCCTGAAGGAGAGCACGTTTGGAGGTGGTTTCCAGCTCCGGTGACCCTCGGCCAAGCACCAGCGCACAGGGAGAGGGAGGCAGCCCAGACCCTCCTAGGCCGAAGGGCGAGCACAGGCCTAGGGGCGAAACCGGCAAGCGCTGCTTTGCTGAGCAAACACGCACTGGGGCTGAGCTTGCTTTCCCGAGGAGAGTTTCCCTTTCAAGAAGGCAGCTCCCAGAAGCTCGTTTTGTGCCCTCTCTGAGATGGGCCCTAGGTGGGTCCCTCCCTTGCAGGCGGAGGGTGGGGTGCTAGGGCCAGTGCACACAAGGCCTTTTCAGACCCCATCCGCCTTCTCCCTGAAGGAGAGCACGTTTGGAGGTGGTTTCCAGCTCCGGTGACCCTCAGCTAAGCAGCGGCGCACAGGGAAGGAGAGGCAGCCCAGACCCTCCTAGGCCGAAGGGCGAGCACAGGCCTAGGGGCGAAACCGGCAAGCGCTGCTTTGCTGAGCACACACGCACTGGGGCTGAGCTTGCTTTCCCGAGGAGAGTTTCCCTTTCGAGAAGGCAGCTCCCAGAAGCTCGTTTTGTGCCCTTTCTGAGATGGGCCCTAGGTGGGTCCCTCCCTAGCAGGCGAAGGGTGGGGTGCTGGGGCCAGTGCACACAAGGCCTTTGCAGACCCCATCCGCCTTCTCCCTGAAGGAGAGCACGTTTGGAGGTGGTTTCCAGCTCCGGTGACAATCAGCTAAGCAGCGGCGCACAGGGAACGAGAGGCAGCCCAGACCCTCCTCGGCCGAAGGGCTAGCACAGGCCTATGGGCGAAACCGGCAAGCGCTGCTTTGCTGAGCAAACACGCACTGGGGCTGAGCTTGCTTTCCGGAGAAGAGTTTCCCTTTCGAGAAGGCAGCTCCCAGAAGCTCGATTTGTGCCCTTTCTGAGATGGGCCCTAGGTGGGTCCCTCCCTCGCAGGCGGAGGGTGGGGTGCTGGGGCCAGTGCACACAAGGCCTTTTCAGACCCCATCCGCCTTCTCCCTGAAGGAGAGCACGTTTGGAGGTGGTTTCCAGCTCCGGTGACCCTCAGCCAAGCAGCGGCGCACAGGGAACGAGAGGCAGCCCAGACCCTCCTCGGCCGAAGGGAGAGCACAGGCCTAGGGGCGAAACCGGCAAGCGCTGCTTTGCTGAGCACACACGCACTGGGGCTGAGCTTGCTTTCCCGAGGAGAGTTTCCCTTTCGAGAAGGCAGCTCCCAGAAGCTCGTTTTGTGCCCTTTCTGAGATGGGCCCTAGGTGGGTCCCTCCCTAGCAGGCGAAGGGTGGGGTGCTGGGGCCAGTGCACACAAGGCCTTTGCAGACCCCATCCGCCTTCTCCCTGAAGGAGAGCACGTTTGGAGGTGGTTTCCAGCTCCGGTGACCCTCAGCTAAGCAGCGGCGCACAGGGAAGGAGAGGCAGCCCAGACCCTCCTAGGCCGAAGGGCGAGCACAGGCCTAGGGGCGAAACCGGCAAGCGCTGCTTTGCTGAGCACACACGCACTGGGGCTGAGCTTGCTTTCCCGAGGAGAGTTTCCCTTTCGTGAAGGCAGCTCCCAGAAGCTCGTTTTGTGCCCTTTCTGAGATGGGCCCTAGGTGGGTCCCTCCCTAGCAGGCGAAGGGTGGGGTGCTGGGGCCAGTGCACACAAGGCCTTTTCAGACCCCATCCGCCTTCTCCCTGAAGGAGAGCACGTTTGGAGGTGGTTTCCAGCTCCGGTGACAATCAGCTAAGCAGCGGCGCACAGGGAACGAGAGGCAGCCCAGACCCTCCTAGGCCGAAGGGCGAGCACAGGCCTAGGGGCGAAACCGGCAAGCGCTGCTTTGCTGAGCAAACACGCACTGGGGCTGAGCTTGCTTTCCGGAGGAGAGTTTCCCTTTCGAGAAGGCAGCTCCCAGAAGCTCGTTTTGTGCCCTTTCTGAGATGGGCCCTAGGTGGGTCCCTCCCTCGCAGGCGGAGGGTGGGGTGCTGGGGCCAGTGCACACAAGGCCTTTTCAGACCCCATCCGCCTTCTCCCTGAAGGAGAGCACGTTTGGAGGTGGTTTCCAGCTCCGGTGACCCTCAGCCAAGCAGCGGCGCACAGGGAACAAGAGGCAGCCCAGACCCTCCTCGGCCGAAGGGAGAGCACAGGCCTAGGGGCGAAACCGGCAAGCGCTGCTTTGCTGAGCAAACACGCACTGGGGCTGAGCTTGCTTTCCCGAGGAGAGTTTCCCTTTAGAGAAGGCAGCTCCCAGAAGCTCGTTTTGTGCCCTCTCTGAGATGGGCCCTAGGTGGGTCCCTCCCTCGCATGCGGAGGGTGGGGTGCTGGGGCCAGTGCACACAAGGCCTTTGCAGACCCCATCCGCCTTCTCCCTGAAGGAGAGCACGTTTGGAGGTGGTTTCCAGCTCCGGTGACCCTCGGCCAAGCACCGGCGCACAGGGAGCGGGAGGCAGCCCAGACCCTCCTAGGCCGAAGGGCGAGCACAGGCCTAGGGGCGAAACCGGCAAGCGCTGCTTTGCTGAGCAAACACGCACTGGGGCTGAGCTTGCTTTCCCGAGGAGAGTTTCCCTTTCGAGAAGGCAGCTCCCAGAAGCTCGTTTTGTGCCCTTTCTGAGATGGGCCCTAGGTGGGTCCCTCCCTCGCAGGCGGAGGGTGGGGTGCTGGGGCCAGTGCACACAAGGCCTTTTCAGACCCCATCCGCCTTCTCCCTGAAGGAGAGCACGTTTGGAGGTGGTTTCCAGCTCCGGTGACCCTCAGACAAGCAGCGGCGCACAGGGAACAAGAGGCAGCCCAGACCCTCCTCGGCCGAAGGGCGAGCACAGGCCTAGGGGCGAAAGCGGCAAGCGCTGCTTTGCTGAGCACACACGCACTGGGGCTGAGCTTGCTTTCCCGAGGAGAGTTTCCCTTTCGAGAAGGCAGCTCCCAGAAGCTCGTTTTGTGCCCTTTCTGAGATGGGCCCTAGGTGGGTCCCTCCCTCGCAGGCGGAGGGTGGGGTGCTGGGGCCAGTGCACACAAGGCCTTTGCAGACCCCATCCGCCTTCTCCCTGAAGGAGAGCACGTTTGGAGGTGGTTTCCAGCTCCGGTGACCCTCAGACAAGCAGCGGCGCACAGGGAACAAGAGGCAGCCCAGACCCTCCTCGGCCGAAGGGAGAGCACAGGCCTAGGGGCGAAACCGGAAGCGCTGCTTTGCTGAGCACACACGCACTGGGGCTGAGCTTGCTTTCCCGAGGAGAGTTTCCCTTTCGTGAAGGCAGCTCCCAGAAGCTCGTTTTGTGCCCTTTCTGAGATGGGCCCTAGGTGGGTCCCTCCCTAGCAGGCGAAGGGTGGGGTGCTGGGGCCAGTGCACACAAGGCCTTTGCAGACCCCATCCGCCTTCTCCCTGAAGGAGAGCACGTTTGGAGGTGGTTTCCAGCTCCGGTGACCCTCGGCCAAGCACCAGCGCACAGGGAGAGGGAGGCAGCCCAGACCCTCCTAGGCCGAAGGGCGAGCACAGGCCTAGGGGCGAAACCGGCAAGCGCTGCTTTGCTGAGCAAACACGCACTGGGGCTGAGCTTGCTTTCCCGAGGAGAGTTTCCCTTTCGAGAAGGCAGCTCCCAGAAGCTCGTTTTGTGCCCTCTCTGAGATGGGCCCTAGGTGGGTCCCTCCCTTGCAGGCGGAGGGTGGGGTGCTAGGGCCAGTGCACACAAGGCCTTTTCAGACCCCATCCGCCTTCTCCCTGAAGGAGAGCACGTTTGGAGGTGGTTTCCAGCTCCGGTGACCCTCAGCTAAGCAGCGGCGCACAGGGAAGGAGAGGCAGCCCAGACCCTCCTAGGCCGAAGGGCGAGCACAGGCCTAGGGGCGAAACCGGCAAGCGCTGCTTTGCTGAGCACACACGCACTGGGGCTGAGCTTGCTTTCCCGAGGAGAGTTTCCCTTTCGTGAAGGCAGCTCCCAGAAGCTCGTTTTGTGCCCTTTCTGAGATGGGCCCTAGGTGGGTCCCTCCCTAGCAGGCGAAGGGTGGGGTGCTGGGGCCAGAGCACACAAGGCCTTTTCAGACCCCATCCCCATTCTCCCTGAAGGAGAGCACGTTAGGAGGTGGTTTCCAGCTCCGGTGACCCTCGGCCAAGCACCGGTGCATAGGGAGCGGGAGGCAGCCCAGACCCTCCTCGGCCGAAGGGCGAGCGCAGGCCTAGGGGCGAAACCGGCAAGCGCTGCTTTGCTGAGCACACACGCACTGGGGCTGAGCTTGCTTTCCCGAGGAGAGTTTCCCTTTCGAGAAGGCAGCTCCCAGAAGCTCGTTTTGTGCCCTCTCTGAGATGGGCCCTAGGTGGGTCCCTCCCTCGCAGGCGGAGGGTGGGGTGCTGGGGCCAGTGCACACAAGGCCTTTGCAGACCCCATCCGCCTTCTCCCTGAAGGAGAGCACGTTTGGAGGTGGTTTCCAGCTCCGGTGACCCTCGGCCAAGCACCGGCGCACAGGGAGCGGGAGGCAGCCCAGACCCTCCTAGGCCGAAGGGCGAGCACAGGCCTAGGGGCGAAACCGGCAAGCGCTGCTTTGCTGAGCACACACGCACTGGGGCTGAGCTTGCTTTCCCGAGGAGAGTTTCCCTTTCGTGAAGGCAGCTCCCAGAAGCTCGTTTTGTGCCCTTTCTGAGATGGGCCCTAGGTGGGTCCCTCCCTAGCAGGCGAAGGGTGGGGTGCTGGGGCCAGAGCACACAAGGCCTTTTCAGACCCCATCCCCATTCTCCCTGAAGGAGAGCACGTTAGGAGGTGGTTTCCAGCTCCGGTGACCCTCGGCCAAGCACCGGTGCATAGGGAGCGGGAGGCAGCCCAGACCCTCCTCGGCCGAAGGGCGAGCGCAGGCCTAGGGGCGAAACCGGCAAGCGCTGCTTTGCTGAGCACACACGCACTGGGGCTGAGCTTGCTTTCCCGAGGAGAGTTTCCCTTTCGAGAAGGCAGCTCCCAGAAGCTCGTTTTGTGCCCTCTCTGAGATGGGCCCTAGGTGGGTCCCTCCCTCGCAGGCGGAGGGTGGGGTGCTGGGGCCAGTGCACACAAGGCCTTTGCAGACCCCATCCGCCTTCTCCCTGAAGGAGAGCACGTTTGGAGGTGGTTTCCAGCTCCGGTGACCCTCGGCCAAGCACCGGCGCACAGGGAGCGGGAGGCAGCCCAGACCCTCCTAGGCCGAAGGGCGAGCACAGGCCTAGGGGCGAAACCGGCAAGCGCTGCTTTGCTGAGCACACACGCACTGGGGCTGAGCTTGCTTTCCCGAGGAGAGTTTCCCTTTCGAGAAGGCAGCTCCCAGAAGCTCGTTTTGTGCCCTCTCTGAGATGGGCCCTAGGTGGGTCCCTCCCTAGCAGTCGGAGGGTGGGGTGCTGGGGCCAGTGCACACAAGGCCTTTTCAGACCCCATCCGCCTTCTCCCTGAAGGAGAGCACGTTTGGAGGTGGTTTCCAGCTCCGGTGACCCTCAGCCAAGCACCGGCGCACAGGGAACGAGAGGCAGCCCAGACCCTCCTCGGCCGAAGGGCGAGCACAGGCCTAGGGGTGAAACCGGCAAGCGCTGCTTTGCTGAGCAAACACGCACTGGGGCTGAGCTTACTTTCCCGAGGAGAGTTTCCCTTTCGAGAAGGCAGCTCCCAGAAGCTCGTTTTGTGCCCTTTCTGAGATGGGCCCTAGGTGGGTCCCTCCCTCGCAGGCGGAGGGTGGGGTGCTGGGGCCAGTGCACACAAGGCCTTTGCAGACCCCATCCGCCTTCTCCCTGAAGGAGAGCACGTTTGGAGGTGGTTTCCAGCTCCGGTGACCCTCGGCCAAGCACCAGCGCACAGGGAGAGGGAGGCAGCCCAGACCCTCCTAGGCCGAAGGGCGAGCACAGGCCTAGGGGCGAAACCGGCAAGCGCTGCTTTGCTGAGCAAACACGCACTGGGGCTGAGCTTGCTTTCCCGAGGAGAGTTTCCCTTTCGAGAAGGCAGCTCCCAGAAGCTCGTTTTGTGCCCTCTCTGAGATGGGCCCTAGGTGGGTCCCTCCCTTGCAGGCGGAGGGTGGGGTGCTAGGGCCAGTGCACACAAGGCCTTTTCAGACCCCATCCGCCTTCTCCCTGAAGGAGAGCACGTTTGGAGGTGGTTTCCAGCTCCGGTGACCCTCAGCTAAGCAGCGGCGCACAGGGAAGGAGAGGCAGCCCAGACCCTCCTAGGCCGAAGGGCGAGCACAGGCCTAGGGGCGAAACCGGCAAGCGCTGCTTTGCTGAGCACACACGCACTGGGGCTGAGCTTGCTTTCCCGAGGAGAGTTTCCCTTTCGTGAAGGCAGCTCCCAGAAGCTCGTTTTGTGCCCTTTCTGAGATGGGCCCTAGGTGGGTCCCTCCCTAGCAGGCGAAGGGTGGGGTGCTGGGGCCAGTGCACACAAGGCCTTTTCAGACCCCATCCGCCTTCTCCCTGAAAGAGAGCACGTTTGGAGGTGGTTTCCAGCTCCGGTGACAATCAGCTAAGCAGCGGCGCACAGGGAACGAGAGGCAGCCCAGACCCTCCTAGGCCGAAGGGCGAGCACAGGCCTAGGGGCGAAACCGGCAAGCGCTGCTTTGCTGAGCAAACACGCACTGGGGCTGAGCTTGCTTTCCGGAGGAGAGTTTCCCTTTCGAGAAGGCAGCTCCCAGAAGCTCGTTTTGTGCCCTTTCTGAGATGGGCCCTAGGTGGGTCCCTCCCTCGCAGGCGGAGGGTGGGGTGCTGGGGCCAGTGCACACAAGGCCTTTTCAGACCCCATCCGCCTTCTCCCTGAAGGAGAGCACGTTTGGAGGTGGTTTCCAGCTCCGGTGACCCTCAGCCAAGCAGCGGCGCACAGGGAACAAGAGGCAGCCCAGACCCTCCTCGGCCGAAGGGAGAGCACAGGCCTAGGGGCGAAACCGGCAAGCGCTGCTTTGCTGAGCACACACGCACTGGGGCTGAGCTTGCTTTCCCGAGGAGAGTTTCCCTTTCGAGAAGGCAGCTCCCAGAAGCTCGTTTTGTGCCCTCTCTGAGATGGGCCCTAGGTGGGTCCCTCCCTCGCAGGCGGAGGGTGGGGTGCTGGGGCCAGTGCACACAAGGCCTTTGCAGACCCCATCCGCCTTCTCCCTGAAGGAGAGCACGTTTGGAGGTGGTTTCCAGCTCCGGTGACCCTCGGCCAAGCACCGGCGCACAGGGAGCGGGAGGCAGCCCAGACCCTCCTAGGCCGAAGGGCGAGCACAGGCCTAGGGGCGAAACCGGCAAGCGCTGCTTTGCTGAGCAAACACGCACTGGGGCTGAGCTTACTTTCCCGAGGAGAGTTTCCCTCTCGAGAAGGCAGCTCCCAGAAGCTCGTTTTGTGCCCTTTCTGAGATGGGCCCTAGGTGGGTCCCTCCCTAGCAGTCGGAGGGTGGGGTGCTGGGGCCAGTGCACACAAGGCCTTTTCATACCCCATCCGCCTTCTCCCTGAAGGAGAGCACGTTTGGAGGTGGTTTCCAGCTCCGGTGACCCTCAGCCAAGCACCGGCGCACAGGGAACGAGAGGCAGCCCAGACCCTCCTCGGCCGAAGGGCGAGCACAGGCCTAGGGGTGAAACCGGCAAGCGCTGCTTTGCTGAGCAAACACGCACTGGGGCTGAGCTTGCTTTCCCGAGGAGAGTTTCCCTTTCGAGAAGGCAGCTCCCAGAAGCTCGTTTTGTGCCCTTTCTGAGATGGGCCCTAGGTGGGTCCCTCCCTCGCAGGCGGAGGGTGGGGTGCTGGGGCCAGTGCACACAAGGCCTTTGCAGACCCCATCCGCCTTCTCCCTGAAGGAGAGCACGTTTGGAGGTGGTTTCCAGCTCCGGTGACCCTCAGACAAGCAGCGGCGCACAGGGAACAAGAGGCAGCCCAGACCCTCCTCGGCCGAAGGGAGAGCACAGGCCTAGGGGCGAAACCGGAAGCGCTGCTTTGCTGAGCACACACGCACTGGGGCTGAGCTTGCTTTCCCGAGGAGAGTTTCCCTTTCGTGAAGGCAGCTCCCAGAAGCTCGTTTTGTGCCCTTTCTGAGATGGGCCCTAGGTGGGTCCCTCCCTAGCAGGCGAAGGGTGGGGTGCTGGGGCCAGAGCACACAAGGCCTTTTCAGACCCCATCCCCATTCTCCCTGAAGGAGAGCACGTTAGGAGGTGGTTTCCAGCTCCGGTGACCCTCGGCCAAGCACCGGTGCATAGGGAGCGGGAGGCAGCCCAGACCCTCCTCGGCCGAAGGGCGAGCGCAGGCCTAGGGGCGAAACCGGCAAGCGCTGCTTTGCTGAGCACACACGCACTGGGGCTGAGCTTGCTTTCCCGAGGAGAGTTTCCCTTTCGAGAAGGCAGCTCCCAGAAGCTCGTTTTGTGCCCTCTCTGAGATGGGCCCTAGGTGGGTCCCTCCCTCGCAGGCGGAGGGTGGGGTGCTGGGGCCAGTGCACACAAGGCCTTTGCAGACCCCATCCGCCTTCTCCCTGAAGGAGAGCACGTTTGGAGGTGGTTTCCAGCTCCGGTGACCCTCGGCCAAGCACCGGCGCACAGGGAGCGGGAGGCAGCCCAGACCCTCCTAGGCCGAAGGGCGAGCACAGGCCTAGGGGCGAAACCGGCAAGCGCTGCTTTGCTGAGCACACACGCACTGGGGCTGAGCTTGCTTTCCCGAGGAGAGTTTCCCTTTCGTGAAGGCAGCTCCCAGAAGCTCGTTTTGTGCCCTTTCTGAGATGGGCCCTAGGTGGGTCCCTCCCTAGCAGGCGAAGGGTGGGGTGCTGGGGCCAGAGCACACAAGGCCTTTTCAGACCCCATCCCCATTCTCCCTGAAGGAGAGCACGTTAGGAGGTGGTTTCCAGCTCCGGTGACCCTCGGCCAAGCACCGGTGCATAGGGAGCGGGAGGCAGCCCAGACCCTCCTCGGCCGAAGGGCGAGCGCAGGCCTAGGGGCGAAACCGGCAAGCGCTGCTTTGCTGAGCACACACGCACTGGGGCTGAGCTTGCTTTCCCGAGGAGAGTTTCCCTTTCGAGAAGGCAGCTCCCAGAAGCTCGTTTTGTGCCCTCTCTGAGATGGGCCCTAGGTGGGTCCCTCCCTCGCAGGCGGAGGGTGGGGTGCTGGGGCCAGTGCACACAAGGCCTTTGCAGACCCCATCCGCCTTCTCCCTGAAGGAGAGCACGTTTGGAGGTGGTTTCCAGCTCCGGTGACCCTCGGCCAAGCACCGGCGCACAGGGAGCGGGAGGCAGCCCAGACCCTCCTAGGCCGAAGGGCGAGCACAGGCCTAGGGGCGAAACCGGCAAGCGCTGCTTTGCTGAGCACACACGCACTGGGGCTGAGCTTGCTTTCCCGAGGAGAGTTTCCCTTTCGAGAAGGCAGCTCCCAGAAGCTCGTTTTGTGCCCTCTCTGAGATGGGCCCTAGGTGGGTCCCTCCCTAGCAGTCGGAGGGTGGGGTGCTGGGGCCAGTGCACACAAGGCCTTTTCAGACCCCATCCGCCTTCTCCCTGAAGGAGAGCACGTTTGGAGGTGGTTTCCAGCTCCGGTGACCCTCAGCCAAGCACCGGCGCACAGGGAACGAGAGGCAGCCCAGACCCTCCTCGGCCGAAGGGCGAGCACAGGCCTAGGGGTGAAACCGGCAAGCGCTGCTTTGCTGAGCAAACACGCACTGGGGCTGAGCTTACTTTCCCGAGGAGAGTTTCCCTTTCGAGAAGGCAGCTCCCAGAAGCTCGTTTTGTGCCCTTTCTGAGATGGGCCCTAGGTGGGTCCCTCCCTCGCAGGCGGAGGGTGGGGTGCTGGGGCCAGTGCACACAAGGCCTTTGCAGACCCCATCCGCCTTCTCCCTGAAGGAGAGCACGTTTGGAGGTGGTTTCCAGCTCCGGTGACCCTCGGCCAAGCACCAGCGCACAGGGAGAGGGAGGCAGCCCAGACCCTCCTAGGCCGAAGGGCGAGCACAGGCCTAGGGGCGAAACCGGCAAGCGCTGCTTTGCTGAGCAAACACGCACTGGGGCTGAGCTTGCTTTCCCGAGGAGAGTTTCCCTTTCGAGAAGGCAGCTCCCAGAAGCTCGTTTTGTGCCCTCTCTGAGATGGGCCCTAGGTGGGTCCCTCCCTTGCAGGCGGAGGGTGGGGTGCTAGGGCCAGTGCACACAAGGCCTTTTCAGACCCCATCCGCCTTCTCCCTGAAGGAGAGCACGTTTGGAGGTGGTTTCCAGCTCCGGTGACCCTCAGCTAAGCAGCGGCGCACAGGGAAGGAGAGGCAGCCCAGACCCTCCTAGGCCGAAGGGCGAGCACAGGCCTAGGGGCGAAACCGGCAAGCGCTGCTTTGCTGAGCACACACGCACTGGGGCTGAGCTTGCTTTCCCGAGGAGAGTTTCCCTTTCGTGAAGGCAGCTCCCAGAAGCTCGTTTTGTGCCCTTTCTGAGATGGGCCCTAGGTGGGTCCCTCCCTAGCAGGCGAAGGGTGGGGTGCTGGGGCCAGTGCACACAAGGCCTTTTCAGACCCCATCCGCCTTCTCCCTGAAAGAGAGCACGTTTGGAGGTGGTTTCCAGCTCCGGTGACAATCAGCTAAGCAGCGGCGCACAGGGAACGAGAGGCAGCCCAGACCCTCCTAGGCCGAAGGGCGAGCACAGGCCTAGGGGCGAAACCGGCAAGCGCTGCTTTGCTGAGCAAACACGCACTGGGGCTGAGCTTGCTTTCCGGAGGAGAGTTTCCCTTTCGAGAAGGCAGCTCCCAGAAGCTCGTTTTGTGCCCTTTCTGAGATGGGCCCTAGGTGGGTCCCTCCCTCGCAGGCGGAGGGTGGGGTGCTGGGGCCAGTGCACACAAGGCCTTTTCAGACCCCATCCGCCTTCTCCCTGAAGGAGAGCACGTTTGGAGGTGGTTTCCAGCTCCGGTGACCCTCAGCCAAGCAGCGGCGCACAGGGAACAAGAGGCAGCCCAGACCCTCCTCGGCCGAAGGGAGAGCACAGGCCTAGGGGCGAAACCGGCAAGCGCTGCTTTGCTGAGCACACACGCACTGGGGCTGAGCTTGCTTTCCCGAGGAGAGTTTCCCTTTCGAGAAGGCAGCTCCCAGAAGCTCGTTTTGTGCCCTCTCTGAGATGGGCCCTAGGTGGGTCCCTCCCTCGCAGGCGGAGGGTGGGGTGCTGGGGCCAGTGCACACAAGGCCTTTGCAGACCCCATCCGCCTTCTCCCTGAAGGAGAGCACGTTTGGAGGTGGTTTCCAGCTCCGGTGACCCTCGGCCAAGCACCGGCGCACAGGGAGCGGGAGGCAGCCCAGACCCTCCTAGGCCGAAGGGCGAGCACAGGCCTAGGGGCGAAACCGGCAAGCGCTGCTTTGCTGAGCAAACACGCACTGGGGCTGAGCTTACTTTCCCGAGGAGAGTTTCCCTCTCGAGAAGGCAGCTCCCAGAAGCTCGTTTTGTGCCCTTTCTGAGATGGGCCCTAGGTGGGTCCCTCCCTAGCAGTCGGAGGGTGGGGTGCTGGGGCCAGTGCACACAAGGCCTTTTCATACCCCATCCGCCTTCTCCCTGAAGGAGAGCACGTTTGGAGGTGGTTTCCAGCTCCGGTGACCCTCAGCCAAGCACCGGCGCACAGGGAACGAGAGGCAGCCCAGACCCTCCTCGGCCGAAGGGCGAGCACAGGCCTAGGGGTGAAACCGGCAAGCGCTGCTTTGCTGAGCAAACACGCACTGGGGCTGAGCTTGCTTTCCCGAGGAGAGTTTCCCTTTCGAGAAGGCAGCTCCCAGAAGCTCGTTTTGTGCCCTTTCTGAGATGGGCCCTAGGTGGGTCCCTCCCTCGCAGGCGGAGGGTGGGGTGCTGGGGCCAGTGCACACAAGGCCTTTGCAGACCCCATCCGCCTTCTCCCTGAAGGAGAGCACGTTTGGAGGTGGTTTCCAGCTCCGGTGACCCTCAGACAAGCAGCGGCGCACAGGGAACAAGAGGCAGCCCAGACCCTCCTCGGCCGAAGGGAGAGCACAGGCCTAGGGGCGAAACCGGAAGCGCTGCTTTGCTGAGCACACACGCACTGGGGCTGAGCTTGCTTTCCCGAGGAGAGTTTCCCTTTCGTGAAGGCAGCTCCCAGAAGCTCGTTTTGTGCCCTTTCTGAGATGGGCCCTAGGTGGGTCCCTCCCTAGCAGGCGAAGGGTGGGGTGCTGGGGCCAGTGCACACAAGGCCTTTGCAGACCCCATCCGCCTTCTCCCTGAAGGAGAGCACGTTTGGAGGTGGTTTCCAGCTCCGGTGACCCTCGGCCAAGCACCGGCGCACAGGGAACGAGAGGCAGCCCAGACCCTCCTAGGCCGAAGGGCGAGCACAGGCCTAGGGGCGAAACCGGCAAGCGCTGCTTTGCTGAGCAAACACGCACTGGGGCTGAGCTTGCTTTCCCGAGGAGAGTTTCCCTTTCAAGAAGGCAGCTCCCAGAAGCTCGTTTTGTGCCCTCTCTGAGATGGGCCCTAGGTGGGTCCCTCCCTTGCAGGCGGAGGGTGGGGTGCTAGGGCCAGTGCACACAAGGCCTTTTCAGACCCCATCCGCCTTCTCCCTGAAGGAGAGCACGTTTGGAGGTGGTTTCCAGCTCCGGTGACCCTCAGCTAAGCAGCGGCGCACAGGGAAGGAGAGGCAGCCCAGACCCTCCTAGGCCGAAGGGCGAGCACAGGCCTAGGGGCGAAACCGGCAAGCGCTGCTTTGCTGAGCACACACGCACTGGGGCTGAGCTTGCTTTCCCGAGGAGAGTTTCCCTTTCGAGAAGGCAGCTCCCAGAAGCTCGTTTTGTGCCCTTTCTGAGATGGGCCCTAGGTGGGTCCCTCCCTAGCAGGCGAAGGGTGGGGTGCTGGGGCCAGTGCACACAAGGCCTTTGCAGACCCCATCCGCCTTCTCCCTGAAGGAGAGCACGTTTGGAGGTGGTTTCCAGCTCCGGTGACAATCAGCTAAGCAGCGGCGCACAGGGAACGAGAGGCAGCCCAGACCCTCCTCGGCCGAAGGGCTAGCACAGGCCTAGGGGCGAAACCGGCAAGCGCTGCTTTGCTGAGCAAACACGCACTTTGGCTGAGCTTGCTTTCCGGAGAAGAGTTTCCCTTTCGAGAAGGCAGCTCCCAGAAGCTCGTTTTGTGCCCTTTCTGAGATGGGCCCTAGGTGGGTCCCTCCCTCGCAGGCGGAGGGTGGGGTGCTGGGGCCAGTGCACACAAGGCCTTTTCAGACCCCATCCGCCTTCTCCCTGAAGGAGAGCACGTTTGGAGGTGGTTTCCAGCTCCGGTGACCCTCAGCCAAGCAGCGGCGCACAGGGAACAAGAGGCAGCCCAGACCCTCCTCGGCCGAAGGGAGAGCACAGGCCTAGGGGCGAAACCGGCAAGCGCTGCTTTGCTGAGCACACACGCACTGGGGCTGAGCTTGCTTTCCCGAGGAGAGTTTCCCTTTCGAGAAGGCAGCTCCCAGAAGCTCGTTTTGTGCCCTTTCTGAGATGGGCCCTAGGTGGGTCCCTCCCTAGCAGGCGAAGGGTGGGGTGCTGGGGCCAGTGCACACAAGGCCTTTGCAGACCCCATCCGCCTTCTCCCTGAAGGAGAGCACGTTTGGAGGTGGTTTCCAGCTCCGGTGACCCTCGGCCAAGCACCGGCGCACAGGGAGCGGGAGGCAGCCCAGACCCTCCTATGCCGAAGGGCGAGCACAGGCCTAGGGGCGAAACCGGCAAGCGCTGCTTTGCTGAGCAAACACGCACTGGGGCTGAGCTTGCTTTCCCGAGGAGAGTTTCCCTTTCGAGAAGTCAGCTCCCAGAAGCTCGTTTTGTGCCCTTTCTGAGATGGGCCGTAGGTGGGTCCCTCCCTAGCAGGCGGAGGGTGGGGTGCTGGGGCCAGTGCACACAAGGCCTTTGCAGACCCCATCCGCCTTCTCCCTGAAGGAGAGCAGGTTTAGAGGTGGTTTCCAGCTCCGGTGACCCTCAGCCAAGCAGCGGCGCACAGGGAACGAGAGGCAGCCCAGACCCTCCTAGGCCGAAGGTTGAGCCCAGGCCTAGGGGCGAAACCGGCAAGCGCTGCTTTGCTGAGCAAACACGCACTGGGGCTGAGCTTGCTTTCCGGAGTAGAGTTTCCCTTTCGAGAAGGCAGCTCCCAGAAGCTCGTTTTGTGCCCTTTCTGAGATCGGCCCTAGGTGGGTCCCTCCCTCGCAGGCGGAGGGTGGGGTGCTGGGGCCAGTGCACACAAGGAATTTTCAGACCCCATCCGCCTTCTCCCTGAAGGAGAGCACGTTTGGAGGTGGTTTCCAGCTCCGGTGACCCTCAGCCAAGCAGCGGCGCACAGGGAACAAGAGGCAGCCCAGACCCTCCTCGGCCGAAGGGAGAGCACAGGCCTAGGGGCGAAACCGGCAAGCGCTGCTTTGCTGAGCACACACGCACTGGGGCTGAGCTTGCTTTCCCGAGGAGAGTTTCCCTTTCGAGAAGGCAGCTCCCAGAAGCTCGTTTTGTGCCCTTTCTGAGATGGGCCCTAGGTGGGTCCCTCCCTAGCAGGCGAAGGGTGGGGTGCTGGGGCCAGTGCACACAAGGCCTTTGCAGACCCCATCCGCCTTCTCCCTAAAGGAGAGCACGTTTGGAGGTGGTTTCCAGCTCCGGTGACAATCAGCTAAGCAGCGGCGCACAGGGAACGAGAGGCAGCCCAGACCCTCCTAGGCCGAAGGGCGAGCACAGGCCTAGGGGCGAAACCGGCAAGCGCTGCTTTGCTGAGCAAACACGCACTGGGGCTGAGCTTGCTTTCCCGAGGAGAGTTTCCCTTTCGAGAAGGCAGCTCCCAGAAGCTCGTTTTGTGCCCTCTCTGAGATGGGCCCTAGGTGGGTCCCTCCCTTGCAGGCGGAGGGTGGGGTGCTAGGGCCAGTGCACACAAGGCCTTTGCAGACCCCATCCGCCTTCTCCCTGAAGGAGAGCACGTTTGGAGGTGGTTTCCAGCTCCGGTGACCCTCAGCTAAGCAGCGGCGCACAGGGAAGGAGAGGCAGCCCAGACCCTCCTAGGCCGAAGGGCGAGCACAGGCCTAGGGGCGAAACCGGCAAGCGCTGCTTTGCTGAGCACACACGCACTGGGGCTGAGCTTGCTTTCCCGAGGAGAGTTTCCCTTTCGTGAAGGCAGCTCCCAGAAGCTCGTTTTGTGCCCTTTCTGAGATGGGCCCTAGGTGGGTCCCTCCCTAGCAGGCGAAGGGTGGGGTGCTGGGGCGAGTGCACACAAGGCCTTTTCAGACCCCATCCGCCTTCTCCCTGAAAGAGAGCACGTTTGGAGGTGGTTTCCAGCTCCGGTGACCCTAGCCAAGCAGCGGCGCACAGGGAACAAGAGGCAGCCCAGACCCTCCTCGGCCGAAGGGAGAGCACAGGCCTAGGGGCGAAACCGGCAAGCGCTGCTTTGCTGAGCACACACGCACTGGGGCTGAGCTTGCTTTCCCGAGGAGAGTTTCCCTTTCGAGAAGGCAGCTCCCAGAAGCTCGTTTTGTGCCCTCTCTGAGATGGGCCCTAGGTGGGTCCCTCCCTCGCAGGCGGAGGGTGGGGTGCTGGGGCCAGTGCACACAAGGCCTTTGCAGACCCCATCCGCCTTCTCCCTGAAGGAGAGCACGTTTGGAGGTGGTTTCCAGCTCCGGTGACCCTCGGCCAAGCACCGGCGCACAGGGAGCGGGAGGCAGCCCAGACCCTCCTAGGCCGAAGGGCGAGCACAGGCCTAGGGGCGAAACCGGCAAGCGCTGCTTTGCTGAGCACACACGCACTGGGGCTGAGCTTGCTTTCCCGAGGAGAGTTTCCCTTTCGAGAAGGCAGCTCCCAGAAGCTCGTTTTGTGCCCTCTCTGAGATGGGCCCTAGGTGGGTCCCTCCCTAGCAGTCGGAGGGTGGGGTGCTGGGGCCAGTGCACACAAGGCCTTTTCAGACCCCATCCGCCTTCTCCCTGAAGGAGAGCACGTTTGGAGGTGGTTTCCAGCTCCGGTGACCCTCAGCCAAGCACCGGCGCACAGGGAACGAGAGGCAGCCCAGACCCTCCTCGGCCGAAGGGCGAGCACAGGCCTAGGGGTGAAACCGGCAAGCGCTGCTTTGCTGAGCAAACACGCACTGGGGCTGAGCTTGCTTTCCCGAGGAGAGTTTCCCTTTCGAGAAGGCAGCTCCCAGAAGCTCGTTTTGTGCCCTTTCTGAGATGGGCCCTAGGTGGGTCCCTCCCTCGCAGGCGAAGGGTGGGGTGCTGGGGCCAGTGCACACAAGGCCTTTGCAGACCCCATCCGCCTTCTCCCTGAAGGAGAGCACGTTTGGAGGTGGTTTCCAGCTCCGGTGACCCTCAGACAAGCAGCGGCGCACAGGGAACAAGAGGCAGCCCAGACCCTCCTCGGCCGAAGGGAGAGCACAGGCCTAGGGGCGAAACCGGAAGCGCTGCTTTGCTGAGCACACACGCACTGGGGCTGAGCTTGCTTTCCCGAGGAGAGTTTCCCTTTCGTGAAGGCAGCTCCCAGAAGCTCGTTTTGTGCCCTTTCTGAGATGGGCCCTAGGTGGGTCCCTCCCTAGCAGGCGAAGGGTGGGGTGCTGGGGCCAGTGCACACAAGGCCTTTGCAGACCCCATCCGCCTTCTCCCTGAAGGAGAGCACGTTTGGAGGTGGTTTCCAGCTCCGGTGACCCTCGGCCAAGCACAAGCGCACAGGGAGAGGGAGGCAGCCCAGACCCTCCTAGGCCGAAGGGCGAGCACAGGCCTAGGGGCGAAACCGGCAAAGGCTGCTTTGCTGAGCAAACACGCACTGGGGCTGAGCTTGCTTTCCCGAGGAGAGTTTCCCTTTCGAGAAGGCAGCTCCCAGAAGCTCGTTTTGTGCCCTCTCTGAGATGGGCCCTAGGTGGGTCCCTCCCTTGCAGGCGGAGGGTGGGGTGCTAGGGCCAGTGCACACAAGGCCTTTTCAGACCCCATCCGCCTTCTCCCTGAAGGAGAGCACGTTTGGAGGTGGTTTCCAGCTCCGGTGACCCTCAGCTAAGCAGCGGCGCACAGGGAAGGAGAGGCAGCCCAGACCCTCCTAGGCCGAAGGGCGAGCACAGGCCTAGGGGCGAAACCGGCAAGCGCTGCTTTGCTGAGCACACACGCACTGGGGCTGAGCTTGCTTTCCCGAGGAGAGTTTCCCTTTCGAGAAGGCAGCTCCCAGAAGCTCGTTTTGTGCCCTTTCTGAGATGGGCCCTAGGTGGGTCCCTCCCTAGCAGGCGAAGGGTGGGGTGCTGGGGCCAGTGCACACAAGGCCTTTTCAGACCCCATCCGCCTTCTCCCTGAAAGAGAGCACGTTTGGAGGTGGTTTCCAGCTCCGGTGACAATCAGCTAAGCAGCGGCGCACAGGGAACGAGAGGCAGCCCAGACCCTCCTAGGCCGAAGGGCGAGCACAGGCCTAGGGGCGAAACCGGCAAGCGCTGCTTTGCTGAGCAAACACGCACTGGGGCTGAGCTTGCTTTCCGGAGGAGAGTTTCCCTTTCGAGAAGGCAGCTCCCAGAAGCTCGTTTTGTGCCCTTTCTGAGATGGGCCCTAGGTGGGTCCCTCCCTCGCAGGCGGAGGGTGGGGTGCTGGGGCCAGTGCACACAAGGCCTTTTCAGACCCCATCCGCCTTCTCCCTGAAGGAGAGCACGTTTGGAGGTGGTTTCCAGCTCCGGTGACCCTCAGCTAAGCAGCGGCGCACAGGGAAGGAGAGGCAGCCCAGACCCTCCTAGGCCGAAGGGCGAGCACAGGCCTAGGGGCGAAAACGGCAAGCGCTGCTTTGCTGAGCAAACACGCACTGGGGCTGAGCTTGCTTTCCCGAGGAGAGTTTCCCTTTCGAGAAGGCAGCTCCCAGAAGCTCGTTTTGTGCCCTCTCTGAGATGGGCCCTAGGTGGGTCCCTCCCTTGCAGGCGGAGGGTGGGGTGCTGGGGCCAGTGCACACAAGGCCTTTTCAGACCCCATCCGCCTTCTCCCTGAAGGAGAGCACGTTTGGAGGTGGTTTCCAGCTCCGGTGACCCTCAGCTAAGCAGCGGCGCACAGGGAAGGAGAGGCAGCCCAGACCCTCCTAGGCCGAAGGGCGAGCACAGGCCTAGGGGCGAAACCGGCAAGCGCTGCTTTGCTGAGCACACACGCACTGGGGCTGAGCTTGCTTTCCCGAGGAGAGTTTCCCTTTCGTGAAGGCAGCTCCCAGAAGCTCGTTTTGTGCCCTTTCTGAGATGGGCCCTAGGTGGGTCCCTCCCTCGCAGGCGAAGGGTGGGGTGCTGGGGCCAGTGCACACAAGGCCTTTTCAGACCCCATCCGCCTTCTCCCTGAAAGAGAGCACGTTTGGAGGTGGTTTCCAGCTCCGGTGACCCTAGCCAAGCAGCGGCGCACAGGGAACAAGAGGCAGCCCAGACCCTCCTCGGCCGAAGGGAGAGCACAGGCCTAGGGGCGAAACCGGCAAGCGCTGCTTTGCTGAGCACACACGCACTGGGGCTGAGCTTGCTTTCCCGAGGAGAGTTTCCCTTTCGAGAAAGCAGCTCCCAGAAGCTCGTTTTGTGCCCTCTCTGAGATGGGCCCTAGGTGGGTCCCTCCCTCGCAGGCGGAGGGTGGGGTGCTGGGGCCAGTGCACACAAGGCCTTTGCAGACCCCATCCGCCTTCTCCCTGAAGGAGAGCACGTTTGGAGGTGGTTTCCAGCTCCGGTGACCCTCGGCCAAGCACCGGCGCACAGGGAGCGGGAGGCAGCCCAGACCCTCCTAGGCCGAAGGGCGAGCACAGGCCTAGGGGCGAAACCGGCAAAGGCTGCTTTGCTGAGCACACACGCACTGGGGCTGAGCTTGCTTTCCCGAGGAGAGTTTCCCTTTCGAGAAGGCAGCTCCCAGAAGCTCGTTTTGTGCCCTCTCTGAGATGGGCCCTAGGTGGGTCCCTCCCTAGCAGTCGGAGGGTGGGGTGCTGGGGCCAGTGCACACAAGGCCTTTTCAGACCCCATCCGCCTTCTCCCTGAAGGAGAGCACGTTTGGAGGTGGTTTCCAGCTCCGGTGACCCTCGGCCAAGCACCGGCGCACAGGGAGCGGGAGGCAGCCCAGACCCTCCTAGGCCGAAGGGCGAGCACAGGCCTAGGGGCGAAACCGGCAAGCGCTGCTTTGCTGAGCACACACGCACTGGGGCTGAGCTTGCTTTCCCGAGGAGAGTTTCCCTTTCGAGAAGGCAGCTCCCAGAAGCTCGTTTTGTGCCCTCTCTGAGATGGGCCCTAGGTGGGTCCCTCCCTAGCAGTCGGAGGGTCGGGTGCTGGGGCCAGTGCACACAAGGCCTTTTCAGACCCCATCCGCCTTCTCCCTGAAGGAGAGCACGTTTGGAGGTGGTTTCCAGCTCCGGTGACCCTCAGCCAAGCACCGGCGCACAGGGAACGAGAGGCAGCCCAGACCCTCCTCGGCCGAAGGGCGAGCACAGGCCTAGGGGTGAAACCGGCAAGCGCTGCTTTGCTGAGCAAACACGCACTGGGGCTGAGCTTGCTTTCCCGAGGAGAGTTTCCCTTTCGAGAAGGCAGCTCCCAGAAGCTCGTTTTGTGCCCTTTCTGAGATGGGCCCTAGGTGGGTCCCTCCCTCGCTGGCGGAGGGTGGGGTGCTGGGGCCAGTGCACACAAGGCCTTTGCAGACCCCATCCGCCTTCTCCCTGAAGGAGAGCACGTTTGGAGGTGGTTTCCAGCTCCGGTGACCCTCAGACAAGCAGCGGCGCACAGGGAACAAGAGGCAGCCCAGACCCTCCTCGGCCGAAGGGAGAGCACAGGCCTAGGGGCGAAACCGGAAGCGCTGCTTTGCTGAGCACACACGCACTGGGGCTGAGCTTGCTTTCCCGAGGAGAGTTTCCCTTTCGTGAAGGCAGCTCCCAGAAGCTCGTTTTGTGCCCTTTCTGAGATGGGCCCTAGGTGGGTCCCTCCCTAGCAGGCGAAGGGTGGGGTGCTGGGGCCAGTGCACACAAGGCCTTTGCAGACCCCATCCGCCTTCTCCCTGAAGGAGAGCACGTTTGGAGGTGGTTTCCAGCTCCGGTGACCCTCGGCCAAGCACCAGCGCACAGGGAGAGGGAGGCAGCCCAGACCCTCCTAGGCCGAAGGGCGAGCACAGGCCTAGGGGCGAAACCGGCAAGCGCTGCTTTGCTGAGCACACACGCACTGGGGCTGAGCTTGCTTTCCCGAGGAGAGTTTCCCTTTCGAGAAGGCAGCTCCCAGAAGCTCGTTTTGTGCCCTCTCTGAGATGGGCCCTAGGTGGGTCCCTCCCTTGCAGGCGGAGGGTGGGGTGCTAGGGCCAGTGCACACAAGGCCTTTTCAGACCCCATCCGCCTTCTCCCTGAAGGAGAGCACGTTTGGAGGTGGTTTCCAGCTCCGGTGACCCTCAGCTAAGCAGCGGCGCACAGGGAAGGAGAGACAGCCCAGACCCTCCTAGGCCGAAGGGCGAGCACAGGCCTAGGGGCGAAACCGGCAAGCGCTGCTTTGCTGAGCACACACGCACTGGGGCTGAGCTTGCTTTCCCGAGGAGAGTTTCCCTTTCGTGAAGGCAGCTCCCAGAAGCTCGTTTTGTGCCCTTTCTGAGATGGGCCCTAGGTGGGTCCCTCCCTAGCAGGCGAAGGGTGGGGTGCTGGGGCCAGTGCACACAAGGCCTTTTCAGACCCCATCCGCCTTCTCCCTGAAAGAGAGCACGTTTGGAGGTGGTTTCCAGCTCCGGTGACAATCAGCTAAGCAGCGGCGCACAGGGAACGAGAGGCAGCCCAGACCCTCCTAGGCCGAAGGGAGAGCACAGGCCTAGGGGCGAAACCGGCAAGCGCTGCTTTGCTGAGCAAACACGCACTGGGGCTGAGCTTGCTTTCCGGAGGAGAGTTTCCCTTTCGAGAAGGCAGCTCCCAGAAGCTCGTTTTGTGCCCTTTCTGAGATGGGCCCTAGGTGGGTCCCTCCCTCGCAGGCGGAGGGTGGGGTGCTGGGGCCAGTGCACACAAGGCCTTTTCAGACCCCATCCGCCTTCTCCCTGAAAGAGAGCACGTTTGGAGGTGGTTTCCAGCTCCGGTGACCCTCAGCCAAGCACCGGCGCACAGGGAACGAGAGGCAGCCCAGACCCTCCTAGGCCGAAGGGCGAGCACAGGCCTAGGGGCGAAACCGGCAAGCGCTGCTTTGCTGAGCAAACACGCACTGGGGCTGAGCTTGCTTTCCCGAGGAGAGTTTCCCTTTTGACAAGGCAGCTCCCAGAAGCTCGTTTTGTGCCCTTTCTGAGATGGGCCCTAGGTGGTCCCTCCCGAGCAGGCGGAGGGTGGGGTGCTGGGGCCAGTGCACACAAGGCCTTTTCAGACCCCATCCGCCTTCTCCCTGAAGGAGAGCACGTTTGGAGGTGGTTTCCAGCTCCGGTGACCCTCAGCCAAGCAGCGGCGCACAGGGAACAAGAGGCAGCCCAGACCCTCCTCGGCCGAAGGGAGAGCACAGGCCTAGGGGCGTAACCGGCAAGCGCTGCTTTGCTGAGCAAACACGCACTGGGGCTGAGCTTGCTTTCCCGAGGAGAGTTTCCCTTTTGCGAAGGCAGCTCCCAGAAGCTCGTTTTGTGCCCTCTCTGAGATGGGCCCTAGGTGGGTCCCTCCCTCGCAGGCGGAGGGTGGGGTGCTGGGGCCAGTGCACACAAGGCCTGTTCAGACCCCATCCGCCTTCTCCCTGAAGGAGAGCATGTTTGGAGGTGGTTTCCAGCTCCGGTGACCCTCGGCCAAGCACCAGCGAACAGGGAGCAGGAGGCAGCCCAGACCCTCCTAGGCCGAAGGGCGAGCACAGGCCTAGGGGCGAAACCGGCAAGCGCTGCTTTGCTGAGCAAACACGCACTGGGGCTGAGCTTGCTTTCCCGAGGAGAGTTTCCCTTTCGAGAAGGCAGCTCCCAGAAGCTCGTTTTGTGCCCTTTCTGAGATGGGCCGTAGGTGGGTCCCTCCCTAGCAGGCGGAGGGTGGGGTGCTGGGGCCAGTGCACACAAGGCCTGTTCAGACCCCATCCGCCTTCTCCCTGAAGGAGAGCACGTTTAGAGTTGGTTTCCAGCTCCGGTGACCCTCGGCCAAGCACCGGCGCACAGGGAGCGTGAGGCAGCCCAGACCCTCCTAGGCCGAAGGGCGAGCACAGGCCTAGGGGCGAAACCGGCAAGCGCTGCTTTGCTGAGCACACACGCACTGGGGCTGAGCTTGGTATCCCGAGGAGAGTTTCCCTTTCGAGGAGGCAGCTCCCAGAAGCTCGTTTTGTGCCCTTTCTGAGATGGGCCCTAGGTGGGTCCCTCCCTAGCAGGCGGAGGGTGGGGTGCTGGGGCCAGTGCACACAAGGCCTTTGCAGACCCCATCCGCCTTCTCCCTGAAGGAGAGCAGGTTTAGAGGTGGTTTCCAGCTCCGGTGACCCTCAGCCAAGCAGCGGCGCACAGGGAACGAGAGGCAGCCCAGACCCTCCTAGGCCGAAGGTTGAGCCCAGGCCTAGGGGCGAAACCGGCAAGCGCTGCTTTGCTGAGCAAACACGCACTGGGGCTGAGCTTGCTTTCCGGAGGAGAGTTTCCCTTTCGAGAAGGCAGCTCCCAGAAGCTCGTTTTGTGCCCTTTCTGAGATCGGCCCTAGGTGGGTCCCTCCCTCGCAGGCGGAGGGTGGGGTGCTGGGGCCAGTGCACACAAGGCCTTTTCAGACCCCATCCGCCTTCTCCCTGAAGGAGAGCACGTTTGGAGGTGGTTTCCAGCTCCGGTGACCCTCAGCCAAGCAGCGGCGCACAGGGAACAAGAGGCAGCCCAGACCCTCCTCGGCCGAAGGGAGAGCACAGGCCTAGGGGCGAAACCGGCAAGCGCTGCTTTGCTGAGCACACACGCACTGGGGCTGAGCTTGCTTTCCCGAGGAGAGTTTCCCTTTCGAGAAGGCAGCTCCCAGAAGCTCGTTTTGTGCCCTTTCTGAGATGGGCCCTAGGTGGGTCCCTCCCTAGCAGGCGAAGGGTGGGGTGCTGGGGCCAGTGCACACAAGGCCTTTGCAGACCCCATCCGCCTTCTCCCTAAAGGAGAGCACGTTTGGAGGTGGTTTCCAGCTCCGGTGACAATCAGCTAAGCAGCGGCGCACAGGGAACGAGAGGCAGCCCAGACCCTCCTAGGCCGAAGGGCGAGCACAGGCCTAGGGGCGAAACCGGCAAGCGCTGCTTTGCTGAGCAAACACGCACTGGGGCTGAGCTTGCTTTCCGGAGGAGAGTTTCCCTTTCGAGAAGGCAGCTCCCAGAAGCTCGTTTTGTGCCCTTTCTGAGATGGGCCCTAGGTGGGTCCCTCCCTAGCAGGCGGAGGGTGGGGTGCTGGGGCCAGTGCACACAAGGCCTTTTCAGACCCCATCCGCCTTCTCCCTGAAGGAGAGCACGTTTGGAGGTGGTTTCCAGCTCCGGTGACCCTCAGCTAAGCAGCGGCGCACAGGGAAGGAGAGGCAGCCCAGACCCTCCTAGGCCGAAGGGCGAGCACAGGCCTAGGGGCGAAACCGGCAAGCGCTGCTTTGCTGAGCACACACGCACTGGGGCTGAGCTTGCTTTCCCGAGGAGAGTTTCCCTTTCGAGAAGGCAGCTCCCAGAAGCTCGTTTTGTGCCCTTTCTGAGATGGGCCCTAGGTGGGTCCCTCCCTAGCAGGCGAAGGGTGGGGTGCTGGGGCCAGTGCACACAAGGCCTTTGCAGACCCCATCCGCCTTCTCCCTGAAGGAGAGCACGTTTGGAGGTGGTTTCCAGCTCCGGTGACCCTCAGCCAAGCACCGGCGCACAGGGAGCGGGAGGCAGCCCAGACCCTCCTATGCCGAAGGGCGAGCACAGGCCTAGGGGCGAAACCGGCCAGCGCTGCTTTGCTGAGCAAACACGCACTGGGGCTGAGCTTGCTTTCCCGAGGAGAGTTTCCCTTTTGACAAGGCAGCTCCCAGAAGCTCGTTTTGTGCCCTTTCTGAGATGGGCCCTAGGTGGTCCCTCCCGAGCAGGCGGAGGGTGGGGTGCTGGGGCCAGTGCACACAAGGCCTTTTCAGACCCCATCCGCCTTCTCCCTGAAGGAGAGCACGTTTGGAGGTGGTTTCCAGCTCCGGTGACCCTCAGCCAAGCAGCGGCGCACAGGGAACAAGAGGCAGCCCAGACCCTCCTCGGCCGAAGGGAGAGCACAGGCCTAGGGGCGAAACCGGCAAGCGCTGCTTTGCTGAGCAAACACGCACTGGGGCTGAGCTTGCTTTCCCGAGGAGAGTTTCCCTTTTGCGAAGGCAGCTCCCAGAAGCTCGTTTTGTGCCCTCTCTGAGATGGGCCCTAGGTGGGTCCCTCCCTCGCAGGCGGAGGGTGGGGTGCTGGGGCCAGTGCACACAAGGCCTGTTCAGACCCCATCCGCCTTCTCCCTGAAGGAGAGCATGTTTGGAGGTGGTTTCCAGCTCCGGTGACCCTCGGCCAAGCACCAGCGCACAGGGAGCGGGAGGCAGCCCAGACCCTCCTAGGCCGAAGGGCGAGCACAGGCCTAGGGGCGAAACCGGCAAGCGCTGCTTTGCTGAGCAAACACGCACTGGGGCTGAGCTTGCTTCCCCGAGGAGAGTTTCCCTTTCGAGGAGGCAGCTCCCAGAAGCTCGTTTTGTGCCCTTTCTGAGATGGGCCCTAGGTGGGTCCCTCCCTAGCAGGCGGAGGGTGGGGTGCTGGGGCCAGTGCACACAAGGCCTTTGCAGACCCCATCCGCCTTCTCCCTGAAGGAGAGCAGGTTTAGAGGTGGTTTCCAGCTCCGGTGACCCTCAGCCAAGCAGCGGCGCACAGGGAACGAGAGGCAGCCCAGACCCTCCTAGGCCGAAGGTTGAGCCCAGGCCTAGGGGCGAAACCGGCAAGCGCTGCTTTGCTGAGCAAACACGCACTGGGGCTGAGCTTGCTTTCCGGAGGAGAGTTTCCCTTTCGAGAAGGCAGCTCCCAGAAGCTCGTTTTGTGCCCTTTCTGAGATCGGCCCTAGGTGGGTCCCTCCCTCGCAGGCGGAGGGTGGGGTGCTGGGGCCAGTGCACACAAGGCCTTTTCAGACCCCATCCGCCTTCTCCCTGAAGGAGAGCACGTTTGGAGGTGGTTTCCAGCTCCGGTGACCCTCAGCCAAGCAGCGGCGCACAGGGAACAAGAGGCAGCCCAGACCCTCCTCGGCCGAAGGGAGAGCACAGGCCTAGGGGCGAAACCGGCAAGCGCTGCTTTGCTGAGCACACACGCACTGGGGCTGAGCTTGCTTTCCCGAGGAGAGTTTCCCTTTCGAGAAGGCAGCTCCCAGAAGCTCGTTTTGTGCCCTTTCTGAGATGGGCCCTAGGTGGGTCCCTCCCTAGCAGGCGGAGGGTGGGGTGCTGGGGCCAGTGCACACAAGGCCTTTGCAGACCCCATCCGCCTTCTCCCTAAAGGAGAGCACGTTTGGAGGTGGTTTCCAGCTCCGGTGACAATCAGCTAAGCAGCGGCGCACAGGGAACGAGAGGCAGCCCAGACCCTCCTAGGCCGAAGGGCGAGCACAGGCCTAGGGGCGAAACCGGCAAGCGCTGCTTTGCTGAGCAAACACGCACTGGGGCTGAGCTTGCTTTCCCGAGGAGAGTTTCCCTTTCGAGAAGGCAGCTCCCAGAAGCTCGTTTTGTGCCCTTTCTGAGATGGGCCCTAGGTGGGTCCCTCCCTAGCAGGCGGAGGGTGGGGTGCTGGGGCCAGTGCACACAAGGCCTTTTCAGACCCCATCCGCCTTCTCCCTGAAGGAGAGCACGTTTGGAGGTGGTTTCCAGCTCCGGTGACCCTCGGCCAAGCAGCGGCGCACAGGGAACGAAAGGCAGCCCAGACCCTCCTAGGCCGAAGGGCGAGCACAGGCCTAGGGGCGAAACCGGCAAGCGCTGCTTTGCTGAGCACACACGCACTGGGGCTGAGCTTGCTTTCCCGAGGAGAGTTTCCCTTTCGAGAAGGCAGCTCCCAGAAGCTCGTTTTGTGTCCTTTCTTAGATGGGCCCTAGGTGGGTCCCTCCCTCGCAGGCGGAGGGTGGGGTGCTGGGGCCAGTGCACACAAGGCCTTTTCAGACCCCATCCGCCTTCTCCCTGAAGGAGAGCACGTTTGGAGGTGGTTTCCAGCTCCGGTGACCCTCAGCCAAGCAGCGGCGCACAGGGAACAAGAGGCAGCCCAGACCCTCCTCGGCCGAAGGGAGAGCACAGGCCTAGGGGCGAAACCGGCAAGCGCTGCTTTGTTGAGCACACACGCACTGGGGCTGAGCTTGCTTTCCCGAGGAGAGTTTCCCTTTCGACAAGGCAGCTCCCAGAAGCTCGTTTTGTGCCCTTTCTGAGATGGGCCCTAGGTGGGTCCCTCCCTAGCAGGCGAAGGGTGGGGTGCTGGGGCCAGTGCACACAAGGCCTTTGCAGACCCCATCCGCCTTCTCCCTGAAGGAGAGCACGTTTGGAGGTGGTTTCCAGCTCCGGTGACCCTCGGCCAAGCACCGGCGCACAGGGAGCGGGAGGCAGCCCAGACCCTCCTAGGCCGAAGGGCGAGCACAGGCCTAGGGGTGAAACCGGCAAGCGCTGCTTTGCTGAGCACACACGCACTGGGGCTGAGCTTGCTTTCCCGAGGAGAGTTTCCCTTTCGAGAAGGCAGCTCCCAGAAGCTCGTTTTGTGCCCTCTCTGAGATGGGCCCTAGGTGGGTCCCTCCCTAGCATTCGGAGGGTGGGGTGCTGGGGCCAGTGCACACAAGGCCTTTTCAGACCCCATCCGCCTTCTCCCTGAAGGAGAGCACGTTTGGAGGTGGTTTCCAGCTCCGGTGACCCTCAGCCAAGCACCGGCGCACAGGGAACGAGAGGCAGCCCAGACCCTCCTCGGCCGAAGGGCGAGCACAGGCCTAGGGGCGAAACCGGCAAGCGCTGCTTTGCTGAGCAAACACGCACTGGGGCTGAGCTTGCTTTCCCGAGGAGAGTTTCCCTTTCGAGAAGGCAGCTCCCAGAAGCTCGTTTTGTGCCCTCTCTGAGATGGGCCCTAGGTGGGTCCCTCCCTCGCAGGCGGAGGGTGGGGTGCTGGGGCCAGTGCACACAAGGCCTTTTCAGACCCCATCCGCCTTCTCCCTGAAGGAGAGCACGTTTGGAGGTGGTTTCCAGCTCCGGTGACCCTCAGCCAAGCAGCGGCGCACAGGGAACAAGAGGCAGCCCAGACCCTCCTCGGCCGAAGGGAGAGCACAGGCCTAGGGGCGAAACCGGCAAGCGCTGCTTTGCTGAGCACACACGCACTGGGGCTGAGCTTGCTTTCCCGAGGAGAGTTTCCCTTTCGAGAAGGCAGCTCCCAGAAGCTCGTTTTGTGCCCTTTCTGAGATGGGCCCTAGGTGGGTCCCTCCCTAGCAGGCGAAGGGTGGGGTGCTGGGGCCAGTGCACACAAGGCCTTTGCAGACCCCATCCGCCTTCTCCCTGAAGGAGAGCACGTTTGGAGGTGGTTTCCAGCTCCGGTGACAATCAGCTAAGCAGCGGCGCACAGGGAACGAGAGGCAGCCCAGACCCTCCTAGGCCGAAGGGCGAGCACAGGCCTAGGGGCGAAACCGGCAAGCGCTGCTTTGCTGAGCACACACGCACTGGGGCTGAGCTTGCTTTCCCGAGGAGAGTTTCCCTTTCGAGAAGGCAGCTCCCAGAAGCTCGTTTTGTGCCCTTTCTGAGATGGGCCCTAGGTGGGTCCCTCCCTCGCAGGCGGAGGGTGGGGTGCTGGGGCCAGTGCACACAAGGCCTTTTCAGACCCCATCCGCCTTCTCCCTGAAGGAGAGCACGTTTGGAGGTGGTTTCCAGCTCCGGTGACCCTCAGCCAAGCAGCGGCGCACAGGGAACAAGAGGCAGCCCAGACCCTCCTCGGCCGAAGGGCGAGCACAGGCCTAGGGGCGAAACCGGCAAGCGCTGCTTTGCTGAGCACACACGCACTGGGGCTGAGCTTGCTTTCCCGAGGAGAGTTTCCCTTTCGAGAAGGCAGCTCCCAGAAGCTCGTTTTGTGCCCTTTCTGAGATGGGCCCTAGGTGGGTCCCTCCCTAGCAGGCGAAGGGTGGGGTGCTGGGGCCAGTGCACACAAGGCCTTTGCAGACCCCATCCGCCTTCTCCCTGAAGGAGAGCACGTTTGGAGGTGGTTTCCAGCTCCGGTGACAATCAGCTAAGCAGCGGCGCACAGGGAACGAGAGGAAGCCCAGACCCTCCTAGGCCGAAGGGCGAGCACAGGCCTAGGGGCGAAACCGGCAAGCGCTGCTTTGCTGAGCAAACACGCACTGGGGCTGAGCTTGCTTTCCCGAGGAGAGTTTCCCTTTCGAGAAGGCAGCTCCCAGAAGCTCGTTTTGTGCCCTCTCTGAGATGGGCCCTAGGTGGGTCCCTCCCTCGCAGGCGGAGGGTGGGGTGCTGGGGCCAGTGCACACAAGGCCTTTTCAGACCCCATCCGCCTTCTCCCTGAAGGAGAGCACGTTTGGAGGTGGTTTCCAGCTCCGGTGACCCTCAGCCAAGCAGCGGCGCACAGGGAACAAGAGGCAGCCCAGACCCTCCTAGGCCGAAGGGCGAGCACAGGCCTAGGGGTGAAACCGGCAAGCGCTGCTTTGCTGAGCACACACGCACTGGGGCTGAGCTTGCTTTCACGAGGAGAGTTTCCCTTTCGAGAAGGCAGCTCCCAGAAGCTCGTTTTGTGCCCTCTCTGAGATGGGCCCTAGGTGGGTCCCTCCCTAGCAGGCGAAGGGTGGGGTGCTGGGGCCAGTGCACACAAGGCCTTTGCAGACCCCATCCGCCTTCTCCCTGAAGGAGAGCACGTTTGGAGGTGGTTTCCAGCTCCGGTGACAATCAGCTGAGCAGCGGCGCACAGGGAACGAGAGGCAGCCCAGACCCTCCTAGGCCGAAGGGCGAGCACAGGCCTAGGGGCGAAACCGGCAAGCGCTGCTTTGCTGAGCACACACGCACTGGGGCTGAGCTTGCTTTCCCGAGGAGAGTTTCCCTTTCGAGAAGGCAGCTCCCAGAAGCTCGTTTTGTGCCCTTTCTGAGATGGGCCCTAGGTGGGTCCCTCCCTCGCAGGCGGAGGGTGGGGTGCTGGGGCCAGTGCACACAAGGCCTTTTCAGACCCCATCCGCCTTCTCCCTGAAGGAGAGCACGTTTGGAGGTGGTTTCCAGCTCCGGTGACCCTCAGCCAAGCAGCGGCGCACAGGGAACAAGAGGCAGCCCAGACCCTCCTCGGCCGAAGGGCGAGCACAGGCCTAGGGGCGAAACCGGCAAGCGCTGCTTTGCTGAGCACACACGCACTGGGGCTGAGCTTGCTTTCCCGAGGAGAGTTTCCCTTTCGAGAAGGCAGCTCCCAGAAGCTCGTTTTGTGCCCTTTCTGAGATGGGCCCTAGGTGGGTCCCTCCCTAGCAGGCGAAGGGTGGGGTGCTGGGGCCAGTGCACACAAGGCCTTTGCAGACCCCATCCGCCTTCTCCCTGAAGGAGAGCACGTTTGGAGGTGGTTTCCAGCTCCGGTGACAATCAGCTAAGCAGCGGCGCACAGGGAACGAGAGGAAGCCCAGACCCTCCTAGGCCGAAGGGCGAGCACAGGCCTAGGGGCGAAACCGGCAAGCGCTGCTTTGCTGAGCAAACACGCACTGGGGCTGAGCTTGCTTTCCCGAGGAGAGTTTCCCTTTCGAGAAGGCAGCTCCCAGAAGCTCGTTTTGTGCCCTCTCTGAGATGGGCCCTAGGTGGGTCCCTCCCTCGCAGGCGGAGGGTGGGGTGCTGGGGCCAGTGCACACAAGGCCTTTTCAGACCCCATCCGCCTTCTCCCGGAAGGAGAGCACGTTTGGAGGTGGTTTCCAGCTCCGGTGACCCTCAGCCAAGCAGCGGCGCACAGGGAACAAGAGGCAGCCCAGACCCTCCTAGGCCGAAGGGCGAGCACAGGCCTAGGGGTGAAACCGGCAAGCGCTGCTTTGCTGAGCACACACGCACTGGGGCTGAGCTTGCTTTCCCGAGGAGAGTTTCCCTTTCGAGAAGGCAGCTCCCAGAAGCTCGTTTTGTGCCCTCTCTGAGATGGGCCCTAGGTGGGTCCCTCCCTAGCAGTTGGAGGGTGGGGTGCTGGGGCCAGTGCACACAAGGCCTTTTCAGACCCCATCCGCCTTCTCCCTGAAAGAGAGCACGTTTGGAGGTGGTTTCCAGCTCCGGTGACCCTCAGCCAAGCAGCGGCGCACAGGGAACGAGAGGCAGCCCAGACCCTCCTCGGCCGAAGGGCGAGCACAGGCCTAGGGGCGAAACCGGCAAGCGCTGCTTTGCTGAGCAAACACGCACTGGGGCTGAGCTTGCTTTCCCGAGGAGAGTTTCCCTTTCGAGAAGGCAGCTCCCAGAAGCTCGTTTTGTGCCCTCTCTGAGATGGGCCCTAGGTGGGTCCCTCCCTCACAGGCGGAGGGTGGGGTGCTGGGGCCAGTGCACACAAGGCCTTTTCAGACCCCATCCGCCTTCTCCCTAAAGGAGAGCACGTTTGGAGGTGGTTTCCAGCTCCGGTGACAATCAGCTAAGCAGCGGCGCACAGGGAACGAGAGGCAGCCCAGACCCTCCTAGGCCGAAGGGCGAGCACAGGCCTAGGGGCGAAACCGGCAAGCGCTGCTTTGCTGAGCAAACACGCACTGGGGCTGAGCTTGCTTTCCCGAGGAGAGTTTCCCTTTTGCGAAGGCAGCTCCCAGAAGCTCGTTTTGTGCCCTCTCTGAGATGGGCCCTAGGTGGGTCCCTCCCTCGCAGGCGGAGGGTGGGGTGCTGGGGCCAGTGCACACAAGGCCTGTTCAGACCCCATCCGCCTTCTCCCTGAAGGAGAGCATGTTTGGAGGTGGTTTCCAGCTCCGGTGACCCTCGGCCAAGCACCAGCGCACAGGGAGCGGGAGGCAGCCCAGACCCTCCTAGGCCGAAGGGCGAGCACAGGCCTAGGGGCGAAACCGGCAAGCGCTGCTTTGCTGAGCAAACACGCACTGGGGCTGAGCTTGCTTTCCCGATGAGAGTTTCCCTTTCGAGAAGGCAGCTCCCAGAAGCTCGTTTTGTGCCCTTTCTGAGATGGGCCGTAGGTGGGTCCCTCCCTAGCAGGCGGAGGGTGGGGTGCTGGGGCCAGTGCACACAAGGCCTGTTCAGACCCCATCCGCCTTCTCCCTGAAGGAGAGCACGTTTGGAGGTGGTTTCCAGCTCCGGTGACAATCAGCTAAGCAGCGGCGCACAGGGAACGAGAGGCAGCCCAGACCCTCCTAGGCCGAAGGGCGAGCACAGGCCTAGGGGCGAAACCGGCAAGCGCTGCTTTGCTGAGCAAACACGCACTGGTGCTGAGCTTGCTTTCCCGAGGAGAGTTTCCCTTTCGAGAAGGCAGCTCCCAGAAGCTCGTTTTGTGCCCTCTCTGAGATGGGCCCTAGGTGGGTCCCTCCCTAGCAGGCGAAGGGTGGGGTGCTGGGGCCAGTGCACACAAGGCCTTTGCAGACCCCATCCGCCTTCTCCCTAAAGGAGAGCACGTTTGGAGGTGGTTTCCAGCTCCGGTGACAATCAGCTAAGCAGCGGCGCACAGGGAACGAGAGGCAGCCCAGACCCTCCTAGGCCGAAGGGCGAGCACAGGCCTAGGGGCGAAACCGGCAAGCGCTGCTTTGCTGAGCAAACACGCACTGGGGCTGAGCTTGCTTTCCCGAGGAGAGTTTCCCTTTTGCGAAGGCAGCTCCCAGAAGCTCGTTTTGTGCCCTTTCTGAGATGGGCCCTAGGTGGGTCCCTCCCTAGCAGGCGGAGGGTGGGGTGCTGGGGCCAGTGCACACAAGGCCTGTTCAGACCCCATCCGCCTTCTCCCTGAAGGAGAGCATGTTTGGAGGTGGTTTCCAGCTCCGGTGACCCTCGGCCAAGCACCAGCGCACAGGGAGCGGGAGGCAGCCCAGACCCTCCTAGGCCGAAGGGCGAGCACAGGCCTAGGGGCGAAACCGGCAAGCGCTGCTTTGCTGAGCAAACACGCACTGGGGCTGAGCTTGCTTTCCCGAGGAGAGTTTCCCTTTCGAGAAGGCAGCTCCCAGAAGCTCGTTTTGTGCCCTTTCTGAGATGGGCCGTAGGTGGGTCCCTCCCTAGCAGGCGGAGGGTGGGGTGCTGGGGCCAGTGCACACAAGGCCTGTTCAGACCCCATCCGCCTTCTCCCTGAAGGAGAGCACGTTTAGAGTTGGTTTCCAGCTCCGGTGACCCTCGGCCAAGCACCGGCGCACAGGGAGCGTGAGGCAGCCCAGACCCTCCTAGGCCGAAGGGCGAGCACAGGCCTAGGGGCGAAACCGGCAAGCGCTGCTTTGCTGAGCACACACGCACTGGGGCTGAGCTTGCTATCCCGAGAAGAGTTTCCCTTTCGAGGAGGCAGCTCCCAGAAGCTCGTTTTGTGCCCTTTCTGAGATGGGCCCTAGGTGGGTCCCTCCCTAGCAGGCGAAGGGTGGGGTGCTGGGGCCAGTGCACACAAGGCCTTTGCAGACCCCATCCGCCTTCTCCCTGAAGGAGAGCAGGTTTAGAGGTGGTTTCCAGCTCCGGTGACCCTCGGCCAAGCAGCGGCGCACAGGGAACGAGTGGCAGCCCAGACCCTCCTAGGCCGAAGGTTGAGCCCAGGCCTAGGGGCGAAACCGGCAAGCGCTGCTTTGCTGAGCAAACACGCACTGGGGCTGAGCTTGCTTTCCCGAGGAGAGTTTCCCTTTCGAGAAGGCAGCTCCCAGAAGCTCGTTTTGTGCCCTCTCTGAGATGGGCCCTAGGTGGGTCCCTCCCTCGCAGGCGGAGGGTGGGGTGCTGGGGCCAGTGCACACAAGGCCTTTTCAGACCCCATCCGCCTTCTCCCTGAAGGAGAGCACGTTTGGAGGTGGTTTCCAGCTCCGGTGACCCTCAGCCAAGCAGCGGCGCACAGGGAACAAGAGGCAGCCCAGACCCTCCTCGGCCGAAGGGCGAGCACAGGCCTAGGGGCGAAACCGGCAAGCGCTGCTTTGCTGAGCACACACGCACTGGGGCTGAGCTTGCTTTCCCGAGGAGAGTTTCCCTTTCGAGAAGGCAGCTCCCAGAAGCTCGTTTTGTGCCCTTTCTGAGATGGGCCCTAGGTGGGTCCCTCCCTAGCAGGCGAAGGGTGGGGTGCTGGGGCCAGTGCACACAAGGCCTTTGCAGACCCCATCCGCCTTCTCCCTGAAGGAGAGCACGTTTGGAGGTGGTTTCCAGCTCCGGTGACAATCAGCTAAGCAGCGGCGCACAGGGAACGAGAGGAAGCCCAGACCCTCCTAGGCCGAAGGGCGAGCACAGGCCTAGGGGCGAAACCGGCAAGCGCTGCTTTGCTGAGCAAACACGCACTGGGGCTGAGCTTGCTTTCCCGAGGAGAGTTTCCCTTTCGAGAAGGCAGCTCCCAGAAGCTCGTTTTGTGCCCTCTCTGAGATGGGCCCTAGGTGGGTCCCTCCCTCGCAGGCGGAGGGTGGGGTGCTGGGGCCAGTGCACACAAGGCCTTTTCAGACCCCATCCGCCTTCTCCCTGAAGGAGAGCACGTTTGGAGGTGGTTTCCAGCTCCGGTGACCCTCAGCCAAGCAGCGGCGCACAGGGAACAAGAGGCAGCCCAGACCCTCCTAGGCCGAAGGGCGAGCAGAGGCCTAGGGGTGAAACCGGCAAGCGCTGCTTTGCTGAGCACACACGCACTGGGGCTGAGCTTGCTTTCCCGAGGAGAGTTTCCCTTTCGAGAAGGCAGCTCCCAGAAGCTCGTTTTGTGCCCTCTCTGAGATGGGCCCTAGGTGGGTCCCTCCCTAGCAGTCGGAGGGTGGGGTGCTGGGGCCAGTGCACACAAGGCCTTTGCGGACCCCATCCGCCTTCTCCCTGAAAGAGAGCACGTTTGGAGGTGGTTTCCAGCTCCGGTGACCCTCAGCCAAGCAGCGGCGCACAGGGAACGAGAGGCAGCCCAGACCCTCCTCGGCCGAAGGGCGAGCACAGGCCTAGGGGCGAAACCGGCAAGCGCTGCTTTGCTGAGCAAACACGCACTGGGGCTGAGCTTGCTTTCCCGAGGAGAGTTTCCCTTTCGAGAAGGCAGCTCCCAGAAGCTCGTTTTGTGCCCTCTCTGAGATGGGCCCTAGGTGGGTCCCTCCCTCGCAGGCGGAGGGTGGGGTGCTGGGGCCAGTGCACACAAGGCCTTTTCAGACCCCATCCGCCTTCTCCCTGAAGGAGAGCACGTTTGGAGGTGGTTTCCAGCTCCGGTGACCCTCAGCCAAGCAGCGGCGCACAGGGAACAAGAGGCAGCCCAGACCCTCCTCGGCCGAAGGGCGAGCACAGGCCTAGGGGCGAAACCGGCAAGCGCTGCTTTGCTGAGCAAACACGCACTGGGGCTGAGCTTGCTTTCCCGAGGAGAGTTTCCCTTTCGAGAAGACAGCTCCCAGAAGCTCGTTTTGTGCCCTTTCTGAGATGGGCCCTAGGTGGGTCCCTCCCTAGCAGGCGAAGGGTGGGGTGCTGGGGCCAGTGCACACAAGGCCTTTGCAGACCCCATCCGCCTTCTCCCTGAAGGAGAGCACGTTTGGAGGTGGTTTCCAGCTCCGGTGACCCTCAGCCAAGCAGCGGCGCACAGGGAACAAGAGGCAGCCCAGACCCTCCTCTGCCGAAGGGAGAGCACAGGCCTAGGGGCGAAACCGGCAAGCGCTGCTTTGCTGAGCAAACACGCACTGGGGCTGAGCTTGCTTTCCCGAGGAGAGTTTCCCTTTCGAGAAGGCAGCTCCCAGAAGCTCGTTTTGTGCCCTCTCTGAGATGGGCCCTAGGTGGGTCCCTCCCTCACAGGCGGAGGGTGGGGTGCTGGGGCCAGTGCACACAAGGCCTGTTCAGACCCCATCCGCCTTCTCCCTGAAGGAGAGCATGTTTGGAGGTGGTTTCCAGCTCCGGTGACCCTCGGCCAAGCACCAGCGCACAGGGAGCGGGAGGCAGCCCAGACCCTCCTAGGCCGAAGGGCGAGCACAGGCCTAGGGGCGAAACCGGCAAGCGCTGCTTTGCTGAGCACACACGCACTGGGGCTGAGCTTGCTTTCCCGAGGAGAGTTTCCCTTTCGAGAAGGCAGCTCCCAGAAGCTCGTTTTGTGCCCTTTCTGAGATGGGCCGTAGGTGGGTCCCTCCCGAGCAGGCGAAGGGTGGGGTGCTGGGGCCAGTGCACACAAGGCCTTTGCAGACCCCATCCGCCTTCTCCCTGAAGGAGAGCACGTTTGGAGGTGGTTTCCAGCTCCGGTGACCCTCGGCCAAGCACCGGCGCACAGGGAGCGGGAGGCAGCCCAGACCCTCCTAGGCCGAAGGGCGAGCACAGGCCTAGGGGCGAAACCGGCAAGCGCTGCTTTGCTGAGCACACACGCACTGGGGCTGAGCTTGCTTTCCCGAGGAGAGTTTCCCTTTCGAGAAGGCAGCTCCCAGAAGCTCGTTTTGTGCCCTTTCTGAGATGGGCCCTAGGTGGGTCCCTCCCTAGCAGGCGAAGGGTGGGGTGCTGGGGCCAGTGCACACAAGGCCTTTGCAGACCCCATCCGCCTTCTCCCTGAAGGAGAGCACGTTTGGAGGTGGTTTCCAGCTCCGGTGACAATCAGCTAAGCAGCGGCGCACAGGGAACGAGAGGAAGCCCAGACCCTCCTAGGCCGAAGGGCGAGCACAGGCCTAGGGGCGAAACCGGCAAGCGCTGCTTTGCTGAGCAAACACGCACTGGGGCTGAGCTTGCTTTCCCGAGGAGAGTTTCCCTTTCGAGAAGGCAGCTCCCAGAAGCTCGTTTTGTGCCCTCTCTGAGATGGGCCCTAGGTGGGTCCCTCCCTCGCAGGCGGAGGGTGGGGTGCTGGGGCCAGTGCACACAAGGCCTTTTCAGACCCCATCCGCCTTCTCCCTGAAGGAGAGCACGTTTGGAGGTGGTTTCCAGCTCCGGTGACCCTCAGCCAAGCAGCGGCGCACAGGGAACAAGAGGCAGCCCAGACCCTCCTAGGCCGAAGGGCGAGCAGAGGCCTAGGGGTGAAACCGGCAAGCGCTGCTTTGCTGAGCACACACGCACTGGGGCTGAGCTTGCTTTCCCGAGGAGAGTTTCCCTTTCGAGAAGGCAGCTCCCAGAAGCTCGTTTTGTGCCCTCTCTGAGATGGGCCCTAGGTGGGTCCCTCCCTAGCAGTCGGAGGGTGGGGTGCTGGGGCCAGTGCACACAAGGCCTTTGCGGACCCCATCCGCCTTCTCCCTGAAAGAGAGCACGTTTGGAGGTGGTTTCCAGCTCCGGTGACCCTCAGCCAAGCAGCGGCGCACAGGGAACGAGAGGCAGCCCAGACCCTCCTCGGCCGAAGGGCGAGCACAGGCCTAGGGGCGAAACCGGCAAGCGCTGCTTTGCTGAGCAAACACGCACTGGGGCTGAGCTTGCTTTCCCGAGGAGAGTTTCCCTTTCGAGAAGGCAGCTCCCAGAAGCTCGTTTTGTGCCCTCTCTGAGATGGGCCCTAGGTGGGTCCCTCCCTCGCAGGCGGAGGGTGGGGTGCTGGGGCCAGTGCACACAAGGCCTTTTCAGACCCCATCCGCCTTCTCCCTGAAGGAGAGCACGTTTGGAGGTGGTTTCCAGCTCCGGTGACCCTCAGCCAAGCAGCGGCGCACAGGGAACAAGAGGCAGCCCAGACCCTCCTCGGCCGAAGGGCGAGCACAGGCCTAGGGGCGAAACCGGCAAGCGCTGCTTTGCTGAGCAAACACGCACTGGGGCTGAGCTTGCTTTCCCGAGGAGAGTTTCCCTTTCGAGAAGACAGCTCCCAGAAGCTCGTTTTGTGCCCTTTCTGAGATGGGCCCTAGGTGGGTCCCTCCCTAGCAGGCGAAGGGTGGGGTGCTGGGGCCAGTGCACACAAGGCCTTTGCAGACCCCATCCGCCTTCTCCCTGAAGGAGAGCACGTTTGGAGGTGGTTTCCAGCTCCGGTGACCCTCAGCCAAGCAGCGGCGCACAGGGAACAAGAGGCAGCCCAGACCCTCCTCTGCCGAAGGGAGAGCACAGGCCTAGGGGCGAAACCGGCAAGCGCTGCTTTGCTGAGCAAACACGCACTGGGGCTGAGCTTGCTTTCCCGAGGAGAGTTTCCCTTTCGAGAAGGCAGCTCCCAGAAGCTCGTTTTGTGCCCTCTCTGAGATGGGCCCTAGGTGGGTCCCTCCCTCACAGGCGGAGGGTGGGGTGCTGGGGCCAGTGCACACAAGGCCTGTTCAGACCCCATCCGCCTTCTCCCTGAAGGAGAGCATGTTTGGAGGTGGTTTCCAGCTCCGGTGACCCTCGGCCAAGCACCAGCGCACAGGGAGCGGGAGGCAGCCCAGACCCTCCTAGGCCGAAGGGCGAGCACAGGCCTAGGGGCGAAACCGGCAAGCGCTGCTTTGCTGAGCACACACGCACTGGGGCTGAGCTTGCTTTCCCGAGGAGAGTTTCCCTTTCGAGAAGGCAGCTCCCAGAAGCTCGTTTTGTGCCCTTTCTGAGATGGGCCGTAGGTGGGTCCCTCCCTAGCAGGCGGAGGGTGGGGTGCTGGGGCCAGTGCACACAAGGCCTGTTCAGACCCCATCCGCCTTCTCCCTGAAGGAGAGCACGTTTGGAGGTGGTTTCCAGCTCCGGTGACAATCAGCTAAGCAGCGGCGCACAGGGAACGAGAGGCAGCCCAGACCCTCCTAGGCCGAAGGGCGAGCACAGGCCTAGGGGCGAAACCGGCAAGCGCTGCTTTGCTGAGCACACACGCACTGGGGCTGAGCTTGCTTTCCCGAGGAGAGTTTCCCTTTCGAGAAGGCAGCTCCCAGAAGCTCGTTTTGTGCCCTCTCTGAGATGGGCCCTAGGTGGGTCCCTCCCTAGCAGGCGAAGTGTGGGGTGATGGGGCCAGTGCACACAAGGCCTTTTCAGACCCCATCCGCCTTCTCCCTGAAGGAGAGCACGTTTGGAGGTGGTTTCCAGCTCCGGTGACCCTCAGCCAAGCAGCGGCGCACAGGGAACAAGAGGCAGCCCAGACCCTCCTCGGCCGAAGGGAGAGCACAGGCCTAGGGGCGAAACCGGCAAGCGCTGCTTTGCTGAGCAAACACGCACTGGGGCTGAGCTTGCTTTCCCGAGGAGAGTTTCCCTTTCGAGAAGGCAGCTCCCAGAAGCTCGTTTTGTGCCCTTTCTGAGATGGGCCCTAGGTGGGTCCCTCCCTAGCAGGCGAAGGGTGGGGTGCTGGGGCCAGTGCACACAAGGTCTTTGCAGACCCCATCCGCCTTCTCCCTGAAGGAGAGCACGTTTGGAGGTGGTTTCCAGCTCCGGTGACCCTCAGCCAAGCAGCGGCGCACAGGGAACAAGAGGCAGCCCAGACCCTCCTCGGCCGAAGGGAGAGCACAGGCCTAGGGGCGAAACCGGCAAGCGCTGCTTTGCTGAGCACACACGCACTGGGGCTGAGCTTGCTTTCCCGAGGAGAGTTTCCCTTTCGAGAAGGCAGCTCCCAGAAGCTCGTTTTGTGCCCTTTCTGAGATGGGCCCTAGGTGGGTCCCTCCCTAGCAGGCGAAGGGTGGGGTGCTGGGGCCAGTGCACACAAGGCCTTTGCAGACCCCATCCGCCTTCTCCCTGAAGGAGAGCACGTTTGGAGGTGGTTTCCAGCTCCGGTGACAATCAGCTAAGCAGCGGCGCACAGGGAACGAGAGGCAGCCCAGACCCTCCTAGGCCGAAGGGCGAGCACAGGCCTAGGGGCGAAACCGGCAAGCGCTGCTTTGCTGAGCAAACACGCACTGGGGCTGAGCTTGCTTTCCCGAGGAGAGTTTCCCTTTCGAGAAGGCAGCTCCCAGAAGCTCGTTTTGTGCCCTTTCTGAGATGGGCCCTAGGTGGGTCCCTCCCTCGCAGGCGGAGGGTGGGGTGCTGGGGCCAGTGCACACAAGGCCTTTTCAGACCCCATCCGCCTTCTCCCTGAAGGAGAGCACGTTTGGAGGTGGTTTCCAGCTCCGGTGACCCTCAGCCAAGCACCGGCGCACAGGGAACGAGAGGCAGCCCAGACCCTCCTCGGCCGAAGGGAGAGCACAGGCCTAGGGGCGAAACCGGCAAGCGCTGCTTTGCTGAGCACACACGCACTGGGGCTGAGCTTGCTTTCCCGAGGAGAGTTTCCCTTTCGAGAAGGCAGCTCCCAGAAGCTCGTTTTGTGCCCTTTCTGAGATGGGCCCTAGGTGGGTCCCTCCCTAGCAGGCGAAGGGTGGGGTGCTGGGGCCAGTGCACACAAGGCCTTCAGACCCCATCCGCCTTCTCCCTGAAGGAGAGCACGTTTGGAGGTGGTTTCCAGCTCCGGTGACCCTCGGCCAAGCACCGGTGCACAGGGAGCGGGAGGCAGCCCAGACCCTCCTAGGCCGAAGGGCGAGCACAGGCCTAGGGGCGGAACCGGCAAGCGCTGCTTTGCTGAGCACACACGCACTGGGGCTGAGCTTGCTTTCCCGAGGAGAGTTTCTCTTTCGAGAAGGCAGCTCCCAGAAGCTCGTTTTGTGCCCTTTCTGAGATGGGCCCTAGGTGGGTCCCTCCCGAGCAGGCGAAGGGTGGGGTGCTGGGGCCAGTGCACACAAGGCCTTTTCAGACCCCATCCGCCTTCTCCCTGAAGGAGAGCACGTTTGGAGGTGGTTTCCAGCTCCGGTGACCCTCGGCCAAGCACCGGTGCACAGGGAGCGGGAGGCAGCCCAGACCCTCCTAGGCCGAAGGGCGAGCACAGGCCTAGGGGCGAAACCGGCAAGCGCTGCTTTGCTGAGCACACACACACTGGGGCTGAGCTTGCTTTCCCGAGGAGAGTTTCCCTTTCGAAAAGGCAGCTCCCAGAAGCTCGTTTTGTGCCCTCTCTGAGATGGGCCCTAGGTGGGTCCCTCCCTAGCAGGCGGAGGGTGGAGTGCTGGGGCCAGTGCACACAAGGCCTTTTCAGACCCCATCCGCCTTCTCCCTGAAGGAGAGCACGTTTGGAGGTGGTTTCCAGCTCCGGTGACCCTCAGCCAAGCAGCGGCGCACAGGGAACGAGAGGCAGCACAGACCCTCCTCGGCCGAAGGGTGAGCACAGGCCTAGGGGCGAAACCGGCAAGCGCTGCTTTGCTGAGCAAACACGCACTGGGACTGAGCTTGCTTTCCCGAGCAGAGTTTCCCTTTTGAGAAGGCAGCTCCCAGAAGCTCGTTTTGTACCCTTTCTGAGATGGGCCCTAGGTGTGTCCCTCCCTAGCAGGCGAAGGGTGGGGTGCTGGGGCCAGTGCACACAAGGCCTTTTCAGACCCCATCCGCCTTCTCCCTGAAGGAGAGCACGTTTGGAGGTGGTTTCCAGCTCCGGTGACCCTCGGACAAGCAGCGGCGCACAGGGAGCGGGAGGCAGCCCAGACCCTCCTAGGCCGAAGGGCGAGCACAGGCCTAGGGGCGAAACCGGCAAGCGCTGCTTTGCTGAGCACACACACACTGGGGCTGAGCTTGCTTTCCCGAGGAGAGTTTCCCTTTCGAAAAGGCAGCTCCCAGAAGCTCGTTTTGTGCCCTTTCTGAGATGGGCCCTAGGTAGGTTCCTCTCTAGCAGGCGAAGGGTGGGGTGCTGGGGCCAGTGCACACAAGGCCTTTTCAGACCCCATCCGCCTTCTCCCTGAAGGAGAGCACGTTTGGAGGTGGTTTCCACCTCTGGTGACCCTCGGACAAGCAGCGGCGCACAGGGAGCGGGAGGCAGCCCAGACCCTCCTAGGCCGAAGGGCGAGCACAGGCCTAGGGGCGAAACCGGCAAGCGCTGCTTTGCTGAGCAAACACGCACTGGGGCTGAGCTTGCTTTCCCGAGGAGAGTTTCCCTTTCGAGAAGGCAGCTCCCAGAAGCTCGTTTTGTGCCCTTTCTGAGATGGGCCCTAGGTGGGTCCCTCCCTAGCAGGCGAAGGGTGGGGTGCTGGGGCCAGTGCACACAAGGCCTTTGCAGACCCCATCCGCCTTCTCCCTGAAGGAGAGCACGTTTGGAGGTGGTTTCCAGCTCCGGTGACCCTCGGTCAAGCACCGGCGCACAGGGAGCGGGAGGCAGCCCAGACCCTCCTAGGCCGAAGGGCAAGCACAGGCCTAGGGGCGAAACCGGCAAGCGCTGCTTTGCTGAGCAAACACGCACTGGGGCTGAGCCTGCTTTCCCGAGGAGAGTTTCCCTTTCGAGAAGGCAGCTCCCAGAAGCTCGTTTTGTGCCCTTTCTGAGATGGGCCCTAGGTGGGTCCCTCCCTAGCAGGCGAAGGGTGGGGTGCTGGGGCCAGTGCACACAAGGCCTTTGCAGACCCCATCCGCCTTCTCCCTGAAGGAGAGCACGTTTGGAGGTGGTTTCCAGCTCCGGTGACCCTCGGCCAAGCACCGGCGCACAGGGAGCGGGAGGCAGCCCAGACCCTCCTAGGCCGAAGGGCGAGCACAGGCCTAGGGGCGAAACCGGCAAGCGCTGCTTTGCTGAGCAAACACGCACGGGGGCTGAGCTTGCTTTCCCGAGGAGAGTTTCCCTTTCGAGAAGGCAGCTCCCAGAAGCTCGTTTTGTGCCCTTTCTGAGATGGGCCCTAGGTGGGTCCCTCCCGAGCAGGCGAAGGGTGGGGTGCTGGGGCCAGTGCACACAAGGCCTTTTCAGACCCCATCCGCCTTCTCCCTGAAGGAGAGCACGTTTGGAGGTGGTTTCCAGCTCCGGTGACCCTCGGCCAAGCACCGGTGCACAGGGAGCGGGAGGCAGCCCAGACCCTCCTAGGCCGAAGGGCCAGCACAGGCCTAGGGGCGAAACCGGCAAGCGCTGCTTTGCTGAGCAAACACGCACTGGGGCTGAGCTTGCTTTCCCGAGGAGAGTTTCCCTTTCGAGAAGGCAGCTCCCAGAAGCTCGTTTTGTGCCCTTTCTGAGATGGGCCCTAGGTGGGTCCCTCCCTAGCAGGCGAAAGGTGGGGTGCTGGGGCCAGTGCACACAAGGCCTTTTCAGACCCCATGCGCCTTCTCCCTGAAGGAGAGCACGTTTGGAGGTGGTTTCCAGCTCCGGTGACCCTCAGCAAAGAAGCGGCGCACAGGGAACGAGAGGCAGCCCAGACCCTCCTAGGCCGAAGGGCGAGCACAGGCCTAGGGGCGAAACCGGCAAGCGCTGCTTTGCTGAGCACACACACACTGGGGCTGAGCTTGCTTTCCCGAGGAGAGTTTCCCTTTCGAGAAGGCAGCTCCCAGAAGCTCGTTTTGTGCCCTTTCTGAGATGGGCCCTAGGTGGGTCCCTCCCGAGCAGGCGAAGGGTGGGGTGCCGGGTCCAGTGCACACAAGGCCTTTGCAGACCCCATCCGCCCTCTCCCAGAAGGAGAGCACGTTTGGAGGTGGTTTCCAGCTCCGGTGACCCTCGGCCAAGCACCGGTGCACAGGGAGCGGGAGGCAACCCAGACCCTCCTAGGCCGAAAGGCGAGCATAGACCTAGGGGCGAAACCGGCAAGCGCTGCTTTGCTGAGCACACACGCACTGGGGCTGAGCTTGCTTTCCCGAGGAGAGTTTCCCTTTCGAGAAGGCAGCTCCCAGAAGCTCGTTTTGTGCCCTCTCTGAGATGGGCCCTAGGTGGGTCCCTCCCTCGCAGGCGGAGGGTGGGGTGCTGGGGCCAGTGCACACAAGGCCTTTTCAGACCCCATCCGCCTTCTCCCTGAAGGAGAGCACGTTTGGAGGTGGTTTCCAGCTCCGGTGACCCTCGGCCAAGCACCGGCGCACAGGGAGCGGGAGGCAGCCCAGACCCTCCTAGGCCGAAGGGCCAGCACAGGCCTAGGGGCGAAACCGGCAAGCGCTGCTTTGCTGAGCAAACACGCACTGGGGCTGAGCTTGCTTTCCCGAGGAGAGTTTCCCTTTCGAGAAGGCAGCTCCCAGAAGCTCGTTTTGTGCCCTTTCTGAGATGGGCCCTAGGTGGGTCCCTCCCTAGCAGGCGGAGGGTGGGGTTCCTGGGCCAGTGCACACAAGGCCTTTTCAGACCCCATGCGCCTTCTCCCTGAAGGAGAGCACGTTTGGAGGTGGATTCCAGCTCCGGTGACCCTCAGCCAAGCAGCGGCGCACAGGGAACGAGAGGCAGCCCAGACCCTCCTAGGCCGAAGGGCGAGCACAGGCCTAGGGGCGAAACCGGCAAGCGCTGCTTTGCTGAGCAAACACGCACTGGGACTGAGCTTGCTTTCCCGAGGAGAGTTTCCCTTTCGAGAAGGCAGCTCCCAGAAGCTCGTTTTGTGCCCTTTCTGAGATGGGCCCTAGGTAGGTTCCTCTCTAGCAGGCGAAGGGTGGGGTGCTGGGGCCAGTGCACACAAGGCCTTTTCAGACCCCATCCGCCTTCTCCCTGAAGGAGAGCACGTTTGGAGGTGGTTTCCAGCTCCGGTGACCCTCGGTCAAGCACCGGCGCACAGGGAGCGGGAGGCAGCCCAGACCCTCCTAGGCCGAAGGGCAAGCACAGGCCTAGGGGCGAAACCGGTAAGCGCTGCTTTGCTGAGCAAACACGCACTGGGGCTGAGCCTGCTTTCCCGAGGAGAGTTTCCCTTTCGAGAAGGCAGCTCCCAGAAGCTCGTTTTGTGCCCTTTCTGAGATGGGCCCTAGGTGGGTCCCTCCCTAGCAGGCGAAGGGTGGGGTGCTGGGGCCAGTGCACACAAGGCCTTTTCAGACCCCATCCGCCTTCTCCCTGAAGGAGAGCACGTTTGGAGGTGGTTTCCAGCTCTGGTGACCCTCGGACAAGCAGCGGCGCACAGGGAGCGGGAGGCAGCCCAGACCCTCCTAGGCCGAAGGGCGAGCACAGGCCTAGGGGCGAAACCGGCAAGCGCTGCTTTGCTGAGCAAACACGCACTGGGACTGAGCTTGCTTTCCCGAGGAGAGTTTCCCTTTTGAGAAGGCAGCTCCCAGAAGCTCGTTTTGTACCCTTTCTGAGATGGGCCCTAGGTGTGTCCCTCCCTAGCAGGCGAAGGGTGGGGTGCTGGGGCCAGTGCACACAAGGCCTTTTCAGACCCCATCCGCCTTCTCCCTGAAGGAGAGCACGTTTGGAGGTGGTTTCCAGCTCCGGTGACCCTCGGACAAGCAGCGGCGCACAGGGAGCGGGAGGCAGCCCAGACCCTCCTAGGCCGAAGGGCGAGCACAGGCCTAGGGGCGAAACCGGCAAGCGCTGCTTTGCTGAGCACACACACACTGGGGCTGAGCTTGCTTTCCCGAGGAGAGTTTCCCTTTCGAGAAGGCAGCTCCCAGAAGCTCGTTTTGTGCCCTTTCTGAGATGGGCCCTAGGTGGGTCCCTCCCGAGCAGGCGAAGGGTGGGGTGCCGGGTCCAGTGCACACAAGGCCTTTTCAGACCCCATCCGCCTTCTCCCTGAAGGAGAGCACGTTTGGAGGTGGTTTCCAGCTCTGGTGACCCTCGGCCAAGCACCGGCGCACAGGGAGCGGGAGGCAGCCCAGACCCTCCTCGGCCGAAGGGCGAGCACAGGCCTAGGGGCGAAACCGGCAAGCGCTGCTTTGCTGAGCACACACGCACTGGGGCTGAGCTTGCTTTCCCGAGGAGAGTTTCCCTTTCGAGAAGGCAGCTCCCAGAAGCTCGTTTTGTGCCCTTTCTGAGATGGGCCCTAGGTGGGTCCCTCCCTAGCAGGCGGAGGGTGGGGTGCTGGGGCCAGTGCACACAAGGCCTTTTCAGACCCCATGCGCCTTCTCCCTGAAGGAGAGCACGTTTGGAGGTGGTTTCCAGCTCCGGTGACCCTCGGCCAAGCACCGGCGCACAGGGAGCGGGAGGCAGCCCAGACCCTCCTAGGCCGAAGGGCGAGCACAGGCCTAGGGGCGAAACTGACAAGCGCTGCTTTGCAGAGCAAACACGCACTGGGGCTGAGCTTGCTTTCCCGAGGAGAGTTTCCCTTTCGAGAAGGCAGCTCCCAGAAGCTCGTTTTGTGCCCTTTCTGAGATGGGCCCTAGGTGGGTCCCTCCCTAGCAGGCGGAGGGTGGGGTGCTGTGGCCAGTGCACACAAGGCCTTTGCAGACCCCATCCGCCCTCTCCCTGAAGGAGAGCACGTTTGGAGGTGGTTTCCAGCTCCGGTGACCCTCGGCCAAGCACCGGTGCACAGGGAGCGGGAGGCAGCCCAGACCCTCCTAGGCCGAAAGGCAAGCACAGACCTAGGGGCGAAACCGGCAAGCGCTGCTTTGCTGAGCACACACGCACTGGGGCTGAGCTTGCTTTCCCGAGGAGAGTTTCCCTTTCGAGAAGGCAGCTCCCAGAAGCTCGTTTTGTGCCCTCTCTGAGATGGGCCCTAGGTGGGTCCCTCCCTCGCAGGCGGAGGGTGGGGTTCCTGGGCCAGTGCACACAAGGCCTTTTCAGACCCCATGCGCCTTCTCCCTGAAGGAGAGCACGTTTGGAGGTGGATTCCAGCTCCGGTGACCCTCAGCCAAGCAGCGGCGCACAGGGAACGAGAGGCAGCCCAGACCCTCCTAGGCCGAAGGGCGAGCACAGGCCTAGGGGCGAAACCAGCAAGCGCTGCTTTGCTGAGCAAACACGCACTGGGACTGAGCTTGCTTTCCCGAGGAGAGTTTCCCTTTCGAGAAGGCAGCTCCCAGAAGCTCGTTTTGTGCCCTTTCTGAGATGGGCCCTAGGTAGGTTCCTCTCTAGCAGGCGAAGGGTGGGGTGCTGGGGCCAGTGCACACAAGGCCTTTTCAGACCCCATCCGCCTTCTCCCTGAAGGAGAGCATGTTTGGAGGTGGTTTCCAGCTCCGGTGACCCTCGGTCAAGCACCGGCGCACAGGGAGCGGGAGGCAGCCCAGACCCTCCTAGGCCGAAGGGCAAGCACAGGCCTAGGGGCGAAACCGGCAAGCGCTGCTTTGCTGAGCAAACACGCACTGGGACTGAGCTTGCTTTCCCGAGGAGAGTTTCCCTTTCGAGAAGGCAGCTCCCAGAAGCTCGTTTTGTGCCCTTTCTGAGATGGGCCCTAGGTGGGTCCCTCCCTAGCAGGCGAAGGGTGGGGTGCTGGGGCCAGTGCACACAAGGCCTTTGCAGACCCCATCCGCCTTCTCCCTGAAGGAGAGCACGTTTGGAGGTGGTTTCCAGCTCCGGTGACCCTCGGCCAAGCACCGGCGCACAGGGAGCGGGAGGCAGCCCAGACCCTCCTAGGCCGAAGGGCGAGCACAGGCCTAGGGGCGAAACCGGCAAGCGCTGCTTTGCTGAGCAAACACGCACTGGGGCTGAGCTTGCTTTCCCGAGGAGAGTTTCCCTTTCGAGAAGGCAGCTCCCAGAAGCTCGTTTTGTGCCCTTTCTGAGATGGGCCCTAGGTGGGTCCCTCCCGAGCAGGCGAAGGGTGGGGTGCTGGGGCCAGTGCACACAAGGCCTTTTCAGACCCCATCCGCCTTCTCCCTGAAGGAGAGCACGTTTGGAGGTGGTTTCCAGCTCCGGTGACCCTCGGCCAAGCACCGGTGCACAGGGAGCGGGAGGCAGCCCAGACCCTCCTAGGCCGAAGGGCGAGCACAGGCCTAGGGGCGGAACCGGCAAGCGCTGCTTTGCTGAGCACACACGCACTGGGGCTGAGCTTGCTTTCCCGAGGAGAGTTTCTCTTTCGAGAAGGCAGCTCCCAGAAGCTCGTTTTGTGCCCTTTCTGAGATGGGCCCTAGGTGGGTCCCTCCCGAGCAGGCGAAGGGTGGGGTGCTGGGGCCAGTGCACACAAGGCCTTTTCAGACCCCATCCGCCTTCTCCCTGAAGGAGAGCACGTTTGGAGGTGGTTTCCAGCTCCGGTGACCCTCGGCCAAGCACCGGTGCACAGGGAGCGGGAGGCAGCCCAGACCCTCCTAGGCCGAAGGGCGAGCACAGGCCTAGGGGCGAAACCGGCAAGCGCTGCTTTGCTGAGCACACACACACTGGGGCTGAGCTTGCTTTCCCGAGGAGAGTATCCCTTTCGAAAAGGCAGCTCCCAGAAGCTCGTTTTGTGCCCTCTCTGAGATGGGCCCTAGGTGGGTCCCTCCCTAGCAGGCGGAGGGTGGAGTGCTGGGGCCAGTGCACACAAGGCCTTTTCAGACCCCATCCGCCTTCTCCCTGAAGGAGAGCACGTTTGGAGGTGGTTTCCAGCTCCGGTGACCCTCAGCCAAGCAGCGGCGCACAGGGAACGAGAGGCAGCCCAGACCCTCCTCGGCCGAAGGGCGAGCACAGGCCTAGGGGCGAAACTGGCAAGCGCTGCTTTGCTGAGCAAACACGCACTGGGGCTGAGCTTGCTTTCCCGAGGAGAGTTTCCCTTTCGAGAAGGCAGCTCCCAGAAGCTCGTTTTGTGCCCTTTCTGAGATGGGCCCTAGGTGGGTCCCTCCCTAGCAGGCGAAGGGTGGGGTGCTGGGGCCAGTGCACACAAGGCCTTTTCAGACCCCATCCGCCTTCTCCCTGAAGGAGAGCACGTTTGGAGGTGGTTTCCAGCTCTGGTGACCCTCGGACAAGCAGCGGCGCACAGGGAGCGGGAGGCAGCCCAGACCCTCCTAGGCCGAAGGGCGAGCACAGGCCTAGGGGCGAAACCGGCAAGCGCTGCTTTGCTGAGCAAACACGCACTGGGGCTGAGCTTGCTTTCCCGAGGAGAGTTTCCCTTTCGAGAAGGCAGCTCCCAGAAGCTCGTTTTGTGCCCTTTCTGAGATGGGCCCTAGGTGGGTCCCTCCCGAGCAGGCGAAGGGTGGGGTGCTGGGGCCAGTGCACACAAGGCCTTTTCAGACCCCATCCGCCTTCTCCCTGAAGGAGAGCACGTTTGGAGGTGGTTTCCAGCTCCGGTGACCCTCGGCCAAGCACCGGCGCACAGGGAGCGGGAGGCAGCCCAGACCCTCCTAGGCCGAAGGGCGAGCACAGGCCTAGGGGCGAAACCGGCAAGCGCTGCTTTGCTGAGCAAACACGCACTGGGGCTGAGCCTGCTTTCCCGAGGAGAGTTTCCCTTTCGAGAAGGCAGCTCCCAGAAGCTCGTTTTGTGCCCTCTCTGAGATGGGCCCTAGGTGGGTCCCTCCCTAGCAGGCGAAGGGTGGGGTGCTGGGGCCAGTGCACAGAAGGCCTTTTCAGACCCCATCCGCCTTCTCCCTGAAGGAGAGCACGTTTGGAGGTGGTTTCCAGCTCCGGTGACCCTCGGCCAAGCACCGGCGCACAGGGAGCGGGAGGCAGCCCAGACCCTCCTAGGCCGAAGGGCGAGCACAGGCCTAGGGGCGAAACCGGCAAGCGCTGCTTTGCTGAGCACACACGCACTGGGGCTGAGCTTGCTTTCCCGAGGAGAGTTTCCCTTTCGAGAAGGCAGCTCCCAGAAGCTCGTTTTGTGCCCTCTCTGAGATGGGCCCTAGGTGGGTCCCTCCCTAGCAGGCGAAGGGTGGGGTGCTGGGGCCAGTGCACACAAGGCCTTTTCAGACCCCATCCGCCTTGTCCCTGAAGGAGAGCACGTTTGGAGGTGCTTTCCAGCTCCGGTGACCCTCAGCCAAGCAGTGGCGCACAGGGAACGAGAGGCAGTACAGACCCTCCTCGGCCGAAGGGTGAGCACAGGCCTAGGGGCGAAACCGGCAAGCGCTGCTTTGCTGAGCAAACACGCACTGGGACTGAGCTTGCTTTCCCGAGGAGAGTTTCCCTTTTGAGAAGGCAGCTCCCAGAAGCTCGTTTTGTACCCTTTCTGAGATGGGCCCTAGGTGTGTCCCTCCCTAGCAGGCGAAGGGTGGGGTGCTGGGGCCAGTGCACACAAGGCCTTTTCAGACCCCATCCGCCTTCTCCCTGAAGGAGAGCACGTTTGGAGGTGGTTTCCAGCTCCGGTGACCCTCGGACAAGCAGCGGCGCACAGGGAGCGGGAGGCAGCCCAGACCCTCCTAGGCCGAAGGGCGAGCACAGGCCTAGGGGCGAAACCGGCAAGCGCTGCTTTGCTGAGCACACACACACTGGGGCTGAGCTTGCTTTCCCGAGGAGAGTTTCCCTTTCGAGAAGGCAGCTCCCAGAAGCTCGTTTTGTGCCCTTTCTGAGATGGGCCCTAGGTGGGTCCCTCCCGAGTAGGCGAAGGGTGGGGTGCCGGGTCCAGTGCACACAAGGCCTTTTCAGACCCCATCCGCCTTCTCCCTGAAGGAGAGCACGTTTGGAGGTGGTTTCCAGCTCTGGTGACCCTCGGCCAAGCACCGGCGCACAGGGAGCGGGAGGCAGCCCAGACCCTCCTCGGCCGAAGGGCGAGCACAGGCCTAGGGGCGAAACCGGCAAGCGCTGCTTTGCTGAGCACACACGCACTGGGGCTGAGCTTGCTTTCCCGAGGAGAGTTTCCCTTTCGAGAAGGCAGCTCCCAGAAGCTCGTTTTGTGCCCTTTCTGAGATGGGCCCTAGGTGGGTCCCTCCCTAGCAGGCGGAGGGTGGGGTGCTGGGGCCAGTGCACACAAGGCCTTTTCAGACCCCATCCGCCTTGTCCCTGAAGGAGAGCACGTTTGGAGGTGCTTTCCAGCTCCGGTGACCCTCAGCCAAGCAGTGGCGCACAGGGAACGAGAGGCAGCACAGACCCTCCTCGGCCGAAGGGTGAGCACAGGCCTAGGGGCGAAACCGGCAAGCGCTGCTTTGCTGAGCAAACACGCACTGGGACTGAGCTTGCTTTCCCGAGGAGAGTTTCCCTTTTGAGAAGGCAGCTCCCAGAAGCTCGTTTTGTACCCTTTCTGAGATGGGCCCTAGGTGTGTCCCTCCCTAGCAGGCGAAGGGTGGGGTGCTGGGGCCAGTGCACACAAGGCCTTTTCAGACCCCATCCGCCTTCTCCCTGAAGGAGAGCACGTTTGGAGGTGGTTTCCAGCTCCGGTGACCCTCGGACAAGCAGCGGCGCACAGGGAGCGGGAGGCAGCCCAGACCCTCCTAGGCCGAAGGGCGAGCACAGGCCTAGGGGCGAAACCGGCAAGCGCTGCTTTGCTGAGCACACACACACTGGGGCTGAGCTTGCTTTCCCGAGGAGAGTTTCCCTTTCGAGAAGGCAGCTCCCAGAAGCTCGTTTTGTGCCCTTTCTGAGATGGGCCCTAGGTGGGTCCCTCCCGAGCAGGCGAAGGGTGGGGTGCCGGGTCCAGTGCACACAAGGCCTTTTCAGACCCCATCCGCCTTCTCCCTGAAGGAGAGCACGTTTGGAGGTGGTTTCCAGCTCTGGTGACCCTCGGCCAAGCACCGGCGCACAGGGAGCGGGAGGCAGCCCAGACCCTCCTCGGCCGAAGGGAGAGCACAGGCCTAGGGGCGAAACCGGCAAGCGCTGCTTTGCTGAGCACACACGCACTGGGGCTGAGCTTGCTTTCCCGAGGAGAGTTTCCCTTTCGAGAAGGCAGCTCCCAGAAGCTCGTTTTGTGCCCTTTCTGAGATGGGCCCTAGGTGGGTCCCTCCCTAGCAGGCGGAGGGTGGGGTGCTGGGGCCAGTGCACACAAGGCCTTTTCAGACCCCATGCGCCTTCTCCCTGAAGGAGAGCACGTTTGGAGGTGGTTTCCAGCTCCGGTGACCCTCGGCCAAGCACCGGCGCACAGGGAGCGGGAGGCAGCCCAGACCCTCCTAGGCCGAAGGGCGAGCACAGGCCTAGGGGCGAAACCGGCAAGCGCTGCTTTGCTGAGCACACACGCACTGGGGCTGAGCTTGCTTTCCCGAGGAGAGTTTCCCTTTCGAGAAGGCAGCTCCCAGAAGCTCGTTTTGTGCCCTTTCTGAGATGGGCCCTAGGTGGGTCCCTCCCTAGCAGGCGAAGGGTGGGGTGCTGGGGCCAGTGCACACAAGGCCTTTGCAGACCCCATCCGCCTTCTCCCTGAAGGAGAGCACGTTTGGAGGTGGTTTCCAGCTCCGGTGACCCTCGGCCAAGCACCGGTGCACAGGGAGCGGGAGGCAGCCCAGACCCTCCTAGGCCGAAGGGCGAGCACAGGCCTAGGGGCGGAACCGGCAAGCGCTGCTTTGCTGAGCACACACGCACTGGGGCTGAGCTTGCTTTCCCGAGGAGAGTTTCTCTTTCGAGAAGGCAGCTCCCAGAAGCTCGTTTTGTGCCCTTTCTGAGATGGGCCCTAGGTGGGTCCCTCCCGAGCAGGCGAAGGGTGGGGTGCTGGGGCCAGTGCACACAAGGCCTTTTCAGACCCCATCCGCCTTCTCCCTGAAGGAGAGCACGTTTGGAGGTGGTTTCCAGCTCCGGTGACCCTCGGCCAAGCACCGGTGCACAGGGAGCGGGAGGCAGCCCAGACCCTCCTAGGCCGAAGGGCGAGCACAGGCCTAGGGGCGAAACCGGCAAGCGCTGCTTTGCTGAGCACACACACACTGGGGCTGAGCTTGCTTTCCCGAGGAGAGTTTCCCTTTCGAAAAGGCAGCTCCCAGAAGCTCGTTTTGTGCCCTCTCTGAGATGGGCCCTAGGTGGGTCCCTCCCTAGCAGGCGGAGGGTGGAGTGCTGGGGCCAGTGCACACAAGGCCTTTTCAGACCCCATCCGCCTTCTCCCTGAAGGAGAGCACGTTTGGAGGTGGTTTCCAGCTCCGGTGACCCTCAGCCAAGCAGCGGCGCACAGGGAACGAGAGGCAGCCCAGACCCTCCTCGGCCGAAGGGCGAGCACAGGCCTAGGGGCGAAACCGGCAAGCGCTGCTTTGCTGAGCAAACACGCACCGGGGCTCAGCTTGCTTTCCCGAGAAGAGTTTCCCTTTCGAGAAGGCAGCTCCCAGAAGCTCGTTTTGTGCCCTTTCTGAGATGGGCCCTAGGTAGGTTCCTCTCTAGCAGGCGAAGGGTGGGGTGCTGGGGCCAGTGCACACAAGGCCTTTTCAGACCCCATCCGCCTTCTCCCTGAAGGAGAGCACGTTTGGAGGTGGTTTCCAGCTCTGGTGACCCTCGGACAAGCAGCGGCGCACAGGGAGCGGGAGGCAGCCCAGACCCTCCTAGGCCGAAGGGCGAGCACAGGCCTAGGGGCGAAACCGGCCAGCGCTGCTTTGCTGAGCAAACACGCACTGGGGCTGAGCTTGCTTTCCCGAAGAGAGTTTCCCTTTCGAGAAGGCAGCTCCCAGAAGCTCGTTTTGTGCCCTTTCTGAGATGGGCCCTAGGTGGGTCCCTCCCTAGCAGGCGAAGGGTGGGGTGCTGGGGCCAGTGCACACAAGGCCTTCAGACCCCATCCGCCTTCTCCCTGAAGGAGAGCACGTTTGGAGGTGGTTTCCAGCTCCGGTGACCCTCGGCCAAGCACCGGTGCACAGGGAGCGGGAGGCAGCCCAGACCCTCCTAGGCCGAAGGGCGAGCACAGGCCTAGGGGCGGAACCGGCAAGCGCTGCTTTGCTGAGCACACACGCACTGGGGCTGAGCTTGCTTTCCCGAGGAGAGTTTCTCTTTCGAGAAGGCAGCTCCCAGAAGCTCGTTTTGTGCCCTTTCTGAGATGGGCCCTAGGTGGGTCCCTCCCGAGCAGGCGAAGGGTGGGGTGCTGGGGCCAGTGCACACAAGGCCTTTTCAGACCCCATCCGCCTTCTCCCTGAAGGAGAGCACGTTTGGAGGTGGTTTCCAGCTCCGGTGACCCTCGGCCAAGCACCAGTGCACAGGGAGCGGGAGGCAGCCCAGACCCTCCTAGGCCGAAGGGCGAGCACAGGCCTAGGGGCGAAACCGGCAAGCGCTGCTTTGCTGAGCACACACACACTGGGGCTGAGCTTGCTTTCCCGAGGAGAGTTTCCCTTTCGAAAAGGCAGCTCCCAGAAGCTCGTTTTGTGCCCTCTCTGAGATGGGCCCTAGGTGGGTCCCTCCCTAGCAGGCGGAGGGTGGAGTGCTGGGGCCAGTGCACACAAGGCCTTTTCAGACCCCATCCGCCTTCTCCCTGAAGGAGAGCACGTTTGGAGGTGGTTTCCAGCTCCGGTGACCCTCAGCCAAGCAGTGGCGCACAGGGAACGAGAGGCAGCACAGACCCTCCTCGGCCGAAGGGTGAGCACAGGCCTAGGGGCGAAACCGGCAAGCGCTGCTTTGCTGAGCAAACACGCACTGGGACTGAGCTTGCTTTCCCGAGCAGAGTTTCCCTTTTGAGAAGGCAGCTCCCAGAAGCTCGTTTTGTTCCCTTTCTGAGATGGGCCCTAGGTGTGTCCCTCCCTAGCAGGCGAAGGGTGGGGTGCTGGGGCCAGTGCACACAAGGCCTTTTCAGACCCCATCCGCCTTCTCCCTGAAGGAGAGCACGTTTGGAGGTGGTTTCCAGCTCCGGTGACCCTCGGACAAGCAGCGGCGCACAGGGAGCGGGAGGCAGCCCAGACCCTCCTAGGCCGAAGGGCGAGCACAGGCCTAGGGGCGAAACCGGCAAGCGCTGCTTTGCTGAGCACACACACACTGGGGCTGAGCTTGCTTTCCCGAGGAGAGTTTCCCTTTCGAAAAGGCAGCTCCCAGAAGCTCGTTTTGTGCCCTTTCTGAGATGGGCCCTAGGTAGGTTCCTCTCTAGCAGGCGAAGGGTGGGGTGCTGGGGCCAGTGCACACAAGGCCTTTTCAGACCCCATCCGCCTTCTCCCTGAAGGAGAGCACGTTTGGAGGTGGTTTCCACCTCTGGTGACCCTCGGACAAGCAGCGGCGCACAGGGAGCGGGAGGCAGCCCAGACCCTCCTAGGCCGAAGGGCGAGCACAGGCCTAGGGGCGAAACCGGCAAGCGCTGCTTTGCTGAGCAAACACGCACTGGGGCTGAGCTTGCTTTCCCGAGGAGAGTTTCCCTTTCGAGAAGGCAGCTCCCAGAAGCTCGTTTTGTGCCCTTTCTGAGATGGGCCCTAGGTGGGTCCCTCCCTAGCAGGCGAAGGGTGGGGTGCTGGGGCCAGTGCACACAAGGCCTTTGCAGACCCCATCCGCCTTCTCCCTGAAGGAGAGCACGTTTGGAGGTGGTTTCCAGCTCCGGTGACCCTCGGCCAAGCACCGGCGCACAGGGAGCGGGAGGCAGCCCAGACCCTCCTAGGCCGAAGGGCAAGCACAGGCCTAGGGGCGAAACCGGCAAGCGCTGCTTTGCTGAGCAAACACGCACTGGGGCTGAGCCTGCTTTCCCGAGGAGAGTTTCCCTTTCGAGAAGGCAGCTCCCAGAAGCTCGTTTTGTGCCCTTTCTGAGATGGGCCCTAGGTGGGTCCCTCCCTAGCAGGCGAAGGGTGGGGTGCTGGGGCCAGTGCACACAAGGCCTTTGCAGACCCCATCCGCCTTCTCCCTGAAGGAGAGCACGTTTGGAGGTGGTTTCCAGCTCCGGTGACCCTCGGCCAAGCACCGGCGCACAGGGAGCGGGAGGCAGCCCAGACCCTCCTAGGCCGAAGGGCGAGCACAGGCCTAGGGGCGAAACCGGCAAGCGCTGCTTTGCTGAGCAAACACGCACTGGGGCTGAGCTTGCTTTCCCGAGGAGAGTTTCCCTTTCGAGAAGGCAGCTCCCAGAAGCTCGTTTTGTGCCCTTTCTGAGATGGGCCCTAGGTGGGTCCCTCCCGAGCAGGCGAAGGGTGGGGTGCTGGGGCCAGTGCACACAAGGCCTTTTCAGACCCCATCCGCCTTCTCCCTGAAGGAGAGCACGTTTGGAGGTGGTTTCCAGCTCCGGTGACCCTCGGCCAAGCACCGGTGCACAGGGAGCGGGAGGCAGCCCAGACCCTCCTAGGCCGTAGGGCCAGCACAGGCCTAGGGGCGAAACCGGCAAGCGCTGCTTTGCTGAGCAAACACGCACTGGGGCTGAGCTTGCTTTCCCGAGGAGAGTTTCCCTTTCGAGAAGGCAGCTCCCAGAAGCTCGTTTTGTGCCCTTTCTGAGATGGGCCCTAGGTGGGTCCCTCCCTAGCAGGCGAAAGGTGGGGTGCTGGGGCCAGTGCACACAAGGCCTTTTCAGACCCCATGCGCCTTCTCCCTGAAGGAGAGCACGTTTGGAGGTGGTTTCCAGCTCCGGTGACCCTCAGCAAAGAAGCGGCGCACAGGGAACGAGAGGCAGCCCAGACCCTCCTAGGCCGAAGGGCGAGCACAGGCCTAGGGGCGAAACCGGCAAGCGCTGCTTTGCTGAGCACACACACACTGGGGCTGAGCTTGCTTTCCCGAGGAGAGTTTCCCTTTCGAGAAGGCAGCTCCCAGAAGCTCGTTTTGTGCCCTTTCTGAGATGGGCCCTAGGTGGGTCCCTCCCGAGCAGGCGAAGGGTGGGGTGCCGGGTCCAGTGCACACAAGGCCTTTGCAGACCCCATCCGCCCTCTCCCTGAAGGAGAGCACGTTTGGAGGTGGTTTCCAGCTCCGGTGACCCTCGGCCATGCACCGGTGCACAGGGAGCGGGAGGCAACCCAGACCCTCCTAGGCCGAAAGGCGAGCATAGACCTAGGGGCGAAACCGGCAAGCGCTGCTTTGCTGAGCACACACGCACTGGGGCTGAGCTTGCTTTCCCGAGGAGAGTTTCCCTTTCGAGAAGGCAGCTCCCAGAAGCTCGTTTTGTGCCCTCTCTGAGATGGGCCCTAGGTGGGTCCCTCCCTCGCAGGCGGAGGGTGGGGTGCTGGGGCCAGTGCACACAAGGCCTTTTCAGACCCCATCCGCCTTCTCCCTGAAGGAGAGCACGTTTGGAGGTGGTTTCCAGCTCCGGTGACCCTCGGCCAAGCACCGGCGCACAGGGAGCGGGAGGCAGCCCAGACCCTCCTAGGCCGAAGGGCCAGCACAGGCCTAGGGGCGAAACCGGCAAGCGCTGCTTTGCTGAGCAAACACGCACTGGGGCTGAGCTTGCTTTCCCGAGGAGAGTTTCCCTTTCGAGAAGGCAGCTCCCAGAAGCTCGTTTTGTGCCCTTTCTGAGATGGGCCCTAGGTGGGTCCCTCCCTAGCAGGCGGAGGGTGGGGTTCCTGGGCCAGTGCACACAAGGCCTTTTCAGACCCCATGCGCCTTCTCCCTGAAGGAGAGCACGTTTGGAGGTGGATTCCAGCTCCGGTGACCCTCAGCCAAGCAGCGGCGCACAGGGAACGAGAGGCAGCCCAGACCCTCCTAGGCCGAAGGGCGAGCACAGGCCTAGGGGCGAAACCGGCAAGCGCTGCTTTGCTGAGCAAACACGCACTGGGACTGAGCTTGCTTTCCCGAGGAGAGTTTCCCTTTCGAGAAGGCAGCTCCCAGAAGCTCGTTTTGTGCCCTTTCTGAGATGGGCCCTAGGTAGGTTCCTCTCTAGCAGGCGAAGGGTGGGGTGCTGGGGCCAGTGCACACAAGGCCTTTTCAGACCCCATCCGCCTTCTCCCTGAAGGAGAGCACGTTTGGAGGTGGTTTCCAGCTCCGGTGACCCTCGGTCAAGCACCGGCGCACAGGGAGCGGGAGGCAGCCCAGACCCTCCTAGGCCGAAGGGCAAGCACAGGCCTAGGGGCGAAACCGGCAAGCGCTGCTTTGCTGAGCAAACACGCACTGGGGCTGAGCCTGCTTTCCCGAGGAGAGTTTCCCTTTCGAGAAGGCAGCTCCCAGAAGCTCGTTTTGTGCCCTTTCTGAGATGGGCCCTAGGTGGGTCCCTCCCTAGCAGGCGAAGGGTGGGGTGCTGGGGCCAGTGCACACAAGGCCTTTTCAGACCCCATCCGCCTTCTCCCTGAAGGAGAGCACGTTTGGAGGTGGTTTCCAGCTCTGGTGACCCTCGGACAAGCAGCGGCGCACAGGGAGCGGGAGGCAGCCCAGACCCTCCTAGGCCGAAGGGCGAGCACAGGCCTAGGGGCGAAACCGGCAAGCGCTGCTTTGCTGAGCAAACACGCACTGGGGCTGAGCTTGCTTTCCCGAGGAGAGTTTCCCTTTCGAGAAGGCAGCTCCCAGAAGCTCGTTTTGTGCCCTTTCTGAGATGGGCCCTAGGTGGGTCCCTCCCGAGCAGGCGAAGGGTGGGGTGCTGGGGCCAGTGCACACAAGGCCTTTTCAGACCCCATCCGCCTTCTCCCTGAAGGAGAGCACGTTTGGAGGTGGTTTCCAGCTCCGGTGACCCTCGGCCAAGCACCGGCGCACAGGGAGCGGGAGGCAGCCCAGACCCTCCTAGGCCGAAGGGCGAGCACAGGCCTAGGGGCGAAACCGGCAAGCGCTGCTTTGCTGAGCACACACGCACTGGGGCTGAGCTTGCTTTCCCGAGGAGAGTTTCCCTTTCGAGAAGGCAGCTCCCAGAAGCTCGTTTTGTGCCCTCTCTGAGATGGGCCCTAGGTGGGTCCCTCCCTAGCAGGCGGAGGGTGGGGTGCTGGGGCCAGTGCACACAAGGCCTTTTCAGACCCCATCCGCCTTCTCCCTGAAGGAGAGCACGTTTGGAGGTGCTTTCCAGCTCCGGTGACCCTCAGCCAAGCAGTGGCGCACAGGGAACGAGAGGCAGCACAGACCCTCCTCGGCCGAAGGGTGAGCACAGGCCTAGGGGCGAAACCGGCAAGCGCTGCTTTGCTGAGCAAACACGCACTGGGACTGAGCTTGCTTTCCCGAGGAGAGTTTCCCTTTTGAGAAGGCAGCTCCCAGAAGCTCGTTTTGTACCCTTTCTGAGATGGGCCCTAGGTGTGTCCCTCCCTAGCAGGCGAAGGGTGGGGTGCTGGGGCCAGTGCACACAAGGCCTTTTCAGACCCCATCCGCCTTCTCCCTGAAGGAGAGCACGTTTGGAGGTGGTTTCCAGCTCCGGTGACCCTCGGACAAGCAGCGGCGCACAGGGAGCGGGAGGCAGCCCAGACCCTCCTAGGCCGAAGGGCGAGCACAGGCCTAGGGGCGAAACCGGCAAGCGCTGCTTTGCTGAGCACACACACACTGGGGCTGAGCTTGCTTTCCCGAGGAGAGTTTCCCTTTCGAGAAGGCAGCTCCCAGAAGCTCGTTTTGTGCCCTTTCTGAGATGGGCCCTAGGTGGGTCCCTCCCGAGCAGGCGAAGGGTGGGGTGCCGGGTCCAGTGCACACAAGGCCTTTTCAGACCCCATCCGCCTTCTCCCTGAAGGAGAGCACGTTTGGAGGTGGTTTCCAGCTCTGGTGACCCTCGGCCAAGCACCGGCGCACAGGGAGCGGGAGGCAGCCCAGACCCTCCTCGGCCGAAGGGCGAGCACAGGCCTAGGGGCGAAACCGGCAAGCGCTGCTTTGCTGAGCACACACGCACTGGGGCTGAGCTTGCTTTCCCGAGGAGAGTTTCCCTTTCGAGAAGGCAGCTCCCAGAAGCTCGTTTTGTGCCCTTTCTGAGATGGGCCCTAGGTGGGTCCCTCCCTAGCAGGCGGAGGGTGGGGTGCTGGGGCCAGTGCACACAAGGCCTTTTCAGACCCCATGCGCCTTCTCCCTGAAGGAGAGCACGTTTGGAGGTGGTTTCCAGCTCCGGTGACCCTCGGCCAAGCACCGGCGCACAGGGAGCGGGAGGCAGCCCAGACCCTCCTAGGCCGAAGGGCGAGCACAGGCCTAGGGGCGAAACTGACAAGCGCTGCTTTGCAGAGCAAACACGCACTGGGGCTGAGCTTGCTTTCCCGAGGAGAGTTTCCCTTTCGAGAAGGCAGCTCCCAGAAGCTCGTTTTGTGCCCTTTCTGAGATGGGCCCTAGGTGGGTCCCTCCCTAGCAGGCGGAGGGTGGGGTGCTGTGGCCAGTGCACACAAGGCCTTTGCAGACCCCATCCGCCCTCTCCCTGAAGGAGAGCACGTTTGGAGGTGGTTTCCAGCTCCGGTGACCCTCGGCCATGCACCGGTGCACAGGGAGCGGGAGGCAGCCCAGACCCTCCTAGGCCGAAAGGCAAGCACAGACCTAGGGGCGAAACCGGCAAGCGCTGCTTTGCTGAGCACACACGCACTGGGGCTGAGCTTGCTTTCCCGAGGAGAGTTTCCCTTTCGAGAAGGCAGCTCCCAGAAGCTCGTTTTGTGCCCTCTCTGAGATGGGCCCTAGGTGGGTCCCTCCCTCGCAGGCGGAGGGTGGGGTTCCTGGGCCAGTGCACACAAGGCCTTTTCAGACCCCATGCGCCTTCTCCCTGAAGGAGAGCACGTTTGGAGGTGGATTCCAGCTCCGGTGACCCTCAGCCAAGCAGCGGCGCACAGGGAACGAGAGGCAGCCCAGACCCTCCTAGGCCGAAGGGCGAGCACAGGCCTAGGGGCGAAACCAGCAAGCGCTGCTTTGCTGAGCAAACACGCACTGGGACTGAGCTTGCTTTCCCGAGGAGAGTTTCCCTTTCGAGAAGGCAGCTCCCAGAAGCTCGTTTTGTGCCCTTTCTGAGATGGGCCCTAGGTAGGTTCCTCTCTAGCAGGCGAAGGGTGGGGTGCTGGGGCCAGTGCACACAAGGCCTTTTCAGACCCCATCCGCCTTCTCCCTGAAGGAGAGCATGTTTGGAGGTGGTTTCCAGCTCCGGTGACCCTCGGCCAAGCACCGGCGCACAGGGAGCGGGAGGCAGCCCAGACCCTCCTAGGCCGAAGGGCAAGCACAGGCCTAGGGGCGAAACCGGCAAGCGCTGCTTTGCTGAGCAAACACGCACTGGGACTGAGCTTGCTTTCCCGAGGAGAGTTTCCCTTTCGAGAAGGCAGCTCCCAGAAGCTCGTTTTGTGCCCTTTCTGAGATGGGCCCTAGGTGGGTCCCTCCCTAGCAGGCGAAGGGTGGGGTGCTGGGGCCAGTGCACACAAGGCCTTTGCAGACCCCATCCGCCTTCTCCCTGAAGGAGAGCACGTTTGGAGGTGGTTTCCAGCTCCGGTGACCCTCGGCCAAGCACCGGCGCACAGGGAGCGGGAGGCAGCCCAGACCCTCCTCGGCCGAAGGGCGAGCACAGGCCTAGGGGCGAAACCGGCAAGCGCTGCTTTGCTGAGCAAACACGCACTGGGGCTGAGCTTGCTTTCCCGAGGAGAGTTTCCCTTTCGAGAAGGCAGCTCCCAGAAGCTCGTTTTGTGCCCTTTCTGAGATGGGCCCTAGGTGGGTCCCTCCCTCGCAGGCGAAGGGTGGGGTGCTGGGGCCAGTGCACACAAGGCCTTTTCAGACCCCATCCGCCTTCTCCCTGAAGGAGAGCACGTTTGGAGGTGGTTTCCAGCTCCGGTGACCCTCGGCCAAGCACCGGTGCACAGGGAGCGGGAGGCAGCCCAGACCCTCCTAGGCCGAAGGGCGAGCACAGGCCTAGGGGCGGAACCGGCAAGCGCTGCTTTGCTGAGCACACACGCACTGGGGCTGAGCTTGCTTTCCCGAGGAGAGTTTCTCTTTCGAGAAGGCAGCTCCCAGAAGCTCGTTTTGTGCCCTTTCTGAGATGGGCCCTAGGTGGGTCCCTCCCGAGCAGGCGAAGGGTGGGGTGATGGGGCCAGTGCACACAAGGCCTTTTCAGACCCCATCCGCCTTCTCCCTGAAGGAGAGCACGTTTGGAGGTGGTTTCCAGCTCCGGTGACCCTCGGCCAAGCACCGGTGCACAGGGAGCGGGAGGCAGCCCAGACCCTCCTAGGCCGAAGGGCGAGCACAGGCCTAGGGGCGAAACCGGCAAGCGCTGCTTTGCTGAGCACACACACACTGGGGCTGAGCTTGCTTTCCCGAGGAGAGTTTCCCTTTCGAAAAGGCAGCTCCCAGAAGCTCGTTTTGTGCCCTCTCTGAGATGGGCCCTAGGTGGGTCCCTCCCTAGCAGGCGGAGGGTGGAGTGCTGGGGCCAGTGCACACAAGGCCTTTTCAGACCCCATCCGCCTTCTCCCTGAAGGAGAGCACGTTTGGAGGTGGTTTCCAGCTCCGGTGACCCTCAGCCAAGCAGCGGCGCACAGGGAACGAGAGGCAGCCCAGACCCTCCTCGGCCGAAGGGCGAGCACAGGCCTAGGGGCGAAACCGGCAAGCGCTGCTTTGCTGAGCAAACACGCACTGGGGCTGAGCTTGCTTTCCCGAGGAGAGTTTCCCTTTCGAGAAGGCAGCTCCCAGAAGCTCGTTTTGTGCCCTTTCTGAGATGGGCCCTAGGTGGGTCCCTCCCTAGCAGGCGAAGGGTGGGGTGCTGGGGCCAGTGCACACAAGGCCTTTTCAGACCCCATCCGCCTTCTCCCTGAAGGAGAGCACGTTTGGAGGTGGTTTCCAGCTCTGGTGACCCTCGGACAAGCAGCGGCGCACAGGGAGCGGGAGGCAGCCCAGACCCTCCTAGGCCGAAGGGCGAGCACAGGCCTAGGGGCGAAACCGGCAAGCGCTGCTTTGCTGAGCAAACACGCACTGGGGCTGAGCTTGCTTTCCCGAGGAGAGTTTCCCTTTCGAGAAGGCAGCTCCCAGAAGCTCGTTTTGTGCCCTTTCTGAGATGGGCCCTAGGTGGGTCCCTCCCGAGCAGGCGGAGGGTGGGGTGCTGGGGCCAGTGCACACAAGGCCTTTTCAGACCCCATCCGCCTTCTCCCTGAAGGAGAGCACGTTTGGAGGTGGTTTCCAGCTCCGGTGACCCTCGGACAAGCCGCGGCGCACAGGGAGCGGGAGGCAGCCCAGACCCTCCTAGGCCGAAGGGCGAGCACAGGCCTAGGGGCGAAACCGGCAAGCGCTGCTTTGCTGAGCAAACACGCACTGGGGCTGAGCCTGCTTTCCCGAGGAGAGTTTCCCTTTCGAGAAGGCAGCTCCCAGAAGCTCGTTTTGTGCCCTCTCTGAGATGGGCCCTAGGTGGGTCCCTCCCTAGCAGGCGAAGGGTGGGGTGCTGGGGCCAGTGCACAGAAGGCCTTTTCAGACCCCATCCGCCTTCTCCCTGAAGGAGAGCACGTTTGGAGGTGGTTTCCAGCTCCGGTGACCCTCGGCCAAGCACCGGCGCACAAGGAGCGGGAGGCAGCCCAGACCCTCCTAGGCCGAAGGGCGAGCACAGGCCTAGGGGCGAAACCGGCAAGCGCTGCTTTGCTGAGCACACACGCACTGGGGCTGAGCTTGCTTTCCCGAGGAGAGTTTCCCTTTCGAGAAGGCAGCTCCCAGAAGCTCGTTTTGTGCCCTCTCTGAGATGGGCCCTAGGTGGGTCCCTCCCTAGCAGGCGGAGGGTGGGGTGCTGGGGCCAGTGCACACAAGGCCTTTTCAGACCCCATCCGCCTTGTCCCTGAAGGAGAGCACGTTTGGAGGTGCTTTCCAGCTCCGGTGACCCTCAGCCAAGCAGTGGCGCACAGGGAACGAGAGGCAGTACAGACCCTCCTCGGCCGAAGGGTGAGCACAGGCCTAGGGGCGAAACCGGCAAGCGCTGCTGTGCTGAGCAAACACGCACTGGGACTGAGCTTGCTTTCCCGAGGAGAGTTTCCCTTTTGAGAAGGCAGCTCCCAGAAGCTCGTTTTGTACCCTTTCTGAGATGGGCCCTAGGTGTGTCCCTCCCTAGCAGGCGAAGGGTGGGGTGCTGGGGCCAGTGCACACAAGGCCTTTTCAGACCCCATCCGCCTTCTCCCTGAAGGAGAGCACGTTTGGAGGTGGTTTCCAGCTCCGGTGACCCTCGGACAAGCAGCGGCGCACAGGGAGCGGGAGGCAGCCCAGACCCTCCTAGGCCGAAGGGCGAGCACAGGCCTAGGGGCGAAACCGGCAAGCGCTGCTTTGCTGAGCACACACACACTGGGGCTGAGCTTGCTTTCCCGAGGAGAGTTTCCCTTTCGAGAAGGCAGCTCCCAGAAGCTCGTTTTGTGCCCTTTCTGAGATGGGCCCTAGGTGGGTCCCTCCCGAGCAGGCGAAGTGTGGGGTGCCGGGTCCAGTGCACACAAGGCCTTTTCAGACCCCATCCGCCTTCTCCCTGAAGGAGAGCACGTTTGGAGGTGGTTTCCAGCTCTGGTGACCCTCGGCCAAGCACCGGCGCACAGGGAGCGGGAGGCAGCCCAGACCCTCCTCGGCCGAAGGGCGAGCACAGGCCTAGGGGCGAAACCGGCAAGCGCTGCTTTGCTGAGCACACACGCACTGGGGCTGAGCTTGCTTTCCCGAGGAGAGTTTCCCTTTCGAGAAGGCAGCTCCCAGAAGCTCGTTTTGTGCCCTTTCTGAGATGGGCCCTAGGTGGGTCCCTCCCTAGCAGGCGGAGGGTGGGGTGCTGGGGCCAGTGCACACAAGGCCTTTTCAGACCCCATCCGCCTTGTCCCTGAAGGAGAGCACGTTTGGAGGTGCTTTCCAGCTCCGGTGACCCTCAGCCAAGCAGTGGCGCACAGGGAACGAGAGGCAGCCCAGACCCTCCTAGGCCGAAGGGCGAGCACAGGCCTAGGGGCGAAACCGGCAAGCGCTGCTTTGCTGAGCACACACACACTGGGGCTGAGCTTGCTTTCCCGAGGAGAGTTTCCCTTTCGAGAAGGCAGCTCCCAGAAGCTCGTTTTGTGCCCTTTCTGAGATCGGCCCTAGGTGGGTCCCTCCCGAGCAGGCGAAGGGTGGGGTGCCGGGTCCAGTGCACACAAGGCCTTTTCAGACCCCATCCGCCTTCTCCCTGAAGGAGAGCACGTTTGGAGGTGGTTTCCAGCTCTGGTGACCCTCGGCCAAGCACCGGCGCACAGGGAGCGGGAGGCAGCCCAGACCCTCCTCGGCCGAAGGGCGAGCACAGGCCTAGGGGCGAAACCGGCAAGCGCTGCTTTGCTGAGCACACACGCACTGGGGCTGAGCTTGCTTTCCCGAGGAGAGTTTCCCTTTCGAGAAGGCAGCTCCCAGAAGCTCGTTTTGTGCCCTTTCTGAGATGGGCCCTAGGTGGGTCCCTCCCTAGCAGGCGGAGGGTGGGGTGCTGGGGCCAGTGCACACAAGGCCTTTTCAGACCCCATGCGCCTTCTCCCTGAAGGAGAGCACGTTTGGAGGTGGTTTCCAGCTCCGGTGACCCTCGGCCAAGCACCGGCGCACAGGGAGCGGGAGGCAGCCCAGACCCTCCTAGGCCGAAGGGCGAGCACAGGCCTAGGGGCGAAACTGACAAGCGCTGCTTTGCAGAGCAAACACGCACTGGGGCTGAGCTTGCTTTCCCGAGGAGAGTTTCCCTTTCGAGAAGGCAGCTCCCAGAAGCTCGTTTTGTGCCCTTTCTGAGATGGGCCCTAGGTGGGTCCCTCCCTAGCAGGCGGAGGGTGGGGTGCTGTGGCCAGTGCACACAAGGCCTTTGCAGACCCCATCCGCCCTCTCCCTGAAGGAGAGCACGTTTGGAGGTGGTTTCCAGCTCCGGTGACCCTCGGCCAAGCACCGGTGCACAGGGAGCGGGAGGCAGCCCAGACCCTCCTAGGCCGAAAGGCAAGCACAGACCTAGGGGCGAAACCGGCAAGCGCTGCTTTGCTGAGCACACACGCACTGGGGCTGAGCTTGCTTTCCCGAGGAGAGTTTCCCTTTCGAGAAGGCAGCTCCCAGAAGCTCGTTTTGTGCCCTCTCTGAGATGGGCCCTAGGTGGGTCCCTCCCTCGCAGGCGGAGGTTGGGGTTCCTGGGCCAGTGCACACAAGGCCTTTTCAGACCCCATGCGCCTTCTCCCTGAAGGAGAGCACGTTTGGAGGTGGATTCCAGCTCCGGTGACCCTCAGCCAAGCAGCGGCGCACAGGGAACGAGAGGCAGCCCAGACCCTCCTAGGCCGAAGGGCGAGCACAGGCCTAGGGGCGAAACCGGCAAGCGCTGCTTTGCTGAGCAAACACGCACTGGGACTGAGCTTGCTTTCCCGAGGAGAGTTTCCCTTTCGAGAAGGCAGCTCCCAGAAGCTCGTTTTGTGCCCTTTCTGAGATGGGCCCTAGGTAGGTTCCTCTCTAGCAGGCGAAGGGTGGGGTGCTGGGGCCAGTGCACACAAGGCCTTTTCAGACCCCATCCGCCTTCTCCCTGAAGGAGAGCACGTTTGGAGGTGGTTTCCAGCTCCGGTGACCCTCGGACAAGCACCGGCGCACAGGGAGCGGGAGGCAGCCCAGACCCTCCTAGGCCGAAGGGCAAGCACAGGCCTAGGGGCGATACCGGCAAGCGCTGCTTTGCTGAGCAAACACGCACTGGGACTGAGCTTGCTTTCCCGAGGAGAGTTTCCCTTTCGAGAAGGCAGCTCCCAGAAGCTCGTTTTGTGCCCTTTCTGAGATGGGCCCTAGGTGGGTCCCTCCCTAGCAGGCGAAGGGTGGGGTGCTGGGGCCAGTGCACACAAGGCCTTTGCAGACCCCATCCGCCTTCTCCCTGAAGGAGAGCACGTTTGGAGGTGGTTTCCAGCTCCGGTGACCCTCGGCCAAGCACCGGCGCACAGGGAGCGGGAGGCAGCCCAGACCCTCCTAGGCCGAAGGGCGAGCACAGGCCTAGGGGCGAAACCGGCAAGCGCTGCTTTGCTGAGCAAACACGCACTGGGGCTGAGCTTGCTTTCCCGAGGAGAGTTTCCCTTTCGAGAAGGCAGCTCCCAGAAGCTCGTTTTGTGCCCTTTCTGAGATGGGCCCTAGGTGGGTCCCTCCCGAGCAGGCGAAGGGTGGGGTGCTGGGGCCAGTGCACACAAGGCCTTTTCAGACCCCATCCGCCTTCTCCCTGAAGGAGAGCACGTTTGGAGGTGGTTTCCAGCTCCGGTGACCCTCGGCCAAGCACCGGTGCACAGGGAGCGGGAGGCAGCCCAGACCCTCCTAGGCCGAAGGGCGAGCACAGGCCTAGGGGCGGAACCGGCAAGCGCTGCTTTGCTGAGCACACACGCACTGGGGCTGAGCTTGCTTTCCCGAGGAGAGTTTCTCTTTCGAGAAGGCAGCTCCCAGAAGCTCGTTTTGTGCCCTTTCTGAGATGGGCCCTAGGTGGGTCCCTCCCGAGCAGGCGAAGGGTGGGGTGCTGGGGCCAGTGCACACAAGGCCTTTTCAGACCCCATCCGCCTTCTCCCTGAAGGAGAGCACGTTTGGAGGTGGTTTCCAGCTCCAGTGACCCTCGGCCAAGCACCGGTGCACAGGGAGCGGGAGGCAGCCCAGACCCTCCTAGGCCGAAGGGCCAGCACAGGCCTAGGGGCGAAACCGGCAAGCGCTGCTTTGCTGAGCACACACACACTGGGGCTGAGCTTGCTTTCCCGAGGAGAGTTTCCCTTTCGAAAAGGCAGCTCCCAGAAGCTCGTTTTGTGCCCTCTCTGAGATGGGCCCTAGGTGGGTCCCTCCCTAGCAGGCGGAGGGTGGAGTGCTGGGGCCAGTGCACACAAGGCCTTTTCAGACCCCATCCGCCTTCTCCCTGAAGGAGAGCACGTTTGGAGGTGGTTTCCAGCTCCGGTGACCCTCAGCCAAGCAGCGGCGCACAGGGAACGAGAGGCAGCCCAGACCCTCCTCGGCCGAAGGGCGAGCACAGGCCTAGGGGCGAAACCGGCAAGCGCTGCTTTGCTGAGCAAACACGCACTGGGGCTGAGCTTGCTTTCCCGAGGAGAGTTTCCCTTTCGAGAAGGCAGCTCCCAGAAGCTCGTTTTGTGCCCTCTCTGAGATGGGCCCTAGGTGGGTCCCTCCCTAGCAGGCGAAGGGTGGGGTGCTGGGGCCAGTGCACAGAAGGCCTTTTCAGACCCCATCCGCCTTCTCCCTGAAGGAGAGCACGTTTGGAGGTGGTTTCCAGCTCCGGTGACCCTCGGCCAAGCACCGGTGCACAGGGAGCGGGAGGCAGCCCAGACCCTCCTAGGCAGAAGGGCCAGCACAGGCCTAGGGGCGAAACCGGCAAGCGCTGCTTTGCTGAGCAAACACGCACTGGGGCTGAGCTTGCTTTCCCGAGGAGAGTTTCCCTTTCGAGAAGGCAGCTCCCAGAAGCTCGTTTTGTGCCCTCTCTGAGATGGGCCCTAGGTGGGTCCCTCCCTAGCAGGCGGAGGGTGGAGTGCTGGGGCCAGTGCACACAAGGCCTTTTCAGACCCCATCCGCCTTCTCCCTGAAGGAGAGCACGTTTGGAGGTGGTTTCCAGCTCCGGTGACCCTCAGCCAAGCAGCGGCGCACAGGGAACGAGAGGCAGCCCAGACCCTCCTAGGCCGAAGGGCGAGCACAGGCCTAGGGGCGAAACCGGCAAGCGCTGCTTTGCTGAGCAAACACGCACTGGGGCTGAGCTTGCTTTCCCGAGAAGAGTTTCCCTTTCGAGAAGGCAGCTCCCAGAAGCTCGTTTTGTGCCCTTTCTGAGATGGGCCCTAGCTAGGTTCCTCTCTAGCAGGCGAAGGGTGGGGTGCTGGGGCCAATGCACACAAGGCTTTTTCAGACCCCATCCGCCTTCTCCCTGAAGGAGAGCACGTTTGGAGGTGGTTTCCAGCTCTGGTGACCCTCGGACAAGCAGCGGCGCACAGGGAGCGGGAGGCAGCCCAGACCCTCCTAGGCCGAAGGGCGAGCACAGGCCTAGGGGCGAAACCGGCAAGCGCTGCTTTGCTGAGCAAACACGCACTGGGGCTGAGCTTGCTTTCCCGAGGAGAGTTTCCCTTTCGAGAAGGCAGCTCCCAGAAGCTCGTTTTGTGCCCTTTCTGAGATGGGCCCTAGGTGGGTCCCTCCCGAGCAGGCGAAGGGTGGGGTGCTGGGGCCGGTGCACACAAGGCCTTTTCAGACCCCATCCGCCTTCTCCCTGAAGGAGAGCACGTTTGGAGGTGGTTTCCAGCTCCGGTGACCCTCGGCCAAGCACCGGCGCACAGGGAGCGGGAGGCAGCCCAGACCCTCCTAGGCCGAAGGGCGAGCACAGGCCTAGGGGCGAAACCGGCAAGCGCTGCTTTGCTGAGCAAACACGCACTGGGGCTGAGCCTGCTTTCCCGAGGAGAGTTTCCCTTTCGAGAAGGCAGCTCCCAGAAGCTCGTTTTGTGCCCTCTCTGAGATGGGCCCTAGGTGGGTCCCTCCCTAGCAGGCGAAGGGTGGGGTGCTGGGGCCAGTGCACAGAAGGCCTTTTCAGACCCCATCCGCCTTCTCCCTGAAGGAGAGCACGTTTGGAGGTGGTTTCCAGCTCCGGTGACCCTCGGCCAAGCACCGGTGCACAGGGAGCGGGAGGCAGCCCAGACCCTCCTAGGCCGAAGGGCCAGCACAGGCCTAGGGGCGAAACCGGCAAGCGCTGCTTTGCTGAGCAAACACGCACTGGGGCTGAGCTTGCTTTCCCGAGGAGAGTTTCCCTTTCGAGAAGGCAGCTCCCAGAAGCTCGTTTTGTGCCCTTTCTGAGATGGGCCCTAGGTGGGTCCCTCCCTAGCAGGCGAAAGGTGGGGTGCTGGGGCCAGTGCACACAAGGCCTTTTCAGACCCCATCCGCCTTCTCCCTGAAGGAGAGCACGTTTGGAGGTGGTTTCCAGCTCCGGTGACCCTCGGCCAAGCACCGGCGCACAGGGAGCGGGAGGCAGCCCAGACCCTCCTAGGCCGAAGGGCGAGCACAGGCCTAGGGGCGAAACCGGCAAGCGTTGCTTTGCTGAGCACACACGCACTGGGGCTGAGCTTGCTTTCCCGAGGAGAGTTTCCCTTTCGAGAAGGCAGCTCCCAGAAGCTCGTTTTGTGCCCTCTCTGAGATGGGCCCTAGGTGGGTCCCTCCCTCGCAGGCGGAGGGTGGGGTGCTGGGGCCAGTGCACACAAGGCCTTTTCAGACCCCATCCGCCTTGTCCCTGAAGGAGAGCACGTTTGGAGGTGCTTTCCAGCTCCGGTGACCCTCAGCCAAGCAGCGGCGCACAGGGAACGAGAGGCAGCACAGACCCTCCTCGGCCGAAGGGTGAGCACAGGCCTAGGGGCGAAACCGGCAAGCGCTGCTTTGCTGAGCAAACACGCACTGGGGCTGAGCTTGCTTTCCCGAGGAGAGTTTCCCTTTTGAGAAGGCAGCTCCCAGAAGCTCGTTTTGTACCCTTTCTGAGATGGGCCCTAGGTGTGTCCCTCCCTAGCAGGCGAAGGGTGGGGTGCTGGGGCCAGTGCACACAAGGCCTTTTCAGACCCCATCCGCCTTCTCCCTGAAGGAGAGCACGTTTGGAGGTGGTTTCCAGCTCCGGTGACCCTCGGACAAGCAGCGGCGCACAGGGAGCGGGAGGCAGCCCAGACCCTCCTAGGCCGAAGGGCGAGCACAGGCCTAGGGGCGGAACCGGCAAGCGCTGCTTTGCTGAGCACACACGCACTGGGGCTGAGCTTGCTTTCCCGAGGAGAGTTTCCCTTTCGAGAAGGCAGATCCCAGAAGCTCGTTTTGTGCCCTTTCTGAGATGGGCCCTAGGTGGGTTCCTCCCGAGCAGGCGAAGGGTGGGGTGCTGGGGCCAGTGCACACAAGGCCTTTTCAGACCCCATCCGCCTTCTCCCTGAAGGAGAGCACGTTTGGAGGTGGTTTCCAGCTCCGGTGACCCTCGGCCAAGCACCGGTGCACAGGGAGCGGGAGGCAGCCCAGACCCTCCTAGGCCGAAGGGCGAGCACAGGCCTAGGGGCGAAACCGGCAAGCGCTGCTTTGCTGAGCACACACGCACTGGGGCTGAGTTTGCTTTCCCGAGAAGAGTTTCCCTTTCGAGAAGGCAGCTCCCAGAAGCTCGTTTTGTGCCCTTTCTGAGATGGGCCCTAGGTAGGTTCCTCTCTAGCAGGCGAAGGGTGGGGTGCTGGGGCCAGTGCACACAAGGCCTTTTCAGACCCCATGCGCCTTCTCCCTGAAGGAGAGCACGTTTGGAGGTGGTTTCCAGCTCCGGTGACCCTCGGACAAGCCGCGGCGCACAGGGAGCGGGAGGCAGCCCAGACCCTCCTCGGCCGAAGGTTGAGCACAGGCCTAGGGGCGAAACCGGCAAGCGCTGCTTTGCTGAGCACACACGCACTGGGGCTGAGCTTGCTTTCACGAGGAGAGTTTCCCTTTCGAGAAGGCAGCTCCCAGAAGCTCGTTTTGTGCCCTTTCTGAGATGGGCCCTAGGTGGGTCCCTCCCTAGCAGGCGGAGGGTGGGGTGCTGGGGCCAGTGCACACAAGGCCTTTTCAGACCCCATCCGCCTTCTCCCTGAAGGAGAGCACGTTTGGAGGTGGTTTCCAGCTCCGGTGACCCTCGGCCAAGCATCGGTGCACAGGGAGCGGGAGGCAGCCCAGACCCTCCTAGGCCGAAGGGCGAGCACAGGCCTAGGGGCGAAACCGCCAAGCGCTGCTTTGCTGAGCAAACACGCACTGGGGCTGAGCTTGCTTTCCCGAGGAGAGTTTCCCTTTCGAGAAGGCAGCTCCCAGAAGCTCGTTTTGTGCCCTTTCTGAGATGGGCCCTAGGTGGGTACCTCCCGAGCAGGCGAAGGGTGGGGTGCTGGGGCCAGTGCACACAAGGCCTTTTCAGACCCCATCCGCCTTCTTCCTGAAGGAGAGCACGTTTGGAGGTGGTTTCCAGCTCCGGTGACCCTCGGCCAAGCACCGGCGCACAGGGAGCGGGAGGCAGCCCAGACCCTCCTAGGCCGAAGGGCGAGCACAGGCCTAGGGGCGAAACCGGCAAGCGCTGCTTTGCTGAGCAAACACGCACTAGGGCTGAGCTTGCTTTCCCGAGGAGAGTTTCCCTTTCGAGAAGGCAGCTCCCAGAAGCTCGTTTTGTGCCCTTTCTGAGATGGGCCCTAGGTGGGTCCCTCCCTAGCAGGCGAAGGGTGGGGTGCTGGGGCCAGTGCACACAAGGCCTTTGCAGACCCCATCCGCCTTCTCCCTGAAGGAGAGCACGTTTGGAGGTGGTTTCCAGCTCCGGTGACCCTCAGCCAAGCAGCGGCGCACAGGGAACGAGAGGCAGCCCAGACCCTCCTAGGCCGAAGGGCGAGCACAGGCCTAGGGGCGAAACTGGCAAGCGCTGCTTTGCTGAGCACACACGCACTGGGGCTGAGCTTGCTTTCCCGAGGAGAGTTTCCCTTTCGAGAAGGCAGCTCCCAGAAGCTCGTTTTGTGCCCTTTCTGAGATGGGCCCTAGGTGGGTCCCTCCCGAGCAGGCGAAGGGTGGGGTGCTGGGGCCAGTGCACACAAGGCCTTTTCAGACCCCATCCGCCTTCTCCCTGAAGGAGAGCACGTTTGGAGGTGGTTTCCAGCTCCGGTGACCCTCGGCCAAGCAGCGGCGCACAGGGAGCGGGAGGCAGCCCAGACCCTCCTCGGCCGAAGGGCGAGCACAGGCCTAGGGGCGAAACCGGCAAGCGCTGCTTTGCTGAGCAAACACGCACTGGGGCTGAGCCTGCTTTCCCGAGGAGAGTTTCCCTTTCGAGAAGGCAGCTCCCAGAAGCTCGTTTTGTGCCCTTTCTGAGATGGGCCCTAGGTGGGTCCCTCCCTAGCAGGCGGAGGGTGGGTGCTGGGGCCAGTGCACACAAGGCCTTTTCAGACCCCATGCGCCTTCTCCCTGAAGGAGAGCACGTTTGGAGGTGGTTTCCAGCTCCGGTGACCCTCGGACAAGCCGCGGCGCACAGGGAGCGGGAGGCAGCCCAGACCCTCCTAGGCCGAAGGGCGAGCACAGGCCTAGGGGCGAAACCGGCAAGCGCTGCTTTGCTGAGCAAACACGCACTGGGACTGAGCTTGCTTTCCCGAGGAGAGTTTCCCTTTCGAGAAGGCAGCACCCAGAAGCTCGTTTTGTGCCCTTTCTGAGATGGGCCCTAGGTGGGTCCCTCCCTAGCAGGCGGAGGGTGGGGTGCTGGGGCCAGTGCACACAAGGCCTTTTCAGACCCCATGCGCCTTCTCCCTGAAGGAGAGCACGTTTGGAGGTGGTTTCCAGCTCCGGTGACCCTCGGCCAAGCACCGGCGCACAGGGAGCGGGAGGCAGCCCAGACCCTCCTAGGCCGAAGGGCGAGCACAGGCCTAGGGGCGAAACTGACAAGCGCTGCTTTGCAGAGCAAACACGCACTGGGGCTGAGCTTGCTTTCCCGAGGAGAGTTTCCCTTTCGAGAAGGCAGCTCCCAGAAGCTCGTTTTGTGCCCTTTCTGAGATGGGCCCTAGGTGGGTCCCTCCCTAGCAGGCGGAGGGTGGGGTGCTGTGGCCAGTGCACACAAGGCCTTTGCAGACCCCATCCGCCCTCTCCCTGAAGGAGAGCACGTTTGGAGGTGGTTTCCAGCTCCGGTGACCCTCGGCCAAGCACCGGGGCACAGGGAGCGGGAGGAAGCCCAGACCCTCCTAGGCCGAAAGGCGAGCACAGACCTAGGGGCGAAACCCGCAAGCGCTGCTTTGCTGAGCACACACGCACTGGGGCTGAGCTTGCTTTCCCGAGGAGAGTTTCCCTTTCGAGAAGGCAGCTCCCAGAAACTCGTTTTGTGCCCTCTCTGAGATGGGCCCTAGGTGGGTCCCTCCCTCGCAGTCGGAGGGTGGGGTGCTGGGGCCAGTGCACACAAGGCCTTTTCAGACCCCATCCGCCTTCTCCCTGAAGGAGAGCACGTTTGGAGGTGGTTTCCAGCTCCGGTGACCCTCGGCCAAGCACCGGCGCACAGGGAGCGGGAGGCAGCCCAGACCCTCCTAGGCCGAAGGGCCAGCACAGGCCTAGGGGCGAAACCGGCAAGCGCTGCTTTGCTGAGCAAACACGCACTGGGGCTGAGCTTGCTTTCCCGAGGAGAGTTTCCCTTTCGAGAAGGCAGCTCCCAGAAGCTCGTTTTGTGCCCTTTCTGAGATGGGCCCTATGTGGGTCCCTCCCTAGCAGGCGGAGGGTGGGGTTCCTGGGCCAGTGCACACAAGGCCTTTTCAGACCCCATCCGCCTTCTCCCTGAAGGAGAGCACGTTTGGAGGTGGTTTCCAGCTCTGGTGACCCTCGGACAAGCAGCGGCGCACAGGGAGCGGGAGGCAGCCCAGACCCTCCTCGGCCGAAGGGCGAGCACAGGCCTAGGGGCGAAACCGGCAAGCGCTGCTTTGCTGAGCACAAAAGCACAGGGGCTGAGCTTGCTTTCCCGAGGAGAGTTTCCCTTTCGAGAAGGCAGCTCCCAGAAGCTCGTTTTGTGCCCTTTCTGAGATGGGCCCTAGGTGGGTCCCTCCCTAGCAGGCGGAGGGTGGGGTGCTGTGGCCAGTGCACACAAGGCCTTTTCAGACCCCATCCGCCTTCTCCCTGAAGGAGAGCACGTTTGGAGGTGGTTTCCAGCTCCGGTGACCCTCAGCCAAGCAGCGGCGCACAGGGAACGAGAGGCAGCCCAGACCCTCCTCGGCCGAAGGGCGAGCACAGGCCTAGGGGCGAAACCGGCAAGCGCTGCTTTGCTGAGCAAACACGCACTGGGACTGAGCTTCCTTCCCGAGGAGAGTTTCCCTTTTGAGAAGGCAGCTCCCAGAAGCTCGTTTTGTGCCCTTTCTGAGATGGGCCCTAGGTGGGTCCCTCCCGAGCAGGCGAAGGGTGGGGTGCTGGGGCCAGTGCACACAAGGCCTTTTCAGACCCCATGCGCCTTCTCCCTGAAGGAGAGCACGTTTGGAGGTGGTTTCCAGCTCCGGTGACCCTCGGCCAAGCCGCGGCGCACAGGGAGCGGGAGGCAGCCCAGACCCTCCTAGGCCGAAGGGCGAGCACAGGCCTAGGGGCGAAACCGGCAAGCGCTGCTTTGCTGAGCAAACACGCACTGGGACTGAGCCTGCTTTCCCGAGGAGAGTTTCCCTATCGAGAAGGCAGCTCCCAGAAGCTCGTTTTGTGCCCTTTCTGAGATGGGCCCTAGGTGGGTCCCTCCCTAGCAGGCGAAGGGTGGGGTGCTGGGGCCAGTGCACACAAGGCCTTTTCAGACCCCATCCGCCTTCTCCCTGAAGGAGAGCACGTTTGGAGGTGATTTCCAGCTCCGGTGACCCTCGGCCAAGCACCGGCGCACAGGGAGCGGGAGGCAGCCCAGACCCTCCTAGGCCAAAGGGCGAGCAGAGGCCTAGGGGCGAAAACGGCAAGCGCTGCTTTGCTGAGCACACACGCACTGGGGCTGAGCTTGCTTTCCCGAGGAGAGTTTCCCTTTCGAGAAGGCAGCTCCCAGAAGCTCGTTTTGTGCCCTTTCTGAGATGGGCCCTAGGTGGGTCCCTCCCTAGCAGGCGGAGGGTGGGGTGCTGGGGCCAGTGCACACAAGGCCTTTTCAGACCCCATGCGCCTTCTCCCTGAAGGAGAGCACGTTTGGAGGTGGTTTCCAGCTCCGGTGACCCTCGGCCAAGCACCGGCGCACAGGGAGCGGGAGGCAGCCCAGACCCTCCTAGGCCGAAGGGCGAGCACAGGCCTAGGGGCGAAACCGGCAAGCGCTGCTTTGCTGAGCAAACACGCACTGGGACTGAGCTTGCTTTCCCGAGAAGAGTTTCCCTTTTGAGAAGGCAGCTCCCAGAAGCTCGTTTTGTACCCTTTCTGAGATGGGCCCTAGGTGGGTCCCTCCCTAGCAGGCGAAGGGTGGGGTGCTGGGGCCAGTGCACACAAGGCCTTTTCAGACCCCATCCGCCTTCTCCCTGAAGGAGAGCACGTTTGGAGGTGGTTTCCAGCTCCGGTGACCCTCGGACAAGCCGCGGCGCACAGGGAGCGGGAGGCAGCCCAGACCCTCCTAGGCCGAAAGGCGAGCACAGGCCTAGGGGCGAAACCGGCAAGCGCTGCTTTGCTGAGCACACACGCACTGGGGCTGAGCTTGCTTTCCCGAGGAGAGTTTCCCTTTCGAGAAGGCAGCTCCCAGAAGCTCGTTTTGTGCCCTCTCTGAGATGGGCCCTAGGTGGGTCCCTCCCTCGCAGGCGGAGTGTGGGGTGCTGGGGCCAGTGCACACAAGGCCTTTTCAGACCCCATCCGCCTTCTCCCTGAAGGAGAGCACGTTTGGAGGTGGTTTCCAGCTCCGGTGACCCTCGGACAAGCACCGGTGCACAGGGAGCGGGAGGCAGCCCAGACCCTCCTCGGCCAAAGGGCGAGCACAGGCCTAGGGGCGAAACCAGCAAGCGCTGCTTTGCTGAGCACACACGCACTGGGGCTGAGCTTGCTTTCCCGAGGAGAGTTTCCCTTTCGAGAAGGCAGCTCCCAGAAGCTCGTTTTGTGCCCTTTCTGAGATGGGCCCTAGGTGGGTCCCTCCCTAGCAGGCGAAGGGTGGGGTGCTGGGGCCAGTGCACACAAGGCCTTTTCAGACCCCATCCGCCTTCTTCCTGAAGGAGAGCACGTTTGGAGGTGGTTTCCAGCTCCGGTGACCCTCGGCCAAGCACCGGCGCACAGGGAGCGGGAGGCAGCCCAGACCCTCCTAGGCCGAAGGGCGAGCACAGGCCTAGGGGCGAAACCGGCAAGCGCTGCTTTGCTGAGCACACACGCACTGGGGCTGAGCTTGCTTTCCCGAGGAGAGTTTCCCTTTCGAGAAGGCAGCTCCCAGAAGCTCGTTTTGTGCCCTTTCTGAGATGGGCCCTAGGTGGGTCCCTCCCGAGCAGGCGAAGGGTGGGGTGCTGGGGCCAGTGCACACAAGGCCTTTTCAGACCCCATCCGCCTTCTCCCTGAAGGAGAGCACGTTTGGAGGTGGTTTCCAGCTCCGGTGACCCTCGGCCAAGCCGCGGCGCACAGGGAGCGGGAGGCAGCCCAGACTCTCCTAGGCCGAAGGGCGAGCACAGGCCTAGGGGCGAAACCGGCAAGCGCTGCTTTGCTGAGCAAACACGCACTGGGGCTGAGCCTGCATTCCCGAGGAGAGTTTCCCTTTCGAGTAGGCAGCTCCCAGAAGCTCGTTTTGTGCCCTTTCTGAGATGGGCCCTAGGTGGGTCCCTCCCTAGCAGGCGGAGGGTGGGGTGCTGGGGCCAGTGCACACAAGGCCTTTTCAGACCCCATGCGCCTTCTCCCTGAAGGAGAGCACGTTTGGAGGTGGTTTCCAGCTCCGGTGACCCTCGGACAAGCCGCGGCGCACAGGGAGCGGGAGGCAGCCCAGACCCTCCTAGGCCGAAGGGCGAGCACAGGCCTAGGGGCGAAACCGGCAAGCGCTGCTTTGCTGAGCAAACACGCACTGGGACTGAGCTTGCTTTCCCGAGGAGAGTTTCCCTTTCGAGAAGGCAGCTCCCAGAAGCTCGTTTTGTGCCCTTTCTGAGATGGGCCCTAGGTGGGTCCCTCCCTAGCAGGCGGAGGGTGGGGTGCTGGGGCCAGTGCACACAAGGCCTTTTCAGACCCCATGCGCCTTCTCCCTGAAGGAGAGCACGTTTGGAGGTGGTTTCCAGCTCCGGTGACCCTCGGCCAAGCACCGGCGCACAGGGAGCGGGAGGCAGCCCAGACCCTCCTAGGCCGAAGGGCGAGCACAGGCCTAGGGGCGAAACCGGCAAGCGCTGCTTTGCAGAGCAAACACGCACTGGGGCTGAGCTTGCTTTCCCGAGGAGAGTTTCCCTTTCGAGAAGGCAGCTCCCAGAAGCTCGTTTTGTGCCCTTTCTGAGATGGGCCCTAGGTGGGTCCCTCCCTAGCAGGCGGAGGGTGGGGTGCTGTGGCCAGTGCACACAAGGCCTTTGCAGACCCCATCCGCCCTCTCCCTGAAGGAGAGCACGTTTGGAGGTGGTTTCCAGCTCCGGTGACCCTCAGCCAAGCAGCGGCGCACAGGGAACGAGAGGCAGCCCAGACCCTCCTAGGCCTAAGGGCGAGCACAGGCCTAGGGGCGAAACCGGCAAGCGCTGCTTTGCTGAGCAAACACGCACTGGGACTGAGCTTGCTTTCCCGAGGAGAGTTTCCCTTTCGAGAAGGCAGCTCCCAGAAGCTCGTTTTGTGCCCTTTCTGAGATGGGCCCTAGGTAGGTTCCTCTCTAGCAGGCGAAGGGTGGGGTGCTGGGGCCAGTGCACACAAGGCCTTTTCAGACCCCATCCGCCTTCTCCCTGAAGGAGAGCACGTTTGGAGGTGGTTTCCAGCTCTGGTGACCCTCGGACAAGCAGCGGCGCACAGGGAGCGGGAGGCAGCCCAGACCCTCCTCGGCCGAAGGGCGAGCACAGGCCTAGGGGCGAAACCGGCAAGCGCTGCTTTGCTGAGCACACAAGCACAGGGGCTGAGCTTGCTTTCCCGAGGAGAGTTTCCCTTTCGAGAAGGCAGCTCCCAGAAGCTCGTTTTGTGCCCTTTCTGAGATGGGCCCTAGGTGGGTCCCTCCCTAGCAGGCGGAGGGTGGGGTGCTGGGGCCAGTGCACACAAGGCCTTTTCAGACCCCATCCGCCTTCTCCCTGAAGGAGAGCACGTTTGGAGGTGGTTTCCAGCTCCGGTGACCCTCAGCCAAGCAGCGGCGCACAGGGAACGAGAGGCAGCCCAGACCCTCCTCGGCCGAAGGGCGAGCACAGGCCTAGGGGCGAAACCGGCAAGCGCTGCTTTGCTGAGCAAACACGCACTGGGACTGAGCTTCCTTCCCGAGGAGAGTTTCCCTTTTGAGAAGGCAGCTCCCAGAAGCTCGTTTTGTACCCTTTCTGAGATGGGCCCTAGGTGGGTCCCTCCCTAGCAGGCGAAGGGTGGGGTGCTGGGGCCAGTGCACACAAGGCCTTTTCAGACCCCATGCGCCTTCTCCCTGAAGGAGAGCACGTTTGGAGGTGGTTTCCAGCTCCGGTGACCCTCGGCCAAGCACCGGCGCACAGGGAGCGGGAGGCAGCCCAGACCCTCCTAGGCCGAAGGGCGAGCACAGGCCTAGGGGCGAAACCGGCAAGCGCTGCTTTGCTGAGCACACAAGCACTGGGGCTGAGCTTGCTTTCCCGAGGAGAGTTTCCCTTTCGAGAAGGCAGCTCCCAGAAGCTCGTTTTGTGCCCTTTCTGAGATGGGCCCTAGGTGGGTCCCTCCCTCACAGGCGGAGGGTGGGGTGCTGGGGCCAGTGCACACAAGGCCTTTTCAGACCCCATCCGCCTTCTCCCTGAAGGAGAGCACGTTTGGAGGTGGTTTCCAGCTCCGGTGACCCTCGGCCAAGCAGCGGCGCACAGGGAGCGGGAGGCAGCCCAGACCCTCCTAGGCCGAAGGGCGAGCACAGGCCTAGGGGCGAAACCGGCAAGCGCTGCTTTGCTGAGCAAACACGCACTGGGGCTGAGCCTGCTTTCCCGAGGAGAGTTTCCCTTTCGAGAAGGCAGCTCCCAGAAGCTCGTTTTGTGCCCTTTCTGAGATGGGCCCTAGGTGGGTCCCTCCCTAGCAGGCGGAGGGTGGGGTGCTGGGGCCAGTGCACACAAGGCCTTTTCAGACCCCATGCGCCTTCTCCCTGAAGGAGAGCACGTTTGGAGGTGGTTTCCAGCTCCGGTGACCCTCGGACAAGCCGCGGCGCACAGGGAGCGGGAGGCAGCCCAGACCCTCCTAGGCCGAAGGGCGAGCACAGGCCTAGGGGCGAAACCGGCAAGCGCTGCTTTGCTGAGCAAACACGCACTGGGACTGAGCTTGCTTTCCCGAGGAGAGTTTCCCTTTCGAGAAGGCAGCTCCCAGAAGCTCGTTTTGTGCCCTTTCTGAGATGGGCCCTAGGTGGGTCCCTCCCTAGCAGGCGGAGGGTGGGGTGCTGGGGCCAGTGCACACAAGGCCTTTTCAGACCCCATGCGCCTTCTCCCTGAAGGAGAGCACGTTTGGAGGTGGTTTCCAGCTCCGGTGACCCTCGGCCAAGCACCGGCGCACAGGGAGCGGGAGGCAGCCCAGACCCTCCTCGGCCGAAGGGCGAGCACAGGCCTAGGGGCGAAACCGGCAAGCGCTGCTTTGCTGAGCACACACGCACTGGGGCTGAGCTTGCTTTCCCGAGGAGAGTTTCCCTTTCGAGAAGGCAGCTCCCAGAAGCTCGTTTTGTGCCCTTTCTGAGATGGGCCCTAGGTGGGTCCCTCCCGAGCAGGCGAAGGGTGGGGTGCTGGGGCCAGTGCACACAAGGCCTTTTCAGACCCCATCCGCCTTCTCCCTGAAGGAGAGCACGTTTGGAGGTGGTTTCCAGCTCCGGTGACCCTCGGCCAAGCAGCGGCGCACAGGGAGCGGGAGGCAGCCCAGACCCTCCTAGGCCGAAGGGCGAGCACAGGCCTAGGGGCGAAACCGGCAAGCGCTGCTTTGCTGAGCAAACACGCACTGGGGCTGAGCCTGCTTTCCCGAGGAGAGTTTCCCTTTCGAGAAGGCAGCTCCCAGAAGCTCGTTTTGTGCCCTTTCTGAGATGGGCCCTAGGTGGGTCCCTCCCTAGCAGGCGGAGGGTGGGGTGCTGGGGCCAGTGCACACAAGGCCTTTTCAGACCCCATGCGCCTTCTCCCTGAAGGAGAGCACGTTTGGAGGTGGTTTCCAGCTCCGGTGACCCTCGGACAAGCCGCGGCGCACAGGGAGCGGGAGGCAGCCCAGACCCTCCTAGGCCGAAGGGCGAGCACAGGCCTAGGGGCGAAACCGGCAAGCGCTGCTTTGCTGAGCAAACACGCACTGGGACTGAGCTTGCTTTCCCGAGGAGAGTTTCCCTTTCGAGAAGGCAGCTCCCAGAAGCTCGTTTTGTGCCCTTTCTGAGATGGGCCCTAGGTGGGTCCCTCCCTAGCAGGCGGAGGGTGGGGTGCTGGGGCCAGTGCACACAAGGCCTTTTCAGACCCCATGCGCCTTCTCCCTGAAGGAGAGCACGTTTGGAGGTGGTTTCCAGCTCCGGTGACCCTCGGCCAAGCACCGGCGCACAGGGAGCGGGAGGCAGCCCAGACCCTCCTAGGCCGAAGGGCGAGCACAGGCCTAGGGGCGAAACCGGCAAGCGCTGCTTTGCAGAGCAAACACGCACTGGGGCTGAGCTTGCTTTCCCGAGGAGAGTTTCCCTTTCGAGAAGGCAGCTCCCAGAAGCTCGTTTTGTGCCCTTTCTGAGATGGGCCCTAGGTGGGTCCCTCCCTAGCAGGCGGAGGGTGGGGTGCTGTGGCCAGTGCACACAAGGCCTTTGCAAACCCCATCCGCCCTCTCCCTGAAGGAGAGCACGTTTGGAGGTGGTTTCCAGCTCCGGTGACCCTCAGCCAAGCAGCGGCGCACAGGGAACGAGAGGCAGCCCAGACCCTCCTAGGCCGAAGGGCGAGCACAGGCCTAGGGGCGAAACCGGCAAGCGCTGCTTTGCTGAGCAAACACGCACTGGGACTGAGCTTGCTTTCCCGAGGAGAGTTTCCCTTTCGAGAAGGCAGCTCCCAGAAGCTCGTTTTGTGCCCTTTCTGAGATGGGCCCTAGGTAGGTTCCTCTCTAGCAGGCGAAGGGTGGGGTGCTGGGGCCAGTGCACACAAGGCCTTTTCAGACCCCATCCGCCTTCTCCCTGAAGGAGAGCACGTTTGGAGGTGGTTTCCAGCTCTGGTGACCCTCGGACAAGCAGCGGCGCACAGGGAGCGGGAGGCAGCCCAGACCCTCCTCGGCCGAAGGGCGAGCACAGGCCTAGGGGCGAAACCGGCAAGCGCTGCTTTGCTGAGCACACAAGCACAGGGGCTGAGCTTGCTTTCCCGAGGAGAGTTTCCCTTTCGAGAAGGCAGCTCCCAGAAGCTCGTTTTGTGCCCTTTCTGAGATGGGCCCTAGGTGGGTCCCTCCCTAGCAGGCGGAGGGTGGGGTGCTGGGGCCAGTGCACACAAGGCCTTTTCAGACCCCATCCGCCTTCTCCCTGAAGGAGAGCACGTTTGGAGGTGGTTTCCAGCTCCGGTGACCCTCAGCCAAGCAGCGGCGCACAGGGAACGAGAGGCAGCCCAGACCCTCCTCGGCCGAAGGGCGAGCACAGGCCTAGGGGCGAAACCGGCAAGCGCTGCTTTGCTGAGCAAACACGCACTGGGACTGAGCTTCCTTCCCGAGGAGAGTTTCCCTTTTGAGAAGGCAGCTCCCAGAAGCTCGTTTTGTACCCTTTCTGAGATGGGCCCTAGGTGGGTCCCTCCCGAGCAGGCGAAGGGTGGGGTGCTGGGGCCAGTGCACACAAGGCCTTTTCAGACCCCATGCGCCTTCTCCCTGAAGGAGAGCACGTTTGGAGGTGGTTTCCAGCTCCGGTGACCCTCGGCCAAGCACCGGCGCACAGGGAGCGGGAGGCAGCCCAGACCCTCCTAGGCCGAAGGGCGAGCACAGGCCTAGGGGCGAAACCGGCAAGCGCTGCTTTGCTGAGCACACAAGCACTGGGGCTGAGCTTGCTTTCCCGAGGAGAGTTTCCCTTTCGAGAAGGCAGCTCCCAGAAGCTCGTTTTGTGCCCTTTCTGAGATGGGCCCTAGGTGGGTCCCTCCCTAGCAGGCGGAGGGTGGGGTGCTGGGGCCAGTGCACACAAGGGCTTTTCAGACCCCATCCGCCTTCTCCCTGAAGGAGAGCACGTTTGGAGGTGGTTTCCAGCTCCGGTGACCCTCGGCCAAGCACCGGTGCACAGGGAGCGGGAGGCAGCCCAGACCCTCCTAGGCCGAAGGGCGAGCACAGGCCTAGGGGCGAAACCGGCAAGCGCTGCTTTGCTGAGCAAACACGCACTAGGGCTGAGCTTGCTTTCCCGAGGAGAGTTTCCCTTTCGAGAAGGCAGCTCCCAGAAGCTCGTTTTGTGCCCTTTCTGAGATGGGCCCTAGGTGGGTCCCTCCCTAGCAGGCGAAGGGTGGGGTGCTGGGGCCAGTGCACACAAGGCCTTTGCAGACCCCATCCGCCTTCTCCCTGAAGGAGAGCACGTTTGGAGGTGGTTTCCAGCTCCGGTGACCCTCAGCCAAGCAGCGGCGCACAGGGAACGAGAGGCAGCCCAGACCCTCCTAGGCCGAAGGGCGAGCACAGGCCTAGGGGCGAAACCGGCAAGCGCTGCTTTGCTGAGCACACACGCACTGGGGCTGAGCTTGCTTTCCCGAGGAGAGTTTCCCTTTCGAGAAGGCAGCTCCCAGAAGCTCGTTTTGTGCCCTTTCTGAGATGGGCCCTAGGTGGGTCCCTCCCTCACAGGCGGAGGGTGGGGTGCTGGGGCCAGTGCACACAAGGCCTTTTCAGACCCCATCCGCCTTCTCCCTGAAGGAGAGCACGTTTGGAGGTGGTTTCCAGCTCCGGTGACCCTCGGCCAAGCAGCAGCGCACAGGGAGCGGGAGGCAGCCCAGACCCTCCTAGGCCGAAGGGCGAGCACAGGCCTAGGGGCGAAACCGGCAAGCGCTGCTTTGCTGAGCAAACACGCACTGGGGCTGAGCCTGCTTTCCCGAGGAGAGTTTCCCTTTCGAGAAGGCAGCTCCCAGAAGCTCGTTTTGTGCCCTTTCTGAGATGGGCCCTAGGTGGGTCCCTCCCTAGCAGGCGGAGGGTGGGGTGCTGGGGCCAGTGCACACAAGGCCTTTTCAGACCCCATGCGCCTTCTCCCTGAAGGAGAGCACGTTTGGAGGTGGTTTCCAGCTCCGGTGACCCTCGGACAAGCCGCGGCGCACAGGGAGCGGGAGGCAGCCCAGACCCTCCTAGGCCGAAGGGCGAGCACAGGCCTAGGGGCGAAACCGGCAAGCGCTGCTTTGCTGAGCAAACACGCACTGGGACTGAGCTTGCTTTCCCGAGGAGAGTTTCCCTTTCGAGAAGGCAGCTCCCAGAAGCTCGTTTTGTGCCCTTTCTGAGATGGGCCCTAGGTGGGTCCCTCCCTAGCAGGCGGAGGGTGGGGTGCTGGGGCCAGTGCACACAAGGCCTTTTCAGACCCCATGCGCCTTCTCCCTGAAGGAGAGCACGTTTGGAGGTGGTTTCCAGCTCCGGTGACCCTCGGCCAAGCACCGGCGCACAGGGAGCGGGAGGCAGCCCAGACCCTCCTCGGCCGAAGGGCGAGCACAGGCCTAGGGGCGAAACCGGCAAGCGCTGCTTTGCAGAGCAAACACGCACTGGGGCTGAGCTTGCTTTCCCGAGGAGAGTTTCCCTTTCGAGAAGGCAGCTCCCAGAAGCTCGTTTTGTGCCCTTTCTGAGATGGGCCCTAGGTGGGTCCCTCCCTAGCAGGCGGAGGGTGGGGTGCTGTGGCCAGTGCACACAAGGCCTTTGCAGACCCCATCCGCCCTCTCCCTGAAGGAGAGCACGTTTGGAGGTGGTTTCCAGCTCCGGTGACCCTCAGCCAAGCAGCGGCGCACAGGGACCGAGAGGCAGCCCAGACCCTCCTAGGCCGAAGGGCGAGCACAGGCCTAGGGGCGAAACCGGCAAGCGCTGCTTTGCTGAGCAAACACGCACTGGGACTGAGCTTGCTTTCCCGAGGAGAGTTTCCCTTTCGAGAAGGCAGCTCCCAGAAGCTCGTTTTGTGCCCTTTCTGAGATGGGCCCTAGGTAGGTTCCTCTCTAGCAGGCGAAGGGTGGGGTGCTGGGGCCAGTGCACACAAGGCCTTTTCAGACCCCATGCGCCTTCTCCCTGAAGGAGAGCACGTTTGGAGGTGGTTTCCAGCTCTGGTGACCCTCGGACAAGCAGCGGCGCACAGGGAGCGGGAGGCAGCCCAGACCCTCCTAGGCCGAAGGGCGAGCACAGGCCTAGGGGCGAAACCGGCAAGCGCTGCTTTGCTGAGCAAACACGCACTGGGGCTGAGCCTGCTTTCCCGAGGAGAGTTTCCCTTTCGAGAAGGCAGCTCCCAGAAGCTCGTTTTGTGCCCTTTCTGAGATGGGCCCTAGGTGGGTCCCTCCCTAGCAGGCGGAGGGTGGGGTGCTGGGGCCAGTGCACACAAGGCCTTTTCAGACCCCATGCGCCTTCTCCCTGAAGGAGAGCACGTTTGGAGGTGGTTTCCAGCTCCGGTGACCCTCGGACAAGCCGCGGCGCACAGGGAGCGGGAGGCAGCCCAGACCCTCCTAGGCCGAAGGGCGAGCACAGGCCTAGGGGCGAAACCGGCAAGCGCTGCTTTGCTGAGCAAACACGCACTGGGACTGAGCTTGCTTTCCCGAGGAGAGTTTCCCTTTCGAGAAGGCAGCTCCCAGAAGCTCGTTTTGTGCCCTTTCTGAGATGGGCCCTAGGTGGGTCCCTCCCTAGCAGGCGGAGGGTGGGGTGCTGGGGCCAGTGCACACAAGGCCTTTTCAGACCCCATGCGCCTTCTCCCTGAAGGAGAGCACGTTTGGAGGTGGTTTCCAGCTCCGGTGACCCTCGGCCAAGCACCGGCGCACAGGGAGCGGGAGGCAGCCCAGACCCTCCTCGGCCGAAGGGCGAGCACAGGCCTAGGGGCGAAACCGGCAAGCGCTGCTTTGCAGAGCAAACACGCACTGGGGCTGAGCTTGCTTTCCCGAGGAGAGTTTCCCTTTCGAGAAGGCAGCTCCCAGAAGCTCGTTTTGTGCCCTTTCTGAGATGGGCCCTAGGTGGGTCCCTCCCTAGCAGGCGGAGGGTGGGGTGCTGTGGCCAGTGCACACAAGGCCTTTGCAGACCCCATCCGCCCTCTCCCTGAAGGAGAGCACGTTTGGAGGTGGTTTCCAGCTCCGGTGACCCTCAGCCAAGCAGCGGCGCACAGGGAACGAGAGGCAGCCCAGACCCTCCTAGGCCGAAGGGCGAGCACAGGCCTAGGGGCGAAACCGGCAAGCGCTGCTTTGCTGAGCAAACACGCACTGGGACTGAGCTTGCTTTCCCGAGGAGAGTTTCCCTTTCGAGAAGGCAGCTCCCAGAAGCTCGTTTTGTGCCCTTTCTGAGATGGGCCCTAGGTAGGTTCCTCTCTAGCAGGCGAAGGGTGGGGTGCTGGGGCCAGTGCACACAAGGCCTTTTCAGACCCCATGCGCCTTCTCCCTGAAGGAGAGCACGTTTGGAGGTGGTTTCCAGCTCTGGTGACCCTCGGACAAGCAGCGGCGCACAGGGAGCGGGAGGCAGCCCAGACCCTCCTCGGCCGAAGGGCGAGCACAGGCCTAGGGGCGAAACCGGCAAGCGCTGCTTTGCTGAGCACACAAGCACAGGGGCTGAGCTTGCTTTCCCGAGGAGAGTTTCCCTTTCGAGAAGGCAGCTCCCAGAAGCTCGTTTTGTGCCCTTTCTGAGATGGGCCCTAGGTGGGTCCCTCCCTAGCAGGCGGAGGGTGGGGTGCTGGGGCCAGTGCACACAAGGCCTTTTCAGACCCCATCCGCCTTCTCCCTGAAGGAGAGCACGTTTGGAGGTGGTTTCCAGCTCCGGTGACCCTCAGCCAAGCAGCGGCGCACAGGGAGCGGGAGGCAGCCCAGACCCTCCTAGGCCGAAGGGCGAGCACAGGCCTAGGGGCGAAACCGGCAAGCGCTGCTTTGCTGAGCACACAAGCACTGGGGCTGATCTTGCTTTCCCGAGGAGAGTTTCCCTTTCGAGAAGGCAGCTCCCAGAAGCTCGTTTTGTGCCCTTTCTGAGATGGGCCCTAGGTAGGTTCCTCTCTAGCAGGCGAAGGGTGGGGTGCTGGGGCCAGTGCACACAAGGCCTTTTCAGACCCCATGCGCCTTCTCCCTGAAGGAGAGCACGTTTGGAGGTGGTTTCCAGCTCCGGTGACCCTCGGACAAGCAGCGGCGCACAGGGAGCGGGAGGCAGCCCAGACCCTCCTCGGCCGAAGGTTGAGCACAGGCCTAGGGGCGAAACCGGCAAGCGCTGCTTTGCTGAGCAAACACGCACTGGGGCTGAGCTTGCTTTCCCGAGGAGAGTTTCCCTTTCGAGAAGGCAGCTCCCAGAAGCTCGTTTTGTGCCCTTTCTGAGATGGGCCCTAGGTGGGTCCCTCCCGAGCAGGCGGAGGGTGGGGTGCTGGGGCCAGTGCACACAAGGCCTTTTCAGACCCCATCCGCCTTCTCCCTGAAGGAGAGCACGTTTGGAGGTGGTTTCCAGCTCTGGTGACCCTCGGACAAGCAGCGGCGCACAGGGAGCGGGAGGCAGCCCAGACCCTCCTAGGCCGAAGGGCGAGCACAGGCCTAGGGGCGAAACCGGCAAGCGCTGCTTTGCTGAGCACACACGCACTGGGGCTGAGCTTGCTTTCCCGAGGAGAGTTTCCCTTTCGAGAAGGCAGCTCCCAGAAGCTCGTTTTGTGCCCTTTCTGAGATGGGCCCTAGGTGGGTCCCTCCCTAGCAGGCGGAGGGTGGGGTGCTGGGGCCAGTGCACACAAGGCCTTTTCAGACCCCATGCGCCTTCTCCCTGAAGGAGAGCACGTTTGGAGGTGGTTTCCAGCTCCGGTGACCCTCGGCCAAGCACCGGCGCACAGGGAGCGGGAGGCAGCCCAGACCCTCCTAGGCCGAAGGGCGAGCACAGGCCTAGGGGCGAAACTGACAAGCGCTGCTTTGCAGAGCAAACACGCACTGGGGCTGAGCTTGCTTTCCCGAGGAGAGTTTCCCTTTCGAGAAGGCAGCTCCCAGAAGCTCGTTTTGTGCCCTTTCTGAGATGGGCCCTAGGTGGGTCCCTCCCTAGCAGGCGGAGGGTGGGGTGCTGGGGCCAGTGCACACAAGGCCTTTGCAGACCCCATCCGCCCTCTCCCTGAAGGAGAGCACGTTTGGAGGTGGTTTCCAGCTCCGGTGACCCTCGGCCAAGCACCGGTGCACAGGGAGCGGGAGGCAGCCCAGACCCTCCTAGGCCGAAGGGCGAGCACAGGCCTAGGGGCGAAACCGGCAAGCGCTGCTTTGCTGAGCAAACACGCACTGGGGCTGAGCTTGGTTTCCCGAGGAGAGTTTCCCTTTCGAGAAGGCAGCTCCCAGAAGCTCGTTTTGTGCCCTTTCTGAGATGGGCCCTAGGTGGGTCCCTCCCGAGCAGGCGAAGGGTGGGGTGCTGGGGCCAGTGCACACAAGGCCTTTTCAGACCCCATCCGCCTTCTCCCTGAAGGAGAGCACGTTTGGAGGTGGTTTCCAGCTCCGGTGACCCTCGGCCAAGCAGCGGCGCACAGGGAGCGGGAGGCAGCCCAGACCCTCCTAGGCCGAAGGGCGAGCACAGGCCTAGGGGCCAAACCGGCAAGCGCTGCTTTGCTGAGCAAACACGCACTGGGGCTGAGCCTGCTTTCCCGAGGAGAGTTTCCCTTTCGAGAAGGCAGCTCCCAGAAGCTCGTTTTGTGCCCTTTCTGAGATGGGCCCTAGGTGGGTCCCTCCCTAGCAGGCGAAGGGTGGGGTGCTGGGGCCAGTGCACACAAGGCCTTTTCAGACCCCATGCGCCTTCTCCCTGAAGGAGAGCACGTTTGGAGGTGGTTTCCAGCTCCGGTGACCCTCGGACAAGCCGCGGCGCACAGGGAGCGGGAGGCAGCCCAGACCCTCCTCGGCCGAAGGGCGAGCACAGGCCTAGGGGCGAAACCGGCAAGCGCTGCTTTGCTGAGCAAACACGCACTGGGACTGAGCTTGCTTTCCCGAGAAGAGTTTCCCTTTTGAGAAGGCAGCTCCCAGAAGCTCGTTTTGTACGCTTTCTGAGATGGGCCCTTGGTGGGTCCCTCCCTAGCAGGCGGAGGGTGGGGTGCTGGGGCCAGTGCACACAAGGCCTTTTCAGACCCCATCCGCCTTCTCCCTGAAGGAGAGCACGTTTGGAGGTGGTTTCCAGCTCCGGTGACCCTCAGCCAAGCAGCGGCGCACAGGGAACGAGAGGCAGCCCAGACCCTCCTCGGCCGAAGGGCGAGCACAGGCCTAGGGGCGAAACCAGCAAGCGCTGCTTTGCTGAGCAAACACGCACTGGGACTGAGCTTGCTTTCCCAAGGAGAGTTTCCCTTTTGAGAAGGCAGCTCCCAGAAGCTCGTTTTGTGCCCTTTCTGAGATGGGCCCTAGGTGGGTCCCTCCCTAGCAGGCGAAGGGTGGGGTGCTGGGGCCAGTGCACACAAGGCCTTTGCAGACCCCATCCGCCTTCTCCCTGAAGGAGAGCACGTTTGGAGGTGGTTTCCAGCTCCGGTGACCCTCAGCCAAGCAGCGGCGCACAGGGAACGAGAGGCAGCCCAGACCCTCCTAGGCCGAAGGGCGAGCACAGGCCTAGGGGCGAAACCGGCAAGCGCTGCTTTGCTGAGCAAACACGCACTGGGACTGAGCTTGCTTTCCCGAGGAGAGTTTCCCTTTCGAGAAGGCAGCTCCCAGAAGCTCGTTTTGTGCCCTTTCTGAGATGGGCCCTAGGTGGGTCCCTCCCTAGCAGGCGGAGGGTGGGGTGCTGGGGCCAGTGCACACAAGGCCTTTTCAGACCCCATGCGCCTTCTCCCTGAAGGAGAGCACGTTTGGAGGTGGTTTCCAGCTCCGGTGACCCTCAGCCAAGCAGCGGCGCACAGGGAACGAGAGGCAGCCCAGACCCTCCTCGGCCGAAGGGCGAGCACAGGCCTAGGGGCGAAACCAGCAAGCGCTGCTTTGCTGAGCAAACACGCACTGGGACTGAGCTTGCTTTCCCAAGGAGAGTTTCCCTTTTGAGAAGGCAGCTCCCAGAAGCTCGTTTTGTGCCCTTTCTGAGATGGGCCCTAGGTGGGTCCCTCCCTAGCAGGCGAAGGGTGGGGTGCTGGGGCCAGTGCACACAAGGCCTTTGCAGACCCCATCCGCCTTCTCCCTGAAGGAGAGCACGTTTGGAGGTGGTTTCCAGCTCCGGTGACCCTCAGCCAAGCAGCGGCGCACAGGGAACGAGAGGCAGCCCAGACCCTCCTAGGCCGAAGGGCGAGCACAGGCCTAGGGGCGAAACCGGCAAGCGCTGCTTTGCTGAGCAAACACGCACTGGGACTGAGCTTGCTTTCCCGAGGAGAGTTTCCCTTTCGAGAAGGCAGCTCCCAGAAGCTCGTTTTGTGCCCTTTCTGAGATGGGCCCTAGGTAGGTTCCTCTCTAGCAGGCGAAGGGTGGGGTGCTGGGGCCAGTGCACACAAGGCCTTTTCAGACCCCATGCGCCTTCTCCCTGAAGGAGAGCACGTTTGGAGGTGGTTTCCAGCTCTGGTGACCCTCGGACAAGCAGCGGCGCACAGGGAGCGGGAGGCAGCCCAGACCCTCCTCGGCCGAAGGGCGAGCACAGGCCTAGGGGCGAAACCGGCAAGCGCTGCTTTGCTGAGCACACAAGCACAGGGGCTGAGCTTGCTTTCCCGAGGAGAGTTTCCCTTTCGAGAAGGCAGCTCCCAGAAGCTCGTTTTGTGCCCTTTCTGAGATGGGCCCTAGGTGGGTCCCTCCCTAGCAGGCGGAGGGTGGGGTGCTGGGGCCAGTGCACACAAGGCCTTTTCAGACCCCATCCGCCTTCTCCCTGAAGGAGAGCACGTTTGGAGGTGGTTTCCAGCTCCGGTGACCCTCAGCCAAGCAGCGGCGCACAGGGAACGAGAGGCAGCCCAGACCCTCCTCGGCCGAAGGGCGAGCACAGGCCTAGGGGCGAAACCGGCAAGCGCTGCTTTGCTGAGCAAACACGCACTGGGACTGAGCTTCCTTCCCGAGGAGAGTTTCCCTTTTGAGAAGGCAGCTCCCAGAAGCTCGTTTTGTACCCTTTCTGAGATGGGCCCTAGGTGGGTCCCTCCCTAGCAGGCGAAGGGTGGGGTGCTGGGGCCAGTGCACACAAGGCCTTTTCAGACCCCATGCGCCTTCTCCCTGAAGGAGAGCACGTTTGGAGGTGGTTTCCAGCTCCGGTGACCCTCGGCCAAGCACCGGCGCACAGGGAGCGGGAGGCAGCCCAGACCCTCCTAGGCCGAAGGGCGAGCACAGGCCTAGGGGCGAAACCGGCAAGCGCTGCTTTGCTGAGCACACAAGCACTGGGGCTGAGCTTGCTTTCCCGAGGAGAGTTTCCCTTTCGAGAAGGCAGCTCCCAGAAGCTCGTTTTGTGCCCTTTCTGAGATGGGCCCTAGGTAGGTTCCTCTCTAGCAGGCGAAGGGTGGGGTGCTGGGGCCAGTGCACACAAGGCCTTTTCAGACCCCATGCGCCTTCTCCCTGAAGGAGAGCACGTTTGGAGGTGGTTTCCAGCTCCGGTGACCCTCGGCCAAGCACCGGCGCACAGGGAGCGGGAGGCAGCCCAGACCCTCCTAGGCCGAAGGGCGAGCACAGGCCTAGGGGCGAAACTGACAAGCGCTGCTTTGCAGAGCAAACACGCACTGGGGCTGAGCTTGCTTTCCCGAGGAGAGTTTCCCTTTCGAGAAGGCAGCTCCCAGAAGCTCGTTTTGTGCCCTTTCTGAGATGGGCCCTAGGTGGGTCCCTCCCTAGCAGGCGGAGGGTGGGGTGCTGGGGCCAGTGCACACAAGGCCTTTGCAGACCCCATCCGCCCTCTCCCTGAAGGAGAGCACGTTTGGAGGTGGTTTCCAGCTCCGGTGACCCTCGGCCAAGCACCGGTGCACAGGGAGCGGGAGGCAGCCCAGACCCTCCTAGGCCGAAGGGCGAGCACAGGCCTAGGGGCGAAACCGGCAAGCGCTGCTTTGCTGAGCAAACACGCACTGGGGCTGAGCTTGGTTTCCCGAGGAGAGTTTCCCTTTCGAGAAGGCAGCTCCCAGAAGCTCGTTTTGTGCCCTTTCTGAGATGGGCCCTAGGTGGGTCCCTCCCGAGCAGGCGAAGGGTGGGGTGCTGGGGCCAGTGCACACAAGGCCTTTTCAGACCCCATCCGCCTTCTCCCTGAAGGAGAGCACGTTTGGAGGTGGTTTCCAGCTCCGGTGACCCTCGGCCAAGCAGCGGCGCACAGGGAGCGGGAGGCAGCCCAGACCCTCCTAGGCCGAAGGGCGAGCACAGGCCTAGGGGCCAAACCGGCAAGCGCTGCTTTGCTGAGCAAACACGCACTGGGGCTGAGCCTGCTTTCCCGAGGAGAGTTTCCCTTTCGAGAAGGCAGCTCCCAGAAGCTCGTTTTGTGCCCTTTCTGAGATGGGCCCTAGGTGGGTCCCTCCCTAGCAGGCGAAGGGTGGGGTGCTGGGGCCAGTGCACACAAGGCCTTTTCAGACCCCATGCGCCTTCTCCCTGAAGGAGAGCACGTTTGGAGGTGGTTTCCAGCTCCGGTGACCCTCGGACAAGCCGCGGCGCACAGGGAGCGGGAGGCAGCCCAGACCCTCCTCGGCCGAAGGGCGAGCACAGGCCTAGGGGCGAAACCGGCAAGCGCTGCTTTGCTGAGCAAACACGCACTGGGACTGAGCTTGCTTTCCCGAGAAGAGTTTCCCTTTTGAGAAGGCAGCTCCCAGAAGCTCGTTTTGTACGCTTTCTGAGATGGGCCCTAGGTGGGTCCCTCCCTAGCAGGCGGAGGGTGGGGTGCTGGGGCCAGTGCACACAAGGCCTTTTCAGACCCCATCCGCCTTCTCCCTGAAGGAGAGCACGTTTGGAGGTGGTTTCCAGCTCCGGTGACCCTCAGCCAAGCAGCGGCGCACAGGGAACGAGAGGCAGCCCAGACCCTCCTCGGCCGAAGGGCGAGCACAGGCCTAGGGGCGAAACGGCAAGCGCTGCTTTGCTGAGCAAACACGCACTGGGGCTGAGCTTGCTTTCCCGAGGAGAGTTTCCCTTTCGAGAAGGCAGCTCCCAGAAGCTCGTTTTGTGCCCTTTCTGAGATGGGCCCTAGGTGTGTCCCTCCCTAGCAGGCGGAGGGTGGGGTGCTGGGGCCAGTGCACACAAGGCCTTTTCAGACCCCATCCGCCTTCTCCCTGAAGGAGAGCACGTTTGGAGGTGGTTTCCAGCTCCGGTGACCCTCGGCCAAGCACCGGCGCACAGGGAGCGGGAGGCAGCCCAGACCCTCCTAGGCCGAAGGGCGAGCACAGGCCTAGGGGCGAAAACGGCAAGCGCTGCTTTGCTGAGCAAACACGCACTGGGGCTGAGCTTGCTTTCCCGAGGAGAGTTTCCCTTTCGAGAAGGCAGCTCCCAGAAGCTCGTTTTGTGCCCTTTCTGAGATGGGCCCTAGGTGGGTCCCTCCCTAGCAGGCGGAGGGTGGGGTGCTGGGGCCAGTGCACACAAGGCCTTTTCAGACCCCATGCGCCTTCTCCCTGAAGGAGAGCACGTTTGGAGGTGGTTTCCAGCTCCGGTGACCCTCAGCCAAGCAGCGGCGCACAGGGAACGAGAGGCAGCCCAGACCCTCCTCGGCCGAAGGGCGAGCACAGGCCTAGGGGCGAAACCAGCAAGCGCTGCTTTGCTGAGCAAACACGCACTGGGACTGAGCTTGCTTTCCCAAGGAGAGTTTCCCTTTTGAGAAGGCAGCTCCCAGAAGCTCGTTTTGTGCCCTTTCTGAGATGGGCCCTAGGTGGGTCCCTCCCTAGCAGGCGAAGGGTGGGGTGCTGGGGCCAGTGCACACAAGGCCTTTGCAGACCCCATCCGCCTTCTCCCTGAAGGAGAGCACGTTTGGAGGTGGTTTCCAGCTCCGGTGACCCTCGGCCAAGCACCGGCGCACAGGGAGCGGGAGGCAGCCCAGACCCTCCTAGGCCGAAGGGCGAGCACAGGCCTAGGGGCGAAACCGGCAAGCGCTGCTTTGCTGAGCAAACACGCACTGGGACTGAGCTTGCTTTCCCGAGGAGAGTTTCCCTTTCGAGAAGGCAGCTCCCAGAAGCTAATTTTGTGCCCTTTCTGAGATGGGCCCTAGGTGGGTCCCTCCCTAGCAGGCGAAGGGTGGGGTGCTGGGGCCAGTGCACACAAGGCCTTTTCAGACCCCATCCGCCTTCTCCCTGAAGGAGAGCACGTTTGGAGGTGGTTTCCAGCTCCGGTGACCCTCGGCCAAGCACCGGTGCACAGGGAGCGGGAGGCAGCCCAGACCCTCCTAGGCCGAAGGGCGAGCACAGGCCTAGGGGCGAAACCGGCAAGCGCTGCTTTGCTGAGCAAACACGCACTAGGGCTGAGCTTGCTTTCCCGAGGAGAGTTTCCCTTTCGAGAAGGCAGCTCCCAGAAGCTCGTTTTGTGCCCTTTCTGAGGTGGGCCCTAGGTGGGTCCCTCCCTAGCAGGCGGAGGGTGGGGTGCTGGGGCCAGAGTACACACGGCCTTTTCAGACCCCATCCGCCTTCTCCCTGAAGGAGAGCACGTTTGGAGGTGGTTTCCAGCTCCGGTGACCCTCAGCCAAGCAGCGGCGCACAGGCAACGAGAGGCAGCCCAGACCCTCCTCGGCCAAAGGGCGAGCACAGGCCTAGGGGCGAAACCCGCAAGCGCTGCTTTGCTGAGCACACACGCACTGGGGCTGAGCTTGCTTTCCCGAGGAGAGTTTCCCTTTCGAGAAGGCAGCTCCCAGAAGCTCGTTTTGTGCCCTTTCTGAGATGGGCCCTAGGTGGGTCCCTCCCTAGCAGGCGGAGGGTGGGGTGCTGGGGCCAGTGCACACAAGGCCTTTTCAGACCCCATGCGCCTTCTCCCTGAAGGAGAGCACGTTTGGAGGTGGTTTCCAGCTCCGGTGACCCTCAGCCAAGCAGCGGCGCACAGGGAACGAGAGGCAGCCCAGACCCTCCTCGGCCGAAGGGCGAGCACAGGCCTAGGGGCGAAACCGGCAAGCGCTGCTTTGCTGAGCAAACACGCACTGGGGCTGAGCTTGCTTTCCCGAGGAGAGTTTCCCTTTCGAGAAGGCAGCTCCCAGAAGCTCGTTTTGTGCCCTGTCTGAGATGGGCCCTAGGTGTGTCCCTCCCTAGCAGGCGGAGGGTGGGGTGCTGGGGCCAGTGCACACAAGGCCTTTTCAGACCCCATCCGCCTTCTCCCTGAAGGAGAGCACGTTTGGAGGTGGTTTCCAGCTCCGGTGACCCTCGGACAAGCACCGGCGCACAGGGAGCGGGAGGCAGCCCAGACCCTCCTAGGCCGAAGGGCGAGCACAGGCCTAGGGGCGAAACCGGCAAGCGCTGCTTTGCTGAGCACACACGCACTGGGGCGGAGCTTGCTTTCCCGAGGAGAGTTTCCCTTTCGAGAAGGCAGCTCCCAGAAGCTCGTTTTGTGCCCTTTCTGAGATGGGCCCTAGGTGGGTCCCTCCCTAGCAGGCGGAGGGTGGGGTTCCTGGGCCAGTGCACACAAGGCCTTTTCAGACCCCATGCGCCTTCTCCCTGAAGGAGAGCACGTTTGGAGGTGGTTTCCAGCTCCGGTGACCCTCGGCCAAGCACCGGCGCACAGGGAGCGGGAGGCAGCCCAGACCCTCCTAGGCCGAAGGGCGAGCACAGGCCTAGGGGCGAAACCGTCAAGCGCTGCTTTGCTGAGCAAACACGCACTGGGGCTGAGCTTGCTTTCCCGAGGAGAGTTTCCCTATCGAGAAGGCAGCTCCCAGAAGCTAATTTTGTGCCCTTTCTGAGATGGGCCCTAGGTGGGTCCCTCCCTAGCAGGCGAAGGGTGGAGTGCTGGGGCCAGTGCACACAAGGCCTTTTCAGACCCCATCCGCCTTCTCCCTGAAGGAGAGCACGTTTGGAGGTGGTTTCCAGCTCCGGTGACCCTCGGCCAAGCACCGGTGCACAGGGAGCGGGAGGCAGCCCAGACCCTCCTCGGCCGAAGGGCGAGCACAGGCCTAGGGGCGAAACCGGCAAGCGCTGCTTTGCTGAGCAAACACGCACTGGGGCTGAGCTTGCTTTCCCGAGGAGAGTTTCCCTTTCGAGAAGGCAGCTCCCAGAAGCTCGTTTTGTGCCCTGTCTGAGATGGGCCCTAGGTGTGTCCCGCCCTAGCAGGCGGAGGGTGGGGTGCTGGGGCCAGTGCACACAAGGCCTTTTCAGACCCCATCCGCCTTCTCCCTGAAGGAGAGCACGTTTGGAGGTGGTTTCCAGCTCCGGTGACCCTCGGACAAGCACCGGCGCACAGGGAGCGGGAGGCAGCCCAGACCCTCCTAGGCCGAAGGGCGAGCACAGGCCTAGGGGCGAAACCGGCAAGCGCTGCTTTGCTGAGCACACACGCACTGGGGCGGAGCTTGCTTTCCCGAGGAGAGTTTCCCTTTCGAGAAGGCAGCTCCCAGAAGCTCGTTTTGTGCCCTTTCTGAGATGGGCCCTAGGTGGGTCCCTCCCTAGCAGGAGGAGGGTGGGGTTCCTGGGCCAGTGCACACAAGGCCTTTTCAGACCCCATGCGCCTTCTCCCTGAAGGAGAGCACGTTTGGAGGTGGTTTCCAGCTCCGGTGACCCTCGGCCAAGCACCGGCGCACAGGGAGCGGGAGGCAGCCCAGACCCTCCTAGGCCGAAGGGCGAGCACAGGCCTAGGGGCGAAACCGGCAAGCGCTGCTTTGCTGAGCAAACACGCACTGGGGCTGAGCTTGCTTTCCCGAGGAGAGTTTCCCTTTCGAGAAGGCAGCTCCCAGAAGCTAATTTTGTGCCCTTTCTGAGATGGGCCCTAGGTGGGTCCCTCCCTAGCAGGCGAAGTGTGGAGTGCTAGGGCCAGTGCACACAAGGCCTTTTCAGACCCCATCCGCCTTCTCCCTGAAGGAGAGCACGTTTGGAGGTGGTTTCCAGCTCCGGTGACCCTCGGCCAAGCACCGGTGCACAGGGAGCGGGAGGCAGCCCAGACCCTCCTAGGCCGAAGGGCGAGCACAGGCCTAGGGGCGAAACCGGCAAGCGCTGCTTTGCTGAGCACACACGCACTGGGGCTGAGCTTGCTTTCCCGAGGAGAGTTTCCCTTTCGAGAAGGCAGCTCCCAGAAGCTCGTTTTGTGCCCTTTCTGAGGTGGGCCCTAGGTGGGTCCCTCCCTAGCAGGCGGAGGGTGGGGTGCTGGGGCCAGAGTACACACGGCCTTTTCAGACCCCATCCGCCTTCTCCCTGAAGGAGAGCACGTTTGGAGGTGGTTTCCAGCTCCGGTGACCCTCAGCCAAGCTACGGCGCACAGGCAACGAGAGGCAGCCCAGACCCTCCTCGGCCAAACGGCGAGCACAGGCCTAGGGGCGAACCCGGCAAGCGCTGCTTTGCTGAGCAAACACGCACTGGGGCTGAGCTTGCTTTCCCGAGGAGAGTTTCCCTTTCGAGAAGGCAGCTCCCAGAAGCTCGTTTTGTGCCCTTTCTGAGATGGGCCCTAGGTGGGTCCCTCCCTAGCAGGCGGAGTGTGGGGTGCTGGGGCCAGTGCACACAAGGCCTTTTCAGACCCCATGCGCCTTCTCCCTGAAGGAGAGCACGTTTGGAGGTGGTTTCCAGCTCCGGTGACCCTCAGCCAAGCAGCAGCGCACAGGGAACGAGAGGGAGCCCAGACCCTCCTAGGCCGATGGGCGAGCACAGGCCTAGGGGCGAAACCGGCAAGCGCTGCTTTGCTGAGCACACACGCACTGGGGCTGAGCTTGCTTTCCCGAGGAGAGTTTCCCTTTTGAGAAGGCAGCTCCCAGAAGCTCGTTTTGTACCCTTTCTGAGATGGGCCCTAGGCGGGTCCCTCCCTAGCAGGCGAAGGGTGGGGTGCTGGGGCCAGTGCACACAAGGCCTTTTCAGACCCCATCCGCCTTCTCCCTGAAGGAGAGCACGTTTGGAGGTGGTTTCCAGCTCCGGTGACCCTCGGACAAGCCGCGGCGCACAGGGAGCGGGAGGCAGCCCAGACCATCCTAGGCCGAAGGGCGAGCACAGGCCTAGGGGCGAAACCGGCAAGCGCTGCTTTGCTGAGCACACACGCACTGGGGCTGAGCTTGCTTTCCCGAGGAGAGTTTCCCTTTCGAGAAGGCAGCTCCCAGAAGCTCGTTTTGTGCCCTCTCTGAGATGGGCCCTACGTGGGTCCCTCCCTAGCAGGCGGAGGGTGGGGTGCTGGGGCCAGTGCACACAAGGCCTTTTCAGACCCCATGCGCCTTTTCCCTGAAGGAGAGCACGTTTGGAGGTGGTTTCCAGCTCCGGTGACCCTCAGCCAAGCAGCGGCGCACAGGGAACTAGAGGCAGCCCAGACCCTCCTCGGCCGAAGGGCGAGCACAGGCCTAGGGGCGAAACCGGCAAGCGCTGCTTTGCTGAGCAAACACGCACTGGGGCTGAGCTTGCTTTCCCGAGGAGAGTTTCCCTTTCGAGAAGGCAGCTCCCAGAATCTCGTTTTGTGCCCTTTCTGAGATGGGCCCTAGGTGGGTCCCTCCCGAGCAGGCGAAGGGTGGGGTGCTGGGGCCAGTGCACACAAGGCCTTTTCAGACCCCATCCGCCTTCTCCCTGAAGGAGAGCACGTTTGGAGATGGTTTCCAGCTCCGGTGACCCTCGGCCAAGCACCGGCGCACAGGGAGCGGGAGGCAGCCCAGACCCTCCTAGGCCGAAGGGCGAGCACAGGCCTAGGGGCGAAACCGGCAAGCGCTGCTTTGCTGAGCAAACACGCACTGGGTCTGAGCTTGCTTTCCCGAGGAGAGTTTCCCTTTCGAGAAGGCAGCTCCCAGAAGCTCGTTTTGTGCCCTCTCTGAGATGGGCCCTAGGTGGGTCCCTCCCTAGCAGGCGGAGGGTGGGGTGCTGGGGCCAGTGCACACAAGGCCTTTTCAGACCCCATCCGCCTTCTCCCTGAAGGAGAGCACGTTTGGAGGTGGTTTCCAGCTCCGGTGACCCTCGGCCAAGCACCGGCGCACAGGGAGCCGGAGGCAGCCCAGACCCTCCTAGGCCGAAGGGCGAGCACAGGCCTAGGGGCGAAACCGGCAAGCGCTGCTTTGCTGAGCACACACGCACTGGGGCTGAGCTTGCTTTCCCGAGGAGAGTTTCCCTTTCGAGAAGGCAGCTCCCAGAAGCTCGTTTTGTGCCCTTTCTGAGATGGGCCCTAGGTGGGTCCCTCCCTAGCAGGCGGAGGGTGGGGTGCTGGGGCCAGTGCACACAAGGCCTTTTCAGACCCCATGCGCCTTCTCCCTGAAGGAGAGCACGTTTGGAGGTGGTTTCCAGCTCCGGTGACCCTCAGCCAAGCAGCGGCGCACAGGGAGTGGGAGGCAGCCCAGACCCTCCTCGGCCGAAGGGCGAGCACAGGCCTAGGGGCGAAACCGGCAAGCGCTGCTTTGCTGAGCAAACACGCACTGGGACTGAGCTTGCTTTCCCAAGGAGAGTTTCGCTTTTGAGAAGGCAGCTCCCAGAAGCTCGTTTTGTGCCCTTTCTGAGATGGGCCCTAGGTGGGTCCCTCCCTAGCAGGCGAAGGGTGGGGTGCTGGGGCCAGTGCACACAAGGCCTTTGCAGACCCCATGCGCCTTCTCCCTGAAGGAGAGCACGTTTGGAGGTGGTTTCCAGCTCCGGTGACCCTCGGCCAAGCAGCGGCGCACAGGGAGCGGGAGGCAGCCCAGACCCTCCTCGGCCGAAGGGCGAGCACAGGCCTAGGGGCCAAACCGGCAAGCGCTGCTTTGCTGAGCAAACACGCACTGGGGCTGAGCTTGCTTTCCCGAGGAGAGTTTCCCTTTCGAGAAGGCAGCTCCCAGAAGCTCGTTTTGTGCCCTTTCTGAGATGGGCCCTAGGTGGGTCCCTCCCTAGCAGGCGGAGGGTGGGGTGCTGGGGCCAGAGTACACACGGCCTTTTCAGACCCCATCCGCCTTCTCCCTGAAGGAGAGCACGTTTGGAGGTGGTTTCCAGCTCCGGTGACCCTCGGCCAAGCACCGGCGCACAGGGAGCTGGAGGCAGCCCAGACCCTCCTAGGCCGAAGGGCGAGCACAGGCCTAGGGGCGAAACCAGCAAGCGCTGCTTTGCTGAGCAAACACGCACTGGGGCTGAGCTTGCATTCCCGAGGAGAGTTTCCCTTTCGAGAAGGCAGCTCCCAGAAGCTCGTTTTGTGCCCTTTCTGAGATGAGCACTAGGTGGGTCCCTCCCGAGCAGGCGAAGGGTGGGGTGCTGGGGCCAGTGCACACAAGGCCTTTTCAGACCCCATCCGCCTTCTCCCTGAAGGAGAGCACGTTTGGAGATGGTTTCCAGCTCCGGTGACCCTCGGCCAAGCACCGGCGCACAGGGAGCGGGAGGCAGCCCAGACCCTCCTAGGCCGAAGGGCGAGCACAGGCCTAGGGGCGAAACCGGCAAGCGCTGCTTTGCTGAGCAAACACGCACTGGGTCTGAGCTTGCATTCCCGAGGAGAGTTTCCCTTTCGAGAAGGCAGCTCCCAGAAGCTCGTTTTGTGCCCTCTCTGAGATGGGCCCTAGGTGGGTCCCTCCCTAGCAGGCGGAGGGTGGGGTGCTGGGGCCAGTGCACACAAGGCCTTTTCAGACCCCATCCGCCTTCTCCCTGAAGGAGAGCACGTTTGGAGGTGGTTTCCAGCTCCGGTGACCCTCGGCCAAGCACCGGCGCACAGGGAGCCGGAGGCAGCCCAGACCCTCCTAGGCCGAAGGGCGAGCACAGGCCTAGGGGCGAAACCGGCAAGCGCTGCTTTGCTGAGCACACACGCACTGGGGCTGAGCTTGCTTTCCCGAGGAGAGTTTCCCTTTCGAGAAGGCAGCTCCCAGAAGCTCGTTTTGTGCCCTTTCTGAGATGGGCCCTAGGTGGGTCCCTCCCTAGCAGGCGGAGGGTGGGGTGCTGGGGCCAGTGCACACAAGGCCTTTTCAGACCCCATGCGCCTTCTCCCTGAAGGAGAGCACGTTTGGAGGTGGTTTCCAGCTCCGGTGACCCTCAGCCAAGCAGCGGCGCACAGGGAGTGGGAGGCAGCCCAGACCCTCCTCGGCCGAAGGGCGAGCACAGGCCTAGGGGCGAAACCGGCAAGCGCTGCTTTGCTGAGCAAACACGCACTGGGACTGAGCTTGCTTTCCCAAGGAGAGTTTCGCTTTTGAGAAGGCAGCTCCCAGAAGCTCGTTTTGTGCCCTTTCTGAGATGGGCCCTAGGTGGGTCCCTCCCTAGCAGGCGAAGGGTGGGGTGCTGGGGCCAGTGCACACAAGGCCTTTGCAGACCCCATGCGCCTTCTCCCTGAAGGAGAGCACGTTTGGAGGTGGTTTCCAGCTCCGGTGACCCTCGGCCAAGCAGCGGCGCACAGGGAGCGGGAGGCAGCCCAGACCCTCCTCGGCCGAAGGGCGAGCACAGGCCTAGGGGCCAAACCGGCAAGCGCTGCTTTGCTGAGCAAACACGCACTGGGGCTGAGCTTGCTTTCCCGAGGAGAGTTTCCCTTTCGAGAAGGCAGCTCCCAGAAGCTCGTTTTGTGCCCTTTCTGAGATGGGCCCTAGGTGGGTCCCTCCCTAGCAGGCGGAGGGTGGGGTGCTGGGGCCAGAGTACACACGGCCTTTTCAGACCCCATCCGCCTTCTCCCTGAAGGAGAGCACGTTTGGAGGTGGTTTCCAGCTCCGGTGACCCTCGGCCAAGCACCGGCGCACAGGGAGCTGGAGGCAGCCCAGACCCTCCTAGGCCGAAGGGCGAGCACAGGCCTAGGGGCGAAACCAGCAAGCGCTGCTTTGCTGAGCAAACACGCACTGGGGCTGAGCTTGCATTCCCGAGGAGAGTTTCCCTTTCGAGAAGGCAGCTCCCAGAAGCTCGTTTTGTGCCCTTTCTGAGATGAGCACTAGGTGGGTCCCTCCCGAGCAGGCGAAGGGTGGGGTGCTGGGGCCAGTGCACACAAGGCATTTTCAGACCCCATCCGCCTTCTCCCTGAAGGAGAGCAAGTTTGGAGGTGGTTTCCAGCTCCGGTGACAATCAGCTAAGCAGCGGCGCACCGGGAACGAGAGGCAGCCCAGACCCTCCTAGGCCGAAGGTTGAGCACAGGCCTAGGGGCGAAACCGGCAAGCGCTGCTTTGCTGAGCAAACACGCACTGGGGCTGAGCTTGCTTTCCCGAGGAGAGTTTCCCTTTCGAGAAGGCAGCTCCCAGAAGCTCGTTTTGTGCCCTTTCTGAGATGGGCCCTAGGTGGGTCCCTCCCTTGCAGGCGGAGGGTGGGGTGCTGGGGCCAGTGCACACAAGGCCTTTTCAGACCCCATCCGCCTTGTCCCTGAAGGAGAGCACGTTTGGAGGTGCTTTCCAGCTCCGGTGACCCTCGGCCAAGCAGCGGCGCACAGGGAGTGGGAGGCAGCCCAGACCCTCCTCGGCCGAAGGGCGAGCACAGGCCTAGGGGCGAAACCAGCAAGCGCTGCTTTGCTGAGCACACACGCACTGGGGCTTAGCTTGCTTTCCTGAGGAGAGTTTCCCTTTCGAGAAGGCAGCTCCCAGAAGCTCGTTTTGTGCCCTTTCTGAGATGGGCCCTAGGTGGGTCCCTCCCTAGCAGGCGGAGCGTGGGGTGCTGGGGCCAGTGCACACAAGGCCTTTTCAGACCCCATCCGCCTTCTCCCTGAAGGAGAGCACGTTTGGAGGTGGTTTCCAGCTCCGGTGACCCTCGGCCAAGCAGCGGCGCACAGGGAGTGGGAGGCAGCCCAGACCCTCCTCGGCCGAAGGGCGAGCACAGGCCTAGGGGCGAAACCAGCAAGCGCTGCTTTGCTGAGCACACACGCACTGGGGCGGAGCTTGCTTTCCCGAGGAGAGTTTCCCTTTCTAGAAGGCAGCTCCCAGAAGCTCGTTTTGTGCCCTTTCTGAGATGGGCCCTAGGTGGGTCCCTCCCTAGCAGGCGGAGGGTGGGGTTCCTGGGCCAGTGCACACAAGGCCTTTTCAGACCCCATGCGCCTTCTCCCTGAAGGAGAGCACATTTGGAGGTGGTTTCCAGCTCCGGTGACCCTCGGCCAAGCACCGGCGCACAGGGAGCGGGAGGCAGCCCAGACCCTCCTAGGCCGAAGGGCGAGCACTGGCCTAGGGGCGAAACCGGCAAGCGCTGCTTTGCTGAGCAAACACGCACTGGGACTGAGCTTGCTTTCCCGAGGAGAGTTTCCCTTTCGAGAAGGCAGCTCCCAGAAGCTCGTTTTGTGCCCTTTCTGAGATGGGCCCTAGGTGGGTCCCTCCCTAGCAGGCGGAGGGTGGGGTGCTGGGGCCAGAGTACACACGGCCTTTTCAGACCCCATCCGCCTTCTCCCTGAAGGAGAGCACGTTTGGAGGTGGTTTCCAGCTCCGGTGACCCTCGGCCAAGCACCGGCGCACAGGGAGCTGGAGGCAGCCCAGACCCTCCTAGGCCGAAGGGCGAGCACAGGCCTAGGGGCGAAACCAGCAAGCGCTGCTTTGCTGAGCAAACACGCACTGGGGCTGAGCTTCCATTCCTGAGGAGAGTTTCCCTTTCGAGAAGGCAGCTCCCAGAAGCTCGTTTTGTGCCCTTTCTGAGATGAGCCCTAGGTGGGTCCCTCCCGAGCAGGCGAAGGGTGGGGTGCTGGGGCCAGTGCACACAAGGCATTTTCAGACCCCATCCGCCTTCTCCCTGAAGGAGAGCAAGTTTGGAGGTGGTTTCCAGCTCCGGTGACCCTCGGACAAGCACCGGTGCACAGGGAGCGGGAGGCAGCCCAGACCCTCCTAGGCCGAAGGGCGAGCACAGGCCTAGGGGCGAAACCCGCAAGCGCTGCTTTGCTGAGCACACAGCACTGGGGCTGAGCTTGCTTTCCCGAGGAGAGTTTCCCTTTGGAGAAGGCAGCTCCCAGAAGCTCGTTTTGTGCCCTCTCTGAGATGGGCCCTAGGTGGGTCCCTCCCTAGCAGGCGGAGGGTGGGGTCTGGGGCCAGTGCACACAAGGCCTTTTCAGACCCCATTCCCCTTCTCCCTGAAGGAGAGCACGTTTGGAGGTGGTTTCCAGCTCCGGAGACCTTCGGCCAAGCACCGGTGCACAGGGAGCGGGAGGCAGCCCAGACCCTCCTAGGCCGAAGGGCAAGCACAGGCCTAGGGGCGAAACCGGCAAGCGCTGCTTTGCTGAGCACACACGCACTGGGGCTGAGCTTGCTTTCCCGAGGAGTCTTTCCCTTTGGAGAAGGCAGCTCCCAGAACCTCGTTTTGTGCCCTTTCTGAGATGGGCCCTAGGTGTGTCCCTCCCTAGCAGGCGGAGGGTGGGGTGCTGGGGCCAGTGCACACAAGGCCTTTGCAGACCCCATCCGCCTTCTCCCTGAAGGAGAGCACGTTTGGAGGTGGTTTCCAGCTCCGGTGACCCTCGGCCAAGCACCGGCGCACAGGGAGCGGGAGGCAGCCCAGACCCTCCTAGGCCAAAAGTCGAGCACATTACTAGGGGCGAAACATGCAAACACTGCTTTGCTGAGCACACACACACTGGGGCTGAGCTTGCTTTCCCGAGGAGAGTTTCCCTTTCGAGAAGGCAGCTCCCAGAAGCTCGTTTTGTGCCCTTTCTGAGATGGGCTCTAGGTGGGTCCTTCCCTAGCAGGCGAAGTGTGGGGTGCTGGGGCCAGAGCACACAAGGCCTTTTCAGACCCCATCCGCCTTCTCCCTGAAGGAGAGCACGTTTGGAAGTGGTTTCCAGCTCCAGTGACCCTCGGCCAAGCACCGGTGCACAGGGAGCGGGAGGCAGCCCAGACCCTCCTCGGCCGAAGGGCGAGCACAGGCCTAGGGGCAAAACCGGCAAGCATTGCTTTGCTGAGCATACACGCACTGGGGCTGAGCTTGCTTTCCTGAGGAGAGTTTCCCTTTCGAGAAGGCAGCTCCCAGAAGCTCGTTTTGTGCCCTTTCTGAGATGGGCTCTAGGTGGGTCCCTCCCTAGCAGGCGAAGGGTGGGGTGCTGGGGCCAGAGCACACAAGGCCTTTTCAGACCCCATCCGCCTTCTCCCTGAAGGAGAGCACATTTGGAGGTGGTTTCCAGCTCCGGTGACCCTCGGCCAAGCACCGGCGCACAGGGAGCGGGAGGCAGCCCAGACCCTCCTCGGCCGAAGGGCGAGCACAGGCCTAGGGGCAAAACCGGCAAGCGCTGCTTTGCTGAGCACACACGCACTGGGGCTGAGCTTGCTTTCCCGAGGAGAGTTTCCCTTTCGAGAAGGCAGCTCCCAGAAGCTCGTTTTGTGCCCTTTCTGAGATGGGCCCTAGGTGGGTCCCTCCCTAGCAGGCGGAGGGTGGGGTGCTGGGGCCAGTGCACACAAGGCCTTTTCAGACCCCATCCGCCTTCTCCCTGAGGGAGAGCACGTTTGGAGGTGGTTTCCAGTTCCGGTGACCCTCGGCAAAGCACCGGGGCACAGGGAGCGGGAAGAAGCCCAGACCCTCCTGGGCCCTAGGGCAAGCACAGGCCTAGGGGCGAAACCCGCAAGCGCTGCTTTGCTGAGCACACAGCACTGGGGCTGAGCTTGCTTTCCCGAGGAGAGTTTCCCTTTCGAGAAGGCAGCTCCCAGAAGCTCGTTTTGTGCCCTTTCTGAGATGGGCCCTAGGTGGGTCCTTCCCTAGCAGGCGAAGGGTGGGGTGCTGGGGCCAGTGCACACAAGGCCTTTTCAGACCCCATCCGCCTTCTCCCTGAAGGAGAGCACGTTTGGAGGTGGTTTCCAGTTCCGGTGACCCTCGGCCAAGCACCGGCGCACAGGGAGCGGGAGGCAGCCCAGACCCTCCTCGGCCGAAGGGCGAGCACAGGCCTAGGGGCGAAACCGGCAAGCGCTGCTTTGCTGAGCAAACACGCACTGGGGCTGAGCTTGCTTTCCCGAGGAGAGTTTCCCTTTCGAGAAGGCAGCTCCCAGAAGCTCGTTTTGTGCCCTTTCTGAGATGGGCCCTAGGTGGGTCCCTCCCTTGCAGGCGGAGGGTGGGGTGCTGGGGCCAGTGCACACAAGGCCTTTTCAGACCCCATCCGCCTTCTCCCTGAAGGAGAGCACGTTTGGAGGTGGTTTCCAGCTCCGGTGACCCTCGGCCAAGCAGCGGCGCACAGGGAGTGGGAGGCAGCCCAGACCCTCCTCGGCCGAAGGGCGAGCACAGGCCTAGGGGCGAAACCAGCAAGCGCTGCTTTGCTGAGCACACACGCACTGGGGCTGAGCTTGCTTTCCTGAGGAGAGTTTCCCTTTCGAGAAGGCAGCTCCCAGAAGCTCGTTTTGTGCCCTTTCTGAGATGGGCCCTAGGTGGGTCCCTCCCTAGCAGGCGGAGCGTGGGGTGCTGGGGCCAGTGCACACAAGGCCTTTTCAGACCCCATCCGCCTTCTCCCTGAAGGAGAGCACGTTTGGAGGTGGTTTCCAGCTCCGGTGACCCTCGGCCAAGCAGCGGCGCACAGGGAGTGGGAGGCAGCCCAGACCCTCCTCGGCCGAAGGGCAAGCACAGGCCTAGGGGCGAAACCAGCAAGCGCTGCTTTGCTGAGCACACAGGCACTGGGGCGGAGCTTGCTTTCCCGAGGAGAGTTTCCCTTTCTAGAAGGCAGCTCCCAGAAGCTCGTTTTGTGCCCTTTCTGAGATGGGCCCTAGGTGGGTCCCTCCCTAGCAGGCGGAGGGTGGGGTTCCTGGGCCAGTGCACACAAGGCCTTTTCAGACCCCATGCGCCTTCTCCCTGAAGGAGAGCACATTTGGAGGTGGTTTCCAGCTCCGGTGACCCTCGGCCAAGCACCGGCGCACAGGGAGCGGGAGGCAGCCCAGACCCTCCTAGGCCGAAGGGCGAGCACTGGCCTAGGGGCGAAACCGGCAAGCGCTGCTTTGCTGAGCAAACACGCACTGGGACTGAGCTTGCTTTCCCGAGGAGAGTTTCCCTTTCGAGAAGGCAGCTCCCAGAAGCTCGTTTTGTGCCCTTTCTGAGATGGGCCCTAGGTGGGTCCCTCCCTAGCAGGCGGAGGGTGGGGTGCTGGGGCCAGAGTACACACGGCCTTTTCAGACCCCATCCGCCTTCTCCCTGAAGGAGAGCACGTTTGGAGGTGGTTTCCAGCTCCGGTGACCCTCGGCCAAGCACCGGCGCACAGGGAGCTGGAGGCAGCCCAGACCCTCCTAGGCCGAAGGGCGAGCACAGGCCTAGGGGCGAAACCAGCAAGCGCTGCTTTGCTGAGCAAACACGCACTGGGGCTGAGCTTCCATTCCTGAGGAGAGTTTCCCTTTCGAGAAGGCAGCTCCCAGAAGCTCGTTTTGTGCCCTTTCTGAGATGAGCCCTAGGTGGGTCCCTCCCGAGCAGGCGAAGGGTGGGGTGCTGGGGCCAGTGCACACAAGGCATTTTCAGACCCCATCCGCCTTCTCCCTGAAGGAGAGCAAGTTTGGAGGTGGTTTCCAGCTCCGGTGACCCTCGGACAAGCACCGGTGCACAGGGAGCGGGAGGCAGCCCAGACCCTCCTAGGCCGAAGGGCGAGCACAGGCCTAGGGGCGAAACCCGCAAGCGCTGCTTTGCTGAGCACACAGCACTGGGGCTGAGCTTGCTTTCCCGAGGAGAGTTTCCCTTTGGAGAAGGCAGCTCCCAGAAGCTCGTTTTGTGCCCTCTCTGAGATGGGCCCTAGGTGGGTCCCTCCCTAGCAGGCGGAGGGTGGGGTCTGGGGCCAGTGCACACAAGGCCTTTTCAGACCCCATTCCCCTTCTCCCTGAAGGAGAGCACGTTTGGAGGTGGTTTCCAGCTCCGGTGACCTTCGGCCAAGCACCGGTGCACAGGGAGCGGGAGGCAGCCCAGACCCTCCTAGGCCGAAGGGCAAGCACAGGCCTAGGGGCGAAACCGGCAAGCGCTGCTTTGCTGAGCACACACGCACTGGGGCTGAGCTTTCTTTCCCGAGGAGTCTTTCCCTTTGGAGAAGGCAGCTCCCAGAACCTCGTTTTGTGCCCTTTCTGAGATGGGCCCTAGGTGTGTCCCTCCCTAGCAGGCGGAGGGTGGGGTGCTGGGGCCAGTGCACACAAGGCCTTTGCAGACCCCATCCGCCTTCTCCCTGAAGGAGAGCACGTTTGGAGGTGGTTTCCAGCTCCGGTGACCCTCGGCCAAGCACCGGCGCACAGGGAGCGGGAGGCAGCCCAGACTCTCCTAGGCCAAAAGTCGAGCACATTACTAGGGGCGAAACATGCAAACACTGCTTTGCTGAGCACACACACACTGGGGCTGAGCTTGCTTTCCCGAGGAGAGTTTCCCTTTCGAGAAGGCAGCTCCCAGAAGCTCGTTTTGTGCCCTTTCTGAGATGGGCTCTAGGTGGGTCCTTCCCTAGCAGGCGAAGGGTGGGGTGCTGGGGCCAGAGCACACAAGGCCTTTTCAGACCCCATCCGCCTTCTCCCTGAAGGAGAGCACGTTTGGAAGTGGTTTCCAGCTCCAGTGAACCTCGGCCAAGCACCGGTGCACAGGGAGCGGGAGGCAGCCCAGACCCTCCTCGGCCGAAGGGCGAGCACAGGCCTAGGGGCAAAACCGGCAAGCATTGCTTTGCTGAGCATACACGCACTGGGGCTGAGCTTGCTTTCCTGAGGAGAGTTTCCCTTTCGAGAAGGCAGCTCCCAGAAGCTCGTTTTGTGCCCTTTCTGAGATGGGCTCTAGGTGGGTCCCTCCCTAGCAGGCGAAGGGTGGGGTGCTGGGGCCAGAGCACACAAGGCCTTTTCAGACCCCATCCGCCTTCTCCCTGAAGGAGAGCACATTTGGAGGTGGTTTCCAGCTCCGGTGACCCTCGGCCAAGCACCGGCGCACAGGGAGCGGGAGGCAGCCCAGACCCTCCTCGGCCGAAGGGCGAGCGCAGGCCTAGGGGCAAAACCGGCAAGCGCTGCTTTGCTGAGCACACACGCACTGGGGCTGAGCTTGCTTTCCCGAGGAGAGTTTCCCTTTCGAGAAGGCAGCTCCCAGAAGCTCGTTTTGTGCCCTTTCTGAGATGGGCCCTAGGTGGGTCCCTCCCTAGCAGGCGGAGGGTGGGGTGCTGGGGCCAGTGCACACAAGGCCTTTTCAGACCCCATCCGCCTTCTCCCTGAGGGAGAGCACGTTTGGAGGTGGTTTCCAGTTCCGGTGACCCTCGGCAAAGCACCGGGGCACAGGGAGCGGGAAGAAGCCCAGACCCTCCTGGGCCCTAGGGCAAGCACAGGCCTAGGGGCGAAACCCGCAAGCGCTGCTTTGCTGAGCACACAGCACTGGGGCTGAGCTTGCTTTCCCGAGGAGAGTTTCCCTTTCGAGAAGGCAGCTCCCAGAAGCTCGTTTTGTGCCCTTTCTGAGATGGGCCCTAGGTGGGTCCTTCCCTAGCAGGCGAAGGGTGGGGTGCTGGGGCCAGAGCACACAAGGCCTTTTCAGACCCCATCCGCCTTCTCCCTGAAGGAGAGCACGTTTGGAGGTGGTTTCCAGTTCCGGTGACCCTCGGCCAAGCACCGGCGCACAGGGAGCGGGAGGCAGCCCAGACCCTCCTCGGCCGAAGGGCGAGCACAGGCCTAGGGGCGAAACCGGCAAGCGCTGCTTTGCTGAGCAAACACGCACTGGGGCTGAGCTTGCTTTCCCGAGGAGAGTTTCCCTTTCGAGAAGGCAGCTCCCAGAAGCTCGTTTTGTGCCCTTTCTGAGATGGGCTCTAGGTGGGTCCCTCCCTAGCAGGCGAAGGGTGGTGGGCTGGGGCCAGTGCACACAAGGACTTTTCAGACCCCATCCGCCTTCTCCCTGAAGGAGAGCACGTTTGGAGTTGGTTTCCAGCTCCGATGACCCTCGGCCAAGCACCGGTGCACAGGGAGCGGGAGGCAGCCCAGACCCTCCTCGGCCGAAGGGCGAGCACAGGCCTAGGGGCGAAACAGGCAAGCACTGCTTTGCTGAGCACACACACACTGGGGCTGAGCTTGCTTTCCCGAGGAGAGTTTCCCTTTCGAGAAGGCAGCTCCCAGAAGCTAGTTTTGTGCCCTTTCTGAGATGGGCTCTAGGTGGGTCCCTCCCTAGCAGGCGAAGGGTAGGGGTGCTGGGGCCAGAGCACACAAGGCCTTTTCAGACCCCATCCGCCTTCTCCCTGAAGGAGAGCACGTTTGGAGGTGGTTTCCAGCTCCGGTGACCCTCGGCCAAGCACCGGCGCACAGGGAGCGGGAGGCAGCCCAGAACCTCCTCGGCCCAAGGGCGAGCACAGGCCTAGGGGCGAAACCTGCAAGCGCTGCTTTGCTGAGCACACACGCACTGGGGCTGAGCTTGCTTTCCCGAGGAGAGTTTCCCTTTCGAGAAGGCAGCTCCCAGAAGCTCGTTTTGTGCCCTTTCTGAGATGGGCCCTAGGTGTGTCCCTCCCTAGCAGGCGGAGGGTGGGGTGCTGGGGCCAGTGCACACAAGGCCTTTTCAGACCCCATCCGCCTTCTCCCTGAAGGAGAGCACGTTTGGAAGTGGTTTCCAGCTCCAGTGACCCTCGGCCAAGCACCGGTGCACAGGGAGCGGGAGGCAGCCCAGACCCTCCTCGGCCGAAGGGCGAGCACAGGCCTAGGGGCAAAACCGGCAAGCATTGCTTTGCTGAGCATACACGCACTGGGGCTGAGCTTGCTTTCCCGAGGAGAGTTTCCCTTTCGAGAAGGCAGCTCCCAGAAGCTCGTTTTGTGCCCTTTCTGAGATGGGCTCTAGGTGGGTCCCTCCCTAGCAGGCGAAGGGTGGGTTGCTGGGGCCAGAGCACACAAGGCCTTTTCAGACCCCATCCGCCTTCTCCCTGAAGGAGAGCACATTTGGAGGTGGTTTCCAGCTCCGGTGACCCTCGGCCAAGCACCGGCGCACAGGGAGCGGGAGGCAGCCCAGACCCTCCTCGGCCGAAGGGCGAGCGCAGGCCTAGGGGCAAAACCGGCAAGCGCTGCTTTGCTGAGCACACACGCACTGGGGCTGAGCTTGCTTTCCCGAGGAGAGTTTCCCTTTCGAGAAGGCAGCTCCCAGAAGCTCGTTTTGTGCCCTTTCTGAGATGGGCCCTAGGTGGGTCCCTCCCTAGCAGGCGAAGGGTGGGGTGCTGGGGCCAGTGCACACAAGAACTTTTCAGACCCCATCCGCCTTCTCCCTGAAGGAGAGCACTTTTGGAGGTGGTTTCCAGCTCCGATGACCCTCGGCCAAGCACCGGTGCACAGGGAGCGGGAGGCAGCCCAGACCCTCCTCGGCCGAAGGGCGAGCACAGGCCTAGGGGCGAAACAGGCAAGCACTGCTTTGCTGTGCACACACACACTGGGGCTGAGCTTGCTTTCCCGAGGAGAGTTTCCCTTTCGAGAAGGCAGCTCCCAGAAGCTCGTTTTGTGCCCTTTCTGAGAGGGGCCCTAGGTGGGTCCCTCCCTAGCAGGCGAAGGGTGGGGTGCTGGGGCCAGTGCACACAAGGCCTTTTCAGACCCCATCCGCCTTCTCCCTGAAGGAGAGCACGTTTGGAGGTGGTTTCCAGCTCCGGTGACCCTCGGCCAAGCACCGGTGCATAGGGAGCAGGAGGCAGCCCAGACCCTCCTCGGCCGAAGGGCGAGCACAGGCCTAGGGGCGAAACCGGCAAGCGCTGCTTTGCTGAGCACACACGCACTGGGGCTGAGCTTGCTTTCCCGAGGAGAGTTTCCCTTTCGAGAAGGCAGCTCCCAGAAGCTCGTTTTGTGCCCTTTCTGAGAGGGGCCCTAGGTGGGTCCCTCCCTAGCAGGCGAAGGGTGGGGTGCTGGGGCCAGAGCACACAAGGCCTTTTCAGACCCCATCCCCCTTCTCCCTGAAGGAGAGCACGTTTGGAGGTGGTTTCCAGCTCCGGTGACCCTCGGCCAAGCACCGGTGCATAGGGAGCAGGAGGCAGCCCAGACCCTCCTCGGCCGAAGGGCGAGCACAGGCCTAGGGGCGAAACCGGCAAGCGCTGCTTTGCTGAGCACACACGCACTGGGGCTGAGCTTGCTTTCCCGAGGAGAGTTTCCCTTTCGAGAAGGCAGCTCCCAGAACCTCGTTTTGTGCCCTTTCTGAGATGGGCCCTAGGTGTGTCCCTCCCTAGCAGGCGGAGGGTGGGGTGCTGGGGCCAGTGCACACAAGGCCTTTGCAGACCCCATCCGCCTTCTCCCTGAAGGAGAGCACGTTTGGAGGTGGTTTCCAGCTCCGGTGACCCTCGGCCAAGCACCGGCGCACAGGGAGCGGGAGGCAGCCCAGACCCTCCTAGGCCAAAAGTCGAGCACATTACTAGGGGCGAAACATGCAAACACTGCTTTGCTGAGCACACACACACTGGGGCTGAGCTTGCTTTCCCGAGGAGAGTTTCCCTTTCGAGAAGGCAGCTCCCAGAAGCTCGTTTTGTGCCCTTTCTGAGATGGGCTCTAGGTGGGTCCTTCCCTAGCAGGCGAAGGGTGGGGTGCTGGGGCCAGAGCACACAAGGCCTTTTCAGACCCCATCCGCCTTCTCCCTGAAGGAGAGCACGTTTGGAAGTGGTTTCCAGCTCCAGTGACCCTCGGCCAAGCACCGGTGCACAGGGAGCGGGAGGCAGCCCAGACCCTCCTCGGCCGAAGGGCGAGCACAGGCCTAGGGGCAAAACCGGCAAGCATTGCTTTGCTGAGCATACACGCACTGGGGCTGAGCTTGCTTTCCTGAGGAGAGTTTCCCTTTCGAGAAGGCAGCTCCCAGAAGCTCGTTTTGTGCCCTTTCTGAGATGGGCTCTAGGTGGGTCCCTCCCTAGCAGGCGAAGGGTGGGGTGCTGGGGCCAGAGCACACAAGGCCTTTTCAGACCCCATCCGCCTTCTCCCTGAAGGAGAGCACATTTGGAGGTGGTTTCCAGCTCCGGTGACCCTCGGCCAAGCACCGGCGCACAGGGAGCGGGAGGCAGCCCAGACCCTCCTCGGCCGAAGGGCGAGCGCAGGCCTAGGGGCAAAACCGGCAAGCGCTGCTTTGCTGAGCACACACGCACTGGGGCTGAGCTTGCTTTCCCGAGGAGAGTTTCCCTTTCGAGAAGGCAGCTCCCAGAAGCTCGTTTTGTGCCCTTTCTGAGATGGGCTCTAGGTGGGTCCTTCCCTAGCAGGCGAAGGGTGGGGTGCTGGGGCCAGAGCACACAAGGCCTTTTCAGACCCCATCCGCCTTCTCCCTGAAGGAGAGCACGTTTGGAGGTGGTTTCCAGCTCCGGTGACCCTCGGCCAAGCACCGGCGCACAGGGAGCGGGAGGCAGCCCAGAACCTCCTCGGCCCAAAGGCGAGCACAGGCCTAGGGGCGAAACCTGCAAGCGCTGCTTTGCTGAGCACACACGCACTGGGGCTGAGCTTGCTTTCCCGAGGAGAGTTTCCCTTTTGAGAAGGCAGCTCCCAGAAGCTCGTTTTGTGCCCTTTCTGAGATGGGCCCTAGGTGGGTCCCTCCCTAGCAGGCGAAGGGTGGGGTGCTGGGGCCAGTGCACACAAGGCCTTTTCAGACCCCATCCGCCTTCTCCCTGAGGGAGAGCAGGTTTGGAGGTGGTTTCCAGTTCCGGTGAACCTCGGCCAAGCACCGGGGCACAGGGAGTGGGAGGCAGCCCAGACCCTCCTCGGCCCTAGGGCAAGCAGAGGCTTAGGGGCGAAACCCGCCTCGCTGCTTTGCTGAGCACACAGGCACTGGGGCTGAGCTTGCTTTCCCGAGGAGAGTTTCCCTTTCGAGAAGGCAGCTCCCAGAAGCTCGTTTTGTGCCCTTTCTTAGATGGGCCCTAGGTGGGTCCCTCCCTAGCAGGCGGAGGGTGGGGTGCTGGGGCCAGTGCACACAAGGCCTTTTCAGACCCCATCCGCTTTCTCCCTGAAGGAGAGCACGTTTGGAGGTGGTTTCCAGCTCTGGTGACCCTCGGCCTAGCACCGGCGTACAGGGAGCGGGAGGCAGCCCAGACCCTCCTAGGCCGAAGGGCGAGCACAGGCCTAGGGGCGAAACCGGCAAGCGCTGCTTTGCTGAGCACACACGCACTGGGGCTGAGCTTGCTTTCCCGAGGAGAGTTTCCCTTTCGAGAAGGCAGCTCCCAGAAGCTCGTTTTGTGCCCTTTCTGAGATGGGCCCTAGGTGGGTCCCTCCCTAGCAGGCGGAGGGTGGGGTGCTGGGGCCAGTGCACACAAGGCCTTTTCAGACCCCATCCGCCTTCTCCCTGAAGGAGAGCACGTTTGGAAGTGGTTTCCAGCTCCAGTGACCCTCGGCCAAGCACCGGTGCACAGGGAGTGGGAGGCAGCCCAGACCCTCCTCGGCCGAAGGGCGAGCACAGGCCTAGGGGCAAAACCGGCAAGCATTGCTTTGCTGAGCATACACGCACTGGGGCTGAGCTTGCTTTCCCGAGGAGAGTTTCCCTTTCGAGAAGGCAGCTCCCAGAAGCTCGTTTTGTGCCCTTTCTGAGATGGGCTCTAGGTGGGTCCCTCCCTAGCAGGCGAAGGGTGGGTTGCTGGGGCCAGAGCACACAAGGCCTTTTCAGACCCCATCCGCCTTCTCCCTGAAGGAGAGCACATTTGGAGGTGGTTTCCAGCTCCGGTGACCCTCGGCCAAGCACCGGCGCACAGGGAGCGGGAGGCAGCCCAGACCCTCCTCGGCCGAAGGGCGAGCGCAGGCCTAGGGGCAAAACCGGCAAGCGCTGCTTTGCTGAGCACACACGCACTGGGGCTGAGCTTGCTTTCCCGAGGAGAGTTTCCCTTTCGAGAAGGCAGCTCCCAGAAGCTCGTTTTGTGCCCTTTCTGAGATGGGCCCTAGGTGGGTCCCTCCCTAGCAGGCGAAGGGTGGGGTGCTGGGGCCAGTGCACACAAGAACTTTTCAGACCCCATCCGCCTTCTCCCTGAAGGAGAGCACTTTTGGAGGTGGTTTCCAGCTCCGATGACCCTCGGCCAAGCACCGGTGCACAGGGAGCGGGAGGCAGCCCAGACCCTCCTCGGCCGAAGGGCGAGCACAGGCCTAGGGGCGAAACAGGCAAGCACTGCTTTGCTGTGCACACACACTGGGGCTGAGCTTGCTTTCCCGAGGAGAGTTTCCCTTTCGAGAAGGCAGCTCCCAGAAGCTCGTTTTGTGCCCTTTCTGAGAGGGGCCCTAGGTGGGTCCCTCCCTAGCAGGCGAAGGGTGGGGTGCTGGGGCCAGAGCACACAAGGCCTTTTCAGACCCCATCCCCCTTCTCCCTGAAGGAGAGCACGTTTGGAGGTGGTTTCCAGCTCCGGTGACCCTCGGCCAAGCACCGGTGCATAGGGAGCAGGAGGCAGCCCAGACCCTCCTCGGCCGAAGGGCGAGCACAGGCCTAGGGGCGAAACCGGCAAGCGCTGCTTTGCTGAGCACACACGCACTGGGGCTGAGCTTGCTTTCCCGAGGAGAGTTTCCCTTTCGAGAAGGCAGCTCCCAGAAGCTCGTTTTGTGCCCTTTCTGAGAGGGGCCCTAGGTGGGTCCCTCCCTAGCAGGCGAAGGGTGGGGTGCTGGGGCCAGAGCACACAAGGCCTTTTCAGACCCCATCCCCCTTCTCCCTGAAGGAGAGCACGTTTGGAGGTGGTTTCCAGCTCCGGTGACCCTCGGCCAAGCACCGGTGCATAGGGAGCAGGAGGCAGCCCAGACCCTCCTCGGCCGAAGGGCGAGCACAGGCCTAGGGGCGAAACCGGCAAGCGCTGCTTTGCTGAGCACACACGCACTGGGGCTGAGCTTGCTTTCCCGAGGAGAGTTTCCCTTTCGAGAAGGCAGCTCCCAGAAGCTCGTTTTGTGCCCTTTCTGAGATGGGCCCTAGGTGGGTCCCTCCCTAGCAGGCGGAGGGTGGGGTGCTGGGGCCAGTGCACACAAGGCCTTTTCAGACCCCATCCGCCTTCTCCCTGAAGGAGAGCACGTTTGGAAGTGGTTTCCAGCTCCAGTGACCCTCGGCCAAGCACCGGTGCACAGGGAGCGGGAGGCAGCCCAGACCCTCCTCGGCCGAAGGGCGAGCACAGGCCTAGGGGCAAAACCGGCAAGCATTGCTTTGCTGAGCATACACGCACTGGGGCTGAGCTTGCTTTCCCGAGGAGAGTTTCCCTTTCGAGAAGGCAGCTCCCAGAAGCTCGTTTTGTGCCCTTTCTGAGATGGGCTCTAGGTGGGTCCCTCCCTAGCAGGCGAAGGGTGGGTTGCTGGGGCCAGAGCACACAAGGCCTTTTCAGACCCCATCCGCCTTCTCCCTGAAGGAGAGCACATTTGGAGGTGGTTTCCAGCTCCGGTGACCCTCGGCCAAGCACCGGCGCACAGGGAGCGGGAGGCAGCCCAGACCCTCCTCGGCCGAAGGGCGAGCGCAGGCCTAGGGGCAAAACCGGCAAGCGCTGCTTTGCTGAGCACACACGCACTGGGGCTGAGCTTGCTTTCCCGAGGAGAGTTTCCCTTTCGAGAAGGCAGCTCCCAGAAGCTCGTTTTGTGCCCTTTCTGAGATGGGCCCTAGGTGGGTCCCTCCCTAGCAGGCGAAGGGTGGGGTGCTAGGGCCAGTGCACACAAGAACTTTTCAGACCCCATCCGCCTTCTCCCTGAAGGAGAGCACTTTTGGAGGTGGTTTCCAGCTCCGATGACCCTCGGCCAAGCACCGGTGCACAGGGAGCGGGAGGCAGCCCAGACCCTCCTCGGCCGAAGGGCGAGCACAGGCCTAGGGGCGAAACAGGCAAGCACTGCTTTGCTGTGCACACACACACTGGGGCTGAGCTTGCTTTCCCGAGGAGAGTTTCCCTTTCGAGAAGGCAGCTCCCAGAAGCTCGTTTTGTGCCCTTTCTGAGAGGGGCCCTAGGTGGGTCCCTCCCTAGCAGGCGAAGGGTGGGGTGCTGGGGCCAGAGCACACAAGGCCTTTTCAGACCCCATCCGCCTTCTCCCTGAAGGAGAGCACGTTTGGAGGTGGTTTCCAGCTCCGGTGACCCTCGGCCAAGCACCGGTGCATAGGGAGCAGGAGGCAGCCCATACCCTCCTCGGCCGAAGGGCGAGCACAGGCCTAGGGGCGAAACCGGCAAGCGCTGCTTTGCTGAGCACACACGCACTGGGGCTGAGCTTGCTTTCCCGAGGAGTCTTTCCCTTTGGAGAAGGCAGCTCCCAGAAGCTCGTTTTGTGCCCTTTCTGAGATGGGCCCTAGGTGGGTCCCTCCCGAGCAGGCGAAGGGTGGGGTGCTGGGGCCAGTGCACACAAGGCCTTTGCAGACCCCATCCGCCTTCTCCCTGTAGGAGAGCACGTTTGGAAGTGGTTTCCAGCTCCAGTGACCCTCGGCCAAGCACCGGTGCACAGGGAGCGGGAGGCAGCCCAGACCCTCCTCGGCCGAAGGGCGAGCACAGGCCTAGGGGCAAAACCGGCAAGCATTGCTTTGCTGAGCATACACGCACTGGGGCTGAGCTTGCTTTCCCGAGGAGAGTTTCCCTTTCGAGAAGGCAGCTCCCAGAAGCTCGTTTTGTGCCCTTTCTGAGATGGGCTCTAGGTGGGTCCCTCCCTAGCAGGCGAAGGGTGGGTTGCTGGGGCCAGAGCACACAAGGCCTTTTCAGACCCCATCCGCCTTCTCCCTGAAGGAGAGCACATTTGGAGGTGGTTTCCAGCTCCGGTGACCCTCGGCCAAGCACCGGCGCACAGGGAGCGGGAAGCAGCCCAGACCCTCCTCGGCCGAAGGGCGAGCGCAGGCCTAGGGGCAAAACCGGCAAGCGCTGCTTTGCTGAGCACACACGCACTGGGGCTGAGCTTGCTTTCCCGAGGAGAGTTTCCCTTTCGAGAAGGCAGCTCCCAGAAGCTCGTTTTGTGCCCTTTCTGAGATGGGCCCTAGGTGGGTCCCTCCCTAGCAGGCGAAGGGTGGGGTGCTGGGGCCAGTGCACACAAGAACTTTTCAGACCCCATCCGCCTTCTCCCTGAAGGAGAGCACTTTTGGAGGTGGTTTCCAGCTCCGATGACCCTCGGCCAAGCACCGGTGCACAGGGAGCGGGAGGCAGCCCAGACCCTCCTCGGCCGAAGGGCGAGCACAGGCCTAGCGGCGAAACAGGCAAGCACTGCTTTGCTGTGCACACACACACTGGGGCTGAGCTTGCTTTCCCGAGGAGAGTTTCCCTTTCGAGAAGGCAGCTCCCAGAAGCTAGTTTTGTGCCCTTTCTGAGATGGGCTCTAGGTGGGTCCCTCCCTAGCAGGCGAAGGGCAGGGGTGCTGGGGCCAGAGCACACAAGGCCTTTTCAGACCCCATCCGCCTTCTCCCTGAAGGAGAGCACGTTTGGAGGTGGTTTCCAGCTCCGGTGACCCTTGGCCAAGCTCCGGCGCACAGGGAGCGGGAGGCAGCCCAGACCCTCCTAGGCCCAAGGGCGAGCGCAGGCCTAGGGGCAAAACCGGCAAGCGCTGCTTTGCTGAGCACACACGCACTGGGGCTGAGCTTGCTTTCCCGAGGAGAGTTTCCCTTTGGAGAAGGCAGCTCCCAGAAGCTCGTTTTGTGCCCTCTCTGAGATGGGCCCTAGGTGGGTCCCTCCCGAGCAGGCGGAGGGTGGGGTCTGGGGCCAGTGCACACAAGGCCTTTTCAGACCCCATCCGCCTTCTCCCTGAAGGAGAGCACGTTTGGAGGTGGTTTCCAGCTCCGGTGACCTTCGGCCAAGCACCGGTGCACAGGGAGCGGGAGGCAGCCCAGACCCTCCTAGGCCGAAGGGCAAGCACAGGCCTAGGTGCGAAACCGGCAAGCGCTGCTTTGCTGAGCACACACGCACTGGGGCTGAGCTTGCTTTCCCGAGGAGAGTTTCCCTTTGGAGAAGGCAGCTCCCAGAACCTCGTTTTGTGCCCTTTCTGAGATGGGCCCTAGGTGGGTCCCTCCCGAGCAGGCGAAGGGTGGGGTGCTGGGGCCAGTGCACACAAGGCCTTTGCAGACCCCATCCGCCTTCTCCCTGTAGGAGAGCACGTTTGGAGATGGTTTCCAGCTCCGGTGACCCTCGGCCAAGCACCGGCGCACAGGGAGCGGGAGGCAGCCCAGACCCTCCTAGGCCAAAAGTCGAGCACATTACTAGGGGCGAAACATGCAAACACTGCTTTGCTGAGCACACACACACTGGGGTTGAGCTTGCTTTCCCGAGGAGAGTTTCCCTTTTGAGAAGGCAGCTCCCAGAAGCTCGTTTTATGCCCTTTCTGAGATGGGCTCTAGGTGGGTCCCTCCCTAGCAGGCGAAGGGTGGGGTGCTGGGGCCAGAGCACACAAGGCCTTTTCAGACCCCATCCGCCTTCTCCCTGAAGGAGAGCACGTTTGGAGGTGGTTTCCAGTTCCGGTGACCCTCGGCCAAGCACCGGCGCACAGGGAGCGGGAGGCAGCCCAGACCCTCCTCGGCCGAAGGGCGAGCACAGGCCTAGGGGCGAAACAGGCAAGCACTGCTTTGCTGAGCACACACACACTGGGGCTGAGCTTGCTTTCCCGAGGAGAGTTTCCCTTTCGAGAAGGCAGCTCCCAGAAGCTAGTTTTGTGCCCTTTCTGAGATGGGCTCTAGGTGGGTCCCTCCCTAGCAGGCGAAGGGTAGGGGTGCTGGGGCCAGAGCACACAAGGCCTTTTCAGACCCCATCCGCCTTCTCCCTGAAGGAGAGCACGTTTGGAGGTGGTTTCCAGCTCCGGTGACCCTCGGCCAAGCACCGGCGCACAGGGAGCGGGAGGCAGCCCAGAACCTCCTCGGCCCAAGGGCGAGAACAGGCCTAGGGGCGAAACCTGCAAGCGCTGCTTTGCTGAGCACACACGCACTGGGGCTGAGCTTGCTTTCCCTAGGAGAGTTTCCCTTTCGAGAAGGCAGCTCCCAGAAGCTCGTTTTGTGCCCTTTCTGTGATGGGCCCTAGGTGGATCCCTCCCGAGCAGGCGGAGGGTGGGGTGCAGGGGCCAGTGCACACAAGGCCTTTTCAGACCCCATCCGCCTTCTCCCTGAAGGAGAGCACGTTTGGAGGTGGTTTCCAGCTCCGGTGACCCTCGGCCAAGCACCGGGGCACAGGGAGCGGGAGGCAGCCCAGACCCTCCTAGGCCGAAGGGCGAGCGTAGGCCTAGGGGCGAAACCGGCAAGCGCTGCTTTGCTGAGCACACACGCACTGGGGCTGAGCTTGCTTTCCCGAGGAGAGTTTCCCTTTCGAGAAGGCAGCTCCCAGAAGCTCGTTTTGTGCCCTTTCTGAGATGGGCTCTAGGTGGGTCCCTCCCTAGCAGGCGAAGGGTTGTGGGCTGGGGCCAGTGCACACAAGGACTTTTCAGACCCCATCCGCCTTCTCCCTGAAGGAGAGCACGTTTGGAGTTGGTTTCCAGCTCCGATGACCCTCGGCCAAGCACCGGTGCACAGGGAGCGGGAGGCAGCCCAGACCCTCCTCGGCCGAAGGGCGAGCACAGGCCTAGGGGCGAAACAGGTAAGCACTGCTTTGCTGAGCACACACACACTGGGGCTGAGCTTGCTTTCCCGAGGAGAGTTTCCCTTTCGAGAAGGCAGCTCCCAGAAGCTCGTTTTGTGCCCTTTCTGAGAGGGGCCCTAGGTGGGTCCCTCCCTAGCAGGCGGAGGGTGGGGTGCTGGGGCCAGTGCACAAAAGGCCTTTTCAGACCCCATCCGCCTTCTCCCTGAGGGAGAGCACGTTTGGAGAAGGTTTCCAGTTCCGGTGACCCTCGGCAAAGCACCGGTGCACAGGGAGCGGGAAGAAGCCCAGACCCTCCTGGGCCCTAGGGCAAGCACAGGCCTAGGGGCGAAACCCGCAAGCGCTGCTTTGCTGAGCACACAGCACTGGGGCTGAGCTTGCTTTCCCGAGGAGAGTTTCCCTTTCGAGAAGGCAGCTCCCAGAAGCTCATTTTGTGCCCTTTCTGAGATGGGCTCTAGGTGGGTCCCTCCCTAGCAGGCGAAGGGTGGGGTGCTGGGGCCAGAGCACACAAGGCCTTTTCAGACCCCATCCGCCTTCTCCCTGAAGGAGAGCACATTTGGAGGTGGTTTCCAGCTCCGGTGACCCTCGGCCAAGCACCGGCGCACAGGGAGCGGGAGGCAGCCCATACCCTCCTCGGCCCAAGGGCAAGCACAGGCCTAGGGGCGAAACCGGCAAGCGCTGCTTTGCTGAGCACACACGCACTGGGGCTGAGCTTGTTTTCCCGAGGAGAGTTTCCCTTTCGAGAAGGCAGCTCCCAGAAGCTCGTTTTGTGCCCTTTCTGAGATGGGCCCAAGTGGGTCCCTCCCTAGCAGGCGAAGGGTGGGGTGCTGGGGCCAGAGCACACAAGGCGTTTTCAGACCCCATCCGCCTTCTCCCTGAAGGAGAGCACGTTTGGAGGTGGTTTCCAGCTCTGGTGACCCTCGGCCAAGCACCGGCGCACAGGGAGCGGGAGGCAGCCCAGACCATCCTAGGCCGAAGGGCGAGCGCAGGCCTAGGGGCAAAACCGGCAAGCGCTGCTTTGCTGAGCACACACGCACTGGGGCTGAGCTTGCTTTCCCGAGGAGAGTTTCCCTTTGGAGAAGGCAGCTCCCAGAAGCTCGTTTTGTGCCCTTTCTGAGATGGGCCCTAGGTGGGTCCCTCCGTAGCAGGCGGAGGGTGGGGTCTGGGGCCAGTGCACACAAGGCATTTTCAGACCCCATTCCCCTTCTCCCTGAAGGAGAGCACGTTTGGAGGTGGTTTCCAGCTCCGGTGACCTTCGGTCAAGCACCGGTGCACAGGGAGCGGGAGGCAGCCCAGACCCTCCTAGGCCGAAGGGCAAGCACAGGCCTAGGGGCGAAACCGGCAAGCGCTGCTTTGCTGAGCACACACGCACTGGGGCTGAGCTTGCTTTCCCTAGGAGAGTTTCCCTTTCGAGAAGGCAGCTCCCAGAAGCTCGTTTTGTGCCCTTTCTGTGATGGGCCCTAGGTGGATCCCTCCCGAGCAGGCGGAGGGTGGGGTGCAGGGGCCAGTGCACACAAGGCCTTTTCAGACCCCATCCGCCTTCTCCCTGAAGGAGAGCACGTTTGGAGGTGGTTTCCAGCTCCGGTGACCCTCGGCCAAGCACCGGCGCACAGGGAGCGGGAGGCAGCCCAGACCCTCCTAGGCCGAAGGGCGAGCGTAGGCCTAGGGGCGAAACCGGCAAGCGCTGCTTTGCTGAGCACACACGCACTGGGGCTGAGCTTGCTTTCCCGAGGAGAGTTTCCCTTTCGAGAAGGCAGCTCCCAGAAGCTCGTTTTGTGCCCTTTCTGAGATGGGCTCTAGGTGGGTCCCTCCCTAGCAGGCGAAGGGTTGTGGGCTGGGGCCAGTGCACACAAGGACTTTTCAGACCCCATCCGCCTTCTCCCTGAAGGAGAGCACGTTTGGAGTTGGTTTCCAGCTCCGATGACCCTCGGCCAAGCACCGGTGCACAGGGAGCGGGAGGCAGCCCAGACCCTCCTCGGCCGAAGGGCGAGCACAGGCCTAGGGGCGAAACAGGTAAGCACTGCTTTGCTGAGCACACACACACTGGGGCTGAGCTTGCTTTCCCGAGGAGAGTTTCCCTTTCGAGAAGGCAGCTCCCAGAAGCTAGTTTTGTGCCCTTTCTGAGATGGGCTCTAGGTGGGTCCCTCCCTAGCAGGCGAAGGGCAGGGGTGCTGGGGCCAGAGCACACAAGGCCTTTTCAGACCCCATCCGCCTTCTCCCTGAAGGAGAGCACGTTTGGAGGTGGTTTCCAGCTCCGGTGACCCTTGGCCAAGCTCCGGCGCACAGGGAGCGGGAGGCAGCCCAGACCCTCCTAGGCCGAAGGGCGAGCGCAGGCCTAGGGGCAAAACCGGCAAGCGCTGCTTTGCTGAGCACACACGCACTGGGGCTGAGCTTGCTTTCCCGAGGAGAGTTTCCCTTTGGAGAAGGCAGCTCCCAGAAGCTCGTTTTGTGCCCTCTCTGAGATGGGCCCTAGGTGGATCCCTCCCGAGCAGGCGGAGGGTGGGGTCTGGGGCCAGTGCACACAAGGCCTTTTCAGACCCCATCCGCCTTCTCCCTGAAGGAGAGCACGTTTGGAGGTGGTTTCCAGCTCCGGTGACCTTCGGCCAAGCACCGGTGCACAGGGAGCGGGAGGCAGCCCAGACCCTCCTAGGCCGAAGGGCAAGCACAGGCCTAGGGGCGAAACCGGCAAGCGCTGCTTTGCTGAGCACACACGCACTGGGGCTGAGCTTGCTTTCCCGAGGAGAGTTTCCCTTTGGAGAAGGCAGCTCCCAGAACCTCGTTTTGTGCCCTTTCTGAGATGGGCCCTAGGTGGGTCCCTCCCGAGCAGGCGAAGGGTGGGGTGCTGGGGCCAGTGCACACAAGGCCTTTGCAGACCCCATCCGCCTTCTCCCTGTAGGAGAGCACGTTTGGAGATGGTTTCCAGCTCCGGTGACCCTCGGCCAAGCACCGGCGCACAGGGAGCGGGAGGCAGCCCAGACCCTCCTAGGCCAAAAGTCGAGCACATTACTAGGGGCGAAACATGCAAACACTGCTTTGCTGAGCACACACACACTGGGGCTGAGCTTGCTTTCCCGAGGAGAGTTTCCCTTTTGAGAAGGCAGCTCCCAGAAGCTCGTTTTATGCCCTTTCTGAGATGGGCTCTAGGTGGGTCCCTCCCTAGCAGGCGAAGGGTGGGGTGCTGGGGCCAGAGCACACAAGGCCTTTTCAGACCCCATCCGCCTTCTCCCTGAAGGAGAGCACGTTTGGAGGTGGTTTCCAGTTCCGGTGACCCTCGGCCAAGCACCGGCGCACAGGGAGCGGGAGGCAGCCCAGACCCTCCTCGGCCGAAGGGCGAGCACAGGCCTAGGGGCGAAACAGGCAAGCACTGCTTTGCTGAGCACACACACACTGGGGCTGAGCTTGCTTTCCCGAGGAGAGTTTCCCTTTCGAGAAGGCAGCTCCCAGAAGCTAGTTTTGTGCCCTTTCTGAGATGGGCTCTAGGTGGGTCCCTCCCTAGCAGGCGAAGGGTAGGGGTGCTGGGGCCAGAGCACACAAGGCCTTTTCAGACCCCATCCGCCTTCTCCCTGAAGGAGAGCACGTTTGGAGGTGGTTTCCAGCTCCGGTGACCCTCGGCCAAGCACCGGCGCACAGGGAGCGGGAGGCAGCCCAGAACCTCCTCGGCCCAAGGGCGAGAACAGGCCTAGGGGCGAAACCTGCAAGCGCTGCTTTGCTGAGCACACACGCACTGGGGCTGAGCTTGCTTTCCCTAGGAGAGTTTCCCTTTCGAGAAGGCAGCTCCCAGAAGCTCGTTTTGTGCCCTTTCTGTGATGGGCCCTAGGTGGATCCCTCCCGAGCAGGCGGAGGGTGGGGTGCAGGGGCCAGTGCACACAAGGCCTTTTCAGACCCCATCCGCCTTCTCCCTGAAGGAGAGCACGTTTGGAGGTGGTTTCCAGCTCCGGTGACCCTCGGCCAAGCACCGGGGCACAGGGAGCGGGAGGCAGCCCAGACCCTCCTAGGCCGAAGGGCGAGCGTAGGCCTAGGGGCGAAACCGGCAAGCGCTGCTTTGCTGAGCACACACGCACTGGGGCTGAGCTTGTTTTCCCGAGGAGAGTTTCCCTTTCGAGAAGGCAGCTCCCAGAAGCTCGTTTTGTGCCCTTTCTGAGATGGGCCCAAGTGGGTCCCTCCCTAGCAGGCGAAGGGTGGGGTGCTGGGGCCAGAGCACACAAGGCGTTTTCAGACCCCATCCGCCTTCTCCCTGAAGGAGAGCACGTTTGGAGGTGGTTTCCAGCTCTGGTGACCCTCGGCCAAGCACCGGCGCACAGGGAGCGGGAGGCAGCCCAGACCATCCTAGGCCGAAGGGCGAGCGCAGGCCTAGGGGCAAAACCGGCAAGCGCTGCTTTGCTGAGCACACACGCACTGGGGCTGAGCTTGCTTTCCCGAGGAGAGTTTCCCTTTGGAGAAGGCAGCTCCCAGAAGCTCGTTTTGTGCCCTTTCTGAGATGGGCCCTAGGTGGGTCCCTCCGTAGCAGGCGGAGGGTGGGGTCTGGGGCCAGTGCACACAAGGCCTTTTCAGACCCCATGCGCCTTCTCCCTGAAGGAGAGCACGTTTGGAGGTGGTTTCCAGCTCCGGTGACCTTCGGTCAAGCACCGGTGCACAGGGAGCGGGAGGCAGCCCAGACCCTCCTAGGCCGAAGGGCAAGCACAGGCCTAGGGGCGAAACCGGCAAGCGCTGCTTTGCTGAGCACACACGCACTGGGGCTGAGCTTGCTTTCCCGAGGAGACTTTCCCTTTGGAGAAGGCAGCTCCCAGAAGCTCGTTTTGTGCCCTTTCTGAGATGGGCCCTAGGTGGGTCCCTCCCGAGCAGGCCAAGGGTGGGGTGCTGGGGCCAGTGCACACAAGGCCTTTTCAGACCCCATCCGCCTTCTCCCTGAAGGAGAGCACGTTTGGAGATGGTTTCCAGCTCCGGTGACCCTCGGCCAAGCACCGGCGCACAGGGAGCGGGAGGCAGCCCAGACCCTCCTAGGCCAAAAGTCGAGCACAGTACTAGGGGCGAAACAGGCAAACACTCCTTTGCTGAGCACACACACACTGGGGCTGAGCTTGCTTTCCCGAGGAAAGTTTCCCTTTCGAGAAGGCAGCTCCCAGAAGCTCGTTTTGTGCCCTTTCTGAGATGGGCTCTAGGTGAGTCCCTCCCTAGCAGGCGAAGGGTGGGGTGATGGGGCCAGAGCACACAAGGCCTTTTCAGACCCCATCCGCCTTCTCCCTGAAGGAGAGCACGTTTGGAGGTGGTTTCCAGTTCCGGTGACCCTCGGCCAAGCACCGGCGCACAGGGAGCGGGAGGCAGCCCAGACCCTCCTAGGCCGAAGGGCGAGCACAGGCCTAGGGGCGAAACTGGCAAGCGCTGCTTTGCTGAGCAAACACGCACTGGGGCTGAGCTTGCTTTCCCGAGGAGAGTTTCCCTTTCGAGAAGGCAGCTCCCAGAAGCTCGTTTTGTGCCCTTTCTGAGATGGGCCCTAGGTGGGTCCCTCCCTAGCAGGCGGAGGGTGGGGTGCTGGGGCCAGTGCACACAAGGCCTTTTCAGACCCCATCCGCCTTCTCCCAGAAGGAGAGCACGTTTGGAGTTCTAATCTATTCTATTCTATTCTATTCTATTCTGTTCTATTCTGTTCTTTTCTATTCTATTCTATTCTATTCTATTCTATTCTATTCTATTCTATTCTATTCTATTCTATTCTATTCTATTCTATTCTATTGTATTCTATTCTATTCTATTCTATTCTGTTCTATTCTATTCTAGTCCATTCTTTTCTGTTCTGTTTTATTCTATTCTATTCAATTCTATTCTGTTCTATTCTATTCGGTTCTATTCTGTTCTATTCTATTCTATTCTATTATATACTATTCTATTCTATTCTATTCTATTCTGTTCTGTTCTGTTCTTTTCTATTCTATTCTATTCTGTTCTGTTCTATTCCATTCTATTCTTTTGTTGTATTTTCTTCTGTTCTGTTCTTTTCTGTTGTGTTCTATTGCATTCTATTCTATTCTATTCTATTCTGTTCTATTCTACTCTGCTCTATTCTGTTCTATTGTATTATATTCTATTCTGTTCTACTCTATTCTGTTCTATTCTATTCTATTCTATTCTATTCTATTCTATTCTATTCTATTCTATTCTGTTCTGTTCTAATCCATTCTGTTCTGTTCTATTCTGTTCTATGCTATTCTACTCTATTCTAGTCTCTACTATTCTGTTCTACTCTGTTCTGTTCTGTTCTATTCTATTATGTTGTATTCTATTGTATTCTCTTCTATTCTATTCTATTATGTTCTTTTCTGTTCTATCCTATTCTCTTCTTTTCTGTCCTATTCTATTCTATTCTGTTCTATTCTATTCTATTCATTCAATTCTATTCTATTCTATTCTTTTCTAATCTATTCTACTCTGTTCGTTTCTATTCTATTCTATTCAATTCTATCTGTTCTGTTCTATTCTATTCTATTCTATTCTATTCTGTTCTGTTCTATTCTATTCTATTCTGTTCTATTCTTTTCTATTCTATTCTCTTCTGTTCTGTTCTATTCCATTCTATTCTTTTGTTGTATTCTCTTTTGTTCTGTTCTTTTCTGTTCTGTTCTATTCCATTCTATGCTATTCTATTCTATTCTGTTCTATTCTACTCTGCTCTATTCTGTTCTATTCTATTCTATTCTATTCTGTTCTATTCTATTCTTTTCTATTCTATTCTATTCTATTCTATTCTATTCTATTCTATTCCATTCTGTTCTGTTCTATTCTGTTCTATTCTATTCTACTCTATTCTAGTCTCTTCTATTCTGTTCTACTCTGTTCTGTTCTGTTCTATTGTATTCTGTTGTATTCTATTGTATTCTATTCTATTCTATTGTATTCTATTCTATTCTATTCTATTCTATTCTATTCTATTCTATTATGTTCTTTTCTGTTCTATCCTATTCTATTTTTTCTGTCCTATTCTATTCTATTCTGTTCTATTCTATTCTATTCTTTCAATTCTATTCTGTTCTATTCTATTCTATTCTTTTCTAATCTATTCTACTCTGTTCGTTTCTATTCTATTCTATTCTATTCTGTTCTGTTCTGCTCTGTTCTGTTCTATTCTATTCTATTCTATTCTATTCTGTTCTGTTCTATTCTATTCTATTCTGTTCTATTCTTTTCTATTCTATTCTCTTCTGTTGTGTTCTATTCTGTTGTATTCTATTCTATTCTATTCTATTCTGTTCTGTTCTATTCTATTCTATTCTATTCTATTCCGTTCTGTTCTATTCTATTCTATTATATTCTATTCCGTTCTGTTCTATTCTATTCTGTTGTATTCTATGTTATTCTATTCTGTTCTATTCTGTTCTTCTCTATTCTATTCTATTCTATTCTGTTCTATTCTATTCTGTTCTATTCTATTCTAGTCAATTCTATTCTGTTCTGTTTTATTCTATTCTATTCAGTTCTATTCTGTTCTATTCTTTTCTATTCTGTTCTCTTCTATTCTATTCTCTTTTATTCTACTCTGTTCTATCCTATTCTGTTCTATTCTATTCTATCCTGTTCTATTCCATTCTGGTCTGTTCTATTCTATTCTATTCTAACCTATTCTATTCTGTTCTATTCTGTTTTGTTCTATTCTATTCTATTCTGCTCTATTCTATTCTATTCTCTTTTATTCTGTTCTATTCTTTTCTATTCTGTTCTGTTCTATTCTATTCTATTCTGTTCTGTTCTATTCTACTCTATTCTGTTCTGTTCAATTCTATTCTAGTCTATTCTATTCTATTTTATTCTATTCCATCATATTCTGTTATATTCTATTCTAGTCCATTCTATTCTATTCTGTTCTATTCTATTCTGTTCTATTCTATTCTATTCTGTTGTATTCTGTTCTGTTCTATTCTGTCCTATTCTATTCTATTCTGTTCTGTTCTGTTCTGTTCTGTTCTGTTCTGTTCTGTTCTATTCTGTTCTGTTCTATTCTATTCTTTTCTATTCTATTCTATTCTGTTCTATTCTGTTCTTTTCTATTCTATTCTATTCTATTCTATTCTATTCTATTCTATTCTATTCTATTCTATTCTACTCTATTCTGTTCTGTTCTGTTCTATTCTGTTCTGTTCTGTTCTGTTCTATTCTACTCTATTCTATTCTATTCTATTCTAGTCCATTTTATTCTATTCTTTTCTATTCTATTCTGTTCTATTCTATTCTGTTCTATTCTCTTCTATTCTATTCTATTCTGTTCTGTTCTATTCTGTTCTATACTATTCTATTCTGTTCTTTTCTGTTCTGTTCTGTTCTATTTTGTTCTGTTCTGTTCTATTCTATTCCATTCTATTCTATTCCATTCTGTTCTATTCTGTTCTATTCTATTCTATTCTATTCTATTCTATTCTATTCTATTCTATTCTATTCTATTCTATTCTATTCTATTCTATTCCATTCTGTTCCATTCTATTCTATTCTATTCTATTCTATTCTATTCTATTCTATTCTATTCTATTCTATTCTATTCTATTCTATTCTGTTCTATTCAATTGTATTCTATTCTGTTATATTCTACTCTGCTCTATTCTGTTCTATTCTATTCTATTCTATTCTGTTCTGTTCTATTCCGTTCTGTTCTGTTCCATTCTGTTCTATTCTATTCTACTCTATTCTAGTCTATTCTATTCTGTTCTACTCTGTTCTGTTCTGTTTTATTCTATTCTGTTGTATTCAATTCTATTCTATTGTATTCTATTATGTTCTTTTGTGTTCTATCATATTCAATTCTATTCTTTTCTGTCCTATTCTATTCTATTCTGTTCTATTCTTTTCTTTTCTTTTCTAATCTATTCTACTCTGTTCGTTTCTATTCTATTCTATTCTATTCTATTCTATTCTGTTCTATTCTGTTCTTTTCTATTCTATTCTATTCTATTCTATTCTATTCTGTTCTGTTCTATTCTATTCTATTCTGTTCTGTTCTATTCTATTCTGTTCCATTCTCTTCCGTTCTGTTCTATTCTATTCTATTCTGATCTGTTGTATTCTTTTCTGTTCTATTCTATTCTATTCTGTTCTGTTCTGTTCTGTTCTGTTCTATTCTATTCTATTCTGTTCCATTCTATTTTGTTCTGTTCTATTCTATTCTATTCTGTTCTGTTCTATCCTATTATGTTCTATTCTATTCTGTTCAGTTTGTTCTGTTCTATTCTGTTCTGTTCTATTGCATTCTATTTTATTCTCATCTATTGCATTCTGTTCTGTTCTGTTCTGTTCTATTCTATTTTGTTCTATTCTCTTCTGTTCTGTTCTGTTCTGTTCTGTTCTATTCCATTCTATTCTGTTCTATTCTATTTTGTTCTATTCTACTCTGCTCTATTCTGTTCTATTCTATTCTGTTCTATTCTATTCTGTTCTATTCAATTTTATTCTATTCTATTCTATTCTGTTCTGTTTTGTTCTATTCTATTCTATTCTCTTCTATTCTATTCTATTATATTCTGTTTTATTCTGTTCTATTCTATTCTATTCTATTCTGTTCTGTTGTTCTGTTTTATTCTATTCGATTCTATTCGATTCAACACTATTCTATTGTATTCTATTCTATTCGACTCTATTTGACTCTATTCGATTCTATTCGATACTATTCTGTTCTGTGCTGTTCTAGTCTATTCTATTCTGTTCTCTTCTCTTCTATTCTATTCTAAACTATTCTATTCTGTTCTATTCTGTTCTATTCTATTCTATTCTATTCAATTCTGTTCTGTTCTATTCCATTCTTTTCTGTTCTATTCTGTTCTATTCTATTCTACTCTATTCTAGTCTCTTCTATTCTCTTCTACTCTGTTCTGTTCTGTTGTATTCTATTCTGTTGTATTGTATTGTATTGTATTCTATTCTATTCTATTCTATTCTATTCTATTCTATTCTATTCTAATATGTTCTTTTCTGTTCTATCCTATTCTATTCTTTTCTGTCCTATTCTATTCTAGTCTGTTCTATTCTATTCTATTCTTTCAATTCTATTCTGTTCTATTCTATTCTATTCTTTTCTAATCTATTCTACTCTGTTCGTTTCTATTCTATTCTATTCTAATATGTTCTTTTCTGTTCTATCCTATTCTATTCTTTTCTGTCCTATTCTATTCTAGTCTGTTCTATTCTATTCTATTCTTTCAATTCTATTCTGTTCTATTCTATTCTATTCTTTTCTAATCTATTCTACTCTGTTCGTTTCTATTCTATTCTATTCTATTCTGTTCTGTTCTATTCTATTCTATTCTATTCTATTCTATTCTATTCTATTCTATTCTGTTCTAATCTATTCTATTCTGTTCTATTCTTTTCTATTCTATTCTCTTCTGTTGTGTTTTATTCTGTTGTATTCTACTCTATTCTATTCTATTCTGTGCTGTTCTATTCTATTCTATTCTGTTCTGTTCTATTCTATTCTATTATAATCTATTCTGTTCCATTCTATTCTATTGTGTTGTATTTTATGTTATTCTATTCTGTTCGATTCTGTTCTTTTCTATTCTATTCTATTCTATTCTATTCTATTCTATTCTATTCTGTTCTATTCTATTCTGTTCTATTCTATTCTAGTCCATTCTATTCTGTTCTGTTTTATTCTATTCTATTCAATTCTATTCTGTTCTATTCTATTCTGTTCTATTCTGTTCTATTCTATTCTATTCTGTTTTATTCTACTCTGTTCTATTCTATTCTGTTCTATTCTATTCTATTCTGTTCTATTCTATTCTGGTCTGTTCTATTCAATTCTATTCTAACCTATTCTATTCTGTTCTATTCTGTTCTGTTCTATTCTATTCTATTCTGATCCATTCTATTTTGTTCTGTTCTATTCTATGCTATTATGTTCTGTTCTATCCTATTCTATTCTGTTCTAATCTATTCTGTTCTGTTCCCTTCTGTTCTATTCTGTTCTGTTCTATTCTATTCTATTCTATTCTGTTCTGTTCTATTCTATTGTATTCTGTTCTATTCTATACTATTCTGTTCTGTTCTATTCTATTCTATTCTGTTCTGTTCTATTCTATTCTAGTCCATCCTATTCTATTCTATTCTATTCTATTCTATTCTATTCTATTCTATTCTATTCTATTCTATTCTATTCTATTCTGTTCTGTTCTATTCTATTCTGTTCTATTCTGTTGTGTTCTATTCCATTCTGTTCTGTTCTATTCTGTTCTATTCTATTCTACTCTATTTTAGTCTCTTCTATTCTGTTCTACACTGCTCTGTTCTGTTCTATTCAATTCTTTTGTATTCTATTGTATTCTATTCTATTCTATTCTATTATGTTCTTTTCTCTTCTATCCTATTCTATTCTTTCTCTCCTATTCTATTCTATTCTATTCTATTCTATTCTATTCTATTCTATTCTATTCTATTCTGTTCTGTTCTATTCTATTCCATTCTATTCTATTCTGTTCTGTTCTGTTCTATTCTATTCTATTCTGTTCTATTCTTTTCTATTCTATTCTCTTCTGTTCTGTTCTATTTCATTCCATTCTTTTGCTGTATTCGCTTCTGTTCTGTTCTTTTCTGTTCTGTTCTATTCCATTCTATTCTATTCTATTCTATTCTACTCTGCTCTATTCTGTTCTGTTCTATTCTCTTCTATTCTGTTCTATTCCATTCTGCTCTATTCTATTCTATTCTATTCTATTCTATTCTATTCTATTCTATTCTATTCTGTTCTGTTCTATTACATTCTGTTCTGTTCTATTCTGTTCTATTCTATTCTACTTTATTCTAGTCTCTTCTATCCTGTTCTCATCTGTTCTGTTCTGTTCTATTCTATTCTGTTGTATTCTATTCTTTCTATTCTATTCTATTCTATTATGTTCTTTTCTGTTCTATCCTATTCTATTCTTTTCTGTCCTATTCTATTCTAATCTGTTCTATTTTATTCTATTCTTTCAATTCTATTCTGTTTATTCTATTCTATTCTTTTCTAATCTATTCTACTCTGTTCGTTTCTATTCTATTCTATTCCATTCTGTTCTGTTCTATTCTATTCTATTCTATTCTATTCTATTCTATTCTACTCTATTCTATTCTGTTCTATTCCATTCTATTCTGTTCTATTCTTTTCTATTCTATTCTCTTCTGTTGTGTTTTATTCTGTTGTATTCTACTCTATTCTATTCTATTCTGTTCTGTTCTATTCTATTCTATTCTATTCTGTTCTGTTCTATTCTATTCTATTATATTCTATTCTGTTCCATTCTATTCTATTCTGTTGTATTCTATGTTATTCTATTCTGTTCTATTCTGTTCTTTTCTATTCTATTCTATTCTATTCTATTCTGTTCTATTCTATTCTGTTCTATTCTATTCTAGACCATTCTATTCTGTTCTGTTTTATTCTATTCTATTCAATTCTATTCTGTTCTATTCTATTCTGTTCTATTCTGTTCTATTCTATTCTATTCTGTTTTATTCTACTCTGTTCTATTCTATTCTGTTCTATTCATTCTATTCTGTTCTATTCTATTCTAGTCTGTTCTATTCTATTCTATTCTAACCTATTCTATTCTGTTGTATTCTGTTCTGTTCTATTCTATTCTATTCTGATCCATTCTATTTTGTTCTGTTCTATTCTATTCTATTATGTTCTGTTCTATCCTATTCTATTCTGTTCTATTCTATCCTTTTCTGTTCCCTTCTGTTCTATTCTGTTCTGTTCTATTCTATTCTATTCTATTCTGTTCTGTTCTATTCTATTCTATTCTGTTCTATACTATTCTATTCTGTTCTGTTCTATTCTATTCTATTCTATTCTATTCTATTCTATTCTATTCTAGTCCATTCTTTCTATTCTGTTCTATTCTATTCTGTTCTATTCTATTCTATTCTGTTCTATTCTGTTCTGTTTTATTCTCTTCTATTCTAATCTATTCTGTTCTGTTCTGTTCTGTTCTGTTCTATTCTGTTGTGTTCTGTTCTATTCTATTCTATTGTATTCCATTCTATTCTATTCTGTTCTATTCTGTGCTTTTCTATTCTATTCTATTCTATTCTATTCTATTCTATTCTAATATATTCTATTCTGTTCTATTCTATTCTATTTTATTCTGTTCTGTTCTATTCTATTCTATTCTATTCTATTCTGTTCTATTCTGTTCTTTTCTATTCTATTCTCTTGTGTTTTATTCTGTTCTATACTATTCTATTCTGTTTTGTTCTATTCTATTCTATTCTGCTCTATTCTATTCTATTCTGTTTTATTCTGTTCTATTCTATTCTATTCTGTTCTGTTCTATTCTATTCTATTCTGTTCTGTTCTATTCTATTCATTCTGTTCTGTTCTATTCTATACTATTCTATTCTATTCTATTCTATTCTATTCTATTCTATTCTATTCTATTCTGTTCTATTCTATTCTAGTCCATTCTATACTATTCTGTTCTATTCTCTTCTGTTCTGTTCTATTCTATTCTATTCTGTTCTGTTTCATTCTATTCTATTCTGTTGGATTCTATGCTATTCTAGTCTGTTCTATTCTATTCTATTCTATTCTGTTCTCTTCTATTCTATTCTATTCTAAACTATTCTATTCTGTTCTATTCTGTTCTTTTCTATTCTATTCTCTTCAATTCTGTTCTATTCTATTCTATTCTGTTCTGTTCTATTCTATTCTGTTCCATTCTATTCTGTTCTGTTCTATTCTATTCTATTCTGATCTGTTGTATTCTGTTCTGTTCTATTCTATTCTATTCTGTTCTGTTCTGTTCTGTTCTGTTCTATTCTATTCTATTCTATTCTGTTCTGTTCTATTCTATTCTATTCTGTTCCAATCTATTTTGTTCTGTTCTATTCTATTCTATTCTCTTCTTTTCTATTCTATTATATTCTGTTCTATTCTGTTCTATTCTATTCTATTCTATTCTGTTCTGTTGTTCTGTTTTATTCTATTCGATTCTATTCGATTCTATTCGATTCAACACTATTCTATTGTATTCTATTCTATTCGACTCTATTCGATTCTATTCGATTCTATTCTGTTCTGTGCAGTTCTAGTCTATTCTATTCTGTTCTCCTCTATTCTATTCTATTCTAAACTATTCTATTCTGTTCTATTCTGTTCTTTTCTATTCTATTCTATTCTATTCTATTCTATTCTATTCTATTCTATTCTATTCTATTCTATTCTGTTCTGTTCTATTCTATTCTATTCTGTTCTGTTCTATTCTATTCTGTTCCATTCTCTTCTGTTCTGTTCTATTCTATTCTATTCTGATCTGTTGTATTCTTTTCTGTTCTAATCTATTCTATTCTGTTCTGTTCTGTTCTGTTCTGTTCTATTCTATTCTATTCTGTTGCATTCTATTTTGTTCTGTTCTATTCTATTCTATTCTGTTCTGTTCTATCCTATTATGTTCTATTCTATTCTGTTCTGTTTTGTTCTGTTCTATTCTGTTCTGTTCTATTCTATTCTATTTTATTCTCATCTATTGCATTCTGTTCGGTTCTGTTCTGTTCTGTTCTATTCTATTCCCTTTTTTTCTATTCTGTTCTGTTATGTTCTGTTCTGTTTTGTTTTATTCCATTCTATTCTATTCTCTTCTATTCTATTCGGTTCTGTTCTATTCTATTCTGTTCTATTCTGTTCTATTCTATTCTATTCTATTCTATTCTGTTCTGTTCTATTCTCTTCTATTCTGTTCTATTCTATTCTATTCTATTCTGTTCTATTCTGTTCTATTCTGTTCTATTCTATTCTATTCTATTCTGTTCTGTTCTATTCTATTCTGTTCTGTTCTATTCTATTCTGTTCTATTCTATTCTATTCTATTCTATTCTATTCTATTCTATTCTATTCTATTCTATTCTGTTCTGTTCTATTCCATTCTGTTCTGTTCTATTCTGTTCTATTCTATTCTACTCTATTCTAGTCTATTCTATTCTGTTCTACACGGTTCTGTTCTGTTTTATTCTATTCTGTTGTATTCTATTCTCTTCTATTCTATTCTATTATGTTCTTTTGTGATCTATCCTATTCTATTCTATTCTTTTCTGTCCTATTCTATTCTATTCTGTTCTATTCTATTCTATTCTTTTCTAATCTATTCTACTCTGTTCGTTTCTATTCTATTCTATTCTATTCTATTCTATTCTGTTCTGTTCTGTTCTATTCTATTCTATTCTATTCTATTCTATTCTATTCTATTCTGTTCTATTCTATTCTATTCTGTTCTATTCTATTCTATTCTCTTCTGTTCTGTTCTATTCTGTTGTGTTCTATTCTATTCTATTCTATTCTATTCTATTCTGTTCTGTTCTATTCTAATCTATTCTATTCTGTTCTGTTCTATTCAATTCTATTATATTCTATTCTGTTCCATTCTATTCTATTCTGTTGTATTCTATGCTATTCTATTCTGTTCGAATCTATTCTATTCTATTCTGTTCTATTCTATTCTATTCTATTCTAAACTATTATATTCTGTTCTATTCTGTTCTTTACTATTCTATTCTATTCTGTTCTATTCTATTCTATTCTATTCTATTCTATTCTATTCTATTCTGTTCTCTTCTATTCTATTCTAGTCCATTCTATTCGGTTGTGTTCTGTTCTATTCTATTCTATTCTGTTCTGTTCTACTCTGTTCTGTTCTATTCTATTCTGTTCTGTTCTATTGCATTCTATTTTATTCTCATCTATTGCATTCTGTTCTGTTCTGTTCTGTTCTGTTTTATTCTATTCTATTTTGTTCTATTCTCTTCTGTTCTGTTCTGTTCTGTTCTATTCCATTCTATTCTATTCTATTCTATTTTGTTCTATTCTACTCTGCTCTATTCTGTTCTATTCTATTCTATTCTATTCTATTCTATTCTGTTCTATTCTATTTTATTCTATTCTGTTTTGTTTTGTTGTATTCTATTCTATTCTCTTCTATTCTATTCTATATATTCTGTTCTATTCTGTTCTATTCTATTCTATTCTATTCTGTTCTGTTGTTCTGTTTTATTCTATTCGATTCTATTCGATTCGACAATATCTATTGTGTTCTATTCTATTCGAGTCTATTTGACTCTATTCGAATCTATTCGATTCTATTCTGTTCTGTGCTGTTCTAGTCTATTCTATTCTGTTCTCTTCTATTCTATTCTATTCTAAACTATTATATTCTGTTCTATTCTGTTCTTTTCTATTCTATTCTATTCTATTCTGTTCTGTTCTATTCTATTCTATTCTGTTCTGTTCTATTCTATTCTGTTCCATTCTCTTCTGTTCTGTTCTATTCTATTCTATTCTGATTTGTTGTATTTTTTTCTGTTCTACTCTATTCTATTCTGTTCTGTTCTGTTCTGTTCTGTTCTATTCTATTCTATTCTGTTCCATTCTATTTTGTTCTGTTCTATTCTATTCTATTCTGTTCTGATCTATCCTATTATGTTCTATTCTATTCTGTTCTGTTTTGTTCTGTTCTATTCTGTTCTGTTCTATTCCATTCTATTTTATTCTCATCTATTGCATTCTGTTCTGTTCTGTTCTGTTCTGTTCTATTCTATTCTCTTTTTTTCTATTCTCTTCTGTTCTGTTCTGTTCTGTTTTGTTCTATTCCATTCTATTCTATTCTCTTCTATTCTATTCGGTTCTGTTCTATTCTATTCTGTTCTATTCTGTTCTATTCTATTCTATTCTGTTCTGTTCTATTCTATTCTATTCTGTTCTATTCTATTCTATTCTATTCTATTCTATTCTATTCTATTCTATTCTATTCTGTTCTATTCTGTTCTATTCTATTCTATTCTATTTTGTTCTGTTCTATTCTATTCTGTTCTGTTCTATTCTATTCTGTTCTATTCTATTCTATTCTATTCTATTCTATTCTATTCTATTCTATTCTATTCTGTTCTATTCCATTCTGTTCTGTTCTCTTCTGTTCTATTCTATTCTACTCTATTCTAGTCTATTCTATTCTGTTCTACACTGTTCTGTTCTGTTTTATTCTATTCTGTTGTATTCTATTCTATTCTATTCTATTCTATTCTATTCTATTCTATTCTATTATGTTCTTTTGTGTTCTAACCTATTCTATTCTATTCTTTTCTGTCCTATTCTATTCTATTCTGTTCTATTCTATTTTATTCTATTCTGTTTTGTTTTGTTCTATTCTATTCTATTCTCTTCTATTCTAAACTATTATATTCTGTTCTATTCTGTTCTTTACTATTCTATTCTATTCTATTCGGTTCTATTCTATTCTATTCTATTCTATTCTATTCTATTCTGTTCTCTTCTATTCTATTCTAGTCCATTCTATTCGGTTTTGTTCTGTTCTATTCTATTCTATTCTGTTCTGTTCTATTCTGTTCTGTTCTATTCTATTCTATTCTATTCTGTTGTGTTCTATTGCATTCTATTTTATTCTCATCTATTGCATTCTGTTCTGTTCTGTTCTGTTCTGTTTTATTCTATTCTATTTTGTTCTATTCTCTTCTGTTCTGTTCTGTTCTGTTCTGTTCTATTCCATTCTATTCTATTATATTCTATTTTGTTCTATTCTACTCTGCTCTATTCTGTTCTATTCTATTCTATTCTATTCTATTCTGTTCTATTCTATTCTGTTCTATTCTATTTTATACTATTCTGTTCTGTTTTGTTCTATTCTATTCTATTCTCTTCTATTCTATTCTATATATTCTGTTCTATTCTGTTCTATTCTATTCTATTCTGTTCTGTTGTTCTGTTTTATTCTATTCGATTCTATTCGATTCTATTCTGTTCTGTGCTGTTCTAGTCTATTCTATTCTGTTCTCTTCTATTCTATTCTATACTAAACTATTCTATTCTGTTCTAATCTGTTCTTTTCTATTCTATTCTATTCTATTCTGTTCTGTTCTATTCTATTCTATTCTGTTCTGTTCTGTTCTGCTCTGTTCTATTCTATTCTATTCTGTTCTGTTCTATTCTATTCTATTCTCTTCTTTTCTATTCTATTATATTCTGTTCTATTCTGTTCTATTCTATTCTATTCTATTCTGTTCTGTTGTTCTGTTTTATTCTATTCGATTCTATTCGATTCTATTCGATTCAACACTATTCTATTGTATTCTATTCTATTCGATTCTATTCGATTCTATTCTGTTCTGTGCAGTTCTAGTCTATTCTATTCTGTTCTCCTCTATTCTATTCTATTCTAAACTATTCTATTCTGTTCTATTCTGTTCTTTTCTATTCTATTCTATTCTATTCTGTTCTGTTCTATTCTATTCTATTCTGTTCTATTCTATTCTATTCTGTTCTGTTCTATTCTATTCTGTTCCATTCTCTTCTGTTCTGTTCTATTCTATTCTATTCTGATCTGTTGTATTCTTTTCTGTTCTATTCTATTCTATTCTGTTCTGTTCTGTTCTGTTCTGTTCTATTCTATTCTATTCTGTTCCATTCTATTTTGTTCTGTTCTATTCTATTCTATTCTGTTCTGTTCTATCCTATTATGTTCTATTCTATTCTGTTCTGTTTTGTTCTGTTCTATTCTGTTCTGTTCTATTCTATTCTATTTTATTCTCATCTATTGCATTCTGTTCTGTTCTGTTCTGTTCTGTTCTGTTCTATTCCCTTTTTTTCTATTCTGTTCTGTTCTGTTCTGTTCTGTTTTGTTCTATTCCATTCTATTCTATTCTCTTCTATTCTATTCGGTTCTGTTCTATTCTATTCTGTTCTATTCTATTCTATTCTATTCTGTTCTGTTCTATTCTGTTCTATTCTGTTCTATTCTATTCTATTCTATTCTATTCTATTCTATTCTGTTCTATTCTGTTCTATTCTATTCTATTCTATTCTGTTCTGTTCTATTCTATTCTGTTCTGTTCTATTCTATTCTGTTCTATTCTATTCTATTCTATTCTATTCTATTCTATTCTATTCTATTCTGTTCTGTTCTATTCCATTCTGTTCTGTTCTATTCTGTTCTATTCTATTCTACTCTATTCTAGTCTATTCTATTCTGTTCTACACTGTTCTGTTCTGTTTTATTCTATTCTGTTGTATTCTATTCTCTTCTATTCTATTCTATTATGTTCTTTTGTGATCTATCCTATTCTATTCTATTCTTTTCTGTCCTATTCTATTCTATTCTGTTCTATTCTATTCTATTCTTTTCTAATCTATTCTACTCTGTTCGTTTCTATTCTATTCTATTCTATTCTATCCTACTCTGTTCTGTTCTGTTCTATTCTATTCTATTCTATTCTATTCTATTCTATTCTGTTCTATTCTATTCTGTTCTGTTCTATTCTATTCTATTCTCTTCTGTTCTGTTCTATTCTGTTGTGTTCTATTCTATTCTATTCTATTCTGTTCTGTTCTATTCTATTCTATTCTATTCTGTTCTGTTCTATTCAATTCTATTATATTCTATTCTGTTCTATTCTATTCTATTCTGTTGTATTCTATGCTATTCTATTCTGTTCTAATCTATTCTATTCTATTCTGTTCTATTCTATTCTATTCTATTCTAAACTATTATATCTGTTCTATTCTGTTCTTTACTATTCTATTCTATTCTATTCTGTTCTATTCTATTCTATTCTATTCTATTCTATTCTATTCTATTCTCTTCTATTCTATTCTAGTCCATTCTATTCGGTTCTGTTCTGTTCTATTATATTCTATTCTGTTCTGTTCTACTCTGTTCTGTTCTATTCTATTCTATTCTATTCTGTTCTGTTCTATTGCATTCTATTTTATTCTCATCTATTGCATTCTGTTCTGTTTTCTTCTGTTCTGTTTTATTCTATTCTATTTTGTTCTATTCTCTTCTGTTCTGTTCTGTTCTGTTCTATTCCATTCTATTCTATTCTATTCTATTTTGTTCTATTCTACTCTGCTCTATTCTGTTCTATTCTATTCTATTCTATTCTGTTCTATTCTATTCTGTTCTATTCTATTCTATTCTATTCTGTTCTGTTGTTCTGTTTTATTCTATTCGATTCTATTCGATTCTATTCGATTCGACACTATTCTATTGTGTTCTATTCTATTCGAGTCTATTTGACTCTATTCGATTCTATTCTGTTCTGTGCTGTTCTAGTCTATTCTATTCTGTTCTCTTCTATTCTATTCTATTCTAAACTATTATATTCTGTTCTATTCTGTTCTTTTCTATTCTACTCTATTCTATTCTGTTCTGTTCTCTTCTATTCTCTTCTGTTCTGTTCTATTCTATTCTATTCTGATCTGTTGTATTTTTTTCTGTTCTACTCTATTCTATTCTGTTCTGTTCTGTTCTGTTCTGTTCTGTTCTGTTCTATTCTATTCTATTCTGTTCCATTCTATTTTGTTCTGTTCTATTCTATTCTATTCTGTTCTGTTCTATCCTATTATGTTCTATTCTATTCTGTTCTGTTTTGTTCTGTTCTATTCTGTTCTGTTCTATTCCATTCTATTTTATTCTCATCTATTGCATTCTGTTCTGTTCTGTTCTATTCTCTTTTTTTCTATTCTCTTCTGTTCTGTTCTGTTCTGTTTTGTTCTATTCCATTCTATTCTATTCTCTTCTATTCTATTCGGTTCTGTTCTATTCTATTCTGTTCTATTCTGTTCTATTCTATTCTATTCTATTCTGTTCTGTTCTATTCTATTCTATTCTGTTCTATTCTATTCTATTCTATTCTATTCTATTCTATTCTGTTCTATTTTGTTCTATTCTATTCTATTCTATTTTGTTCTGTTCTATTCTATTCTGTTCTGTTCTATTCTATTCTGTTCAATTCTATTCTATTCTATTCTATTCTATTCTGTTCTATTCCATTCTGTTCTGTTCTCTTCTGTTCTATTCTATTCTACTCTATTCTAGTCTATTCTATTCTGTTCTACACTGTTCTGTTCTGTTTTATTCTATTCTGTTGTATTCTATTCTATACTATTCTATTCTATTCTATTCTATTCTATTCTATTCTATTATGTTCTTTTGTGTTCTATCCTATTCTATTCTATTCTTTTCTGTCCTATTCTATTCTATTCTGTTCTATTCTATTCTATTCTTTCCTAATCTATTCTACTCTGTTCTTTTCTATTCTATTCTATTCTATTCTATTCTATTCTGTTCTGTTCTATTCTATTCTATTCTATTCTATTCTATTCTATTCTATTGTATTCTATTCTATTCTGTTCTATTCTATTCTATTCTGTTCTATTCTATTCTATTCTCTTTTGTTCTGTTCTATTCTGTTGTGTTCTATTCTATTCTATTCTATTCTGTTCTGTTCTATTCTATTCTATTCTATTCTGTTCTGTTCTATTCAATTGTATTATATTCTATTCTGTTCCATTCTATTCTATTCTGTTGTATTCTATGCTATTCTATTCTGTTCTAATCTATTCTATTCTATTCTGTTCTATTCTATTCTATTCTAAACTATTATATTCTGTTCTATTCTGTTCTTTACTATTCTATTCTATTCTATTCGGTTCTATTCTATTCTATTCTATTCTATTCTGTTCTCTTCTATTCTATTCTAGTCCATTCTATTCGGTTTTGTTCTGTTCTATTCTATTCTATTCTGTTGTGTTCTATTCTGTTCTGTTCTATTCTATTCTATTCTATTCTGTTCTGTTCTATTGCATTCTATTTTATTCTCATCTATTGCATTCTGTTCTGTTCTGTTCTGTTCTGTTTTATTCTATTCTATTTTGTTCTATTCTCTTCTGTTCTGTTCTGTTCTGTTCTGTTCTATTCCATTCTATTCTATTATATTCTATTTTGTTCTATTCTACTCTGCTCTATTCTGTTCTATTCTATTCTATTCTATTCTATTCTATTCTATTCTATTCTGTTCTATTCTATTCTGTTCTATTCTATTTTATACTATTCTGTTCTGTTTTGTTCTATTCTATTCTATTCTCTTCTATTCTATTCTATATATTCTGTTCTATTCTGTTCTATTCTATTCTATTCTATTCTGTTCTGTTGTTCTGTTTTATTCTATTCGATTCTATTCTGTTCTGTGCTGTTCTAGTCTATTCTATTCTGTTCTCTTCTATTCTATTCTATTCTAAACTATTCTATTCTGTTCTATTCTGTTCTTTTCTATTCTATTCTATTCTATTCTGTTCTGTTCTATTCTATTCTATTCTGTTCTGTTCTATTCTATTCTATTCTGTTCCAATCTATTTTGTTCTGTTCTATTCTATTCTATTCTCTTCTTTTCTATTCTATTATATTCTGTTCTATTCTGTTCTATTCTATTCTATTCTATTCTGTTCTGTTGTTCTGTTTTATTCTATTCGATTCTATTCGATTCTATTCGATTCAACACTATTCTATTGTATTCTATTCTATTCGACTCTATTCGACTCTATTCTGTTCTGTGCAGTTCTAGTCTATTCTATTCTGTTCTCCTCTATTCTATTCTATTCTAAACTATTCTATTCTGTTCTAATCTGTTCTTTTCTATTCTATTCTATTCTATTCTATTCTATTCTATTCTATTCTGTTCTATTCTATTCTATTCTGTTCTGTTCTATTCTATTCTGTTCCATTCTCTTCTGTTCTGTTCTATTCTATTCTATTCTGATCTGTTGTATTCTTTTCTGTTCTATTCTATACTATTCTGTTCTGTTCTGTTCTGTTCTGTTCTATTCTATTCTATTTTGTTCCATTCTATTTTGTTCTGTTCTATTCTATTCTATTCTGTTCTGTTCTATCCTATTATGTTCTATTCTATTCTGTTCTGTTTTGTTCTGTTCTATTCTGTTCTGTTCTATTCTATTCTATTTTATTCTCATCTATTGCATTCTGTTCTGTTCTGTTCTGTTCTGTTCTATTCTATTCCCTTTTTTTCTATTCTGTTCTGTTCTGTTCTGTTCTGTTTTGTTCTATTCCATTCTATTCTATTCTCTTCTATTCTATTCGGTTCTGTTCTATTCTATTCTGTTCTATTCTGTTCTATTCTATTCTATTCTATTCTGTTCTGTTCTATTCTGTTCTATTCTGTTCTACTCTATTCTATTCTATTCTATTCTATTCTATTGTGTTCTATTCTGTTCTATTCTATTCTATTCTATTCTGTTCTGTTCTATTCTATTCTGTTCTGTTCTATTCTATTCTGTTCTATTCTATTCTATTCTATTCTATTCTATTCTATTCTATTCTATTCTATTCTATTCTATTCTATTCCATTCTGTTCTGTTCTATTCTGTTCTATTCTATTCTACTCTATTCTAGTCTATTCTATTCTGTTCTACACTGTTCTGTTCTGTTTTATTCTATTCTGTTGTATTCTATTCTCTTCTATTCTATTCTATTATGTTCTTTTGTGATCTATCCTATTCTATTCTATTCTTTTCTGTCCTATTCTATTCTATTCTGTTCTATTCTATTCTATTCTTTTCTAATCTATTCTACTCTGTTCGTTTCTATTCTATTCTATTCTATTCTATTCTGTTCTGTTGTGTTCTATTCTATTCTATTCTATTCTATTCTATTCTATTCTGTTCTGTTCTATTCTATTCTATTCTGTTCTATTCTATTCTATTCTCTTCTGTTCTGTTCTATTCTGTTGTGTTCTATTCTATTCTATTCTATTCTGTTCTGTTCTATTCTATTCTATTCTATTCTGTTCTGTTCTATTCAATTCTATTATATTCTATTCTGTTCCATTCTATTCTATTCTGTTGTATTCTATGCTATTCTATTCTGTTCTAATCTATTCTATTCTATTCTGTTCTATTCTATTCTAAACTATTATATTCTGTTCTATTCTGTTCTTTACTATTCTATTCTATTCTATTCTGTTCTATTCTATTCTATTCTATTCTATTCTATTCTATTCTATTCTGTTCTCTTCTATTCTATTCTAGTCCATTCTATTCGGTTCTGTTCTGTTCTATTATATTCTATTCTGTTCTGTTCTACTCTGTTCTGTTCTATTCTATTCTATTCTATTCTGTTCTGTTCTATTGCATTCTATTTTATTCTCATCTATTGCATTCTGTTCTGTTCTGTTCTGTTCTGTTTTATTCTATTCTATTTTGTTCTATTCTCTTCTGTTCTGTTCTGTTCTGTTCTGTTCTATTCCATTCTATTCTATTCTATTCTATTTTGTTCTATTCTACTCTGCTCTATTCTGTTCTATTCTATTCTGTTCTATTCTATTCTGTTCTATTCTATTTTATTCTATTCTGTTCTGTTTTGTTCTATTCTATTCTATTCTCTTCTATTCTATTCTACATATTCTGTTCTATTCTGTTCTATTCTATTCTATTCTATTCTGTTCTGTTGTTCTGTTTTATTCTATTCGATTCTATTCGATTCTATTCGATTCGACACTATTCTATTGTTTTCTATTCTATTCGAGTCTATTTGACTCTATTCGATTCTATTCGATTCTATTCTGTTCTGTGCTGTTCTAGTCTATTCTATTCTGTTCTCTTCTATTCTATTCTATTCTAAACTATTATATTCTGTTCTATTCTGTTCTTTTCTATTCTACTCTATTCTATTCTGTTCTGTTCTATTCTATTCTATTCTGTTCTGTTCTATTCTATTCTGCTCCATTCTCTTCTGTTCTGTTCTATTCTATTCTATTCTGATCTGTTGTATTTTTTTCTGTTCTACTCTATTCTATTCTGTTCTGTTCTGTTCTGTTCTGTTCTGTTCTGTTCTATTCTATTCTATTCTGTTCCATTCTATTTTGTTCTGTTCTATTCTATTCTATTCTGTTCTGTTCTATCCTATTATGTTCTATTCTATTCTGTTCTGTTTTGTTCTGTTCTATTCTGTTCTGTTCTATTCCATTCTATTTTATTCTCATCTATTGCATTCTGTTCTGTTCTGTTCTGTTCTGTTCTATTCTATTCTCTTTTTTTCTATTCTCTTCTGTTCTGTTCTGTTCTGTTTTGTTCTATTCCATTCTATTCTATTCTCTTCTATTCTATTCGGTTCTGTTCTATTCTATTCTGTTCTATTCTGTTCTATTCTATTCTATTCTATTCTGTTCTGTTCTATTCTATTCTATTCTGTTCTATTCTATTCTATTCTATTCTATTCTATTCTGTTCTATTCTGTTCTATTCTATTCTATTCTATTTTGTTCTGTTCTATTCTATTCTGTTCTGTTCTATTCTATTCTGTTCTATTCTATTCTATTCTATTCTATTCTATTCTATTCTATTCTGTTCTATTCCATTCTGTTCTGTTCTCTTCTGTTCTATTCTATTCTACTCTATTCTAGTCTATTCTAATCTGTTCTACACTGTTCTGTTCTGTTTTATTCTATTCTGTTGTATTCTATTCTATTCTATTCTATTCTATTATGTTCTTTTGTGTTCTATCCTATTCTATTCTATTCTTTTCTGTCCTATTCTATTCTATTCTGTTCTATTCTATTCTATTCTTTTCTAATCTATTCTACTCTGTTCGTTTCTATTCTATTCTATTCTATTCTATTCTGTTCTGTTCTATTCTATTCTATTCTATTCTATTCTATTCTATTCTATTCTATTCTATTCTATTCTATTCTGTTCTATTCTATTCTATTCTGTTCTATTCTATTCTATTCTCTTTTGTTCTGTTCTATTCTGTTGTGTTCTATTCTATTCTATTCTATTCTGTTCTGTTCTATTCTATTCTATTCTATTCTGTTCTGTTCTATTCAATTGTATTATATTCTATTCTGTTCCATTCTATTCTATTCTGTTGTATTCTATGCTATTCTATTCTGTTCTAATCTATTCTATTCTATTCTGTTCTATTCTATTCTATTCTATTCTAAACTATTATATTCTGTTCTATTCTGTTCTTTACTATTCTATTCTATTCTATTCGGTTCTATTCTATTCTATTCTATTCTATTCTATTCTGTTCTCTTCTATTCTATTCTAGTCCATTCTATTCGGTTTTGTTCTGTTCTATTCTATTCTATTCTGTTCTGTTCTATTCTGTTCTGTTCTATTCTATTCTATTCTATTCTATTCTGTTCTGTTCTATTGCATTCTATTTTATTCTCATCTATTGCATTCTGTTCTGTTCTGTTCTGTTCTGTTTTATTCTATTCTATTTTGTTCTATTCTCTTCTGTTCTGTTCTGTTCTGTTCTGTTCTATTCCATTCTATTCTATTATATTCTATTTTGTTCTATTCTACTCTGCTCTATTCTGTTCTATTCTATTCTATTCTATTCTATTCTGTTCTATTCTATTCTGTTCTATTCTATTTTATACTATTCTGTTCTGTTTTGTTCTATTCTATTCTATTCTCTTCTATTCTATTCTATATATTCTGTTCTATTCTGTTCTATTCTATTCTATTCTATTCTGTTCTGTTGTTCTGTTTTATTCTATTCGATTCTATTCGATTCTATTCTGTTCTGTACTATTCTAGTCTATTCTATTCTGTTCTCTTCTATTCTATTCTATTCTAAACTATTCTATTCTGTTCTATTCTGTTCTTTTCTATTCTATTCTATTCTATTCTTTTCTGTTCTATTCTATTCTATTCTGTTCTGTTCTGTTCTGTTCTGTTCTATTCTATTCTATTCTGTTCCATTCTATTTTGTTCTGTTCTATTCTATTCTATTCTGTTCTGTTCTATCCTATTATGTTCTATTCTATTCTGTTCAGTTTTGTTCTGTTCTATTCTGTTCTGTTCTATTCTGTTCTGTTCTATTCCATTCTATTTTATTCTCATCTATTGCATTCTGTTCTGTTCTGTTCTGTTCTATTCTATTCTCTTTTGTTCTATTCTCTTCTGTTCTGTTCTGTTCTGTTTTGTTCTATTCCATTCTATTCTATTCTATTCTATTCTATTCTATTTTGTTCTATTCTACTCTGCTCTATTCTGTTCTATTCTATTCTATTCTATTCTGTTCTATTCGATTCTGTTCTATTCTATTTTATTCTCTTCTATTCTATTCTGTTCTGTTTTGTTCTTTTCTATTCTATTCTCTTCTCTTCTATTCTATTATATTTTGTTCTGTTCTGTTCTATTCTATTCTATTCTGTTCTGTTCTATTCTTTTCTATTCTGTTCCATTCTATTTTGTTCTGTTCTATCCATTCTATTCTCTTCTATTCTATTCTATTATATTCTGTTCTATTCTGTTCTATTCTATTCTATTCTATTCTGTTCTGTTGTTCTGTTTTATTCTATTCGATTCTATTCGATTCTATTCGATTCGACACTATTCTATTGTATTCTATTCTATTCGACTCTATTCGACTCTATTCGATTCTATTCGATTCTATTCTGTTCTGTGCAGTTCTAGTCTATTCTATTCTGTTCTCCTCTATTCTATTCTATTCTAAACTATTCTATTCTGTTCTATTCTGTTCTTTTCTATTCTATTCTATTCTATTCTATACTGTTCTATTCTATTCTATTCTGTTCTGTTCCATTCTCTTCTGTTCTGTTCTATTCTATTCTATTCTGATCTGTTGTATTCTTTTCTGTTCTATTCTATTCTATTCTGTTCTGTTCTGTTCTGTTCTGTTCTATTCTATTATATTCTGTTCCATTCTATTTTGTTCTGTTCTATTCTATTCTATTCTGTTCTGTTCTATCCTATTATGTTCTATTCTATTCTGTTCTGTTTTGTTCTGTTCTATTCTGTTCTGTTCTATCCATTCTATTTTATTCTCATCTATTGCATTCTGTTCTGTTCTGTTCTGTTCTGTTCTATTCTATTCTCTTTTTTTCTATTCTCTTCTGTTCTGTTCTGTTCTGTTTTGTTCTATTCCATTCTATTCTATTCTCTTCTATTCTAATCGCTTCTGTTCTATTCTATTCTGTTCTATTCTGTTCTATTCTATTCTATTCTATTCTGTTCTGTTCTATTCTATTCTATTCTGTTCTATTCTATTCTATTCTATTCTATTCTATTCTATTCTATTCTGTTCTATTCTGTTCTATTCTATTCTATTCTATTATGTTCTGTTCTATTCTATTCTGTTCTGTTCTATTCTATTCTGTTCTATCTATTCTATTCTATTCTATTCTATTCTATTCTATTCTGTTCTGTTCTATTCCATTCTGTTGCGTTCTATTCTGTTCTATTCTATTCTACTCTATTCTAGTCTATTCTATTCTGTTCTACACTGTTCTGTTCTGTTTTATTCTATTCTGTTGTATTCTATTCTATTCTATTCTATTATGTTCTTTTGTGTTCTATCCTATTCTATTCTATTATTTTCTGTCCTATTCTATTCTATTCTGTTCTATTCTATTCTATTCTTTTCTAATCTATTCTACTCTGTTCGTTTCTATTCTATTCTATTCTATTCTATTCTGTTCTGTTCTATTCTATTCTATTCTATTCTATTCTATTCTATTCTATTCTGTTCTATTCTATTCTATTCTGTTCTATTCTATTCTATTCTCTTCTGTTCTGTTCTATTCTGTTGTGTTCTATTCTATTCTATTCTATTCTGTTCTGTTCTATTCTATTCTATTCTATTCTGTTCTGTTCTCTTCTATTCTATTATATTCTATTCTGTTCCATTCTATTCTATTCTGTTGTATTCTATGCTATTCTATTCTGTTCTAATCTATTCTATTCTATTCTGTTCTATTCTATTCTAAACTATTATATTCTGTTCTATTCTGTTCTTTACTATTCTATTCTATTCTATTCTGTTCTATTCTATTCTATTCTATTCTATTCTGTTCTCTTCTATTCTATTCTAGTCCATTCTATTCGGTTTTGTTCTGTTCTATTCTATTCTATTCTGTTCTGTTCTATTCTGTTCTGTTCTATTCTATTCTATTCTATTCTGTTCTGTTCTATTGCATTCTATTTTATTCTCATCTATTGCATTCTGTTCTGTTCTGTTCTGTTCTGTTTTATTCTATTCTATTTTGTTCTATTCTCTTCTGTTCTGTTCTGTTCTGTTCTGTTCTATTCCATTCTATTCTATTCTATTCTATTTTGTTCTATTCTACTCTGCTCTATTCTGTTCTATTCTATTCTATTCTGTTCTATTCTATTCTCCTCTATTCTATTTTATTCTATTCTGTTCTGTTTTGTTCTATTCTATTCTATTCTCTTCTATTCTATTCTATATATTCTGTTCTATTCTGTTCTATTCTATTCTATTCTATTCTGTTCTGTTGTTCTGTTTTATTCTATTCGATTCTATTCGATTCTATTCGATTCGACACTATTCTATTGTATTCTACTCTATTCGAGTCTACTTGACTCTATTCGATTCTATTCGATTCTATTCTGTTCTGTGCTGTTCTAGTCTATTCTATTCTGTTCTCTTCTATTCTGTTCTATTCTAAAATATTCTATTCTGTTCTATTCTGTTCTTTTCTATTCTATTCTATTCTATTCTGTTCTGTTCTATTCTATTCTATTCTGTTCTCTTCTATTCTATTCTGTTCCATTCTCTTCTGTTCTGTTCTATTCTATTCTATTCTGATCTGTTGTATTCTTTTCTGTTCTATTCTATTCTATTCTGTTCTGTTCTGTTCTGTTCTGTTCTATTCTATTCTATTCTGTTCCATTCTATTTTGTTCTGTTCTATTCTATTCTATTCTGTTCTGTTCTATCCTATTATGTTCTATTCTATTCTGTTCTGTTTTGTTCTGTTCTATTCTGTTCTGTTCTAATCCATTCTAATTTAATCTCATCTATTGCATTCTGTTCTGCTCTGTTCTGTTCTATTCTATTCTCTTTTGTTCTATTCTCTTCTGTTCTGTTCTGTTCTGTTTTGTTCTATTCTCTTCTGTTCTGTTCTGTTCTGTTTTGTTCTATTCCATTCTATTCTATTCTATTCTATTCTATTCTATTCTATTCTATTCTATTTTGTTCTATTGTACTCTGCTCTATTCTGTTCTATTCTATTCTATTCTATTCTGTTCTATTCGATTCTGTTCTATTCTATTTTATTCTCTTCTATTCTATTCTGTTCTGTTTTGTTCTATTCTATTCTATTCTCTTCTATTCTATTCTATTATATTCTGTTCTGTTCTGTTCTATTCTATTCTATTCTGTTCTGTTCTATTCTATTCTATTCTGTTCCATTCTATTTTGTTCTGTTCTATTCTATTCTATTCTCTTCTATTCTATTCTATTATATTCTGTTCTATTCTGTTCTATTCTATTCTATTCTATTCTGTTCTGTTGTTCTGTTTTATTCTATTCGATTCTATTCGATTCTATTCGATTCGACACTATTCTATTGTATTCTATTCTATTCGACTCTATTCGACTCTATTCGATTCTATTCGATTCTATTCTTTTCTGTGCAGTTCTATTCTATTCTATTCTGTTCTCCTCTATTCTATTCTATTCTAAACTATTCTATTCTGTTCTATTCTGTTCTTTTCTATTCTATTCTATTCTATTCTATTCTGTTCTATTCTATTCTATTCTGTTCTGTTCTATTCTATTCTGTTCCATTCTCTTCTGTTCTGTTCTATTGTATTCTATTCTGATCTGTTGTATTCTTTTCTGTTCTATTGTATTCTATTCTATTCTGTTCTGTTCTGTTCTGTTCTGTTCTATTCTATTCTATTCTATTCTATTCTATTCTGTTCTGTTCTATTCCATTCTGTTGCGTTCTATTCTGTTCTATTCTATTCTACTCTATTCTAGTCTATTCTATTCTGTTCTACACTGTTCTGTTCTGTTTTATTCTATTCTGTTGTATTCTATTCTATTCTATTCTATTATGTTCTTTTGTGTTCTATCCTATTCTATTCTATTATTTTCTGTCCTATTCTATTCTATTCTGTTCTATTCTATTCTATTCTTTTCTAATCTATTCTACTCTGTTCGTTTCTATTCTATTCTATTCTATTCTATTCTGTTCTGTTCTATTCTATTCTATTCTATTCTATTCTATTCTATTCTATTCTATTCTGTTCTATTCTATTCTATTCTGTTCTATTCTATTCTATTCTCTTCTGTTCTGTTCTATTCTGTTGTGTTCTATTCTATTCTATTCTATTCTGTTCTGTTCTATTCTATTCTATTCTATTCTGTTCTGTTCTCTTCTATTCTATTATATTCTATTCTGTTCCATTCTATTCTATTCTGTTGTATTCTATGCTATTCTATTCTGTTCTAATCTATTCTATTCTATTCTGTTCTATTCTATTCTAAACTATTATATTCTGTTCTATTCTGTTCTTTACTATTCTATTCTATTCTATTCTGTTCTATTCTATTCTATTCTATTCTATTCTATTCTGTTCTCTTCTATTCTATTCTACTCCATTCTATTCGGTTTTGTTCTGTTCTATTCTATTCTATTCTGTTCTGTTCTATTCTGTTCTGTTCTATTCTATTCTATTCTATTCTGTTCTGTTCTATTGCATTCTATTTTATTCTCATCTATTGCATTCTGTTCTGTTCTGTTCTGTTCTGTTTTATTCTATTCTATTTTGTTCTATTCTCTTCTGTTCTGTTCTGTTCTGTTCTGTTCTATTCCATTCTATTCTATTCTATTCTATTTTGTTCTATTCTACTCTGCTCTATTCTGTTCTATTCTATTCTATTCTGTTCTATTCTATTCTCCTCTATTCTATTTTATTCTATTCTGTTCTGTTTTGTTCTATTCTATTCTATTCTCTTCTATTTTATTCTATATATTCTGTTCTATTCTGTTCTATTCTATTCTATTCTATTCTGTTCTGTTGTTCTGTTTTATTCTATTCGATTCTATTCGATTCTATTCGATTCGACACTATTCTATTGTATTCTACTCTATTCGAGTCTACTTGACTCTATTCGATTCTATTCGATTCTATTCTGTTCTGTGCTGTTCTAGTCTATTCTATTCTGTTCTCTTCTATTCTGTTCTATTCTAAAATATTCTATTCTGTTCTATTCTGTTCTTTTCTATTCTATTCTATTCTATTCTGTTCTGTTCTATTCTATTCTATTCTGTTCTCTTCTATTCTATTCTGTTCCATTCTCTTCTGTTCTGTTCTATTCTATTCTATTCTGATCTGTTGTATTCTTTTCTGTTCTATTCTATTCTATTCTGTTCTGTTCTATCCTATTATGTTCTATTCTATTCTGTTCTGTTTTGTTCTGTTCTATTCTGTTCTGTTCTAATCCATTCTAATTTAATCTCATCTATTGCATTCTGTTCTGCTCTGTTCTGTTCTATTCTATTCTCTTTTGTTCTATTCTCTTCTGTTCTGTTCTGTTCTGTTTTGTTCTATTCTCTTCTGTTCTGTTCTGTTCTGTTTTGTTCTATTCCATTCTATTCTATTCTATTCTATTCTATTCTATTTTGTTCTATTGTACTCTGCTCTATTCTGTTCTATTCTATTCTATTCTATTCTGTTCTATTCGATTCTGTTCTATTCTATTTTATTCTCTTCTATTCTATTCTGTTCTGTTTTGTTCTATTCTATTCTATTCTCTTCTATTCTATTCTATTATATTCTGTTCTGTTCTGTTCTATTCTATTCTATTCTGTTCTGTTCTATTCTATTCTATTCTGTTCCATTCTATTTTGTTCTGTTCTATTCTATTCTATTCTCTTCTATTCTATTCTATTATATTCTGTTCTATTCTGTTCTATTCTATTCTATTCTATTCTGTTCTGTTGTTCTGTTTTATTCTATTCGATTCTATTCGATTCTATTCGATTCGACACTATTCTATTGTATTCTATTCTATTCGACTCTATTCGACTCTATTCGATTCTATTCGATTCTATTCTGTTCTGTGCAGTTCTATTCTATTCTATTCTGTTCTCCTCTATTCTATTCTATTCTAAACTATTCTATTCTGTTCTATTCTGTTCTTTTCTATTCTATTCTATTCTATTCTATTCTGTTCTATTCTATTCTATTCTGTTCTGTTCTATTCTATTCTGTTCCATTCTCTTCTGTTCTGTTCTATTGTATTCTATTCTGATCTGTTGTATTCTTTTCTGTTCTATTGTATTCTATTCTATTCTGTTCTGTTCTGTTCTGTTCTGTTCTATTCTATTCTATTCTGTTCCATTCTATTTTGTTCTGTTCTATTCTATTCTATTCTGTTCTGTTCTATCCTATTATGTTCTATTCTATTCTGTTCTGTTTTGTTCTGTTCTGTTCTATTCTGTTCTCTTCTATTCCATTCTATTTTATTCTCATCTAGTGCATTCTGTTCTGTTCTGTTATGTTCTGTTCTATTCTATTCACTTTTTTTCTATTCTCTTCTGTTCTGTTCTGTTCTGTTTTGTTCTATTCCATTCTATTCTATTCTCTTCTATTCTATTCGGTTCTGTTCTATTCTATTCTGTTCTATTCTGTTCTATTCTATTCTATTCTATTCTGTTCTGTTCTGTTCTATTCTATTCTGTTCTATTCTATTCTATTCTATTCTATTCTATTCTATTCTATTCTGTTCTATTCCATTCTGTTCTGTTCTATTCTGTTCTATTCTATTCTTCTCTATTCTAGTCTATTCTATTCTGTTCTACTCTCTTCTGTTCTGTTTTATTCCATTCTGTTGTATTCTATTCTATTCTATTATGTTCTTTTGTGTTCTATCCTATTCTATTCTATTCTTTTCTGTCCTATTCTATTCTATTCTGTTCTATTCTATTCTATTCTTTTCTAATCTATTCTACTCTGTTCGTTTCTATTCTATTCTATTCTATTCTATTCTGTTCTGTTCTATTCTATTCTATTCTATTCTATTCTATTCTATTCTGTTCTATTCTATTCTATTCTCTTCTGTTCTGTTCTATTCTGTTGTGTTCTATTCTATTCTATTCTATTCTATTCTGTTCTGTTCTATTCTATTCTATTCTATTCTGTTCTGTTCTATTCAATTCTATTATATTCTATTCTGTTCCATTCTATTCTATTCTGTTGTATTCTATGCTATTCTATTCTGTTCTAATCTATTCTATTCTATTCTGTTCTATTCTATTCTATTCTATTCTAAACTATTATATTCTGTTCTATTCTGTTCTTTACTATTCTATTCTATTCTATTCTGTTCTATTCTATTCTATTCTATTCTATCTATTCTATTCTGTTCTCTTCTATTCTATTCTAGTCCATTGTATTCTATTCTGTTCTGTTCCATTCTATTCTATTCTGTTCCATTCTATTTTGTTCTGTTCTATTCTATTCTATTCTGTTCTGTTCTGTTCTATTCCATTCTATTTTAATCTCATCTATTGCATTCTGTTCTGTTCTGTTCTGTTCTATTCTATTCTCTTTTGTTCTATTCTCTTCTGTTCTGTTCTGTTCTGTTTTGTTCTATTCCATTCTATTCTATTCTATTCTATTCTATTCTATTTTGTTCTATTCTACTCTGCTCTATTCTGTTCTATTCTATTCTATTCTATTCTGTTCTATTCGATTCTGTTCTATTCTATTTTATTCTCTTCTATTCTATTCTGTTCTGTTTTGTTCTATTCTATTCTATTCTATTCTATTATATTCTGTTCTATTCTGTTCTATTCTATTCTATTCTATTCTGTTCTGTTGTTCTGTTTTATTCTATTCAATTCTATTCCATTCTATTCAATTCGACACTATTCTATTGTATTCTATTCTATTCGACTCTATTCGACTCTATTCGATTCTATTCGATTCTATTCTGTTCTGGTCTGTTCTCCTCTATTCTATTCTATTCTGATCTATTCTATTCTATTCTATTCTGTTCTGTTCTTTCTATTCTATTCTATTCTGTTCTATTCTATTCTATTCTATTCTATTCTATTCTATTCTATTCTATTCTATTCAGTTCTCTTCTTTTCTATTCGGTTCTGTTCTATTCTATTCTGTTCTATTCCATTCTATCTATTCTATTCTGTTCTGTTCTATTCTATTCTGTTCTGTTCCATTCTATTCTATTCTGTTGTATTCTATGCTATTCTATTCTGTTCTATTCTATTCTATTCTATTCTGTTCTCTTCTATTCTATTCTATTCTAAACTATTCTATTCTGTTCTATTCTGATCTTTTCTATTCTATTCTATTCAATTCTGTTCTATTCTATTCTATTCTATTCTTTTCTGTTCTATTCTATTCTGTTCCATTCTATTCTGTTCTGTTCTATTCTATTCTATTCTGATCTGTTGTATTCTGTTCTGTTCTATTCTATTCTATTCTGTTCTGTTCTGTTCTGTTCTATTCTATTCTATTCTGTTCTGTTCTATTCTATTCTATTCTGTTCCATTCTATTTTGTTCTGTTCTATTCTATTCTATTCTGTTCTGTTCTATCGTTTTCTGTTCTGTTTTGTTGTGTTCTATTCTGTTCTGTTCTATTCTGTTCTGTTCCATTCCATTCTATTTTATTCTCATCTATTGCATTTTCTTCTGTTCTGTTCTGTTCTGTTCTGTTCTGTTCTATTCTATTCTATTTTGTTCTATTCTCTTCTGTTCTGTTCTGTTCTGTTCTGTTCTATTCCATTCTATTCTATTCTATTCTATTCTATTCTATTCTATTCTATTCTATTCTATTTTGTTCTATTCTACTCTGCTCTATTCTGTTCTATTCTATTCTGTTCTATTCTATTCTATTTTATTCTATTCTATTCTATTCTGTTCTGTTTTGTTCTATTCTATTCTATTCTATTATATTCTGTTCTATTATCTTCTATTCTATTCTATTCTGTTCTGTTGTTCTGTTTTATTCTATTCGATTCTATTAGATTCTATTCGATTCGACACTATTCTATTGTATTCTATTCTATTCGACTCTATTCGATTCTATTCGATTCGACACTATTCTATTCTATTCTATTCGATTCTATTAGAGTCTATTCGACTCTTTTCAATTCTATTCGACTCTATTCGAGTCTTTCGCTCTATTCGATTCGTCTCTATTCGACTGTATTTGATTCTATTCGACTTTTTCGACCCTATTCGACTCTTTCGAATTTTTCGACTCTTTCGACTCTTTCGACCCTATTCGACTCTTTCGACTTTTTCGACCCAATTCGACTCTTTCGACTCTTTCGACCCTTTCGACTCTTTCGACCCAATTCGACTCTTTCGACTTTTTCGACCCAATTCGACTCTTTCGACTTTTTCGACCCTATTCGACTTTTCGACCCTATTCGACTCTTTCGACCCTATTCGACTTTTTCGACCCTATTCGACTCTTTCGACCCTATTCGACTTTTTCGACCCTATTCGACTCTTTCGACCCAATTCGACTCTTTCGACTTTTTCGACCCTATTCAACTCTTTCGACCCTATTCGACTCTTTCGACCCAATTCGACTCTTTCGACCCAATTCGACTCTTTCGACTTTTTCGACCCTATTCGACTCTTTCGACCCAATTCGACTCTTTCGACCCTATTCGACTCTTTCGACTTTTTCGACTCTTTCGACTTTTTCGACCCTATTCGACTCTTTCGACCCTATTCGACTTTTTCGACCCTATTCGACTCTTTCGACTTTTTCGACCCTATTCGACCCTATTCGACTCTTTCGACCCAATTCGACTCTTTCGACCCAATTCGACTCTTTCGACTTTTTCGACCCTATTCGACTCTTTCGACCCAATTCGACTCTTTCGACCCTATTCGACTCTTTCGACTTTTTCGACTCTTTCGACTTTTTCAACCCTATTCGACTCTTTCGACTTTTTCGACCCTATTCGACTCTTTCGACTTTTTCGACCCTATTCGACTCTTTCGACCCTATTCGACTCTTTCGACTTTTTCGACCCTATTCGACTCTTTCGACTTTTTCGACTCTTTCGACTTTTTCGACCCTATTCGACTCTTTCGACTCTTTCGACTTTTTCGACTCTTTCGACGTTTTCGACCCAATTCGACTCCTTCGACCCAATTCGACTCTTTCGACCCTATTTGACTCTTTCGACTTTTTCGACTCTTTCGACTTTTTCGACCCAATTCGACTCCTTCGACCCAATTCGACTCCTTCGACCCAATTCGACTCTTTCGACCCTATTTGACTCTTTCGACTTTTTCGACTCTTTCGACTTTTTCGACCCAATTCGACTCCTTCGACCCAATTCGACTCCTTCGACCCAATTCGACTCTTTCGACCCTATTTGACTCTTTCGACTTTTTCGACTCTTTCGACTTTTTCGACCCAATTCGACTCCTTCGACCCAATTCGACTCTTTCGACTCCTTCGACCCAATTCGACTCTTTCGACTTTTTCGACCCAATTCGACTCTTTCGACTCTATTCGACTCTTTCGACTTTTTCCACTCTTTCGACTCTTTCGACCCTCGAATCTATTCGACTTTTTCGACGCTATTCGATTCTATTCTATTCGATTTTATTCGACTCAATTCGATTCTATTCTATTCGATTCTATTCTATTCGACTCTATTCGATTAGAATAGAACAGAAAATAATAGAATAGAACAGAACAGAAGAGAACAAAACAGAATAGAAGAGAATAGAACAGAATAGAATAGAACAGAACAGAAAAGAATAGAGCAGAATAGAAAAGAACAGAATAGAATAGAACAGAATAGAATAGAACAGAACCGAATAGAATAGAATAGAATAGAACAGAAGAGAACAGAACAGAATAGAATAGAATAGAACAGATTAGAATAGAACAGAACAGAATAGAATAGAACAGAACCGAATAGAATAGAATAGAATAGAACAGAAGAGAACAGAACAGAATAGAATAGAATAGAACAGAACAGAATAGAATAGATTAGAACAGAACAGAATAGAACAGAACAAAATGGAATAGAACAGAATAGAAGAGAATGGAATAGAACACAACAGAATAGAATAGAATAGAATAGAACAGAACAGTACAGAATAGAATAAAATAGAATAGAACAGAATAGAATAGAATAGAACAGAATAGAATAGAACAGAACAGAACAGAATAGAACAGAATGGAATAGAACAGAATAGAACAGAATGGAATAGAATCAATAGAATAGAACAGAAGAGAACAGAACAGAATAGAATAGAATAGAATAGAATAGAGCAGAATAGAATAGAACAGAACAGAATAGAATAGAATAGAATAGAAGAACAGAACAGAATAGAATAGAATAGAATAGAACAGAATAGAATAGAATAGAATACAATAGAATAGAATAGAATAGAACCGAATAGAATAGAATGGAATAGAATACAATAGAATAGAATAGAACAGAATAGAATAGAATAGAATAGAAGAGAAGAGAACAGAATAGAATAGAATAGAATAGAACAGAAGAGAATAGAACAGAACAGAACAGAATAGAACAGAACAGAATAGAACAGAATAGAATAGAGTAGAACAGATCAGAACAGAATAGAATAGAATAGAACAGAAGAGAACAGAACAGAACAGAATAGAACAGAATAGAATAGAATAGAATAGAACAGAATAGAATAGAATAGAATAGAACAAAACAGAACCGAACAGAACAGGATAGGATAGAATAGAATAGAATAGAATAGAATAGAATAGAACAGAATAGAATAGAATAGAACAGAACAGAATAGAACAGAATAGAATAGAATAGAACAGAACAGAAGAGAACAGAAGAGAACAGAATAAAATAGAATAGGACAGAACAGAATAGAATAGAACAGAAGAATAGAACAGAACGGAATAGAATAGAACAGAACAGAACAGAACAGAATAAAATAGAATAGAATAGAACAGAATAGAATAGAATAAGAGAGAAAAGAACAGATCTGAATAGAATAGAATAGAACAGAACAGAACAGAATAGAATAGAATAGAATAGAATAGAATAGAATAGAATAAAAAAGAATAGAACAGAACAGAATAGAATATAAGAGAATAGAACACAATAGAATAGAATAGAACAGAACAGAAGAGAATAGAACAGAACAGAACAGAATAGAATAGAATAGAACAGAATAGAACAGAACAGAACACAATAGAATAGAATAGAATAGAACAGAACAGAGTAGAATAGAACAGAACAGAATACAATAGAATAGAATAGAACAGAATAGAATGGAACAGAACAGAACAGATTGGAATAGAATAGCACAGAATAGAATAGAATAGAATAGAACAGAACAAAATAGAATAGAATAGAACAGAACAGAACAAAATAGAATAGAACAGTATAGAATAGAAGAGAACAGAATAGAACAGAATAGAATAGCATAGAACAGAACAGAATAGAATAGAATAGAATAGAATAGAACAGAATAGAATAGAATAGAATAGGATACAATAGAATAGAACAGAATACAACAGAATAGAATAGAATAGAACAGAACAGAACAGAATAGAATAGAATAGAACAGAATAGAACAGAACAGAATAGAACTGAATAGAATAGAATAGAATAGAATAGAATAGAACAGAATAGAATAGAATAGAATAGAACAGAACAGAACCGAACAGAAAAGGATAGAATAGAATAGAATAGAATACAATACAATACAATAGAATACAATAGAATAGAATACAAAAGAATAGAATAGAACAGAATAGAATAAAACAGAATAGAAGAGAAAAGAATAGAACAGAATAGAATAGAATGGAATAGAATAGAACAGAACAGAACAGAACAGAATAGAACAGAATAGAATAGAATAGAACAGAACAGAAGACAACAGAACAGATCAGAATAGAATAGAAAAGGACAGAACAGATTAGAATAGAACAGAAGAATAGAACAGAACAGAACAGAACAGAATAGAACAGAACAGAATAGAACAGAATAGAATAGAATAGAACAGATCAGAACAGAATAGAATAGAATAGAACAGAATACAACAGAACAGAATAGAACAGAATAGAATAGAATAGAATAGAACAGAATAGAATAGAACAGAACAGAACCGAACAGAACAGGATAGGATAGAATAGAATAGAATAGAATAGAATAGAACAGAATAGAATAGAACAGAATAGAATAGAAGAGAATAGACAGAATAGAACAGAATAGAATAGAATAGAACAGAACAGAAGAGAACAGAAGAGAACAGAATAAAATAGAATAGGACAGAACAGAATAGAATAGAACAGAAGAATAGAACAGAACCGAATAGAATAGAACAGAACCGAACAGAACACAATAAAATAGAATTGAATAGAACAGAATAGAATAGAATGGAACAGAACAGAACAGATCTGAATAGAATAGAATAGAACAGAACAGAACAGAAAAGAATAGAACAGAACAGAATAGAACAGCACAGAATAGAACAGAATAGAATAGAATAGAACAGAATAGAATAGAACACAACAGAATAGAATAGAATAGAATAGAACAGAACAGAACAGAATAGAATAGAATAGAATAGAACAGAATAGAAGAGAATAGAATAGAATAAAAAAGAATAGAACAGAAAAGAATAGAATACAAGAGAATAGAACACAATAGAATAGAATAGAACAGTATAGAATAGAATAGAACAGAACAGAACAGAATAGAATAGAATAGAACAGAATAGAACAGAACAGAAGAGAATATAACAGAAGGGAACAGAATAGAATAGAATAGAACAGAATAGAACAGAACAGAACACAATAGAATAGAATAGAATAGAACAGAACAGAGTGGAATAGAACAGAACAGAATACAATAGAATAGAATAGAACAGAATAGAATAGAGCAGAACAGAACAGAATAGAACAGAATAGAACAGAACAGAATAGAACAGAATAGAATAGAATAGAATAGAACAGAACAGAACAGAATGGAATATAATAGAATAGAATAGGACAGAATAGAATAGAATAGAACAGAATAGAATAGAACAGAACAGAATATATAGAATAGAGTAGAACAGAACAGAATAGAATAGAATAGAATAGAATAGAATAGAACAGAACAGAATAGAATAGATTACAATATCATAGAACAGAATAGAATATAATAGAATAGAACAGAATAGAACAGAAGAGAATAGAATAGAACAGAATAGAATAGAATGAAATAGAACAGAACAGGACAGAATAGAACAGAACAGAATAGAATATAAGAGAATAGAACAGAATAGAACAGAATAGAATAGAATAGAACAGAACAGAAGAGAACAGAAGTGAACAGCATAGAATAGAATAGAACAGAACAGAATAGAATAGAACAAAGAATAGAACAGAACGGAATAGAATAGAACAGAACCGAACAGAACAAAATAGAATAGAATAGAGTTGAATAGAATAGAAAGGAACAGAATAGAATAGAATAAAATAAAATAGAACAGAACAGAATAGAACAGAACAGAACAGAATAGAATAGAATAGAATAGAATAGAATAGAACAGAACAGTACAGAATAGAATAGAATAGAATAGAATAGAATAGAATAGAATAGAACAGAATAGAACAGAATAGAACAGATAGAACAGAATAGAATATAATAGAACAGAATAGAATAGAACAGAACAGAACAGAATAGAACAGAATGGAATAGAACAGAACAGAACAGAGTAGAACAGAATGGAATAGAACAGAATAGAATAGAATGGAATAGAATAGAACAGAAGAGAACAGAACAGAATAGAATAGAATAGAGCAGAATAGAATAGAACAGAACAGAATAGAATAGAATAGAATAGAACAGAACAGAACAGAACAGAATAGAATATAATAGAATAGAATAGAACGGAATAGAATAGATAGAATAGAATACAATAGAATAGAATAGAATAGAACAGAACAGAATAGAATGGAATAGAATACAATAGAATAGAACAGAACAGAATAGAATAGAATAGAATAGAACAGAAGAGAACAGAATAGAATAGAACAGAATAGAATAGAATAGAAGAGAATAGAAAAGAATAAAATAGAATAGAACAGAAGAGAATAGAATAGAAAAGATCAGAACAGAATAGAATAGAATAGAACAGAATAGAACAGAACAGAATAGAACAGAATAGAATACAATAGAATAGAACAGAATAGAATAGAATAGAATAGAACAGAACAGAACCGAACAGAACAGGATAGGATAGAATAGAATAGAATAGAATAGAACAGAAAAGAATAGAATAGAACAGAACAGAAGAGAACAGAATAAAATAGAATAGGACAGAACGGAATAGAATACAACAGAAGAATAGAACAGAACGGAATAGAATAGAACAGAACCGAACAGAGCAGAATAAAATAGAATATAATAGAACAGAATAGAATAGAATAGAACAGAACAGAACAGATCTGAATAGAATAGAATAGAACAGAACAGAACAGAATAGAGTAGAACAGAACAGAATAGAACAGAACAGAATAGAACACAATAGAATAGAATAGAACAGAATAGAATAGAACACAACAGAATAGAATAGAATAGAATAGAACAGAACAGAACAGAATAGAAGAGAATAGAATAGAACAGAATAGAATAGAATAGAATAGAATAGAATAGAATAGAATAGAATAGAATAAAAAAGAATAGAACAGAACAGAATAGAATAGAATAGAACTGTATAGAATAGAATGGAACAGAACAGAACAGAATAGAATAGAATAGAACAGAATAGAACAGAACAGAAGAGGATAGAACAGAAGAGAACAGAATAGAATAGAATAGAACGGAATAGAACAGAACAGAACACAATAGAATAGAATAGAATAGAATAGAACAAACAGAGTAGAATAGAACAGAACAGAATACAATAGAATAGAAGAGAACAGAATAGAATGGAACAGAACAGAACAGAATGGAATAGAATAGCACATAATAGAATAGAGCAGAACAGAACAGAATAGAACAGAATAGAACAGAACAGAATAGAACAGAATAGAATAGAATAGAATAGAACAGAACAGAACAGAATGGAATATAGTAGAATAGAATAGAACAGAATAGAATAGAATAGAACAGAATAGAATAGAACAGAACAGAATATATAGAATAGAGTAGAACAGAACAGAATAGAATAGAATAGAATAGAATAGAACAGAACAGAATAGAATAGAATAGAATACAATATAATAGAACAGAACTGAATAGAATAGAGTAGAATATAATAGAATAGAACAGAATATAATAGAATAGAACAGAACAGAACCGATTAGAAAAAATAGAATAGAATAGAATAGAAGAGAATAAAATATAATAGAATACAATAGAACAGAATAGAACAGAATAAAATATAATAGAACAGAATAGCACAGAACAGAACATAAGAGAACAGAATAGAGTAAAATAGAATAGAATAGAATAGAATAGAACAGAACAGAATAGAATAGAATACAATACAACAGAATAGAATAGAATAGAATAGAATAGAACAGAATAGAACAGAAGAGAATAGAATAGAACAGAATGGAATAGAATGGAATAGAACAGAACAGGACAGAATAGAACAGAACAGAATAGAATAGAAGAGAATAGAACAGAATAGAACAGAATAGAATAGAAAAGAAGAGAACTGAAGAGAACAGAACAGAACAGCATAAAATAGAATAGAACATAACAGAATAGAATAGAAGAAAGAATAGAACAGAACGGAATAGAATAGAACAGAAACGAACAGAACAGAATAGAATAGAATAGAATTGAATAGAATAGAACAGAACAGAATAGAACAGAATATAATATAATAGAACAGAACAGAATAGAACAGAACAGAACAGAATAGAACAGAATAGAATAGAATAGAATAGAACAGAACAGTACAGAATAGAATAGAATAGAATAGAATAGAATAGAATAGAATAGAATAGAATACAATAGAACAGAATAGAACAGAATAGAACAGAATAGAATAGAATAGAACAGAATAGAATAGAACAGAACAGAACAGAATGGAACAGAATGGAATAGAACTGAACAGAAGAGAATAGAACAGAATGGAATAGAACAGAATAGAATAGAATGGAATAGAATAGAACAGAAGAGAACAGAACAGAATATAATAGAATAGAATACAATAGAGCAGAATAGAATAGAACAGAACAGAATTGAATAGAATAGAATAGAACAGAACAGAAAAGAATAGAATAGAATAGAATAGAATAGAACGGAATAGAATAGAAGAATAGAATACAATAGAATAGAATAGAATAGAACAGAACAGAATAGAATGGAATAGAACACAATATAATAGAACAGAACAGAATAGAATAGAATAGAATAGAAGAGAAGAGAACAGAATAGAATAGAATAGAATAGAATAGAATAGAATAGAATAGAAGAGAATAGAATAGAATAGAACAGAAGAGAATAGAACAGAACAGAACAGGATAGAACAGAACAGAATAGAACAGAATAGAATAGAATTGAATAGAACAGATCAGAACAGAATAGAATAGAATAGAACAGAATAGAACAGAACAGAATAGAACAGAATAGAATACAATAGAATAGAACAGAATAGAATAGAATAGAATAGAACAGAACAGAACCGAATAGAACAGGATAGGATAGAATAGAGTAGAATAGAATAGAATAGAATAGAATAGAATAGAATAGAATAGAACAGAATAGAATAGAATAGAATAGAATAGAACAGAATAGAACAGAATAGAATAGAATAGAACAGAACAGAAGAGAACAGAAGAGAACAGAATAAAATAGAATAGGACAGAACAGAATAGAATTGAATAGAAGAATAGAACAGAACGGAATAGAATAGAACAGAACCGAACAGAACAGAATAAAATAGAATAGAATAGAACAGAATAGAATAGAATAGAAGAGAACAGAACAGATCTGAATAGAATAGAATAGAACAGAACAGAACAGAATAGAGTAGAACCCAACAGAATAGAACAGAACAGAATAGAACAGAATAGAATAGAATAGAACAGAACAGAATAGAACACAACAGAATAGAATAGAATAGAATAGAACAGAACAGAACAGAACAGTATAGAATAGAATAAATAGAACAGAATAGAATAGAATAGAATAGAATAGAATAGAATAAAAAAGAATAGAACAGAACAGAATAGAATACAAGAGAATAGAACACAATAGAATAGAATAGAATAGAACAGAACAGAATAGAATGGAATAGAATACAATAGAATAGAACAGAACAGAATAGAATAGAAGAGAAGAGAACAGAATAGAATAGAATAGAATAGAATAGAAGAGAATAGAATAGAATAGAACAGAAGAGAATAGAACAGAACAGAACAGAATAGAACAGAACAGAATAGAACAGAATAGAATAGAATAGAACAGATCAGAACAGAATAGAATAGAATAGAACAAAATAGAACAGAACAGAATAGAACCGAATAGAATAGAATAGAATAGAACAGAATAGAATAGAATAGAGTAGAACAGAACAGAACCGAACAGAACAGGATAGGATAGAATAGAATAGAATAGAATAGAATAGAATAGAATAAAATGGAATAGAATAGAACAGAATAGAATAGAATAGAATAGAACAGAATAGAACAGAATAGAATAGAATAGAAGAGAACTGAAGAGAACAGAACAGAACAGCATAGAATAGAATAGAACAGAACAGAATAGAATAGAAGAAAGAATAGAACAGAACGGAATAGAATAGAACAGAAACGAACAGAACAGAATTTGAATAGAATAGAATTGAATAGAATAGAACAGAATAGAATAGAACAGAATACAATATAATAGAACAGAACAGAATAGAACAGAACAGAACAGAACAGAACAGAATAGAATAGAATTGAATAGAACAGAACAGATCTGAATAGAATAGAATAGAACAGAACAGAACAGAATAGAATAGAACAGAACAGAATAGAACAGAACAGAATAGAACAGAATAGAATAGAAAGAACAGAATAGAATAGAACACAACAGAATAGAATAGAATAGAATAGAACAGAACAGAACAGAACAGAATAGAATAGAAGAGAATAGAATAGAATAGAATAGAATAAAAAAGAATAGAACAGAACAGAACAGAATACAAGAGAATAGAACACAATAGAATAGAATAGAACAGTATGGAATAGAATAGAACAGAACAGAACAGAATAGAATAGAATAGAACAGAATAGAACAGAACAGAAGAGAATAGAACAGAAGAGAACAGAATACAATAGAATAGAACAGAATAGAACAGACCAGAACACAATAGAATAGAATAGAATAGAACAGAACAGAGGAGAATAGAACAGAACAGAATACAATAGAATAGAATAGAACAGAATAGAATGGAACAGAACCGAACAGAATGGAATAGAATAGCACAGAATAGAATAGAGCAGAACAGAACAGAATAGAACAGAATAGAACAGAACAGAATAGAACAGAATAGAATAGAATAGAATAGAACAGAACAGAACAGAATGGAATATAGTAGAATAGAATAGAACAGAATAGAATAGAATAGAACAGAATAGAATAGAACAGAACAGAATATATAGAATAGAGTAGCACAGAACAGAATAGAATAGAATAGAATAGAATAGAATAGAATAGAATAGAACAGAACAGAATAGAATAGAATACAATATAATAGAACAGAACAGAATAGAATAGAATAGAATAGAATAGAATAGAATAGAATAGAACAGAATAGAATGGAATAGAACAGAACAGAATCGAATAGAAAAAATCAGAATAGAATAGAATAGAAGAGTACAGAATAGAATAGAATACAATAGAACAGAATAGAACAGAATAAAATATAATAGAACAGAATAGCACAGAACAGAACAGAAGAGAACAGAATAGAGTAGAAGAGAATAGAATAGAATAGAATAGAATAGAACAGAACAGAAAAGAACAGAATAGAATAGAATAGAATAGAACAGAAATAACAGAAAAGAATAGAATAGAACAGAACAGAATAGAATAGAATACAATAGAACAGAATAGAATAGAATAGAATAGAACAGAATAGAACAGAAGAGAATAGAATAGAACAGAATAGAATAGAATGGAATAGAACAGAACAGGACAGAATAGAACAGAACAGAATAGAATAGAAGAGAATAGAACAGAATAGAATAGAATAGAACAGAACAGAAGAGAACAGAACAGAACAGCATAGAATAGAATAGAACAGAACAGAATAGAATAGAACAAAGAATAGAACAGAAGGGAATAGAATAGAACAGAAACGAACAGAACAGAATAGAATTCAATAGAGTTGAATAGAATAGAACAAAACAGAATAGAATAGAATACAGTATAATAGAACAGAACAGAATAGAACAGAACAGAACAGAACAGAATAGAACAGAATAGAATAGAATAGAATAGAACAGAACAGTACAGAATAGAAGAGAATAGAATAGAATAGAATAGAACAGAATAGAACAGAACAGAACAGAATAGAACAGAATGGAATAGAACAGAATAGAATAGAATGGAATAGAATAGAACAGAAGAGAACAGAACAGAATAGAATAGAATAGAATAGAATAGAGCAGAATAGAATAGAACAGAACAGAACAGAATAGAATAGAATAGAATAGAACAGAACAGAACAGAACAGAACAGAACAGAATAGAATAGAATAGAATAGAATAGAATAGAATAGAATAGAATAGAACGGAATAGAATAGAAGAAGAGAATACAATAGAATAGAATAGAATAGAACAGAACAGAATAGAATGGAATAGAATACAATAGAATAGAACAGAACAGAATAGAATAGAATAGAATAGAAGAGAAGAGAACAGAATAGAATAGAATAGAATAGAATAGAAGAGAATAGAATAGAATAGAACAGAAGAGAATAGAACAGAACAGAACAGAATAGAACAGAACAGAATAGAACAGAATAGAATAGAATAGAACAGATCAGAACAGAATAGAATAGAATAGAACAGAATAGAACAGAACAGAATAGAACCGAATAGAATAGAATAGAATAGAACAAAATAGAATAGAATAGAATACAACAGAACAGAACCGAACAGAACAGGACAGGATAGGATAGAATAGAATAGAATAGAATAGAATAGCACAGAATAGAATAGAATAGAATAGAACAGAATAGAACAGAATAGAATAGAATAGAACAGAACAGAATAGAACAGAACAGAATAGAACAGAATAGAATAGAATAGAGCAGAATAGAAGAGAACACAACAGAATAGAATAGAATTGAATAGAACAGAACAGAACAGAATAGAATAGAATAGAATAGAATAGAATAAAAAAGAATAGAACAGAACAGAATAGAATACAAGAGAATAGAACACAATAGAATAGAATAGAACAGTATAGAATAGAATAGAACAGAACAGAACAGAATAGAATAGAATAGAACAGAATAGAACAGAACAGAAGAGAATAGAACAGAAGAGAAGAGAATAGAATAGAATAGAACAGAATAGAACAGAACAGAACACAATAGAATAGAATAGAATAGAACAGAACAGAGTAGAATAGAAGAGAACAGAATACAACAGAATAGAATAGAACAGAATTGAATGGAACAGAACAGAACAGAATGGAATAGAATAGCACAGAATAGAATAGAGCAGAACAGAACAGAATAAAACAGAATAGAACAGAACAGAATAGAACAGAATAGAATAGAATAGAATAGAACAGAACAGAACAGAACAGAATGGAATATAGTAGAATAGAATAGAACAGAATAGAATAGAATAGAACAGAATAGAATAGAACAGAACAGAATATATAGAATAGAGTAGAACAGAACAGAATAGAATAGAATAGAATAGAATAGAACAGAACAGAATATAATAGAATACAATATAATAGAACAGAACAGAATAGAATAGAATAGAATACAACAGAATAGAATAGAATGGAATAGAACAGAACAGGACAGAATAGAACAGAACAGAATAGAATAGAAGAGAATAGAACAGAATAGAACAGAATAGAATAGAATAGAATAGAACTGAAGAGAACAGAACAGAACTGCATAGAATAGAATAGAACAGAACAATATAGAATAGAAGAAAGAATAGAACAGAACGGAATAGAATAGAACAGAAACGAACAGAACAGAATAGAATAGAATAGAATTGAATAGAATAGAACAGAACAGAATAGAACAGAATACAATATAATAGAACAGAACAGAATAGAACAGAACAGAACAGAATAGAACAGAATAGAATAGAATTGAATAGAACAGAACAGTACAGAATAGAATAGAATAGAATAGAATAGAATAGAATAGAATAGAATAGAATAGAATACAATAGAACAGAATAGAACAGAATAGAACAGAATAGAATAGAATAGAACAGAATAGAATAGAACAGAACAGAACAGAATAGAACAGAATGGAATAGAACAGAACAGAACAGAATAGAACAGAATGGAATAGAACAGAATAGAATAGAATGGAATAGAATAGAACAGAAGAGAACAGAATAGAATAGAATAGAATAGAATAGAATAAAATAGAATAGAATAGAGCAGAATAGAATAGAACAGTACAGAATAGAATAGAATAGAATAGAACAGAACAGAACAGAATAGAATAGAATAGAATAGAATAGAATAGAACGGAATAGAATAGAAGAAGAGAATACAATAGAATAGAATAGAATAGAACAGAACAGAATAGAATGGAATAGAATACAATAGAATAGAACAGAACAGAATAGAATAGAATAGAATAGAAGAGAAGAGAACAGAATAAAATAGAATAGAATAGAATAGAACAGAATAGAATAGAATAGAACAGAAGAGAATAGAACAGAACAGAACAGAATAGAACAGAACAGAATAGAACAGAATAGAATAGAATAGAACAGATCAGAACAGAATAGAATAGAATAGAACAAAATAGAACAGAACAGAATAGAACCGAATAGAATAGAATAGAATAGAACAGAATAGAATAGAATAGAGTAGAACAGAACAGAACCGAGCAGAACAGGATAGGATAGAATAGAATAGAATAGAATAGAATAGAATAGAATAGAATAGAATAGAATAGAATGGAATAGAATAGAACAGAATAGAATAGAATAGAATAGAACAGAAGAGAAGAGAATAGAATAGAATAGATCAGAACAGAAGAGAACAAAAGAGAACAGAAGAAAATAGTATATGACAGAACAGAATAGAATAGAACAGAAGAATAGAACAGAACGGAATAGAATAGAATAGAACCGAATAGAACAGAATAAAATAGAATAGAATGGAACAGAATAGAATAGAATAGAACAGAACAGAACAGATCTGAATAGAATAGAATAGAACAGAACAGAACAGAATAGAATAGAACAGAACAGAATAGAACAGAACAGAATAGAACAGAATAGAATAGAAAGAACAGATTAGAATAGAACACAACAGAATAGAATAGAATAGAATAGAACAAAACAGAACAGAACAGAATAGAAGAGAATAGAATAGAATAGAATAGAATAGAATACAATAGAATAAAAAAGAATAGAACACTACAGAATAGAATACAAGAGAATAGAACACAATAGAATAGAATAGAACAGTATGGAATATAGTAGAACAGAACAGAACAGAATAGAATAGAATAGAACAGAATAGAACAGAACAGAACACAATAGAATAGAATAGAATAGAACAGAACAGAGGAGAATAGAACAGAACAGAATACAATAGAATAGAATAGAACAGAATAGAATGGAACAGAACAGAACAGAATGGAATAGAATAGCACAGAATAGAATAGAGCAGAACAGAACAGAATAGAACAGAATAGAACAGAACAGAATAGAACAGAATAGAATAGAATAGAACAGAACAGAATGGAATATAGTAGAATACAATAGAACAGAATAGAATAGAATAGAACAGAATAGAATAGAACAGAACAGAATATATAGAATAGAGTAGCACAGAACAGAATAGAATAGAATAGAATAGAATAGAATAGAATAGAATAGAATAGAACAGAACAGAATAGAATAGAATACAATATAATAGAACAGAATAGAATAGAATAGAATAGAATAGAATAGAATAGAATAGAACAGAATAGAATAGAATAGAACAGAACAGAATCGAATAGAAAAAAACAGAATAGAATAGAATAGAAGAGAACAGAATAGAATAGAATACAATAGAACAGAATAGAACAGAATAAAATATAATAGAACAGAATAGCACAGAACAGAACAGAAGAGAACAGAATAGAGTAGAAGAGAAGAGAATAGAATAGAATAGAACAGAACAGAAAAGAACAGAATAGAATAGAATAGAATAGAACAGAAATAACAGAAAAGAATAGAATAGAACAGAACAGAATAGAATAGAATACAAAAGAACAGAATAGAATAGAATAGAATAGAACAGAATAGAACAGAAGAGAATAGAATAGAACAGAATAGAATAGAATGGAATAGAACAGAACAGGACAGAATACAACAGAACAGAATAGAATAGAAGAGAATAGAACAGAATAGAATAGAATAGAATAGAATAGAATAGAACAGAACAGAAGAGAACAGAACAGAACAGCATAGAATAGAATAGAACAGAACAGAATAGAATAGAACAAAGAATAGAACAGAAGGGAATAGAATAGAACAGAAACGAACAGAACAGAATAGAATTCAATAGAGTTGAATAGAATAGAACAGAACAGAATAGAATAGAATACAGTATAATAGAACAGAACAGAATAGAACAGAACAGAACAGAACAGAATAGAACAGAATAGAATAGAATAGAATAGAACAGAACAGTACAGAATAGAATAGAATAGAATAGAATAGAATAGAACAGAATAGAATAGAATAGAATAGAACAGAAGAGAACAGAACAGAATAGAATAGAATAGAATAGAATAGAGCAGAATAGAATAGAACAGAACAGAACAGAATAGAATAGAATAGAATAGAACAGAACAGAACAGAATAGAATAGAATAGAATAGAATAGAACGGAATAGAATAGAATAGAATAGAATACAATAGAATAGAATAGAATAGAACAGAACAGTACAGAATGGAATAGAATACAATAGAATAGAACAGAACAGAATAGAATAGAATAGAATAGAACAGAAGAGAACAGAATAGAATAGAATAGAATGGAATAGAATAGAATAGATCAGAATAGAATAGAATAGAACAGAAGAGAATTCAACAGAACAGAACAGAATAGAACAGAACAGAATAGAACAGAATAGTATAGAATAGAACAGATCAGAACAGAATATAATAGAATAGAACAGAATAGAACAGAACAGAATAGAACAGAATAGAATACAATAGAATAGAACAGAATAGAATAGAATAGAATACAACAGAACAGAACCGAAAAGAACAGGACAGGATAGGATAGAATAGAATAGAATAGAATAGAATAGAATAGAATAGAATAGAATAGAATAGAATAGAATAGAACAGAATAGAATAGAATAGAATAGAACAGAATATAACAGAATAGAATAGAACAGAACAGAACAGAATAGAACAGGATAGAATAGAATAGAACAGAATAGAATAGAATAGAATAGAATAGAGTAGAACAGAACAGAATAGAATAGAATAGAATAGAATAGAATAGAATAGAATAAAATAGATTACAACAGAATAGAACAAAACAGAATAGAATAGAACAGAATAGAATAGAACAGAATAAAACAGAATAGAATAGAATAGGATAGAATAGAATAGAATAGAATAGAACAGAACAGAACAGAACAGAAGACGATAGAATAGAATAGAACATAATAGAATAGAATAGAATAGAATAGAATAGAATAGAATAGAATAGAATAGAATAGAATAGAATAGAATGGAATAGAATAGAGTAGAGTAGAGTAGAATAGAATAGAATAGAATAGAATAGAATAGAATAGAACAAATAATAGAACAGAAGGGAATAGAATAGAACAGAAACGAACAGAACAGAATAGAATTCAATAGAGTTGAATAGAATAGAACAGAACAGAATAGAATAGAATACAGTATAATAGAACAGAACAGAATAGAACAGAACAGAACAGAACAGAATAGAACAGAATAGAATAGAATAGAATAGAACAGAACAGTACAGAATAGAATAGAATAGAATAGAATAGAATAGAACAGAATAGAATAGAATAGAATAGAACAGAAGAGAACAGAACAGAATAGAATAGAATAGAATAGAATAGAGCAGAATAGAATAGAACAGAACAGAACAGAATAGAATAGAATAGAATAGAACAGAACAGAACAGAATAGAATAGAATAGAACGGAATAGAATAGAATAGAATAGAATACAATAGAATAGAATAGAATAGAACAGAACAGAATAGAATGGAATAGAATACAATAGAATAGAACAGAACAGAATAGAATAGAATAGAATAGAACAGAAGAGAACAGAATAGAATAGAATAGAATGGAATAGAATAGAATAGAACAGAATAGAATAGAATAGAACAGAAGAGAATACAACAGAACAGAACAGAATAGAACAGAACAGAATAGAACAGAATAGTATAGAATAGAACAGATCAGAACAGAATATAATAGAATAGAACAGAATAGAACAGAACAGAATAGAACAGAATAGAATACAATAGTATAGAACAGAATAGAATAGAATAGAATACAACAGAACAGAACCGAACAGAACAGGACAGGATAGGATAGAATAGAATAGAATAGAATAGAATAGAATAGAATAGAATAGAACAGAATAGAATAGAATAGAATAGAACAGAATATAAAAGAATAGAATAGAACAGAACAGAACAGAATAGAACAGGATAGAATAGAATAGAACAGAATAGAATAGAATAGAATAGAATAGAGTAGAACAGAACAGAATAGAATAGAATAGAATAGAATAGAATAGAATAAAATAGATTACAACAGAATAGAACAGAACAGAATAGAATAGAACAGAATAGAATAGAACAGAATAAAACAGAATAGAATAGAATAGGATAGAATAGAATAGAATAGAATAGAACAGAACAGAACAGAACAGAAGACGATAGAATAGAATAGAACATAATAGAATAGAATAGAATAGAATAGAATAGAATAGAATAGAATAGAATAGAATAGAATAGAGTAGAATAGAGTAGAGTAGAATAGAATAGAATAGAATAGAATAGAATAGAATAGAATAGAATAGAATAGAATAGAATAGAGTAGAACAAACAGAATAGAATACAACAGAATAGAATAGAGCAGAGTAGAACGGAACATAATAGAATAGAATAGAATAGAATAGAATAGAATAGAATAGAATAGAATAGAATAGAATAGAACAGAATAGAATAGAATAGAACAGAATAGAATAGAACAGAATAATACAGAATAGAATAGAATAGAATAGAATGGAACAGAACAGAACAGAACAGAACAGGATAGAATAGAATAGAACAGAATAGAATAGAATAGAATAGAATACAGTAGAATAGAATAGAATAGAATTGAATAGAATAGATTAGAATAGAATAGAACAAAACAGAATAGAATAGAGCAGAATAGAATAGAATAGAACAGAATAGAATAAAAGAGAATAGATAGAGTAGAATAGAATAGAATAGAATAGATTAGAATAGAATAGAATAAAACAGAATAGAATAGAGCAGAATAGAATATAACAGAATAGAGCAGAACATAATAGAATAGAATAGAATAGAATTGAATAGAATAGAATAGAACAGAATAGAATAGAATAGAATAGAATAGAACAGAATAGAATAGTATAGAATAGAATAGAGTAGAACAGAATAGAATAGAATAGAATAGAATAGAATACTATAGAATAGAACAGAATAGAACAGAAGAGAATAGAATGGAATAGAACAGAATAGAACAGAAGAGAATAGATTAGAGTAGAACAGAATAGAATATAATAGAATAGAATAGATTAGAACAGAACTGAATAGAATAGAATAGAATAGAATAGAATAGAATAGAATAGAATAGCATAGAATAGAACAGAATAGAACAGAACAGAACAGAATAGAATAGAACAGAATAGAATAGAATAGAACAGAACAGGATAGAACAGAACAGAATAGAATAGAATAGAACAGAACAGAATTGAATAGTATAGAACAGAACAGAAAAGAACAGAACAGATCAGAATAGAATAGAATAGAATAGAATAGAACAGAATAGAATAGAATAGAACAGAATAGAATAGAAGAGTATAGAATAGAGTAGAATAGAATAGAATAGAATAGAATAGAATAGAACAAAACAGAATAGAATAGAACAGAATAGAATAGAACAGAACATAATAGAATAGAATAGAATAGAATAGAATAGAATAGAATAGAATAGAACAGACCAGAATAGAATAGAATAGAATAGAACAGAATAGAATAGAATAGAACAGAATAGAACAGAATAGAATAGAATAGAATAGAATAGAACAGAACAGAGGAGAATAGAACAGAACAGAATAGAATAGAATTAAACAGAACAGAATAGTATAGAACAGAAGAATAGAAAAAACAGAACAGAATAGAATAGAATAGAATAGAACAGAATAGAATAGAATAGAACAGAATAGAACAGAACATAAGAGAACAGAATATCACAGAATAGAATAGATTAGAACAGAACAGAACAGAACAGAATAGAATAGAATAGAAGAGAACATAAGTGAACAGAATATAACAGAATAAAATAGAGTAGAACAGAACAGAATAGAATAGAAAAGAATAGAACAGAACAGAATAGAACAGAACAGAATTGAATAGAATAGAACAGAACAGAAAAGAACAGAACAGAATAGAATAGAATAGAACAGAATAGAACAGAAGAGAATAGAATAGAATAAAACAGAATAGAATAGAATAGAGTAGAACAGAATAGAATAGAATAGAATAGAATAGAATAGAATAGAATAGAATAGAATAGAATACAGTAGAATAGAACAGAACAGAATAGAATAGAACAGGATAGAATAGAATAGAACAGAATAAAATAGAATAGAATAGAATAGAGTAGAACAGAATAGAACAGAACAGAACAGAATAGAATAGAATAGAACAGAATATAATAGAATAGAACAGAACAGAAAAGAACAGAACAGATCAGAATAGAAAAGAATAGAACAGAATAGAATAGTACAGAATAGAATAGAATAGAATAGAATAGACTAGAACAGAACAGAACAGAATAGAATAGATTTGAACAGAATAGAACAGAACAGAATAGAATAAACAGAATAGAATAGAATAGAACAGAACAGAAGAGAACAGAACAGAACACAATAGAATAGAATAAAACAGAACAGAACAGAATAGAACAGAAGAATAGAACAGAACGGAATAGAATAGAACAGAAGAATAGAACAGAACGGAATAGAATAGAATAGAACCGAACAGAACAGAATAAAATAGAATAGAATAGAACAGAATAGAATATAATAGAACAGAACAGAACAGATCTGAATAGAATAGAATAGAACAGAACAGAACAGAATAGAATAGAACAGACCAGGTCAGAACAGAACAGAAGAGAATAGAATAGAACAGAACAGAACAGAATAGAATAGAATAGAATAGATTAGAATAGAACAGAACAGAATAGAATAGAACAGAATAGTATAGAACAGAATAGAACAGAATAGAATAGAATGGAATAGAATAGAACAGAACAGAACAGAACAGAATAGAATGGAATAGAATAGAACAGAATAGAATAGAATAGAACAGAACAGAACAGAACAGAAAAGAACAGAATAGAATAGAATACAATAGAACAGAACAGAATAGAACAGAACAGAACAGAGAGAATAGAACAGAATAGAATAGAATAGAATAGAATAGAGTAGAACAGAACAGAACAGAACAGAACAGAATAGAAAAAAATAGAACAGAAAAATAGAATAGAACAGAACAGAAAAGAACAGAACAGAGCAGAATAGAATAGAATAGAATAGAACAGAATAGAATAGAATAGAATAGAATAGAATAGAATAGAATAGAATAGAATAGAATAGAATAGAACAGAATAGAACAGAACAGAATAGAATAGAATAGAACAGAAGAGAACAAATAGAATAGAATAGAACATAATAGAACAGAACAGAACAGAAAAGAACTGAACAGAACAGAATAGAATAGAATAGAACAGATTAGAACAGAATAGATTAGAATAGAATAGAACAGGACAGAATAGAACAGAACAGAACAGAATAGAATAAAATAGCACAGAATATAATAGAATAGAACATAATTGAATAGAATAGAACAGAAGAGAATAGAACAGAACAGAATAGAAGAGAAAAGTATAGAACAAACCGAATAGAACATAACAGAATAGAATAGAATAGAACAGAACAGAATAGAACAGAACAGAATAGAATAAAACAGAACAGAACAGGATAGAATAGAATAGAACATAATAGAATAGAATAGAATAGAACAGAATAGAACAGAATAGAATAAAATAGAAGAGAACAGAAGAGAACTGAACAGAACAGAATAGAATAGAAAAGAACAGTATAGAACAGAACAGAGTAGAATAGAATAGAACAGAACAGAACAAATAGAATAGAGTAGAACATTATAGAACAGAACAGAACAGAATAGAATAGAATAGAATAGAATAGAATAGAATAAAATAGATTACAACAGAATAGAACAGAACAGAATAGAATAGAACAGAATAGAATAGAACAGAATAAAACAGAATAGAATAGAATAGGATAGAATAGAATAGAATAGAATAGAACAGAACAGAACAGAACAGAAGACGATAGAATAGAATAGAACATAATAGAATAGAATAGAATAGAATAGAATAGAATAGAATAGAATAGAATAGAATAGAATAGAGTAGAGTAGAGTAGAGTAGAATAGAATAGAATAGAATAGAATAGAATAGAATAGAATAGAGTAGAACAAACAGAATAGAATACAACAGAATAGAATAGAGCAGAGTAGAGCGGAACATAATAGAATAGAATAGAATAGAATAGAATAGAATAGAATAGAATAGAATAGAATAGAACACAACAGAATAGAATAGAATAGAACAGAATAGAATAGAATAGAACAGAATAGAATAGAACAGAATAATACAGAATAGAATAGAATAGAATAGAATGGAACAGAACGGAACAGAACAGAACAGGATAGAATAGAATAGAACAGAATAGAATAGAATAGAATAGAATACAGTAGAATAGAATAGAATAGAATAGAATAGATTAGAATAGAATAGAACAAAACAGAATAGAATAGAGCAGAATAGAATAGAATAGAACACAATAGAATAAAAGAGAATAGATAGAGTAGAATAGAATAGAATAGAATAGAATAGATCAGAATAGAAAAGAATAAAAGAGAATAGAATAGAGCAGAATAGAATATAACAGAATAGAGCAGAACATAATAGAATAGAATAGAATAGAATTGAATAGAATAGAATAGAACAGAATAGAATAGAATAGAATAGAATAGAACAGAATAGAATAGTATAAAATAGAATAGAGTAGAACAGAATAGAATAGAATAGAATAGAATAGAATGCTATAGAATAGAACAGAATAGAACAGAAGAGAATAGAATAGAATAGAACAGAATAGAACAGAAGAGAATAGATTAGAGTAGAACAGAATAGAATATAATAGAATAGAATAGATTAGAACATAACTGAATAGAATAGAATAGAATAGAATAGAATAGAATAGAATAGAATAGAATAGCATAGAATAGAACAGAATAGAACAGAACAGAACAGAATATAATAGAACAGAATAGAATAGAATAGAACAGAACAGGATATAACAGAACAGAATAGAATAGAATAGAACAGAACAGAATTGAATAGAATAGAAAAGAACAGAAAAGAACAGAACAGATCAGAATAGAATAGAATAGAATAGAATAGAACAGAATAGAGTAGAATAGAACAGAATAGAATAGAAGAGTATAGAATAGAGTAGAATAGAATAGAATAGAATAGAATAGAATAGAATAGAACAAAACAGAATAGAATAGAACAGAATAGAACAGAACATAATAGAATAGAATAGAATAGAATAGAATAGAATAGAATAGAATAGAATAGAATAGAACAGACCAGAATAGAATAGAATAGAATAGAACAGAATAGAATAGAATAGAACAGAATAGAACAGAATAGAATAGAATAGAATAGAATAGAACAGAACAGAGTAGAATAGAACAGAACAGAATAGAATAGAATTAAACAGAACAGAATAGTATAGAACAGAAGAATAGAAAAAACAGAACAGAATAGAATAGAATAGAATAGAACAGAATAGAATAGAATAGACAGAATAGAACAGAACATAAGAGAACAGAATATCACAGAATAGAATAGATTAGAACAGAACAGAACAGAACAGAATAGAATAGAATAGAAGAGAACATAAGTGAACAGAATATAACAGAATAAAATAGAGTAGAACAGAACAGAATAGAATAGAATAGAATAGAACAGAACAGAATAGAACAGAACAGAATTGAATAGAATAGAACAGAACAGAAAAGAACAGAACAGAATAGAATAGAATAGAACAGAATAGAACAGAAGAGAATAGAATAGAATAAAACAGAATAGAATAGAATAGAGTAGAACAGAATAGAATAGAATAGAATACAGTAGAATAGAACAGAACAGAATAGAATAGAACAGGATAGAATAGAATAGAACAGAATAAAAGAGAATAGAATAGAATAGAGTAGAACAGAATAGAACAGAACAGAACAGAATAGAATAGAATAGAACAGAATATAATAGAATAGAACAGAACAGAAAAGAACAGAACAGATCAGAATAGAATAGAATAGAACAGAATAGAATAGTACAGAATAGAATAGAATAGAATAGAATACACTAGAACAGAACAGAACAGAATAGAATAGATTTGAACAGAATAGAACAGAACAGAATAGAATAAACAGAATAGAATAGAATAGAACAGAACAGAAGAGAACAGAACAGAACACAATAGAATAGAATAAAACAGAACAGAATAGAATACAACAGAAGAATAGAACAGAACGGAATAGAATAGAACAGAGGAATAGAACAGAACGGAATAGAATAGAATAGAACCGAACAGAACAGAATAAAATAGAATAGAATAGAACAGAATAGAATAAAATAGAACAGAACAGAACAGATCTGAATAGAATAGAATAGAACAGAAAAGAACAGAATAGAATAGAACAGACCAGGTCAGAACAGAACAGAAAAGAATAGAATAGAACAGAACAGAACAGAATAGAATAGAATAGAATAGAATAGAATAGAACAGAACAGAGTAGAATAGAACAGAATAGTATAGAACAGAATAGAACAGAATAGAAATGAACAGAATATAATAGAATAGAACAGAACAGAACAGAACAGAACAGAATCGAACAGAACAGAATAGAACAGAATAGAACAGAACAGAATAGAATGGAATAGAATAGAACAGAATAGAATAGAATAGAACAGAACAGAACAGAACAGAAACGAACAGAATAGAATAGAATACAATAGAACAGAACAGAATAGAACAGAACAGAACAGAATAGAATAGAACAGAATAGAATAGAATAGAATAGAATAGAGTAGAACAGAACAGACGAGAACAGAACAGAATAGAAAAAAATAGAACAGAAGAATAGAATAGAACAGAACAGAAAAGAACAGAACAGAGCAGAATAGAATAGAATAGAATAGAACAGAATAGAACAGAATAGAATAGAATAGAATAGAATAGAATAGAATAGAATAGAATAGAATAGAATAGAACAGAATAGAACAGAACAGAATAGAATAGAATAGAACAGAAGAGAACAAATAGAATAGAGTAGAACATAATAGAACAGAACCGAACAGAAAAGAACTGAACAGAACAGAATAGAATAGAATAGAACAGAATAGAACAGAATAGATTAGAATAGAATAGAACAGGACAGAATAGAACAGAACAGAACAGAATAGAATAAAATAGCACAGAATATAATAGAATAGAACATAATTGAATAGAATAGAACAGAAGAGAATAGAACAGAACAGAATAGAAGAGAAAAGTATAGAAAAAACCGAATAGAACAGAACAGAATAGAATAGAATAGAACAGAACAGAATAGAACAGAACAGAATAGAATAAAACAGAACAGAACAGGATAGAATAGAATAGAACATAATAGAATAGAATAGAATAGAACAGAATAGAACAGAATAGAATAAAATAGAACAGAACAGAAGAGAACTGAACAGAACAGAATAGAATAGAATAGAACAGTATAGAACAGAACAGAGTAGAATAGAATAGAACAGAACAGAACAAATAGAATAGAGTAGAACATTATAGAACAGAACAGAACAGAATAGAATAGAATAGAACAGAATAGAACTAAATAATTAGAATAGAATAGAATAGAATAGAACAGGACAGAATAGAAAAGAACAGAACAGAATAGAATAAAATAGCACAGAATAGAATAGAACAGAACATAATTGAACAGAATAGAACAGAAGAGAATAGAACAGAACAGAATAGAAGAGAAAAGTATAGAACAAACAGAATAGAACAGAACAGAATAGAATAGAATAGAACAGAAGAGAATAGAACAGAACAGAATAGAATAAAATCGAACAGAATAGAATAGAACAGAATAGAATAGAACAGAACAGAACAGAATAGAACAAAATGGATTAGAATAGAATAGAATAGAATAGAATAGAATAGAATAGAATAGAACAGAACAGAAAAGAATAGAATAGAACAGAATAGAGTAGAACAGAATAGAACAGAATAGAATTGAATGGAATAGAATAGAATAGAATAGAATAGAACAGAATAGAATAGAATAGAATAGAACAGAAGAGACAGAATAGAAGAGAATAAAATAGAATAGAATAGAACAGAACAGAATAGAGTAGAATAGAACAGAAAAGAATAGAATAGAACAGAATAGAGTAGAACAGAATAGAACAGAATAGAATAGAATGGAATAGAATAGAATAGATCAGCACAGAATGGAATAGAATAGAATAGAACTGAAGAGACAGAATAGAAGAGAATAAAATAGAATAGAAAAGAACAGAACAGAATAAAGAAGAATAGAACAGAATAGAATAGAATAGAACAGAATAGAACAGAACAGAATAGAATAGAACAGAATAGAACAGAACAGAATAGAATACAACAGAATAGAATAGAAGAGAAAAGAACAGAATAGATTATAATAGAATAGAATAGAATAGAACAGGACAGAATAGAATAGAATAGAATAGAACAGAAAAGAACAGAATAGATTATAATAGAATAGAATAGAATAGAACAGGACAGAATAGAATAAAATCGAACATAATAGAATAGAACAAAATAGAATAGAACAGAACAGAACAGAATAGAACAAAATGGAATAGAATAGAATAGAATAGAATAGAATAGAATAGAATAGAATAGAACAGAATAGAACAGAAAAGAACAGAATAGAATAGAACAGAATAGAATAGAATAGAATAGAATAGAATAGAGTAGAACAGAACAGAACAGAACAGAACAGAACAGAACAGAATAGAAAAAAATAGAACAGAAGAAAAGAATAGAACAGAACAGAAAAGAACAGAACAGAGCCGAATAGAATAGAATAGAATAGAACAGAATAGAACAGAATAGAATAGAATAGAATAGAATAGAAAGAATAGAATAGAATAGAATAGAATAGAATAGAACAGAATAGAACAGAACAGAATAGAATAGAAGAGAACAGAAGAGAACAAATAGAATAGAGTAGAACATAATAGAACAGAACAGAACAGAATAGAACTGAACAGAACAGAATAGAATAGAATAGAACAGAATAGAACAGAATAGATTAGAATAGAATAGAACAGGACAGAATAGAACAGAACAGAACAGAATAGAATAAAATAGCACAGAATATAATAGAAGAGAACATAATAGAATAGAATAGAACAGAAGAGAATAGAACAGAACAGAATAGAAGAGAAAAGTATAGAACAAACCGAATAGAACAGAACAGAATAGAATAGAATAGAACAGAACAGAATAGAATAAAACAGAACAGAACAGGATAGAATAGAATAGAACATAATAGAACAGGATAGAATAGAATAGAACATAATAGAATAGAATAGAATAGAACAGAATAGAACAGAATAGAATAAAATATAACAGAACAGAAGAGAACTGAACAGAACAGAATAGAATAGAATAGAACAGTATAGAACAGAACAGAATAGAATAGAATAGAACAGAACAGAACAAATAGAATAGAATAGAACATAATAGAACAGAACAGAACAGAATAGAATAGAATAGAACAGAATAGAACTAAATAATTAGAATAGAATAGAATAGAATAGAACAGGACAGAATAGAAAAGAACAGAACAGAATAGAATAAAATAGCACAGAATAGAATAGAACAGAACATAATTGAACAGAATAGAACAGAAGAGAATAGAACAGAACAGAATAGAAGGGAAAAGTATAGAACAAACAGAATAGAACAGAACAGAATAGAATAGAATAGAACAGAACAGAATAGAAAGAACAGAATAGAATAAAATCGAACAGAATAGAATAGAACAGAATAGAATAGAACAGAACAGAACAGAATAGAACAAAATGGAATAGAATAGAATAGAATAGAATAGAATAGAATAGAATAGAATAGAATAGAATAGAATAGAACAGAACAGAAAAGAATAGAATAGAACAGAATAGAACAGAATAGAATTGAATGGAATAGAATAGAATAGAATAGAACAGAATAGAATAGAATAGAATAGAATAGAACAGAAGAGACAGAATAGAAGAGAATAAAATAGAATAGAATAGAACAGAACAGAATAGAGTAGAATAGAACAGAAAAGAATAGAATAGAACAGAATAGAGTAGAACAGAATAGAACAGAATAGAATAGAATGGAATAGAATAGAATAGATCAGAACAGAATGGAATAGAATAGAATAGAACTGAAGAGACAGAATAGAAGAGAATAAAATAGAATAGAAAAGAACAGAACAGAATAAAGAAGAATAGAACAGAATAGAATAGAATAGAACAGAATAGAACAGAACAGAATAGAATAGAACAGAATAGAACAGAACAGAATAGAATACAACAGAATAGAATAGAAGAGAAAAGAACAGAATAGATTATAATAGAATAGAATAGAATAGAACAGGACAGAATAGAATAGAATAGAATGGAACAGAAAAGAACAGAATAGATTATAATAGAATAGAATAGAATAGAACAGGACAGAATAGAATAAAATCGAACAGAATAGAATAGAACAAAATAGAATAGAACAGAACAGAACAGAATAGAACAAAATGGAATAGAATAGAATAGAATAGAATAGAATAGAATAGAATAGAATAGAAGAGAATAGAACAGAAAAGAACAGAATAGAATAGAACAGAATAGAATAGAATAGAATAGAATAGAATAGAATAGAATAGAATAGAATAGAGTAGAACAGAACAGAACAGAACAGAACAGAACAGAACAGAACAGAATAGAAAAAAATAGAACAGAAGAATAGAATAGAACAGAACAGAAAAGAACAGAACAGAGCCGAATAGAATAGAATAGAATAGAACAGAATAGAACAGAATAGAATAGAATAGAATAGAATAGAATAGAATAGAATAGAATAGAATAGAACAGAATAGAACAGAACAGAATAGAATAGAATAGAACAGAAGAGAACAAATAGAATAGAGTAGAACATAATAGAACAGAACAGAACAGAATAGAACTGAACAGAACAAAATAGAATAGAATAGAACAGAATAGAACAGAATAGATTAGAATAGAATAGAACAGGACAGAATAGAACAGAACAGAACAGAATAGAATAAAATAGCACAGAATATAATAGATGAGAACATAATTGAATAGAATAGAACAGAAGAGAATAGAACAGAACAGAATAGAAGAGAAAAGTATAGAACAAACCGAATAGAACAGAACAGAATAGAATAGAATAGAACAGAACAGAATAGAATAAAACAGAACAGAACAGGATAGAATAGAATAGAACATAATAGAATAGAATAGAATAGAATAAAATAGAATAGAACAGAATAGAACAGAATAGAATAAAATATAACAGAACAGAAGAGAACTGAACAGAACAGAATAGAATAGAATAGAACAGTATAGAACAGAACAGAGTAGAATAGAATAGAACAGAGCAGAACAAATAGAATAGAATAGAACATAATAGAACAGAACAGAACAGAATAGAATAGAATAGAACAGAATAGAACTAAATAATTAGAATAGAATAGAATAGAATAGAACAGGACAGAATAGAAAAGAACAGAATAGAATAGAATAAAATAGCACAGAATAGAATAGAACAGAACATAATTGAACAGAATAGAACAGAAGAGAATAGAACAGAACAGAATAGAAGAGAAAAGTATAGAACAAACAGAATAGAACAGAACAGAATAGAATAGAATAGAACAGAACAGAATAGAAAGAACAGAATAGAATAAAATCGAACAGAATAGAATAGAACAGAATAGAATAGAACAGAACAGAATAGAACAAAATGGAATAGAATAGAATAGAATAGAATAGAATAGAATAGAATAGAATAGAACAGAACAGAAAAGAATAGAATAGAACAGAATAGAACAGAATAGAATTGAATAGAATAGAATAGAATAGAATAGAACAGAATAGAATAGAATAGAATAGAATAGAACAGAAGAGACAGAATAGAAGAGAATAAAATAGAATAGAATAGAACAGAACAGAATAGAGTAGAATAGAACAGAAAAGAATAGAATAGAACAGAATAGAGTAGAACAGAATAGAACAGAATAGAATAGAATGGAATAGAATAGAATAGATCAGAACAGAATGGAATAGAATAGAATAGAACTGAAGAGACAGAATAGAAGAGAATAAAATAGAATAGAAAAGAACAGAACAGAATAAAGAAGAATAGAACAGAATAGAGTAGAATAGAACAGAATAGAACAGAAAAGAACAGAATAGAATAGAACAGAATAGAATAGAATAGAATAGAATAGAATAGAGTAGAACAGAACAGAACAGAACAGAACAGAACAGAACAGAATAGAAAAAAATAGAACAGAAGAATAGAATAGAACAGAACAGAAAAGAACAGAACAGAGCCGAATAGAATAGAATAGAATAGAACAGAATAGAACAGAAAAGAACAGAATAGAATAGAACAGAATAGAATAGAATAGAATAGAATAGAATAGAATAGAGTAGAACAGAACAGAACAGAACAGAACAGAACAGAACAGAATAGAAAAAAATAGAACAGAAGAATAGAATAGAACAGAACAGAAAAGAACAGAACAGAGCCGAATAGAATAGAATAGAATAGAACAGAATAGAACAGAATAGAATAGAATAGAATAGAATAGAATAGAATAGAATAGAATAGAATAGAACAGAATAGAACAGAACAGAATAGAATAGAATAGAACAGAAGAGAACAAATAGAATAGAGTAGAACATAATAGAACAGAACAGAACAGAATAGAACTGAACAGAACAAAATAGAATAGAATAGAACAGAATAGAACAGAATAGATTAGAATAGAATAGAACAGGACAGAATAGAACAGAACAGAACAGAATAGAATAAAATAGCACAGAATATAATAGAAGAGAACATAATTGAACAGAATAGAACAGAAGAGAATAGAACAGAACAGAATAGAAGGGAAAAGTATAGAACAAACAGAATAGAACAGAACAGAATAGAATAGAATAGAACAGAACAGAATAGAAAGAACAGAATAGAATAAAATCGAACAGAATAGAATAGAACAGAATAGAATAGAACAGAACAGAACAGAATAGAACAAAATGGAATAGAATAGAATAGAATAGAATAGAATAGAATAGAATAGAATAGAATAGAATAGAATAGAACAGAACCGAAAAGAATAGAATAGAACAGAATAGAACAGAATAGAATTGAATGGAATAGAATAGAATAGAATAGAACAGAATAGAATAGAATAGAATAGAATAGAACAGAAGAGACAGAATAGAAGAGAATAAAATAGAATAGAATAGAACAGAACAGAATAGAGTAGAATAGAACAGAAAAGAATAGAATAGAACAGAATAGAGTAGAACAGAATAGAACAGAATAGAATAGAATGGAATAGAATAGAATAGATCAGAACAGAATGGAATAGAATAGAATAGAACTGAAGAGACAGAATAGAAGAGAATAAAATAGAATAGAAAAGAACAGAACAGAATAAAGAAGAATAGAACAGAATAGAATAGAATAGAACAGAATAGAACAGAACAGAATAGAATAGAACAGAATAGAACAGAACAGAATAGAATACAACAGAATAGAATAGAAGAGAAAAGAACAGAATAGATTATAATAGAATAGAATAGAATAGAACAGGACAGAATAGAATAGAATAGAATGGAACAGAAAAGAACAGAATAGATTATAATAGAATAGAATAGAATAGAACAGGACAGAATAGAATAAAATCGAACAGAATAGAATAGAACAAAATAGAATAGAACAGAACAGAACAGAATAGAACAAAATGGAATAGAATAGAATAGAATAGAATAGAATAGGATAGAATAGAATAGAATAGAATAGAAGAGAATAGAACAGAAAAGAACAGAATAGAATAGAACAGAATAGAATAGAATAGAATAGAATAGAATAGAATAGAATAGAGTAGAACAGAACAGAACAGAACAGAACAGAACAGAACAGAACAGAATAGAAAAAAATAGAACAGAAGAATAGAATAGAACAGAACAGAAAAGAACAGAACAGAGCCGAATAGAATAGAATAGAATAGAACAGAATAGAACAGAATAGAATAGAATAGAATAGAATAGAATAGAATAGAATAGAATAGAACAGAATAGAACAGAACAGAATAGAATAGAATAGAACAGAAGAGAACAAATAGAATAGAGTAGAACATAATAGAACAGAACAGAACAGAATAGAACTGAACAGAACAAAATAGAATAGAATAGAACAGAATAGAACAGAATAGATTAGAATAGAATAGAACAGGACAGAATAGAACAGAACAGAACAGAATAGAATAAAATAGCACAGAATATAATAGATGAGAACATAATTGAATAGAATAGAACAGAAGAGAATAGAACAGAACAGAATAGAAGAGAAAAGTATAGAACAAACCGAATAGAACAGAACAGAATAGAATAGAATAGAACAGAACAGAATAGAATAAAACAGAACAGAACAGGATAGAATAGAATAGAACATAATAGAATAGAATAGAATAGAATAAAATAGAATAGAACAGAATAGAACAGAATAGAATAAAATATAACAGAACAGAAGAGAACTGAACAGAACAGAATAGAATACAATAGAACAGTATAGAACAGAACAGAGTAGAATAGAATAGAACAGAGCAGAACAAATAGAATAGAATAGAACATAATAGAACAGAACAGAACAGAATAGAATAGAATAGAACAGAATAGAACTAAATAATTAGAATAGAATAGAATAGAATAGAACAGGACAGAATAGAAAAGAACAGAATAGAATAGAATAAAATAGCACAGAATAGAATAGAACAGAACATAATTGAACAGAATAGAACAGAAGAGAATAGAACAGAACAGAATAGAAGAGAAAAGTATAGAACAAACAGAATAGAACAGAACAGAATAGAATAGAATAGAACAGAACAGAATAGAAAGAACAGAATAGAATAAAATCGAACAGAATAGAATAGAACAGAATAGAATAGAACAGAACAGAATAGAACAAAATGGAATTGAATAGAATAGAATAGAATAGAATAGAATAGAATAGAACAGAACAGAAAAGAATCGAATAGAACAGAATAGAACAGAATAGAATTGAATAGAATAGAATAGAATAGAATAGAACAGAATAGAATAGAATAGAATAGAATAGAACAGAAGAGACAGAATAGAAGAGAATAAAATAGAATAGAATAGAACAGAACAGAATAGAGTAGAATAGAACAGAAAAGAATAGAATAGAACAGAATAGAGTAGAACAGAATAGAACAGAATAGAATAGAATGGAATAGAATAGAATAGATCAGAACAGAATGGAATAGAATAGAATAGAACTGAAGAGACAGAAAAGAAGAGAATAAAATAGAATAGAAAAGAACAGAACAGAATAAAGAAGAATAGAACAGAATAGAGTAGAATAGAACAGAATAGAACAGAAAAGAACAGAATAGAATAGAACAGAATAGAATAGAATAGAATAGAATAGAATAGAGTAGAACAGAACAGAACAGAACAGAACAGAACAGAACAGAACAGAATAGAAAAAAATAGAACAGAAGAATAGAATAGAACAGAACCGAAAAGAACAGAACAGAGCCGAATAGAATAGAATAGAATAGAACAGAATAGAACAGAAAAGAACAGAATAGAATAGAACAGAATAGAATAGAATAGAATAGAATAGAATAGAATAGAGTAGAACAGAACAGAACAGAACAGAACAGAACAGAACAGAATAGAAAAAAATAGAACAGAAGAATAGAATAGAACAGAACAGAAAAGAACAGAACAGAGCCGAATAGAATAGAATAGAATAGAACAGAATAGAACAGAATAGAATAGAATAGAATAGAATAGAATAGAATAGAATAGAATAGAATAGAACAGAATAGAACAGAACAGAATAGAATAGAATAGAACAGAAGAGAACAAATAGAATAGAGTAGAACATAATAGAACAGAACAGAACAGAATAGAACTGAACAGAACAAAATAGAATAGAATAGAACAGAATAGAACAGAATAGATTAGAATAGAATAGAACAGGACAGAATAGAACAGAACAGAACAGAATAGAATAAAATAGCACAGAATATAATAGAAGAGAACATAAGTGAATAGAATAGAACAGAAGAGAATAGAACAGAACAGAATAGAAGAGAAAAGTATAGAACAAACCGAATAGAACAGAACAGAATAGAATAGAATAGAACAGAACAGAATAAAATAAAACAGAACAGAACAGGATAGAATAGAATAGAACAAAATAGAATAGAATAGAATAGAATAGAATAGAATAGAACAGAATAGAACAGAATAGAATAAAATATAACAGAACAGAAGAGAACTGAACAGAACAGAATAGAATAGAATAGAACAGTATAGAACAGAACAGAGTAGAATAGAATAGAACAGAACAGAACAAATAGAATAGAATAGAACATAATAGAACAGAACAGAACAGAATAGAATAGAATAGAACAGAATAGAACTAAATAATTAGAATAGAATAGAATAGAATAGAACAGGACAGAATAGAAAAGAACAGAACCGAATAGAATAAAATAGCACAGAATAGAATAGAACAGAACCTAATTGAACAGAATAGAACAGAAGAGAATAGAACAGAACAGAATAGAAGAGAAAAGTATAGAACAAACAGAATAGAACAGAACAGAATAGAATAGAATAGAACAGAACAGAATAGAAAGAACAGAATAGAATAAAATCGAACAGAATAGAATAGAACAGAATAGAATAGAACAGAACAGAATAGAACAAAATGGAATAGAATAGAATAGAATAGAATAGAATAGAATAGAATAGAATAGAATAGAATAGAACAGAACAGAAAAGAATAGAATAGAACAGAATAGAACAGAATAGAATTGAATAGAATAGAATAGAATAGAATAGAACAGAATAGAATAGAATAGAATAGAATAGAATAGAACAGAAGAGACAGAATAGAAGAGAATAAAATAGAATAGAATAGAACAGAACAGAATAGAGTAGAATAGAACAGAAAAGAATAGAATAGAACAGAATAGAGTAGAACAGAATAGAACAGAACAGAATAGAATGGAATAGAATAGAATAGATCAGAACAGAATGGAATAGAATAGAATAGAACTGAAGAGACAGAATAGAAGAGAATAAAATAGAATAGAAAAGAACAGAACAGAATAAAGAAGAATAGAACAGAATAGAGTAGAATAGAACAGAATAGAACAGAAAAGAACAGAATAGAATAGAACAGAATAGAATAGAATAGAATAGAATAGAATAGAGTAGAACAGAACAGAACAGAACAGAACAGAATAGAAAAAAATAGAACAGAAGAATAGAATAGAACAGAACAGAAAAGAACAGAACAGAGCCGAATAGAATAGAATAGAATAGAACAGAATAGAACAGAAAAGAACAGAATAGAATAGAACAGAATAGAATAGAATAGAATAGAATAGAATAGAGTAGAACAGAACAGAACAGAACAGAACAGAACAGAACAGAATAGAAAAAAATAGAACAGAAGAATAGAATAGAACAGAACAGAAAAGAACAGAACAGAGCCGAATAGAATAGAATAGAATAGAACAGAATAGAACAGAACAGAATAGAATAGAATAGAATAGAATAGAATAGAATAGAATAGAATAGAATAGAACAGAATAGAACAGAACAGAATAGAATAGAATAGAACAGAAGAGAACAAATAGAATAGAGTAGAACATAATAGAACAGAACAGAACAGAATAGAACTGAACAGAACAGAATAGAATAGAATAGAACAGAATAGAACAGAATAGATTAGAATAGAATAGAACAGGACAGAATAGAACAGAACAGAACAGAATAGAATAAAATAGCACAGAATATAATAGAAGAGAACATAATTGAATAGAATAGAACAGAAGAGAATAGAACAGAACAGAATAGAAGAGAAAAGTATAGAACAACCCGAATAGAACAGAACAGAATAGAATAGAATAGAACAGAACAGAATAAAATAAAACAGAACAGAACAGGATAGAATAGAATAGAACAAAATAGAATAGAATAGAATAGAATAGAATAGAATAGAACAGAATAGAACAGAATAGAATAAAATATAACAGAACAGAAGAGAACTGAACAGAACAGAATAGAATAGAATAGAACAGTATAGAACAGAACAGAGTAGAATAGAATAGAACAGAACAGAACAAATAGAATAGAATAGAACATAATAGAACAGAACAGAACAGAATAGAATAGAATAGAACAGAATAGAACTAAATAATTAGAATAGAATAGAATAGAATAGAACAGGACAGAATAGAAAAGAACAGAACAGAATAGAATAAAATAGCACAGAATAGAATAGAACAGAACCTAATTGAACAGAATAGAACAGAAGAGAATAGAACAGAACAGAATAGAAGAGAAAAGTATAGAACAAACAGAATAGAACAGAACAGAATAGAATAGAATAGAACAGAACAGAATAGAAAGAACAGAATAGAATAAAATCGAACAGAATAGAATAGAACAGAATAGAATAGAACAGAACAGAATAGAACAAAATGGAATAGAATAGAATAGAATAGAATAGAATAGAATAGAATAGAATAGAATAGAATAGAATAGAACAGAACAGAAAAGAATAGAATAGAACAGAATAGAACAGAATAGAATTGAATAGAATAGAATAGAATAGAATAGAACAGAATAGAATAGAATAGAATAGAATAGAACAGAAGAGACAGAATAGAAGAGAATAAAATAGAATAGAATAGAACAGAACAGAATAGAGTAGAATAGAACAGAAAAGAATAGAATAGAACAGAATAGAGTAGAACAGAATAGAACAGAATAGAATAGAATGGAATAGAATAGAATAGATCAAAACAGAATGGAATAGAATAGAATAGAACTGAAGAGACAGAATAGAAGAGAATATAATAGAATAGAAAAGAACAGAACAGAATAAAGAAGAATAGAACAGAATAGAATAGAATAGAACAGAACAGAATAGAATAGAACAGAATAGAACAGATCAGAATAGAATACAACAGAATAGAATAGAAGAGAAAAGAACAGAATAGATTATAATAGAATAGAATAGAATAGAACAGGACAGAATAGAATAGAATAGAATAGAACAGAAAAGAACAGAATAGATTATAATAGAATAGAATAGAATAGAACAGGACAGAATAGAATAAAATCGAACAGAATAGAATAGAACAAAATAGAATAGAACAGAACAGAACAGAATAGAACAAAATGGAATAGAATAGAATAGAATAGAATAGAATAGAATAGAATAGAACAGAATAGAACAGAAAAGAACAGAATAGAATAGAACAGAATAGAATAGAATAGAATAGAATAGAGTAGAACAGAACAGAACAGAACAGAACAGAACAGAATAGAAAAAAATAGAACAGAAGAATAGAATAGAACAGAACAGAAAAGAACAGAACAGAGCCGAATAGAATAGAATAGAATAGAAAAGAATAGAATAGAATAGAATAGAATAGAATAGAATAGAATAGAATAGAACAGAATAGAACAGAACAGAATAGAATAGAATAGAACAGAAGAGAACAAATAGAATAGAGTAGAACATAATAGAACAGAACAGAACAGAATAGAACTGAACAGAACAGAATAGAATAGAATAGAACAGAATAGAACAGAATAGATTAGAATAGAATAGAACAGGACAGAATAGAACAGAACAGAACAGAATAGAATAAAATATCACAGAATATAATAGAAGAGAACATAATTGAATAGAATAGAACAGAAGAGAATAGAACAGAACAGAATAGAAGAGAAAAGTATAGAACAAACCGAATAGAACAGAACAGAATAGAATAGCATAGAACAGAACAGAATAGAATAAAACAGAACAGAACAGGATAAAATAGAATAGAGTAGAACAGAACAGAATAGAATAGATTAGAATAGAATAGAATAGAATAGAATAGAACAGAACAGAACAGAATAGAATAGAATAGAATAGAACAGAACAGAATAAAATAGAATAGAATAGAATACAATAGAACAGAATAGAATAGAATAGAACAGAATAGAATAGCATAGAATAGAATAGAATAGAACAGAATAGCATAGAATAGAATAGAACAGAACAAAACAGAACAGAAGAGAATAGAACAGAATAGAACAGGATAGAACAGAATAGAATAGAATAGAACAGAATAGAACAGAACAGAATAGAATAGAACAGAATAGCATAGAACAGAACAGAATAGAATAGAATGGAATACAACAGAACAGAATAAAATAGAATAGAGTAGAATAGAATAGAATAGAATAGAATAGAATAGAATAGAATAGAACAGGACAGAATAGAACAGAACAGAAAAGAATAGAATAAAATAGAACAGAATATAATAGAAGAGAACATAATTGAATAGAATAGAACAGAAGAGAATAGAACAGAACAGAATAGAAGAGAAAAGTATAGAACAAACAGAATAGAGCAGAACAGATTAGAATAGAATAGAACAGAACAGAATAGAACAGAACAGAATAGAATAGAATAGAATAGAGTATAATAGAATAAACAGAACAGAATAGAATAGAATAGAATAGAATAGAGTATAATAGAATAGAACAGAACAGAAAAGAATAGAATAGAATAGAAGAGAATAGAATAGAACAGAACTGAACAGAACAGAACTGAACAGAACAGAACAGAACAGGATAGAATGGAATAGAACATAATAGAATATAATAGAATAGAATAGAATAGACTAGAATAGAATAGAATAGAATAGAATAGAATAGAATAGAATAGAATTGAATAGAACAGAATAGAACAGAATAGAATAGAATAGAACAGAACAGAAGAGAACTGAACAGAACAGAATAGAATAGAATAGAACAGTATAGAACAGAACAGAATAGAATAGAATAGAACAGAATAGAATAGAATAGAATAGAATAGAAAAGAGTAGAACAGAACAGAACAGAATAGAATAGAATAGGATAGAATAGAATACAATACAATAGAATACAATAGAATAGAATACAATAGAATAGAACAGAACAGAATAGAATAGAACAGAATAGAATAGAACAGAATAGAACATAATAGTATAGAATGGAATAGAATAGAATAGAACAGAACAGAACAGAACAGAACAGGATAGATTAGAATAGAATAGAATGGAACAGAATAGAACAGAACAGAGCAGAATAGAATAGAACAGAATAGAACAGAACAGAACAGGTCAGAATAGAACAGAAGAGAACAGAATATAATAGAATAGAACAGAATAAAACAGACCAGAACAGAATAGAAGAGAATAGAATAGAACAGAATAGAACAGAACAGAATAGATTAGAGCAGAACAGAAAGGAACAGAACAGAACAGAACAGAAGAATAGAATAGAAAAGAATAGAATAGAACAGAACAAAATAGAATAGAATGGAACAGAACAGAATAGAACAGAACAGAATAGACTAGAATAGAACAGAACAGATTAGGACAGAACAGAATAGAATAGAATAGAACAGAATAGAATAGAAAAGAATAGAATAGAGTAGAACAGAACAGAACAGAAACGAATAGAATAGAATAGAATAGAACAGAAGAGAATAGAATAGAACAGAACAGAACAGAACAGAACAGAATAGAATAGAATAGAACAGAATAGAATAGAACAGAACAGAGCAGAATAGAATGCAATAGAATAGAACAGAACAGAATAGAATAGAACAGAATAGAATAGAACAGAATAGAACAGAACAGAACAGAATAGAATATAACAGAATAGAATAGAATAGAACAGAACAGAACAGAATAGAACAGAAGAGAACAGAATACAATAGAATAGAACAGAATAAAACAGACCAGAATAGAATAGAAGAGAATAGAACAGAATAGAATAGAATAGAATAGAATAGAGTAGAACAGAACAGAATAGAATAGAATAGAATAAAATAGAATAGAATAGAATAGAATAGAATAGAATAGAATAGAATACAATAGAATAAAATAGAATAGAATACAATAGAATAGAACAGAAGAGTATAGAATAGAACAGAATAGAATAGAACAGAATAGAACAGAATAGTATAGAATGGAATAGAATAGAATAGAACAGAACAGAACAGAACAGGATAGAATAGAATAGAACATAATAGAATATAATAGAATAGAATAGAATAGACTAGAATAGAATAGAATAGAATAGAATAGAATAGAATAGAATAGAATAGAATTGAATAGAACAGAATAGAACAGAATAGAATAGAATAGAACAGAACAGAACTGAACAGAACAGAATAGAATAGAATAGAACAGTAGAGAACAGAACAGAATAGAATAGAATAGAACAGAATAGAATAGAATAGAATAGAATAGAGTAGAACAGAACAGAACAGAATAGAATAGAATAGGATAGAATAGAATAGAATACAATACAATACAATACAATAGAATACAATAGAATAGAACAGAAGAGAATAGAATAGAACAGAATAGAATAGAACAGAATAGAAGATAATAGTATAGAATAGAAGAGAATAGAATAGAACAGAACAGAACAGAACAGAACAGGATAGATTAGAATAGAATAGAATAGAACAGAATAGAACAGAACAGAGCAGAATAGAATAGAACAGAATAGAACAGAACAGAACAGGTCAGAATAGAACAGAAGAGAACAGAATATAATAGAATAGAACAGAACAGAACAGAACAGAATAGAATAGAACAGAACAGAGCAGAATAGAATACAATAGAATAGAACAGAACAGAATAGAACAGAAGAGAATAGAATAGAATAGAACAGAATAGAACAGAATAGAGTAGAACAGAACAGAACAGAACAGAATAGAAAAGAACAGAATAGAATAGAATAGAACAGAATAGAACAGAATAGAACAGAACAGAACAGAACAGAAGAGAACAGAATATAATAGAATAGAACAGAATAAAACAGACCAGAACAGAATAGAAGAGAATAGAATAGAACAGAATAGAACAGAACAGAATAGATTAGAGCAGAACAGAAAAGAACAGAACAGAACAGAACAGAAGAATAGAATAGAAAAGAATAGAATAGAACAGAACAAAATAGAATAGAATGGAACAGAACAGAATAGAACAGAACAGAATAGACTAGAATAGAACAGAACAGATTAGGACAGAACAGAATAGAATAGAATAGAACAGAATAGAATAGAAAAGAATAGAATAGAGTAGAACAGAACAGAACAGAAAAGAATAGAATAGAATAGAATAGAATAGAAGAGAATAGAATAGAACAGAACAGAACAGAACAGAACAGAATAGAATAGAATAGAACAGAATAGAATAGAACAGAACAGAGCAGAATAGAATGCAATAGAATAGAACAGAACAGAATAGAATAGAACAGAATAGAATAGAACAGAATAGAACAGAACAGAACAGAAGAGAATATAACAGAATAGAATAGAATAGAACAGAACAGAACAGAATAGAACAGAAGAGAACAGAATACAATAGAATAGAACAGAATAAAACAGACCAGAATAGAATAGAAGAGAATAGAACAGAATAGAATAGAATAGAATAGAATAGAGTAGAACAGAACAGAATAGAATAGAATAGAATAGAATAGAATAGAATAGAATACAATAGAATACAATAGAATACAATAGAATAGAATAGAACAGAAGAGTATAGAATAGAAGAGAATAGAATAGAACAGAATAGAACAGAATAGTATAGAATGGAATAGAATAGAATAGAACAGAACAGAACAGAACGGGAGAGAATAGAATAGAATAGAATAGAATAGAATAGAATAGAATAGAATAGAATAGAATAGAATAGAATAGAATAGAATAGAACAGAAAAGAACAGAACAGAACAGAACAGAACAGAATAGAATAGAACAAAATAGAACAGAACAGAACAGAATAGAACAGAAGAGAACAGAATAGAATAGAATAGATCAGAACAGAACAGAATAGAATAGAATAGAGTAGAATACAATAGAACAGCACAGAATAGAATAGAATAGAATAGGACAGAATAGAACAGAACAGAATAGAATAGAACAGAATAGCATAGAACAGAACAGAATAGAATAGAATGGAATACAACAGAACAGAATAAAATAGAATAGAGTAGAACAGAACAGAATAGAATAGAATAGAATAGAATAGAACAGAACAGAACAGAATAGAATAGAATAGAATAGAATAGAACAGAACAGAATAAAATAGAATAAAATAGAATACAATAGAACAGAATAGAATAGAATAGAACAGAATAGAATAGCATAGAATAGAATAGAATAGAACAGAATAGCATAGAATAGAATAGAACAGAACAAAACAGAACAGAAGAGAATAGAACAGAATAGAACAGGATAGAACAGAATAGAATAGAATAGAACAGAATAGAACAGAACAGAATAGAATAGAACAGAATAGCATAGAACAGAACAGAATAGAATAGAATGGAATACAACAGAACAGAATAAAATAGAATAGAGTAGAATAGAATAGAATAGAATAGAATAGAATAGAACAGGACAGAATAGAACAGAAAAGAACAGAATAGAATAAAATAGCACAGAATATAATAGAAGAGAACATAATTGAATAGAATAGAACAGAAGAGAATAGAACAGAACAGAATAGAAGAGAAAAGTATAGAACAAACAGAATAGAACAGAACAGATTAGAATAGAATAGAACAGAACAGAATAGAATAGAACAGAATAGAACATAATAGTATAGAATGGAATAGAATAGAATAGAACAGAACAGAACAGAACAGAACAGGATAGATTAGAATAGAATAGAATAGAACAGAATAGAACAGAACAGAGCAGAATAGAATAGAACAGAATAGAACAGAACAGAACAGGTCAGAATAGAACAGAAGAGAACAGAATATAATAGAATAGAACAGAATAAAACAGACCAGAACAGAATAGAAGAGAATAGAATAGAACAGAATAGAACAGAACAGAATAGATTAGAGCAGAACAGAAAGGAACAGAACAGAACAGAACAGAAGAATAGAATAGAAAAGAATAGAATAGAACAGAACAAAATAGAATAGAATGGAACAGAACAGAATAGAACAGAACAGAATAGACTAGAATAGAACAGAACAGATTAGGACAGAACAGAATAGAATAGAATAGAACAGAATAGAATAGAAAAGAATAGAATAGAGTAGAACAGAACAGAACAGAAAAGAATAGAATAGAATAGAATAGAAAAGAAGAGAATAGAATAGAACAGAACAGAACAGAGCAGAATAGAATGCAATAGAATAGAACAGAACAGAATAGAATAGAACAGAATAGAATAGAACAGAATAGAACAGAACAGAACAGAATAGAATATAACAGAATAGAATAGAATAGAACAGAACAGAACAGAATAGAACAGAAGAGAACAGAATACAATAGAATAGAACAGAACAGAACAGAATAGAACAGAATAGAATAGAATAGAACAGAATAGAATAGAATAGAATAGAATAGAATAGAGTAGAACAGAACAGAACAGAATAGAACAGGATAGAATAGAATAGAATAGAATCGAATCCAATAGAATAGAATAGAATAGAATAGAATAGAACAGAACAGAACAGAACAGAACAGGATAGATTAGAATAGAATAGAATAGAACATTATAGAACAGAACAGAGCAGAATAGAATAGAACAGAAAAGAACAGAATAGAACAGAACAGAACAGAATAGAACAGAAGAGAACAGAATATAATAGAATAGAACAGAATATAACAGACCAGAACAGAATAGAAGAGAATAGAACAGAATAGTATAGAATAGAATAGAACAGAACAGAATAGAACAGAATAGAATAGAATGGAATAGAATAGAATAGAACAGAACAGAACAGAACAGGATAGAATAGAATAGAATAGAATCGAATCCAATAGAATAGAATAGAATAGAATAGAATAGAATAGAACAGAATAGAACGGAACAGAACAGAATAGAATAGAACAGAATAGAACAGAATAGAACAGAATAGAACAGAATAGAACTGAAGAGAACAGAATATAATAGGATAGAACAGAATAAAACAGACCAGAACAGAATAGAAGAGAATAGAATAGAATAATATAGAATAGAACAGAATAGAATAGATTAGAACAGAACAGAAAAGAACAGAACAGAACAGAAGAATAGAATATAAAAGAATAGAATAGAACAGAACAGAATAGAATATAATGGAACACAACAGAATAGAACAGAACAGAATAGACTAGAATAGAACAGAACATATTAGGACAGAACAGAATAGAATAGAATAGAACAGAATAGAATAGAAAAGAATAGAATAGAGTAGAGCAGAACAGAAAAGAAAAGAATAGAATAGAATAGAATAGAACAGAATAGAATAGAATAGAACTGAACAGAACAGAACAGAAAAGAACAGAATAGAATAGAATAGAACAGAATAGAATAGAACAGAACAGGTCAGAATAGAACAGAAGAGAACAGAATATAATAGAATAGAACAGAACAGAATAGAACAGAAGAGAATAGAATAGAATAGAACAGAATAGAACAGAATAGAGTAGAACAGAACAGAACAGAATATAACAAAATGGAATAGAATAGAATAGAATAGAATAGAATAGAATAGAATAGAATAGAATAGAATAGAACAGAACAGAAAAGAATAGAATAGAACAGAATAGAGTAGAACAGAATAGAACAGAATAGAATTGAATGGAATAGAATAGAATAGAATAGAATAGAACAGAATAGAATAGAATAGAATAGAACAGAAGAGACAGAATAGAAGAGAATAAAATAGAATAGAATAGAACAGAACAGAATAGAGTAGAATAGAACAGAAAAGAATAGAATAGAACAGAATAGAGTAGAACAGAATAGAACAGAATAGAATAGAATGGAATAGAATAGAATAGATCAGAACAGAATGGAATAGAATAGAATAGAACTGAAGAGACAGAATAGAAGAGAATAAAATAGAATAGAAAAGAACAGAACAGAATAAAGAAGAATAGAACAGAATAGAATAGAATAGAACAGAATAGAACAGAACAGTATAGAATAGAACAGAATAGAACAGAACAGAATAGAATACAACAGAATAGAATAGAAGAGAAAAGAACAGAATAGATTATAATAGAATAGAATAGAATAGAACAGGACAGAATAGAATAGAATAGAATAGAACAGAAAAGAACAGAATAGATTATAATAGAATAGAATAGAATAGAACAGGACAGAATAGAATAAAATCGAACAGAATAGAATAGAACAAAATAGAATAGAACAGAACAGAACAGAATAGAACAAAATGGAATAGAATAGAATAGAATAGAATAGAATAGAATAGAATAGAATAGAATAGAATAGAACAGAATAGAACAGAAAAGAACAGAATAGAATAGAACAGAATAGAATAGAATAGAATAGAATAGAATAGAATAGAGTAGAACAGAACAGAACAGAACAGAACAGAACAGAATAGAAAAAAATAGAACAGAAGAATAGAATAGAACAGAACAGAAAAGAACAGAACAGAGCCGAATAGAATAGAATAGAATAGAACAGAATAGAACAGAATAGAATAGAATAGAATAGAATAGAATAGAATAGAATAGAATAGAATAGAATAGAATAGAATAGAATAGAATAGAACAGAATAGAACAGAACAGAATAGAATAGAAGAGAACAGAAGAGAACAAATAGAATAGAGTAGAACATAATAGAACAGAACAGAACAGAATAGAACTGAACAGAACAGAATAGAATAGAATAGAACAGAATAGAACAGAATAGATTAGAATAGAATAGAACAGGACAGAATAGAACAGAACAGAACAGAATAGAATAAAATAGCACAGAATATAATAGAAGAGAACATAATTGAATAGAATAGAACAGAAGAGAATAGAACAGAACAGAATAGAAGAGAAAAGTATAGAACAAACCGAATAGAACAGAACAGAATAGAATAGAATAGAACAGAACAGAATAGAATAAAACAGAACAGAACAGGATAGAATAGAATAGAACATAATAGAATAGAATAGAATAGAATAGAATAGAATAGAATAGAATAGAATAGAACAGAATAGAACAGAATAGAATAAAATATAACAGAACAGAAGAGAACTGAACAGAACAGAATAGAATAGAATAGAACAGTATAGAACAGAACAGAGTAGAATAGAATACAACAGAACAGAACAAATAGAATAGAATAGAACATAATAGAACAGAACAGAACAGAATAGAATAGAATAGAACAGAATAGAACTAAATAATTAGAATAGAATAGAATAGAATAGAACAGGACAGAATAGAAAAGAACAGAACAGAATAGAATAAAATAGCACAGAATAGAATAGAACAGAACATAATTGAACAGAATAGAACAGAAGAGAATAGAACAGAACAGAATAGAAGAGAAAAGTATAGAACAAACAGAATAGAACAGAACAGAATAGAATAGAATAGAACAGAACAGAATAGAAAGAACAGAATAGAATAAAATCGAACAGAATAGAATAGAACAGAATAGAATAGAACAGAACAGAACAGAATAGAACAAAATGGAATAGAATAGAATAGAATAGAATAGAATAGAATAGAATAGAATAGAATAGAACAGAACAGAAAAGAATAGAATAGAACAGAATAGAACAGAATAGAATTGAATGGAATAGAATAGAATAGAATAGAACAGAATAGAATAGAATAGAATAGAATAGAACAGAAGAGACAGAATAGAAGAGAATAAAATAGAATAGAATAGAACAGAACAGAATAGAGTAGAATAGAACAGAAAAGAATAGAATAGAACAGAATAGAGTAGAACAGAATAGAACAGAATAGAATAGAATGGAATAGAATAAAATAGATCAGAACAGAATGGAATAGAATAGAATAGAACTGAAGAGACAGAATAGAAGAGAATAAAATAGAATAGAAAAGAACAGAACAGAATAAAGAAGAATAGAACAGAATAGAATAGAATAGAACAGAATAGAACAGAACAGAATAGAATAGAACAGAATAGAACAGAACAGAATAGAATACAACAGAATAGAATAGAAGAGAAAAGAACAGAATAGATTATAATAGAATAGAATAGAATAGAACAGGACAGAATAGAATAGAATAGAATAGAACAGAAAAGAACAGAATAGATTATAATAGAATAGAATAGAATAGAATAGAATAGAATAGAATAGAATAGAATAGAACAGAATAGAACAGAAAAGAACAGAATAGAATAGAACAGAATAGAATAGAATAGAATAGAATAGAATAGAGTAGAACAGAACAGAACAGAACAGAACAGAACAGAATAGAAAAAAATAGAACAGAAGAATAGAATAGAACAGAACAGAAAAGAACAGAACAGAGCCGAATAGAATAGAATAGAATAGAACAGAATAGAACAGAACAGAATAGAATAGAATAGAATAGAATAGAATAGAATAGAATAGAATAGAACAGAATAGAACAGAACAGAATAGAATAGAATAGAACAGAAGAGAACAAATAGAATAGAGTAGAACACAATAGAACAGAACAGAACAGAATAGAACTGAACAGAACAGAATAGAATAGAATAGAACAGAATAGAACAGAATAGATTAGAATAGAATAGAACAGGACAGAATAGAACAGAACAGAACAGAATAGAATAAAATAGCACAGAATATAATAGAAGAGAACATAATTGAATAGAATAGAACAGAAGAGAATAGAACAGAACAGAATAGAAGAGAAAAGTATAGAACAAACCGAATAGAACAGAACAGAATAGAATAGAATAGAACAGAACAGAATAGAATAAAACAGAACAGAACAGGATAGAATAGAATAGAACATAATAGAATAGAATAGAATAGAATAGAATAGAATAGAACAGAATAGAACAGAATAGAATAAAATATAACAGAACAGAAGAGAACTGAACAGAACAGAATAGAATAGAATAGAACAGTATAGAACAGAACAGAGTAGAATAGAATAGAACAGAACAGAACAAATAGAATAGAATAGAACATAATAGAACAGAACTGAACAGAATAGAATTGAATAGAACAGAATAGAACTAAATAATTAGAATAGAATAGAATAGAATAGAACAGGACAGAATAGAAAAGAACAGAATAGAATAGAATAAAATAGCACAGAATAGAATAGAACAGAACATAATTGAACAGAATAGAACAGAAGAGAATAGAACAGAACAGAATAGAAGAGAAAAGTATAGAACAAACAGAATAGAACAGAACAGAATAGAATAGAATAGAACAGAACAGAATAGAAAGAACAGAATAGAATAAAATCGAACAGAATAGAATAGAACAGAATAGAATAGAACAGAACAGAACAGAATAGAACAAAATGGAATAGAATAGAATAGAATAGAATAGAATAGAATAGAATAGAATAGAATAGAACAGAACAGAAAAGAATAGAATAGAACAGAATAGAACAGAATAGAATTGAATGGAATAGAATAGAATAGAATAGAACAGAATAGAATAGAATAGAATAGAATAGAACAGAAGAGACAGAATAGAAGAGAATAAAATAGAATAGAATAGAACAGAACAGAATAGAGTAGAATAGAACAGAAAAGAATAGAATAGAACAGAATAGAGTAGAACAGAATAGAACAGAATAGAATAGAATGGAATAGAATAGAATAGATCAGAACAGAATGGAATAGAATAGAATAGAACTGAAGAGACAGAATAGAAGAGCATAAAATAGAATAGAAAAGAACAGAACAGAATAAAGAAGAATAGAACAGAATAGAATAGAATAGAAGAGAATAGAAAAGAACAGAATAGAATAGAACAGAATAGAACAGAACAGAATAGAATACAACAGATTAGAATAGAAGAGAAAAGAACAGAATAGATTATAATAGAATAGAATAGAATAGAACAGGACAGAATAGAATAGAATAGAATAGAACAGAAAAGAACAGAATAGATTATAAAAGAATAGAATAGAATAGAACAGGACAGAATAGAATAAAATCGAACAGAATAGAATAGAACAAAATAGAATAGAACAGAACAGAACAGAATAGAACAAAATGGAATAGAATAGAATAGAATAGAATAGAATAGAATAGAATAGAATAGAACAGAATAGAACAGAAAAGAACAGAATAGAATAGAACAGAATAGAATAGAATAGAATAGAATAGAGTAGAACAGAACAGAACAGAACAGAACAGAACAGAATAGAAAAAAATAGAACAGAAGAATAGAATAGAACAGAACAGAATAGAAAGAACAGAATAGAATAAAATCGAACAGAATAGAATAGAACAGAATAGAATAGAACAGAACAGAACAGAATAGAACAAAATGGAATAGAATAGAATAGAATAGAATAGAATAGAATAGAATAGAATAGAACAGAACAGAAAAGAATAGAATAGAACAGAATAGAACAGAATAGAATTGAATGGAATAGAATAGAATAGAATAGAACAGAATAGAATAGAATAGAATAGAATAGAACAGAAGAGACAGAATAGAAGAGAATAAAATAGAATAGAATAGAACAGAACAGAATAGAGTAGAATAGAACAGAAAAGAATAGAATAGAACAGAATAGAGTAGAACAGAATAGAACAGAATAGAATAGAATGGAATAGAATAAAATAGATCAGAATAGAATGGAATAGAATAGAATAGAACTGAAGAGACAGAATAGAAGAGAATAAAATAGAATAGAAAAGAACAGAACAGAATAAAGAAGAATAGAACAGAATAGAATAGAATAGAACAGAATAGAACAGAACAGAATAGAATAGAACAGAATAGAACAGAACAGAATAGAATACAACAGAATAGAATAGAAGAGAAAAGAACAGAATAGATTATAATAGAATAGAATAGAATAGAACAGGACAGAATAGAATAGAATAGAATAGAACAGAAAGAACAGAATAGATTATAATAGAATAGAATAGAATAGAACAGGACAGAATAGAATAAAATCGAACAGAATAGAATAGAACAAAATAGAATAGAACAGAACAGAACAGAATAGAACAAAATGGAATAGAATAGAATAGAATAGAATAGAATAGAATAGAATAGAATAGAATAGAATAGAACAGAATAGAACAGAAAAGAACAGAATAGAATAGAAAAGAATAGAATAGAATAGAGTAGAACAGAACAGAACAGAACAGAACAGAACAGAATAGAAAAAAATAGAACAGAAGAATAGAATAGAACAGAACAGAAAAGAACAGAACAGAGCCGAATAGAATAGATTAGAATAGAACAGAATAGAACAGAATAGAATAGAATAGAATAGAATAGAATAGAATAGAATAGAATAGAACAGAATAGAACAGAACAGAATAGAATAGAATAGAACAGAAGAGAACAAATAGAATAGAGTAGAACATAATAGAACAGAACAGAACAGAATAGAACTGAACAGAACAGAATAGAATAGAATAGAACAGAATAGAACAGAATAGATTAGAATAGAATAGAACAGGACAGAATAGAACAGAACAGAACAGAATAGAATAAAATAGCACAGAATATAATAGAAGAGAACATAATTGAATAGAATAGAACAGAAGAGAATAGAACAGAACAGAATAGAAGAGAAAAGTATAGAACAAACCGAATAGAACAGAACAGAATAGAATAGAATAGAACAGAACAGAATAGAATAAAACAGAACAGAACAGGATAGAATAGAATAGAACATAATAGAATAGAATATAATAGAATAGAATAGAATAGAATAGAACAGAATAGAACAGAATAGAATAAAATATAACAGAACAGAAGAGAACTGAACAGAACAGAATAGAATAGAATAGAACAGTATAGAAGGGAACAGAGTAGAATAGAATAGAACAGAACAGAACAAATAGAATAGAATAGAACATAATAGAACAGAACAGAACAGAATAGAATAGAATAGAACAGAATAGAACTAAATAATTAGAATAGAATAGAATAGAATAGAACAGGACAGAATAGAAAAGAACAGAATAGAATAGAATAAAATAGCACAGAATAGAATAGAACAGAACATAATTGAACAGAATAGAACAGAAGAGAATAGAACAGAACAGAATAGAAGAGAAAAGTATAGAACAAACAGAATAGAACAGAACAGAATAGAATAGAATAGAACAGAACAGAATAGAAAGAACAGAATAGAATAAAATCGAACAGAATAGAATAGAACAGAATAGAATAGAACAGAACAGAACAGAATAGAACAAAATGGAATAGAATAGAATAGAATAGAATAGAATAGAATAGAATAGAATAGAATAGAATAGAACAGAATAGAACAGAAAAGAACAGAATAGAATAGAACAGAATAGAATAGAATAGAATAGAATAGAGTAGAACAGAACAGAACAGAACAGAACAGAACAGAATAGAAAAAAATAGAACAGAAGAATAGAATAGAACAGAACAGAAAAGAACAGAACAGAGCCGAATAGAATAGAATAGAATAGAACAGAATAGAACAGAATAGAATAGAATAGAATAGAATAGAATAGAATAGAATAGAATAGAATAGAATAGAACAGAATAGAACAGAACAGAATAGAATAGAATAGAACAGAAGAGAACAAATAGAATAGAGTAGAACATAATAGAACAGAACAGAACAGAATAGAACTGAACAGAACAGAATAGAATAGAATAGAACAGAATAGAACAGAATAGATTAGAATAGAATAGAACAGGACAGAATAGAACAGAACAGAACAGAATAGAATAAAATAGCACAGAATATAATAGAAGAGAACATAATTGAATAGAATAGAACAGAAGAGAATAGAACAGAACAGAATAGAAGAGAAAAGTATAGAACAAACCGAATAGAACAGAACAGAATAGAATAGAATAGAACAGAACAGAATAGAATAAAACAGAACAGAACAGGATAGAATAGAATAGAACATAATAGAATAGAATAGAACAGAATAGAAAAAAATAGAACAGAACAGAAGAGAACTGAACAGAACAGAATAGAATAGAATAGAACAGTATAGAACAGAACAGAGTAGAATAGAATAGAACAGAACAGAACAAATAGAATAGAGTAGAACATAATAGAACAGAACAGAACAGAATAGAATAGAATAGAACAGAATAGAACTAAATAATTAGAATAGAATAGAATAGAATAGAACAGGACAGAATAGAAAAGAACAGAACAGAATAGAATAAAATAGCACAGAATAGAATAGAACAGAACATAATTGAACAGAATAGAACAGAAGAGAATAGAACAGAACAGAATAGAAGAGAAAAGTATAGAACAAACAGAATAGAACAGAACAGAATAGAATAGAATAGAACAGAACAGAATAGAAAGAACAGAATAGAATAAAATCGAACAGAATAGAATAGAACAGAATAGAATAGAACAGAACAGAACAGAATAGAACAAAATGGAATAGAATAGAATAGAATAGAATAGAATAGAATAGAATAGAATAGAATAGAACAGAACAGAACAGAACAGAATAGAATAGAATAGAATAGAATAGAATAGAATAGAATAGAATAGAATAGAATAGAACAGAACAGAATGGAATAGAATAGAATAGAACTGAAGAGACAGAATAGAAGAGAATAAAATAGAATAGAAAAGAACAGAACAGAATAAAGAAGAATAGAAGAGAATAGAATAGAATAGAACAGAATAGAACAGAACAGAATAGAATAGAACAGAATAGAACAGAACAGAATTGAATACAACAGAATAGAATAGAAGAGAAAAGAACAGAATAGATTATAATAGAATAGAATAGAATAGAACAGGACAGAATAGAATAGAATAGAATAGAACAGAAAAGAACAGAATAGATTATAATAGAATAGAATAGAATAGAACAGGACAGAATAGAACAGAACAGAACAGAATAGTATAAAATAGCACAAAATAGAATAGAACAGAACATAATTGAATAGAATAGAACAGAAGTGAATAGAACAGAACAGAATAGAATAGAATAGAATAGAATAGAATAGAATAGAATAGAATAGAACAGAACAGAACGGAATAGAACAGAAGAGAACAGAATATAATAGAATAGAACAGAATAAAACAGACCAGAACAGAATAGAATAGAATAGAATAGAATAGAATAGAATAGAATAGAATAGAACAGAATAGAATAGATTAGAACAGAACAGAAAAGAACAGAGCAGAACAGAAGAATAGAATAGAAAAGAATAGAATAGAACAGAACAGAATAGAATAGAATGGAACCGAACAGAAGAGAACAGAACAGAATAGACTAGAATAGAACAGAACAGATTAGGACATAAGAGAATAGAACAGAATAGAACAGAACAGAGCATAATAGAACAGAAAAGAACAGAATAGAATAGAATAGAACAGAACAGAAGAGAACTGAACAGAACAGAATAGAATAGAATAGAACAGAATAGAATAGAATAGAATAGAATAGAGTAGAACAGAACAGAACAGAATAGAATAGAATAGAATAGAATAGAATAGAATAGAATAGAATAGAATAGAATACAATAGAATACAATAGAATAGAATACAATAGAATAGAACAGAAGAGTATAGAATAGAACAGAATAGAATAGAACAGAATAGAACAGAATAGTATAGAATGGAATAGAATAGAATAGAACAGAACAGAACTGAACAGGATAGAATAGAATAGAATAGAATAGAATAGAATAGAATAGAATAGAATAGAATAGAATAGAACAGAAAAGAACAGAACAGAACTGAAGAGAATAGAATAGAACAGAATAGAACAGAACTGAACAAAATAGAACAGAAGAGAACAGAATAGAATAGAATAGAACAGAACAGAACAGAATAGAATAGAATAGAGTAGAATAGAATAGAACAGCACAGAATAGAATATAATAGAATAGTACAGAATAGAACAGAACAGAATAGAATAGTACAGAATAGCATAGAACAGAACAGAATAGAATAGAATGGAATACAACAGAACAGAATAAAATAGAATAGAGTAGAACAGAACAGAATAGAATAGATTAGAATAGAATAGAATAGAATAGAATAGAACAGAACAGAACAGAATAGAATAGAATAGAATAGAACAGAACAGAATAAAATAGAATAGAATAGAATACAATAGAACAGAATAGAATAGAATAGAACAGAATAGAATAGCATAGAATAGAATAGAATAGAACAGAATAGCATAGAATAGAATAGAACAGAACAAAACAGAACAGAAGAGAATAGAACAGAATAGAACAGGATAGAACAGAATAGAATAGAATAGAACAGAATAGAACAGAACAGAATAGAATAGAACAGAATAGCATAGAACAGAACAGAATAGAATAGAATGGAATACAACAGAACAGAATAAAATAGAATAGAGTAGAATAGAATAGAATAGAATAGAATAGAATAGAATAGAATAGAATAGAACAGGACAGAATAGAACAGAACAGAAAAGAATAGAATAAAATAGAACAGAATATAATAGAAGAGAACATAATTGAATAGAATAGAACAGAAGAGAATAGAAAAGAACAGAATAGAAGAGAAAAGTATAGAACAAACAGAATAGAGCAGAACAGATTAGAATAGAATAGAACAGAACAGAATAGAACAGAACAGAATAGAATAGAATAGAATAGAGTATAATAGAATAAACAGAACAGAATAGAATAGAATAGAATAGAATAGAGTATAATAGAATAGAACAGAACAGAAAAGAATAGAATAGAATAGAAGAGAATAGAATAGAACAGAACTGAACAGAACAGAACTGAACAGAACAGAACAGAACAGGATAGAATGGAATAGAACATAATAGAATATAATAGAATAGAATAGAATAGACTAGAATAGAATAGAATAGAATAGAATAGAATAGAATAGAATAGAATTGAATAGAACAGAATAGAACAGAATAGAATAGAATAGAACAGAACAGAAGAGAACTGAACAGAACAGAATAGAATAGAATAGAACAGTATAGAACAGAACAGAATAGAATAGAATAGAACAGAATAGAATAGAATAGAATAGAATAGAAAAGAGTAGAACAGAACAGAACAGAATAGAATAGAATAGGATAGAATAGAATACAATACAATAGAATACAATAGAATAGAATACAATAGAATAGAACAGAACAGAATAGAATAGAACAGAATAGAATAGAACAGAATAGAACATAATAGTATAGAATGGAATAGAATAGAATAGAACAGAACAGAATAGACTAGAATAGAACAGAACAGATTAGGACAGAACAGAATAGAATAGAATAGAACAGAATAGAATAGAAAAGAATAGAATAGAGTAGAACAGAACAGAACAGAAACGAATAGAATAGAATAGAATAGAACAGAATAGAATAGAACAGAATAGAATAGAATAGAACAGAACAGAATAGAATAGAATAGAACAGAATAGAATAGAACAGAACAGAGCAGAATAGAATGCACTAGAATAGAACAGAACAGAATAGAATAGAACAGAATAGAATAGAACAGAATAGAATAGAACAGAACAGAATAGAATAGAACAGAATAGAATAGAACAGAATAGAATAGAATAGAACATAATAGAATATAATAGAATAGAATAGAATATACTAGAATAGAATAGAATAGAATAGAATAGAATAGAATAGAATAGAATAGAATTGAATAGAACATAATAGAACAGAATAGAATAGAATAGAACAGAACAGAACTGAATAGAACAGAATAGAATAGAATAGAACAGTAGAGAACAGAACAGAATAGAATAGAATAGAACAGAATAGAATAGAATAGAATAGAATAGAGTAGAACAGAACAGAACAGAATAGAATAGAATAGGATAGAATAGAATAGAATACAATACAATACAATAGAATAGAATACAATAGAATAGAACAGAACAGAATAGAATAGAACAGAATAGAATAGAACAGAATAGAAGATAATAGTATAGAATGGAATAAAATAGAATAGAACAGAACAGAACAGAACAGAACAGGATAGATTAGAATAGAATAGAATAGAACAGAATAGAACAGAACAGAGCAGAATAGAATAGAACAGAATAGAACAGAACAGAACAGGTCAGAATAGAACAGAAGAGAACAGAATATAATAGAATAGAACAGAACAGAACAGAACAGAATAGAATAGAATAGAACAGAATAGAATAGAACAGAACAGACCAGAATAGAATACAATAGAATAGAACAGAACAGAATAGAACAGAAGAGAATAGAATAGAATAGAACAGAATAGAACAGAATAGAGTAGAACAGAACAGAACAGAACAGAATAGAAAAGAACAGAATAGAATAGAATAGAACAGAATAGAACAGAATAGAACAGAACAGAACAGAATAGAACAGAAGAGAACAGAATATAATAGAATAGAACAGAATAAAACAGACCAGAACAGAATAGAAGAGAATAGAATAGAACAGAATAGAACAGAACAGAATAGATTAGAGCAGAACAGAAAAGAAGAGAACAGAACAGAACAGAAGAATAGAATAGAAAAGAATAGAATAGAACAGAACAAAATAGAATAGAATGGAACAGAACAGAATAGAACAGAACAGAATAGACTAGAATAGAACAGAACAGATTAGGACAGAACAGAATAGAATAGAATAGAACAGAATAGAATAGAAAAGAATAGAATAGAGTAGAACAGAACAGAACAGAAAAGAATAGAATAGAATAGAATAGAACAGAAGAGAATAGAATAGAACAGAACAGAACAGAACAGAACAGAATAGAATAGAATAGAACAGAATAGAATAGAACAGAACAGAGCAGAATAGAATGCAATAGAATAGAACAGAACAGAATAGAATAGAACAGAATAGAATAGAACAGAATAGAACAGAACAGAACAGAAGAGAATATAACAGAATAGAATAGAATAGAACAGAACAGAACAGAATAGAACAGAAGAGAACAGAATACAATAGAATAGAACAGAATAAAACAGACCAGAATAGAATAGAAGAGAATAGAACAGAATAGAATAGAATAGAAAGAATAGAGTAGAACAGAACAGAATAGAATAGAATAGAATAGAATAGAATAGAATAGAATACAATAGAATACAATAGAATAGAACAGAAAGTATAGAATAGAACAGAATAGAATAGAACAGAATAGAACAGAATAGTATAGAATGGAATAGAATAGAATAGAACAGAACAGAACAGAACAGGATAGAATAGAATAGAATAGAATAGAATAGAATAGAATAGAATAGAATAGAACAGAAAAGAACAGAACAGAACAGAACAGAACAGAATAGAATAGAACAAAATAGAACAGAACAGAACAGAATAGCACAGAAAAGAACAGAATAGAATAGAACAGAACAGAACAGAATAGAATAGAATAGAGTAGAATACAATAGAACAGCACAGAATAGAATAGAATAGAATAGGACAGAATAGAACAGAACAGAATAGAATAGAACAGAATAGCATAGAACAGAACAGAATAGAATAGAATGGAATACAACAGAACAGAATAAAATAGAATAGAGTAGAACAGAACAGAATACAATAGAATAGAATAGAATAGAACAGAACAGAACAGAATAGAATAGAATAGAATAGAATACAACAGAACAGAATAAAATAGAATAAAATAGAATACAATAGAACAGAATAGAATAGAATAGAACAGAATAGAATAGCATAGAATAGAATAGAATAGAACAGAATAGCATAGAATAGAATAGAACAGAACAAAACAGAACAGAAGAGAATAGAACAGAATAGAACAGGATAGAACAGAATAGAATACAATAGAACAGAATAGAACAGAACAGAATAGAATAGAACAGAATAGCATAGAACAGAACAGAATAGAATAGAATGGAATACAACAGAACAGAATAAAATAGAATAGAGTAGAATAGAATAGAATAGAATAGAATAGAATAGAATAGAATAGAATAGAATAGAACAGGACAGAATAGAACAGAACAGAACAGAATAGAATAAAATAGCACAGAACATAATAGAAGAGAACATAATTAAATAGAATAGAACAGAAGAGAATAGAACAGAACAGAATAGAAGATAAAAGTATAGAACAAACAGAATAGAACAGAACAGATTAGAATAGAATAGAACAGAACAGAATAGAATAGAACAGAATAGAACATAATAGTATAGAATGGAATAGAATAGAATAGAACAGAACAGAACAGAACAGAACAGGATAGATTAGAATAGAATAGAATAGAACAGAATAGAACAGAACAGAGCAGAATAGAATAGAACAGAATAGAACAGAACAGAACAGGTCAGAATAGAACAGAAGAGAACAGAATATAATAGAATAGAACAGAATAAAACAGACCAGAACAGAATAGAAGAGAATAGAATAGAACAGAATAGAACAGAACAGAATAGATTAGAGCAGAACAGAAAGGAACAGAACAGAACAGAACAGAAGAATAGAATAGAAAAGAATAGAATAGAACAGAACAAAATAGAATAGAATGGAACAGAACAGAATAGAACAGAACAGAATAGACTAGAATAGAACAGAACAGATTAGGACAGAACAGAATAGAATAGAATAGAAGAGAATAGAATAGAAAAGAATAGAATAGAGTAGATCAGAACAGAACAGAAAAGAATAGAATAGAATAGAATAGAAAAGAAGGGAATAGAATAGAACAGAACAGAACAGAACAGAACAGAACAGAATAGAATAGAATAGAACAAAATAGAATAGAACAGAACAGAGCAGAAGAGAATGCAATAGAATAGAACAGAACAGAATAGAATAGAACAGAATAGAATAGAACAGAATAGAACAGAACAGAACAGAATAGAATATAACAGAATAGAATAGAATAGAACAGAACAGAACAGAATAGAACAGAAGAGAACAGAATACAATAGAATAGAACAGAATAAAACAGACCAGAATAGAATAGAAGAGAATAGAACAGAATAGAATAGAATAGAATAGAATAGAGTAGAACAGAACAGAATAGATTGAATAGAATAGAATAGAATAGAATAGAATAGAATAGAATACAATAGAAAACAATAGAATAGAATACAATAGAATAGAACAGAAGAGTATAGAATAGAACAGAATAGAATAGAACAGAATAGTATAGAATGGAATAGAATAGAATAGAACAGAACAGAACAGAACAGAACAGGATAGAATAGATTAGAACATAATAGAATATAATAGAATAGAATAGAATAGACTAGAATAGAATAGAATAGAATAGAATAGAATAGAATAGAATAGAATAGAATTGAATAGAACAGAATAGAACAGAATAGAATAGAATAGAACAGAACAGAACTGAACAGAACAGAATAGAATAGAATAGAACAGTAGAGAACAGAACAGAATAGAATAGAATAGAACAGAATAGAATAGAATAGAATAGAATAGAATAGAGTAGAACAGAACAGAACAGAATAGAATAGAATAGGATAGAATAGAATAGAATACAATACAATACAATAGAATAGAATACAATAGAATAGAACAGAACAGAATAGAATAGAACAGAATAGAATAGAACAGAATAGAAGATAATAGTATAGAATGGAATAGAATAGAATAGAACAGAACAGAACAGAACAGAACAGGATAGATTAGAATAGAATAGAATAGAACAGAATAGAACAGAACAGAGCAGAATAGAATAGAACAGAATAGAACAGAACAGAACAGGTCAGAATAGAACAGAAGAGAACAGAATATAATAGAATAGAACAGAACAGAACAGAACAGAATAGAATAGAATAGAACAGAATAGAATAGAACAGAACAGAGCAGAATAGAATACAATAGAATAGAACAGAACAGAATAGAACAGAAGAGAATAGAATAGAATAGAACAGAATAGAACAGAATAGAGTAGAACAGAACAGAACAGAACAGAATAGAAAAGAACAGAATAGAATAGAATAGAACAGAATAGAACAGAAAAGAACAGAATAGAACAGAAGAGAACAGAATATAATGGAATAGAACAGAATAAAACAGACCAGAACAGAATAGAAGAGAATAGAATACAACAGAATAGAACAGAACAGAATAGATTAGAGCAGAACAGAAAAGAACAGAACAGAACAGAACAGAAGAATAGAATAGAAAAGAATAGAATAGAACAGAACAAAATAGAATAGAATGGAACAGAACAGAATAGAACAGAACAGAATAGACTAGAATAGAACAGAACAGATTAGGACAGAACAGAATAGAATAGAATAGAACAGAATAGAATAGAAAAGAATACAATAGAGTAGAACAGAACAGAACAGAAAAGAATAGAATAGAATAGAATAGAACAGAAGAGAATAGAATAGAACAGAACAGAACAGAACAGAACAGAATAGAATAGAATAGAACAGAATAGAATAGAACAGAACAGAGCAGAATAGAATGCAATAGAATAGAACAGAACAGAATAGAATAGAACAGAATAGAATAGAACAGAACAGAACAGAATAGAATATAATAGAATAGAATAGAATAGAACAGAACAGAACAGAATAGAACAGAAGAGAACAGAATACAATAGAATAGAACACAATAAAACAGACCAGAATAGAATAGAAGAGAATAGAACAGAATAGAATAGAATAGAATAGAATAGAGTAGAACAGAACAGAATAGAATAGAATAGAATAGAATAGAATAGAATAGAATAGAATTGAATAGAATAGAATACAATAGAATAGAATAGAACAGAAGAGTATAGAATAGCACAGAATAGAATAGAACAGAATAGAACAGAATAGTATAGAATGGAATAGAATAGAATAGAACAGAACAGAACAGAACAGGATAGAATAGAATAGAATAGAATAGAATAGAATAGAATAGAATAGAATAGAATAGAATAGAATAGAATAGAATAGAACAGAAAAGAACAGAACAGAACAGAACAGAACAGAATAGAATAGAACAGAATAGAACAGAACAGAACAGAATAGAACAGAAGAGAACAGAATAGAATAGAATAGAACAGAACAGAACAGAATAGAATGGAATAGAGTAGAATACATTAGAACAGCACAGAATAGAATAGAATAGAATAGGACAGAATAGAACAGAACAGAATAGAATAGAACAGAATAGCATAGAACAGAACAGAATAGAATAGAATGGAATACAACAGAACAGAATAAAATAGAATAGAGTAGAACAGAACAGAATAGAATAGAATAGAATAGAATAGAACAGAATAGAATAGAATAGAATAGAATAGAATAGAATAGAACAGAACAGAATAAAATAGAATAGAATAGAATACAATAGAACAGAATAGAATAGAATAGAACAGAATAGAATAGCATAGAATAGAATAGAACAGAACAAAACAGAACAGAAGAGAATAGAACAGAATAGAACAGGATAGAACAGAATAGAATAGAATAGAACAGAATAGAACAGAACAGAATAGAATAGAACAGAATAGCATAGAACAGAACAGAATAGAATAGAATGGAATACAACAGAACAGAATAAAATAGAATAGAGTAGAATAGAATAGAATAGAATAGAATAGAATAGAATAGAATAGAATAGAATAGAATAGAATAGAATAGAATAGAACAGGACAGAATAGAACAGAACAGAACAGAATAGAATAAAATAGCACAGAATATAATAGAAGAGAACATAATTGAATAGAATAGAACAGAAGAGCATAGAACAGAACAGAATAGAAGAGAAAAGTATAGAACAAACAGAATAGAACAGAACAGATTAGAATAGAATAGAACAGAACAGAATAGAATAGAATAGAATAGAGTATAATAGAATAAACAGAACAGAATAGAATAGAATAGAATAGAATAGAGTATAATAGAATAGAACAGAACAGAAAAGAATAGAATAGAATAGAATAGAATAGAGTAGAACAGAACAGAACAGAATAGAAGAGGATAGAATAGAATAGAATAGAATCGAATCCAATAGAATAGAATAGAATAGAATAGAATAGAATAGAATAGAACAGAACAGAACAGAACAGAACAGGATAGATTAGAATAGAATAGAATAGAACAGAATAGAACAGAACAGAGCAGAATAGAATAGAACAGAAAAGAACAGAATAGAACAGAACAGAACAGAATAGAACAGAAGAGAACAGAATATAATAGAATAGAACAGAATAAAACAGACCAGAACAGAATAGAAGAGAATAGAACAGAATAGTATAGAATAGAATAGAACAGAACAGAATAGAACAGAATAGAATAGAATGGAATAGAATAGAATAGAACAGAACAGAACAGAACAGGATAGAATAGAATAGAATAGAATCGAATCCAATAGAATAGAATAGAATAGAATAGAATAGAATAGAACAGAATAGAACGGAACAGAACAGAATAGAATAGAACAGAATAGAACAGAATAGAACAGAATAGAACTGAAGAGAACAGAATATAATAGGATAGAACAGAATAAAACAGACCAGAACAGAATAGAAGAGAATAGAATAGAATAATATAGAATAGAACAGAATAGAATAGATTAGAACAGAACAGAAAAGAACAGAACAGAACAGAAGAATAGAATATAAAAGAATAGAATAGAACAGAACAGATTAGAATATAATGGAACACAACAGAATAGAACAGAACAGAATAGACTAGAATAGAACAGAACATATTAGGACAGAACAGAATAGAATAGAATAGAACAGAATAGTATAGAAAAGAATAGAATAGAGTAGAGCAGAACAGAACAGAAAAGAATAGAATAGAATAGAATAGAACAGAATAGAATAGAATAGAACTGAACAGAACAGAACAGAACAGAACAGAATAGAATAGAATAGAACAGAATAGAATAGAACAGAACAGGTCAGAATAGAACAGAAGAGAACAGAATATAATAGAATAGAACAGAACAGAATAGAAGAGAAGAGAATAGAATAGAATAGAACAGAATAGAACAGAATAGAGAAGAACAGAACAGAACAGAACAGAATAGAAAAGAATAGAAGAGAATAGATTAGAATAGAACAGAACAGAAAAGAACAGAACAGAGAAGAATAGAATAGAATAGAATAGAATAGGACAGAACAGAACAGAACAGAATAGAATAAAATAGAACAGAAGAGAACAGAACCGTACATTACAGAATAGAACAGAATAGAATAGAATAAAACAGAACAGAACAGAATAGAATAGAACAAACCACGTCAGAACAGAACAGAAGAGAATAGAATAGAACAGAATAGAATAGAACAGAACAGAACAGAATAGAATAGAATAGAATACAATAGAATAGAACAGAACAGAATAGAATAGAACAGAATAGTATAGAACAGAATAGAACAGAATAGAATAGAATGGAATAGAATAGAATAGAATAGAATAGAGTAGAACAGAACAGAACAGAACAGAACAGAACAGAATAGAATAGAACAGAATAGAATAGAATAGAATAGAGTAGAACAGAACAGAACAGAACAGAACAGAATAGAAAAAAATAGAACAGAAGAATAGAATAGAACAGAACAGAAAAGAACAGAACAGAGCAGAATAGAATAGAATAGAATAGAACAGAATAGAACAGAATAGAATAGAATAGAGTAGAATAGAATAGAATAGAATAGAATAGAATAGAATAGAATAGAATAGAATAGAATAGAACAAACAGAATATAATAGAATAGAACAGAACAGAACAGAACAGAATAGAAGAGAATAGAACAGAATAGAATAGAACAGAACAGAGCAGAATAAAATACAATAGAATAGAACAGAACAGAATAGAACAGAAGAGAATAGAATAGAATAGAACAGAATAGAACAGAATAGAGTAGAACAGAACAGAACAGAACAGAATAGAAAAGATCAGAATAGAATAGAATAGAACAGAATAGAACAGAATAGAACAGAACAGAACAGAATAGAACAGAAGAGAACACAATATAATAGAATAGAACAGAATAAAACAGACCAGAACAGAAGAGAAGAGAATAGAATAGAACAGAATAGAACAGAACAGAATAGATTAGAGCAGAACAGAAAAGAACAGAACAGAACAGAACAGAAGAATAGAATAGAAAAGAATAGAATAGAACAGAACAAAATAGAATAGAATGGAACAGAACAGAATAGAACAGAACAGAATAGACTAGAATAGAACAGAACAGATTAGGACAGAACAGAATAGAATAGAATAGAACAGAATAGAATAGAAAAGAATAGAATAGAGTAGAACAGAACAGAACAGAAAAGAATAGAATAGAATAGAATAGAACAGAAGAGAATAGAATAGAACAGAACAGAACAGAACAGAACAGAACAGAATAGAATAGAACAGAATAGAACAGAATAGAACAGAACAGAACAGAATAGAACAGAAGAGAACACAATATAATAGAATAGAACAGAATAAAACAGACCAGAACAGAAGAGAAGAGAATAGAATAGAACAGAATAGAACAGAACAGAATAGATTAGAGCAGAACAGAAAAGAACAGAACAGAACAGAACAGAAGAATAGAATAGAAAAGAATAGAATAGAACAGAACAAAATAGAATAGAATGGAACAGAACAGAATAGAACAGAACAGAATAGACTAGAATAGAACAGAACAGATTAGGACAGAACAGAATAGAATAGAATAGAACAGAATAGAATAGAAAAGAATAGAATAGAGTAGAACAGAACAGAACAGAAAAGAATAGAATAGAATAGAATAGAACAGAAGAGAATAGAATAGAACAGAACAGAACAGAACAGAACAGAACAGAACAGAATAGAATAGAATAGAACAGAATAGAATAGAACAGAACAGAGCAGAATAGAATGCAATAGAATAGAACAGAACAGAATAGAATAGAACAGAATAGAATAGAACAGAATAGAACAGAACAGAACAGAATAGAATATAACAGAATAGAATAGAATAGAACAGAACAGAATAGAATAGAACAGAAGAGAACAGAATACAATAGAATAGAACAGAATAAAACAGACCAGAATAGAATAGAAGAGAATAAGACAGAATAGAATAGAATAGAATAGAATAGAGTAGAACAGAATAGAATAGAATAGAATAGAATAGAAGAATAGAATACAATAGAATACAATAGAATAGAATACAATAGAATAGAATACAATAGAATAGCATAGAAGAGTATAGAATAGAACAAAATGGAATAGAACAGAATAGAACAGAATAGTATAGAATGGAATAGAATAGAATAGAACAGAAGAGAACAGAACAGGATAGAATAGAATAGAATAGAATAGAATAGAATAGAATAGAATAGAATAGAATAGAATAGAATAGAACAGAAAAGAACAGAACAGAACAGAACAGAATAGAATAGAACAGAACAGATAGAATAGAACAGAAGAGAACAGAATAGAATAAATAGAACAGAACAGAACAGAATAGAATAGAATAGAGTAGAATAGAATAGAACAGCACAGAAGAGAATAGAATAGAATAGGACAGAATAGAACAGAACAGAATAGAATAGAACAGAATAGCATAGAACAGAACAGAATAGAATAGAATGGAATACAACAGAACAGAATAAAATAGAATAGAGTAGAACAGAACAGAATAGAATAGAATAGAATAGAATAGAACAGAACAGAACAGAATAGAATAGAATAGAATAGAATAGAATAGAACAGAACAGAATAAAATAGAATAGAATAGAATACAATAGAACAGAATAGAATAGAATAGAACAGAATATAACAGAACAAATCAAAGCAGAATAGAATAGGTTACAACAGAACAGAAGAGAATAGAATAGAATATAAGAGAATAGAGCAGAATAGAATGGAATAGAATAGAATAGAAAAGAATAGAATAGAATAGAATAGAAAAGAACAGAATAGAATAGAATAGAACAGAATAGAATAGATTAGAATAGAACATAATAGAATAGAATAGAAATGAATAGTATAGAATAGAATAGAATAGAACAGAACAGAATAGAATAGAGTAGAATAGAACAGAACAGAATAGAACAGAACAGAATAGAATAGAATAGAACAGGATAGAACAGAATAGAATAGAATAGAACAGAATAGAACAGAAAAGAATAGAATAGAACAGAATAGAATAGAACAGAACAGAATAGAATAGAATAGAATAGAACAGAACAGAATAAAATAGAATAGAATAGAATGGAATAGAATAGAATTGAATAGAATAGAATAGAAAAGAATACAAAGAATAGACTAGAAAAGAATAGAATAGAATACAACAGAAGAGAATAGAATAGAACAGAACAGAACTGAATAGAATAGAAAGGAATAGAATTGAATAGAACAGAACAGAATAGAATAGAATACAATAGAACAGAATAGAATAGAATAGAACAGAACAGAAGAGAATAGAATAGAATAGAATAGAATAGAATAGAATAGAATAGAATAGAATAGAATAGAATAGAACAGATCAGAATAGAACAGAACACAACTCAAGAGAACAGAATAGAATAGAATTGAATTGAATAGAACAGAATAGAATAGAATAGAATAGAATAGAACAAAATAGAATAGAATAGAATAAAATAGAATAGATTAGAGTAGAACAGAACAGAATACAATAGAATAGAATAGAACAGAATAGAATAGAATACAACAGAAAGGAAAAAATTAGAACAGAACAAAACCGAATAGAATAGAATACAATAAAACAGAATATAACAGAACAATTCAAAACAGAATGGAATAGGTTACAACAGAACAGAAGAGAATAGAATAGAATATAAGAGAATAGAGCAGAATAGAATGGAATAGAATAGAATAGAAAAGAATAGAATAGAATAGAATAGAAAAGAACAGAACAGAGTAGAATAGAACAGAATAGAATAGAATACAACAGAAGAGAATAGAATAGAACAGAACAGAACAGAATAGAATAGAATAGAATAGAATAAAACATAATAGAACAGAACAGAACAAAACAAAACAGAACAGAATAGAATACAAGAGAACAGAACAGAATAGAATAGAATATAACAGAATAGAACATAATAGAATGGAATAGAATAGAATAGAAAAGAATAGAATAGAATAGAACAGAAAAGAACAGAACAGAATAGAATAGAACAGAATAGAGTAGAATAAAACAGAACAGAATAGAATAGAATAGAACAGAATAGAACAGAGAAGAATAGAATAGAACAGAATAGAATAGAACAGAACAGAATAGAATAGAATAGAATAGAACAGAACAGAATAAAATAGAATAGAACAGAATACAATAGAATAGACTAGAAAAGAATAGAATAGAATACAACAGAAGAGAATAGAATAGAACAAAACAGAACAGAATAGAATAGAAAGGAATAGAATTGAATAGAACAGAACAAAATAGAATAGAATAAAATAGAACAGAATAGAATAGAATAGAACAGAACAGAATAGAATAGAATAGAATAGAACAGAACAGAATAGAATAGAATAGAATAGAACAGAACAAAACAGAACAGAACAGAATAGAACAGAATAGAACAGGATAGAACAGAATAGAATAGAATAGAACAGAATAGAACAGAACAGAATAGAATAGAACAGAATAGCATAGAACAGAACAGAATAGAATAGAATGGAAAACAACAGAACCGAATAAAATAGAATAGAGTAGAATAGAATAGAATAGAATAGAGTAGAATAGAATAGAATAGAATAGAATAGAATAGAACAGAACAGAATAGAATAGAATAGAACAGAACAGAATAGATAGAATAGAATAAAATAGAATAGAATAGAATAGAACAGAACAAAATAGAATAGAATAGAATAGAATAGAATAGAACAGAATAGGATAGAATAGAATAGAATAGAATAGAATAGAATAGAATAGAACAGAATAGAATAGAATAGAACAGGAGAGAACAGAATAGAATATATTAGAACAGAATAGAACAGAATAGAATAGATTAGAATAGAACAGAATAGAATAGAATAGAACAGAATAGAATAGAACAGATCAGAATAGAATAGAATAAAATAGAACAGAACAGAATACAATAGAATAGAATAGAACAGAATAGAATAGAATACAACAGAAGAGATAGAATAGAACAGAACAGAACATAATAGAATAGAATGGAATTGAATTGAATAGAACAGAACAGAATAGAATAGAATAGAACAGAGTACAATAGAATAGAATAGAATAGAACAGAACAGAATAGAATAGGATAGAATAGAACAGAATAGAATAGAATAAAACAGAATAGAATAGAATAGAAAAGAACAGAACAGAATAGAATAGAATAGAACAGAATAGAACGGAACAAAACAGAAGAACAGAATAGAACCGAATAGACCAGGATAGAACAGAATAGAATAGAATAGAACAGAATAGAATAGAAAAGAATAGAATAGAATAGAATAGAATAGAAGAGAACAAAACAGAATAGAATCGAACAGAATATATTAGAATAGAACAGAATAGAATAGAATAGAACAGAACAGAAGAGAATAGAATACAATAGAAGAGAATAGAATAGAATAGAATAGAATAGACTAGAATAGAACAAATCAGAATACAACAGAACACAACTCAAAAGAACAGAATAGAATAGAATAGAATAGAACAGAACAGAATAGTATAGAATGGAATAGAACAGAACAGAATAAAATAGAATAGAATAGAATAGAATAGAATAGAATAGAATAGAATAGAATAGAATAGAATGGAATAGAATAGAATAAATTAGAATAGAATAGAGTAGAACAGAACAGAATACAATCGAATAGAATAGAAGAGAATAGAATAGAATACAACAGAAAGGAAAAGAATAGAACAGAACGAAACCGAATAGAATAGAATAGAATAGAACAGAATAGAACAGAACAAATCAAAACAGAATAGAATAGATTACAACAGAACAGAAGAGAATAGAATAGAATATAAGAGAATAGAACAGAATAGAATGGAATAGAATAGAATAGAAAAGAATAGAATAGAATAGAATAGAAAAGAACAGAATAGAGTAGAATAGAACAGAATAGAATAGAATAAAACAGAACAGAATAGAATAGAATAAAACAGAACAGAATACAATAGAACAGAACAGAATAGATTAGAACAGAATAGAATAGAACAGAACAGAATAGAATAGAATGGAATAGAACAGAACAGAATAAAATAGCATAGAATAGGAAAGAATAGAATAGAATAGAATAGAATAGAATAGAATAGAATAGAATAGAATAGAATAGAATAGAATAGAATAGAATAGAATAGAACAGAACAGAATAGAACAGAATAGAATAGAATAGAATAGAATAGAACATAACAGAATAAAACAGAATAGAATAGAATAGAATAGAATAGAACAGAACAGAATACAATAGAATAGACTAGAACAGAATAGAATATAATACAACAGAAGAGAATAGAATAGAAAAGAATAGAACAGAATAGAATAGAATGGAATAGAATTGAATAGAACAGAACAGAATAGAATAGAATGGAACAGAATAGAACAGAACAGAACAGAACTGAACAGAACAGAATAGAATAGAACAGGACAGAACAGAATAGAATAGATTAGAACAGAATAGAACAGAACAGAATAGAATATAATGGAACAGAATAGAACAGAACAGAATAGAATAGAATAGAATAGAATAGAATAGAATAGAATAGAATAGAACAGAACAGAACAGAATAGAACAGAATAGAACAGAATAGAATAGAATAGAAAAGAATAGAATAGAGTAGAATAGAAAAGAACAGAACAGAACAGAATAGAACAGAATAGAATAGAATAGAATAGAATAGAATAGAGTAGAATAGAAAAGAACAGAACAGAACAGATTAGAATAGAATAGAATAGAATAGAATAGAATAGAATAGAACAGAACAGAACAGAATAGAACAGAATAGAACAGAATAGAATAGAATAGAATAGAATAGAGTAGAATAGAAAAGAACAGAACAGAACAGATTAGAATAGAATAGAATAGAATAGAATAGAATAGAACAGAACAGAATAGAATAGAATAGAACAGAACAGAATAGAATACAACAGAATAGAATAGAATAGAACAGAACAGAATAGAATAGAATAGAATAGAATAGAACAGAACAGAATAGAATAGAATAGAACAGAATTGAATAGAATAGAACAGAATAGAATAGAATACAACAGAACAGAACAGAATAGAATAGAATGGAACAGAATAGAACAGAACAGAAGAGAACAGAACAGAACAGAATAGAATAGAACAGGACAGAACCGAATTGAATAGATTAGAACAGAATAGAACAGAACAGAATAGAATATAATAGAACAGAATAGAGCAGAATAGAATAGAATAGAATAGAATAGAATAGAATAGAATAGAATAGAATAGAATAGAATAGAATAGAATAGAATAGAATAGAACAGAACAGAACAGAATAGAACAGAATAGAACAGAATAGAATAGAATAGAACAGAACAGAACAGAATAGAATAGAATAGAACAGAAAAGAACAGAACAGAACAGAGCAGAACAGAAAAGAATAGAATAGAACAGGACAGAACAGAATGGAATAGATTAGAACAGAATAGAACAGAACAGAATAGAATAGAATAGAATAGAATAAAACAGAACTGAACAGAATAGAATCGAACAGAATAGAATAGAAGAGAACAGAATAGAACAGAATACAACAGAATAGAACAGAATAGAACAGAACAGAATAGAATAGAATATAATAGAATAGAATAGAATAGAACAGAATAGAATAGAACAGAACAGAAGAGAATAGAATAGAATAGAATAGAATAGAATAGAATAGAACAAAACAGAACAGTATAGCATCGAACAGAATATAATAGAATAGAACAGAATAGAAAAGAATAGAATATAATAGAATAGAATAGAACAGAAGAGAATAGAATAGAATAGAATAGAACAGAACAGAATAGAACAGAACACAACACAACAGAACAGAATAGAATGGAATAGAATAGAACAGAAACGAATAGAACAGAACAGAACTGAATCGAACAGAATAGAATAGAATAGAATAGAACACAATAGAATAGAATAGAACAGAATAGAATAGAATAGAATAGAACAGAACAGAACAGAATAGAATAGAATAGAATAGAATAGAATAGAATAGAACAGAACAGTAGAGAATAAAATAAAATAGAATAGAATACAATAGAATAGAACAGAATAGAACAGAACAGAATGGAATAGAATAGAATAGAAAAACAGAACAGAATAGAATATAATAGAATAGAATAGAATAGAATAGAACAGAATAGAATAGAATAGAATAGTATAGAATAGAATAGAATAGAATAGAACAGAATGGAATAGAATAGAATAGAACAGAACAGAATAGAATAGAATAGAATAGAATAGAATAGAATAGAATAGTACAGAACAGAACACAATAGAATAGAATAGAATCGAATAGAATAGAATAGAACAGAACAGAATGCAACAGAATAGAACAAAACAGAATAGAACAGAACACAACACAACAGAACAGAATAGAATTAAATAGAATAGAACAGAACCGAATAGAACAGAACAGAACTGAATAGAACAGAATAGAATAGAATGAAATAGAACACAATAGAATAGAATAGAACAGAATAGAACAGATTAGAATACAATAGAATAGAACAGAACAGAACAGAACAGAATAGAACAGAAGAGAACAGAATAGAATAGAACAGAATAGAATAGAACAGAACAGAATAGAATAGAATAGAATAGAATAGAATAGAATAGAATAGAATAGAATAGAACAGAACAGAACAGAATAGAACAGAATAGAACAGAATAGAATAGAATAGAATAGAATAGAATAGAATAGAGTAGAATAGAAAAGAACAGAACAGAACAGATTAGAATAGAATAGAATAGAATAGAATAGAATAGAACAGAACAGAATAGAATAGAATAGAACAGAACAGAATAGAATACAACAGAATAGAATAGAATAGAACAGAACAGAATAGAATAGAATAGAATAGAATAGAACAGAACAGAATAAAATAGAATAGAACAGAATTGAATAGAATAGAACAGAATAGAATAGAATACAACAGAACAGAACAGAATAGAATAGAATGGAACAGAATAGAACAGAACAGAAGAGAACAGAACAGAACAGAATAGAATAGAACAGGACAGAACCGAATTGAATAGATTAGAACAGAATAGAACAGAACAGAATAGAATATAATAGAACAGAATAGAGCAGAATAGAATAGAATAGAATAGAATAGAATAGAATAGAATAGAATAGAACAGAACAGAATAGAACAGAATAGAACAGAATAGAATAGAATAGAACAGAACAGAACAGAATAGAATAGAATAGAACAGAAAAGAACAGAACAGAACAGAACAGAACAGAAAAGAATAGAATAGAACAGGACAGAACAGAATGGAATAGATTAGAACAGAATAGAACAGAACAGAATAGAATAGAATAGAATAGAATAAAACAGAACTGAACAGAATAGAATCGAACAGAATAGAATAGAAGAGAACAGAATAGAACAGAATACAACAGAATAGAACAGAATAGAACAGAACAGAATAGAATAGAATATAATAGAATAGAATAGAATAGAACAGAATAGAATAGAACAGAACAGAATAGAATAGAATAGAATAGAATAGAATAGAATAGAATAGAATAGAACAAAACAGAACAGTATAGCATCGAACAGAATATAATAGAATAGAACAGAATAGAAAAGAATAGAATATAATAGAATAGAATAGAACAGAAGAGAATAGAATAGAATAGAATAGAATAGAACAGAACAGAATAGAACAGAACACAACACAACAGAACAGAATAGAATGGAATAGAATAGAACAGAAACGAATAGAACAGAACAGAACTGAATCGAACAGAATAGAATAGAATAGAATAGAACACAATAGAATAGAATAGAACAGAATAGAATAGAATAGAATAGAACAGAACAGAACAGAATAGAATAGAATAGAATAGATTAGAATAGAATAGAATAGAACAGAACAGTAGAGAATAAAATAAAATAGAATAGAATACAATAGAATACAACAGAATAGAACAGAACAGAATGGAATAGAATAGAATAGAAAAACAGAACAGAATAGAATAGAATAGAATAGAATAGAATAGAATAGAACAGAATAGAATAGAATAGAATAGTATAGAATAGAATAGAATAGAATAGAACAGAATGGAATAGAATAGAATAGAACAGAACAGAATAGAATAGAATAGAATAGAATAGAATAGAATAGAATAGAATAGAATAGTACAGAACAGAACACAATAGAATAGAATCGAATCGAATAGAATAGAATAGAACAGAACAGAATGCAACAGAATAGAACAGAACAGAATAGAACAGAACACAACACAACAGAACAGAATAGAATTAAATAGAATAGAACAGAACCGAATAGAACAGAACAGAACTGAATAGAACAGAATAGAATAGAATGAAATAGAACACAATAGAATAGAATAGAACAGAATAGAACAGATTAGAATACAATAGAATAGAACAGAACAGAACAGAACAGAATAGAACAGAAGAGAACAGAATAGAATAGAACAGAATAGAATAGAACAGAACAGAACAGAATAGAATAGAATAGAATAGAATAGAAGAGAATATAACAGAATAGAACAGAATAGAATAGAATAGAACGGAATAGAATAGAACCGAACAGAAGAGAATAGAAAGGAAGAGAACAGAACAGAATAAAATAGAATACAATAGAATAGAATAGAATAGAACAGAAGAGAATAGAACAGAATAGAATAGAATAGAACAGAATAAATAGAATAGAATAGAACAGAATAGAACAGAATAGAACAGAATAGAGTAGAGTAGAATAGAATAGAATAGAATAGAATAGAATAGAATAGAATAGAATAGAATAGAATAAAATAGAACAGAATAGAATAGAATATAACATAATAGAATAGAATAGAACAGAACAGCACAGAATAGAATAGAATAGAACAGAATAGAACAGAACAGAACAGAATAGAATAGAATAGAACAGAATAGAACAGAACAGAACAGAACAGAACAGAATAGAATAGAACAGAATAGAACAGAACAGAATAGAACAGAATAAAATAGAATAGAATAGAATAGAACAGAACAGAACAGAATTGAATAGAATAGAACAGAACAGAACAGAATAGAATAGAATAGAACATAATAGAAAAGAACAGAACAGAATAGAATAGAATAGAATAGAATAGAATAGAATAGAATAGAACAGAATAGAATAGAACAGAACAGAATAGAATAGAATAGAACAGAACAGAATATAATAGAATAGATCAGAATAGAATAGAATAGAACAGAATAGAATAGAATAGAACAGAACAGAACAGAACAGAATAGAATAGAATAAAACAGAATAGAACAGAACAGAACAGAACAGAACAGTACAGAATAGAATAGAACAGAACAGAACAGAATAGAATAGATTAGAACAGAATAGAACAGAACAGAATAGAACAGAATAGAACAGAATAGAACAGAACAGAAAAGAATAGAATAGAATAGAATAGAATAGAACAGAACAGAATAGAACAGAAGAGAATAGAATAGAATAGAATAGAATGGAATAGAATAGAACAAAACAGAACAGTATAGCATCGAACAGAATATAATAGAATAGAACAGAATAGAACAGAATAGAATACAATAGAATAGAATAGAACAGAATAGAATAGAATAGAATAGAATAGAACAGAACAGAATAGAACAGAATAGAACAGAATAGAACAGAACAGAATAGAATAGAATAGAATAGAATAGAATAGAACAGAATAGAATAGAACAGAACAGAAGAGAATAGAATAGAATAGAATAGAATAGAATAGAATGCAACAGAACAGAATAGAGCAGAACACAACACAACAGAACAGAATAGAATGGAATAGAATAGAACAGAAACGAATAGAACAGAACAGAACTGAATCGAACAGAATAGAATAGAACACAATAGAATAGAATAGAACAGAATAGAATAGAATAGAATAGAACACAACAGAACAGAACAGAACAGAATAGAATAGAAAAGAATAGAACAGAATAGAACAGAACAGAACAGAACAGAATAGAATAGAACAGAATAGAACAGAACAGAATAGAACAGAATAAAATCGAATAGAATAGAACAGAACAGAATAGAACAGAATTGAATAGAATAGAACAGAACAGAACAGAATAGAATAGAATAGAACATAATAGAATAGAACAGAACAGAATAGAATAGAATAGAATAGAATAGAATACAATAGAATAGAATAGAACATAATAGAATAGAACAGAATAGAATAGAATAGAATAGAATAGAATAGAATAGAATAGAACAGAACAGAATAGAATAGAATAGATCAGAATAGAATAGAATAGAAGAGAATAGAATAGAATAGAATAGAATAGAATAGAACAGAACAGAACAGAACAGAATAGAATAGAATAGTATAGAATAGAATAGAATAGAACAGAATAGAATTGAATAGAATAGAATAGAACAGAATAGAGTAGAATAGAACAGAATAGAGTAGAATAGAACAGAATAGAATAGAATAGAATAGAATAGAATAGAATAGAATAGAATAGAATGGAATAGAACAGAACAGAATAGAATAGAATAGAACAGAACAGAATAGAATACAACAGAATAGAATAGAATAGAAGAGAACAGAACAGAATAGAATAGAATAGAACAGAATAGAACAGAATAGAGTAGAATAGAACAGAATATAACAGAATAGAATAGAATAGAATAGAATAGAATAGAATAGAATAGAATAGAATAGAACAGAACAGAACAGAATAGATCAGAATAGAACAGAACAGAATAGAATAGAATAGAATAGAATAGAATAGAATAGAACAGAACAGAACAGAACAGAATAGAATAGAATAGTATAGAATAGAATAGAATAGAACAGAATAGAATTGAATAGAATAGAATAGAACAGAATAGAGTAGAATAGAACAGAATAGAGTAGAATAGAACAGAATAGAATAGAATAGAATAGAATAGAATAGAATAGAATAGAATAGAATAGAATGGAATAGAACAGAACAGAATAGAATAGAATAGAACAGAACAGAATAGAATACAACAGAATAGAATAGAATAGAAGAGAACAGAACAGAATAGAATAGAATAGAACAGAATAGAACAGAACAGAACAGAACAGAACAGAAAAGAATAGAATAGAACAGGACAGAACAGAATGGAATAGATTAGAACAGAATAGAACAGAACAGAATAGAATAGAATAGAATAGAATAAAACAGAACTGAACAGAATAGAATCGAACAGAATAGAATAGAAGAGAACAGAATAGAACAGAATAAAACAGAATAGAACAGAATAGAACAGAACAGAATAGAATAGAATAGAATAGAACAGAACAGAATAGAACAGAATAGAAAATAACAATACAATAGAATAGAACAGAACAGAATAGAATAGAATAGAATAGAATAGATCAGAACAGAACAGAATAGAATCGAATAGAATAGAATAGAACAGAACAGAACAGAATAGAATCGAACAGAATAGAATACAATAGAACAGAATAGAACAGAATAGAATAGAATAGAACAGAATAGAACAGAACAGAATAGAAGAGAAGAGAATTGAATAGAATAGTATAGAATAGAAGAGAACAGAACAGGATAGAATAGAATAGAATAGAATAGAACAGAACAGAATAGAACAGAAAAGAACAGAACAGAATAGAATAGAATAGAATAGAATAGAACAGAATAGAAAAGAATGGAATAGAATAGAACAGAACAGAATAGAATCGAACAGAATAGAATAGAATAGAATAGAATAGAACAGAATAGAATAGAATAGAAGAGAATAGAACAGATCAGAATAGAATAGAACAGAATAGAATAGAACAGAATAGAATAGAATGGAACAGAATAGAATAGAATAGAACAGAACAGAACACAATAGAATAGAATAGAACAGAATAGAACAGAACAGAACAGAACAGAACAGAAGAGAATAGAATAGAACAGAACAGAATAGAACAGAACACAACACAACAGAACAGAATAGAATGGAATAGAATAGAACGGAAACGAATAGAACAGAACAGAACTGAATCGAACAGAATAGAATAGAATAGAATAGAACACAATAGAATAGAATAGAACAGAATAGAATAGAATAGAATAGAACAGCACAGAACAGAACAGAATAGAATAGAACAGAACAGAATAGAACAGAATAAAATACAATAGAATAGAACAGAACAGAACAGAACAGAATAGAATAGAATAGAACAGAACAGAACAGAATAGAATAGAATAGAACATAATAGAATAGAACAGAATAGAATAGAATAGAATAGAATAGAATAGAACAGAATAGAATAGAATAGAACAGAATAGAATAGAACAGAACAGAATAGAATAGAATAGAATAGAATAGAACAGAAGAGAATAGAATAGAATAGATCAGAATAGAATAGAATAGAACAGAATAGAATAGAATAGAACAGAACAGAACAGAAGAGAATAGAATAGAATAGAACAGAATAGAGCAGAACAGAAGAGAACAGAACAGAACAGAATAGAATAGAACAGGACAGAACAGAATAGAATAGAATCGAACAGAATAGAATAGAATAGAACGGAATAGAATAGAACCGAACAGAAGAGAATAGAAAGGAAGAGAACAGAACAGAATAAAATAGAATACAATAGAATAGAATAGAATAGAACAGAAGAGAATAGAACAGAATAGAATAGAATAGAACAGAATAAATAGTATAGAATATAACAGAATAGAACAGAATAGAACAGAATAGAGTAGAATAGAATAGAATAGAAAGGAATAGAATAGAATAGAATAGAATAGAATAGAATAGAATAGAATAGAATAGAACAGAACAGAACAGAATAGAAATGAACAGAATAGAATAGAATAGAAAAGAATAGAAGAGAACAGATTAGAATCGAACAGAATAGAATAGAATAGAACAGAATAGAATAGAATCGAACAGAATAGTACAGAACAGAATAGAATAGAATAGAATAGAATAGAATACAACAGAACAGAACAGAATAGAATAGAATAGAACAGAATAGAACAGAGTAGAACAGAATAGAACAGAGTAGAACAGAATAGAACAGAACAGAAGAGAATAGAATAGAATACAATAGAATAGAATAGAATAGAATAGAATAGAATAGAATAGAATAGAATAGAATAGAATAGAATAGAATAGAGTAGAATAGAATAGAATAGAATAGAACAGAATAGAACAGAATAGAATAGAATAGAACAGAACAGAACAGAACAGAACAGAACAGAACAGAATAGAATAGAACAGGACAGAACAGAATGGAATAGATTACAACAGAATAGAACAGAGCAGAATAGAATAAAACAGAAATGAACAGAATAGAATCGAACAGAATAGAATCGAACAGAATAGAATAGAACAGAATAGAATAGAATAGAACAGAATAGAACAGAACAGAAGAGAATAGAATAGAATACAATAGAATAGAATAGAATAGAATAGAATAGAATAGAATAGAATAGAATAGAATAGAGTAGAATAGAATAGAACAGAACACAATAGAACAGAATAGAATAGAATAGAACAGAACAGAATAGAACAGAACAGAATAGAATAGAATAGAATAGAATAGAAAAGAATAGAATAGAACAGAACAGAACAGAACAGAACAGTACAGAACAGAATAGAATAGAATAGAACAGAATAGAATAGAATAGAACAAAACAGAACAGTATAGCATCGAACAGAATATAATAGAATAGAACAGAATAGAACAGAATAGAATACAATAGAATAGAATAGAACAGAATAGAATAGAATAGAATAGAATAGAATGCAACAGAACAGAATAGAACAGAACACAACACAACAGAACAGAATAGAATGGAATAGAATAGAACAGAAACGAATAGAACAGAACAGAACTGAATCGAACAGAATAGTATAGAATAGAATAGAACACAATAGAATAGAATAGAACAGAATAGAATAGAATAGAATAGAACAGAACAGAATAGAATAGAATAGAATAGAATAGAATAGAATAGAATAGAATAGAACAGAACAGTAGAGAATAAAATAAAATAGAATAGAATACAATAGAATAGAACAGAATAGAACAGAATAGAACAGAACAGAATGGAATAGAATAGAATAGAAAAACATAACAGAATAGACAATAATAGAATATAATAGAATAGAATAGAACAGAATAGAATAGAATAGAATAGTATAGAATAGAATAGAATAGAATAGAACAGAACAGAACAGAATAGAATAGAATGGAACAGAATAGAACAGAACAGAACAGAACAGAACAGAACAGAACAGAATAGAATAGAACAGGACAGAACCGAATTGAATAGATTAGAACAGAATAGAACAGAACAGAATAGAATATAATAGAACAGAATATAACAGAATAGAATAGAATAGAATAGAATAGAATAGAATAGAATAGAATAGAACAGAACAGAACAGAATAGATCAGAATAGAACAGAACAGAATAGAATAGAATAGAATAGAATAGAATAGAATAGAACAGAACAGAACAGAACAGAATAGAATAGAATAGAATAGAATAGAATGGAATAGAACAGAACAGAATAGAATAGAATAGAACAGAACAGAATAGAATACAACAGAATAGAATAGAATAGAAGAGAACAGAACAGAATAGAATAGAATAGAACAGAATAGAACAGAACAGAACAGAACAGAACAGAAAAGAATAGAATAGAACAGGACAGAACAGAATGGAATAGATTAGAACAGAATAGAACAGAACAGAATAGAATAGAATAGAATAGAATAAAACAGAACTGAACAGAATAGAATCGAACAGAATAGAATAGAAGAGAACAGAATAGAACAGAATAAAACAGAATAGAACAGAATAGAACAGAACAGAATAGAATAGAATAGAATAGAACAGAACAGAATAGAACAGAATAGAAAATAACAATACAATAGAATAGAACAGAACAGAATAGAATAGAATAGAATAGAATAGATCAGAACAGAACAGAATAGAATCGAATAGAATAGAATAGAACAGAACAGAACAGAATAGAATCGAACAGAATAGAATACAATAGAACAGAATAGAACAGAATAGAATAGAATAGAACAGAATAGAACAGAACAGAATAGAAGAGAAGAGAATTGAATAGAATAGTATAGAATAGAAGAGAACAGAACAGGATAGAATAGAATAGAATAGAATAGAACAGAACAGAATAGAACAGAAAAGAACAGAACAGAATAGAATAGAATAGAACAGAATAGAAAAGAATGGAATAGAATAGAACAGAACAGAATAGAATCGAACAGAATAGAATAGAATAGAACAGAATAGAACAGAATAGAATAGAATAGAAGAGAATAGAACAGATCAGAATAGAATAGAACAGAATAGAATAGAACAGAATAGAATAGAATGGAACAGAATAGAATAGAATAGAACAGAACAGAACACAATAGAATAGAATAGAACAGAATAGAACAGAACAGAACAGAACAGAACAGAAGAGAATAGAATAGAACAGAACAGAATAGAACAGAACACAACACAACAGAACAGAATAGAATGGAATAGAATAGAACAGAAACGAATAGAACAGAACAGAACTGAATCGAACAGAATAGAATAGAATAGAATAGAACACAATAGAATAGAATAGAACAGAATAGAATAGAATAGAATAGAACAGCACAGAACAGAACAGAATAGAATAGAACAGAACAGAATAGAACAGAATAAAATACAATAGAATAGAACAGAACAGAAGAGAACAGAATAGAATAGAATAGAACAGAACAGAACAGAATAGAATAGAATAGAACATAATAGAATAGAACAGAATAGAATAGAATAGAATAGAATAGAATAGAACAGAATAGAATAGAATAGAACAGAATAGAATAGAACAGAACAGAATAGAATAGAATAGAATAGAATAGAACAGAACAGAATAGAATAGAATAGATCAGAATAGAATAGAATAGAACAGAATAGAATAGAATAGAACAGAACAGAACAGAAGAGAATAGAATAGAATAGAACAGAATAGAACAGAACAGAAGATAACAGAACAGAACAGAATAGAATAGAACAGGACAGAACAGAATAGAATAGAATCGAACAGAATAGAATAGAATAGAACGGAATAGAATAGAACCGAACAGAAGAGAATAGAAAGGAAGAGAACAGAACAGAATAAAATAGAATACAATAGAATAGAATAGAATAGAACAGAAGAGAATAGAACAGAATAGAATAGAATAGAACAGAATAAATAGTATAGAATATAACAGAATAGAACAGAATAGAACAGAATAGAGTAGAATAGAATAGAATAGAAAGGAATAGAATAGAATAGAATAGAATAGAATAGAATAGAATAGAATAGAATAGAACAGAACAGAACAGAATAGAAATGAACAGAATAGAATAGAATAGAAAAGAATAGAAGAGAACAGATTAGAATCGAACAGAATAGAATAGAATAGAACAGAATAGAATAGAATCGAACAGAATAGTACAGAACAGAATAGAATAGAATAGAATAGAATAGAATACAACAGAACAGAACAGAATAGAATAGAATAGAACAGAATAGAACAGAGTAGAACAGAATAGAACAGAACAGAAGAGAATAGAATAGAATACAATAGAATAGAATAGAATAGAATAGAATAGAATAGAATAGAATAGAATAGAATAGAATAGAATAGAATAGAGTAGAATAGAATAGAATAGAATAGAACAGAATAGAACAGAATAGAATAGAATAGAACAGAACAGAACAGAACAGAACAGAACAGAACAGAATAGAATAGAACAGGACAGAACAGAATGGAATAGATTACAACAGAATAGAACAGAACAGAATAGAATAAAACAGAACTGAACAGAATAGAATCGAACAGAATAGAATCGAACAGAATAGAATAGAACAGAATAGAATAGAATAGAACAGAATAGAACAGAACAGAAGAGAATAGAATAGAATACAATAGAATAGAATAGAATAGAATAGAATAGAATAGAATAGAATAGAGTAGAATAGAATAGAACAGAACACAATAGAACAGAATAGAATAGAATAGAACAGAACAGAATAGAACAGAACAGAATAGAATAGAATAGAATAGAAAAGAATAGAATAGAACAGAACAGAACAGAACAGAACAGTACAGAACAGAATAGAATAGAATAGAACAGAATAGAACAGAACAGAACATAACAGAACAGAACAGAATAGAATAGATTAGAACAGAATAGAACAGAACAGAATAGAATAGAATAGAATAGAATAGAACAGAACAGAACAGAAAATAAATGAACAGAATAGAATAGAATAAAACAGAATAGAACAGAATAGAATAGAATCGAACAGAAAGAATAGAATAGAACAGAATAGAACAGAATACAATAGAACAGAATAGAATAGAATAGAACAGAACAGAATAGAATAGAATAGAATAGAATAGAACCAAACAGAACAGTATAGCATCGAACAGAATATAATAGAATAGAACAGAATACAACAGAATAGAATTTAATAGAATAGACTATAACAGAATAGAATAGAATAGAATAGAATAGATGACAACAGAACAGAATAGAACAGAACACAACACAACAGAACAAAATTGAATAGAATTGAATAGAACAGAACCGAATAGAACAGAACAGAACTGAATCGAACAGAATAGAATAGAATAGAATAGAACACAATAAAATAGAATAGAACAGAATAGAATAGAATAGAATAGAACAGAACAGAACAGAATAGAATAGAATAGAATAGAATAGAATAGAACAGAATAGAATAGAATGGAATAAGAAATAACAGAATAAAATAGAATAGAATAGAATAGAACAGAATAGAATAGAATAAAATAAAATAGAATAGAATAGAATAGAACAGAACAGAATACAATATATAGAATAGAACAGAATAGAATAGAATACAACAGAAGAGAATAGAATAGAACAGAACAGAACAGAATAGAATAGAATAGAACAAAACAGAACAGAATAGAATAGAATAGAATAGAATAGAATAGAATAGAATAGAACAGAATAGAATAGAATAGAATAGAATAGAATAGAATAGAATAGAATAGAATGGAATAGAATAGAACAGAATAGAACAGAACAGAACAGAAAAGAATAGAATAGAATAGAACAGGACAGAAGAGAATAGAATAGATTAGAACAGAATAGAACCGAATAGAATAGAATAGAATAGAACAGAACAGAACAGAATAGAATCGAACAGAATAGAATAGAATAGAAGAGAATAGAAGAGAATAGAATAGAATAGAATAGAATAGAACAGAACAGAAGAGAATAGAATAGAATAGAATAGAATAGAACAGAACAGAACAGAATAGGACAGAATAGAACAGAACAGTACAGAATAGAATAGTATAGAATAGAATAGAATAGAATAGAACAGAATAGAACAGAATAGAATAGAATAGAACAGAACAGAATAGAATAGAATAGAATAGAACAGAACAGAATAGAATAGAATAGATCATAATAGAATAGAATAGAACAGAATAGAATAGAATAGCACAGAAGAGAACATAATAGAATAGAATAGAACAGAATAGAACAGAACAGAACAGAATAGAATAGATTACAACAGAATAGAACAGAACAGAATAGAATAGAATACAACAGAATAGAACAGAACAGAATAGAAGAGAAGAGAAAAGAATAGAATAGAATAGAATAGAATAGAATAGAATAGAATAGAATAGAATAGAATAGAATAGAACAGAATAGAACAGAATAGAATAGAATAGAACAGAACAGAATAGAATAGAATAGAATAGAACAGAATAGAATAGAACAGAACAGAATAGAATAGAATAGAATAGATCAGAATAGAATAGAATAGAACAGAATAGAATAGAACAGAATAGATCAGAATAGAATAGAATAGAACAGAATAGAATGGAATAGAACAGAACAGAACAGAGCATAATAGAATAGAATAGAATAGAACAAAACAGAAGAGAACAGAATAGAATAGAACAAGACAGAACAGAATAGAATAGATTAGAACAGAATAGAACAGAACAGAATAGAATAGAATAGAAAAGAATAGAACAGAACAGAATAGAATAGAATAGAACAGAATAGAACAGAATAGAATAGAATAGAATAGAATAGAATAGAATAGAATAGAATAGAATAGAGTAGAATAGAATAGAGTAGAATAGAATAGAACAGAATAGAACAGAACAGAATGGAATAGAATAGAATAGAATAGAATAGAACAGAACAGAATAGAATAGAACAGAATAGAATAGAATAGAACAGAATAGAATAGAATAGAACAGAACAGAACATAATAGAATAGAATAGAACAGAATAGAACAGAAGAGAACAGAACAGAACAGAAGAGAATAGAACAGAATAGTATAGAATAGAACAGAGCATAATAGAATAGAATAGAATTGGACAGAATAGAATTGAATAGAATAAAATAGAAAAGAGTAGAATAGAATACAATAGAATAGAAAAGAACAGAACTGAATGGAATAGAACAGAATAGAATAGAATAAAACAGAACAGCATAGAATAGAATAAAGCAGAACAGAATAGAATAGAATACAACAGAACAGAATAGAACAGAACAGAATAGAATAGAATAGAATAGAATAGAATAGAATAGAATAGAAGAGAATAGAACAGAATAGAATTGAATAGAATAGAATAGAACAGAATAGAATAGAATAGAACGAATAGAGTAGAATAGAACAGAACAGAATAGAATAGAATAGAATAGAATAGAATAGAATAGAATGGAATAGAACTGAACAGAATAGAATAGAAAAGAACAGAACAGAATAGAATAAAACAGAATAGAATAGAATAGAACAGAACAGAACAGAATAGAATAGAATAGAACAGAATAGAACAGAACAGAACAGAACAGAACAGAAAAGAATAGAATAGAACAGCACAGAACAGAATGGAATAGATTAGAACAGAATGGAACAAAACAGAACAGAATAGAATAGAATAGAACAGAATAGAACAGAACAGAATAGAATAGAATAGAATAGAACAGAACAGAATAGAACAGAATAGAACATAACAGAATAGAATAGAATAGAACAGAACAGAACAGAATAGAATAGAATAGAATAGATCAGAACAGAAGAGAATAGAATCGAATAGAATATAATAGAACAGAACAGAACAGAATAGAATCGAACAGAATAGAATAGAATAGAACAGAATAGAACAGAATAGAACAGAATAGAATAGAATAGAACAGAATAGAACAGAACAGAATAGAAGAGAAGAGAATAGAATAGAATAGTATAGAATAGAAGAGAACAGAACAGGATAGAATAGAATAGAACAGAACAGAACAGAATAGAACAGAAAAGAACAGAACAGAATAGAATAGAATAGAATAGAATAGAACAGAATAGAAAAGAATAGAATAGAATAGAACAGTACAGAATAGAATCGAACAGAATAAAATAGAATAGAACAGAATAGAACAGAATAGAATAGAATAGAAGAGAATAGAACAGATCAGAATAGAATAGAACAGAATAGAATAGAATAGAATAGAATAGAATAGAACAGAACAGAACACAATAGAATAGAATAGAACAGAATAGAACAGAACAGAACAGAACAGAACAGAACAGAATAGAATAGAACAGGAGAGAACAGAATAGAATAGTTTAGAACAGAATAGAACAGAACAAAATAGAATATAATGGAATAGAATAGCACAGAACAGAACATAATAGAATAGAATAGAATAGAATAGAATAGAACAGAATAGAATAGAACAGAACAGAATAGAATAGAATAGAATAGAATAGAACAGAACAGAATAGAATAGAATAGATCAGAATAGAATAGAATAGAACAGAATAGAATAGAATAGAACAGAACAGAACAGAACAGAATAGAATAGAATAGAACAGAATAGAACAGAACAGAACAGAACAGAAGAGAACAGAATAGAATAGAACAGGACAGAACAGAATAGATTAGATTAGAACAGAATAGAACAGAATAGAATAGAACAGAATAGAACAGAATAGAACAGAACAGAAAAGAACAGAATAGAATAGAATAGAATAGAACAGAACAGAATAGAACAGAACAGAACAGAATAGAATAGAATAGAATAGAACAAAACAGAACAGTATAGCATCGAACAGAATATAATAGAATAGAACAGAATAGAACAGAATAGAATACAATAGAATAGAATAGAACAGAATAGAATAGAATAGAATAGAATGCAACAGAACAGAATAGAACAGAACACAACACAACAGAACAGAATAGAATGGAATAGAATAGAACAGAAACGAATAGAACAGAACAGAACAGAATCGAACCGAATAGAATAGAATAGAATAGAACACAATAGAATAGAATAGAACAGAATAGAATAGAATAGAATAGAACAGAACAGAATAGAATAGAATAGAATAGAATAGAACAGAACAGTAGAGAATAAAATAAAATAGAATAGAATACAATAGAATAGAACAGAATAGAACAGAATAGAACAGAACAGAATGGAATAGAATAGAATAGAAAAACCGAACAGAATAGAATATAATAGAATATAATAGAATAGAATAGAACAGAATAGAATAGAATAGAATAGTATAGAATAGTATAGAATAGAATAGAACAGAATAGAATAGAATAGAATAGAATAGAACAGAAAAAAAGAATAGAATAGAATAGAATAGAATTGAATAGAATAGAATAGAATAGTACAGAACAGAACACAATAGAATAGAATAGAATCGAATAGAATAGAATAGAACAGAACAGAATGCAACAGAATAGAACAGAACAGAATAGAACAGAACACAACACAACAGAACAGAATAGAATTAAATAGAATAGAACAGAACCGAATAGAACAGAACAGAACTGAATAGAACAGAATAGAATAGAATGAAATAGAACACAATAGAATAGAGTAGAACAGAATAGAACAGATTAGAATAGAATAGAATAGAACAGAAGAAAACAGAACAGAATAGAACACAAGAGAACAGAATAGAATAGAACAGAATAGAATAGAATAGAACAGAACAGAATAGAATAGAATAGAATAGAATAGAATAGAACAGAACAGAATAGAACAGAATAGAATAGAATAGAACGGAATAGAATAGAACCGAACAGAAGAGAATAGAAAGGAAGAGAACAGAACAGAATAAAATAGAATACAATAGAATAGAATAGAATAGAACAGAAGAGAATAGAACAGAATAGAATTGAATAGAACAGAATAAATAGAATAGAATAGAACAGAATAGAACAGAATAGAACAGAATAGAGTAGAATAGAATAGAATAGAATAGAAGAGAATAGAATAGAATAGAATAGAATAAAATAGAACAGAATAGAATAGAATATAACATAATAGAATAGAATAGAACAGAACAGCACAGAATACAATAGAATAGAACAGAATAAAACAGAACAGAACAGAATAGAATAAAATAGAATAGAATAGAACAGAACAGAACAGAACAGAATTGAATAGAATAGAACAGAACAGAACAGAATAGAATAGAATAGAACATAATAGAATAGAACAGAACAGAATAGAATAGAATAGAATAGAATAGAATAGAATAGAATAGAATAGAATAGAACAGAATAGAATAGAACAGAACAGAATAGAATAGAATAGAATAGAATAGAACAGAACAGAATAAAATAGAATAGATCAGAATAGAATAGAATAGAACAGAATAGAATAGAATAGAACAGAACAGAACAGAACAGAATAGAATAGAATAGAACAGAATAGAACAGAACAGAACAGAACAGAACAGAATAGAATAGAACAGGACAGAACAGAATAGAATAGATTAGAACAGAATAGAACAGAACAGAATAGAATAGAAGAGAACAGAAGAGAATAGAATAGAATAGAATAGAATAGAATAGAATAGAACAGAATAGAATAGAATAGAATAGAATAGAATGCAACAGAACAGAATAGAACAGAACACAACACAACAGAACAGAATAGTATGGAATAGAATAGAACAGAAACGAATAGAACAGAACAGAACAGAATCGGACCGAATAGAATAGAATAGAATAGAACACAATAGAATAGAATAGAACAGAATAGAATAGAATAGAATAGAACAGCACAGAACAGAACAGAACAGAATAGAACAGAATAAAATAGAATAGAATAGAACAGAACAGAACAGAACAGAATTGAATAGAATAGAACAGAACAGAACAGAATAGAATAGAATAGAACATAATAGAATAGAACAGAACAGAATAGAATAGAATAGAATAGAACAAAATAGAATAGAAAAGAATAGAATAGAATAGAATAGAATAGAATAGAATAGAATAGAATAGAATAGAACAAAACAGAACATTATAGCATCGAACAGAATATAATAGAATAGAACAGAATAGAACAGAATAGAATACAATACAATAGAATAGAACAGAATAGAATAGAATAGAATAGAATGCAACAGAACAGAATAGAACAGAACACAACACAACAGAACAGAATAGAATGGAATAGAATAGAACAGAAACGAATAGAACAGAACAGAACTGAATCGAACAGAATAGAATAGAATAGAACATAACAGAATAGAATAGAATAGAACAGAACAGAATAGAATAGAATGGAATAGAACAGAACAGAATAGAATAGAATAGAACAGAACAGAATAGAATAAAACAGAATAGAATAGAATAGAACAGAACAGAACAGAATAGAATAGAATAGAACAGAATAGAACAGAACAGAACAGAACAGAACAGAAAAGAATAGAATAGAACAGGACAGAACAGAATGGAATAGATTAGAACAGAATAGAACAGAACAGAATAGAATAGAACAGAATAGAATAAAACAGAACTGAACAGAATAGAATCGAACAGAATAGAATAGAAGAGAACAGAATAGAACAGAATACAACAGAATAGAACAGAATAGAACAGAACAGAATAGAATAGAACAGAATAGAACAGAACAGAATAGAACAGAATAGAACATAACAGAATAGAATAGAATAGAACAGAACAGAATAGAATAGAATAGAATAGAAGAGATCAGAACAGAACAGAATAGAATCGAATAGAATAGAATAGAACAGAACAGAACAGAATAGAATCGAAGAGAACAGAATAGAATAGAACAGAATAGAAGAGAATAGAATAGAATAGAACAGAATAGAACAGAACAGAATAGAAGAGAAGAGAATAGAATAGAATAGTATAGAATAGAAGAGAAGAGAACAGGATAGAATAGAATAGAATAGAATAGAACAGAACAGAATAGAACAGAAAAGAACAGAACAGAATAGAATAGAATAGAATAGAATAGAATAGAATAGAACAGAATAGAAAAGAATAGAATAGAATAGAACAGAACAGAATAGAATCGAACAGAATAGAATAGAATAGAACAGAATAGAACAGAATAGAATAGAATAGAAGAGAATAGAACAGATCAGAATAGAATAGAACAGAATAGAATAGAACAGAATAGAATAGAATGGAACAGAATAGAATAGAATAGAACAGAACAGAACACAATAGAATAGAATAGAACAGAATAGAACAGAACAGAACAGAACAGAACAGAACAGAATAGAATAGAACAGGAGAGAACAGAATAGAATAGTTTAGAACAGAATAGAACAGAACAAAATAGAATATAATGGAATAGAATAGCACAGAACAGAACAGAATAGAATCGAACAGAATATAATAGAATATAATAGAATAGAATAGAATAGAACAGAACAGAAGAGAATAGAATAGAATAGAATAGAATAGAATAGAATAGAATAGAATAGAATAGAATAGAATAGAATACAACAGAACAGAATAGAACAGAACAGAAAAGAATAGAATAGAACAAAAATGAATAGAACAGAAAAGAACAGAACAGAACAGAACAGAATAGAATAGAACAGAATAGAACAGAACAGAATAGAACAGAATAGAATAGAATAGAATAGAACAGAACAGAACAGAACAGAATAGAATAGAATAGAACAGAACAGAACAGAATAGAATAGAATAGAACATAATAGAATAGAACAGAACAGAATAGAGTAGAATAGAATAGAATAGAATAGAACAGAATAGAATAGAACAGAACAGAATAGAATAGAATAGAATAGAATAGAATAGAACAGAACAGAATAGAATAGAATAGATCAGAATAGAATAGAATAGAACAGAATAGAATAGAATAGAACAGAACAGAACAGAACATAATAGAATAGAATAGAACAGAATAGAACAGAACAGAACAGAACAGAACAGAACAGAATAGAATAGAACAGGACAGAACAGAATAGAATAGATTTGAACAGAATAGAACAGAACAGAATAGAACAGAATAGAACAGAATAGAACAGAACAGAAAAGAATAGAATAGAATAGAATAGAATAGAAAAGAATAGAATAGAACAGAACAGAATAGAATAGAATAGAATAGAATAGAATAGAACAAAACAGAACAGTATAGCATCGAACAGAATATAATAGAATAGAACAGAATAGAACAGAATAGAATACAATAGAATAGAATAGAACAGAATAGAATAGAATAGAATAGAATGCAACAGAACAGAATAGAACAGAACACAACACAACAGAACAGAATAGAATGGAATAGAATAGAACAGAAACGAATAGAACAGAACAGAACTGAATCGAACAGAATAGAATAGAATAGAATAGAACACAATAGAATAGAACAGAACAGAATAGAATAGAATAGAATAGAATAGAATAGAACAGAATAGAATAGAACAGAACAGAATAGAATAGAATAGAATAGAATAGGACAGAACAGAATAGAATAGAATAGATCAGAATAGAATAGAATAGAACAGAATAGAATAGAATAGAACAGAACAGAACAGAACAGAATAGAATAGAATAGAACAGAATAGCACAGAACAGAACAGAACAGAACAGAACAGAATAGAATAGAACAGGACAGAACAGAATAGAATAGATTTGAACAGAAAAGAACAGAACAGAATAGAACAGAATAGAACAGAATAGAACAGAACAGAAAAGAATAGAATAGAATAGAATAGAATAGAATAGAATAGAATAGAATAGAATAGAACAGAATAGAATAGAACAGAACAGAATAGAATAGAATAGAATAGAATAGAACAAAACAGAACAGTATAGCATCGAACAGAATATAATAGAATAGAACAGAATAGAACAGAATAGAATACAATAGAATAGAATAGAACAGAATAGAATAGAATAGAATAGAATGCAACAGAACAGAATAGAACAGAACACAACACAACAGAACAGAATAGAATGGAATAGAATAGAATAGAAACGAATAGAACAGAACAGAACTGAATCGAACAGAATAGAATAGAATAGAATAGAACACAATAGAATAGAATAGAACAGAATAGAATAGAATAGAATAGAACAGAACAGAATAGAATAGAATAGAACAGAACAGTAGAGAATAAAATAAAATAGAATAGAATACAATAGAATAGAACAGAATAGAACAGAATAGAACAGAACAGAATGGAATAGAATAGAATAGAAAAACAGAACAGAATAGAATATAATAGAATATAATAGAATAGAATAGAACAGAATAGAATAGAATAGAATAGTATAGAATAGAATAGAGTAGAATAGAACAGAATAGAATAGAATAGAATAGAGTAGAACAGAAAAGAATAGAATAGAATAGAATAGAATAGTACAGAACAGAACACAATAGAATAGAATAGAATCGAATCGAATAGAATAGAACAGAACAGAATGCAACAGAATAGAACAGAACAGAATAGAACAGAACACATCACAACAGAACAGAATAGAATTAAATAGATTAGAACAGAACCGAATAGAACAGAACAGAACTGAATAGAACAGAATAGAATAGAATGAAATAGAACACAATAGAATAGAATAGAACAGAATAGAACAGATTAGAATAGAATAGAATAGAACAGAACAGAACAGAACAGAATAGAACAGAAGAGAACAGAATAGAATAGAACAGAATAGAATAGAAAAGAACAGAATAGAATAGAATATAATAGAATAGAATAGAATAGAACAGAACAGAATAGAACAGAATAGAATAGAATAGAACGGAATAGAATAGAACCGAACAGAAGAGAATAGAAAGGAAGAGAACAGAACAGAATAAAATAGAGTACAATAGAATAGAATAGAATAGAACAGAAGAGAATAGAACAGAATAGAATAGAATAGAACAGAATAAATAGAATAGAATAGAACAAAATAGAACAGAATAGAACAGAATAGAGTAGAATAGAATAGAATAGAATAGAACAGAATAGAATAGAATAGAATAGAATAGAATAAAATAGAACAGAATAGAATAGAATATAACATAATAGAATAGAATAGAACAGAACAGCACAGAATAGAATAGAATAGAACAGAATAGAACAGAACAGAACAGAATAGAATAAAATAGAATAGAATAGAACAGAACAGAACAGAACAGAATTGAATAGAATAGAACAGAACAGAACAGAATAGAATAGAAGAGAAGATAATAGAATAGAACAGAACAGAATAGAATAGAATAGAATGGAATAGAATAGAACAGAATAGAATAGAACAGAACAGAATAGAATAGAATAGAACAGAACAGAATAGAATAGAATAGATCAGAATAGAATAGAATAGAACAGAATAGAATATAATAGAACAGAACAGAACAGAACAGAATAGAATAGAACAGAACAGAATAGAACAGAACAGAACAGAACAGAACAGAACAGAACAGAATAGAATAGAATAGAACAGGACAGAACAGAATAGAATAGATTAGAACAGAATAGAACAGAATAGAATAGAACAGAATAGAACAGAATAGAACAGAACAGAAAAGAATAGAATAGAATAGAATAGAATAGAATAGAACAGAATAGAATAGAACAGAACAGAAGAGAATAGAATAGAATAGAATAGAATAGAATAGAATAGAATAGAATAGAATAGAATGCAACAGAACATAATAGAACAGAACACAACACAACAGAACAGAATAGAATGGAATAGAAAAGAACAGAAACGAATAGAACAGAACAGTACTGAATCGAACAGAATAGAATAGAATAGAATAGAACACAATAGAATAGAATAGAACAGAATAGAATAGAATAGAATAGAACAGCACAGAACAGAACAGAACAGAATAGAATAGAATAGAACAGAATAGAACAGAACAGAACAGAACAGAATAGAATAGAACAGAATAGAACAGAACAGAATAGAACAGAATAAAATAGAGTAGAATAGAACAGAACAGAACAGAACAGAATTGAATAGAATAGAACAGAACAGAACAGAATAGAATAGAATAGAACATAATAGAATAGAACAGAACAGAATAGAATAGAATAGAATAGAATAGAATAGAATAGAATAGAATAGAATAGAATAGAACAGAACAGTAGAGAATAAAATAAAATAGAATAGAATACAATAGAATAGAACAGAATAGAACAGAATAGAACAGAACAGAATGGAATAGAATAGAATAGAAAAACAGAACAGAATAGAATATAATAGAATAGAATAGAACAGAATAGAATAGAATAGAATAGTATAGAATAGAATAGTATAGAATAGAACAGAATAGAATAGAATAGAATAGAACAGAAAAGAATAGAATAGAATAGAATAGAATAGAATAGAATAGAATAGAATAGAATAGAATAGAATAGTACAGAACAGAACACAATAGAATAGAATAGAATCGAATAGAATAGAATAGAACAGAACAGAATGCAACAGAATAGAACAGAACACAACACAACAGAACAGAATAGAATTAAATAGAATAGAACAGAACCGAATAGAACAGAACAGAACTGAATAGAACAGAATAGAATAGAATGAAATAGAACACAATAGAATAGAATAGAACAGAATAGAACAGATTAGAATAGAATAGAATAGAACAGAACAGAACAGAACAGAATAGAACAGAAGAGAACAGAATAGAATAGAACAGAATAGAATAGAACAGAACAGAACAGAATAGAATAGAATAGATTAGAATAGAATAGAATAGAATAGAATAGAACAGAACAGAATAGAACAGAATAGAATAGAATAGAACAGAATAAATAGAATAGAATAGAACAGAATAGAACAAAATAGAACAGAATAGAGTAGAATAGAATAGAATAGAATAGAATAGAATAGAATAAAATAGAACAGAATAGAATAGAATATAACATAATAGAATAGAATAGAACAGAACAGCACAGAATAGAATAAAATAGAACAGAATAGAACAGAACAGCACAGAATAGAATAGAATAGAACAGAATAGAACAGAACAGAACAGAACAGAATAGAATAGAATAGAACAGAACAGAACAGAATAGAATATAATAGAACAGAACAGAACAGAACAGAATAGAATAGAATAGAACAGAATAGAACAGAACAGAACAGAACAGAACAGAACAGAATAGAATAGAACAGGACAGAACAGAATAGAATAGATTAGAATAGAATAGAACAGAACAGAAGAGAACAGAATAGAACAGAATAGAACAGAACAGAAAAGAATAGAATAGAATAGAATAGAATAGAATAGAACAGAATAGAATAGAACAGAACAGAAGAGAATAGAATAGAATAGAACAGAATAGAATAGAATAGAATAGAATAGAATAGAATGCAACAAAACAGTATAGAACAGAACACAACACAACAGAACAGAATAGAATGGAATAGAATAGAACAGAAACGAATAGAACAGAACAGAACTGAATCGAACAGAATAGAATAGAATAGAATAGAACACAATAGAATAGAATAGAACAGAATAGAATAGAATAGAATAGAACAGCACAGAACAGAACAGAACAGAATAGAATAGAATAGAACAGAATAGAACAGAACAGAACAGAACAGAACAGAATAGAATACAACAGAATAGAACAGAACAGAATAGAACAGAACAGAATAGAATAGAATAGAACAGAACAGAACAGAACAGAATTGAATAGAATAGAACAGAACAGAACAGAATAGAATAGAATAGAACATAATAGAATAGAACAGAACAGAATAGAATAGAATAGAATAGAATAGAATAGAACAGAACAGAACAGAACAGAACAGAACAGAATAGAATAGAACAGAATAGAACAGAACAGAACAGAACAGAACAGAACAGAATAGAATAGAACAGGACAGAACAGAATAGAATAGATTAGAACAGAATAGAACAGAACAGAATAGAACAGAATAGAACAGAACAGAAAAGAATAGAATAGAATAGAATAGAATAGAACAGAATAGAAAAGAACAGAACGGAAGAGAATAGAATAGAATAGAATAGAATAGAATAGAATAGAATAGAATAGAACAAAACAGAACATTATAGCATCGAACAGAATATAATAGAATAGAACAGAATAGAATACAATAGAATAGAATAGAACAGAATAGAATAGAATAGAATAGAATGCAACAGAACAGAATAGAACAGAACACAACACAACAGAACAGAATAGAATGGAATAGAATAGAACAGAATCGAATAGAACAGAACAGAACTGAATCGAACAGAATAGAATAGAATAGAATAGAACACAATAGAATAGAATAGAACAGAATAGAATAGAATAGAATAGAATAGAACAGAACAGAACAGAATAGAATAGAATAGAATAGAATAGAATAGAATAGAACAGAACAGTAGAGAATAAAATAAAATAGAATAGAATACAATAGAATAGAACAGAATAGAACAGAATAGAACAGAACAGAATGGAATAGAATAGAATAGAAAAACAGAACAGAATAGAATATAATAGAATATAATAGAATAGAATAGAACAGAATAGAATAGAATAGAATAGTATAGAATAGAATAGTATAGAATAGAACAGAATAGAATAGAATAGAATAGAACAGAATAGAATAGAATCGAACAGAATAGTACAGAACAGAATAGAATACAATAGAATACAATAGAATAGAATAGAATAGAACAGAACAGAACAGAATAGAATAGAATAGAATAGAATCGAATAGAATAGAATAGAACAGAACAGAATGCAACAGAATAGAACAGAACACAACACAACAGAACAGAATAGAATTAAATAGAATAGAACAGAACCGAATAGAACAGAACAGAACTGAATAGAACAGAATAGAATAGAATGAAATAGAACACAATAGAATAGAATAGAACAGAATAGAACAGATTAGAATAGAATAGAATAGAACAGAACAGAACAGAACAGAATAGAACAGAAGAGAACAGAATAGAATAGAACAGAATAGAATAGAACAGAACAGAATAGAATAGAATAGAATAGAATAGAATAGAATAGAATAGAATAGAATAGAATAGAATAGAATAGAATAGAACAGAACAGAATAGAACAGAATAGAATAGAATAGAACGGAATAGAATAGAACCGAACAGAAGAGAATAGAAAGGAAGAGAACAGAACAGAATAAAATAGAATAAAATAGAATAGAATAGAATAGAACAGAAGAGAATAGAACAGAATAGAATAGAATAGAACAGAATAAATAGAATAGAATAGAACAGAATAGAAAAAAAATAGAACAGAATAGAGTAGAATAGAATAGAATAGAATAGAATAGAATAGAATAGAATAGAATAAAATAGAACAGAATAGAATAGAATATAACATAATAGAATAGAATAGAACAGAACAGCACAGAATAGAATAGAATAGAACAGAATAGAACAGAACAGAACAGAACAGAATAGAATAGAATAGAACAGGACAGAACAGAACAGAATAGATTAGAACAGAATAGACCAGAATAGAATAGAACAGAACAGAACAGAATAGAAATGAACAGAATAGAATAGAATAGAAAAGAATAGAAGAGAACAGATTAGAATCGAACAGAATAGAATAGAATAGAACAGAATAGAATAGAATCGAACAGAATAGTACAGAACAGAATAGAATAGAATAGAATACAATAGAATAGAATAGAATAGAACAGAACAGAACAGAATAGAATAGAATAGAACAGAATAGAACAGAACAGAACAGAACAGAACAGAACAGAACAGAACAGAATAGAATAGAACAGGACAGAACAGAATGGAATAGATTTGAACAGAATAGAACAGAATAGAATAGAATAGAATAGAATAGAATAAAACAGAACTGAACAGAATAGAATCGAACAGAATAGAATAGAAGAGAACAGAATAGAACAGAATAGAATAGAATAGAACAGAATAGAACAGAACAGAAGAGAATAGAATAGAATAGAATAGAATAGAATAGAGTAGAATAGAATAGAGTAGAATAGAATAGAACAGAACACAATAGAATAGAATAAAATAGAATAGAATAGAACAGAACAGAATAGAACAGAACAGAATAGAATAGAATAGAATAGAATAGAATAGAACAGAACAGAATAGAACAAGATAGAACATAACAAAATAGAATAGAATAGAGTAGAACAGAATAGAATAGAATAGAATGGAATGGAATAGAATAGAATAGAACAGAACAGAACAGAACAGAACAGAACAGAATAGAACAGAATAGAATAGAATAGAACAGAACAGAACATAACAGAACAGAACAGAATAGAATAGATTAGAACAGAATAGAACAGAACAGAAAAGAATAGAATAGAACAAAACTGAATAGAACAGAACAGAATAGAATAGAACAGAACAGAACAGAACAGAACAGAATAGAATAGAACAGAATAGAACAGAACAGAATAGAAACGAATAGAATAGAATAGAATAGAACAGAACAGAACAGAACAGAATAGAATAGAATAGAACAGAACAGAACAGAATAGAATAGAATAGAACATAATAGAATAGAACAGAACAGAATAGAATAGAATAGAATAGAATAGAACAGAATAGAATAGAACAGAACAGAATAGAATAGAATAGAATAGAATAGAACAGAACAGAATAGAATAGAATAGATCAGAATAGAATAGAATAGAACAGAATAGAATAGAATAGAACAGAACAGAACAGAACAGAATAGAATAGAATAGAACAGAATATAACAGAACAGAACAGAACAGAACAGAACAGAATAGAATAGAACAGGACAGAACAGAATAGAATAGATTTGAACAGAATAGAACAGAACAGAATAGAACAGAATAGAACAGAATAGAACAGAACAGAAAAGAATAGAATAGAATAGAATAGAATAGAACAGAATAGAATTGAACAGAACAGAATAGTATAGAATAGAATAGAATAGAACAAAAGAGAACAGTATAGCATCGAACAGAATATAATAGAATAGAACAGAATAGAACAGAATAGAATACAATAGAATAGAATAGAACAGAATAGAATAGAATAGAATAGAATGCAACAGAACAGAATAGAACAGAACACAACACAACAGAACAGAATAGAATGGAATAGAATAGAACAGAAACGAATAGAACAGAACAGAACTGAATCGAAGAGAATAGAATAGAATAGAATAGAACACAATAGAATAGAATAGAACAGAATAGAATAGAATAGAATAGAACAGAACAGAATAGAATAGAATAGAATAGAATAGAATAGAACAGAACAGTAGAGAATAAAATAAAATAGAATAGAATACAATAGAATAGAACAGAATAGAACAGAACAGAATGGAATAGAATAGAATAGAATAGAATAGAAAAACAGAACAGAATAGAATATAATAGAATATAATAGAATAGAATAGAACAGAATAGAATAGAATAGAATAGTATAGAATAGAATAGAATAGAATAGAATAGAACAGAATAGAATAGAATAGAATAGAACAGAAAAGAATAGAATAGAATAGAATAGAATAGTACAGAACAGAACACAATAGAATAGAATAGAATTGAATAGAATAGAATAGAACAGAACAGAATGCAACAGAATAGAACAGAACAGAATAGAACAGAACACAACACAACAGAACAGAATAGAATTAAATAGAATAGAACAGAACCGAATAGAACAGAACAGAACTGAATAGAACAGAATAGAATAGAATGAAATAGAACACAATAGAATAGAATAGAACAGAATAGAACAGATGAGAATAGAATAGACTAGAACAGAACAGAACAGAACAGAATAGAACAGAATAAAATAGAATAGAATAGAACAGAACAGAACAGAACAGAATTGAATAGAATAGAACAGAACAGAACAGAATAGAATAGAATAGAACATAATAGAATAGAACAGAACAGAATAGAATAGAATAGAATAGAATAGAATAGAATAGAACAGAATAGAATAGAACAGAACAGAATAGAATAGAATAGAATAGAATAGAACAGAACAGAATAGAATAGAATAGAATAGATCAGAATAGAATAGAATAGAACAGAATAGAATAGAACAGAACAGAACAGAACAGAACAGAATAGAATAGAATAGAACAGAATAGAACAGAACAGAACAGAACAGAACAGAACAGAATAGAATAGAACAGGACAGAACAGAATAGAATAGATTAGAACAGAATAGAACAGAACAGAATAGAACAGAATAGAACAGAATAGAACAGAACAGAAAAGAATAGAATAGAATAGAATAGAATAGAACAGAATAGAAAAGAACAGAACAGAAGAGAATAGAATAGAATAGAATAGAATAGAATAGAATAGAATAGAATAGAACAAAACAGAACATTATAGCATCGAACAGAATATAATAGAATAGAACAGAATAGAATACAATAGAATAGAATAGAACAGAATAGAATAGAATAGAATAGAATGCAACAGAACAGAATAGAACAGAACACAACACAACAGAACAGAATAGAATGGAATAGAATTGAACAGAAACGAATAGAACAGAACAAAACTGAATCGAACAGAATAGAATAGAATAGAATAGAACACAATAGAATAGAATAGAACAGAATAGAATAGAATAGAATAGAATAGAATAGAACAGAACAGAACAGAATAGAATAGAATAGAATAGAATAGAATAGAACAGAACAGTAGAGAATAAAATAAAATAGAATAGAATACAATAGAATAGAACAGAATAGAACAGAATAGAACAGAACAGAATGGAATAGAATAGAATAGAAAAACAGAACAGAATAGAATATAATAGAATATAATAGAATAGAATAGAACAGAATAGAATAGAATAGAATAGTATAGAATAGAATAGTATAGAATAGAACAGAATAGAATAGAATAGAATAGAACAGAAAAGAATAGAATAGAATAGAATAGAATAGAATAGAATAGAATAGAATAGAATAGAATAGTACAGAACAGAACACAATAGAATAGAATAGAATCGAATAGAATAGGATAGAACAGAACAGAATGCAACAGAATAGAACAGAATACAACACAACAGAACAGAATAGAATTAAATAGAATAGAACAGAACCGAATAGAACAGAACAGAACTGAATAGAACAGAATAGAATAGAATGAAATAGAACACAATAGAATAGAATAGAACAGAATAGAACAGATTAGAATAGAATAGAATAGAACAGAACAGAACAGAACAGAATAGAACAGAAGAGAACAGAATAGAATAGAACAGAATAGAATAGAACAGAACAGAACAGAATAGAATAGAATAGATTAGAATAGAATAGAATAGAATAGAATAGAACAGAACAGAATAGAACAGAATAGAATAGAATAGAACGGAATAGAATAGAACCGAACAGAAGAGAATAGAAAGGAAGAGAACAGAACAGAATAAATAGAATACAATAGAATAGAATAGAATAGAACAGAAGAGAATAGAACAGAATAGAATAGAATAGAACAGAATAAATAGAATAGAATAGAACAGAATAGAACAAAATAGAACAGAATAGAGTAGAATAGAATAGAATAGAATAGAATAGAATAGAATAGAATAGAATAAAATAGAACAGAATAGAATAGAATATAACATAATAGAATAGAATAGAACAGAACAGCACAGAATAGAATAAAATAGAACAGAATAGAACAGAACAGCACAGAATAGAATAGAATAGAACAGAATAGAACAGAACAGAACAGAACAGAATAGAATAGAATAGAACAGAACAGAACAGAATAGAATATAATAGAACAGAACAGAACAGAACAGAATAGAATATAATAGAACAGAACAGAACAGAACAGAATAGAATAGAATAGAACAGAATAGAACAGAACAGAACAGAACAGAACAGAACAGAACAGAATAGAATAGAACAGGACAGAACAGAATAGAATAGATTAGAACAGAATAGAACAGAACAGAATAGAACAGAATAGAACAGAATAGAACAGAACAGAAAAGAACAGAACAGAATAGAATAGAACAGGACAGAATAGAATAGAACAGAAGAGAATAGAATAGAATAGAATAGAATAGAATAGTATAGAATAGAATAGAATAGAATAGAATAGAATAGAATAGAATAGAATAGAATGCAACAGAACCGTATAGAACAGAACACAACACAACAGAACAGAATAGAATGGAATAGAATAGAACAGAAACGAATAGAACAGAACAGAACTGAATCGAACAGAATAGAATAGAAAAAATAGAACACAATAGAATAGAATAGAACTGAATAGAATAGAATAGAATAGAACAGCACAGAACAGAACAGAACAGAATAGAACAGAATAGAACAGAACAGAATAGAACAGAATAAAATAGAATAGAATAGAACAGAACAGAACAGAATTGAATAGAATAGAACAGAACAGAACAGAATAGAATAGAATAGAACATAATAGAATAGAACAGAATAGAATAGAATAGAATAGAATAGAATAGAATAGAATAGAATAGAATAGAATAGAATAGAATAGAACAGAATAGAATAGAACAGAACAGAATAGAATAGAATAGAATAAAATAGAACAGAACAGAATAGAATAGAACAGAACAGAACAGAACAGAATAGAATAGAATAGAACAGAATAGAACAGAACAGAACAGAACAGAACATAACAGAATAGAATAGAACAGGACAGAACAGAATAGAATAGATTAGAACAGAATAGAACAGAACAGAATAGAACAGAATAGAACAGAATAGAACAGAACAGAAAAGAATAGAATAGAATAGAATAGAACAGAATAGAAAAGAACAGAACAGAAGAGAATAGAATAGAATAGAATAGAATAGAATAGAATAGAATAGAATAGAATAGAATAGAATAGAATGCAACAGAACATTATAGCATCGAACAGAATATAATAGAATAGAACAGAATAGAATACAATAGAATAGAATAGAACAGAATAGAATAGAATAGAATAGAATGCAACAGAACAGAATAGAACAGAACACAACACAACAGAACAGAATAGAATGGAATAGAATAGAACAGAAACGAATAGAACAGAACAGAACTGAATCGAACAGAATAGAATAGAATAGAATAGAACACAATAGAATAGAATAGAACAGAATAGAATAGAATAGAATAGAACAGAACAGAACAGAATAGAATAGAATAGAATAGAATAGAATAGAATAGAATAGAACAGAACAGTAGAGAATAAAATAAAATAGAATAGAATACAATAGAATAGAACAGAATAGAACAGAATAGAACAGAACAGAATGGAATAGAATAGAATAGAAAAACAGAACAGAATAGAATATAATAGAATATAATAGAATAGAATAGAACAGAATAGAATAGAATAGAATAGTATAGAATAGAATAGTATAGAATAGAAAAGAATAGAATAGAATAGAATAGAACAGAATAGAATAGAATCGAACAGAATATTACAGAACAGAATAGAATAGAATAGAATACAATAGAATAGAATAGAATAGAACAGAACAGAACAGAATAGAATAGAATAGAATAGAATCGAATAGAATAGAATAGAACAGAACAGAATGCAACAGAATAGAACAGAACACAACACAACAGAACAGAATAGAATTAAATAGAATAGAACAGAACCGAATAGAACAGAACAGAACTGAATAGAACAGAATAGAATAGAATAGAACGGAATAGAATAGACCCGAACAGAAGAGAATAGAAAGGAAGAGAACAGAACAGAATAAATAGAATAAAATAGAATAGAATAGAATAGAACAGAAGAGAATAGAACAGAATAGAATAGAATAGAACAGAATAAATAGAATAGAATAGAACAGAATAGAACAAAATAGAACAGAATAGAGTAGAATAGAATAGAATAGAATAGAATAGAATAGAATAGAATAGAATAGAATAGAAGAAAATAGAACAGAATAGAATAGAATATAACATAATAGAATAGAATAGAACAGAACAGCACAGAATAGAATAAAATAGAACAGAATAGAACAGAACAGCACAGAATAAAATAGAATAGAACAGAATAGAACAGAACAGAACAGAACAGAATAGAATAGAATAGAACAGGACAGAACAGAACAGAATAGATTAGAACAGAATAGACCAGAATAGAATAGAATAGAATAGAATAGAATAGAATAGAATAGAATAGAATAGAACAGAACAGAACAAAATAGAAATGAACAGAATAGAATAGAATAGAAAAGAATAGAAGAGAACAGATTAGAATCGAACAGAATAGAATAGAATAGAACAGAATAGAATAGAATCGAACAGAATAGTACAGAACAGAATAGAATAGAATAGAATACAATAGAATAGAATAGAATAGAACAGAACAGAACAGAATAGAATAGAATAGAACAGAATAGAACAGAACAGAACAGAACAGAACAGAACAGAACAGAATAGAATAGAACAGGACAGAACAGAATGGAATAGATTTGAACAGAATAGAACAGAACAGAATAGAATAGAATAGAATAGAATAAAACAGAACTGAACAGAATAGAATCGAACAGAATAGAATAGAAGAGAACAGAATAGAACAGAATAGAATAGAATAGAACAGAATAGAACAGAACAGAAGAGAATAGAATAGAATAGAATAGAATAGAATAGAATAGAATAGAGTAGAATAGAATAGAGTAGAATAGAATAGAACAGAACACAATAGAATAGAATAGAATAGAATAGAACAGAACAGAATAGAACAGAACAGAACAGAATAGAATAGAATAGAATAGAATAGAATAGAATAGAACAGAACAGAATAGAACAAGATAGAACATAACAAAATAGAATAGAATAGAGTAGAACAGAATAGAATAGAATAGAATGGAATAGAATAGAATAGAATAGAACAGAACAGAACAGAACAGAACAGAACAGAATAGAACAGAATAGAATAGAATAGAACAGAACAGAACATAACAGAACAGAACAGAATAGAATAGATTAGAACAGAATAGAACAGAACAGAAAAGAATAGAATAGAACAAAACTGAATAGAACAGAACAGAATAGAATAGAACAGAACAGAACAGAACAGAACAGAATAGAATAGAACAGAATAGAACAGAACAGAATAGAACAGAATAGAATAGAATAGAATAGAACAGAACAGAACAGAACAGAATAGAATAGAATAGAACAGAACAGAACAGAATAGAATAGAATAGAACATAATAGAATAGAACAGAACAGAATAGAATAGAATAGAATAGAATAGAACAGAATAGAATAGAACAGAACAGAATAGAATAGAATAGAATAGAATAGAATAGAATAGAAAAGAACAGAATAGAATAGAATAGATCAGAATAGAATAGAATAGAATAGAATAGAACAGAACAGAATAGAACAGAATAGAATAGAATAGAACGGAATAGAATAGAACCGAACAGAAGAGAATAGAAAGGAAGAGAACAGAACAGAATAAAATAGAATACAATAGAATAGAATAGAATAGAACAGAAGAGAATAGAACAGAATAGAATAGAATAGAACAGAATAAATAGAATAGAATAGAACAGAATAGAACAAAATAGAACAGAATAGAGTAGAATAGAATAGAATAGAATAGAATAGAGTAAAATAGAACAGAATAGAATAGAATATAACATAATAGAATAGAATAGAACAGAACAGCACAGAATAGAATAAAATAGAACAGAATAGAACAGAACAGCACAGAATAGAATAGAATAGAACAGAATAGAACAGAACAGAACAGAACAGAATAGAATAGAATAAAACAGGACAGAACAGAACAGAATAGATTAGAACAGAATAGACCAGAATAGAATAGAATAGAATAGAATAGATTAGAATAGAATAGAATAGAATAGAATAGAATAGAACAGAACAGAACAGAATAGAAATGAACAGAATAGAATAGAATAGAAAAGAATAGAAGAGAACAGATTAGAATCGAACAGAATAGAATAGAATAGAACAGAATAGAACAGAATAGAATAGAATCGAACAGAATACTACAGAACAGAATAGAATAGAATAGAATACAATAGAATAGAATAGAATAGAACAGAACAGAACAGAATAGGACAGAATAGAACAGAACAGAACAGAATAGAATAGTATAGAATAGAATAGAATAGAATAGAATAGAATAGAACAGAATAGAACAGAATAGAATAGAATAGAACAGAAGAGAACAGAACAGAATAGAATAGAATAGAACAGAATAGAACAGAACAGAACAGAACAGAACAGAACAGAATAGAATAGAAGAGAACTGAATAGAACAGAATAGAATAGAATAGAACAGAACAGAAGAGAATACAACAGAATAGAACAGAACAGAATAGAATAGAACAGAATAGAACAGAAGAGAAGAGAATAGAATAGAATAGAATAGAACAGAACACAATAGAATAGAACAGAATAGAACAGAATAGAATAGAACAGAACAGAATAGAATAGAATAGAATAGAACTGAATAGAATAGAATAGAATAGATCAGAATAGAATAGAATATAACAGAATAGAATAGAATAGAATAGATCAGAATAGAATAGAATAGAATGGAATAGAATAAAATAGAATAGAACAGAACAGAACAGAACAGAACAGAACAGAACAGAATAGAATAGAATAGAACAAAACAGAAGAGAACAGAATAGAATAGATCAAGACAGAATAGAATAGAATAGATTAGAACAGAATAGAATAGAACTGAATAGAATAGAATAGAACAGAATAGAACAGAACAGAATAGAATAGAATAGAACAGAATAGAACAGAACAGAATAGAATAGAATAGAATAGAATAGAGTAGAATAGAATAGAGTAGAATAGAATAGAACAGAATAGAATAGAATAGAATAGAATAGAATAGAATAGAACAGAACAGAATAGAACAGAATAGAACAGAACAGAATAGAATAGAATAGAATAGAATAGAACAGAACAGAATAGAACAGAATAGAACATAACAGAATAGAATAGAATAGAGTAGAACAGAAGAGAACAGAACAGAACAGAATAGAATAGAACAGAATAGAACAGAACAGAATAGAATAGAATAGAATAGAATAGAACAGAACAGAATAGAACAGAATAGAGCAGAACAGAATGGAATAGAATAGAATAGAATAGAATAGAATAGAATAGAACAGAATAGAATAGAATAGAACAGAACATAACAGAACATAATAGAATAGAATAGAATAGGACAGAATAGAATTGAATAGAATAAAATAGAAAAGAATAGAATAGAATACAATAGAATAGAAAAGAACAGAACTGAATGGAATAGAACAGAATAGAATAGAATAAAACAGAACAGCATAGAATAGAATAAAACAGAACGGAATAGAATAGAATGCAACAGAACAGAATAGAACAGAACAGAAAAGAATAGAATAGAACAAAACTGAATAGAACAGAACAGAATAGAATAGAACAGAACAGAACAGAACAGAACAGAACAGAACAGAACAGAATAGAATAGAACAGAATAGAACAGAACAGAATAGAACAGAATAAAATAGAATAGAATAGAACAGAACAGAACAGAACAGAATTGAATAGAATAGAACAAAACAGAACAGAATAGAATAGAATAGAACATAATAGAATAGAACAGAACAGAATAGAATAGAATAGAATAGAATAGAACAGAATAGAATAGAACAGAATAGAATAGAACAGAACAGAATAGAATAGAATAGAATAGAATAGAACAGAACAGAATAGAATAGAATAGACCAGAATAGAATAGAATAGAACAGAATAGAATAGAATAGAACAGAACAGAACAGAATAGAATAGAATAGAACATAATAGAATAGAACAGAACAGAATAGAATAGAATAGAATAGAATAGAACAGAATAGAATAGAACAGAATAGAATAGAACAGAACAGAATAGAATAGAATAGAATAGAATAGAACAGAACAGAATAGAATAGAATAGAACAGAATAGAATAGAATAGAACGGAATAGAATAGAACCGAACAGAAGAGAATAGAAAGGAAGAGAACAGAACAGAATAAAATAGAATAGAATAGAATAGAATAGAATAGAACAGGAGAGAATAGAACAGAATAGAATAGAATAGAACAGAATAAATAGAATAGAATAGAACACAATACAACAGAATAGAACAGAATAGAGTAGAATAGAATAGAATAGAATAGAATAGAATAGAATAAAATAGAACAGAATAGAATAGAATATAACATAATAGAATAGAATAGAACAGAACAGCACAGAATAGAATAGAATAGAGCAGAATAGAACAGAACAGCACAGAATAGAATAGAATAGAACAGAATAGAACAGAACAGAACAGAACAGAACAGAACAGAATAGAATAGAACAGGACAGAACAGAATAGAATAGATTAGAACAGAATAGAACAGAACAGAATAGAACAGAATAGAACAGAATCGAACAGAACAGAAAAGAATAGAATAGAATAGAATAGAATAGAATAGAATAGAATAGAATAGAATAGAATAGAATAGAATAGAAAAAACAGAATAGAATAGAACAGAACAGAAGAGAATAGAATAGAATAGAATAGAATAGAATAGAATAGAATAGAACAAAACAGAACAGTATAGCATCGAACAGAATATAATAGAATAGAACAGAATAGAACAGAATAGAATACAATAGAATAGAATAGAACAGAACTGAATGGAATAGAACAGAATAGAATAGAATAAAACAGAACAGCATAGAATAGAATAAAACAGAACGGAATAGAATAGAATGCAACAGAACAGAATAGAACAGAACAGAAAAGAATAGAATAGAACAAAACTGAATAGAACAGAACAGAATAGAATAGAACAGAACAGAACAGAACAGACCAGAACAGAATAGAATAGAACAGAATAGAACAGAACAGAATAGAACAGAATAAAATAGAATAGAATAGAACAGAACAGAACAGAACAGAATTGAATAGAATAGAACAAAACAGAACAGAATAGAATAGAATAGAACATAATAGTATAGAACAGAACAGAATAGAATAGAATAGAATAGAATAGAACAGAATAGAATAGAACAGAATAGAATAGAACAGAACAGAATAGAATAGAATAGAATAGAATAGAACAGAACAGAATAGAATAGAATAGATCAGAATAGAATAGAATAGAACAGAATAGAATAGAATAGAACAGAACAGAACAGAACAGAATAGAATAGAATAGAACAGAATAGAACAGAACATAACAGAACAGAACAGAACAGAATAGAATAGAACGGGACAGAACAGAATAGAATAGATTAGAACAGAATAGAACAGAACAGAATAGAACAGAATAGAACAGAATAGAACAGAACAGAAAAGAATAGAATAGAATAGAATAGAATAGAATAGAATAGAATAGAAAAAACAGAATAGAATAGAACAGAACAGAAGAGAATAGAATAGAATAGAATAGAGTAGAATAGAATAGAATAGAATAGAATAGAACAAAACAGAACAGTATAGCATCGAACAGAATATAATAGAATAGAACAGAATAGAACAGAATAGAATACAATAGAATAGAATAGAACAGAATAGAATAGAATAGAATAGAATGCAACAGAACAGAATAGAACAGAACACAACAGAACAGAACAGAATAGAATAGAATAGAATAGAACAGAACCGAATAGAACAGAACAGAACTGAATCGAACAGAATAGAATAGAATAGAATAGAACACAATAGAATAGAATAGAACAGAATAGAATAGAATAGAATAGAACAGAACAGAACAGAATAGAATAGAATAGAATAGAATACAATAGAATAGAACAGAACAGTAGAGAATAAAATAAAATAGAATAGAATACAATAGAATAGAACAGAATAGAACAGAATAGAACAGAACAGAATGGAATAGAATAGAATAGAAAAACAGAACAGAATAGAATATAATAGAATATAATAGAATAGAATAGATCAGAATAGAATAGAATAGAATAGTTCAGAACAGAACACAATAGAATAGAATAGAATCGAATAGAATAGAACAGAACAGAACAGAATTCAACAGAATAGAACAGAACAGAATAGAACAGAACACAACACATCAGAACAGAATAGAATTAAATAGAATAGAACAGAACCGAATAGAACAGAACAGAACTGAATAGAACAGAGTAGAATAGAATGAAATAGAACACAATAGAATAGAATATAAGAGAATAGAACAGATTAGAATAGAATAGAATAGAACAGAACAGAATAGAATAGAATAGAATAGAATAGAATAGAATAGAATAGAATAGAATAGAACAGAACAGAATAGAACAGAATAGAATAGAATAGAACGGAATAGAATAGAACCGAACAGAGGAGAATAGAAAGGAAGAGAACAGAACAGAATAAAATAGAATAGAATAGAATAGAATAGAATAGAACAGAAGAGAATAGAACAGAATAGAATAGAATAGAACAGAATAAATAGAATAGAATAGAACACAATAGAACAGAATAGAACAGAATAGAGTAGAATAGAATAGAATAGAATAGAATAGAATAGAATAGAATAGAATAGAATAAAATAGAACAGAATAGAATAGAATATTACATAATAGAATAGAATAGAACAGAACAGCACAGAATAGAATAGAATAGAACAGAATAGAACAGAACAGCACAGAATAGAATAGAATAGAACAGAATAGAACAGAACAGAACAGAACAGAATAGAATAGAATAGAACAGGACAGAACAGAATAGAATAGATTAGAACAGAATAGAACAGAATAGAATAGAATAGAATAGAATAGAATAGAAAAGAAGAGAATAGAATAGAATAGAACAGAACAGAACAGAATAGAAATGAACAGAATAGAATAGAATAGAAAAGAATAGAAGAGAACAGATTAGAATCGAACAGAGTAGAATAGAATAGAACAGAATAGAATAGAATCGAACAGAATAGAATAGAATAGAACAGAATAGAACAGAATAGAATAGAATAGAATAGAATAGTACAGAACAGAATAGAATATAATAGAATAGAACAGAATAGAATAGAATAGAACAGAACAGAGCAGAATAGAATAGAATAGAACAGAATAGAACAGAACAGAATAGAATAGAATAGATAGAATAAAACAGAACTGAACAGAATAGAATCGAACAGAATAGAATAGAAGAGAACAGAATAGAACGGAATAGAATAGAATAGAACAGAATAGAACAGAGCAGAAGAGAATAGAATAGAATAGAAAAGAATAGAATAGAATAGAATAGAATAGAATAGAATAGAATAGAATAGAGTAGAATAGAATAGAGTAGAATAGAATAGAACAGAACACAATAGAACAGAATAGAATAGAATAGAACAGAACAGAATAGAACAGAACAGAATGGAATAGAATAGAACAGAATAGAATAGAATAGAATAGAATAGAATAGAACAGAACAGAATAGAACAAGATAGAACATAACAAAATAGAATAGAATAGAGTAGAACAGAATAGAATAGAATAGAATGGAATAGAATAGAATAGAATAGAACAGAACAGAACAGAACAGTACAGAACAGAATAGAATAGAATAGAACAGAATAGAACAGAACAGAACATAAGAGAACAGAACAGAATAGAATAGATTAGAACAGAAGAACGGAACAGAATAGAATAGAATAGAAAAAATACAATAGAATAGAATAGAATAGAATAGAATAGAATAGAATAGAATAGAATAGAATAGAGTAGAATAGAATAGAGTAGAATAGAATAGAACAGAACACAATAGAACAGAATAGAATAGAATAGAACAGAACAGAATAGAACAGAACAGAATAGAATAGAGTAGAATAGAATAGAATAGAATAGAATAGAATAGAATAGAATAGAACAGAACAGAATAGAACAAGATAGAACATACCAAAATAGAATAGAATAGAGTAGAACAGAATAGAATAGAATAGAATGGAAAAGAATAGAATAGAATAGAACAGAACAGAACAGAACAGAACAGAACAGAATAGAATAGAATAGAACAGAATAGAACAGAACAGAACATAACAGAACAGAACAGAATAGAATAGATTAGAACAGAATAGAATAGAACAGAACAGAAGAGAATAGAATAGAATAGAATAGAATAGAATAGAATAGAATAGAATAGAACAGAATAGAATAGAACAGAATAGAATAGAATAGAATAGAATAGAATAGAATAGAACAAAACAGAACAGTATAGCATCGAACAGAATATAATAGAATAGAACAGAATAGAACAGAATAGAATAGAATAGAATACAATGCAACAGAACAGAATAGAACAGAACACAACACAACAGAACAGAATAGAATAGAATAGAATAGAACAGACTGGAATAGAACAGAACAGAACTGAATCGAACAGAATAGAATAGAATAGAACACAATAGAATAGAATAGAACAGAATAGAATAGAATAGAATAGAACAGAACAGAACAGAACAGAATAGAATAGAATAGAATAGAATAGAACAGAACAGTAGAGAATAAAATAAAATAGAATAGAATACAATAGAATAAAACAGAATAAAACAGAATAGAACAGAACAGAATGGAATAGAATAGAATAGAAAAACAGAACAGAATAGAATATAATAGAATATAATAGAATAGAATAGGTCAGAATAGAATAGAATAGAATAGTATAGAATAGAATAGAATAGAATAGAACAGAATAGAATAGAATAGAATAGAACAGAAAAGAATAGAATAGAACAGAATAGAATAGAATAGAATAGAACAGAAAAGAATAGAATAGAATAGAATAGAATAGAATAGAATAGAATAGTACAGAATAGAACACAATAGAATAGAATAGAATCGAATAGAATAGAATAGAACAGAACAGAATTCAACAGAATAGAACAGAACAGAATAGAACAGAACACAACACATCAGAACAGAATAGAATTAAATAGAATAGAACAGAACCGAATAGAACAGAACAGAACTGAATAGAACAGAATAGAATAGAATGAAATAGAACACAATAGAATAGAATATAAGAGAATAGAACAGATTAGAATAGAATAGAATAGAACAGAACAGAATAGAATAGAATAGAATAGAATAGAATAGAATAGAATAGAACAGAACAGAATAGAACAGAATAGAATAGAATAGAACGGAATAGAATAGAACCGAACAGAAGAGAATAGAAAGGAAGAGAACAGAACAGAATAAAATAGAATACAATAGAATAGAATAGAATAGAACAGAAGAGAATAGAACAGAATACAATAGAATAGAACAGAATAAATAGAATAGAATAGAACAGAATAGAACAGAATAGAACAGAATAGAGTAGAATAGAATAGAATAGAATAGAATAGAATAGAATAGAATAGAATAGAATAGAATAGAATAAAATAGAATAGAATAGAATAGAATATAACATAATAGAATAGAATAGAACAGAACAGCACAGAATAGAATAGAATAGAGCAGAATAGAACAGAACAGCACAGAATAGAATAAAATAGAACAGAATAGAACAGAACAGAAGAGAACAGAATAGAATAGAATAGAACAGGACAGAACAGAATAGAATAGATTAGAACAGAATAGAACAGAATAGAATAGAATAGAATAGAATAGAATAGAATAGAAAAGAAGAGAATAGAATAGAATAGAACAGAACAGAACAGAATAGAAATGAACAGAATAGAATAGAATAGAAAAGAATAGAAGAGAACAGATTAGAATCGAACAGAGTAGAATAGAATAGAACAGAATAGAATAGAATCGAACAGAATAGAATAGAATAGAACAGAATAGAACAGAATAGAGTAGAATAGAATAGAATAGTACAGAACAGAATAGAATAGAATAGAATAGAACAGAATAGAATAGAATAGAACAGAACAGAGCAGAATAGAATAGAATAGAACAGAACAGAACAGAACAGAATAGAATAGAATAGAATAGAATAGAACAGAACAGTAGAGAATAAAATAAAATAGAATAGAATACAATAGAATAAAACAGAATAGAACAGAATAGAACAGAACAGAATGGAACAGAATAGAATAGAAAAACAGAACAGAATAGAATATAATAGAATAGAATAGAATAGAATAGGTCAGAATAGAATAGAATAGAATAGTATAGAATAGAATAGAATAGAATAGAACAGAATAGAATAGAATAGAATAGAACAGAAAAGAATAGAATAGAACAGAATAGAATAGAATAGAATAGAACAGAAAAGAATAGAATAGAATAGAATAGAATAGAATAGAATAGAATAGAATAGTACAGAACAGAACACAATAGAATAGAATAGAATCGAATAGAATAGAATAGAACAGAACAGAATTCAACAGAATAGAACAGAACAGAATAGAACAGAACACAACACATCAGAACAGAATAGAATTAAATAGAATAGAACAGAACCGAATAGAACAGAACAGAACTGAATAGAACAGAATAGAATAGAATGAAATAGAACACAATAGAATAGAATATAAGAGAATAGAACAGATTAGAATAGAATAGAATAGAACAGAACAGAATAGAATAGAATAGAATAGAATAGAATAGAATAGAATAGAACAGAACAGAATAGAACAGAATAGAATAGAATAGAACGGAATAGAATAGAACCGAACAGAAGAGAATAGAAAGGAAGAGAACAGAACAGAATAAAATAGAATACAATAGAATAGAATAGAATAGAACAGAAGAGAATAGAACAGAATAGAATAGAATAGAACAGAATAAATAGAATAGAATAGAACAGAATAGAACAGAATAGAACAGAATAGAGTAGAATAGAATAGAATAGAATAGAATAGAATAGAATAGAATAGAATAGAATAGAATAAAATAGAATAGAATAGAATAGAATATAACATAATAGAATAGAATAGAACAGAACAGCACAGAATAGAATAGAATAGAGCAGAATAGAACAGAACAGCACAGAATAGAATAAAATAGAACAGAATAGAACAGAACAGAAGAGAACAGAATAGAATAGAATAGAACAGGACAGAACAGAATAGAATAGATTAGAACAGAATAGAACAGAATAGAATAGAATAGAATAGAATAGAATAGAAAAGAAGAGAATAGAATAGAATAGAACAGAACAGAACAGAATAGAAAAGAACAGAATAGAATAGAATAGAAAAGAATAGAAGAGAACAGATTAGAATCGAACAGAGTAGAATAGAATAGAACAGAATAGAATAGAATCGAACAGAATAGAATAGAATAGAACAGAATAGAATAGAATAGAGTAGAATAGAATAGAACAGAACACAATAGAACAGAATAGAATAGAATAGAACAGAACAGAATAGAACAGAACAGAATAGAATAGAGTAGAATAGAATAGAATAGAATAGAATAGAATAGAATAGAATAGAACAGAACAGAATAGAACAAGATAGAACATACCAAAATAGAATAGAATAGAGTAGAACAGAATAGAATAGAATAGAATGGAAAAGAATAGAATAGAATAGAACAGAACAGAACAGAACAGAACAGAACAGAATAGAATAGAATAGAACAGAATAGAACAGAACAGAACATAACAGAACAGAACAGAATAGAATAGATTAGAACAGAATAGAATAGAACAGAACAGAAGAGAATAGAATAGAATAGAATAGAATAGAATAGAATAGAATAGAATAGAATAGAATAGAACAGAATAGAATAGAACAGAATAGAATAGAATAGAATAGAATAGAATAGAATAGAACAAAACAGAACAGTATAGCATCGAACAGAATATAATAGAATAGAACAGAATAGAACAGAATAGAATAAAATAGAATAGAATAGAACAGAATAGAATAGAATAGAATACAATGCAACAGAACAGAATAGAACAGAACACAACACAACAGAACAGAATAGAATAGAATAGAATAGAACAGACTGGAATAGAACAGAACAGAACTGAATCGAACAGAATAGAATAGAATAGAACACAATAGAATAGAATAGAACAGAATAGAATAGAATAGAATAGAACAGAACAGAACAGAACAGAATAGAATAGAATAGAATAGAATAGGACAGAACAGTAGAGAATAAAATAAAATAGAATAGAATACAATAGAATAAAACAGAATAAAACAGAATAGAACAGAACAGAATGGAATAGAATAGAATAGAAAAACAGAACAGAATAGAATATAATAGAATATAATAGAATAGAATAGGTCAGAATAGAATAGAATAGAATAGTATAGAATAGAATAGAATAGAATAGAACAGAATAGAATAGAATAGAATAGAACAGAAAAGAATAGAATAGAACAGAATAGAATAGAATAGAATAGAACAGAAAAGAATAGAATAGAATAGAATAGAATAGAATAGAATAGAATAGTACAGAACAGAACACAATAGAATAGAATAGAATCGAATAGAATAGAATAGAACAGAACAGAATTCAACAGAATAGAACAGAACAGAATAGAACAGAACACAACACATCAGAACAGAATAGAATTAAATAGAATAGAACAGAACCGAATAGAACAGAACAGAACTGAATAGAACAGAATAGAATAGAATGAAATAGAACACAATAGAATAGAATATAAGAGAATAGAACAGATTAGAATAGAATAGAATAGAACAGAACAGAATAGAATAGAATAGAATAGAATAGAATAGAATAGAATAGAATAGAACAGAACAGAATAGAACAGAATAGAATAGAATAGAACGGAATAGAATAGAACCGAACAGAAGAGAATAGAAAGGAAGAGAACAGAACAGAATAAAATAGAATACAATAGAATAGAATAGAATAGAACAGAAGAGAATAGAACAGAATACAATAGAATAGAACAGAATAAATAGAATAGAATAGAACAGAATAGAACAGAATAGAACAGAATAGAGTAGAATAGAATAGAATAGAATAGAATAGAATAGAATAGAATAGAATAGAATAGAATAGAATAAAATAGAATAGAATAGAATAGAATATAACATAATAGAATAGAATAGAACAGAACAGCACAGAATAGAATAGAATAGAGCAGAATAGAACAGAACAGCACAGAATAGAATAAAATAGAACAGAATAGAACAGAACAGAAGAGAACAGAATAGAATAGAATAGAACAGGACAGAACAGAATAGAATAGATTAGAACAGAATAGAACAGAATAGAATAGAATAGAATAGAATAGAATAGAATAGAAAAGAAGAGAATAGAATAGAATAGAACAGAACAGAACAGAATAGAAATGAACAGAATAGAATAGAATAGAAAAGAATAGAAGAGAACAGATTAGAATCGAACAGAGTAGAATAGAATAGAACAGAATAGAATAGAATCGAACAGAATAGAATAGAATAGAACAGAATAGAACAGAATAGAGTAGAATAGAATAGAATAGTACAGAACAGAATAGAATAGAATAGAATAGAACAGAATAGAATAGAATAGAACAGAACAGAGCAGAATAGAATAGAATAGAACAGAACAGAACAGAACAGAATAGAATAGAATAGAATAGAATAGAACAGAACAGTAGAGAATAAAATAAAATAGAATAGAATACAATAGAATAAAACAGAATAGAACAGAATAGAACAGAACAGAATGGAACAGAATAGAATAGAAAAACAGAACAGAATAGAATATAATAGAATATAATAGAATAGAATAGGTCAGAATAGAATAGAATAGAATAGTATAGAATAGAATAGAATAGAATAGAACAGAATAGAATAGAATAGAATAGAACAGAAAAGAATAGAATAGAACAGAATAGAATAGAATAGAATAGAACAGAAAAGAATAGAATAGAATAGAATAGAATAGAATAGAATAGAATAGTACAGAACAGAACACAATAGAATAGAATAGAATCGAATAGAATAGAATAGAACAGAACAGAATTCAACAGAATAGAACAGAACAGAATAGAACAGAACACAACACATCAGAACAGAATAGAATTAAATAGAATAGAACAGAACCGAATAGAACAGAACAGAACTGAATAGAACAGAATAGAATAGAATGAAATAGAACACAATAGAATAGAATATAAGAGAATAGAACAGATTAGAATAGAATAGAATAGAACAGAACAGAATAGAATAGAATAGAATAGAATTAATAGAATAGAATAGAACAGAACAGAATAGAACAGAATAGAATAGAATAGAACGGAATAGAATAGAACCGAACAGAAGAGAATAGAAAGGAAGAGAACAGAACAGAATAAAATAGAATACAATAGAATAGAATAGAATAGAACAGAAGAGAATAGAACAGAATAGAATAGAATAGAACAGAATAAATAGAATAGAATAGAACAGAATAGAACAGAATAGAACAGAATAGAGTAGAATAGAATAGAATAGAATAGAATAGAATAGAATAGAATAGAATAGAATAGAATAAAATAGAATAGAATAGAATAGAATATAACATAATAGAATAGAATAGAACAGAACAGCACAGAATAGAATAGAATAGAGCAGAATAGAACAGAACAGCACAGAATAGAATAAAATAGAACAGAATAGAACAGAACAGAAGAGAACAGAATAGAATAGAATAGAACAGGACAGAACAGAATAGAATAGATTAGAACAGAATAGAACAGAATAGAATAGAATAGAATAGAATAGAATAGAAAAGAAGAGAATAGAATAGAATAGAACAGAACAGAACAGAATAGAAATGAACAGAATAGAATAGAATTAAAAAGAATAGAAGAGAACAGATTAGAATCGAACAGAGTAGAATAGAATAGAACAGAATAGAATAGAATCGAACAGAATAGAATAGAATAGAACAGAATAGAACAGAATAGAGTAGAATAGAATAGAATAGTACAGAACAGAATAGAATAGAATAGAATAGAACAGAATAGAATAGAATAGAAGAGAACAGAACAGAATAGAATAGAATAGAACAGAATAGAACAGAACAGAATAGAATAGAATAGAATAGAATAAAACAGAACTGAACAGAATAGAATCGAACAGAATAGAATAGAAGAGAACAGAATAGAACGAAATAGAATAGAATAGAACAGAATAGAACAGAGCAGAAGAGAATAGAATAGAATAGAATAGAATAGAATAGAATAGAATAGAATAGAATAGAATAGAATAGAATAGAATAGAGTAGAATAGAATAGAGTAGAATAGAATAGAACAGAACACAATAGAACAGAATAGAATAGAATAGAACAGAACAGAATAGAACAGAACAGAATAGAATAGAGTAGAATAGAATAGAATAGAATAGAATAGAATAGAACAGAACAGAATAGAACAAGATAGAACATAACAAAATAGAATAGAATAGAGTAGAACAGAATAGAATAGAATAGAATGGAAAAGAATAGAATAGAATAGAACAGAACAGAACAGAACAGAATAGAATAGAATAGAACGGAATAGAATAGAACCGAACAGAAGAGAATAGAAAGGAAGAGAACAGAACAGAATAAAATAGAATAGAATAGAATAGAATAGAATAGAACAGAAGAGAATAGAACAGAATAGAATAGAATAGAACAGAATAAATAGAATAGAATAGAACACAATAGAACAGAATAGAACAGAATAGAGTAGAATAGAATAGAATAGAATAGAATAGAATAGAATAGAATAAAATAGAACAGAATAGAATAGAATATAACATAATAGAATAGAATAGAACAGAACAGCACAGAATAGAATAGAATAGAGCAGAATAGAACAGAACAGCACAGAATAGAATAGAATAGAACAGAATAGAACAGAACAGAACAGAACAGAATAGAATAGAATAGAACAGGACAGAACAGAATAGAATAGATTAGAACAGAATAGAACAGAATAGAATAGAATAGAATAGAATAGAATAGAATAGAATAGAAAAGAAGAGAATAGAATAGAATAGAACAGAACAGAACAGAATAGAAATGAACAGAATAGAATAGAATAGAAAAGAATAGAAGAGAACAGATTAGAATCGAACAGAGTAGAATAGAATAGAACAGAATAGAATAGAATCGAACAGAATAGAATAGAATAGAATAGAATAGAACAGAATAGAATAGAATAGAATAGAATAGTACAGAACAGAATAGAATAGAATAGAATAGAACAGAATAGAATAGAATAGAACAGAACAGAGCAGAATAGAATAGAATAGAACAGAATAGAACAGAACAGAATAGAATAGAATAGATAGAATAAAACAGAACTGAACAGAATAGAATCGAACAGAATAGAATAGAAGAGAACAGAATAGAACGGAATAGAATAGAATAGAACAGAATAGAACAGAGCAGAAGAGAATAGAATAGAATAGAATAGAATAGAATAGAATAGAATAGAATAGAATAGAATAGAATAGAATAGAGTAGAATAGAATAGAGTAGAATAGAATAGAACAGAACACAATAGAACAGAATAGAATAGAATAGAACAGAACAGAATAGAACAGAACAGAATAGAATAGAATAGAATAGAATAGAATAGAATAGAATAGAACAGAACAGAATAGAACAAGATAGAACATAACAAAATAGAATAGAATAGAGTAGAACAGAATAGAATAGAATAGAATGGAATAGAATAGAATAGAATAGAACAGAACAGAACAGAACAGTACAGAACAGAATAGAATAGAATAGAACAGAATAGAACCGAACAGAACATAACAGAACAGAACAGAATAGAATAGATTAGAACAGAAGAACGGAACAGAAGAGAATAGAATAGAATAGAATAGAATAGAATAGAATAGAATAGAATAGAATAGAATAGAGTAGAATAGAATAGAGTAGAATAGAATAGAACAGAACACAATAGAACAGAATAGAATAGAATAAACAGAACAGAATAGAACAGAACAGAATAGAATAGAGTAGAATAGAATAGAATAGAATAGAATAGAATAGAACAGAACAGAATAGAACAAGATAGAACATACCAAAATAGAATAGAATAGAGTAGAACAGAATAGAATAGAATAGAATGGAAAAGAATAGAATAGAATAGAACAGAACAGAACAGAACAGAACAGAAAAGAATAGAATAGAATAGAACAGAATAGAACAGAACAGAACATAACAGAACAGAACAGAATAGAATAGATTAGAACAGAATAGAATAGAACAGAACAGAAGAGAATAGAATAGAATAGAATAGAATAGAATAGAATAGAATAGAACAGAATAGAATAGAACAGAATAGAATAGAATAGAATAGAATAGAACAAAACAGAACAGTATAGCATCGAACAGAATATAATAGAATAGAACAGAATAGAACAGAATAGAATAAAATAGAATAGAATAGAACAGAATAGAATAGAATAGAATACAATGCAACAGAACAGAATAGAACAGAACACAACACAACAGAACAGAATAGAATAGAACAGAATAGAACAGAACAGAATGGAATAGAATAGAATAGAAAAACAGAACAGAATAGAACAGAATAGAATAGAATAGAATAGAACAGAAAAGAATAGAATAGAATAGAATAGAATAGAATAGAATAGAATAGAATAGTACAGAACAGAACACAATAGAATAGAATAGAATCGAATAGAATAGAATAGAACAGAACAGAATTCAACAGAATAGAACAGAACAGAATAGAACAGAACACAACACATCAGAACAGAATAGAATTAAATAGAATAGAACAGAACCGAATAGAACAGAACAGAACTGAATAGAACAGAATAGAATAGAATGAAATAGAACACAATAGAATAGAATATAAGAGAATAGAACAGATTAGAATAGAATAGAATAGAACAGAACAGAATAGAATAGAATAGAATAGAATAGAATAGAACAGAACAGAATAGAACAGAATAGAATAGAATAGAACGGAATAGAATAGAAACGAACAGAAGAGAATAGAAAGGAAGAGAACAGAACAGAATAAAATAGAATACAATAGAAAAGAATAGAATAGAACAGAAGAGAATAGAACAGAATAGAATAGAATAGAACAGAATAAATAGAATAGAATAGAACAGATTAGAACAGAATAGAACAGAATAGAGTAGAATAGAATAGAATAGAATAGAATAGAATAGAATAGAATAGAATAGAACAGAATAGAATAGAATAGAATAGAATAGAACAGAATAGAATAGAATAGAATAGAATAGTACAGAACAGAATAGAATAGAATAGAATAGAACATAATAGAATAGAATAGAACAGAACAGAGCAGAATAGAATAGAATAGAACAGAATAGAACAGAACAGAATAGAATAGAATAGATAGAATAAAACAGAACTGAACAGAATAGAATCGAACAGAATAGAATAGAAGAGAACAGAATAGAACGGAATAGAATAGAATAGAACAGAACAGAATAGAACAGAATAGAATAGAATAGTATAGAATAGAATAGAATAGAATAGAATAGAATAGAATAGAGTAGAATAGAATAGAGTAGAATAGAATAGAACAGAACACAATAGAACAGAATAGAATAGAATAGAACAGAACAGAATAGAACAGAATAGAATAGAATAGAATAGAATAGAATAGAATAGAATAGAATAGAATAGAATAGAACAGAACAGAATAGAATAAGATAGAACATAACAAAATAGAATAGAATAGAGTAGAACAGAATAGAATAGAATAGAATGGAATAGAATAGAATAGAATAGAATAGAATAGAGTAGAATAGAATAGAGTAGAATAGAATAGAACAGAACACAATAGAACAGAATAGAATAGAATAGAACAGAACAGAATAGAACAGAGCAGAAGAGAATAGAATAGAATAGAATAGAATAGAATAGAATAGAATAGAATAGAATAGAGTAGAATAGAATAGAGTAGAATAGAATAGAACAGAACACAATAGAACAGAATAGAATAGAATAGAACAGAACAGAATAGAACAGAATAGAATAGAATAGAATAGAATAGAATAGAATAGAATAGAATAGAATAGAATAGAACAGAACAGAATAGAACAAGATAGAACATAACAAAATAGAATAGAATAGAGTAGAACAGAATAGAATAGAATAGAATGGAATAGAATAGAATAGAATAGAACAGAACAGAACAGAACAGTACAGAACAGAATAGAATAGAATAGAACAGAATAGAACAGAACAGAACATAACAGAACAGAACAGAATAGAATAGATTAGAACAGAAGAACGGAACAGAAGCGAAGAGAAGAGAATAGAATAGAATAGAATAGAATAGAATAGAATAGAATAGAATAGAGTAGAATAGAATAGAGTAGAATAGAATAGAATAGAATAGAATAGAATAGAACAGAACAGAATAGAACAAGATAGAACATAACAAAATAGAATAGAATAGAGTAGAACAGAATAGAATAGAATAGAATGGAAAAGAATAGAATAGAATAGAACAGAACAGAACAGAACAGAATAGAATAGAATAGAACGGAATAGAATAGAACCGAACAGAAGAGAATAGAAAGGAAGAGAACAGAACAGAATAAAATAGAATAGAATAGAATAGAATAGAATAGAACAGAAGAGAATAGAACAGAATAGAATAGAATAGAACAGAATAAATAGAATAGAATAGAACACAATAGAACAGAATAGAACAGAATAGAGTAGAATAGAATAGAATAGAATAGAATAGAATAGAATAGAATAAAATAGAACAGAATAGAATAGAATATAACATAATAGAATAGAATAGAACAGAACAGCACAGAATAGAATAGAATAGAGCAGAATAGAACAGAACAGCACAGAATAGAATAGAATAGAACAGAATAGAACAGAACAGAACAGAACAGAATAGAATAGAATAGAACAGGACAGAACAGAATAGAATAGATTAGAACAGAATAGAACAGAATAGAATAGAATAGAATAGAATAGAATAGAATAGAATAGAATAGAAAAGAAGAGAATAGAATAGAATAGAACAGAACAGAACAGAATAGAAATGAACAGAATAGAATAGAATAGAAAAGAATAGAAGAGAACAGATTAGAATCGAACAGAGTAGAATAGAATAGAACAGAATAGAATAGAATAGAACAGAATAGAATAGAATAGAATAGAATAGTACAGAACAGAATAGAATAGAATAGAATAGAACAGAATAGAATAGAATAGAACAGAACAGAGCAGAATAGAATAGAATAGAACAGAATAGAACAGAACAGAATAGAATAGAATAGATAGAATAAAACAGAACTGAACAGAATAGAATCGAACAGAATAGAATAGAAGAGAACAGAATAGAACGGAATAGAATAGAATAGAACAGAATAGAACAGAGCAGAAGAGAATAGAATAGAATAGAATAGAATAGAATAGAATAGAATAGAATAGAATAGAATAGAGTAGAATAGAATAGAGTAGAATAGAATAGAACAGAACACAATAGAACAGAATAGAATAGAATAGAACAGAACAGAATAGAACAGAACAGAATAGAATAGAATAGAATAGAATAGAATAGAACAGAACAGAATAGAACAAGATAGAACATAACAAAATAGAATAGAATAGAGTAGAACAGAATAGAATAGAATAGAATGGAATAGAATAGAATAGAATAGAACAGAACAGAACAGAACAGTACAGAACTTAATAGAATAGAACAGAATAGAACCGAACAGAACATAACAGAACAGAACAGAATAGAATAGATTAGAACAGAAGAACGGAACAGAAGAGAATAGAATAGAATAGAATAGAATAGAATAGAATAGAATAGAATAGAATAGAGTAGAATAGAATAGAACAGAACACAATAGAACAGAATAGAATAGAATAAACAGAACAGAATAGAACAGAACAGAATAGAATAGAGTAGAATAGAATAGAATAGAATAGAATAGAATAGAATAGAACAGAACAGAATAGAACAAGATAGAACATACCAAAATAGAATAGAATAGAGTAGAACAGAATAGAATAGAATAGAATGGAAAAGAATAGAATAGAATAGAACAGAACAGAACAGAACAGAACAGAACAGAACAGAATAGAATAGAATAGAACAGAATAGAACAGAACAGAACATAACAGAACAGAACAGAATAGAATAGATTAGAACAGAATAGAATAGAACAGAACAGAAGAGAATAGAATAGAATAGAATAGAATAGAATAGAATAGAAGAGAATAGAATAGAACAGAATAGAATAGAACAGAATAGAATAGAATAGAATAGAATAGAACAAAACAGAACAGTATAGCATCGAACAGAATATAATAGAATAGAACAGAATAGAACAGAATAGAATAAAATAGAATAGAATAGAACAGAATAGAATAGAATAGAATACAATGCAACAGAACAGAATAGAACAGAACACAACACAACAGAACAGAATAGAATAGAACAGAATAGAACAGAACAGAATGGAATAGAATAGAATAGAAAAACAGAACAGAATAGAACAGAATAGAATAGAATAGAATAGAATAGAATAGAATAGAATAGAATAGTACAGAACAGAACACAATAGAATAGAATAGAATCGAAAAGAATAGAATAGAACAGAACAGAATTCAACAGAATAGAACAGAACAGAATAGAACAGAACACAACACATCAGAACAGAATAGAATTAAATAGAATAGAACAGAACCGAATAGAACAGAACAGAACTGAATAGAACAGAATAGAATAGAATGAAATAGAACACAATAGAATAGAATATAAGAGAATAGAACAGATTAGAATAGAATAGAATAGAACAGAACAGAATAGAATAGAATAGAATAGAATAGAATAGAACAGAACAGAATAGAACAGAATAGAATAGAATAGAACGGAATAGAATAGAAACGAACAGAAGAGAATAGAAAGGAAGAGAACAGAACAGAATAAAATAGAATACAATAGAAAAGAATAGAATAGAACAGAAGAGAATAGAACAGAATAGAATAGAATAGAACAGAATAAATAGAATAGAATAGAACAGATTAGAACAGAATAGAACAGAATAGAGTAGAATAGAATAGAATAGAATAGAATAGAATAGAATAGAATAGAATCGAACAGAATAGAATAGAATAGAATAGAATAGAACAGAATAGAATAGAATAGAATAGAATAGTACAGAACAGAATAGAATAGAATAGAATAGAACATAATAGAATAGAATAGAACAGAACAGAGCAGAATAGAATAGAATAGAACAGAATAGAACAGAACAGAATAGAATAGAATAGATAGAATAAAACAGAACTGAACAGAATAGAATCGAACAGAATAGAATAGAAGAGAACAGAATAGAACGGAATAGAATAGAATAGAACAGAATAGAACAGAGCAGAAGAGAATAGAATAGAATAGAATAGAGTAGAATAGAATAGAATAGAATAGAATAGAATAGAATAGAGTAGAATAGAATAGAGTAGAATAGAATAGAACAGAACACAATAGAACAGAATAGAATAGAATAGAACAGAACAGAATAGAACAGAATAGAATAGAATAGAATAGAATAGAATAGAATAGAATAGAATAGAATAGAACAGAACAGAATAGAACAAGATAGAACATAACAAAATAGAATAGAATAGAGTAGAACAGAATAGAATAGAATAGAATGGAATAGAATAGAATAGAATAGAACAGAACAGAACAGAACAGTACAGAACAGAATAGAATAGAATAGAACAGAATAGAACAGAACAGAACATAACAGAACAGAACAGAATAGAATAGATTAGAACAGAAGAACGGAACAGAAGCGAAGAGAAGAGAATAGAATAGAATAGAATAGAATAGAATAGAATAGAATAGAATAGAGTAGAATAGAATAGAGTAGAATAGAATAGAACAGAACACAATAGAACAGAATAGAATAGAATAGAACAGAACAGAATAGAACAGAACAGAATAGAATAGAGTAGAATAGAATAGAATAGAATAGAATAGAATAGAACAGAACAGAATAGAACAAGATAGAACATACCAAAATAGAATAGAATAGAGTAGAACAGAATAGAATAGAATAGAATGGAAAAGAATAGAATAGAATAGAACAGAACAGAACAGAACAGAACAGAATAGAATAGAATAGAACAGAATAGAACAGAACAGAACATAACAGAACAGAACAGAATAGAATAGATTAGAACAGAATAGAATAGAACAGAACAGAAGAGAATAGAATAGAATAGAATAGAATAGAATAGAATAGAATAGAATAGAACAGAATAGAATAGAATAGAATTGAATAGAATAGAATAGAACAAAACAGAACAGTATAGCATCGAACAGAATATAATAGAATAGAACAGAATAGAACAGAATAGAATAAAATATAATAGAATAGAACAGAATAGAATAGAATAGAATACAATGCAACAGAACAGAATAGAACAGAACACAACACAACAGAACAGAATAGAATAGAATAGAATAGAACAGACTGGAATAGAACAGAACAGAACTGAATCGAACAGAATAGAATAGAATAGAACACAATAGAATAGAATAGAACAGAATAGAATAGAATAGAATAGAACAGAACAGAATAGAACAGAATAGAATAGAATAGAATAGAATAGAACAGAACAGTAGAGAATAAAATAAAATAGAATAGAATACAATAGAATAGAACAGAATAGAACAGAATAGAACAGAACAGAATGGAATAGAATAGAATAGAAAAACAGAACAGAATAGAATATAATAGAATATAATAGAATAGAATAGATCAGAATAGAATAGAATAGAATAGTATAGAATAGAATAGAATAGAATAGAACAGAATAGAATAGAATAGAATAGAACAGAAAAGAATAGAATAGAACAGAATAGAATAGAATAGAATAGAACAGAAAAGAATAGAACAGAATAGAGTAGAATAGAATAGAATAGAATAGAATAGAATAGAATAGAATAGAATAGAATAGAATAGAACAGAATAGAATAGAATATAACATAATAGAATAGAATAGAACAGAACAGCACAGAATAGAATAGAATAGAGCAGAATAGAACAGAACAGCACAGAATAGAATAGAATAGAACAGAATAGAACAGAACAGAATAGAACAAAATAGAATAGAATAGAACAGGACAGAACAGAATAGAATAGATTAGAACAGAATAGAACAGAATAGAATAGAATAGAATAGAATAGAATAGAAAAGAAGAGAATAGAATAGAATAGAACAGAACAGAACAGAATAGAAATGAACAGAATAGAATAGAATAGAAAAGAATAGAAGAGAACCGATTAGAATCGAACAGAGTAGAATAGAATAGAACAGAATAGAATAGAATCGAACAGAATAGAATAGAATAGAACAGAATAGAACAGAATAGAATAGAATAGAATAGAATAGAATAGAATAGTACAGAACAGAATAGAATAGAATAGAATAGAACAGAATAGAATAGAATAGAACAGAACAGAACAGAATAGAATAGAATAGAACAGAATAGAACAGAATAGAATAGAATAGAATAGAATAGAATAGAATAGAATAGAATAAAACAGAACTGAACAGATTAGAATCGAACAGAATAGAATAGAAGAGAACAGAATAGAACGGAATAGAATAGAATAGAACAGAATAGAACAGAGCAGAAGAGAAAAGAATAGAATAGAATAGAATAGAATAGAATAGATTAGAATAGAATAGAGTAGAATAGAATAGAACAGAACACAATAGAACAGAATAGAATAGAATAGAACAGAACAGAATAGAACAGAACAGAATAGAATAGAATAGAAGAGAATAGAATAGAACAGAACAGAATAGAACAAGATAGAACATAACAAAATAGAATAGAATAGTGTAGAACAGAATAGAATAGAATAGAATGGAATAGAATAGAATAGAGTAGAACAGAACAGAACAGAACAGTACAGAACAGAATAGAATAGTATAGAACAGAATAGAACAGAACAGAACAGAACAGAACAGAACAGAATAGAATAGATTAGAACAGAATAGAACGGAACAGAAGAGAATAGAATAGAATAGAATAGAATAGAATAGAATAGAATAGAATAGAATAGAATAGAATAGAATAGAGTAGAATAGAATAGAGAAGAATAGAATAGAACAGAACACAATAGAACAGAATAGAATAGAATAGAACAGAACAGAATAGAACAGAACAGAATAGAATAGAGTAGAATAGAATAGAATAGAATAGAACAGAACAGAACAGAATATAAATGAACAGAATAGAATAGAATAAAACAGAATAGAACAGAATAGAATAGAATCGAACAGAATAGAATAGAATAGAACAGAATAGAATAGAATACAATAGAACAGAATAGAATAGAATAGAACAGAACAGAACAGAATAGAATAGAATAGAATAGAATAGAATAGAATAGAATAGTACAGAACAGAACACAATAGAATAGAATAGAATCGAATAGAATAGAATAGAACAGAACAGAATTCAACAGAATAGAACAGAACAGAATAGAACAGAACACAACACATCAGTACAGAATAGAATTAAATAGAATACAACAGAACCGAATAGAACAGAACAGAACTGAATAGAACAGAATAGAATAGAATGAAATAGAACACAATAGATTAGAATATAAGAGAATAGAACAGATTAGAATAGAATAGAATAGAACAGAACAGAAGAGAATAGAATAGAATAGGATAGAATAGAATAGAATAGAATAGAATAGAGAAGAATAGAATAGAGTAGAATAGAATAGAACAGAACACAATAGAACATTATAGAATAGAATAGAATAGAACAGAATAGAACAGAATAGAATAGAATAGAATAGAATACTACAGAACAGAATAGAATAGAATAGAATAGAACAGAATAGAATAGAATAGAACAGAACAGAGCAGAATAGAATAGAATAGAACAGAATAGAACAGAACAGAATTGAATAGAATAGAGAGAATAAAACAGAACTGAACAGAATAGAATCGAACAGAATAGAATAGAAGAGAACAGAATAGAACGGAATAGATAGAATAGAACAGAATACAACAGAGCAGAAGAGAATAGAATAGAATAGAATAGAATAGAATAGAATAGAATAGAATAGAATAGAATAGAGTAGAATAGAATAGAGTAGAATAGAATAGAACAGAACACAATAGAACAGAATAGAATAGAATAGAACAGAACAGAATAGAACAGAATAGAATAGAATAGAATAGAATAGAATAGAATAGAATAGAACAGAACAGAATAGAACAAGATAGAACATAACAAAATAGAATAGAATAGAGTAGAACAGAATAGAATAGAATAGAATGGAATAGAATAGAATAGAATAGAACAGAACAGAACAGAACAGTACAGAACAGAATAGAATAGAATAGAACAGAACCGAATAGAACAGAACAGAACTGAATCGAACAGAATAGAATAGAATAGAACACAATAGAATAGAATAGAACAGAATAGAATAGAATAGAATAGAACAGAACAGAAGAGAACAGAATAGAATAGCATAGAATAGAATAGAACAGAACAGTAGAGAATAAAATAAAATAGAATAGAATACAATTGAATAGAACAGAATAGAACAGAACAGAATGGAATAGAATAGAATAGAAAAACAGAAGAGAATAGAATATAATAGAATATAATAGAATAGAATAGATCAGAATAGAATAGAATAGAATAGTATAGAATAGAATAGAATAGAATTGAACAGAATAGAATAGAATAGAATAGAACAGAAAAGAATAGAATAGAACAGAAGAGAATAGAATAGATTAGAACAGAAAAGAATAGAATAGAATAGAATAGAATAGAATAGAATAGTACAGAACAGAACACAATAGAATAGAATAGAATCGAATAGAATAGAATAGAACAGAACAGAATTCAACAGAATAGAACAGAACAGAATAGAACAGAACACAACACATCAGAACAGAATAGAATTAAATAGAATAGAACAGAACCGAATAGAACAGAACAGAACTGAATAGAACAGAATAGAATAGAATGAAATAGAACACAATAGAATAGAATATAAGAGAATAGAACAGATTAGAATAGAATAGAATAGAACAGAACAGAATAGAATAGAATAGAATAGAATAGAATAGAATAGAACAGAACAGAATAGAATAGAATAGAATAGAATAGAACGGAATAGAATAGAACCGAACAGAAGAGAATAGAAAGGAAGAGAACAGAACAGAATAAAATAGAATACAATAGAATAGAATAGAATAGAACAGAAGAGAATAGAACAGAATAGAATAGAATAGAACAGAATAAATAGAATAGAATAGAACAGAATAGAACAGAATAGAACAGAATAGAGTAGAATAGAATAGAATAGAATAGAATAGAATAGAATAGAATAGAATAAAATAGAATAGAATAGAATAGAATAGAATATAACATAATAGAATAGAATAGAACAGAACAGCACAGAATAGAATAGAATAGAGCAGAATAGAACAGAACAGCACAGAATAGAATAGAATAGAACAGAATAGAACAGAACAGAAGAGAACAGAATAGAATAGAATAGAACAGGACAGAACAGAATAGAGTAGATTAGAACAGAATAGAACAGAATAGAATAGAATAGAAAAGAAGAGAATAGAATAGAATAGAACAGAACAGAACAGAATAGAAATGAACAGAATAGAATAGAATAGAAAAGAATAGAAGAGAACAGATTAGAATCGAACAGAGTAGAATAGAATAGAACAGAATAGAATAGAATCGAACAGAATAGAATAGAATAGAACAGAATAGAACAGAATAGAGTAGAATAGAATAGAATAGTACAGAACAGAATAGAATAGAATAGAATAGAACAGAATAGAATAGAATAGAATGGAAAAGAATAGAATAGAATAGAACAGAACAGAACAGAACAGAACAGAACAGAATAGAATAGAATAGAACAGAATAGAACAGAACAGAACATAACAGAACAGAACAGAATAGAATAGATTAGAACAGAATAGAATAGAACAGAACAGAAGAGAATAGAATAGAATAGAATAGAATAGAATAGAACAGAATAGAATAGAACAGAACAGAATAGAATAGAATAGAATATAATATAATAGAATAGAATAGAATAGAACAAAACAGAACAGTATAGCATCGAACAGAATATAATAGAATAGAACAGAATAGAACAGAATAGAATAAAATAGAATAGAATAGAACAGAATAGAATAGAATAGAATAGAATGCAACAGAACAGAATAGAACAGAACACAACACAACAGAACAGAATAGAATAGAATAGAATAGAACAGAACCGAATAGAACAGAACAGAACTGAATCGAACAGAATAGAATAGAATAGAACACAATAGAATAGAATAGAACAGAATAGAATAGAATAGAATAGAACAGAACAGAACAGAACAGAATAGAATAGAATAGAATAGAATAGAACAGAACAGTAGAGAATAAAATAAAATAGAATAGAATACAATAGAATAGAACAGAATAGAACAGAATAGAACAGAACAGAATGCAATAGAATAGAATAGAAAAACAGAACAGAATAGAACAGAATAGAATAGAATAGAATAGAACAGAAAAGAATAGAATAGAATAGAATAGAATAGAATAGAATAGAATAGTACAGAACAGAACACAATAGAATAGAATAGAATCGAATAGAATAGAATAGAACAGAACAGAATTCAACAGAATAGAACAGAACAGAATAGAACAGAACACAACACATCAGAACAGAATAGAATTAAATAGAATAGAACAGAACCGAATAGAACAGAACAGAACTGAATAGAACAGAATAGAATAGAATGAAATAGAACACAATAGAATAGAATATAAGAGAATAGAACAGATTAGAATAGAATAGAATAGAACAGAACAGAAAAGAATAGAATAGAATAGAATAGAATAGAACAGAACAGAATAGAACAGAATAGAATAGAATAGAACGGAATAGAATAGAAACGAACAGAAGAGAATAGAAAGGAAGAGAACAGAACAGAATAAAATAGAATACAATAGAAAAGAATAGAATAGAACAGAAGAGAATAGAACAGAATAGAATAGAATAGAACAGAATAAATAGAATAGAATAGAACAGAATAGAACAGAATAGAAGAGAATAGAGTAGAATAGAATAGAATAGAATAGAATAGAATAGAATAGAATAGAATAGAATAGATTAAAATAGAACAGAATAGAATAGAATATAACATAATAGAATAGAATAGAACAGAACAGCACAGAATAGAATAGAATAGAACAGAATAGAACAGAACAGAAGAGAACAAAATAGAATAGAATAGAAAAGGACAGAACAGAATAGAATAGATTAGAACAGAATAGAACAGAATAGAATAGAATAGAATAGAATAGAAGAGAACAGATTAGAATCGAACAGAGTAGAATAGAATAGAACAGAATAGAATAGAATCGAACAGAATAGAATAGAATAGAACAGAATAGAACAGAATAGAATAGAATAGAATAGAATAGAATAGTACAGAACAGAACAGAATAGAATAGAAGAGAACAGAATAGAACAGAACAGAATAGAATAGAATAGAATAAAATAGAATAAAACAGAACTGAACAGAATAGAATCGAACATAATAGAATAGAAGAGAACAGAATAGAACGGAATAGAAAAGAATAGAACAGAATAGAACAGAGCAGAAGAGAAAAGAATAGAATAGAATAGAATAGAATAGAATAGAATAGAATAGAATAGAATAGAATAGAATAGAGTAGAATAGAATAGAGTCGAATAGAATAGAACAGAACACAATAGAACAGAATAGAATAGAATAGAACAGAACAGAATAGAACAGAACAGAATAGAATAGAATAGAATAGAATAGAATAGAACAGAACAGAATAGAACATGATAGAACATAACAAAGTAGAATAGAATAGAGTAGAACAGAATAGAATAGAATAGAATGGAATAGAATAGAATAGAATAGAACAGAACAGAACAGAACAGTACAGAACAGAATAGAATAGAATAGAACAGAATAGAACAGAACAGAACAGAACAGAACAGAACAGAATATAATAGATTAGAACAGAATAGAACGGAACAGAATAGAATAGAATAGAATAGAATAGAATAGAATAGAATAGAATAGAATAGAATAGAATAGAATAGAGTAGAATAGAATAGAGTAGAATAGAATAGAACAGAACACAATAGAACAGAATAGAATAGATTAGAACAGAACAGAATAGAACAGAACAGAATAGAATAGAGTAGAATAGAATAGAATAGAATAGAATAGAATAGAATAGAATAGAATAGAATAGAACAGAACAGAATAGAACAAGATAGAACATAACAAAATAGAATAGAATAGAGTAGAACAGAATAGAATAGAATAGAATGGAAAAGAATAGAATAGAATAGAACAGAACAGAACAGAACAGAACAGAACAGAATAGAATAGAATAGAACAGAATAGAACAGAACAGAACACAACAGAACAGAACAGAATAGAATAGATTAGAACAGAATAGAACAGAACAGAATAGAATAGAATAGAATAGAATAGAATAGAACAGAACAGAACAGAATATAAATGAACAGAATAGAATAGAAAAAAACAGAATAGAACAGAATAGAATAGAATCGAACAGAATAGAATAGAATAGAACAGAATAGAATAGAATACAATAGAACAGAATAGAATACAATAGAACAGAACAGAATAGAATAGAATAGAATAGAATAGAATAGATCCAAACAGAACATTATAGCATCGAACAGAATATAATAGAATAGAACAGAATAGAATAGAATTGAATATAATAGAATAGACTATAACAGAATAGAATACAATAGAATAGAATACAACAGACAGAATAGAACAGAACACAACACAACAGAACAAAATAGAATAGAATTGTATAGAACAGAACCGAATAGAACAGAACAGAACTGAATCGAACAGAATGGAATAGAATAGAATAGAACACAATAGAATAGAATAGAACAGAATAGAATAGAATAGAATAGAACAGAACAGAACAGAATAGAATAGAATAGAACAGAGTAGAATAGAATGGAATAAGAAATACCAGAATAAAATAGAATAGAATAGAATAGAATAGAATAGAATAGAATAGAATAGAATAGAATAGAATAGAGTAGAATAGAATAGAACAGAAGAGAACAGAATAGAATAGAATAGAACAGAATAGAACAGAACAGAACAGAACAGAACAGAACAGAATAGAATAGAACAAGACAGAACAGAATAGAATAGATTAGAACAGAATAGAACAGAACAGAATAGAATAGAATACAACAGAAATGAACAGAACAGAATAGAATAGAATAGAACAGAATAGAACAGAATAGAATAGAATAGAATAGAATAGAATAGAATAGAATAGAATAGAATAGAATAGAACAGAATAGAACAGAATAGAATAGAATAGAAAGAACAGAATAGAATAGAATAGAATAGAACAGAAGAGAATAGAATAGAATAGAATAGATCAGAATAGAATAGAATAGAACAGAATAGAATAGAATAGAATAGATCAGAATAGAATAGAATAGAACAGAATAGAATAGAATAGAACAGAACAGAACAGAACATAATAGAATAGAATAGAATAAAACAAAACAGAAGAGAACAGAATAGAATAGAACAAGACAGAACAGAATAGAATAGATTAGAACAGAATAGAACAGAACAGAATAGAATAGAATAGAACAGAATAGAACAGAACAGAATAGAATAGAGTAGAACAGAATAGAACAGAACAGAATAGAATAGAATAGAATAGAATAGAATAGAATAGAATAGAATAGAGTAGAATAGAATAGAGTAGAATAGAATATAACAGAACAGAATAGAATAGAATAGAATAGAATAGAATAGAATAGAATAGAACAGAACAGAATAGAACAGAATAGAACAGAACAGAATAGAATAGAATAGAATAGAATAGAACAGAACAGAATAGAACAGAATAGAACATAACAGAATAGAATAGAATAGAGTAGAACAGAAGAGAACAGAACAGAACAGAATAGAATAGAACAGAATAGAACAGAATAGAAAAGAATAGAATAGAATAGAATAGAACAGAATAGAATAGAATAGAACAGAGCATAATAGAATAGAATAGAATAGGACAGAATAGAATTGAATAGAATAAAATAGAAAAGAATAGAATAGTATACAATAGAATAGAAAAGAACAGAACTGAATGGAATAGAACAGAATAGAATAGAATAAAACAGAACAGCATAGAATAGAATAAAACAGAACAGAATAGAATAGAATACAACAGAACAGAATAGAACAGAACAGAAAAGAATAGAATAGAACAAAACTGAATAGAACAGAACAGATTAGAATAGAACAGAACAGAACAGAACAGAACAGAATAGAATAGAAGAGAATAGAACAGAATAGAATAGAACAGAATAAAATAGAATAGAATAGAACAGAACAGAACAGAACAGAATTGAATAGAATAGAACAAAACAGAACAGAATAGAATAGAATAGAACATAATAGAATAGAACAGAACAGAATAGATTAGAATAGAATAGAATAGAATAGAATAGAATAGAATAGAACAGAATATAATAGAACAGAACAGAATAGAATAGAATAGAATAGAATAGAATAGAATAGAGTAGAATAGAATAGAGTAGAATAGAATATAACAGAACAGAATAGAATAGAATAGAATAGAATAGAATAGAATAGAATAGAACAGAACAGAATAGAACAGAATAGAACAGAACAGAATAGAATAGAATAGAATAGAATAGAACAGAACAGAATAGAACAGAATAGAACATAACAGAATAGAATAGAATAGAGTAGAACAGAAGAGAACAGAACAGAACAGAATAGAATAGAACAGAATAGAACAGAATAGAAAAGAATAGAATAGAATAGAATAGAACAGAATAGAATAGAATAGAACAGAGCATAATAGAATAGAATAGAATAGGACAGAATAGAATTGAATAGAATAAAATAGAAAAGAATAGAATAGTATACAATAGAATAGAAAAGAACAGAACTGAATGGAATAGAACAGAATAGAATAGAATAAAACAGAACAGCATAGAATAGAATAAAACAGAACAGAATAGAATAGAATACAACAGAACAGAATAGAACAGAACAGAAAAGAATAGAATAGAACAAAACTGAATAGAACAGAACAGATTAGAATAGAACAGAACAGAACAGAACAGAACAGAATAGAATAGAAGAGAATAGAACAGAATAGAATAGAACAGAATAAAATAGAATAGAATAGAACAGAACAGAACAGAACAGAATTGAATAGAATAGAACAAAACAGAACAGAATAGAATAGAATAGAACATAATAGAATAGAACAGAACAGAATAGATTAGAATAGAATAGAATAGAATAGAATAGAATAGAATAGAACAGAATATAATAGAACAGAACAGAATAGAATAGAATAGAATAGAATAGAAGAGAACAGAGTAGAATAGAATAGATCAGAATAGAATAGAATAGAACAGAATAGAATAGAATAGAACAGAACAGAACAGAACAGAATAGAATATAATAGAACAGAATAGAACAGAACATAACAGAACAGAACAGAACAGAATTGAATAGAACAGGACAGAACAGAATAGAATAGATTAGAACAGAATAGAACAGAACAGAATAGAACAGAATAGAACAGAATAGAACAGAACAGAAAAGAATAGAATAGAATAGAATAGAATAGAATAGAATAGAACAGAATAGAATAGAACAGAACAGAACAGAATAGAATAGAATAGAATAGAATAGAATAGAACAAAACAGAACAGTATAGCATCGAACAGAATATAATAGAATAGAACAGAATAGAACAGAATAGAATACAATAGAATAGAATAGAACAGAATAGAATAGAATAGAATAGAATGCAACAGAACAGAATAGAACAGAACACAACACAACAGAACAGAATAGAATAGAATAGAATAGAACAGAACCGAATAGAACCGAACAGAACTGAATCGAACAGAATAGAATAGAATAGAATAGAACACAATAGAATAGAATAGAACAGAATAGAATAGAATAGAATAGAACAGAACAGAACAGAACAGAACAGAATAGAATAGAATAGAATAGAATAGAATAGAACAGAACAGTAGAGAATAAAATAAAATAGAATAGAATACAATTGAATAGAAAAGAATAGAACAGAATAGAACAGAACAGAATGGAATAGAATAGAATAGAAAAACAGAACAGAATAGAATATAATAGAATATAATAGAATAGAATAGAACAGAATAGAATAGAATAGAATAGAACAGAAAAGAATAGAATAGAATAGAACAGAAAAGAATAGAATAGAATAGAATAGAATAGAATAGAATAGAATAGAATAGAATAGAATAGAGTAGTACAGAACAGAACACAATAGAATAGAATAGAATCGAATAGAATAGAATAGAACAGAACAGAATGCAACAGAATAGAACAGAACAGAATAGAACAGAACACAACACAACAGAACAGAATAGAATTAAATAGAATAGAACAGAACCGAATAGAACAGAACAGAACTGAATAGAACAGAATAGAATAGAATGAAATAGAACACAATAGAATAGAATATAAGAGAATAGAACAGATTAGAATAGAATAGAATAGAACAGAACAGAACAGAACAGAATAGAACAGAAGAGAACAGAATAGAATAGAACATAATAGAATAGAACAGAACAGAACAGAATAGAATAGAACAGAATAGAATAGAATAGAATAGAACAGAACAGAATAGAACAGAATAGAATAGAATAGAACGGAATAGAATAGAACCGAACAGAAGAGAATAGAAAGGAAGAGAACAGAACAGAATAAAATAGAATACAATAGAATAGAATAGAATAGAACAGAAGAGAATAGAACAGAATAGAATAGAATAGAACAGAATAAATAGAATAGAATAGAACAGAATAGAACAGAATAGAACAGAATAGAGTAGAATAGAATAGAATAGAATAGAATAGAATAGAATAGAATAGAATAGAATAGAATAGAATAGAATAAAATAGAACAGAATAGAATAGAATATAACATAATAGAATAGAATAGAACAGAACAGCACAGTATAGACTAGAATAGAGCAGAATAGAACAGAACAGCACAGAATAGAATAGAATAGAACAGAATAGAACAGAACAGAACAGAACAGAATAGAATATAATAGAACAGGACAGAACAGAATAGAATAGATTAGAACAGAATAGAACAGAATAGAATAGAATAGAATAGAATAGAATAGAATAGAATAGAATAGAATAGAATAGAATAGAACAGAACTGAATAGAAATGAACAGAATAGAATAGAATAGAAAAGAATAGAAGAGAACAGATTAGAATCGAACAGAGTAGAATAGAATAGAACAGAATAGAATAGAATCGAACAGAATAGAATAGAATAGAACAGAATAGAACAGAATAGAATAGAATAGAATAGAATAGTACAGAACAGAATAGAATAGAATAGAATAGAACAGAATAGAATAGAATAGAACAGAACAGAACAGAATAGAATAGAATAGAACAGAATAGAACAGAACAGAACAGAACAGAACAGAACAGAACAGAATAGAATAGAACAGGACAGAACAGAATGGAATAGATTAGAAGAGAATAGAACAGAACAGAATAGAATAGAATAGAATAGAATAAAACAGAACTGAACAGAATAGAATCGAACAGAATAGAATAGAAGAGAACAGAATTGAACAGAATAGAATAGAATAGAACAGAATAGAACAGAACAGATGAGAATAGAATAGAATAGAATAGAATGGAATAGAATAGAATAGAGTAGAATAGAATAGAGTAGAATAGAATAGAACAGAACACAATAGAATAGAATAGAATAGAATAGAACAGAACAGAATAGAACAGAACAGAATAGAATAGAATAGAATAGAATAGAATAGAATAGAACAGAACAGAATAGAACAAGATAGAAGATAACAAAATAGAATAGAATAGAGTAGAACAGAATAGAATAGAATAGAGTGGAATAGAATAGAATAGAATAGAACAGAACAGAACAGAACAGAACAGAACAGAACAGAATAGAATAGAATAGAACAGAATAGAACAGAATAGAACAGAACAGAACAGAACAGAACAGAACAGAACAGAATAGAATAGATTAGAATAGAATAGAACAGAACAGAATAGAATAGAATAGAATAGAATAGAACAGAACAGAACAGAATAGAAATGAACAGAATAGAATAGAATAGAACAGAATAGAACAGAATAGAATAGAATGGAACAGAATAGAATAGAATAGAACAGAATAGAATAGAATACAATAGAACAGAATAGAATAGAATAGAACAGAACAGAACAGAATAGAATAGAACAGAACAGAATAGAATAGAATAGAATAGAATAGAATAGAATAGAATAGAATAGAATAGAACAGAACAGAATAGAACAGAATAGAATAGAATAGAACGGAATAGAATAGAACCGAAAAGATGAGAATAGAAAGGAAGAGAACAGAACAGAATAAAATAGAATACAATAGAATAGAATAGAATAGAACAGAAGAGAATAGAACAAAATAGAATAGAATAGAACAGAATAAATATAATAGAATAGAACAGAATAGAACAGAATAGAACAGAACAGAGTAGAATAGAATAGAATAGAATAGAAGAGAATAGAATAGAATAGAATAGAATAGAATAGAATAGAATAGAACAGAATAGAATAGAATATAACATAATAGAATAGAATAGAACAGAACAGCACAGAATAGAATAGAATAGAACAGAATAGAACAGAATAGCACAGAATAGAATATAATAGAACAGAATAGAACAGAACAGAACAGAACAGAATAGAATAGAATAGAACAGGACAGAACAGTATAGAATAGATTAGAACAGAATAGAACAGAATAGAATAGAATAGAATAGAATAGAATAGAATAGAATAGAATAGAATAGAATAGAATAGAACAGAACAGAACAATATAGAAATGAACAGAATAGAATAGAATAGAAAAGAATAGAAGAGAACAGATTAGAATCGAACAGAATAGAGTAGAATAGAACAGAATAGAACAGAGTAGATTAGAATCGAACAGAATAGAATAGAATAGAACAGAATAGAACAGAATAGAATAGAATAGAATAGAATAGTACAGAACAGAATAGAATAGAACAGAACAGAATAGAATAGAATAGAATAGAATAGAATAGAATAGAATAGAACAGAACAGAACAGAATAGAAATGAACAGAATAGAATAGAATAGAACAGAATAGAACAGAATAGAATAGAATGGAACAGAATAGAATAGAATAGAACAGAATAGAATAGAATACAATAGAACAGAATAGAATAGAATAGAACAGAACAGAACAGAATATAATAGAACAGAACAGAACAGAATAGAATAGAATAGAATAGAATAGAATAGAATAGAATAGAATAGAATAGAATAGAACAGAACAGAACAGAATAGAATAGAATAGAACGGAATAGAATAGAACCGAAAAGAAGAGAATAGAAAGGAAGAGAACAGAACAGAATAAAATAGAATACAATAGAATAGAATAGAATAGAACAGAAGAGAATAGAACAGAATAGAATAGAATAGAACAGAATAAATATAATAGAATAGAACAGAATAGAACAGAACAGAGTAGAATAGAATAGAATAGAATAGAATAGAATAGAATAGAATAGAATAAAATAGAACAGAATAGAATAGAATATAACATAATAGAATAGAATAGAACAGAACAGCACAGAATAGAATAGAATAGAACAGAATAGAACAGAACAGCACAGAATAGAATAGAATAGAACAGAATAGAACAGAACAGAACAGAACAGAATAGAATAGAATAGAACAGGACAAAACAGTATGGAATAGATGAATAGAACAGAATAGAACAGAATAGAATAGAATAGAATAGAATAGAATAGAATAGAATAGAATAGAATAGAACAGAAGAGAACAATATACAAATGAACAGAATAGAATAGAATAGAAAAGAATAGAAGAGAACAGATTAGAATCGAACAGAATAGAGTAGAATAGAACAGAATAGAACAGAATAGAATAGAATCGAACAGAATAGAATAGAATAGAACAGAATAGAACAGAATAGAATAGAATAGAATAGAATAGTACAGAACAGAATAGAATAGAATAGAATAGAATAGAATAGAACAGAATAGAATAGAGTAGAACAGAATAGAACAGAACAGAACAGAACAGAACAGAACAGAACAGAATAGAATAGAACAGGACAGAACAGAATGGAATAGATTAGAACAGAATAGAACAGAACAGAATAGAATAGAATAGAATAGAATAGAATAGAATAAAACAGAACTGAACAGAATAGAATCGAACAGAATAGAATAGAAGAGAACAGAATAGAACGGAATAGAATAGAATAGAACAGAATAGAACAGAACAGAAGAGAATAGAATAGAATAGAATAGAATAGAATAGAATAGAATAGAATAGAATAGAATAGAATAGAGTAGAATAGAATAGAGTAGAATAGAATAGAACAGAACACAATAGAACAAGATAGAACATAACAAAATAGAATAGAATAGAGTAGAATAGAATAGAATAGAAAAAAGTGGAATAGAATAGAATAGAATAGAACAGAACAGAACAGAACAGAACAGAACAGAACAGAATAGAATAGAATAGAAAAGAATAGAACAGAACAGAACAGAACAGAACAGAACAGAACAGAATAGAATAGATTAGAACAGAATAGAACAGAACAGAATAGAATAGAATAGAATAGAATAGAATAGAACAGAACAGAACAGAATAGAAATGAACAGAATAGAATAGAATAGAACAGAATAGAACAGAATAGAATAGAATGGAACAGAATAGAATAGAATAGAACAGAATAGAATAGAATACAATAGAACAGAATAGAATAGAATAGAACAGAACAGAACAGAACAGAATAGAACAGAATTGAACAGAATAGAATAGAACAGAATAGAATAGAACAGAACAGAACAGAATAGAATAGAATAGAATAGAATAGAATAGAATAGAATAGAATAGAATAGAACAGAACAGAATAGAACAGAATAGAATAAAATAGAACGGAATAGAATAGAACCCAACAGAAGAGAATAGCAAGGAAGAGAACAGAACAGAATAAAATAGAATACAATAGAATAGAATAGAATAGAACAGAAGAGAATAGAACAGAATAGAATAGAATAGAACAGAATAAATAGAATAGAATAGAACAGAATAGAACAGAATAGAACAGAATAGAGTAGAATAGAATAGAATAGAATAGAATAGAATAGAATAGAATAGAATAGAATAGAATAGAATAGAATAAAATAGAACGGAATAGAATAGAATATAACATAATAGAATAAAATAGAACAGAACAGCACAGAATAGAATAGAATAGAACAGAATAGAACAGAACAGGCCAGAATAGAATAGAATAGAACAGAATAGAACAGAAAAGAACAGAATAGAATATAATAGAACAGGACAGAACAGAATAGAATAGATTAGAACAGAATAGAACAGAATAGAATAGAATAGAATAGAATAGAATAGAATAGAATAGAATAGAATAGAATAGAATAGAATAGAACAGAACAGAACAGAATAGAAATGAACAGAATAGAATAGAATAGAAAAGAATAGAAGAGAACAGAACAGAATAGAATAGAATAGAACAGAATAGAACAGAACAGAAGAGAATAGAATAGAATAGAATAGAATAGAATAGAATAGAGTAGAATAGAATAGAGTAGAATAGAATAGAACAGAACACAATAGAACAGAATAGAATAGAATAGAACAGAACAGAATTGAACAGAACAGAATAGAACAGAATAGAATAGAATAGAATAGAATAGAATAGAATAGAATAGAATAGAACAGAACAGAACAGAATAGAAATGAACAGAATAGAATTGAATAGAAAAGAATAGAAGAGAACAGAACAGAATAGAATAGAATAGAACAGAATAGAACAGAACAGAAGAGAATAGAATAGAATAGAATAGAATAGAGTAGAATAGAATAGAGTAGAAGAGAATAGAACAGAACACAATAGAACAGAATAGAATAGAATAGAACAGAATAGAACAGAACAGAACAGAACAGAACAGAACAGAATAGAATAGATTAGAATAGAATAGAATAGAATAGAACAGAACAGAACAGAATAGAATAGAACAGAACAGAACAGAATAGAATAGAATAGAATAGAATAGAATAGAATAGAATAGAATAGAATAGAATAGAACAGAACAGAATAGAACAGAATAGAATAGAATAGAACGGAATAGAATAGAACCGAAAAGATGAGAATAGAAAGGAAGAGAACAGAACAGAATAAAATAGAATACAATAGAATAGAATAGAATAGAACAGAAGAGAATAGAACAAAATAGAGTAGAATAGAACAGAGTAAATATAATAGAATAGAACAGAATAGAACAGAATAGAACAGAACAGAGTAGAATAGAATAGAATAGAATAGAATAGAATAGAATAGAATAAAATAGAACAGAATAGAATAGAATATAACATAATAGAATAGAATAGAACAGAACAGCACAGAAGAGAATAGAATAGAACAGAATAGAACAGAACAGCACAGAATAGAATAGAATAGAACAGAATAGAACAGAACAGAACAGAACAGAATAGAATAGAATAGAACAGGACAGAACAGTATAGAATAGATTAGAACAGAATAGAACAGAATAGAATAGAATAGAATAGAATAGAATAGAATAGAATAGAATAGAATAGAACAGAACAGAACAATATAGAAATGAACAGAATAGAATAGAATAGAAAAGAATAGAAGAGAACAGATTAGAATCGAACAGAATAGAGTAGAATAAAACAGAATAGAACAGAATAGATTAGAATCGAACAGAATAGAATAGAATAGAACAGAATAGAACAGAATAGAAGAGAATAGAATAGAATAGTACAGAACAGAATAGAATAGAACAGAACAGAATAGAATAGAATAGAATAGAATAGAACAGAACAGAACAGAATAGAAATGAACAGAATAGAATAGAATAGAACAGAATAGAACAGAATAGAATAGAATGGAACAGAATAGAATAGAATAGAACAGAATAGAATAGAATACAATAGAACAGAATAGAATAGAATAGAACAGAACAGAACAGAATATAATAGAACAGAACAGAACAGAATAGAATAGAATAGAATAGAATAGAATAGAACAGAAGAGAATAGAACAGAATAGAATAGAATAGAACAGAATAAATATAATAGAATAGAACAGAATAGAACAGAATAGAACAGAACAGAGTAGAATAGAATAGAATAGAATAGAAAAGAATAGAATAGAATAGAATAGAATAGAATAGTATAGAATAGAATAGAATAGAATAAAATAGAACAGAATAGAATAGAATATAACATAATAGAATAGAATAGAACAGAACAGCACAGAATAGAATAGAATAGAAGAGAATAGAATAGAACAGCACAGAATAGAATAGAATAGAACAGAATAGAACAGAACAGAACAGAACAGAATAGAATAGAATAGAACAGGACAAAACAGTATAGAATAGATTAGAACAGAATAGAACAGAATAGAATAGAATAGAATAGAATAGAATAGAATAGAATAGAATAGAATAGAATAGAACAGAACAGAACAATATAGAAATGAACAGAATAGAATAGAATAGAAAAGAATAGAAGAGAACAGATTAGAATCGAACAGAATAGAGTAGAATAGAACAGAATAGAACAGAATAGAATAGAATCGAACAGAATAGAATAGAATAGAACAGAATAGAACAGAATAGAATAGAATAGAATAGAATAGTACAGAACAGAATAGAATAGAATAGAATAGAATAGAATAGAATAGAACAGAATAGAATAGAATAGAACAGAATAGAATAGAATGGAATAGAATATAACAGAATAAAATAGAATAGAATAGAATAGAATAGAATAGAATAGAATAGAATAGAATAGAATAGAATAAAATAGAATAGAGTAGAATAGAATAGAATAGAACAGAATAGAATAGAATAAAATAAAATAGAATAGAATTGAATAGAATAGAATATAACATAATAGAATAAAATAGAACAGAACAGCACAGAATAGAATAGAATAGAACAGAATAGAACAGAACATGCCAGAATAGAATAGAATAGAACAGAATAGAACAGAACAGAACAGAATAGAATAGAATAGAATAGAATAGAGTAGAATAGAATAGAGTAGAATAGAATAGAACAGAACACAATAGAACAGAATAGAATAGAATAGAACAGAACAGAATAGAACAGAACAGAGTAGAATAGAATAGAATAGAATAGAACAGAACAGAATAGAACAAGATAGAACATAACAAAATAGAATAGAATAGAGTAGAACAGAATAGAATAGAATAGAATGGAATTGAATAGAATAGAATACAACAGAACAGAACAGAACAGAATAGAACAGAATAGAATAGAATGGAATAGAACACAACAGAATAAAATGGAATAGAATAGAATACAATAGAATAGAATAGAATAGAATAGAATAGAATAGAATAGAATAGAATAGAGTAGAATAGAATCGAATAGAACAGAATAGAATAGAATAAAATAAAATAGAATAGAATCTAATAGAATACAACAGAACAGAATAGAATAGAATAGAATAGAATAGAATAGAATAGAATAGAATAGAACAGAACAGAATAGAACAGAATAGAACAGAGCAGAATAGAATAGAATAGAATAGAATAGAATAGAACAGAACAGAATAGAATAGAATAGAATAGAATTGAATAGAACAAAACAGAATAGAATCGAACAGAATAGAATAGAATAGAACAGAATAGAACAGAATAGAATAGAATAGAATAGAATAGAACAGAACAGAATAGAATAGAACAGAATAGAATAGAACAGAATAGAATAGAATAGAACAGAATAGAATAGAATAGAACAGAACAGAACAGAATAGAATAGAATAGAACAGAATAGAATAGAATAGAACAGAACAGAACATAATAGAATAGAATAGAACAGAATAGAACAGAAGAGAACAGAGCAGAACAGAATAGAATAGAACAGAATAGAATAGAATAGAACAGAGCAGAATAGAATAGAAATGAATAGGACAGAATAGAATTGAATAGAATAAAATAGAAAAGAATAGAATAGAATAGAATACAATAGAATTGAAAAGAACAGAACTGAATGGAATAGAACAGAATAGAATAGAATAAAACAGAACAGCATAGAATAGAATAAAACAGAACAGAATAGAATAGAATACAACAGAACAGAATAGAACAGAACAGAAAAGAATAGAATAGAACAAAACTGAATAGAACAGAACAGAATAGATTAGAACAGAACAGTACAGAGCAGAACAGAATAGAATAGAACAGAATAGAACAGAACTGAATAGAACAGAATAAAATAGAATAGAATAGAACAGAACAGAACAGAACAGAATTGAATAGAATAGAACAGAACAGAACAGAATAGAATAGAATAGAACATAATAGAATAGAACAGAACAGAATAGAATAGAATAGAATAGAATAGGATAAAATAGAATAGAATAGAATAGAACAGAATAGAATAGAATATAACAGAACAGAATAGAATAGAATAGAATAGAATAAAACAGAACAGAATAGAATAGAATAGATCAGAATAGAATAGAATAGAACACAATAGAATAGAATAGAACAGAACAGAACAGAACAGAACAGAATAGAATAGAATAGAACAGAATAGAACAGAACAGAACAGAACAGAACAGAACAGAATAGAATAGAACAGGACAGAACAGAATAGAATAGATTAGAACAGAATAGAACAGAACAGAATAGAACAGAATAGAACAGAACAGAAAAGAATAGAATAGAATAGAATAGAATAGAATAGAATAGAATAGAATAGAATAGAATAGAATAGAATAGAATAGAACAGAACAAAATAGAACAGAACAAAACACAACAGAACAGAATAGAATAGAATAGAATAGAACAGAACCGAATAGAACAGAACAGAACTGAATAGAACAGAATAGAATAGAATAGAATAGAACACAATAGAATAGAATAGTACAGAATAGAACAGATTAGAATAGAATAGAATAGAACAGAACAGAACAGAATAGAATAGAACAGAAGAGAACAGAATAGAATAGAACAGAATACAATAGAACAGAACAGAACAGAACAGAATAGAATAGAATAGAATAGAAGAGAACAGAACAGAAAAGAACAGAATAGAATAGAATAGAACAGAATAGAATAGAACAGAACAGAAGACAATAGAATGGAATAGAACAGAACAGAATTAAATAGAATAGAACAGAATAGAATAGAACAGAAGAGAATAGAACAGAATAGAATAGAATAGAACAGAATAAATAGAATAGAATAGAACAGAAGAGAACAGAACAGAACAGAATAGAGTAGAATAGAATAGAATAGAATAGAATAGAATAGAATAGAATAGAATAGAATAGAATAGAATAGAATAGAATACCACAGATAGAATAGAATATAACAGAATAGAATAGAATAGAACAGAACAGAACAGAACAGAACAGAATAGAATAGAATAGAACAGGACAGAACAGAATAGAATAGATTAGAACAGAATAGAACAGAATATAATAGAATAGAATAGAATAGAATAGAATAGAATAGAATAGAATAGAACAGAACAGAACAGAATAGAAATGAACAGAATAGAATAGAATAGAACAGAATAGAACAGAATAGAATAGAATAGAACAGAACAGAACATAATAGAATAGAATAGAACAGAATAGAACAGAAGAGAACAGAACAGAACACAATAGAATAGAACAGAATAGAATAGAATAGAACAGAGCAGAATAGAATAGAATAGAATAGGACAGAATAGAATTGAATAGAATAAAATAGAAAAGAATAGAATAGAATAAAATAGAATAGAAAAGAACAGAACTGAATAGAATAGAACAGAATAGAATAGAATAAAACAGAACAGCATAGACTAGAATAAAACAGAACAGAATAGTATAGAATAGATCAGAATAGAATAGAATAGAACAGAATAGAATAGAATAGAACAGAATATAACAGAACAGAACAGAACAGAACAGAAAAGAATAGAACAGGACAGAACAGAATTGAATAGATTAGAACAGAATAGAACAGAACAGAACAGAGTAGAATAGAACAGAATAGAATAGAATAGAATAGAATAGAATAGAATAGAATAGAATAGAATAGAATAGAATAGAATAGAATAGAATAGAATAGAATACAATAGAACAGAACAAAATAGAACGAACACAACATAACAGAACGAATAGAATAGAATAAATAGAACAGAACCGAATAGAACAGAACAGAACTGAATAGAACAGAATAGAATAGAATAGAATAGAACACAGTAGAATAGAATAGTACAGAATAGAACAGATTAGAATAGAATAGAAGAGAACAGAACAGAAAAGAACAGAATGGAATAGAATAGAACAGAATAGAATAGAACTGAACAGAAGAGAATAGAATGGAATAGAACAGAACAGAATTAAATAGAATAGAACAGAATAGAATAGAACAGAAGAGAATAGAACAGAATAGAATAGAATAGAACAGAATAAATAGAATAGAATAGAACAGAAGAGAACAGAATAGAACAGAATAGAGTAGAATAGAATAGAATAGAATAGAATAGAATAGAATAGAATAGAATAGAATAGAATAGCACAGATAGAATAGAATATAACAGAATAGAATAGAATAGAACAGGACAGAACAGAATAGAATAGATTAGAACAGAATAGTACAGAATAGAATAGAATAGAATAGAACTGAACAGAACAGAATAGAATCGAACAGAATAGAATAGAATAGAACAGACTAGAACAGAATAAAATAGGACAGAACAGAATAGCAAAGAAAGGAACAGAACAGAATAGAATAGAATAGAACAGGACAGAACAGAATAGAATATATTAGAACAGAATAGAACAGAATAGAATAGAATAGAATAGAATAGAATAGAATAGAATAGAATAGAACAGAACAGAACAGAACAGAACAGAATTGAATAGAATAGAACAGAACAGAACGGAATAGAATAGAATAGAACATAATAGAATAGAACAGAACAGAACAGAACAGAACAGAATAGAATAGAATAGAATAGAACAGAACAGAACAGAACAGAATAGAATAGAATAGAATAGAATAGAATACAATAGAACAGAACAGAACAGAACAGAATAGAATAGAATAGAACAGAACAGAACGGAAGAGAATAGAATAGAACATAATAGAATAGAACAGAACAGAACAGAACAGAACAGAATAGAATAGAACAGAACAGAACAGAACAGAACAGAATAGAATAGAATAGAATAGAATAGAATAGAATAGAACAGAACAGAATAGAATAGAATAGATCAGAATAGAATAGAATAGAACAGAATAGAATAGAATAGAACAGAACAGAACACAACAGAATAGAATAGAACAGGACAGAACAGAATAGAATAGATTAGAACAGAATAGAACAGAACAGAATAGAATAGAATAGAACAGAATAGAACAGTACAGAAAAGAATAGAATAGAATAGAATAGAATAGAATAGAATAGAATAGAACAGAACAGAACAGAACAGAATAGAATAGAATAGAATAGAATAGAATAGAACAGAATAGAATAGAATAGAACAGAATAGATTAGAATAGAACAGAACAGAATAGAATAGAATAGAATAGAATAGAATAGAATAGAATAGAATAGAACAGAACAGAATAGAACAGAAGAGAACAGAATAGAATAGAACAGAATACAATAGAACAGAACAGAACAGAACAGAACAGAATAGAATAGAACAGAATAGAATAGAACAGAAAAGAAGAGAATAGAATGGAATAGAACAGTACAGAATTAAATAGAACAGAAGAGAATAGAACAGAATAGAATAGAATAGAACAGAATAAATAGAATAGAATTGAACAGAAGAGAACAGAACAGAACAGAATAGAGTAGAATAGAATAGAATAGAATAGAATAGAATAGAATAGAATAGAATAGAATAGAACAGAACAGAACAGAACAGAACAGAATTGAATAGAGTAGAACAGAACAGAACGGAATAGAATAGAATAGAACATAATAGAATAGAACAGAACAGAACAGAACAGAACAGAATAGAATAGAATAGAATAGAATAGAACAGAACAGAACAGAACAGAATAGAATAGAATAGAATAGAATAGAATACAATAGAACAGAACAGAACAGAACAGAATAGAATAGAATAGAACAGAACAGAACGGAAGAGAATAGAATAGAACATAATAGAATAGAACAGAACAGAACAGAACAGAACAGAATAGAATAGAATGGAATAGAACAGAACAGAACAGAACAGAACAGAACAGAACAGAATAGAATAGAATAGAATAGAATAGAATAGAACAGAATAGAATAGAATAGAACAGAATAGATTAGAATAGAACAGAATAGAATAGAATAGAATAGAATAGAATAGAATAGAATAGAATAGAACAGAATAGAATAGAATAGAATAGATCAGAATAGAATAGAATAGAACAGAATAGAATAGAATAGAACAGAACAGAACACAACAGAATAGAATAGAACAGGACAGAACAGAATAGAATAGATTAGAACAGAATAGAACAGAACAGAATAGAATAGAATAGAACAGAATAGAACAGAACAGAAAAGAATAGAATAGAATAGAATAGAATAGAATAGAACAGAACAAAATAGAACAGAACACAACACAACAGAACAGAATAGAATAGAATAGAATAGAACAGAACCGAATAGAACAGAACAGAACTGAATAGAACAGAATAGAATAGAATAGAATAGAACAGAACAGAACAGAACAGAATAGAACAGAAGAGAACAGAATAGAATAGAACAGAATACAATAGAACAGAACAGAATAGAACAGAATAGAATAGAGTAGAACAGAATAGAATAGAACAGAAAAGAAGAGAATAGAATGGAATAGAACAGTACAGAATTAAATAGAACAGAAGAGAATAGAACAGAATAGAATAGAATAGAACAGAATAAATAGAATAGAATAGAACAGAAGAGAACAGAACAGAACAGAATAGAGTAGAATAGAATAGAATAGAATAGAATAGAATAGAATAGAATAGAATAGAATAGAATAGAATAGAATAGAATAGCACAGATAGAATAGAATATAACAGAATAGAATAGAATAGAACAGGACAGAACAGAATAGAATAGATTAGAACAGAATAGTACAGAATAGAATAGAATAGAATAGAACAGAACAGAAAAGAACAGAATAGAATAGAATAGAACAGAATAGAATAGAACAGAACAGAAGAGAATAGAATGGAATAGAACAGAACAGAATTAAATAGAACAGAAGAGAATAGAACAGAATAAATAGAATAGAATAGAACAGAAGAGAACAGAACAGAACAGAATAGAGTAGAATAGAATAGAATAGAATAGAATAGAATAGAATACCACAGATAGAATAGAATATAACAGAATAGAATAAAATAGAACAGGACAGAACAGAATAGAATAGATTAGAACAGAATAGTACAGAACATAATAGAATAGAATAGAATAGAACAGAACAGAACAGAATAGAATCGAACAGAATAGAATAGAACAGAAGAGAATAGAACAGAATAGAATAGAATAGAACAGAATAAATAAAATAGAATAGAACAGAATAGAACAGAATAGAGTAGAATAGAATAGAATAGAATAGAATAGAATAGAATAGAATAGAATAGAATAGAATAGAATAGAATAGAATAGAATAGAATAGAATAGAATAGCAGAGATAGAATAGAATATAACAGAATAGAATAGAATAGAACAGGACAGAACAGAATAGAATAGATTAGAACAGAATAGAACAGAATAGAATAGAATAGAATAGAACAGAACAGAACAGAATAGAATCGAACAGAATAGAATAGAACAGAACAGAATAGAATAGAATAGAACAGAACAGAACAGAATAGAATAGAATAGAACATAATAGAACAGAATAGAATAGAATAGAATAGAATAGAATAGAATAGAATAGAATAGAATAGAATAGAACAGAACAGAACAGAACAGAATAGAATAGAATAGAATAGAGTAGAATAGAACAGAATAGAATAGAATAGAACAGTATAGAATAGAATAGAACAGAACAGAATAGAATAGAATAGAATAGAATAGAACAGAACAGAATAGAATAGAATAAAATAGAATAGAATAGAACAGAACAGAACAGAACAGAATAGAATAGAATAGAACAGAACAGAACGGAATAGAATAGAATAGAACATAATAGAATAGAACAGAACAGAACAGAACAGAACAGAATAGAATAGAATAGAATAGAACAGAACAGAACAGAATAGAATAGAATGGAATAGAATAGATTAGAATAGAATAGAACCGAATAGAATAGAATAGAACAGAATAGAATAGAATAGAACAGAACAGAACAGAACAGAATAGAATAGAATAGAATAGAATAGAATAGAATAGAATAGAATAGAATAGAACAGAACAGAATAGAATAGAATAGATCAGAATAGAATAGAATAGAACAGAATAGAATAGAATAGAACAGAACAGAACACAACAGAATAGAATAGAACAGGACAGAACAGAATAGAATAGATTAGAACAGAATAGAACAGAACAGAATAGAATAGAATAGAACAGAATAGAACAGTACAGAAAAGAATAGAATAGAATAGAATAGAATAGAATAGAACAGAACAGAACAGAACAGAATAGAATAGAATAGAATAGAATAGAATAGAACAGAATAGAATAGAATAGAACAGAATAGATTAGAATAGAACAGAACAGAATAGAATAGAATAGAATAGAATAGAATAGAATAGAATAGAACAGAACAGAATAGAACAGAAGAGAACAGAATAGAATAGAACAGAATACAATAGAACAGAACAGAACAGAACAGAACAGAATAGAATAGAACAGAATAGAATAGAACAGAAAAGAAGAGAATAGAATGGAATAGAACAGTACAGAATTAAATAGAACAGAAGAGAATAGAACAGAATAGAATAGAATAGAACAAATAAATAGAATAGAATTGAACAGAAGAGAACAGAACAGAACAGAATAGAGTAGAATAGAATAGAATAGAATAGAATAGAATAGAATAGAATAGAACAGAACAGAACAGAACAGAACAGAATTGAATAGAATAGAACAGAACAGAACGGAATAGAATAGAATAGAACATAATAGAATAGAACAGAACAGAACAGAACAGAACAGAATAGAATACAATAGAATAGAACAGAACAGAACAGAACAGAATAGAATAGAATAGAATAGAATAGAATACAATAGAACAGAACAGAACAGAACAGAATAGAATAGAATAGAACAGAACAGAACGGAAGAGAATAGAATAGAACATAATAGAATAGAACAGAACAGAACAGAACAGAACAGAATAGAATACAATAGAATAGAACAGAACAGAACAGAACAGAACAGAATAGAAAAGAATAGAATAGAATAGAATAGAATAGAATAGAACAGAATAGAATAGAATAGAACAGAATAGATTAGAATAGAACAGAACAGAATAGAATAGAATAGAATAGAATAGAATAGAATAGAATAGAATAGAACAGAACAGAATAGAATAGAATAGATCAGAATAGAATAGAATAGAACAGAATAGAATAGAATAGAACAGAACAGAACACAACAGAATAGAATAGAACAGGACAGAACAGAATAGAATAGATTAGAACAGAATAGAACAGAACAGAATAGAATAGAATAGAACAGAATAGAACAGAACAGAATAGAAAAGAATAGAATAGAATAGAATAGAGTAGAATAGAATAGAATAGAATAGAATAGAATAGAATAGCACAGATAGAATAGAATATAACAGAATAGAATAGAATAGAACAGGACAGAACAGAATAGAATAGATTAGAACAGAATAGAACAGAATAGAATAGAATAGAATAGAACAGAACAGAACAGAATAGAATCGAACAGAATAGAATAGAATAAACAGACTAGAACAGAATAAAATAGAACAGAACAGAATAGAAAAGAACAGAACAGAACAGAATAGAATAGAACAGAACAGAACAGAACAGAACAGAATAGAATAGAATAGAACAGAACAGAACAGAATAGAATAGAATAGAACATAATAGAACAGAATAGAATAGAATAGAATAGAATAGAATAGAATAGAATTGAACAGAATAAATAGAATAGAATTGAACAGAAGAGAACAGAACAGAATAGAGTAGAATAGAATAGAATAGAATAGAATAGAATAGAATAGAATAGAATAGAATAGAATAGAATAGAATAGAACAGAACAGAACAGAACAGAATAGAATAGAATAGAATAGAACAGAACGGAATAGAATAGAATAGAACATAATAGAATAGAACAGAACAGAACAGAACAGAACAGAATAGAATAGAATAGAATAGAACAGAACAGAACAGAACAGAACAGAACAGAATATAATAGAATAGAATAGAATAGAATAGAATAGAATAGAATACAATAGAACAGAACAGAACAGAACAGAACAGAATAGAATAGAATAGAACAGAACAGAACGGAAGAGAATAGAATAGAACACAATAGAATAGAACAGAACAGAACAGAACAGAACAGAATAGAATAGAATAGAATAGAAAAGAACAGAACAGAACAGAACAGAATAGAATAGAATAGAATAGAATAGAATAGAATAGAATAGAATAGAACAGAATAGAATAGAATAGAACAGAATAGATTAGAATAGAACAGAACAGAATAGAATAGAATAGAATAGAATAGAATAGAATAGAATAGAACAGAACAGAATAGAATAGAATAGATCAGAATAGAATAGAATACAACAGAATAGAATAGAATAGAACAGAACAGAACACAACAGAATAGAATAGAACAGGTCAGAACAGAATAGAATAGATTAGAACAGAATAGAACAGAAAAGAATAGAATAGAATAGAACAGAATAGAACAGAACAGAACAGAAAAGAATAGAATAGAATAGAATAGAATAGAATAGAATAGAATAGAACAGAACAAAATAGAACAGAACACAACACAACAGAACAGAATAGAATAGAATAGAATAGAACAGAACAGAACTGAATAGAACAGAATAGAATAGAATAGAATAGAACAGAACAGAACAGAACAGAATAGAACAGAAGAGAACAGAATAGAATAGAACGGAATACAATAGAACAGAACAGTACAGAACAGAATAGAATAGAATAGAACAGAATAGAATAGAACAGAAAAGAAGAGAATAGAATGGAATAGAACAGTACAGAATTAAATAGAACAGAAGAGAATAGAACAGAATAGAATAGAATAGAACAGAATAAATAGAATAGAATAGAACAGAAGAGAACAGAACAGAACAGAATAGAGTAGAATAGAATAGAATAGAATAGAATAGAATAGAATAGAATAGAATTGAATAGAACAGGACAGAACAGAATAGAATAGATTAGAACAGAATAGTACAGAATAGAATAGAATAGAATAGAACAGAACAGAAAAGAACAGAATAGAATAGAATAGAACAGAATAGAATAGAACAGAACAGAAGAGAATAGAATGGAATAGAACAGAACAGAATTAAATAGAACAGAAGAGAATAGAACAGAATAAATAGAATAGCATAGAACAGAAGAGAACAGAACAGAATAGAGTAGAATAGAATAGAATAGAATAGAATAGAATAGAATAGAATAGAATAGAATAGAATAGAATAGAATAGAATAGAATACCACAGATAGAATAGAATATAACAGAATAGAATAAAAGAGAACAGGACAGAACAGAATAGAATAGATTAGAACAGAATAGTACAGAATAGAATAGAATAGAATAGAATAGAATAGAATAGAACAGAACAGAACAGAATAGAATCGAACAGAATAGAATAGAACAGAAGAGAATAGAACAGAATAGAATAGAATAGAACAGAATAAATAGAATAGAATAGAACAGAAGAGAACAGAATAGAACAGAATAGAGTAGAATAGGATAGAATAGAATAGAATAGAATAGAATAGAATAGAATAGAATAGAATAGAATAGAATAGAATAGAATAGAATAGAATAGCACAGATAAATAGAATATAACAGAATAGAATAGAATAGAACAGGAGAGAACAGAATAGAATAGATTAGAACAGAATAGAACAGAATAGAATAGAATAGAGTAGAACAGAACAGAACAGAATAGAATCGAACAGAATAGAATAGAATAGAACAGACTAGAACAGAATAAAATAGAACAGAACAGAATAGAAAAGAACAGAACAGAACAGAATAGAATAGAACAGAACAGAACAGAACAGAATAGAATAGAATAGAACAGAACAGAACAGAATAGAATAGAATAGAACATAATAGAATAGAACAGAATAGAATAGAATAGAATAGAATAGAATAGAATAGAATAGAATAGAACAGAACAGAACAGAACAGAATAGAATAGAATAGAATAGAGTAGAATAGAACAGAATAGAATAGAATAGAACAGAACAGAATAGAATAGAATAGAATAGAATAGAACAGAACAGAATAGAATAGAATAAAATAGAATAGAATAGAACGGAACAGAACAGAACAGAATAGAATAGAATAGAACAGAACAGAACGGAATAGAATAGAATAGAACATAATAGAATAGAACAGAACAGAATAGAATAGAATAGAATAGAATAGAATAGAATAGAATAGAATAGAATAGAATAGAACAGAATAGAATAGAATAGAACAGAACAGAATAGAATAGAACAGAACAGAACAGAACAGAATAGAATAGAATAGAATAGAATAGAATAGAATAGAATAGAATAGAACAGAACAGAATAGAATAGAATAGATCAGAATAGAATAGAATAGAACAGAATAGAATAGAATAGAACAGAACAGAACACAACAGAATAGAATAGAACAGGACAGAACAGAATAGAATAGATTAGAACAGAATAGAACAGAACAGAATAGAATAGAATAGAACAGAATAGAACAGTACAGAAAAGAATAGAATAGAATAGAATAGAATAGAATAGAACAGAACAAAATAGAACAGAACACAACACAACAGAACAGAATAGAATAGAATAGAATAGAACAGAACAGAATAGAACAGAACAGAACTGAATAGAACAGAATAGAATAGAATAGAATAGAATAGAACACAATAGATTTGAATAGTACAGAATAGAACAGATTAGAATAGAATAGAATAGAACAGAACGGAACAGAACAGAATAGAACAGAAGAGAACAGAATTGAATAGAACAGAATACAATAGAACAGAACAGAACAGAACAGAATAGAATAGAATAGAACAGAATAGAATAGAACAGAAAAGAAGAGAATAGAATGGAATAGAACAGTACAGAATTAAATAGAACAGAAGAGAATAGAACAGAATAGAATAGAATAGAACAGAATAAATAGAATAGAATAGAACAGAAGAGAACAGAATAGAGTAGAATAGAATAGAATAGAATAGAATAGAATAGAATAGAATAGAATAGAATAGAATAGAATAGAATAGAATAGAATAGAATAGCAGAGATAGAATAGAATATAACAGAATAGAATAGAATAGAACAGGACAGAACAGAAAAGAACAGAATAGAATAGAATAGAACAGAATAGAATAGAACAGAACAGAAGAGAATAGAATGGAATAGAACAGAACAGAATTAAATAGAACAGAAGAGAATAGAACAGAATAAATAGAATAGAATAGAACAGAAGAGAACAGAACAGAACAGAATAGAGTAGAATAGAATAGAATAGAATAGAATAGAATAGAATACCACAGATAGAATAGAATATAACAGAATAGAATAAAATAGAACAGGACAGAACAGAATAGAATAGATTAGAACAGAATAGTACATAATAGAATAGAATAGAATAGAATAGAACAGAACAGAACAGAATAGAACCGAACAGAATAGAATAGAACAGAAGAGAATAGAACAGAATAGAATAGAATAGAACAGAATAAATAGAATAGAATAGAACAGAAGAGAACAGAATAGAACAGAATAGAGTAGAAGAATAAAATAGAATAGAATAGAATAGAATAGAATAGAATAGAATAGAATAGAATAGAATAGAATAGAATAGAATAGAATAGCAGAGATAGAATAGAATACAACAGAATAGAATAGAATAGAACAGGACAGAACAGAATAGAATAGATTAGAACAGAATAGAACAGAATAGAATAGAATAGAATAGAACAGAACAGAACAGAATAGAATCGAACAGAATAGAATAGAATAGATCAGACTAGAACAGAATAAAATAGAACAGAACAGAATAGAAAAGAACAGAACAGAACAGAATAGAATAGAATAGAACAGAACACAACAGAATAGAAATGAACAGAATAGAATAGAATAGAACAGAATAGAACAGAATAGAATAGAATCGAACAGAATAGAATAGAATAGAACAGAATAGAACAGAATAGAATAGAATAGAAGAGAACAGAACAGAATAGAATAGAACAGAATAGAATAGAATAGAACAGAACAGAACATAATAGAATAGAATAGAACAGAATAGAATAGAATAGAACAGAGCAGAATAGAATAGAATAGAATAGGACAGAATAGAATTGAATAGAATAAAATAGAAAAGAATAGAATAGAATACAATAGAATAGAAAAGAACAGAACTGAATAGAATACAACAGAATAGAATAGAATAAAACAGAACAGCATAGAATAGAATAAAACAGAACAGAATAGAATAGAATACAACAGAACAGAATAGAACAGAACAGAAAAGAATAGAATAGAACAAAACAGAATAGAACAGAACAGAATAGAATAGAACAGAACAGAACAGAACAGAATAGTATAGAATAGAACAGAACAGAACAGAATACAATAGAATAGAACATAATAGAATAGAACAGAACAGAATAGAATAGAATAGAATAGAATAGAATAGAAGAGAACAGAACAGAACAGAACAGAATAGAATAGAATAGAATAGAGTAGAATAGAACAGAATAGAATAGAATAGAACAGAATAGAATAGAATAGAACAGAACAGAATAGAATAGAATAGAATAGAATAGAACAGAACAGAATAGAATAGAATAAAAAAGAATAGAATAGAACAGAACAGAACAGAACAGAATAGAATAGAATAGAACAGAACAGAACGGAATAGAATAGAATAGAACATAATAGAATAGAACAGAACAGAATAGAGCAGAACAGAATAGAATAGAATAGAATAGAATAGAATAGAATAGAATAGAATAGAATAGAATAGAATAGAATAGAACAGAACAGAATAGAATAGAATATATCAGAATAGAATAGAATAGAACAGAATAGAATAGAATAGAACAGAACAGAACACAACAGAATAGAATACAACAGGACAGAACAGAATAGAATAGATTAGAACAGAATAGAACAGAACAGAATAGAATAGAATAGAACAGAAAAGAACAGAACAGAAAAGAATAGAATAGAATAGAATAGAATAGAATAGAATAGAACAGAACAAATTAGAACAGAACACAACACAACAGAACAGAATAGAATAGAATAGAATAGAACAGAACCGAATAGATCAGAACAGAACTGAATAGAATAGAATAGAATAGAATAGAATAGAACACAATAGAATTGAATAGTACAGAATAGAACAGATTAGAATAGAATAGAATAGAACAGAACAGAACAGAACAGAATAGAACAGAAGAGAACAGAATAGAATAGAACAGAATACAATAGAACAGAACAGAACAGAACAGAATAGAATAGAATAGAACAGAATAGAATAGAACAGAAAAGAAGAGAATAGAATGGAATAGAACAGTACAGAATTAAATAGAACAGAAGAGAATAGAACAGAATAGAATAGAATAGAACAGAATAAATAGAATAGAATAGAACAGAAGAGAACAGAACAGAACAGAATAGAGTAGAATAGAATAGAATAGAATAGAATAGAATAGAATAGAATAGAATAGAATAGAATAGAATAGAATAGAATAGAATAGCACAGATAGAATAGAATATAACAGAATAGAATAGAATAGAACAGGACAGAACAGAGTAGAATAGATTAGAACAGAATAGTACAGAATAGAATAGAATAGAATAGAACAGAACAGAAAAGAACAGAATAGAATAGAATAGAACAGAATAGAATAGAACAGAACAGAAGAGAATAGAATGGAATAGAACAGAACAGAATTAAATAGAACAGAAGAGATTAGAACAGAATAAATAGAATAGAATAGAACAGAAGAGAACAGAACAGAACAGAATAGAGTAGAATAGAATAGAATAGAATAGAATAGAACAGAACAGAACAGAATAGAATCGAACAGAATAGAATAGAACAGAAGAGAATAGAACAGAATAGAATAGAATAGAACAGAATAAATAGAATAGAATAGAACAGAAGAGAACAGAATAGAACAGAATAGAGTAGAATAGAATAGAATAGAATAGAATAGAATAGAATAGAATAGAATAGAATAGAATAGCACAGATAGAATAGAATATAACAGAATAGAATAGAATAGAACAGGACAGAACAGAATAGAATAGATTAGAACAGAATAGAACAGAATAGAATAGAATAGAATAGAACAGAACAGAACAGAATAGAATCGAACAGAATAGAATAGAATAGATCAGACTAGAACAGAATAAAATAGAACAGAACAGAATAGAAAAGAACAGAACAGAACAGAATAGAATAGAATAGAACAGAACACAACAGAATAGAAATGAACAGAATAGAATAGAATAGAACAGAATAGAACAGAATAGAATAGAATCGAACAGAATAGAATAGAATAGAACAGAATAGAACAGAATAGAATAGAATAGAAGAGAACAGAACAGAATAGAATAGAACATAATAGAATAGAATAGAATAGAACAGAACAGAACAGAATAGAATCGAACAGAATAGAATAGAACAGAAGAGAATAGAACAGAATAGAATAGAATAGAACAGAATAAATAAAATAGAATAGAACAGAATAGAACAGAATAGAGTAGAATAGAACAGAATAGAATAGAATAGAACAGAATAAATAGAATAGAATAGAACAGAAGAGAACAGAACAGAACAGAATAGAGTAGAATAGAATAGAATAGAATAGAATAGAATAGAATAGAATAGAATAGAATAGAATAGAATAGAATAGAATAGAATAGCACAGATAGAATAGAATATAACAGAATAGAATAGAATAGAACAGGACAGAACAGAATAGAATAGATTAGAACAGAATAGTACAGAATAGAATAGAATAGAATAGAACAGAACAGAAAAGAACAGAATAGAATAGAATAGAACAGAATAGAATAGAACAGAACAGAAGAGAATAGAATGGAATAGAACAGAACAGAATTAAATAGAACAGAAGAGAATAGAACAGAATAAATAGAATAGAATAGAACAGAAGAGAACAGAACAGAACAGAATAGAGTAGAATAGAATAGAATAGAATAGAATAGAATAGAATAGAATAGAATAGAATAGAATAGAATAGAACAGAATACCACAGATAGAATAGAATATAACAGAATAGAATAAAATAGAACAGGACAGAACAGAATAGAATAGATTAGAACAGAATAGTACAGAACATAATAGAATAGAATAGAATAGAACAGAACAGAACAGAATAGAATCGAACAGAATAGAATAGAACAGAAGAGAATAGAACAGAATAGAATAGAATAGAACAGAATAAATAAAATAGAATAGAACAGAATAGAACAGAATAGAGTAGAATAGAATAGAATAGAATAGAATAGAATAGAATAGAATAGAATAGAATAGAATAGAATAGAATAGAATAGAATAGAATAGCACAGATAGAATAGAATATAACAGAATAGAATAGAATAGAACAGGACAGAACAGAATAGAATAGATTAGAACAGAATAGAACAGAATAGAATAGAATAGAATAGAACAGAACAGAACAGAATAGAATCGAACAGAATAGAATAGAACAGAACAGAATAGAATAGAATAGAACAGAACAGAACAGAATAGAATAGAATAGAACATAATAGAACAGAATAGAATATAATAGAATAGAATAGAATAGAATAGAATAGAATAGAACAGAACAGAACAGAACAGAATAGAATAGAATAGAATAGAGTAGAATAGAACAGAATAGAATAGAATAGAACAGTATAGAATAGAATAGAACAGAACAGAATAGAATAGAATAGAATAGAATAGAACAGAACAGAATAGAATAGAATAAAATAGAATAGAATAGAACAGAACAGAACAGAACAGAATAGAATAGAATAGAACAGAACAGAACGGAATAGAATAGAATAGAACATAATAGAATAGAACAGAACAGAACAGAACAGAACAGAATAGAATAGAATAGAATAGAACAGAACAGAACAGAATAGAATAGAATGGAATAGAATAGATTAGAATAGAATAGAACCGAATAGAATAGAATAGAACAGAATAGAATAGAATAGAACAGAACAGAACAGAACAGAATAGAATAGAATAGAATAGAATAGAATAGAATAGAATAGAATAGAATAGAATAGAACAGAACAGAATAGAATAGAATAGATCAGAATAGAATAGAATAGAACAGAATAGAATAGAATAGAACAGAACAGAACACAACAGAATAGAATAGAACAGGACAGAACAGAATAGAATAGATTAGAACAGAATAGAACAGAACAGAATAGAATAGAATAGAACAGAATAGAACAGTACAGAAAAGAATAGAATAGAATAGAATAGAATAGAATAGAACAGAACAGAACAGAACAGAATAGAATAGAATAGAATAGAATAGAATAGAACAGAATAGAATAGAATAGAACAGAATAGATTAGAATAGAACAGAACAGAATAGAATAGAATAGAATAGAATAGAATAGAATAGAATAGAACAGAACAGAATAGAACAGAAGAGAACAGAATAGAATAGAACAGAATACAATAGAACAGAACAGAACAGAACAGAACAGAATAGAATAGAACAGAATAGAATAGAACAGAAAAGAAGAGAATAGAATGGAATAGAACAGTACAGAATTAAATAGAACAGAAGAGAATAGAACAGAATAGAATAGAATAGAACAAATAAATAGAATAGAATTGAACAGAAGAGAACAGAACAGAACAGAATAGAGTAGAATAGAATAGAATAGAATAGAATAGAATAGAATAGAATAGAACAGAACAGAACAGAACAGAACAGAATTGAATAGAATAGAACAGAACAGAACGGAATAGAATAGAATAGAACATAATAGAATAGAACAGAACAGAACAGAACAGAACAGAATAGAATACAATAGAATAGAACAGAACAGAACAGAACAGAATAGAATAGAATAGAATAGAATAGAATACAATAGAACAGAACAGAACAGAACAGAATAGAATAGAATAGAACAGAACAGAACGGAAGAGAATAGAATAGAACATAATAGAATAGAACAGAACAGAACAGAACAGAACAGAATAGAATACAATAGAATAGAACAGAACAGAACAGAACAGAACAGAATAGAAAAGAATAGAATAGAATAGAATAGAATAGAATAGAACAGAATAGAATAAAATAGAACAGAATAGATTAGAATAGAACAGAACAGAATAGAATAGAATAGAATAGAATAGAATAGAATAGAATAGAATAGAATAGAACAGAACAGAATAGAATAGAATAGATCAGAATAGAATAGAATAGAACAGAATAGAATAGAATAGAACAGAACAGAACACAACAGAATAGAATAGAACAGGACAGAACAGAATAGAATAGATTAGAACAGAATAGAACAGAACAGAATAGAATAGAATAGAACAGAATAGAACAGAACAGAATAGAAAAGAATAGAATAGAATAGAATAGAGTAGAATAGAATAGAATAGAATAGAATAGAATAGAATAGCACAGATAGAATAGAATATAACAGAATAGAATAGAATAGAACAGGACAGAACAGAATAGAATAGATTAGAACAGAATAGAACAGAATAGAATAGAATAGAATAGAACAGAACAGAACAGAATAGAATCGAACAGAATAGAATAGAATAAACAGACTAGAACAGAATAAAATAGAACAGAACAGAATAGAAAAGAACAGAACAGAACAGAATAGAATAGAACAGAACAGAACAGAACAGAACAGAATAGAATAGAATAGAACAGAACAGAACAGAATAGAATAGAATAGAACATAATAGAACAGAATAGAATAGAATAGAATAGAATAGAATAGAATAGAATTGAACAGAATAAATAGAATAGAATTGAACAGAAGAGAACAGAACAGAATAGAGTAGAATAGAATAGAATAGAATAGAATAGAATAGAATAGAATAGAATAGAATAGAATAGAATAGAATAGAACAGAACAGAACAGAACAGAATAGAATAGAATAGAATAGAACAGAACGGAATAGAATAGAATAGAACATAATAGAATAGAACAGAACAGAACAGAACAGAACAGAATAGAATAGAATAGAATAGAACAGAACAGAACAAAACAGAACAGAACAGAATATAATAGAATAGAATAGAATAGAATAGAATAGAATAGAATACAATAGAACAGAACAGAACAGAACAGAACAGAATAGAATAGAATAGAACAGAACAGAACGGAAGAGAATAGAATAGAACACAATAGAATAGAACAGAACAGAACAGAACAGAACAGAATAGAATAGAATAGAATAGAAAAGAACAGAACAGAACAGAACAGAATAGAATAGAATAGAATAGAATAGAATAGAATAGAATAGAATAGAACAGAATAGAATAGAATAGAACAGAATAGATTAGAATAGAACAGAACAGAATAGAATAGAATAGAATAGAATAGAATAGAATAGAATAGAACAGAACAGAATAGAATAGAATAGATCAGAATAGAATAGAATACAACAGAATAGAATAGAATAGAACAGAACAGAACACAACAGAATAGAATAGAACAGGTCAGAACAGAATAGAATAGATTAGAACAGAATAGAACAGAAAAGAATAGAATAGAATAGAACAGAATAGAACAGAACAGAACAGAAAAGAATAGAATAGAATAGAATAGAATAGAATAGAATAGAATAGAACAGAACAAAATAGAACAGAACACAACACAACAGAACAGAATAGAATAGAATAGAATAGAACAGAACAGAACTGAATAGAGCAGAATAGAATAGAATAGAATAGAACAGAACAGAACAGAACAGAATAGAACAGAAGAGAACAGAATAGAATAGAACGGAATACAATAGAACAGAACAGTACAGAACAGAATAGAATAGAATAGAACAGAATAGAATAGAACAGAAAAGAAGAGAATAGAATGGAATAGAACAGTACAGAATTAAATAGAACAGAAGAGAATAGAACAGAATAGAATAGAATAGAACAGAATAAATAGAATAGAATAGAACAGAAGAGAACAGAACAGAACAGAATAGAGTAGAATAGAATAGAATAGAATAGAATAGAATAGAATAGAATAGAATTGAATAGAACAGGACAGAACAGAATAGAATAGATTAGAACAGAATAGTACAGAATAGAATAGAATAGAATAGAACAGAACAGAAAAGAACAGAATAGAATAGAATAGAACAGAATAGAATAGAACAGAACAGAAGAGAATAGAATGGAATAGAACAGAACAGAATTAAATAGAACAGAAGAGAATAGAACAGAATAAATAGAATAGCATAGAACAGAAGAGAACAGAACAGAATAGAGTAGAATAGAATAGAATAGAATAGAATAGAATAGAATAGAATAGAATAGAATAGAATAGAATAGAATAGAATAGAATACCACAGATAGAATAGAATATAACAGAATAGAATAAAAGAGAACAGGACAGAACAGAATAGAATAGATTAGAACAGAATAGTACAGAATAGAATAGAATAGAATAGAATAGAATAGAATAGAACAGAACAGAACAGAATAGAATCGAACAGAATAGAATAGAACAGAAGAGAATAGAACAGAATAGAATAGAATAGAACAGAATAAATAGAATAGAATAGAACAGAAGAGAACAGAATAGAACAGAATAGAGTAGAATAGGATAGAATAGAATAGAATAGAATAGAATAGAATAGAATAGAATAGAATAGAATAGAATAGAATAGAATAGAATAGCACAGATAAATAGAATATAACAGAATAGAATAGAATAGAACAGGACAGAACAGAATAGAATAGATTAGAACAGAATAGAACAGAATAGAATAGAATAGAGTAGAACAGAACAGAACAGAATAGAATCGAACAGAATAGAATAGAATAGAACAGACTAGAACAGAATAAAATAGAACAGAACAGAATAGAAAAGAACAGAACAGAACAGAATAGAATAGAACAGAACAGAACAGAACAGAATAGAATAGAATAGAACAGAACAGAACAGAATAGAATAGAATAGAACATAATAGAATAGAACAGAACAGAATAGAATAGAATAGAATAGAATAGAATAGAATAGAATAGAATAGAATAGAATAGAACAGAACAGAACAGAACAGAATAGAATAGAATAGAATAGAGTAGAATAGAACAGAATAGAATAGAATAGAACAGAACAGAATAGAATAGAATAGAATAGAATAGAACAGAACAGAATAGAATAGAATAAAATAGAATAGAATAGAACGGATCAGAACAGAACAGAATAGAATAGAATAGAACAGAACAGAACGGAATAGAATAGAATAGAACATAATAGAATAGAACAGAACAGAATAGAATAGAATAGAATAGAATAGAATAGAATAGAATAGAATAGAATAGAATAGAACAGAATAGAATAGAATAGAACAGAACAGAATAGAATAGAACAGAACAGAACAGAACAGAATAGAATAGAATAGAATAGAATAGAATAGAATAGAATAGAATAGAATAGAACAGAACAGAATAGAATAGAATAGATCAGAATAGAATAGAATAGAACAGAATAGAATAGAATAGAACAGAACAGAACACAACAGAATAGAATAGAACAGGACAGAACAGAATAGAATAGATTAGAACAGAATAGAACAGAACAGAATAGAATAGAATAGAACAGAATAGAACAGTACAGAAAAGAATAGAATAGAATAGAATAGAATAGAATAGAACAGAACAAAATAGAACAGAACACAACACAACAGAACAGAATAGAATAGAATAGAATAGAACAGAACAGAATAGAACAGAACAGAACTGAATAGAACAGAATAGAATAGAATAGAATAGAATAGAACACAATAGATTTGAATAGTACAGAATAGAACAGATTAGAATAGAATAGAATAGAACAGAACGGAACAGAACAGAATAGAACAGAAGAGAACAGAATTGAATAGAACAGAATACAATAGAACAGAACAGAACAGAACAGAATAGAATAGAATAGAACAGAATAGAATAGAACAGAAAAGAAGAGAATAGAATGGAATAGAACAGTACAGAATTAAATAGAACAGAAGAGAATAGAACAGAATAGAATAGAATAGAACAGAATAAATAGAATAGAATAGAACAGAAGAGAACAGAATAGAGTAGAATAGAATAGAATAGAATAGAATAGAATAGAATAGAATAGAATAGAATAGAATAGAATAGAATAGAATAGAATAGAATAGCAGAGATAGAATAGAATATAACAGAATAGAATAGAATAGAACAGGACAGAACAGAAAAGAACAGAATAGAATAGAATAGAACAGAATAGAATAGAACAGAACAGAAGAGAATAGAATGGAATAGAACAGAACAGAATTAAATAGAACAGAAGAGAATAGAACAGAATAAATAGAATAGAATAGAACAGAAGAGAACAGAACAGAACAGAATAGAGTAGAATAGAATAGAATAGAATAGAATAGAATAGAATACCACAGATAGAATAGAATATAACAGAATAGAATAAAATAGAACAGGACAGAACAGAATAGAATAGATTAGAACAGAATAGTACATAATAGAATAGAATAGAATAGAATAGAACAGAACAGAACAGAATAGAACCGAACAGAATAGAATAGAACAGAAGAGAATAGAACAGAATAGAATAGAATAGAACAGAATAAATAGAATAGAATAGAACAGAAGAGAACAGAATAGAACAGAATAGAGTAGAAGAATAAAATAGAATAGAATAGAATAGAATAGAATAGAATAGAATAGAATAGAATAGAATAGAATAGAATAGAATAGAATAGAATAGCAGAGATAGAATAGAATACAACAGAATAGAATAGAATAGAACAGGACAGAACAGAATAGAATAGATTAGAACAGAATAGAACAGAATAGAATAGAATAGAATAGAACAGAACAGAACAGAATAGAATCGAACAGAATAGAATAGAATAGATCAGACTAGAACAGAATAAAATAGAACAGAACAGAATAGAAAAGAACAGAACAGAACAGAATAGAATAGAATAGAACAGAACACAACAGAATAGAAATGAACAGAATAGAATAGAATAGAACAGAATAGAACAGAATAGAATAGAATCGAACAGAATAGAATAGAATAGAACAGAATAGAACAGAATAGAATAGAATAGAAGAGAACAGAACAGAATAGAATAGAACAGAATAGAATAGAATAGAACAGAACAGAACATAATAGAATAGAATAGAACAGAATAGAATAGAATAGAACAGAGCAGAATAGAATAGAATAGAATAGGACAGAATAGAATTGAATAGAATAAAATAGAAAAGAATAGAATAGAATACAATAGAATAGAAAAGAACAGAACTGAATAGAATACAACAGAATAGAATAGAATAAAACAGAACAGCATAGAATAGAATAAAACAGAACAGAATAGAATAGAATACAACAGAACAGAATAGAACAGAACAGAAAAGAATAGAATAGAACAAAACAGAATAGAACAGAACAGAATAGAATAGAACAGAACAGAACAGAACAGAATAGTATAGAATAGAACAGAACAGAACAGAATACAATAGAATAGAACATAATAGAATAGAACAGAACAGAATAGAATAGAATAGAATAGAATAGAATAGAAGAGAACAGAACAGAACAGAACAGAATAGAATAGAATAGAATAGAGTAGAATAGAACAGAATAGAATAGAATAGAACAGAATAGAATAGAATAGAACAGAACAGAATAGAATAGAATAGAATAGAATAGAACAGAACAGAATAGAATAGAATAAAAAAGAATAGAATAGAACAGAACAGAACAGAACAGAATAGAATAGAATAGAACAGAACAGAACGGAATAGAATAGAATAGAACATAATAGAATAGAACAGAACAGAATAGAGCAGAACAGAATAGAATAGAATAGAATAGAATAGAATAGAATAGAATAGAATAGAATAGAATAGAATAGAATAGAACAGAACAGAATAGAATAGAATATATCAGAATAGAATAGAATAGAACAGAATAGAATAGAATAGAACAGAACAGAACACAACAGAATAGAATACAACAGGACAGAACAGAATAGAATAGATTAGAACAGAATAGAACAGAACAGAATAGAATAGAATAGAACAGAAAAGAACAGAACAGAAAAGAATAGAATAGAATAGAATAGAATAGAATAGAATAGAACAGAACAAATTAGAACAGAACACAACACAACAGAACAGAATAGAATAGAATAGAATAGAACAGAACCGAATAGATCAGAACAGAACTGAATAGAATAGAATAGAATAGAATAGAATAGAACACAATAGAATTGAATAGTACAGAATAGAACAGATTAGAATAGAATAGAATAGAACAGAACAGAACAGAACAGAATAGAACAGAAGAGAACAGAATAGAATAGAACAGAATACAATAGAACAGAACAGAACAGAACAGAATAGAATAGAATAGAACAGAATAGAATAGAACAGAAAAGAAGAGAATAGAATGGAATAGAACAGTACAGAATTAAATAGAACAGAAGAGAATAGAACAGAATAGAATAGAATAGAACAGAATAAATAGAATAGAATAGAACAGAAGAGAACAGAACAGAACAGAATAGAGTAGAATAGAATAGAATAGAATAGAATAGAATAGAATAGAATAGAATAGAATAGAATAGAATAGCACAGATAGAATAGAATATAACAGAATAGAATAGAATAGAACAGGACAGAACAGAGTAGAATAGATTAGAACAGAATAGTACAGAATAGAATAGAATAGAATAGAACAGAACAGAAAAGAACAGAATAGAATAGAATAGAACAGAATAGAATAGAACAGAACAGAAGAGAATAGAATGGAATAGAACAGAACAGAATTAAATAGAACAGAAGAGATTAGAACAGAATAAATAGAATAGAATAGAACAGAAGAGAACAGAACAGAACAGAATAGAGTAGAATAGAATAGAATAGAATAGAATAGAACAGAACAGAACAGAATAGAATCGAACAGAATAGAATAGAACAGAAGAGAATAGAACAGAATAGAATAGAATAGAACAGAATAAATAGAATAGAATAGAACAGAAGAGAACAGAATAGAACAGAATAGAGTAGAATAGAATAGAATAGAATAGAATAGAATAGAATAGAATAGAATAGAATAGCACAGATAGAATAGAATATAACAGAATAGAATAGAATAGAACAGGACAGAACAGAATAGAATAGATTAGAACAGAATAGAACAGAATAGAATAGAATAGAATAGAACAGAACAGAACAGAATAGAATCGAACAGAATAGAATAGAATAGATCAGACTAGAACAGAATAAAATAGAACAGAACAGAATAGAAAAGAACAGAACAGAACAGAATAGAATAGAATAGAACAGAACACAACAGAATAGAAATGAACAGAATAGAATAGAATAGAACAGAATAGAACAGAATAGAATAGAATCGAACAGAATAGAATAGAATAGAACAGAATAGAACAGAATAGAATAGAATAGAAGAGAACAGAACAGAATAGAATAGAACATAATAGAATAGAATAGAATAGAACAGAACAGAACAGAATAGAATCGAACAGAATAGAATAGAACAGAAGAGAATAGAACAGAATAGAATAGAATAGAACAGAATAAATAAAATAGAACAGAACAGAATAGAACAGAATAGAGTAGAATAGAATAGAATAGAATAGAATAGAATAGAATAGAATAGAATAGAATAGAATAGAATAGAATAGAATAGAATAGCACAGATAGAATAGAATATAACAGAATAGAATAGAATAGAACAGGACAGAACAGAATAGAATAGATTAGAACAGAATAGAACAGAATAGAATAGAATAGAATAGAACAGAACAGAACAGAATAGAATCGAACAGAATAGAATAGAACAGAACAGAATAGAATAGAATAGAACAGAACAGAACAGAATAGAATAGAATAGAACATAATAGAACAGAATAGAATAGAATAGAATAGAATAGAATAGAATAGAATAGAACAGAACAGAACAGAACAGAATAGAATAGAATAGAATAGAGTAGAATAGAACAGAATAGAATAGAATAGAACAGTATAGAATAGAATAGAACAGAACAGAATAGAATAGAATAGAATAGAATAGAACAGAACAGAACAGAATAGAATAAAATAGAATAGAATAGAACAGAACAGAACAGAACAGAATAGAATAGAATAGAACAGAACAGAACGGAATAGAATAGAATAGAACATAATAGAATAGAACAGAACAGAACAGAACAGAACAGAATAGAATAGAATAGAATAGAACAGAACAGAACAGAATAGAATAGAATGGAATAGAATAGATTAGAATAGAATAGAACCGAATAGAATAGAATAGAACAGAATAGAATAGAATAGAACAGAACAGAACAGAATAGAATAGAATAGAATAGAATAGAATTGAATAGAATAGAATAGAATAGAACAGAACAGAATAGAATAGAATAGATCAGAATAGAATAGAATAGAACAGAATAGAATAGAATAGAACAGAACAGAACACAACAGAATAGAATAGAACAGGACAGAACAGAATAGAATAGATTAGAACAGAGTAGAACAGAACAGAATAGAATAGAATAGAACAGAATAGAACAGTACAGAAAAGAATAGAATAGAATAGAATAGAATAGAATAGAACAGAACAGAACAGAACAGAATAGAATAGAATAGAATAGAATAGAATAGAATAGCACAGATAGAATAGAATATAACAGTATAGAATAGAATAGAACAGGACAGAACAGAATAGAATAGATTAGAACAGAATAGAACAGAATAGAATAGAATAGAATAGAACAGAACAGAACAGAATAGAATCGAACAGAATAGAATAGAATAGAACAGACTAGAACAGAATAAAATAGAACAGAACAGAATAGAAAAGAACAGAACAGAACAGAATAGAATAGAACAGAACAGAACAGAACAGAACAGAATAGAATAGAATAGAACAGAACAGAACAGAATAGAATAGAATAGAACATAATAGAACAGAATAGAATAGAATAGAATAGAATAGAATAGAATAGAATAGAATTGAACAGAATAAATAGAATAGAATTGAACAGAAGAGAACAGAACAGAATAGAGTAGAATAGAATAGAATAGAATAGAATAGAATAGAATAGAATAGAATAGAACAGAACAGAACAGAACAGAATAGAATAGAATAGAATAGAACAGAACGGAATAGAATAGAATAGAACATAATAGAATAGAACAGAACAGAACAGAACAGAACAGAATAGAATAGAATAGAATAGAACAGAACAGAACAGAACAGAACAGAACAGAATAGAATAGAATAGAATAGAATAGAATAGAATAGAATACAATAGAACAGAACAGAACAGAACAGAATAGAATAGAATAGAACAGAACAGAACGGAAGAGAATAGAATAGAACACAATAGAATAGAACAGAACAGAACAGAACAGAACAGAATAGAATAGAATAGAATAGAACAGAACAGAACAGAACAGAACAGAATAGAATAGAATAGAATAGAATAGAATAGAATAGAATAGTACAGAATAGAATAGAATAGAACAGAATAGATTAGAATAGAACAGAACAGAATAGAATAGAATAGAATAGAATAGAATAGAATAGAATAGAATAGAACAGAACAGAATAGAATAGAATAGATCAGAATAGAATAGAATACAACAGAATAGAATAGAATAGAACAGAACAGAACACAACAGAATAGAATAGAACAGGTCAGAACAGAATAGAATAGATTAGAACAGAATAGAACAGAAAAGAATAGAATAGAATAGAACAGAATAGAACAGAACAGAACAGAAAAGAATAGAATAGAATAGAATAGAATAGAATAGAATAGAATAGAACAGAACAAAATAGAACAGAACACAACACAACAGAACAGAATAGAATAGAATAGAATAGAACAGAACAGAACTGAATAGAACAGAATAGAATAGAATAGAATAGAACAGAACAGAACAGAACAGAATAGAACAGAAGAGAACAGAATAGAATAGAACGGAATACAATAGAACAGAACAGTACAGAACAGAATAGAATAGAATAGAACAGAATAGAATAGAACAGAAAAGAAGAGAATAGAATGGAATAGAACAGTACAGAATTAAATAGAACAGAAGAGAATAGAACAGAATAGAATAGAATAGAACAGAATAAATAGAATAGAATAGAACAGAAGAGAACAGAACAGAACAGAATAGAGTAGAATAGAATAGAATAGAATAGAATAGAATAGAATAGAATAGAATAGAATAGAACAGGACAGAACAGAATAGAATAGATTAGAACAGAATAGTACAGAATAGAATAGAATAGAATAGAACAGAACAGAAAAGAACAGAATAGAATAGAATAGAACAGAATAGAATAGAACAGAACAGAAGAGAATAGAATGGAATAGAACAGAACAGAATTAAATAGAACAGAAGAGAATAGAACAGAATAAATAGAATAGCATAGAACAGAAGAGAACAGAACAGAATAGAGTAGAATAGAATAGAATAGAATAGAATAGAATAGAATAGAATAGAATAGAATAGAATAGAATAGAATACCACAGATAGAATAGAATATAACAGAATAGAATAAAAGAGAACAGGACAGAACAGAATAGAATATATTAGAACAGAATAGTACAGAATAGAATAGAATAGAATAGAATAGAATAGAACAGAACAGAACAGAATAGAATCGAACAGAATAGAATAGAACAGAAGAGAATAGAACAGAATAGAATAGAATAGAACAGAATAAATAGAATAGAATAGAACAGAAGAGAACAGAATAGAACAGAATAGAGTAGAATAGGATAGAATAGAATAGAATAGAATAGAATAGAATAGAATAGAATAGAATAGAATAGAATAGAATAGAATAGAATAGAATAGAATAGCACAGATAAATAGAATATAACAGAATAGAATAGAATAGAACAGGACAGAGCAGAATAGAATAGATTAGAACAGAATAGAACAGAATAGAATAGAATAGAATAGAACAGAACAGAACAGAATAGAATCGAACAGAATAGAATAGAATAGAACAGACTAGAACAGAATAAAATAGAACAGAACAGAATAGAAAAGAACAGAACAGAACAGAATAGAATAGAACAGAACAGAACAGAACAGAATAGAATAGAATAGAACAGAACAGAACAGAATAGAATAGAATAGAACATAATAGAATAGAACAGAACAGAATAGAATAGAATAGAATAGAATAGAATAGAATAGAATAGAATAGAATAGAATAGAATAGAATAGAACAGAACAGAACAGAACAGAATAGAATAGAATAGAATAGAGTAGAATAGAACAGAATAGAATAGAATAGAACAGAACAGAATAGAATAGAATAGAATAGAATAGAACAGAACAGAATAGAATAGAATAAAATAGAATAGAATAGAACGGAACAGAACAGAACAGAATAGAATAGAATAGAACAGAACAGAACGGAATAGAATAGAATAGAACATAATAGAATAGAACAGAACAGAATAGAATAGAATAGAATAGAATAGAATAGAATAGAATAGAATAGAATAGAACAGAATAGAATAGAATAGAACAGAACAGAATAGAATAGAATAGAACAGAACAGAACAGAATAGAATAGAATAGAATAGAATAGAATAGAATAGAATAGAATAGAATAGAATAGAACAGAACAGAATAGAATAGAATAGATCAGAATAGAATAGAATAGAAGAGAATAGAATAGAATAGAACAGAACAGAACACAACAGAATAGAATAGAACAGGACAGAACAGAATAGAATAGATTAGAACAGAATAGAACAGAACAGAATAGAATAGAATAGAACAGAATAGAACAGTACAGAAAAGAATAGAATAGAATAGAATAGAATAGAATAGAACAGAACAAAATAGAACAGAACACAACACAACAGAACAGAATAGAATAGAATAGAATAGAACAGAACAGAATAGAACAGAACAGAACTGAATAGAACAGAATAGAATAGAATAGAATAGAATAGAACACAATAGATTTGAATAGTACAGAATAGAACAGATTAGAATAGAATAGAATAGAACAGAACGGAACAGAACAGAATAGAACAGAAGAGAACAGAATTGAATAGAACAGAATACAATAGAACAGAACAGAACAGAACAGAATAGAATAGAATAGAACAGAATAGAATAGAACAGAAAAGAAGAGAATAGAATGGAATAGAACAGTACAGAATTAAATAGAACAGAAGAGAATAGAACAGAATAGAATAGAATAGAACAGAATAAATAGAATAGAATAGAACAGAAGAGAACAGAACAGAATAGAGTAGAATAGAATAGAATAGAATAGAATAGAATAGAATAGAATAGAATAGAATAGAATAGAATAGAATAGCAGAGATAGAATAGAATATAACAGAATAGAATAGAATAGAACAGGACAGAACAGAAAAGAACAGAATAGAATAGAATAGAACAGAATAGAATAGAACAGAATAGAAGAGAATAGAATGGAATAGAACAGAACAGAATTAAATAGAACAGAAGAGAATAGAACAGAATAAATAGAATAGAATAGAACAGAAGAGAACAGAACAGAACAGAATAGAGTAGAATAGAATAGAATAGAATAGAATAGAATAGAATACCACAGATAGAATAGAATATAACAGAATAGAATAAAATAGAACAGGACAGAACAGAATAGAATAGATTAGAACAGAATAGTACATAATAGAATAGAATAGAATAGAATAGAACAGAACAGAACAGAATAGAACCGAACAGAATAGAATAGAACAGAAGAGAATAGAACAGAATAGAATAGAATAGAACAGAATAAATAGAATAGAATAGAACAGAAGAGAACAGAATAGAACAGAATAGAGTAGAAGAATAAAATAGAATAGAATAGAATAGAATAGAATAGAATAGAATAGAATAGAATAGAATAGAATAGAATAGCAGAGATAGAATAGAATACAACAGAATAGAATAGAATAGAACAGGACAGAACAGAATAGAATAGATTAGAACAGAATAGAACAGAATAGAATAGAATAGAATAGAACAGAACAGAACAGAATAGAATCGAACAGAATAGAATAGAATAGATCAGACTAGAACAGAATAAAATAGAACAGAACAGAATAGAAAAGAACAGAACAGAACAGAATAGAATAGAATAGAACAGAACACCACAGAATAGAAATGAACAGAATAGAATAGAATAGAACAGAATAGAACAGAATAGAATAGAATCGAACAGAATAGAATAGAATAGAACAGAATAGAACAGAATAGAATAGAATAGAAGAGAACAGAACAGAATAGAATAGAACAGAATAGAATAGAATAGAACAGAACAGAACATAATAGAATAGAATAGAACAGAATAGAATAGAATAGAACAGAGCAGAATAGAATAGAACAGAATAGAACAGAATAGAATAGAATAGAAGAGAACAGAACAGAATAGAATAGAACAGAATAGAATAGAATAGAACAGAACAGAACATAATAGAATAGAATAGAACAGAATAGAATAGAATAGAACAGAGCAGAATAGAATAGAATAGAATAGGACAGAATAGAATTGAATAGAATAAAATAGAAAAGAATAGAATAGAATACAATAGAATAGAAAAGAACAGAACTGAATAGAATACAACAGAATAGAATAGAATAAAACAGAACAGCATAGAATAGAATAAAACAGAACAGAATAGAATAGAATACAACAGAACAGAATAGAACAGAACAGAAAAGAATAGAATAGAACAAAACAGAATAGAACAGAACAGAATAGAATAGAACAGAACAGAACAGAACAGAATAGTATAGAATAGAACAGAACAGAACAGAATACAATAGAATAGAACATAATAGAATAGAACAGAACAGAATAGAATAGAATAGAATAGAATAGAATAGAATAGAATAGAACAGAACAGAACAGAACAGAATAGAATAGAATAGAATAGAGTAGAATAGAACAGAATAGAATAGAATAGAACAGTATAGAATAGAATAGAACAGAACAGAATAGAATAGAATAGAATAGAATAGAACAGAACAGAATAGAATAGAATAAAAAAGAATAGAATAGAACAGAACAGAACAGAACAGAATAGAATAGAATAGAACAGAACAGAACGGAATAGAATAGAATAGAACATAATAGAATAGAACAGAACAGAATAGAGCAGAACAGAATAGAATAGAATAGAATAGAATAGAATAGAATAGAATAGAATAGAATAGAATAGAACAGAACAGAATAGAATAGAATAGAACAGAACCGAACACAACAGAATAGAATACAACAGGACAGAACAGAATAGAATAGATTAGAACAGAATAGAACAGAACAGAATAGAATAGAATAGAACAGAATAGAACAGAACAGAAAAGAATAGAATAGAATAGAATAGAATAGAATAGAATAGAACAGAACAAATTAGAACAGAACACAACACAACAGAACAGAATAGAATAGAATAGAATAGAACAGAACCGAATAGATCAGAACAGAACTGAATAGAATAGAATAGAATAGAATAGAATAGAACACAATAGAATTGAATAGTACAGAATAGAACAGATTAGAATAGAATAGAATAGAACAGAACAGAACAGAACAGAATAGAACAGAAGAGAACAGAATAGAATAGAACAGAATACAATAGAACAGAACAGAACAGAACAGAATAGAATAGAATAGAACAGAATAGAATAGAACAGAAAAGAAGAGAATAGAATGGAATAGAACAGTACAGAATTAAATAGAACAGAAGAGAATAGAACAGAATAGAATAGAATAGAACAGAATAAATAGAATAGAATAGAACAGAAGAGAACAGAACAGAACAGAATAGAGTAGAATAGAATAGAATAGAATAGAATAGAATAGAATAGAATAGAATAGAATAGAATAGAATAGAATAGAATAGCACAGATAGAATAGAATATAACAGAATAGAATAGAATAGAACAGGACAGAACAGAGTAGAATAGATTAGAACAGAATAGTACAGAATAGAATAGAATAGAATAGAACAGAACAGAAAAGAACAGAATAGAATAGAATAGAACAGAATAGAATAGAACAGAACAGAAGAGAATAGAATGGAATAGAACAGAACAGAATTAAATAGAACAGAAGAGATTAGAACAGAATAAATAGAATAGAATAGAACAGAAGAGAACAGAACAGAACAGAATAGAGTAGAATAGAATAGAATAGAATAGAATAGAACAGAACAGAACAGAATAGAATCGAACAGAATAGAATAGAACAGAAGAGAATAGAACAGAATAGAATAGAATAGAACAGAATAAATAGAATAGAATAGAACAGAAGAGAACAGAATAGAACAGAATAGAGTAGAATAGAATAGAATAGAATAGAATAGAATAGAATAGAATAGAATAGAATAGAATAGCACAGATAGAATAGAATATAACAGAATAGAATAGAATAGAACAGGACAGAACAGAATAGAATAGATTAGAACAGAATAGAACAGAATAGAATAGAATAGAATAGAACAGAACAGAACAGAATAGAATCGAACAGAATAGAATAGAATAGATCAGACTAGAACAGAATAAAATAGAACAGAACAGAATAGAAAAGAACAGAACAGAACAGAATAGAATAGAATAGAACAGAACACAACAGAATAGAAATGAACAGAATAGAATAGAATAGAACAGAATAGAACAGAATAGAATAGAATCGAACAGAATAGAATAGAATAGAACAGAATAGAACAGAATAGAATAGAATAGAAGAGAACAGAACAGAATAGAATAGAACATAATAGAATAGAATAGAATAGAACAGAACAGAACAGAATAGAATCGAACAGAATAGAATAGAACAGAAGAGAATAGAACAGAATAGAATAGAATAGAACAGAATAAATAAAATAGAATAGAACAGAATAGAACAGAATAGAGTAGAATAGAATAGAATAGAATAGAATAGAATAGAATAGAATAGAATAGAATAGAATAGAATAGAATAGAATAGCACAGATAGAATAGAATATAACAGAATAGAATAGAATAGAACAGGACAGAACAGAATAGAATAGATTAGAACAGAATAGAACAGAATAGAATAGAATAGAATAGAACAGAACAGAACAGAATAGAATCGAACAGAATAGAATAGAACAGAACAGAATAGAATAGAATAGAACAGAACAGAACAGAATAGAATAGAATAGAACATAATAGAACAGAATAGAATAGAATAGAATAGAATAGAATAGAATAGAATAGAACAGAACAGAACAGAACAGAATAGAATAGAATAGAATAGAGTAGAATAGAACAGAATAGAATAGAATAGAACAGTATAGAATAGAATAGAACAGAACAGAATAGAATAGAATAGAATAGAATAGAACAGAACAGAATAGAATAGAATAAAATAGAATAGAATAGAACAGAACAGAACAGAACAGAATAGAATAGAATAGAACAGAACAGAACGGAATAGAATAGAATAGAACATAATAGAATAGAACAGAACAGAACAGAACAGAACAGAATAGAATAGAATAGAATAGAACAGAACAGAACAGAATAGAATAGAATGGAATAGAATAGATTAGAATAGAATAGAACCGAATAGAATAGAATAGAACAGAATAGAATAGAATAGAACAGAACAGAATAGAATAGAATAGAATAGAATAGAATAGAATAGAATAGAATAGAATAGAATAGAATAGAATAGAACAGAACAGAATAGAATAGAATAGATCAGAATAGAATAGAATAGAACAGAATAGAATAGAATAGAACAGAACAGAACACAACAGAATAGAATAGAACAGGACAGAACAGAATAGAATAGATTAGAACAGAATAGAACAGAACAGAATAGAATAGAATAGAACAGAATAGAACAGTACAGAAAAGAATAGAATAGAATAGAATAGAATAGAATAGAACAGAACAGAACAGAACAGAATAGAATAGAATAGAATAGAATAGAATAGAACAGAATAGAATAGAATAGAACAGAATAGATTAGAATAGAACAGAACAGAATAGAATAGAATAGAATAGAATAGAATAGAATAGAATAGAATAGAACAGAACAGAATAGAACAGAAGAGAACAGAATAGAATAGAACAGAATACAATAGAACAGAACAGAACAGAACAGAACAGAATAGAATAGAACAGAATAGAATAGAACAGAAAAGAAGAGAATAGAATGGAATAGAACAGTACAGAATTAAATAGAACAGAAGAGAATAGAACAGAATAGAATAGAATAGAACAAATAAATAGAATAGAATTGAACAGAAGAGAACAGAACAGAACAGAATAGAGTAGAATAGAATAGAATAGAATAGAATAGAATAGAATAGAATAGAACAGAACAGAACAGAACAGAACAGAATTGAATAGAATAGAACAGAACAGAACGGAATAGAATAGAATAGAACATAATAGAATAGAACAGAACAGAACAGAACAGAACAGAATAGAATAGAATAGAATAGAACAGAACAGAACAGAACAGAATAGAATAGAATAGAATAGAATAGAATACAATAGAACAGAACAGAACAGAACAGAATAGAATAGAATAGAACAGAACAGAACGGAAGAGAATAGAATAGAACATAATAGAATAGAACAGAACAGAACAGAACAGAACAGAATAGAATACAATAGAATAGAACAGAACAGAACAGAACAGAACAGAATAGAAAAGAATAGAATAGAATAGAATAGAATAGAATAGAACAGAATAGAATAGAATAGAACAGAATAGATTAGAATAGAACAGAACAGAATAGAATAGAATAGAATAGAATAGAATAGAATAGAATAGAATAGAATAGAACAGAACAGAATAGAATAGAATAGATCAGAATAGAATAGAATAGAACAGAATAGAATAGAATAGAACAGAACAGAACACAACAGAATAGAATAGAACAGGACAGAACAGAATAGAATAGATTAGAACAGAATAGAACAGAACAGAATAGAATAGAATAGAACAGAATAGAACAGAACAGAATAGAAAAGAATAGAATAGAATAGAATAGAATAGAATAGAATAGAATAGAATAGAATAGAATAGAATAGAATAGCACAGATAGAATAGAATATAACAGAATAGAATAGAATAGAACAGGACAGAACAGAATAGAATAGATTAGAACAGAATAGAACAGAATAGAATAGAATAGAATAGAACAGAACAGAACAGAATAGAATCGAACAGAATAGAATAGAATAGAACAGACTAGAACAGAATAAAATAGAACAGAACAGAATAGAAAAGAACAGAACAGAACAGAATAGAATAGAACAGAACAGAACAGAACAGAACAGAATAGAATAGAATAGAACAGAACAGAACAGAATAGAATAGAATAGAACATAATAGAACAGAATAGAATAGAATAGAATAGAATAGAATAGAATAGAATTGAACAGAATAAATAGAATAGAATTGAACAGAAGAGAACAGAATAGAGTAGAATAGAATAGAATAGAATAGAATAGAATAGAATAGAATAGAATAGAATAGAATAGAATAGAACAGAACAGAACAGAACAGAATAGAATAGAATAGAATAGAACAGAACGGAATAGAATAGAATAGAACATAATAGAATAGAACAGAACAGAACAGAACAGAACAGAATAGAAAAGAATAGAATAGAACAGAACAGAACAGAACAGAACAGAACAGAATAGAATAGAATAGAATAGAATAGAATAGAATAGAATACAATAGAACAGAACAGAACAGAACAGAATAGAATAGAATAGAACAGAACAGAACGGAAGAGAATAGAATAGAACACAATAGAATAGAACAGAACAGAACAGAACAGAACAGAATAGAATAGAATAGAATAGAACAGAACAGAACAGAATAGAATAGAATAGAATAGAATAGAATAGAATAGAATAGAATAGAACAGAATAGAATAGAATAGAACAGAATAGATTAGAATAGAACAGAACAGAATAGAATAGAATAGAATAGAATAGAATAGAATAGAATAGAACAGAACAGAATAGAATAGAATAGATCAGAATAGAATAGAATACAACAGAATAGAATAGAATAGAACAGAACAGAACACAACAGAATAGAATAGAACAGGTCAGAACAGAATAGAATAGATTAGAACAGAATAGAACAGAAAAGAATAGAATAGAATAGAACAGAATAGAACAGAACAGAACAGAAAAGAATAGAATAGAATAGAATAGAATAGAATAGAATAGAATAGAACAGAACAAAATAGAACAGAACACAACACAACAGAACAGAATAGAATAGAATAGAATAGAACAGAACAGAACTGAATAGAACAGAATAGAATAGAATAGAATAGAACAGAACAGAACAGAACAGAATAGAACAGAAGAGAACAGAATAGAATAGAACGGAATACAATAGAACAGAACAGTACAGAACAGAATAGAATAGAATAGAACAGAATAGAATAGAACAGAAAAGAAGAGAATAGAATGGAATAGAACAGTACAGAATTAAATAGAACAGAAGAGAATAGAACAGAATAGAATAGAATAGAACAGAATAAATAGAATAGAATAGAACAGAAGAGAACAGAACAGAACAGAATAGAGTAGAATAGAATAGAATAGAATAGAATAGAATAGAATAGAATAGAATAGAATAGAATAGAATAGAATAGAACAGGACAGAACAGAATAGAATAGATTAGAACAGAATAGTACAGAATAGAATAGAATAGAATAGAACAGAACAGAAAAGAACAGAATAGAATAGAATAGAACAGAATAGAATAGAACAGAACAGAAGAGAATAGAATGGAATAGAACAGAACAGAATTAAATAGAACAGAAGAGAATAGAACAGAATAAATAGAATAGCATAGAACAGAAGAGAACAGAACAGAATAGAGTAGAATAGAATAGAATAGAATAGAATAGAATAGAATAGAATAGAATAGAATAGAATAGAATACCACAGATAGAATAGAATATAACAGAATAGAATAAAAGAGAACAGGACAGAACAGAATAGAATAGATTAGAACAGAATAGTACAGAATAGAATAGAATAGAATAGAATAGAATAGAACAGAACAGAACAGAATAGAATCGAACAGAATAGAATAGAACAGAAGAGAATAGAACAGAATAGAATAGAATAGAACAGAATAAATAGAATAGAATAGAACAGAAGAGAACAGAATAGAACAGAATAGAGTAGAATAGGATAGAATAGAATAGAATAGAATAGAATAGAATAGAATAGAATAGAATAGAATAGAATAGAATAGAATAGAATAGCACAGATAAATAGAATATAACAGAATAGAATAGAATAGAACAGGACAGAACAGAATAGAATAGATTAGAACAGAATAGAACAGAATAGAATAGAATAGAATAGAACAGAACAGAACAGAATAGAATCGAACAGAATAGAATAGAATAGAACAGACTAGAACAGAATAAAATAGAACAGAACAGAATAGAAAAGAACAGAACAGAACAGAATAGAATAGAACAGAACAGAACAGAACAGAATAGAATAGAATAGAACAGAACAGAACAGAATAGAATAGAATAGAACATAATAGAATAGAACAGAACAGAATAGAATAGAATAGAATAGAATAGAATAGAATAGAATAGAATAGAACAGAACAGAACAGAACAGAATAGAATAGAATAGAATAGAGTAGAATAGAACAGAATAGAATAGAATAGAACAGAACAGAATAGAATAGAATAGAATAGAACAGAACAGAATAGAATAGAATAAAATAGAATAGAATAGAACAGAACAGAACAGAACAGAATAGAATAGAATAGAACAGAACAGAACGGAATAGAATAGAATAGAACATAATAGAATAGAACAGAACAGAATAGAATAGAATAGAATAGAATAGAATAGAATAGAATAGAATAGAATAGAACAGAATAGAATAGAATAGAACAGAACAGAATAGAATAGAACAGAACAGAACAGAACAGAATAGAATAGAATAGAATAGAATAGAATAGAATAGAATAGAATAGAACAGAACAGAATAGAATAGAATAGATCAGAATAGAATAGAATAGAACAGAATAGAATAGAATAGAACAGAACAGAACACAACAGAATAGAATAGAACAGGACAGAACAGAATAGAATAGATTAGAACAGAATAGAACAGAACAGAATAGAATAGAATAGAACAGAATAGAACAGTACAGAAAAGAATAGAATAGAATAGAATAGAATAGAATAGAACAGAACAAAATAGAACAGAACACAACACAACAGAACAGAATAGAATAGAATAGAATAGAACAGAACAGAATAGAACAGAACAGAACTGAATAGAACAGAATAGAATAGAATAGAATAGAATAGAATAGAACACAATAGATTTGAATAGTACAGAATAGAACAGATTAGAATAGAATAGAATAGAACAGAACGGAACAGAACAGAATAGAACAGAAGAGAACAGAATTGAATAGAACAGAATACAATAGAACAGAACAGAACAGAACAGAATAGAATAGAATAGAACAGAATAGAATAGAACAGAAAAGAAGAGAATAGAATGGAATAGAACAGTACAGAATTAAATAGAACAGAAGAGAATAGAACAGAATAGAATAGAATAGAACAGAATAAATAGAATAGAATAGAACAGAAGAGAACAGAACAGAATAGAGTAGAATAGAATAGAATAGAATAGAATAGAATAGAATAGAATAGAATAGAATAGAATAGAATAGAATAGAATAGAATAGAATAGAATAGAATAGAATAGAATAGAATAGCAGAGATAGAATAGAATATAACAGAATAGAATAGAATAGAACAGGACAGAACAGAAAAGAACAGAATAGAATAGAATAGAACAGAATAGAATAGAACAGAACAGAAGAGAATAGAATGGAATAGAACAGAACAGAATTAAATAGAACAGAAGAGAATAGAACAGAATAAATAGAATAGAATAGAACAGAAGAGAACAGAACAGAACAGAATAGAGTAGAATAGAATAGAATAGAATAGAATAGAATAGAATACCACAGATAGAATAGAATATAACAGAATAGAATAAAATAGAACAGGACAGAACAGAATAGAATAGATTAGAACAGAATAGTACATAATAGAATAGAATAGAATAGAATAGAACAGAACAGAACAGAATAGAACCGAACAGAATAGAATAGAACAGAAGAGAATAGAACAGAATAGAATAGAATAGAACAGAATAAATAGAATAGAATAGAACAGAAGAGAACAGAATAGAACAGAATAGAGTAGAAGAATAAAATAGAATAGAATAGAATAGAATAGAATAGAATAGAATAGAATAGAATAGAATAGAATAGTATAGAATAGAATAGAATAGCAGAGATAGAATAGAATACAACAGAATAGAATAGAATAGAACAGGACAGAACAGAATAGAATAGATTAGAACAGAATAGAACAGAATAGAATAGAATAGAATAGAACAGAACAGAACAGAATAGAATCGAACAGAATAGAATAGAATAGATCAGACTAGAACAGAATAAAATAGAACAGAACAGAATAGAAAAGAACAGAACAGAACAGAATAGAATAGAATAGAACAGAACACAACAGAATAGAAATGAACAGAATAGAATAGAATAGAACAGAATAGAACAGAATAGAATAGAATCGAACAGAATAGAATAGAATAGAACAGAATAGAACAGAATAGAATAGAATAGAAGAGAACAGAACAGAATAGAATAGAACAGAATAGAATAGAATAGAACAGAACAGAACATAATAGAATAGAATAGAACAGAATAGAATAGAATAGAACAGAGCAGAATAGAATAGAATAGAATAGGACAGAATAGAATTGAATAGAATAAAATAGAAAAGAATAGAATAGAATACAATAGAATAGAAAAGAACAGAACTGAATAGAATACAACAGAATAGAATCGAATAAAACAGAACAGCATAGAATAGAATAAAACAGAACAGAATAGAATAGAATACAACAGAACAGAATAGAACAGAACAGAAAAGAATAGAATAGAACAAAACAGAATAGAACAGAACAGAATAGAATAGAACAGAACAGAACAGAACAGAATAGTATAGAATAGAACAGAACAGAACAGAATACAATAGAATAGAACATAATAGAATAGAACAGAACAGAATAGAATAGAATAGAATAGAATAGAACAGAACAGAACAGAACAGAATAGAATAGAATAGAATAGAGTAGAATAGAACAGAATAGAATAGAATAGAACAGTATAGAATAGAATAGAACAGAACAGAATAGAATAGAATAGAATAGAATAGAACAGAACAGAATAGAATAGAATAAAAAAGAATAGAATAGAACAGAACAGAACAGAACTGAATAGAATAGAATAGAACAGAACAGAACGGAATAGAATAGAATAGAACATAATAGAATAGAACAGAACAGAATAGAGCAGAACAGAATAGAATAGAATAGAATAGAATAGAATAGAATAGAACAGAATAGAATAGAATAGAACAGAACAGAATAGAATAGAATATATCAGAATAGAATAGAATAGAACAGAATAGAATAGAATAGAACAGAACAGAACACAACAGAATAGAATACAACAGGACAGAACAGAATAGAATAGATTAGAACAGAATAGAACAGAACAGAATAGAATAGAATAGAACAGAATAGAACAGAACAGAAAAGAATAGAATAGAATAGAATAGAATAGAATAGAATAGAACAGAACAAATTAGAACAGAACACAACACAACAGAACAGAATAGAATAGAATAGAATAGAACAGAACCGAATAGATCAGAACAGAACTGAATAGAATAGAATAGAATAGAATAGAATAGAACACAATAGAATTGAATAGTACAGAATAGAACAGATTAGAATAGAATAGAATAGAACAGAACAGAACAGAACAGAATAGAACAGAAGAGAACAGAATAGAATAGAACAGAATACAATAGAACAGAACAGAACAGAACAGAATAGAATAGAATAGAACAGAATAGAATAGAACAGAAAAGAAGAGAATAGAATTGAATAGAACAGTACAGAATTAAATAGAACAGAAGAGAATAGAACAGAATAGAATAGAATAGAACAGAATAAATAGAATAGAATAGAACAGAAGAGAACAGAACAGAACAGAATAGAGTAGAATAGAATAGAATAGAATAGAATAGAATAGAATAGAATAGAATAGAATAGAATAGAATAGCACAGATAGAATAGAATATAACAGAATAGAATAGAATAGAACAGGACAGAACAGAGTAGAATAGATTAGAACAGAATAGTACAGAATAGAATAGAATAGAATAGAACAGAACAGAAAAGAACAGAATAGAATAGAATAGAACAGAATAGAATAGAACAGAACAGAAGAGAATAGAATGGAATAGAACAGAACAGAATTAAATAGAACAGAAGAGATTAGAACAGAATAAATAGAATAGAATAGAACAGAAGAGAACAGAACAGAACAGAATAGAGTAGAATAGAATAGAATAGAATAGAATAGAACAGAACAGAACAGAATAGAATCGAACAGAATAGAATAGAACAGAAGAGAATAGAACAGAATAGAATAGAATAGAACAGAATAAATAGAATAGAATAGAACAGAAGAGAACAGAATAGAACAGAATAGAGTAGAATAGAATAGAATAGAATAGAATAGAATAGAATAGAATAGAATAGAATAGAATAGCACAGATAGAATAGAATATAACAGAATAGAATAGAATAGAACAGGACAGAACAGAATAGAATAGATTAGAACAGAATAGAACAGAATAGAATAGAATAGAATAGAATAGAACAGAACAGAACAGAATAGAATCGAACAGAATAGAATAGAATAGATCAGACTAGAACAGAATAAAATAGAACAGAACAGAATAGAAAAGAACAGAACAGAACAGAATAGAATAGAATAGAACAGAACACAACAGAATAGAAATGAACAGAATAGAATAGAATAGAACAGAATAGAACAGAATAGAATAGAATCGAACAGAATAGAATAGAATAGAACAGAATAGAACAGAATAGAATAGAATAGAAGAGAACAGAACAGAATAGAATAGAACAGAATAGAATAGAATAGAACAGAACAGAACATAATAGAATAGAATAGAACAGAATAGAATAGAATAGAACAGAGCAGAATAGAATAGAATAGAATAGGACAGAATAGAATTGAATAGAATAAAATAGAAAAGAATAGAATAGAATACAATAGAATAGAAAAGAACAGAACTGAATAGAATACAACAGAATAGAATAGAATAAAACAGAACAGCATAGAATAGAATAAAACAGAACAGAATAGAATAGAATACAACAGAACAGAATAGAACAGAACAGAAAAGAATAGAATAGAACAAAACAGAATAGAACAGAACAGAATAAAATAGAACAGAACAGAACAGAACAGAATAGTATAGAATAGAACAGAACAGAACAGAATACAATAGAATAGAACATAATAGAATAGAACAGAACAGAATAGAATAGAATAGAATAGAATAGAACAGAACAGAACAGAACAGAATAGAATAGAATAGAATAGAGTAGAATAGAACAGAATAGAATAGAATAGAACAGTATAGAATAGAATAGAACAGAACAGAATAGAATAGAATAGAATAGAATAGAACAGAACAGAATAGAATAGAATAAAAAAGAATAGAATAGAACAGAACAGAACAGAACAGAATAGAATAGAATAGAACAGAACAGAACGGAATAGAATAGAATAGAACATAATAGAATAGAACAGAACAGAATAGAGCAGAACAGAATAGAATAGAATAGAATAGAATAGAATAGAATAGAATAGAATAGAATAGAACAGAACAGAATAGAATAGAATATATCAGAATAGAATAGAATAGAACAGAATAGAATAGAATAGAACAGAACAGAACACAACAGAATAGAATACAACAGGACAGAACAGAATAGAATAGATTAGAACAGAATAGAACAGAACAGAATAGAATAGAATAGAACAGAATAGAACAGAACAGAAAAGAATAGAATAGAATAGAATAGAATAGAACAGAACAAATTAGAACAGAACACAACACAACAGAACAGAATAGAATAGAATAGAATAGAACAGAACCGAATAGATCAGAACAGAACTGAATAGAATAGAATAGAATAGAATAGAACACAATAGAATTGAATAGTACAGAATAGAACAGATTAGAATAGAATAGAATAGAACAGAACAGAACAGAACAGAATAGAACAGAAGAGAACAGAATAGAATAGAACAGAATACAATAGAACAGAACAGAACAGAACAGAATAGAATAGAATAGAACAGAATAGAATAGAACAGAAAAGAAGAGAATAGAATGGAATAGAACAGTACAGAATTAAATAGAACAGAAGAGAATAGAACAGAATAGAATAGAATAGAACAGAATAAATAGAATAGAATAGAACAGAAGAGAACAGAACAGAACAGAATAGAGTAGAATAGAATAGAATAGAATAGAATAGAATAGAATAGAATAGAATAGAATAGAATAGAATAGAATAGAATAGAATAGAATAGAATAGCACAGATAGAATAGAATATAACAGAATAGAATAGAATAGAACAGGACAGAACAGAGTAGAATAGATTAGAACAGAATAGTACAGAATAGAATAGAATAGAATAGAACAGAACAGAAAAGAACAGAATAGAATAGAATAGAACAGAATAGAATAGAACAGAACAGAAGAGAATAGAATGGAATAGAACAGAACAGAATTAAATAGAACAGAAGAGATTAGAACAGAATAAATAGAATAGAATAGAACAGAAGAGAACAGAACAGAACAGAATAGAGTAGAATAGAATAGAATAGAATAGAATAGAACAGAACAGAACAGAATAGAATCGAACAGAATAGAATAGAACAGAAGAGAATAGAACAGAATAGAATAGAATAGAACAGAATAAATAGAATAGAATAGAACAGAAGAGAACAGAATAGAACAGAATAGAGTAGAATAGAATAGAATAGAATAGAATAGAATAGAATAGAATAGAATAGAATAGAATAGAATAGAATAGCACAGATAGAATAGAATATAACAGAATAGAATAGAATAGAACAGGACAGAACAGAATAGAATAGATTAGAACAGAATAGAACAGAATAGAATAGAATAGAATAGAACAGAACAGAACAGAATAGAATCGAACAGAATAGAATAGAATAGATCAGACTAGAACAGAATAAAATAGAACAGAACAGAATAGAAAAGAACAGAACAGAACAGAATAGAATAGAATAGAACAGAACACAACAGAATAGAAATGAACAGAATAGAATAGAATAGAACAGAATAGAACAGAATAGAATAGAATCGAACAGAATAGAATAGAATAGAACAGAATAGAACAGAATAGAATAGAATAGAAGAGAACAGAACAGAATAGAATAGAACAGAATAGAATAGAATAGAACAGAACAGAACATAATAGATTAGAATAGAACAGAATAGAATAGAATAGAACAGAGCAGAATAGAATAGAATAGAATAGGACAGAATAGAATTGAATAGAATAAAATAGAAAAGAATAGAATAGAATACAATAGAATAGAAAAGAACAGAACTGAATAGAATACAACAGAATAGAATAGAATAAAACAGAACAGCATAGAATAGAATAAAACAGAACAGAATAGAATAGAATACAACAGAACAGAATAGAACAGAACAGAAAAGAATAGAATAGAACAAAACAGAATAGAACAGAACAGAATAAAATAGAACAGAACAGAACAGAACAGAATAGTATAGAATAGAACAGAACAGAACAGAATACAATAGAATAGAACATAATAGAATAGAACAGAACAGAATAGAATAGAATAGAATAGAATAGAACAGAACAGAACAGAACAGAATAGAATAGAATAGAATAGAGTAGAATAGAACAGAATAGAATAGAATAGAACAGTATAGAATAGAATAGAACAGAACAGAATAGAATAGAATAGAATAGAATAGAACAGAACAGAATAGAATAGAATAAAAAAGAATAGAATAGAACAGAACAGAACAGAACAGAATAGAATAGAATAGAACAGAACAGAACGGAATAGAATAGAATAGAACATAATAGAATAGAACAGAACAGAATAGAGCAGAACAGAATAGAATAGAATAGAATAGAATAGAATAGAATAGAATAGAATAGAATAGAACAGAACAGAATAGAATAGAATATATCAGAATAGAATAGAATAGAACAGAATAGAATAGAATAGAACAGAACAGAACACAACAGAATAGAATACAACAGGACAGAACAGAATAGAATAGATTAGAACAGAATAGAACAGAACAGAATAGAATAGAATAGAACAGAATAGAACAGAACAGAAAAGAATAGAATAGAATAGAATAGAATAGAACAGAACAAATTAGAACAGAACACAACACAACAGAACAGAATAGAATAGAATAGAATAGAACAGAACCGAATAGATCAGAACAGAACTGAATAGAATAGAATAGAATAGAATAGAACACAATAGAATTGAATAGTACAGAATAGAACAGATTAGAATAGAATAGAATAGAACAGAACAGAACAGAACAGAATAGAACAGAAGAGAACAGAATAGAATAGAACAGAATACAATAGAACAGAACAGAACAGAACAGAATAGAATAGAATAGAACAGAATAGAATAGAACAGAAAAGAAGAGAATAGAATGGAATAGAACAGTACAGAATTAAATAGAACAGAAGAGAATAGAACAGAATAGAATAGAATAGAACAGAATAAATAGAATAGAATAGAACAGAAGAGAACAGAACAGAACAGAATAGAGTAGAATAGAATAGAATAGAATAGAATAGAATAGAATAGAATAGAATAGAATAGAATAGAATAGAATAGAATAGAATAGCACAGATAGAATAGAATATAACAGAATAGAATAGAATAGAACAGGACAGAACAGAGTAGAATAGATTAGAACAGAATAGTACAGAATAGAATAGAATAGAATAGAACAGAACAGAAAAGAACAGAATAGAATAGAATAGAACAGAATAGAATAGAACAGAACAGAAGAGAATAGAATGGAATAGAACAGAACAGAATTAAATAGAACAGAAGAGATTAGAACAGAATAAATAGAATAGAATAGAACAGAAGAGAACAGAACAGAACAGAATAGAGTAGAATAGAATAGAATAGAATAGAATAGAACAGAACAGAACAGAATAGAATCGAACAGAATAGAATAGAACAGAAGAGAATAGAACAGAATAGAATAGAATAACAGAATAAATAGAATAGAATAGAACAGAAGAGAACAGAATAGAACAGAATAGAGTAGAATAGAATAGAATAGAATAGAATAGAATAGAATAGAATAGAATAGAATAGAATAGAATAGCACAGATAGAATAGAATATAACAGAATAGAATAGAATAGAACAGGACAGAACAGAATAGAATAGATTAGAACAGAATAGAACAGAATAGAATAGAATAGAATAGAACAGAACAGAACAGAATAGAATCGAACAGAATAGAATAGAATAGAACAGACTAGAACAGAATAAAATAGAACAGAACAGAATAGAAAAGAACAGAACAGAACAGAATAGAATAGAATAGAACAGGACAGAACAGAATAGAATAGATTAGAACAGAATAGAACAGAATAGAATAGAATAGAATAGAATAGAATAGAATAGAATAGAATAGAACAGAACAGAACAGAATAGAAATGAACAGAATAGAATAGAATAGAACAGAATAGAACAGAATAGAATAGAATCGAACAGAATAGAATAGAATAGAACAGAATAGAATAGAATAGAACAGAGCAGAATAGAATAGAATAGAATAGGACAGAATAGAATTGAATAGAATAAAATAGAAAAGAATAGAATAGAATACAATAGAATAGAAAAGAACAGAACTGAATAGAATACAACAGAATAGAATAGAATAAAACAGAACAGCATAGAATAGAATAAAACTGAACAGAATAGAATAGAATACAACAGAACAGAATAGAACAGAACAGAAAAGAATAGAATAGAACAAAACAGAATAGAACAGAACAGAATAGAATAGAACAGAACAGAACAGAACAGAATAGAATAGAATAGAACAGAACAGAACAGAATAGAATAGAATAGAACATAATAGAATAGAACAGAACAGAACTGAATAGAACAGAATAGAATAGAATAGAATAGAATAGAACATAATAGAATAGAACAGAACAGAACTGAATAGAACAGAATAGAATAGAATAGAATAGAATAGAACACAATAGAATTGAATAGTACAGAATAGAACAGATTAGAATAGAATAGAATAGAACAGAACAGAACAGAACAGAATAGAACAGAAGAGAACAGAATAGAATAGAACAGAATACATAGAACAGAACAGAACAGAACAGAATAGAATAGAATAGAACAGAATAGAATAGAACAGAAAAGAAGAGAATAGAATGGAATAGAACAGTACAGAATTAAACAGAACAGAAGAGAATAGAACAGAATAGAATAGAATAGAACAGAATAAATAGAATAGAATAGAACAGAAGAGAACAGAACAGAATAGAGTAGAATAGAATAGAATAGAATAGAATAGAATAGAATAGAATAGAATAGAATAGAATAGAATAGAATAGAATAGAATAGCACAGATAGAATAGAATATAACAGAATAGAATAGAATAGAACAGGACAGAACAGAGTAGAATAGATTAGAACAGAATAGTACAGAATAGAATACAATAGAATAGAACAGAACAGAAAAGAACAGAATAGAATAGAATAGAACAGAATAGAATAGAACAGAACAGAAGAGAATAGAATGGAATAGAACAGAACAGAATTAAATAGAACAGAAGAGATTAGAACAGAATAAATAGAATAGAATAGAACAGAAGAGAACAGAAGAGAACAGAATAGAGTAGAATAGAATAGAATAGAATAGAATAGAATAGAACAGAATAGAATAGAATAGAATAGAAGAGAATAGAATAGCACAGATAGAATAGAATATAACAGAATAGAATAGAATAGAACAGGACAGAACAGAGTAGAATAGATTAGAACAGAATAGTACAGAATAGAATAGAATAGAATAGAACAGAACAGAAAAGAACAGAATAGAATAAAATAGAACAGAATAGAATAGAACAGAACAGAAGAGAATAGAATGGAATAGAACAGAACAGAATTGAATAGAACAGAAGAGGTTAGAACAGAATAAATAGAATAGAATAGAACAGAAGAGAACAGAACAGAACAGAATAGAGTAGAATAGAATAGAATAGAATAGAATAGAATAGAACAGAACAGAACAGAATAGAATCGAACAGAATAGAATAGAACAGAAGAGAATAGAACAGAATAGAATAGAATAGAACATAATAAATAGAATAGAATAGAACAGAAGAGAACAGAATAGAACAGAATAGAGTAGAATAGAATAGAATTGAATAGAATAGAATAGAATAGAATAGAACAGAATAAATAGAATAGAATAGAACAGAAGAGAACAGAATAGAACAGAATAGAGTAGAATAGAATAGAATAGAATAGAATAGAATAGAATAGAATTGAATAGAATAGAATAGAATAGAATAGAATAGAATAGAATAGAATAGAATAGCACAGATAGAATAGAATATAACAGAATAGAATAGAATAGAACAGGACAGAACAGAATAGAATAGATTAGAAGAGAATAGAACAGAATAGAATAGAATAGAATAAAACAGAACAGAACAGAATAGAATCGAACAGAATAGAATAGAATAGATCAGACTAGAACAGAATAAAATAGAACAGAACCGAATAGAAAAGAACAGAACAGCACAGAATAGAATAGAATAGAACAGGACAGAACAGAATAGAATAGATTAGAACAGAATAGAACAGAATAGAATAGAATAGAATAGAATAGAATAAAATAGAATAGAATAGAACAGAACAGAACAGAATAGAAATGAACAGAATAGAATAGAATAGAACAGAATAGAACAGAATAGAATAGAATCGAACAGAATAGAATAGAATAGAACAGAATAGAACAGAATAGAATAGAATAGAAGAGAACAGAACAGAATAGAATAGAACAGAATAGAATAGAATAGAACAGAATAGAATAGAATAGAACAGAATAAATAGAATAGAATAGAACAGAAGAGAACAGAATAGAACAGAATAGAGTAGAATAGAATAGAATAGAATAGAATAGAATAGAATAGAATAGAATAGAATAGAATAGAATAGAATAGAATAGAATAGAATAGCACAGATAGAATAGAATACAACAGAATAGAATAGAATAGAACAGGACAGAACAGAATAGAATAGATTAGAACAGAATAGAACAGAATAGAATAGAATAGAATAGAATAGAACAGAACAGAACAGAATAGAATCGAACAGAATAGAATAGAATAGATCAGACTAGAACAGAATAAAATAGAAGAGAACAGAATAGAAAAGAACAGAACAGCACAGAATAGAATAGAATAGAACAGGACAGAACAGAATAGAATAGATTAGAACAGAATAGAACAGAATAGAATAGAATAGAAAAGAATAAAATAGAATAGAATAGAACAGAACAGAACAGAATAGAAATGAACAGAATAGAATAGAATAGAACAGAATAGAACAGAATAGAATAGAATCGAACAGAATAGAATAGAATAGAACTGAATAGAACAGAATAGAATAGAATCGAACAGAATAGAATAGAATAGAACAGAATAGAACAGAATAGAATAGAATAGAAGAGAACAGAACAGAATAGAATAGAACAGAATAGAATAGAATAGAACAGAATAGAATAGAATAGAACAGAACAGAACATAATAGAATAGAATAGAACAGAATAGAATAGAATGGAACAGAGCAGAATAGAATAGAATAGAATAGGACAGAATAGAATTGAATAGAATTAAATGGAAAAGAATAGAATAGAATACAATAGAATAGAAAAGAACAGAACTGAATAGAATACAACAGAATAGAATAGAAAAAAACAGAACAGCATAGAATAGAATAAAACAGAACAGAATAGATTAGAATACAACAGAACAGAATAGAACAGAACAGAAAAGAATAGAATAGAACAAAACAGAATAGAACAGAACAGAATAGAATAGAACAGAACAGAACAGAACAGAATAGAATAGAATAGAACAGAACAGAACAGAATAGAATAGAATAGAACATAATAGAATAGAATAGAACAGAATAGAATAGAATAGAACAGAACAGAACACAACAGAATAGAATAGAACAGGACAGAACAGAATAGAAGAGATTAGAACAGAATAGAACAGAACAGAATAGAATAGAATAGAACAGAATAGAACAGTACAGAAAAGAATAGAATAGAATAGAATAGAACAGAACAAAATAGAACAGAACACAACAAAACAGAACAGAATAGAATAGAATAGAATAGAACAGAACCGAATAGATCAGAACAGAACTGAATAGAACAGAATAGAATAGAATAGAACATAATAGAATAGAATAGAACAGAATAGAACAGAATAGACTAGAACAGAACAGAACAGAACAGAAAAGATTAGAATAGAATAGAAAAGATAGAATAGAATAGAACAGAATGGAACAGAATAGAATTGAACAGAACAGGTCACAATAGAACAGAATAGAATAGAATAGAACAGAACAGAATAACATAGAACAGAATAGAATAGAATAGAACAGAACAGAACAGAATAGAATAGAATAGAACAGAATAGAACAGAACAGAATAGAATAGAATAGAATAGAATAGATCAGAACAGAATAGAATAGAACAGAACAGAATAGAATAGAATAGAACAGAATAGAACAGAACAGAATAGAATAGAATAGAATAGAATAGAACAGAAGAGAATAGAATAGAATAGAATAGAACAGAATAGGATAGAATAGAACAGAACAGAACAGAACAGATGAGAACAGAACAGAATAGAATAGAACAGAGTAGAATTGAATAGAACAGAATAGAACAGAACAGAATAGAATAGAATAGAATAGAACAGAATAGAATAGAATAGAATAGAACAGAATAGAATAGAACAGAAGAGAATAGAATAGAATAGAACAGAATAGGATAGAATAGAACAGAACAGAACAGAACAGATGAGAACAGAACAGAATAGAATAGAACAGAGTAGAATTGAATAGAACAGAATAGAACAGAACAGAATAGAATAGAATAGAATAGAACAGAATAGAATAGAATAGAATAGAACAGAGTAGAATAAAACTGAATAGAAAAGAATAGAATAGAGCTGAACAGAACAGAGCAGAATAGAATAGAACAGAAAAGGTCAGAACAGAACAGAATAGAATAGAAGAGAACAGAATAGACTAGAACAGAACAGAACAGAAAAGATTAGAATAGAATAGAAAAGAATAGAATAGAATAGAACAGAATGGAACAGAATAGAATTGAACAGAAGAGGTCACAATAGAACAGAATAGAATAGAATAGAACAGAACAGAATAGAACAGAACAGTACAGAATAGAACAGAATAGAATAGAATAGAACAGAAGAGAATAGAATAGAATAGAATAGAACAGAATAGGATAGAATAGAACAGAACAGAACAGAACAGATGAGAACAGAACAGAATAGAATAGACCAGAGTAGAATTGAATAGAACAGAATAGAACAGAACAGAATAGAATAGAATAGAATAGAACAGAATAGAATAGAATAGAATAGAACAGAATAGAATAGAACAGAAGAGAATAGAATAGAATAGAACAGAATAGGATAGAATAGAACAGAACAGAACAGAACAGATGAGAACAGAACAGAATAGAATAGAACAGAGTAGAATTGAATAGAACAGAATAGAACAGAACAGAATAGAATAGAATAGAACAGAACAGAATAGAATAGAATAGAACAGAACAGATTAGAACAGAAGAGAATAGAATACGATAGAAGAGAACAGAATAGAATAGAACAGAATAGAACAGAATGGAACAGAATAGAATTGAACAGAACAGGTCACAATAGAACAGAATAGAATAGAATAGAACAGAACAGAATAGAACAGAACAGTACAGAATAGAACAGAATAGAATAGAATAGAACAGAACAGAACAGAACAGAATAGAATAGAAGAGAACAGGTCAGAATAGAACAGAATAGAATAAATAGAACAGAATAGAATAAAATGGAACAGAATAGAATAGAACAGAACAGAATTGAATAGAATAGAACAGAACAGAATATCAGAAGAGAATAGAATACGATAGAACAGAACAGAATAGAATAGAACAGAATAGAACAGAATAGAATAGAATAGAATAGAATAGAATAGAATAGAATAGAATAGAATAGAATAGAATAGAACAGAACAGAACAGAATAGAATAGATCAAAATAGAATCGAATAGAACAGAATAGAAAAGAAGAGAACAGAATAGAATAGAATAGAACAGAACAGAATAGAACAGAACAACATAGAATAGAATAGAAGAGAATAGAATAGAGTAGAATGGAATAGAATAGAGTAGAACACCACAGAAAAGAATAGAATAGAATAGAACTGAATAGAACAGAATAGAATAGAGTAGAATAGAATAGAATAGAATAGAATAGAATAGAATAGAACAGAACAGAATAGAATAGAATAGAACAGAATAGAACAGAACAGAATAACATAGAACAGAATAGAATAGAATAGAACAGAACAGAAAAGAATAGAATACAATAGAACAGAATAGAATAGAATAGAACAGAATAGAACAGAACAGAATAGAACAGAACAGATCAGAACAGAACAGAATAGATTAGAACAGAATAGAATTGAATAGAACAGAAGAGAATAGAATAGAATAGAACTGAACAGAAAAGAACAGAATAGAATAGAAGAGAATGGAATAGAATAGAATAGAATACAATAGGATAGAGTAGAATAGAATAGAATAGAACAGAACAGAACCGAAAAAATAGAATAGAACAGAATAGAACAGAACAGAACCGAACTTAACAGAACAGAACAGAAACGTATAGAGTAGAATAAAATAGAATAGAATAGAACAGAACTGAACAAAATAGAACAGAACTGAACAGAATAGAATAGAATAGAACAGAAAAGAACAGAACAGAATAGAATAGAATAGAATAGAGCAGAACAGAATAGAATAGAACAGAATAGAATAGAATAGAACAGAACAGAACAGAACAGAACAGAATAGAATAGAATAGAACAGAATAGAACACAACAGGATAGAATAGAATAGAAAAGAACAGAATAGAACAGAGCAGAATAGAATAGAATAGAAGAGAACAGAATAGAATAGAACAGAACAGAATAGAAAACAATAGAACAGAATAGATTAGAATAGAATAGAACAGGCTTGAACACAATAGAACAGAATACAAAAGAACAGAAAAGAACAAAATAGAACAGAATAGAACAGAACAGAATAGAACAGAATAAAACAGAATAGAATAGAACAGAATAGAATAGAACAGAACAGAATAGAACAGAATAGAATAGAATCGATACAATAGAATAGAACAGAATAGAATAGAATAGAACAGAACAGATGAGAACAGAACAGAATAGAATAGAAGAGAATAGAATTGAATAGAACAGAATAGAACAGAACAGAACAGAATAGAATAGAATAGAACAGAATAGAATAGAATATAATAGAACAGAGTAGAATAGAACAGAATAGAAAAGAATAGAATAGAGCAGAACATAACAGAGCGGAATAGAATAGAACAGAAGAGGTCAGAACAGAACAGAATAGAATAGAATAGAACAGAATAGACTAGAACAGAACAGAACAGAACAGAAAAGATTAGAATAGAATAGAAAAGAATAGAATCGAATAGAACAGAATGGAACAGAATAGAATTGAACAGAACAGGTCACAATAGAACAGAATAGAATAGAATGGAACAGAGCAGAATAACATAGAACAGAATAGAATAGAATAGAACAGAACAGAACAGAATAGAATAGAATAGAACAGAATAGAACAGAACAGAATAGAATAGAATAGAATAGAATAGATCAGAACAGAATAGAATAGAACAGAACAGAATAGAATAGAATAGAACAGAATAGAACAGAACAGAATAGAATAGAATAGAATAGAATAGAACAGAAGAGAATAGAATAGAATAGAATAGAACAGAATAGAATAGAATAGAATAGAACAGAGTAGAATAGAACTGAATAGAAAAGAATAGAATAGAGCAGAACAGAACAGAGCAGAATAGAATAGAACAGAACAGCACAGAATAGAATAGAATAGAACAGGACAGAACAGAATAGAATAGATTAGAACAGAATAGAACAGAATAGAATAGAATAGAAAAGAATAAAATAGAATAGAATAGAACAGAACAGAACAGAATAGAAATGAACAGAATAGAATAGAATAGAACAGAATAGAAGAGAATAGAATAGAATCGAACAGAATAGAATAGAATAGAACAGAATAGAACAGAATAGAATAGAATCGAACAGAATAGAATAGAATAGAACAGAATAGAACAGAATAGAATAGAATAGAAGAGAACAGAACAGAATAGAATAGAACAGAATAGAATAGAATAGAACAGAATAGAATAGAATAGAACAGAACAGAATATAATAGAATAGAATAGAACAGAATAGAATAGAATAGAACAGAGCAGAATAGAATAGAATAGAATAGGAAAGAATAGAATTGAATAGAATTAAATGGAAAAGAATAGAATAGAATACAATAGAATAGAAAAGAACAGAACTGAATAGAATACAACAGAATAGAATAGAATAAAACAGAACAGCATAGAATAGAATAAAACAGAACAGAATAGAATAGAATACAACAGAACAGAATAGAACAGAACAGAAAAGAATAGAATAGAACAAAACAGAATAGAACAGAACAGAATAGAATAGAACAGAACAGAACAGAACAGAATAGAATAGAATAGAACAGAACAGAACAGAATAGAATAGAATAGAACATAATAGAATAGAATAGAACAGAATAGAATAGAATAGACCAGAACAGAACACAATAGAATAGAATAGAACAGGACAGAACAGAATAGAAGAGATTAGAACAGAATAGAACAGAACAGAATAGAATAGAATAGAACAGAATAGAACAGTACAGAAAAGAATAGAATAGAATAGAATAGAACAGAACAAAATAGAACAGCACACAACACAACAGAACAGAATAGAATAGAATAGAATAGAACAGAACCGAATAGATCAGAACAGAACTGAATAGAACAGAATAGAATAGAATAGAATAGAATAGAACACAATAGAATTGAATAGTACAGAATAGAACAGATTAGAATAGAATAGAATAGAACAGAACAGAACAGAACAGAATAGAACAGAAGAGAACAGAATTGAATAGAACAGAATACAATAGAACAGAACAGAACAGAACAGAACAGAATAGAATAGAATAGAACAGAATAGAATAGAACAGAAAAGAAGAGAATAGAATGGAATAGAACAGTACAGAATTAAATAGAACAGAAGAGAATAGAACAGAATAAATAGAATAGAATAGAACAGAATAAATAGAATAGAATAGAACAGAATAGAACAGAACAGAATAGAATAGAATAGAACAGAATAGAATAGAATATAATAGAACAGAGTAGAATAGAACAGAGTAGAAAAGAATAGAATAGAGCAGAACAGAACAGAGCGGAATAGAATAGAACAGAAGAGGTCAGAACAGAACAGAATAGAATAGAATAGAACAGAATAGACTAGAACAGAACAGAACAGAACAGAAAAGATTAGAATAGAATAGAAAAGATAGAATAGAATAGAACAGAATGGAACAGAATAGAATTGAACAGAACAGGTCACAATAGAACAGAATAGAATAGAATAGAACAGAACAGAATAACATAGAACAGAATAGAATAGAATAGAACAGAACAGAACAGAATAGAATAGAATAGAACAGAATAGAACAGAACAGAATAGAATAGAATAGAATAGAATAGATCAGAACAGAATAGAATAGAACAGAACAGAATAGAATAGAATAGAACAGAATAGAACAGAACAGAATAGAATAGAATAGAATAGAATAGAACAGAAGAGAATAGAATAGAATAGAATAGAACAGAATAGGATAGAATAGAACAGAACAGAACAGAACAGATGAGAACAGAACAGAATAGAATAGAACAGAGTAGAATTGAATAGAACAGAATAGAACAGAACAGAATAGAATAGAATAGAATAGAACAGAATAGAATAGAATAGAATAGAACAGAATAGAATAGAACAGAAGAGAATAGAATAGAATAGAACAGAATAGGATAGAATAGAACAGAACAGAACAGAACAGATGAGAACAGAACAGAATAGAATAGAACAGAGTAGAATTGAATAGAACAGAATAGAACAGAACAGAATAGAATAGAATAGAATAGAACAGAATAGAATAGAATAGAATAGAACAGAGTAGAATAAAACTGAATAGAAAAGAATAGAATAGAGCTGAACAGAACAGAGCAGAATAGAATAGAACAGAAAAGGTCAGAACAGAACAGAATAGAATAGAAGAGAACAGAATAGACTAGAACAGAACAGAACAGAAAAGATTAGAATAGAATAGAAAAGAATAGAATAGAATAGAACAGAATGGAACAGAATAGAATAGAATAGAAGAGAACAGAACAGAATAGAATAGAACAGAATAGAATAGAATAGAACAGAATAGAATAGAATAGAACAGAACAGAACATAATAGAATAGAATAGAATAGAACAGAGCAGAATAGAATAGAAGAGAACAGGTCAGAATAGAACAGAATAGAATAAATAGAACAGAATAGAATAAAATGGAACTGAATAGAATAGAACAGAACAGAATAGAATAGAATAGAACAGAACAGATTAGAAAAGAAGAGAATAGAATACGATAGAAGAGAACAGAATAGAATAGAACAGAATAGAACAGAATGGAACAGAATAGAATTGAACAGAACAGGTCACAATAGAACAGAATAGAATAGAATAGAACAGAACAGAATAGAACAGAACAGTACAGAATAGAACAGAATAGAATAGAATAGAACAGAACAGAACAGAACAGAATAGAATAGAAGAGAACAGGTCAGAATAGAACAGAATAGAATAAATAGAACAGAATAGAATAAAATGGAACAGAATAGAATAGAACAGAACAGAATTGAATAGAATAGAACAGAACAGAATATCAGAAGAGAATAGAATACGATAGAACAGAACAGAATAGAATAGAACAGAATAGAACAGAATAGAATAGAATAGAATAGAATAGAATAGAATAGAATAGAATAGAACAGAACAGAACAGAATAGAATAGATCAAAATAGAATCGAATAGAACAGAATAGAAAAGAAGAGAACAGAATAGAATAGAATAGAACAGAACAGAATAGAACAGAACAACATAGAATAGAATAGAAGAGAATAGAATAGAGTAGAATGGAATAGAATAGAGTAGAACACAACAGAAAAGAATAGAATAGAATAGAACTGAATAGAACAGAATAGAATAGAGTAGAATAGAATAGAATAGAATAGAATAGAATAGAATAGAATAGAACAGAACAGAATAGAATAGAAAAGAACAGAATAACATAGAACAGAATAGAATAGAATAGAACAGAACAGAAAAGAATAGAACAGAAAAGAATAGAATACAATAGAACAGAATAGAATAGAATAGAACAGAATAGAACAGAACAGAATAGAACAGAATAGAACAGAACAGATCAGAACAGAACAGAATAGATTAGAACAGAATAGAATTGAATAGAACAGAAGAGAATAGAATAGAATAGAACTGAACAGAAAAGAACAGAATAGAATAGAAGAGAATGGAATAGAATAGAATAGAATACAATAGGATAGAGTAGAATAGAATAGAATAGAACAGAACAGAACCGAAAAAATAGAATAGAACAGAATAGAACAGAACAGAACCGATCTTAACAGAACAGAACAGAAACGTATAGAGTAGAATAAAATAGAATAGAATAGAACAGAACTGAACAAAATAGAACAGAACTGAACAGAATAGAATAGAATAGGACAGAAAAGAACAGAACAGAATAGAATAGAATAGAATAGAGCAGAACAGAATAGAATAGAACAGAATAGAATAGAATAGAACAGAACAGAACAGAACAGAACAGAACAGAATAGAATAGAATAGAACAGAATAGAACACAACAGGATAGAATAGAATAGAAAAGAACAGAATAGAACAGAGCAGAATAGAATAGAATAGAAGAGAACAGAATAGAATAGAACAGAACAGAATAGAAAACAATAGAACAGAATAGATTAGAATAGAATAGAACAGGCTTGAACACAATAGAACAGAATACAAAAGAACAGAAAAGAACAAAATAGAACAGAATAGAACAGAACAGAATAGAACAGAATAAAACAGAATAGAATAGAACAGAATAGAATAGAACAGAACAGAATAGAACAGAATAGAATAGAATCGAATACAATAGAATAGAACAGAATAGAATAGAATAGAACAGAACAGATGAGAACAGAACAGAATAGAATAGAAGAGAATAGAATTGAATAGAACAGAATAGAACAGAACAGAATAGAATAGAATAGAATAGAACAGAATAGAATAGAATATAATAGAACAGAGTAGAATAGAACAGAGTAGAAAAGAATAGAATAGAGCAGAACAGAACAGAGCGGAATAGAATAGAACAGAAGAGGACAGAACAGAACAGAATAGAATAGAATAGAACAGAATAGACTAGAACAGAACAGAACAGAACAGAAAAGATTAGAATAGAATAGAAAAGAATAGAATCGAATAGAACAGAATGGAACAGAATAGAATTGAACAGAACAGGTCACAATAGAACAGAATAGAATAGAATGGAACAGAACAGAATAACATAGAACAGAATAGAATAGAATAGAACAGAACAGAACAGAATAGAATAGAATAGAACAGAATAGAACAGAACAGAATAGAATAGAATAGAATAGAATAGATCAGAATAGAATAGAATAGAACAGAACAGAATAGAATAGAATAGAACAGAATAGAACAGAACAGAATAGAATAGAATAGAATAGAATAGAACAGAATAGAATAGAATAGAATAGAATAGAACAGAATAGGATAGAATAGAACAGAACAGAACAGAACAGATGAGAACAGAACAGAATAGAATAGAACAGAGTAGAATTGAATAGAACAGAATAGAACAGAACAGAATAGAATAGAATAGAATAGAACAGAATAGAATAGAATAGAATAGAACAGAGTAGAATAGAACTGAATAGAAAAGAATAGAATAGAGCTGAACAGAACAGAGCAGAATAGAATAGAACAGAAAAGGTCAGAACAGAACAGAATAGAATAGAAGAGAACAGAATAGACTAGAATAGAACAGAACAGAAAAGATTAGAATAGAATAGAAAAGAATAGAATAGAATAGAACAGAATGGAACAGAATAGAATTGTACAGAACAGGTCACAATAGAACAGAATAGAATAGAATAGAACAGAACAGAATAACATAGAACAGAATAGAATAGAATAGAACAGAACAGAACAGAATAGAATAGAATAGAACAGAATAGAACAGAACAGAATAGAACAGAATAGAACAGAACAGATCAGAACAGAATAGAATAGAACAGAACAGAATAGAATAGAATAGAACAGAATAGAACAGAACAGAATAGAACAGAATAGAACAGAACAGATCAGAACAGAATAGAATAGAACAGAACAGAATAGAATAGAATAGAACAGAATAGAACAGAACAGAATAGAATAGAATAGAATAGAATAGAACAGAAGAGAATAGAATAGAATAGAATAGAACAGAATAGGATAGAATAGAACAGAACAGAACAGAACAGATGAGAACAGAACAGAATAGAATAGAACAGAGTAGAATTGAATAGAACAGAATAGAAGAGAACAGAATAGAATAGAATAGAATAGAACAGAATAGAATAGAATAGAATAGAACAGAGTAGAATAAAACTGAATAGAAAAGAATAGAGTAGAGCTGAACAGAACAGAGCAGAATAGAATAGAACAGAAAAGGTCAGAACAGAACAGAATAGAATGGAAGAGAACAGAATAGACTAGAACAGAACAGAACAGAAAAGATTAGAATAGAATAAAAAAAATAGAATAGAATAGAACAGAATGGAACAGAATAGAATTGAACAGAACAGGTCACAATAGAACAGAATAGAATAGAATAGAACAGAACAGAATAGAACAGAACAGTACAGAATAGAACAGAATAGAATAGAATAGAACAGAACAGAACAGAACAGAATAGAATAGAAGAGAACAGGTCAGAATAGAACAGAATAGAATAAATAGAACAGAATAGAATAAAAGTGAACAGAATAGAATAGAACAGAACAGAATTGAATAGAATAGAACAGAACAGAATAGATCAGAAGAGAATAGAATACGATAGAACAGAACAGAATAGAATAGAACAGAATAGAACAGAATAGAATAGAATAGAATAGAATAGAATAGAATAGAATAGAATGGAATAGAATAGAATAGATCAAAATAGAATGGAATAGAACAGAACAGAAAAGAAGAGAACAGAATAGAATAGAATAGAACAGAACAGAATACAACAGAACAACATAGAATAGAATAGAAGAGAATAGAATAGAGTAGAATAGAATAGAATAGAGTAGAACACAACAGAACAGAATAGAATAGAATAGAACTGAATAGAAGAGAATAGAATAGAGTAGAAGAATAGAATAGAATAGAATAGAATAGAATAGAATAGAATAGAATAGAATAGAATAGAATAGAATAGAATAGAATAGAATAACAGAACAGAATAGAATAGAATAGAACAGAATAGAACAGAACAGAATAACATAGAACAGAATAGAATAGAATAGAACAGAACAGAACAGAATAGAATACAATAGAACAGAATAGAATAGAATAGAACAGAATAGAACAGAACAGAATAGAACAGAATAGAACAGAACAGATCAGAACAGAACAGAATAGATTAGAACAGAATAGAATTGAATAGAACAGAATAGAACAGAACAGAATAGAATAGAATTGAATAGAATAGAACAGAAGAGAATAGAATAGAATAGAACTGAACAGAAAAGAACAGAATAGAATAGAAGAGAATGGAATAGAATAGAATAGAATACAATAGGATAGAGTAGAATAGAATAGAATAGAACAGAACAGAACCGAAAAAATAGAATAGAACAGAATAGAACAGAACAGAACCGAACTTAACAGAACAGAACAGAAACGTATAGAGTAGAATAGAATAGAATAGAATAGAACAGAACAGAACAGAATAGAATAGAATAGAACAGAACAGAACAGAATAGAATAGAACAGAATATAATAGAGCAGAACAGAATAGAACAGAACAGAGTAGAATAGAATAGAACAGAATAGAATAGAATAGAATAGAATAGAATAGAACAGAACAGAACAGAACAGAATAGAATAGAATAGATCAGAATAGAATCGAATAGAAAAGAACAGAAAAGAAGAGAAGAGAATAGAATAGAATAGAACAGAACAGAATAGAACAGAACAGCATAGAATAGAATAGAACAGAATAGAATAGAGTTGAATAGAATAGAATAGAGTAGAACAGAACAGAGCAGAATAGAATAGAATACAACTGAATAGAACAGAATAGAATAGAGTAGAACAGAATAGAACAAAACAGAATAGAATAGAATAGAACAGAACAGAATAAAATAGAATAGAATAGAACAGAACAGAATAACATAGAACAGAATAGAATAGAATAGAACAGAACAGAACAGAATAGAATAGAATAGAACAGAATAAAACAGAACAGAATAGAATAGAATAGAATAGAAGAGAATAGAAGGGAATAGAATAGAATAGAATAGAATAGAATGGAATAGAATAGAATAGCACAGATAGAATAGAATATAACAGAATAGAATAGAATAGAACAGGACAGAACAGAGTAGAATAGATTAGAACAGAATAGTACAGAATAGAATAGAATAGAATAGAACAGAACAGAAAAGAACAGAATAGAATAGAATAGAACAGAATAGAATAGAACAGAACAGAAGAGAATAGAATGGAATAGAACAGAACAGAATTAAATAGAACAGAAGAGATTAGAACAGAATAAATAGAATAGAATAGAACAGAAGAGAACAGAACAGAACAGAATAGAGTAGAATAGAATAGAATAGAATAGAATAGAATAGAACAGAACAGAACAGAATAGAATCGAACGGAATAGAATAGAACAGAAGAGAATAGATCAGAATAGAATAGAATAGAACATAATAAATAGAATAGAATAGAACAGAAGAGAACAGAATAGAACAGAATAGAGTAGAATAGAATAGAATAGAATAGAATAGAATAGAATAGAATAGAATAGAACAGAATAAATAGAATAGAATAGAACAGAAGAGAACAGAATAGAACAGAATAGAGTAGAATAGAATAGAATAGAATAGAATAGAATAGAATAGAATAGAATAGCACAGATAGAATAGAATATAACAGAATAGAATAGAATAGAACAGGACAGAACAGAATAGAATAGATTAGAACAGAATAGAACAGAATAGAATAGAATAGAATAGAACAGAACAGAACAGAATAGAATCGAACAGAATAGAATAGAATAGATCAGACTAGAACAGAATAAAATAGAACAGAACAGAATAGAAAAGAACAGAACAGCACAGAATAGAATAGAATAGAACAGGACAGAACAGAATAGAATAGATTAGAACAGAATAGAACAGAATAGAATAGAATAGAATAGAATAGAATAAAATAGAAAAGAATAGAACAGAACAGAACAGAATAGAAATGAACAGAATAGAATAGAATAGAACAGAATAGAACAGAATAGAATAGAATCGAACAAAATAGAATAGAATAGAACAGAATAGAACAGAATAGAATAGAATAGAAGAGAACAGAACAGAATAGAATAGAACAGAATAGAATAGAATAGAACAGAATAGAATAGAATAGAACAGAATAAATAGAATAGAATAGAACAGAAGAGAACAGAATAGAACAGAATAGAGTAGAATAGAATAGAATAGAATAGAATAGAATAGAATAGAATAGAATAGAATAGCACAGATAGAATAGAATACAACAGAATAGAATAGAATAGAACATGACAGAACAGAATAGAATAGATTAGAACAGAATAGAACAGAATAGAATAGAATAGAATAGAATAGAACAGAACAGAACAGAATAGAATCGAACAGAATAGAATAGAATAGATCAGAATAGAACAGAATAAAATAGAACAGAACAGAATAGAAAAGAACAGAACAGCACAGAATAGAATAGAATAGAACAGGACAGAACAGAATAGAATAGATTAGAACAGAATAGAACAGAATAGAATAGAATAGAAAAGAATAAAATAGAATAGAATAGAACAGAACAGAACAGAATAGAAATGAACAGAATAGAATAGAATAGAACAGAATAGAACAGAATAGAATAGAATCGAACAGAATAGAATAGAATAAAACAGAATAGAATAGAATCGAACAGAATAGAATAGAATAGAACAGAATAGAACAGAATAGAATAGAATAGAAGAGAACAGAACAGAATAGAATAGAACAGAATAGAATAGAATAGAACAGAATAGAATAGAATAGAACAGAACAGAACATAATAGAATAGAATAGAACAGAATAGAATAGAATAGAACAGAGCAGAATAGAATAGAATAGAATAGGACAGAATAGAATTGAATAGAATTAAATGGAAAAGAATAGAATAGAATACAATAGAATAGAAAAGAACAGAACTGAATAGAATACAACAGAATAGAATAGAATAAAACAGAACAGCATAGAATAGAATAAAACAGAACAGAATAGAATAGAATACAACAGAACAGAATAGAACAGAACAGAAAGAATAGAATAGAACAAAACAGAATAGAACAGAACAGAATAGAATAGAACAGAACAGAACAGAACAGAATAGAATAGAATAGAACAGAACAGAACAGAATAGAATATAATAGAACATAATAGAATAGAATAGAACAGAATAGAATAGAATAGAACAGAACAGAACACAACAGAATAGAATAGAACAGGACAGAACAGAATAGAAGAGATTAGAACAGAATAGAACAGAACAGAATAGAATAGAATAGAACAGAATAGAACAGTACAGAAAAGAATAGAATAGAATAGAATAGAATAGAATAGAATAGAACAGAACAAAATAGAACAGAACACAACAAAACAGAACAGAATAGAATAGAATAGAATAGAACAGAACCGAATAGATCAGAACAGAACTGAATAGAACAGAATAGAATAGAATAGAACACAATAGAATTGAATAGTACAGAATAGAACAGATTAGAATAGAATAGAATAGAACAGAACAGAACAGAACAGAATAGAACAGAAGAGAACAGAATTGAATAGAACAGAATACAATAGAACAGAACAGAACAGAACAGAATAGAATAGAATAGAACAGAAAAGAAGAGAATAGAATGGAAAAGAACAGTACAGAATTAAATAGAACAGAAGAGAATAGAACAGAATAAATAGAATAGAATAGAACAGAATAAATAGAATAGAATAGAACAGAATAGAACAGAACAGAATAGAATAGAATAGAACAGAATAGAATAGAATATAATAGAACAGAGTAGAATAGAACAGAGTAGAAAAGAATAGAATAGAGCAGAACAGAACAGAGCGGAATAGAATAGAACAGAAGAGGTCAGAACAGAACAGAATAGAATAGAATAGAACAGAATAGACTAGAACAGAACAGAACAGAACAGAAAAGATTAGAATAGAATAGAAAAGATAGAATAGAATAGAACAGAATGGAACAGAATAGAATTGAACAGAACAGGTCACAATAGAACAGAATAGAATAGAATAGAACAGAACAGAATAACATAGAACAGAATAGAATAGAATAGAACAGAACAGAACAGAATAGAATAGAATAGAACAGAATAGAACAGAACAGAATAGAATAGAATAGAATAGAATAGATCAGAACAGAATAGAATAGAACAGAACAGAATAGAATAGAATAGAACAGAATAGAACAGAACAGAACAGAATAGAATAGAATAGAATAGAATAGAATAGAACAGAAGAGAATAGAATAGAATAGAATAGAACAGAATAGGATAGAATAGAACAGAACAGAACAGAACAGATGAGAACAGAACAGAATAGAATAGAACAGAGTAGAATTGAATAGAACAGAATAGAACAGAACAGAATAGAATAGAATAGAATAGAACAGAATAGAATAGAATAGAATAGAACAGAATAGAATAGAACAGAAGAGAATAGAATAGAATAGAACAGAATAGGATAGAATAGAACAGAACAGAACAGAACAGATGAGAACAGAACAGAATAGAATAGAACAGAGTAGAATTGAATAGAACAGAATAGAAGAGAACAGAATAGAATAGAATAGAATAGAACAGAATAGAATAGAATAGAATAGAACAGAGTAGAATAAAACTGAATAGAAAAGAATAGAATAGAGCTGAACAGAACAGAGCAGAATAGAATAGAACAGAAAAGGTCAGAACAGAACAGAATAGAATAGAAGAGAACAGAATAGACTAGAACAGAACAGAATAGAAAAGATTAGAATAGAATAGAAAAGAATAGAATAGAATAGAACAGAATGGAACAGAATAGAATTGAACAGAAGAGGTCACAATAGAACAGAATAGAATAGAATAGAACAGAACAGAATAGAACAGAACAGTACAGAATAGAACAGAATAGAATAGAATAGAACAGAAGAGAACAGAACAGAATAGAATAGAAGAGAACAGGTCAGAATAGAACAGAATAGAATAAATAGAACAGAATAGAATAAAATGGAACTGAATAGAATAGAACAGAACAGAATAGAATAGAATAGAACAGAACAGATTAGAACAGAAGAGAATAGAATACGATAGAAGAGAACAGAATAGAATAGAACAGAATAGAACAGAATGGAACAGAATAGAATTGAACAGAACAGGTCACAATAGAACAGAATAGAATAGAATAGAACAGAACAGAATAGAACAGAACAGTACAGAATAGAACAGAATAGAATAGAATAGAACAGAACAGAACAGAACAGAATAGAATAGAAGAGAACAGGTCAGAATAGAACAGAATAGAATAAATAGAACAGAATAGAATAAAATGGAACAGAATAGAATAGAACAGAACAGAATTGAATAGAATAGAACAGAACAGAATATCAGAAGAGAATAGAATACGATAGAACAGAACAGAATAGAATAGAACAGAATAGAACAGAATAGAATAGAATAGAATAGAATAGAATAGAACAGAACAGAACAGAACAGAATAGAATAGAATAGAATAGAACAGAATAGAACAGAACAGAACAGAACAGAACAGAATAGAATAGAACAGGACAGAACAGAATAGAATAGATTAGAACAGAATAGAACAGAACAGAATAGAACAGAATACAACAGAATAGAACAGAACAGAAAAGAATAGAATAGAATAGAATAGAATAGAACAGAATAGAATAGAACAGAACAGAAGAGAATAGAATAGAATCGGATAGAATAGAATAGAATAGAATAGAATAGAATAGAACAAAAGAGAACAGTATAGCATCGAACAGAATACAATAGAATAGAACAGAATAGAACAGAATAGAATACAGTAGAATAGAATAGAAAAGAATAGAATAGAATAGAATAGAATGCAACAGAACAGAATAGAACAGAACACAACACAACAGAACAGAATAGAATGGAATAGAATAGAACAGAAACGAATAGAACAGAACAGAACTGAATCGAACAGAATAGAAGAGAATAGAATAGAACACAATAGAATAGAATAGAGCAGAATAGAATAGAATAGAATAGAACAGAACAGAATAGAATAGAATAGAATAGAATAGAATAGAATAGAACAGAACAGTAGAGAATAAAATAAAATAGAATAGAATACAATAGAATGGAACAGAATAGAACAGAATAGAACAGAACAGAATGGAATAGAATAGAATAGAAAAACAGAACAGAATAGAATTTAATAGAATATAATAGAATAGAATAGAACAGAATAGAATAGAATAGAATAGTATAGAATAGAATAGAATAGAATAGAACAGAATAGAATAGAATTGAATAGAACAGAAAAGAATAGAATAGAATAGAATAGAATAGAATAGAATAGAATAGAATAGAATAGAATAGAATAGTACAGAACAGAACACAATAGAATAGAATAGAATAGAATCGAACAGAATAGAATAGAACAGAACAGAATGCAACAGAATAGAACAGAACAGAATACAACAGAACACAACACAACAGAACAGAATAGAATTAAATAGAATAGAACAGAACCGAATAGAACAGAACAGAACTGAATAGAACAGAATAGAATAGAATGAAATAGAACACAATAGAATAGAATAGAACAGAATAGAACAGATTAGAATAGAATAGAATAGAACAGAACAGAACAGAACAGAATAGAACAGAAGAGAACAGAATAGAATAGAACAGAATAGAACAGAACAGAACAGAACAGAATAGAATAGAATAGAATAGAATAGAATAGAATAGAATAGAATAGAATAGAACAGAACAGAATAGAATAGAATAGAACAGAACAGAACTGAATCGAACAGAATAGAATAGAATAGAATAGAACAAAATAGAATAGAATAGAACAGAATACAATAGAATAGAATAGAAAAGAATAGAATAGAATACTACAGAAGAGAATAGAATAGAACAGAACAGAACAGAATAGAATAGAAAGGAATAGAATTGAATAGAACAGAACAGAATAGAATAGAATACAATAGAACAGAATAGAATAGAATAGAACAGAATAGAATAGAATAGAATAGAATAGAACAGAACAGAATAGAATAGAATAGAATAGAACAGAACAAAACAGAACAGAACAGAATAGAACAGAATAGAACAGGATTGAACAGAATAGAATAGAATAGAACAGAATAGAACAGAACAGAATAGAATAGAACAGAATAGCATAGAACAGAACAGAATAGAATAGAATGGAAAACAACAGAACCGAATAAAATAGAATAGAGTAGAATAGAATAGAATAGAACAGAAAAGAACAGAACAGAACAGAAGAATAGAATAGAACAGAATAGAACAGAACAGAACAGAATAGAACAGAATAGAACAGAATAGAACAGATTAGAATAGAATAGAATAGAACAGAACAAAACAGAACAGAATAGAACAGAAGAGAACAGAATAGAATAGAACAGAATAGAATAGAACAGAATAGAATAGAATAGAATAGAATAGAATAGAATAGAATAGAATAGAATAGAATAGAATAGAATAGAATATAACAGAACAGAATAGAACAGAATAGAATAGAATAGAACGGAATAGAATAGAACCGAACAGAAGAGAATAGAAAGGAAGAGAACAGAACAGAATAAAATAGAATACAATAGAATAGAATAGAATAGAACAGAAGAGAATAGAACAGAATAGAATAGAATAGAACAGAATAAATAGAATAGAATAGAACAGAATAGAACAGAATAGAACAGAATAGAGTAGAATAGAATAGAATAGAATAGAATAGAATAGAATAGAATAGAATAAAATAGAACAGAATAGAATAGAATATAACATAATAGAATAGAATAGAACATAACAGCACAGAATAGAATAGAATAGAACAGAATACAACAGAACAGAACAGAATAGAATAGAATAGAACAGAATAGAACAGAACAGAACAGAACAGAATAGAATAGAACAGAATAGAACAGAACAGAATAGAACAGAATAGAATAGAATAGAATAGAATAGAACAGAACAGAACAGAACAGAATTGAATAGAATAGAACAGAACAGAACAGAATAGAATAGAATAGAACATAATAGAATAGAACAGAACAGAATAGAATAGAATAGAATAGAATAGAATAGAATAGAATAGAATAGAACAGAACAGAATTGAATAGAATAGAACAGAACAGAACAGAATAGAATAGAATAGAATAGAACATTATAGAATAGAACAGAACAGAATAAAATAGAATAGAATAGAATAGAATAGAACAGAATAGAATAGAAGAGAACAGAATAGAATAGAATAGAATAGAACAGAACAGAATAGAATAGAATAGATCAGAATAGAATAGAATAGAACAGAATAGAATAGAATAGAACAGAACAGAACAGAACAGAATAGAATAGAATAGAACAGAATAGAACAGAAAAGAACAGAACAGAACAGAACAGAATAGAATAGAACAGGACAGAACAGAATAGAATAGATTAGAACAGAATAGAACAGAACAGAATAGAACAGAATAGAACAGAATAGAACAGAACAGAAAAGAATAGAATAGAATAGAATAGAATAGAATAGAATAGAACAGAATAGAATAGAACAGAACAGAAGAGAATAGAATAGAATAGAATAGAATAGAATAGAATAGAACAAAACAGAACAGTATAGCATCGAACAGAATATAATACAATAGAACAGAATAGAACAGAATAGAATACAATAGAATAGAATAGAACAGAATAGAATAGAATAGAATAGAATGCAACAGAACAGAATAGAACAGAACACAACACAACAGAACAGAATAGAATGGAATAGAATAGAACAGAAACGAATAGAAGAGAACAGAACTGAATCGAACAGAATAGAATAGAATAGAACAGAATAGAACAGAATAGAATAGAATAGAAGAGAATAGAACAGATCAGAATAGAATAGAACAGAATAGAATAGAACAGAACAGAATAGAATGGAACAGAATAGAATAGAATAGAACAGAACAGAACACAATAGAATAGAATAGAACAGAATAGAACAGAACAGAACAGAACAGAACAGAATAGAATAGAACAGGAGAGAACAGAACAGAACAGAACAGAACAGAACAGAATAGAATAGAACAGGAGAGAACACAATAGAATAGAATAGAACAGAATAGAACAGAACAAACTAGAATATAATGGAATAGAATAGCACAGAACAGAACAGAATAGAATCGAACAGAATATAATAGAATATAACAGAATAGAATAGAATAGAACAGAAGAGAATAGAATAGAATAGAATAGAATAGAATAGAATACAACAGAACAGAATAGAACAGAATAGAAAAGAATAGAATAGAACAAAACTGAATAGAACAGAACAGAATAGAATAGAACAGAACAGAACAGAACAGAACAGAACAGAACAGAATAGAATAGAACAGAATAGAACAGAACAGAATAGAACAGAATAGAATAGAATAGAATAGAACAGAACAGAACAGAACAGAATTGAATAGAATAGAACAGAATAGAATAGAATAGAACAGAATAGAATAGAACAGAACAGAATAGAATAGAATAGAATAGAATAGAACAGAACAGAATAGAATAGAATAGGACAGAACAGAATAGAATAGATTAGAACAGAATAGAACAGAACAGAATAGAACAGAATAGAACAGAATAGAACAGAACAGAAAAGAATAGAATAGAATAGAATAGAATAGAAAGGAATAGAATAGAACAGAACAGAACAGAACAGAATAGAATAGAATAGAATAGAATAGAATAGAATAGAATAGAATAGAACAGAACAGAATAGAATAGAATAGAATAGAATAGAATAGAATAGAACAGAATAGAATTGAATAGAATAGAATAGAATAGAATAGAATAGAATAGAACAGAACAGAACAGAACAGAATAGAATAGAATAGAACAGAATAGAACAGAAAAGAACAGAACAGAACAGAACAGAATAGAATAGAACAGGACAGAACAGAATAGAATAGATTAGAACAGAATAGAACAGAACAGAATAGAACAGAATAGAACAGAATAGAACAGAACAGAAAAGAATAGAATAGAATAGAATAGAATAGAACAGAATAGAATAGAACAGAACAGAAGAGAATAGAATAGAATAGAATAGAATAGAATAGAATAGAATAGAATAGAACAAAACAGAACAGTATAGCATCGAACAGAATATAATAGAATAGAACAGAATAGAACAGAATAGAATACAATAGAATAGAATAGAACAGAATAGAATAGAATAGAATAGAATGCAACAGAACAGAATAGAACAGAACACAACACAACAGAACAGAATAGAATGGAATAGAATAGAACAGAAACGAATAGAAGAGAACAGAACTGAATCGAACAGAATAGAATAGAATAGAACAGAATAGAACAGAATAGAATAGAATAGAAGAGAATAGAACAGATCAGAATAGAATAGAACAGAATAGAATAGAACAGAACAGAATAGAATGGAACAGAATAGAATAGAATAGAACAGAACAGAACACAATAGAATAGAATAGAACAGAATAGAACAGAACAGAACAGAACAGAACAGAACAGAACAGAATAGAATAGAACAGGAGAGAACAGAACAGAACAGAACAGAACAGAACAGAATAGAATAGAACAGGAGAGAACACAATAGAATAGAATAGAACAGAATAGAACAGAACAAAGTAGAATATAATGGAATAGAATAGCACAGAACAGAACAGAATAGAATCGAACAGAATATAATAGAATATAACAGAATAGAATAGAATAGAACAGAACAGAAGAGAATAGAATAGAATAGAATAGAATAGAATACAACAGAACAGAATAGAACAGAATAGAAAAGAATAGAATAGAACAAAACTGAATAGAACAGAACAGAATAGAATAGAACAGAACAGAACAGAACAGAACAGAATAGAATAGAACAGAATAGAACAGAACAGAATAGAACAGAATAGAATAGAATACAATAGAACAGAACAGAACAGAACAGAATTGAATAGAATAGAACAGAATAGAATAGAATAGAACAGAATAGAATAGAACAGAACAGAATAGAATAGAATAGAATAGAACAGAACAGAATAGAATAGAATAGGACAGAACAGAATAGAATAGATTAGAACAGAATAGAACAGAACAGAATAGAACAGAATAGAACAGAATAGAACAGAACAGAAAAGAATAGAATAGAATAGAATAGAATAGAAAGGAATAGAATAGAAGAGAACAGAACAGAACAGAACAGAATAGAATAGAATAGAATAGAATAGAATAGAATAGAATAGAATAGAACAGAACAGAACAGAATAGAATAGAATAGAATAGAATAGAATAGAATAGAATAGAACAGAATAGAATTGAATAGAATTGAATAGAACAGAATAGAATAGAATAGAACAGAATAGAGTAGAATAGAACAGAACAGAATAGAATAGAATAGAATAGAATAGAATAGAATAGAATAGAATGGAATAGAACAGAACAGAATAGAATAGAATAGAACAGAACAGAATAGAATACAACAGAATAGAATAGAATAGAACAGAACAGAACAGAGTAGAATAGAATAGAACAGAATAGAACAGAACAGAACAGAACAGAAAAGAATAGAATAGAACAGGACAGAACAGAATGGAATAGATTAGAACAGAACAGAACAGAACAGAACAGAACAGAACAGAATAGAACAGGACAGAACAGAATAGAATAGATTAGAACAGAATAGAACAGAACAGAATAGAACAGAATAGAACAGAATAGAACAGAACAGAAAAGAATAGAATAGAATAGAATAGAACAGAATAGAATAGAACAGAAGAGAATAGAATAGAATAGAATAGAATAGAATAGAATAGAATAGAACAAAACAGAACAGTATAGCATCGAACAGAATAAAATAGAATAGTACAGAATAGAACAGAATAGAATACAATAGAATAGAATAGAACAGAATAGAATAGAATAGAATAGAATGCAACAGAACAGAATAGAACAGAACACAACACAACAGAACAGAATAGAATGGAATAGAATAGAACAGAAACGAATAGAAGAGAACAGAACTGAATCGAACAGAATAGAATAGAATAGAACAGAATAGAACAGAATAGAATAGAATAGAAGAGAATAGAACAGATCAGAATAGAATAGAACAGAATAGAATAGAACAGAACAGAATAGAATGGAACAGAATAGAATAGAATAGAACAGAACAGAACACAATAGAATAGAATAGAACAGAATAGAACAGAACAGAACAGAACAGAACAGAATAGAATAGAACAGGAGAGAACAGAACAAAACAGAACAGAACAGAACAGAATAGAATAGAACAGGAGAGAACACAATAGAATATAATAGAACAGAATAGAACAGAACAAACTAGAATATAATGGAATAGAATAGCACAGAACAGAACAGAATAGAATCGAACAGAATATAATAGAATATAACAGAATAGAATAGAATAGAACAGAAGAGAATAGAATAGAATAGAATAGAATAGAATACAACAGAACAGAATAGAACAGAATAGAAAAGAATAGAATAGAACAAAACTGAATAGAACAGAACAGAATAGAATAGAACAGAACAGAACAGAACAGAACAGAACAGAACAGAATAGAATAGAACAGAATAGAACAGAACAGAATAGAACAGAATAGAATAGAATAGAATAGAACAGAACAGAACAGAACAGAATTGAATAGAATAGAACAGAATAGAATAGAATAGAACAGAATAGAATAGAACAGAACAGAATAGAATAGAATAGAATAGAATAGAACAGAACAGAATAGAATAGAATAGGACAGAACAGAATAGAATAGATTAGAACAGAATAGAACAGAACAGAATAGAACAGAATAGAACAGAATAGAACAGAACAGAAAAGAATAGAATAGAATAGAATAGAATAGAATAGAAAGGAATAGAATAGAACAGAACAGAACAGAACAGAATAGAATAGAATAGAATAGAATAGAATAGAATAGAATAGAATAGAACAGAACAGAACAGAACAGAATAGAATAGAATAGAATAGAATAGAATAGAACAGAATAGAATTGAATAGAATAGAATAGAACAGAATAGAATAGAATAGAACAGAATAGAGTAGAATAGAACAGAACAGAATAGAATAGAATAGAATAGAATAGAATAGAATAGAATAGAATGGAATAGAACAGAACAGAATAGAATAGAATAGAACAGAACAGAATAGAATACAACAGAATAGAATAGAATAGAACAGAACAGAACAGAGTAGAATAGAATAGAACAGAATAGAACAGAACAGAACAGAACAGAACAGAAAAGAATAGAATAGAACAGGACAGAACAGAATGGAATAGATTAGAACAGAATAGAACAGAACAGAACAGAACAGAACAGAACAGAATAGAATAGAACAGGACAGAACAGAATAGAATAGATTAGAACAGAATAGAACAGAACAGAATAGAACAGAATAGAACAGAATAGAACAGAACAGAAAAGAATAGAATAGAATAGAATAGAATAGAACAGAATAGAATAGAACAGAACAGAAGAGAATAGAATAGAATAGAATAGAATAGAATAGAATAGAATAGAACAAAACAGAACAGTATAGCATCGAACAGAATATAATAGAATAGAACAGAATAGAACAGAATAGAATACAATAGAATAGAATAGAACAGAATAGAATAGAATAGAATAGAATGCAACAGAACAGAATAGAACAGAACACAACACAACAGAACAGAATAGAATGGAATAGAATAAAACAGAAACGAATAGAAGAGAACAGAACTGAATCGAACAGAATAGAATAGAATAGAACAGAATAGAACAGAATAGAATAGAATAGAAGAGAATAGAACAGATCAGAATAGAATAGAACAGAATAGAATAGAACAGAACAGAATAGAATGGAACAGAATAGAATAGAATAGAACAGAACAGAACACAATAGAATAGAATAGAACAGAATAGAACAGAACAGAACAGAACAGAACAGAACAGAATAGAATAGAACAGGAGAGAACAGAACAGAACAGAACAGAACAGAACAGAATAGAATAGAACAGGAGAGAACACAATAGAATAGAATAGAACAGAATAGAACAGAACAAAGTAGAATATAATGGAATAGAATAGCACAGAACAGAACAGAATAGAATCGAACAGAATATAATAGAATATAACAGAATAGAATAGAATAGAACAGAACAGAAGAGAATAGAATAGAATAGAATAGAATAGGATAGAATACAACAGAACAGAATAGAACAGAATAGAAAAGAATAGAATAGAACAAAACTGAATAGAACAGAACAGAATAGAATAGAACAGAACAGAACAGAACAGAACAGAACAGAATAGAATAGAACAGAATAGAACAGAACAGAATAGAATAGAATAGAATAGAATAGAATAGAACAGAACAGAACAGAACAGAATTGAATAGAATAGAACAGAATAGAATAGAATAGAACAGAATAGAATAGAACAGAAAAGAATAGAATAGAATAGAATAGAATAGAACAGAAAAGAATAGAATAGAATAGGACAGAACAGAATAGAATAGATTAGAACAGAATAGAACAGAACAGAATAGAACAGAATAGAACAGAATAGAACAGAACAGAAAAGAATAGAATAGAATAGAATAGAATAGAAAGGAATAGAATAGAACAGAACAGAACAGAATAGAAAGGAAGAGAACAGAACAGAATAAAATAGAATACAATAGAATAGAATAGAATAGAACAGAAGAGAATAGAACAGAATAGAATAGAATAGAACAGAATAAATAGAATAGAATAGAACAGAATAGAACAGAATAGAACAGAATAGAGTAGAATAGAATAGAATAGAATAGAATAGAATAGAATAGAATAAAATAGAACAGAATAGAATAGAATATAACATAATAGAATAGAATGGAACAGAACAGCACAGAATAGAATAGAATAGAACAGAATACAACAGAACAGAACAGAATAGAATAGAATAGAACAGAATAGAACAGAACAGAACAGAACAGAATAGAATAGAACAGAATAGAACAGAACAGAATAGAACAGAATAAAATAGAATAGAATAGAATAGAACAGAACAGAACAGAACAGAATTGAATAGAATAGAACAGAACAGAACAGAATAGAATAGAATAGAACATAATAGAATAGAACAGAACAGAATAGAATAGAATAGAATAGAATAGAATAGAATAGAATAGAATAGAATAGAACAGAACAGAATTGAATAGAATAGAACAGAACAGAACAGAATAGAATAGAATAGAATAGAACATAATAGAATAGAACAGAACAGAATAAAATAGAATAGAATAGAATAGAATAGAACAGAATAGAATAGAAGAGAACAGAATAGAATAGAATAGAATAGAACAGAACAGAATAGAATAGAATAGATCAGAATAGAATAGAATAGAACAGAATAGAATAGAATAGAACAGAACAGAACAGAACAGAATAGAATAGAATAGAACAGAATAGAACAGAAAAGAACAGAACAGAACAGAACAGAATAGAATAGAACAGGACAGAACAGAATAGAATAGATTAGAACAGAATAGAACAGAACAGAATAGAACAGAATAGAACAGAATAGAACAGAACAGAAAAGAATAGAATAGAATAGAATAGAATAGAACAGAATAGAATAGAACAGAACAGAAGAGAATAGAATAGAACAGAATAGAATAGAATAGAATAGAATGCAACAGAACAGAATAGAACAGAACACAACACAACAGAACAGAATAGAATGGAATAGAATAGAACAGAAACGAATAGAAGAGAGCAGAACTGAATCGAACAGAATAGAATAGAATAGAACAGAATAGAACAGAATAGAATAGAATAGAAGAGAATAGAACAGATCAGAATAGAATAGCACAGAATAGAATAGAACAGAACAGAATAGAATGGAACAGAATAGAATAGAATAGAACAGAACAGAACACAATAGAATAGAATAGAACAGAATAGAACAGAACAGAACAGAACAGAACAGAACAGAATAGAATAGAACAGGAGAGAACAGAACAGAACAGAACAGAACAGAACAGAATAGAATAGAACAGGAGAGAACACAATAGAATAGAATAGAACAGAATAGAACAGAACAAACTAGAATATAATGGAATAGAATAGCACAGAACAGAACAGAATAGAATCGAACAGAATATAATAGAATATAACAGAATAGAATAGAATAGAACAGAACAGAAGAGAATAGAATAGAATAGAATACAACAGAACAGAATAGAACAGAATAGAAAAGAATAGAATAGAACAAAACTGAATAGAACAGAACAGAATAGAATAGAACAGAACAGAACAGAACAGAACAGAATAGAATAGAACAGAATAGAACAGAACAGAATAGAACAGAATAGAATAGAATAGAATAGAACAGAACAGAACAGAACAGAATTGAATAGAATAGAACAGAATAGAATAGAATAGAACAGAATAGAATAGAACAGAACAGAATAGAATAGAATAGAATAGAATAGAACAGAACAGAATAGAATAGAATAGGACAGAACAGAATAGAATAGATTAGAACAGAATAGAACAGAACAGAATAGAACAGAATAGAACAGAATAGAACAGAACAGAAAAGAATAGAATAGAATAGAATAGAATAGAAAGGAATAGAATAGAACAGAACAGAACAGAACAGAACAGAATAGAATAGAATAGAATAGAATAGAATAGAATAGAATAGAACAGAACAGAACAGAATAGAATAGAATAGAATAGAATAGAATAGAATAGAACAGAATAGAATTGAATAGAATAGAATAGAACAGAATAGAATAGAATAGAACAGAATAGAGTAGAATAGAACAGAACAGAATAGAATAGAATAGAATAGAATAGAATAGAATAGAATAGAATAGAATAGAATAGAATAGAATGGAATAGAACAGAACAGAATAGAATAGAATAGAACAGAACAGAATAGAATACAACAGAATAGAATAGAATAGAACAGAACAGAACAGAGTAGAATAGAATAGAACAGAACAGAACAGAACAGAAAAGAATAGAATAGAACAGGACAGAACAGAATGGAAAAGATTAGAACAGAATAGAACAGAACAGAACAGAACAGAACAGAACAGAACAGAATAGAACAGGACAGAACAGAATAGAATAGATTAGAACAGAATAGAACAGAACAGAATAGAACAGAATAGAACAGAATAGAACAGAACAGAAAAGAATAGAATAGAATAGAATAGAATAGAACAGAATAGAATAGAACAGAACAGAAGAGAATAGAATAGAATAGAATAGAATAGAATAGAATAGAACAAAACAGAACAGTATAGCATCGAACAGAATATAATAGAATAGAACAGAATAGAACAGAATAGAATACAATAGAATAGAATAGAACAGAATAGAATAGAATAGAATAGAATGCAACAGAACAGAATAGAACAGAACACAACACAACAGAACAGAATAGAATGGAATAGAATAGAACAGAAACGAATAGAAGAGAACAGAACTGAATCGAACAGAATAGAATAGAATAGAACAGAATAGAACAGAATAGAATAGAATAGAAGAGAATAGAACAGATCAGAATAGAATAGAACAGAATAGAATAGAACAGAACAGAATAGAATGGAACAGAATAGAATAGAATAGAACAGAACAGAACACAATAGAATAGAATAGAACAGAATAGAACAGAACAGAACAGAACAGAACAGAATAGAATAGAACAGGAGAGAACAGAACAGAACAGAACAGAACAGAACAGAATAGAATAGAACAGGAGAGAACACAATAGAATAGAATAGAACAGAATAGAACAGAACAAACTAGAATATAATGGAATAGAATAGCACAGAACAGAACAGAATAGAATCGAAGAGAATATAATAGAATATAACAGAATAGAATAGAATAGAACAGAAGAGAATAGAATAGAATAGAATAGAATAGAATAGAATACAACAGAACAGAATAGAACAGAATAGAAAAGAATAGAATAGAACAAAACTGAATAGAACAGAACAGAATAGAATAGAACAGAACAGAACAGAACAGAACAGAACAGAATAGAATAGAACAGAATAGAACAGAACAGAATAGAACAGAATAGAATAGAATAGAATAGAACAGAACAGAACAGAACAGAATTGAATAGAATAGAACAGAATAGAATAGAATAGAACAGAATAGAATAGAACAGAACAGAATAGAATAGAATAGAATAGAATAGAACAGAACAGAATAGAATAGAATAGGACAGAACAGAATAGAATAGATTAGAACAGAATAGAACAGAACAGAATAGAACAGAATAGAACAGAATAGAACAGAACAGAAAAGAATAGAATAGAATAGAATAGAATAGAAAGGAATAGAATAGAACAGAACAGAACAGAACAGAATAGAATAGAATAGAATAGAATAGAATAGAATAGAATAGAATAGAATAGAACAGAACAGAACAGAATAGAATAGAATAGAATAGAATAGAATAGAATAGAATAGAACAGAATAGAATTGAATAGAATAGAATAGAACAGAATAGAATAGAATAGAACAGAATAGAGTAGAATAGAACAGAACAGAATAGAATAGAATAGAATAGAATAGAATAGAATAGAATAGAATGGAATAGAACAGAACAGAATAGAATAGAATAGAACAGAACAGAATAGAATACAACAGAATAGAATAGAATAGAACAGAACAGAACAGAGTAGAATAGAATAGAACAGAATAGAACAGAACAGAACAGAACAGAACAGAAAAGAATAGAATAGTACAGGACAGAACAGAATGGAATAGATTAGAACAGAATAGAACAGAACAGAACAGAACAGAACAGAACAGAACAGAACAGAATAGAATAGAACAGGACAGAACAGAATAGAATAGATTAGAACAGAATAGAACAGAACAGAATAGAACAGAATAGAACAGAATCGAACAGAACAGAAAAGAATAGAATAGAATAGAATAGAATAGAACAGAATAGAATAGAACAGAAGAGAATAGAATAGAATAGAATAGAATAGAATAGAATAGAATAGAATAGATTAGAATAGAACAAAACAGAACAGTATAGCATCGAACAGAATATAATAGAATAGAACAGAATAGAACAGAATAGAATACAATAGAATAGAATAGAACAGAATAGAATAGAATAGAATAGAATGCAACAGAACAGAATAGAACAGAACACAACACAACAGAACAGAATAGAATGGAATAGAATACAACAGAAACGAATAGAAGAGAACAGAACTGAATCGAACAGAATAGAATAGAATAGAACAGAATAGAACAGAATAGAATAGAATAGAAGAGAATAGAACAGATCAGAATAGAATAGAACAGAATAGAATAGAACAGAACAGAATAGAATGGAACAGAATAGAATAGAATAGAACAGAACAGAACACAATAGAATAGAATAGAACAGAATAGAACAGAACAGAACAGAACAGAACAGAACAGAATAGAATAGAACAGGAGAGAACAGAACAGAACAGAACAGAACAGAACAGAATAGAATAGAACAGGAGAGAACACAATAGAATAGAATAGAACAGAATAGAACAGAACAAAGTAGAATATAATGGAATAGAATAGCACAGAACAGAACAGAATAGAATCGAACAGAATATAATAGAATATAACAGAATAGAATAGAATAGAACAGAACAGAAGAGAATAGAATAGAATAGAATAGAATAGGATAGAATACAACAGAACAGAATAGAACAGAATAGAAAAGAATAGAATAGAACAAAACTGAATAGAACAGAACAGAATAGAATAGAACAGAACAGAACAGAACAGAACAGAACAGAACAGAATAGAATAGAACAGAATAGAACAGAACAGAATAGAATAGAATAGAATAGAATAGAATAGAACAGAACAGAACAGAACAGAATTGAATAGAATAGAACAGAATAGAATAGAATAGAACAGAATAGAATAGAACAGAAAAGAATAGAATAGAATAGAATAGAATAGAACAGAACAGAATAGAATAGAATAGGACAGAACAGAATAGAATAGATTAGAACAGAATAGAACAGAACAGAATAGAACAGAATAGAACAGAATAGAACAGAACAGAAAAGAATAGAATAGAATAGAATAGAATAGAAAGGAATAGAATAGAACAGAACAGAACAGAACAGAACAGAACAGAATAGAATAGAATAGAATAGAATAGAATAGAATAGAACAGAACAGAACAGAATAGAACAGAATAGAATTGAATAGAATAGAATAGAACAGAATAGAATAGAATAGAACAGAATAGAGTAGAATAGAACAGAACAGAATAGAAGTGAATAGAGTAGAATAGAATAGAATAGAATAGAATGGAATAGAACAGAACAGAATAGAATAGAATAGAACAGAACAGAATAGAATACAACAGAATAGAATAGAATAGAACAGAACAGAACAGAGTAGAATAGAATAGAACAGAATAGAACAGAACAGAACAGAACAGAACAGAACAGAAAATAATAGAATAGAACAGGATAGAACAGAATGGAATAGATTAGAACAGAATAGAACAGAACAGAATAGAATAGAATAGAATAGAATAAAACAGAACTGAACAGAATAGAATCGAACAGAATAGAATAGAAGAGAACAGAATAGAAGAGAATACAACAGAATAGAACAGAATAGAACAGAACAGAATAGAATAGAATAGAATAGAATAGAATAGAATAGAATAGAATAGAACAGAACAGAACAGAACAGAATAGAATAGAACAGGAGAGAACAGAACAGAACAGAACAGAACAGAACAGAATAGAATAGAATAGAACATAATAGAATAGAACAGAACAGAATAGAATAGAATAGAATAGAATAGAATAGAACAGAACAGAATAGAATAGAATAGGACAGAACAGAATAGAATAGATTAGAACAGAATAGAACAGAACAGAATAGAACAGAATAGAGCAGAATAGAACAGAACAGAATAGAACAGAATAGAACAGAAGAGAACAGAACAGAAAAGAATAGAATAGAATAGAATAGAATAGAAAGGAATAGAATAGAATAGAACAGAACAGAACAGAACAGAACAGAATAGAATAGAATAGAATAGAATAGAATAGAATAGAACAGAACAGAACAGAATAGAACAGAATAGAATAGAACAGAACTGAATCGAACAGAATAGAATAGAATAGAATAGAACAGAACAGAACAGTAGAGAATAAAATAAAATAGAATAGAATAGAATAGAATAGAACAGAATAGAACAGAACAGAATGGAATAGAATAGAATAGAAAAACAAACAGAATAGAATATAATAGAATATAATAGAATAGAATAGAACAGAATAGAATAGAATAGAATAGTATAGAATAGAATAGAATAGAATAGAATAGAATAGAACAGAATAGAATACAATAGAATAGAACAGAACAGAATAGAATAGAATAGAATAGAATAGAATAGAATAGAATAGAATAGAATAGAATAGTACATAACAGAACACAATAGAATAGAATAGAATCGAATAGAATAGAATAGAACAGAACAGAATGCAACAGAATAGAACAGAACAGAATAGAACAGAACACAACACAACAGAACAGAATAGAATTAAATAGAATAGAACAGAACCGAATAGAACAGAACAGAACTGAATAGAACAGAATAGAATAGAATGAAATAGAACACAATAGAATAGAATAGAACAGAATAGAACAGATTAGAATAGAATAGAATAGAACAGAACAAAACAGAACAGAATAGAACAGAAGAGAACAGAATAGAATAGAACAGAATAGAATAGAACAGAACAGAACAGAATAGAATAGAATAGATTAGAATAGAATAGAATAGAATAGAATAGAACAGAACAGAATAGAACAGAATAGAATAGAATAGAACGGAATAGAATAGAACCGAACAGAAGAGAATAGAAAGGAAGAGAACAGAACAGAATAGAACAGAATAGAATAGAATAGAACAGAACAGAATAGAACAGAATAGAATAGAATAGAACAGAACAGAATAGAACAGAATAGAATAGAATAGAACAGAACAGAATAGAACAGAACACAACACAACAGAACAGAATAGAATGGAATAGAATAGAACAGAAACGAATAGAACAGAACAGAACTGAATCGAACAGAATAGAATAGAATAGAATAGAACAAAATAGAATAGAATAGAACAGAATAGAATAGAATAGAATAGAACAGAACAGAACAGAATAGAATAGAATAGAATAGAATAGAACAGAACAGTAGAGAATAAAATAAAATAGAATAGAATACAATAGAATAGAACAGAATAGAACAGAATAGAACAGAACAGAATGGAATAGAATAGAATAGAAAAACAGAACAGAATAGAATATAATAGAATATAATAGAATAGAATAGAACAGAATAGAATAGAATAGAATAGTATAGAATAGAATAGAATAGAATAGAACAGAATAGAATAGAATAGAATAGAACAGAAAATAATAGAATAGAATAGAATAGAATAGAATAGAATAGAATAGAATAGAATAGAACAGAACAGAACACAATAGAATAGAATAGAATAGAATCGAATAGAATAGAACAGAACAGAATGCAACAGAATAGAACAGAACAGAATAGAACAGAACACAACACAACAGAACAGAATAGAATTAAATAGAATAGAACAGAACCGAATAGAACAGAACAGAACTGAATAGAACAGAATAGAATAGAATGAAATAGAACATAATAGAATAGAATAGAACAGAATAGATCAGATTAGAATAGAATAGAATAGAACAGAACAGAACAGAACAGAATAGAATAGAATAGAACGGAATAGAATAGAACCGAAGAGAAGAGAATAGAAAGGAAGAGAACAGAACAGAATAAAATAGAATACAATAGAATAGAATAGAATAGAACAGAAGAGAATAGAACAGAATAGAATAGAATAGAACAGAATAAATAGAATAGAATAGAACAGAATAGAACAGAAGAACAGAATAGAGTAGAATAGAATAGAATAGAATAGAATAGAATAGAATAGAATAAAATAGAACAGAATAGAATAGAATATAACATAATAGAATAGAATAGAACAGAACAGCACAGAATAGAATACAATAGAACAGAATAGAACAGAACAGAACAGAATAGAATAGAATAGAACAGAATAGAACAGAACAGAACAGAACAGAACAGAAAAGAATAGAATAGAACAGGAGAGAACAGAACAGAACAGAACAGAACAGAACAGAATAGAATAGAACAGGAGAGAACACAATAGAATAGAATAGAACAGAATAGAACAGAACAAAGTAGAATATAATGGAATAGAATAGCACAGAACAGAACAGAATAGAATCGAACAGAATATAATAGAATATAACAGAATAGAATAGAATAGAACAGAACAGAATAGAATAGAATAGAATAGAATAGAATAGGATAGAATACAACAGAACAGAATAGAACAGAATAGAAAAGAATAGAATAGAACAAAACTGAATAGAACAGAACAGAATAGAATAGAACAGAACAGAACAGAACAGAACAGAACAGAACAGAATAGAATAGAACAGAATAGAACAGAACAGAATAGAATAGAATAGAATAGAATAGAATAGAACAGAACAGAACAGAACAGAATTGAATAGAATAGAACAGAATAGAATAGAATAGAACAGAATAGAATAGAACAGAAAAGAATAGAATAGAATAGAATAGAATAGAACAGAACAGAATAGAATAGAATAGGACAGAACAGAATAGAATACAACAGAATAGAATAGAATAGAACAGAACAGAACAGAGTAGAATAGAATAGAACAGAATAGAACAGAACAGAACAGAACAGAACAGAAAAGAATAGAATAGTACAGAACAGAACAGAATGGAATAGATTAGAACAGAATAGAACAGAACAGAACAGAACAGAACAGAACAGAACAGAATAGAATAGAACAGGACAGAACAGAATAGAATAGATTAGAACAGAATAGAACAGAACAGAATAGAACAGAATAGAACAGAATCGAACAGAACAGAAAAGAATAGAATAGAATAGAATAGAATAGAACAGAATAGAATAGAACAGAAGAGAATAGAATAGAATAGAATAGAATAGAATAGAATAGAATAGAATAGAATAGAACAAAACAGAACAGTATAGCATCGAACAGAATATAATAGAATAGAACAGAATAGAACAGAATAGAATACAATAGAATAGAATAGAACAGAATAGAATAGAATAGAATAGAATGCAACAGAACAGAATAGAACAGAACACAACACAACAGAACAGAATAGAATGGAATAGAATACAACAGAAACGAATAGAAGAGAACAGAACTGAATCGAACAGAATAGAATAGAATAGAACAGAATAGAACAGAATAGAATAGAATAGAAGAGAATAGAACAGATCAGAATAGAATAGAACAGAATAGAATAGAACAGAACAGAATAGAATGGAACAGAATAGAATAGAATAGAACAGAACAGAACACAATAGAATAGAATAGAACAGAATAGAACAGAACAGAACAGAACAGAACAGAACAGAATAGAATAGAACAGGAGAGAACAGAACAGAACAGAACAGAACAGAACAGAATAGAATAGAACAGGAGAGAACACAATAGAATAGAATAGAACAGAATAGAACAGAACAAAGTAGAATATAATGGAATAGAATAGCACAGAACAGAACAGAATAGAATCGAACAGAATATAATAGAATATAACAGAATAGAATAGAATAGAACAGAACAGAATAGAATAGAATAGAATAGAATAGAATAGGATAGAATACAACAGAACAGAATAGAACAGAATAGAAAAGAATAGAATAGAACAAAACTGAATAGAACAGAACAGAATAGAATAGAACAGAACAGAACAGAACAGAACAGAACAGAACAGAATAGAATAGAACAGAATAGAACAGAACAGAATAGAATAGAATAGAATAGAATAGAATATAACAGAACAGAACAGAACAGAATTGAATAGAATAGAACAGAATAGAATAGAATAGAACAGAATAGAATAGAACAGAAAAGAATAGAATAGAATAGAATAGAATAGAACAGAACAGAATAGAATAGAATAGGACAGAACAGAATAGAATAGATTAGAACAGAATAGAACAGAACAGAATAGAACAGAATAGAACAGAATAGAACAGAACAGAAAAGAATAGAATAGAATAGAATAGAATAGAAAGGAATAGAATAGAACAGAACAGAACAGAACAGAACAGAACAGAATAGAATAGAATAGAATAGAATAGAATAGAATAGAATAGAACAGAACAGAACAGAATAGAATAGAATAGAATAGAATAGAATAGAATAGAATAGAACAGAATAGAATTGAATAGAATAGAATAGAACAGAATAGAATAGAATAGAACAGAATAGAGTAGAATAGAACAGAACAGAATAGAAGTGAATAGAATAGAATAGAATAGAATAGAATAGAATGGAATAGAACAGAACAGAATAGAATAGAATAGAACAGAACAGAATAGAATACAACAGAATAGAATAGAATAGAACAGAACAGAACAGAGTAGAATAGAATAGAACAGAATAGAACAGAACAGAACAGAACAGAACAGAACAGAAAATAATAGAATAGAACAGGATAGAACAGAATGGAATAGATTAGAACAGAATAGAACAGAAAAGAATAGAATAGAATAGAATAGAATAAAACAGAACTGAACAGAATAGAATCGAACAGAATAGAATAGAAGAGAACAGAATAGAAGAGAATACAACAGAATAGAACAGAATAGAACAGAACAGAATAGAATAGAATAGAATAGAATAGAATAGAATAGAATAGAATAGAACAGAACAGAACAGAACAGAATAGAATAGAACAGGAGAGAACAGAACAGAACAGAACAGAACAGAACAGAATAGAATAGAACAGGAGAGAACACAATAGAATAGAATAGAACAGAATAGAACAGAACAAACTAGAATATAATGGAATAGAATAGCACAGAACAGAACAGAATAGAATCGAACAGAATATAATAGAATATAACAGAATAGAATAGAATAGAACAGAACAGAAGAGAATAGAATAGAATAGAATAGAATAGAATAGAATACAACAGAACAGAATAGAACAGAATAGAAAAGAATAGAATAGAACAAAACTGAATAGAACAGAACAGAATAGAACAGAACAGAACAGAACAGAATAGAATAGAATAGAATAGAGCAGAACAGAACAGAACAGAATTGAATAGAATAGAACAGAACAGAACAGAATAGAATAGAATAGAACATAATAGAATAGAACAGAACAGAATAGAATAGAATAGAATAGAATAGAATAGAACAGAACAGAATAGAATAGAATAGGACAGAACAGAATAGAATAGATTAGAACAGAATAGAACAGAACAGAATAGAACAGAATAGAGCAGAATAGAACAGAACAGAATAGAACAGAATAGAACAGAAGAGAACAGAACAGAAAAGAATAGAATAGAATAGAATAGAATAGAAAGGAATAGAATAGAATAGAACAGAACAGAACAGAACAGAACAGAATAGAATAGAATAGAATAGAATAGAATAGAATAGAACAGAACAGAACAGAATAGAACAGAATAGAATAGAACAGAACTGAATCGAACAGAATAGAATAGAATAGAATAGAACAGAACAGAACAGTAGAGAATAAAATAAAATAGAATAGAATACAATAGAATAGAACAGAATAGAACAGAACAGAATGGAATAGAATAGAATAGAAAAACAGAACAGAATAGAATATAATAGAATATAATAGAATAGAATAGAACAGAATAGAATAGAATAGAATAGTATAGAATAGAATAGAATAGAATAGAACAGAATAGAATACAATAGAATAGAACAGAACAGAATAGAATAGAATAGAATAGAATAGAATAGAATAGAATAGAATAGAATAGAATAGTACATAACAGAACACAATAGAATAGAATAGAATCGAATAGAATAGAATAGAACAGAACAGAATGCAACAGAATAGAACAGAACAGAATAGAACAGAACACAACACAACAGAACAGAATAGAATTAAATAGAATAGAACAGAACCGAATAGAACAGAACAGAACTGAATAGAACAGAATAGAATAGAATGAAATAGAACACAATAGAATAGAATAGAACAGAATAGAACAGATTAGAATAGAATAGAATAGAACAGAACAAAACAGAACAGAATAGAACAGAAGAGAACAGAATAGAATAGAACAGAATAGAATAGAACAGAACAGAACAGAATAGAATAGAATAGATTAGAATAGAATAGAATAGAATAGAATAGAACAGAACAGAATAGAACAGAATAGAATAGAATTGAACGGAATAGAATAGAACCGAACAGAAGAGAATAGAAAGGAAGAGAACAGAACAGAATAGAACAGATTAGAATAGAATAGAACAGAACAGAATAGAACAGAATAGAATAGAATAGAACAGAACAGAATAGAACAGAATAGAATAGAATAGAACAGAACAGAATAGAACAGAACACAACACAACAGAACAGAATAGAATGGAATAGAATAGAACAGAAACGAATAGAACAGAACAGAACTGAATCGAACAGAATAGAATAGAATAGAATAGAACAAAATAGAATAGAATAGAACAGAATAGAATAGAATAGAATAGAACAGAACAGAACAGAATAGAATAGAATAGAATAGAATAGAACAGAACAGTAGAGAATAAAATAAAATAGAATAGAATACAATAGAATAGAACAGAATAGAACAGAATAGAACAGAACAGAATGGAATAGAATAGAATAGAAAAACAGAACAGAATAGAATATAATAGAATATAATAGAATAGAATAGAACAGAATAGAATAGAATAGAATAGTATAGAATAGAATAGAATAGAATAGAATAGAACAGAATAGAATAGAATAGAATAGAACAGAAAATAATAGAATAGAATAGAATAGAATAGAATAGAATAGAATAGAATAGAATAGAATAGAACAGAACAGAACACAATAGAATAGAATAGAATAGAATCGAATAGAATAGAACAGAACAGAATGCAACAGAATAGAACAGAACAGAATAGAACAGAACACAACACAACAGAACAGAATAGAATTAAATAGAATAGAACAGTACCGAATAGAACAGAACAGAACTGAATAGAACAGAATAGAATAGAATGAAATAGAACATAATAGAATAGAATAGAACAGAATAGATCAGATTAGAATAGAATAGAATAGAACAGAACAGAACAGAACAGAATAGAATAGAATAGAACGGAATAGAATAGAACCGAAGAGAAGAGAATAGAAAGGAAGAGAACAGAACAGAATAAAATAGAATACAATAGAATAGAATAGAATAGAACAGAAGAGAATAGAACAGAATAGAATAGAATAGAACAGAATAAATAGAATAGAATAGAACAGAATAGAACAGAAGAACAGAATAGAGTAGAATAGAATAGAATAGAATAGAATAGAATAGAATAGAATAAAATAGAACAGAATAGAATAGAATATAACATAATAGAATAGAATAGAACAGAACAGCACAGAATAGAATACAATAGAACAGAATAGAACAGAACAGAACAGAATAGAATAGAATAGAACAGAATAGAACAGAACAGAACAGAACAGAACAGAATAGAACAGAATAGAACAGAACAGAATAGAACAGAATAGAATAGAACATAATAGAATAGAACAGAACAGAATAAAATAGAATAGAATAGAATAGAATAGAACAGAATAGAATAGAACAGAACAGAATAGAATAGAATAGAATAGAACAGAACAGAATAGAATAGAATAGATCAGAATAGAATAGAATAGAACAGAATAGAATAGAATAGTACAGAACAGAACAGAACAGAATAGAATAGAATAGAATAGAACAGAACAGAACAGAACAGAACAGAACAGAACAGAACAGAATAGAATAGAACAGGACAGAACAGAATAGAATAGATTAGAACAGAATAGAACAGAACAGAATAGAACAGAATAGAACAGAATAGAACAGAACAGAAAAGAATAGAATAGAATAGAATAGAATAGAATAGAACAGAATAGAATAGAACAGAACAGAAGAGAATAGAATAGAATAGAATAGAATAGAATAGAATAGAATAGAATAGAATAGAATGGAATAGAACAAAACAGAACAGTATAGCTTCGAACAGAATATAATAGAATAGAACAGAATAGAACAGAATAGAATACAATAGAATAGAATAGAACAGAATAGAATAGCATAGAATAGAATAGAATGCAACAGAACAGAATAGAACAGAACACAACACAACAGAACAGAATAGAATGGAATAGAATAGAACAGAAACGAATAGAACAGAACAGAACTGAATCGAACAGAATAGAATAGAACACAATAGAATAGAATAGAACAGAGTAGAATAGAATAGAATAGAACAGAACAGAACAGAACAGAACAGAATAGAATAGAATAGAACACAATAGAACAGATCAGAACAGAACAGAATAGAATAGAACAGAATAGAACAGAACAGAATAGAACAGAATAAAATAGAATAGAATAGAACAGAACAGAACAGAACAGAATTGAATAGAATAGAACAGAACAGAACAGAATAGAATAGAATAGAACATAATAGAATAGAACAGAACAGAATAGAATAGAATAGAATAGAATAGAATAGAATAGAATAGAATAGAATAGAATAGAATAGAACAGAATAGAATAGAACAGAACAGAATAGAATAGAATAGAATAGAATAGAACAGAACAGAATAGAATAGAATAGATCAGAATAGAATAGAATAGAACAGAATAGAATAGAATAGAGCAGAACAGAACAGAACAGAATAGAATAGAATAGAACAGAATAGAACAGAACAGAACAGAACAGAACATAACAGAATAGAATAGAACAGGACAGACCAGAATAGAATAGATTAGAACAGAATAGAACAGAACAGAATAGAACAAAATAGAACAGAATAGAACAGAACAGAAAAGAATAGAATAGAATAGAATAGAATAGAATAGAATAGAATAGAACAGAATAGAATAGAACAGAAGAGAGTAGAATAGAATAGAATAGAATAGAATAGAATAGAATAGAATAGAACAAAACAGAACAGTATAGCATCGAACAGAATATAATAGAATAGAACAGAATAGAACAGAATAGAATACAATATAATAGAATAGAACAGAATAGAATAGAATAGAATAGAATGCAACAGAACAGAATAGAACAGAACACAACACAACAGAACAGAATAGAATGGAATAGAATAGAACAGAAACGAATAGAACATAACAGAACTGAATCGAACAGAATAGAATAGAATAGAATAGAACACAATAGAATAGAATAGAACAGAATAGAATAGAATAGAATAGAACAGAACAGAATAGAATAGAATGAATTAGAACACAATAGAATAGAATACAACAGAATAGAACAGATTAGAATAGAATAGAATAGAACAGAACAGAACAGAACAGAATAGAACAGAAGAGAACAGAATAGAATAGAACAGAATAGAACAGAACAGAACAGAACAGAATAGAATAGAATAGAATAGAATAGAATAGAATAGAATAGAATAGAATAGAACAGAACAGAATAGAACGGAATAGAATAGAATAGAACGGAATAGAATAGAACCGAACAGAAGAGAATAGAAAGGAAGAGAACAGAACAGAATAAAATAGAATAGAATAGAATAGAATAGAATAGAACAGAAGAGAATAGAACAGAATAGAATAGAATAGACCAGAATAAATAGAATAGAATAGAACAGAAGAGAACAGAACAGAACAGAATAGAATAGAATAGAACATAATAGAATAGAACAGAACAGAATAGAATAGAATAATAGAATAGAATAGAATAGAATAGAATAGAACAGAATAGAATAGAACAGAACAGAATAGAATAGAATAGAATAGAATAGAACAGAACAGAATAGAATAGAATAGATCAGAATAGAATAGAATAGAACAGAATAGAATAGAATAGAACAGAACAGAGCAGAACAGAATAGAATAGAATAGAACAGAATAGAACAGAACAGAACAGAACAGAACAGAACAGAACAGAATAGAACAGGATAGAACAGAATAGAATAGATTAGAACAGAATAGAACGGAACAGAACTGAACAGAATAGAACAGAATAGAACAGAATAGAACAGAACAGAAAAGAATAGAATAGAATAGAATAGAATAGAACAGAATAGAATAGAACAGAATAGAATAGAATAGAATAGAACAAAACAAAACAGTATAGCATCGAACAGAATATAATAGAATAGAACAGAATAGAACAGAATAGAATACAATAGAATAGAATAGAACAGAAGAGAATAGAATAGAACAGAATAGAATAGAAAAAACAGAACAGAAGAGAATAGAATAGAATAGAACAGAATAGAACAGAACAGAACAGAAGAGAACAGAACAGAACAATATAACAGAATAGAATAGAATAGAATAGAATAGAATAGAATAGAACAGAACAGTAGAGAATAAAATAAAATAGAATAGAATACAATAGAATAGAACAGAATAGAACAGAATAGAACAGAACAGAATGGAATAGAATAGAATAGAAAAACAGAACAGAATAGAATATAACAGAATATAATAGAATAGAATAGAACAGAATAGAATAGAATAGAATAGTATAGAATAGAATAGAATAGAATAGAACAGAATAGAATAGAATAGAATAGAACAGAAAAGAATAGAATAGAATAGAATAGAATAGAATAGAATAGTACAGAACAGAACACAATAGAATAGAATAGAATCGAATAGAATAGAATAGAACAGAACAGAATGCAACAGAATGGAACAGAACAGAATAGAACAGAACACAACACAACAGAACAGAATAGAATTAAATAGAATAGAACAGAACCGAATAGAACAGAACAGAACTGAATAGAACAGAATAGAATAGAATGAAATAGAACACAATAGAATAGAATAGAACAGAATAGAACAGATTAGAATAGAATAGAATAGAACAGAACAGAACAGAACAGAATAGAATAGAATAGAATAGAAGAGAATAGAACAGAATAGAATTGAATAGAATAGAATAGAACAGAATAGAATAGAATAGAACGAATAGAGTAGAATAGAACAGAACAGAATAGAATAGAAAAGAATAGAATAGAATAGAATAGAATGGAATAGAACAGAACAGAATAGAATAGAATAGAACAGAACAGAATAGAATAAAACAGATTAGAATAGAATAGAACAGAACAGAACAGAATAGAATAGAATAGAACAGAATAGAACAGAACAGAAGAGAACAGAACAGAAGAGAATAGAATAGAACAGGACAGAACAGAATGGAATAGATTAGAACAGAATAGAACAGAACAGAATAGAATAGAATAGAATAGAATAAAACAGAACTGAACAGAATAGAATCGAAGAGAATAGAATAGAAGAGAACAGAATAGAACAGAATACAACAGAATAGAACAGAATAGAACAGAACAGAATAGAATAGAATAGAATAGAACAGAACAGAATAGAACAGAATAGAACATAACAGAATAGAATAGAATAGAACAGAACAGAATAGAATAGAATAGAATAGAATAGATCAGAACAGAACAGAATAGAATCGAATAGAATAGAATAGAACAGAACAGAACAGAATAGAATCGAACAGAATAGAATAGAATAGAACAGAATAGAACAGAATAGAATAGAATAGAACAGAATAGAACAGAACAGAATAGAAGAGAAGAGAATAGAATAGAATAGTATAGAATAGAAGAGAACAGAACAGGAGAGAATAGAATAGAATAGAATAGAACAGAACAGAATAGAACAGAAAAGAACAGAACAGAATAGAATAGAATAGAATAGAATAGAACAGAATAGAAAAGAATAGAATAGAATAGAACAGAACAGAATAGAATCGAACAGAATAGAATAGAATAGAACAGAATAGAACAGAATAGAATAGAATAGAAGAGAATAGAACAGATCAGAATAGAATAGAACAGAATATAATAGAACAGAATAGAATAGAATGGAACAGAATAGAATAGAATAGAACAGAACAGAACACAATAGAATAGAATAGAACAGAATAGAACAGAACAGAACAGAACAGAATAGAATAGAACAGGAGAGAACAGAATAGAATAGTTTAGAACAGAATAGAACAGAACAAAATAGAATATAATGGAATAGAATAGCACAGAATAGAACAGAATAGAATCGAACAGAATATAATAGAATATAACAGAATAGAATAGAATAGAACAGAACAGAAGAGAATAGAATAGAATAGAATAGAATAGAATAGAATAGAATACAACAGAACAGAATAGAACAGAAGAGAAAAGAATAGAATAGAACAAAACTGAATAGAACAGAACAGAATAGAATAGAACAGAACAGAACAGAACAGAATAGAATAGAACAGAATAGAACAGAACAGAATAGAACAGAATAGAATAGAATAGAATAGAATAGAATAGAACAGAATAGAATAGAACAGAACAGAATAGAATAGAATAGAATAGAATAGAATAGAATAGAATAGAATAGAATAGAATAGAATAGAATGGAATAGAACAAAACAGAACAGTATAGCATCGATCAGAATATAATAGAATAGAACAGAATAGAAAAGAATAGATTATAATAGAATAGAATAGAACAGAATAGAACAGAACAGAACAGAACAGAACAGAACAGAATAGAATAGAACAGGAGAGAACAGAACAGAACAGAACAGAACAGAACAGAATAGAATAGAACAGGAGAGAACACAATAGAATAGAATAGAACAGAATAGACCAGAACAAACTAGAATATAATGGAATAGAATAGCACAGAACAGAACAGAATAGAATCGAACAGAATATAATAGAATATAACAGAATAGAATAGAATAGAACAGAACAGAAGAGAATAGAATAGAATAGAATAGAATAGAATAGAATAGAATAGAATACAACAGAACAGAATAGAACAGAATAGAAAAGAATAGAATAGAACAAAACTGAATAGAACAGAACAGAATAGAACAGAACAGAACAGAACAGAACAGAACAGAATAGAATAGAACAGAATAGAACAGAACAGAATAGAACAGAATAGAATAGAATAGAATAGAACAGAACAGAACAGAACAGAATTGAATAGAATAGAACAGAACAGAACAGAATAGAGTAGAATAGAACATAATAGAATAGAACAGAACAGAATAGAATAGAATAGAATAGAATAGAATAGAACAGAACAGAATAGAATAGAATAGGACAGAACAGAATAGAATAGATTAGAACAGAATAGAACAGAACAGAATAGAACAGAATAGAGCAGAATAGAACAGAACAGAATAGAACAGAATAGAACAGAAGAGAACAGAACAGAAAAGAATAGAATAGAATAGAATAGAATAGAAAGGAATAGAATAGAATAGAACAGAACAGAACAGAACAGAACAGAATAGAATAGAATAGAATAGAATAGAATAGAATAGAATAGAACAGAACAGAACAGAATAGAATAGAATAGAATAGAATAGAATAGAATAGAAGAGAATAGAACAGAATAGAATTGAATAGAATAGAATAGAACAGAATAGAATAGAATAGAACAGAATAGAGTAGAATAGAACAGAACAGAATAGAATAGAATAGAATAGAATAGAATAGAATAGAATAGAATAGAATAGAATAGAATGGAATAGAACAGAACAGAATAGAATAGAATAGAACAGAACAGAATAGAATACAACAGAATAGAATAGAATAGAACAGAACAGAACAGAGTAGAATAGAATAGAACAGAATAGAACAGAGCAGAACAGAACAGAACAGAAAAGAATAGAATAGAACAGGACAGAACAGAATGGAATAGATTACAACAGAATAGAACAGAACAGAATAGAATAGAATAGAATAGAATAAAACAGAACTGAACAGAATAGAATCGAACAGAATAGAATAGAAGAGAACAGAATAGAACAGAATACAACAGAATAGAACAGAATAGAACAGAACAGAATAGAATAGAATAGAATAGAATAGAATAGAATAGAATAGAATAGAACAGAATAGAATAGAACAGAACAGAAGAGAATAGAATAGAATAGAATAGAATAGAATAGAATAGAATAGAATGGAATAGAACAAAGCAGAACAGTATAGCATCGAACAGAATATAATAGAATAGAACAGAATAGAAAAGAATAGATTATAATAGAATAGAATAGAACAGAAGGGAATAGAATAGAATAGAATAGAACAGAACAGAATATAACAGAACACAACACAACAGAACAGAATAGAATGGAATAGAATAGAACAGAAACGAATAGAACAGAACAGAACTGAATCGAACAGAATAGAATAGAATAGAATAGAACAGAACAGAACAGTAGAGAATAAAATAAAATAGAATAGAATACAATAGAATAGAACAGAATAGAACAGAACAGAATGGAATAGAATAGAATAGAAAAACAGAACAGAATAGAATATAATAGAATATAATAGAATAGAATAGAACAGAATAGAATAGAATAGAATAGTATAGAATAGAATAGAATAGAATAGAATAGAACAGAATAGAATACAATAGAATAGAACAGAACAGAATAGAATAGAATAGAATAGAATAGAATAGAATAGAATAGAATAGTACATAACAGAACACAATAGAATAGAATAGAATCGAATAGAATAGAATAGAACAGAACAGAATGCAACAGAATAGAACAGAACAGAATAGAACAGAACACAACACAACAGAACAGAATAGAATTAAATGGAATAGAACAGAACCGAATAGAACAGAACAGAACTGAATAGAACAGAATAGAATAGAATGAAATAGAACACAATAGAATAGAATAGAACAGAATAGAACAGATTAGAATAGAATAGAATAGAACAGAACAAAACAGAACAGAATAGAACAGAAGAGAACAGAATAGAATAGAACAGAATAGAATAGAACAGAACAGAACAGAATAGAATAGAATAGATTAGAATAGAATAGAATAGAATAGAATAGAACAGAACAGAATAGAACAGAATAGAATAGAATAGAACGGAATAGAATAGAACCGAACAGAAGAGAATAGAAAGGAAGAGAACAGAACAGAATAAATAGAATACAATAGAATAGAATAGAATAGAACAGAAGAGAATAGAACAGAATAGAATAGAATAGAACAGAATAAATAGAATAGAATAGAACAGAATAGAACAAAATAGAACAGAATAGAGTAGAATAGAATAGAATAGAATAGAATAAAATAGAACAGAATAGAATAGAATATAACATAATAGAATAGAATAGAACAGAACAGCACAGAATAGAATAGAATAGAACAGAATAGAACAGAACAGAACAGAATAGAATAGAATAGAACAGAATAGAACAGAACAGAACAGAACAGAATAGAATAGAACAGAATAGAACAGAACAGAATAGAACAGAATAAAATAGAATAGAATAGAATAGAACAGAACAGAACAGAACAGATTTGAATAGAATAGAACAGAACAGAACAGAATAGAATAGAATAGAACATAATAGAATAGAACAGAACAGAATAGAATAGAATAGAACAGAATAGAATAGAACAGAATAGAACAGAACAGAACAGAATAGAATAGAATAGAATAGAATAGAACAGAACAGAATAGAATAGAATAGATCAGAATAGAATAGAATAGAACAGAACAGAATAGAACAGAACACAACACAACAGAACAGAATAGAATGGAATAGAATAGAACAGAAACGAATAGAACAGAACAGAACTGAATCGAACAGAATAGAATAGAATAGAATAGAACAAAATAGAATAGAATAGAACAGAATAGAATAGAATAGAATAGAACAGAACAGAACAGAATAGAATAGAATAGAATAGAATAGAACAGAACATTAGAGAATAAAATAAAATAGAATAGAATACAATAGAATAGAACAGAATAGAACAGAATAGAACAGAACAGAATGGAATAGAAGAGAATAGAAAAACAGAACAGAATAGAATATAATAGAATATAATAGAATAGAATAGAACAGAATAGAATAGAATAGAATAGTATAGAATAGAATAGAATAGAATAGAACAGAATAGAATAGAATAGAATAGAATAGAACAGAAAATAATAGAATAGAATAGAATAGAATAGAACAGAACAGAACACAATAGAATAGAATAGAATAGAATCGAATAGAATAGAACAGAACAGAATGCAACAGAATAGAACAGAACACAACACAACAGTACAGAATAGAATTAAATAGAATAGAACAGAACCGAATAGAACAGAACAGAACTGAATAGAACAGAATAGAATAGAATGAAATAGAACACAATAGAATAGAATAGAACAGAATAGAACAGATTAGAATAGAATAGAATAGAACAGAACAGAACAGAACAGAATAGAATAGAATAGAACGGAATAGAATAGAACCGAAGAGAAGAGAATAGAAAGGAAGAGAATAGAACAGAATAAAATAGAATACAATAGAATAGAATAGAATAGAACAGAAGAGAATAGAACAGAATAGAATAGAATAGAACAGAATAAATAGAATAGAATAGAACAGAATAGAACAGAAGAACAGAATAGAGTAGAATAGAATAGAATAGAATAGAATAGAATAGAATAAAATAGAACAGAATAGAATAGAATATAACATAATAGAATAGAATAGAACAGAACAGCACAGAATAGAATAGAATAGAACAGAATAGAACAGAACAGAACAGAATAGAATAGAATAGAATAGAATAGAACAGAACAGAACAGAACAGAACAGAATAGAACAGAATAGAACAGAACAGAATAGAACAGAATAAAATAGAATAGAATAGAATAGAACAGAACAGAACAGAACAGAATTGAATAGAATAGAACAAAACAGAACAGAATAGAATAGAATAGAATAGAACATAATAGAATAGAACAGAACAGAATAAAATAGAATAGAATAGAATAGAATAGAACAGAATAGAATAGAACAGAACAGAATAGAATAGAATAGAATAGAATAGAACAGAACAGAATAGAATAGAATAGATCAGAATAGAATAGAATAGAACAGAATAGAATAGAATAGTACAGAACAGAACAGAACAGAATAGAATAGAATAGAATAGAACAGAATAGAACAGAACAGAACAGAACAGAACAGAACAGAACAGAATAGAATAGAACAGGACAGAACAGAATAGAATAGATTAGAACAGAATAGAACAGAACAGAATAGAACAGAATAGAACAGAATAGAACAGAACAGAAAAGAAAAGAATAGAATAGAATAGAATAGAAGAGAACAGAATAGAATAGAACAGAACAGAAGAGAATAGAATAGAATAGAATAGAATAGAATAGAATAGAATAGAATAGAATAGAATAGAATGGAATAGAACAAAACAGAACAGTATAGCATCGAACAGAATATAATAGAATAGAACAGAATAGAACAGAATAGAATACAATAGAATAGAATAGAACAGAATAGAATAGAATAGAATAGAATGCAACAGAACAGAATAGAACAGAACACAACACAACAGAACAGAATAGAATGGAATAGAATAGAACAGAAACGAATAGAACAGAACAGAACTGAATCGAACAGAATAGAATAGAACACAATAGAATAGAATAGAACAGAGTAGAATAGAATAGAATAGAACAGAACAGAACAGAACAGAACAGAATAGAATAGAATAGAACACAATAGAACAGATCAGAACAGAACAGAATAGAATAGAACAGAATAGAACAGAACAGAATAGAACAGAATAAAATAGAATAGAATAGAACAGAACAGAACAGAACAGAATTGAATAGAATAGAACAGAACAGAACAGAATAGAATAGAATAGAACATAATAGAATAGAACAGAACAGAAAGGAATAGAATAGAATAGAATAGAATAGAATAGAATAGAATAGAATAGAATAGAAAAGAATAGAATAGAACAGAATAGAATAGAACAGAACAGAATAGAATAGAATAGAATAGAATAGAACAGAACAGAATAGAATAGAATATATCAGAATAGAATAGAATAGAACAGAATAGAATAGAATAGAGCAGAACAGAACAGAACAGAATAGAATAGAATAGAACAGAATAGAACAGAACAGAACAGAACAGAACAGAACAGAATAGAATAGAACAGGACAGACCAGAATAGAATAGATTAGAACAGAATAGAACAGAACAGAATAGAACAAAATAGAACAGAATAGAACAGAACAGAAAAGAATAGAATAGAATAGAATAGAATAGAATAGAATAGAACAGAATAGAATAGAACAGAAGAGAATAGAATAGAATAGAATAGAATAGAATAGAATAGAATAGAACAAAACAGAACAGTATAGCATCGAACAGAATATAATAGAATAGAACAGAATAGAACAGAATAGAATACAATATAATAGAATAGAACAGAATAGAATAGAATAGAATAGAATGCAACAGAACAGAATAGAACAGAACACAACACAACAGAACAGAATAGAATGGAATAGAATAGAACAGAAACGAATAGAACATAACAGAACTGAATCGAACAGAATAGAATAGAATAGAATAGAACACAATAGAATAGAATAGAACAGAACAGAACAGAATAGAATAGAACAGAACAGAATAGAATAGAATAGAATAGAATAGAACAGAACAGAACAGAATAGAATAGAACAGAACAGAACAGAACAGAATAGAATAGAACAGAACAGAATAGAATAGAATAGAATAGAATAGAATAGAATAGAATAGAATAGAATAGAATAGAATAGAATAGAACAGAACAGAATAGAACAGAATAGAATAGAATAGAACGGAATAGAATAGAACCGAAAAGATGAGAATGGAAAGGAAGAGAACAGAACAGAATAAAATAGAATACAATAGAATAGAATAGAATAGAACAGAAGAGAATAGAACAAAATAGAATAGAATAGAACAGAATAAATATAATAGAATAGAACAGAATAGAACAGAATAGAACAGAACAGAGTCGAATAGAATAGAATAGAATAGATTAGAATAGAATAGAATAGAATAGAATAGAATAGAATAAAATAGAACAGAATAGAATAGAATATAACATAATAGAATAGAATAGAACAGAACAGCACAGAATAGAATAGAATAAAACAGAATAGAACAGAACAGCACAGAATAGAATAGAATAGAACAGAATAGAACAGAACAGAACAGAACAGAATAGAATAGAATAGAACAGGACAGAACAGTATAGAATAGATTAGAACAGAATAGAACAGAATAGAATAGAATAGAATAGAATAGAATAGAATAGAATAGAATAGAATAGAATAGAATAGAATAGAACAGAACAGAACAATATAGAAATGAACAGAATGGAATAGAATAGAAAAGAATAGAAGAGAACAGATTAGAATCGAACAGAATAGAGTAGAATAGAACAGAATAGAACAGAATAGATTAGAATCGAACAGAATAGAATAGAATAGAACAGAATAGAACAGAATAGAATAGAATAGAATAGAATAGTACAGAACAGAATAGAATAGAACAGAACAAAATAGAATAGAATAGAATAGAATAGAACAGAACAGAACAGAATAGAAATGAACAGAATAGAATAGAATAGAACAGAATAGAACAGAATAGAATAGAATGGAACAGAATAGCATAGAATAGAACAGAATAGAATAGAATACAATAGAACAGAATAGAATAGAATAGAACAGAACAGAACAGAATATAATAGAACAGAACAGAATAGAATAGAATAGAATAGAATAGAATAGAATAGAATAGAACAGAACAGAATAGAATAGAATAGAACGGAATAGAATAGAACCGAAAAGAAGAGAATAGAAAGGAAGAGAACAGAACAGAATAAAATAGAACACAATAGAATAGAATAGAATAGAACAGAAGAGAATAGAACAGAACAGAATAGAATAGAACAGAATAAATATAATAGAATAGAACAGAATAGAACAGAATAGAACAGAACAGAGTAGAATAGAATAGAATAGAATAGAATAGAATAGAATAGAATAGAATAGAATAGAATAGAATAAAATAGAACAGAATAGAATAGAATATAACATAATAGAATAGAATAGAACAGAACAGCACAGAATAGAATAGAATAGAACAGAATAGAACAGAATAGAACAGAACAGCACAGAATAGAAGAGAATAGAACAGAATAGAACAGAACAGAACAGAACAGAATAGAATAGAATAGAACAGGACAAAACAGTATAGAATAGATTAGAACAGAATAGAACAGAACAGGCCAGAATAGAATAGAATAGAACAGAATAGAACAGAACAGAACAGAATAGAATATAATAGAACAGGACAGAACAGAATAGAATATATTAGAACAGAATAGAATAGAATAGAATAGAATAGAATAGAATAGAACAGAACAGAACAGAATAGAAATGAACAGAATAGAATAGAATAGAAAAGAATAGAAGAGAACAGAACAGAATAGAATAGAATAGAACAGAATAGAACAGAACAGAAGAGAATAGAATAGAATAGAATAGAATAGAATAGAATAGAATAGATTAGAATAGAATAGAGTAGAATAGAATAGAACAGAACACAATAGAACAGAATAGACTAGAATAGAACAGAACAGAATAGAACAGAACAGAATAGAACAGAATAGAATAGAATAGAATAGAATAGAATAGAATAGAATAGAATAGAATAGAACAGAACAGAACAGAATAGAAATGAACAGAATAGAATAGAATAGAAAAGAATAGAAGAGAACAGAACAGAATAGAATAGAATAGAACAGAATAGAACAGAACAGAAGAGAATAGAATAGAATAGAATAGAATAGAGTAGAATAGAATAGAGTAGAATAGAATAGAACAGAACACAGTAGAACAGAATAGAATAGAATAGAACAGAACAGAAAAGAACAGAACAGAACAGAACAGAATAGAATAGAATAGAACAGAACAGAACAGAACAGAACATAACAGAACAGAATAGAATAGATTAGAACAGAATAGAACAGAACAGAATAGAATAGAATAGAATGGAATAGAACAGAACAGAACAGAATAGAAATGAACAGAATAGAATAGAATAGAACAGAATAGAACAGAATAGAATAGAATGGAACAGAATAGAATAGAATAGAACAGAATAGAATAGAATACAATAGAATAGAATAGAATAGAATAGAACAGAAGAGAAGAGAATAGAATAGAATAGAATAGAATAGAACAGAACAGAACAGAATAGAAATGAACAGAATAAAATAGAATAGAAAAGAATAGAAGAGAACAGAACAGAATAGAATAGAATAGAACAGAATAGAAGAGAACAGAAGAGAATAGAATAGAATAGAATAGAATAGAATAGAATAGAATAGAATAGAATAGAGTAGAATAGAATAGAGTAGAATAGAATAGAACAGAACACAATAGAACAGAATAGAATAGAATAGAACAGAACAGAATAGAGCAGAACAGAATAGAACAGAATAGAATAGAATAGAATAGAATAGAATAGAACAGAACAGAACTGAATAGAAATGAACAGAATAGAATAGAATAGAAAAGAATAGAAGAGAACAGAACAGAATAGAATAGAATAGAACAGAATAGAACAGAACAGAAGAGAATAGAATAGAATAGAATAGAATAGAATAGAATAGAGTAGAATAGAATAGAGTAGAATAGAATAGAACAGAACACAGTAGACCAGAATAGAATAGAATAGAACAGAACAGAACAGAACAGAACAGAACAGAATAGAATAGAATAGAACAGAACAGAACAGAACAGAACATAACAGAACAGAATAGAATAGATTAGAACAGAATAGAACAGAACAGAAAAGAATAGAATAGAATAGAATAGAACAGAACAGAACAGAATAGAAATGAACAGAATAGAATAGAATAGAACAGAATAGAACAGAATAGAATAGAATGGAACAGAATAGAATAGAATAGAACAGAATAGAATAGAATACAATAGAACAGAATAGAATAGAATAGAACAGAAGAGAAGAGAATAGAATAGAATAGAATAGAATAGAATAGAATAGAATAGAACAAATCAGAACAGTATAGCATCGAACAGAATATAATAGAATAGAACAGAATAGAACAGAATAGAATATAATAGAATAGACTATAACAGAATAGAATAGAATAGAATAGATACAACAGAACAGAATAGAACAGAACACAACAAAACAGAACAGAATAGAATAGAATTGAATAGAACATAACCGAATAGAACAGAACAGAACTGAATCGAACAGAATAGAATAGAACAGAATAGAATAGAATACAATAGAACAGAATAGAATAGAATAGAACAGAACAGAACAGAACAGAATAGAACAGAATTGAACAGAATAGAATAGAACAGAATAGAATAGAACAGAACAGAACAGAATAGAATAGAATAGAATAGAATAGAATAGAATAGAATAGAATAGAATAGAATAGAACAGAACAGAATAGAACAGAATAGAATAAAATAGAACGGAATAGAATAGAACCCAACAAAAGAGAATAGAAAGGAAGAGAACAGAACAGAATAAAATAGAATACAATAGAATAGAATAGAATAGAACAGAAGAGAATAGAACAGAATAGAATAGAATAGAACAGAATAAATAGAATAGAATAGAACAGAATAGAACAGAATAGAACAGAATAGAGTAGAATAAAATAGAATAGAATAGAATAGAACAGAACAGAACAGAATAGAAATGAACAGAATAGAATAGAATAGAAAAGAATAGAAGAGAACAGAACAGAATAGAATAGAATAGAACAGAATAGAACAGAACAGAAGAGAATAGAATAGAATAGAATAGAATAGAGTAGAATAGAATAGAGTAGAATAGAATAGAACAGAACACCATAGAACAGAATAGAATAGAATAGAACAGAACAGAATAGAACAGAACAGAATAGAACAGAATAGAATAGAATAGAATAGAATAGAATAGAGTAGAATAGAACAGAACAGAACAGAATAGAAATGAACAGAATAGAATAGAATAGAAAGGAATAGAAGAGAACAGAACAGAATAGAATAGAATAGAACAGAATAGAACAGAACAGAAGAGAATAGAATAGAATAGAATAGAATAGAGTAGAATAGAATAGAATAGAATAGAATAGAACAGAACACAATAGAACAGAATAGAATAGAATAGAACAGAATAGAACAGAACAGAACAGAACAGAACAGAACAGAATAGAATAGATTAGAATAGAATAGAACAGAACAGAATAGAATAGAATAGAATAGAACAGAACAGAACAGAATAGAAATGAACAGAATAGAATAGAATAGAACAGAATAGAACAGAATAGAATAGAATGGAACAGAATAGAATAGAATAGAACAGAATAGAATAGAATACAATAGAACAGAATAGAATAGAATAGATCAGAACAGAACAGAATAGAATAGAACAGAATAGAATAGAATAGAATAGAATAGAATAGAATAGAATAGAATAGAACAGAACAGAATAGAACAGAATAGAATAGAATGGAACGGAATAGAATAGAACCGAAAAGATGAGAATAGAAAGGAAGAGAACAGAACAGAATAAAATAGAATACAATAGAATAGAATAGAATAGAACAGAAGAGAATAGAACAGAATAGAATAGAATAGAACAGAATAAATAGAATAGAATAGAACAGAATAGAACAGAATAGAACAGAATAGAGTAGAATAGAATAGAATAGAATAGAATAGAATAGAATAGAATAGAATAGAATAGAATAAAATAGAACAGAATAGAATAGAATATAACATAATAGAATAAAATAGAACAGAACAGCACAGAATAGAATAGAATAGAACAGAATAGAACAGAACAGGCCAGAATAGAATAGAATAGAACAGAATAGAACAGAACAGAACAGAATAGAATAGAATAGAACAGGACAGAACAGAATAGAATAGATTAGAACAGAATAGAACAGAATAGAATAGAATAGAACAGAACAGAATAGAACAGAACAGAATAGAACAGAATAGAATAGAATAGAATAGAATAGAATAGAATAGAACAGAACAGAACAGAATAGAAATGAACAGAATAGAATAGAATAGAAAAGAATAGAAGAGAATAGAACAGAATAGAATAGAATAGAACAGAATAGAACAGAACAGAAGAGAATAGAATAGAACAGAATAGAATAGAGTAGAATAGAATAGAGTAGAATAGAATAGAACAGAACACAATAGAACAGAATAGAATAGAATAGAACAGAACAGAACAGAACAGAACAGAACAGAATAGAATAGAATAGAACAGAACAGAACAGAACAGAACATAACAGAACAGAATAGAATACATTAGAACAGAATAGAACAGAACAGAATAGAATAGAATAGAATAGAATAGAACAGAACAGAACAGAATAGAAATGAACAGAATAGAATAGAATGGAACAGAATAGAATAGAATAGAACAGAATAGAATAGAATACAATAGAACAGAATAGAATAGAATAGAACAGAACAGAACAGAATATAATAGAACAGAACAGAATAGAATAGAATAGAATAGAATAGAATAGAACAGAACAGAATAGAATAGAATAGAACGGAATAGAATAGAACCGAAAAGAAGAGAATAGAAAGGAAGAGAACAGAACAGAATAAAATAGAACACAATAGAATAGAATAGAATAGAACAGAAGAGAATAGAACAGAACAGAATAGAATAGAACAGAATAAATATAATAGAATAGAACAGAATAGAACAGAATAGAACAGAACAGAGTAGAATAGAATAGAATAGAATAGAATAGAATAGAATAGAATAGAATAGAATAGAATAGAATAGAATAAAATAGAACAGAATAGAATAGAATATAACATAATAGAATAGAATAGAACAGAACAGCACAGAATAGAATAGAATAGAACAGAATAGAACAGAATAGAACAGAACAGCACAGAATAGAAGAGAATAGAACAGAATAGAACAGAACAGAACAGAACAGAATAGAATAGAATAGAACAGGACAAAACAGTATAGAATAGATTAGAACAGAATAGAACAGAACAGGCCAGAATAGAATAGAATAGAACAGAATAGAACAGAACAGAACAGAATAGAATGTAATAGAACAGGATAGAACAGAATAGAATATATTAGAACAGAATAGAATAGAATAGAATAGAATAGAATAGAATAGAATAGAACAGAACAGAACAGAATAGAAATGAACAGAATAGAATAGAATAGAAAAGAATAGAAGAGAACAGAACAGAATAGAATAGAATAGAACAGAATAGAACAGAACAGAAGAGAATAGAATAGAATAGAATAGAATAGAATAGAATAGATTAGAATAGAATAGAGTAGAATAGAATAGAACAGAACACAATAGAACAGAATAGACTAGAATAGAACAGAACAGAATAGAACAGAACAGAATAGAACAGAATAGAATAGAATAGAATAGAATAGAATAGAATAGAATAGAATAGAATAGAATAGAACAGAACAGAACAGAATAGAAATGAACAGAATAGAATAGAATAGAAAAGAATAGAAGAGAACAGAACAGAATAGAATAGAATAGAACAGAATAGAACAGAACAGAAGAGAATAGAATAGAATAGAATAGAATAGAGTAGAATAGAATAGAGTAGAATAGAATAGAACAGAACACAGTAGAACAGAATAGAATAGAATAGAACAGAACAGAACAGAACAGAACAGAACAGAACAGAATAGAATAGAATAGAACAGAACAGAACAGAACAGAACATAACAGAACAGAATAGAATAGATTAGAACAGAATAGAACAGAACAGAATAGAATAGAATAGAATGGAATAGAACAGAACAGAACAGAATAGAAATGAACAGAATAGAATAGAATAGAACAGAATAGAACAGAATAGAATAGAATGGAACAGAATAGAATAGAATAGAACAGAATAGAATAGAATACAATAGAATAGAATAGAATAGAATAGAACAGAAGAGAAGAGAATAGAATAGAATAGAATAGAATAGAACAGAACAGAACAGAATAGAAATGAACAGAATAAAATAGAATAGAAAAGAATAGAAGAGAACAGAACAGAATAGAATAGAATAGAACAGAATAGAAGAGAACAGAAGAGAATAGAATAGAATAGAATAGAATAGAATAGAATAGAATAGAGTAGAATAGAATAGAGTAGAATAGAATAGAACAGAACACAATAGAACAGAATAGAATAGAATAGAACAGAACAGAATAGAGCAGAACAGAATAGAACAGAATAGAATAGAATAGAATAGAATAGAATAGAACAGAACAGAACTGAATAGAAATGAACAGAATAGAATAGAATAGAAAAGAATAGAAGAGAACAGAACAGAATAGAATAGAATAGAACAGAATAGAACAGAACAGAAGAGAATAGAATAGAATAGAATAGAATAGAATAGAATAGAATAGAATAGAGTAGAATAGAATAGAGTAGAATAGAATAGAACAGAACACAGTAGACCAGAATAGAATAGAATAGAACAGAACAGAACAGAACAGAACAGAACAGAACAGAATAGAATAGAATAGAACAGAACAGAACAGAACAGAACATAACAGAACAGAATAGAATAGATTAGAACAGAATAGAACAGAACAGAATAGAATAGAATAGAATAGAATAGAACAGAACAGAACAGAATAGAAATGAACAGAATAGAATAGAATAGAATAGAATAGAACAGAATAGAATAGAATGGAACAGAATAGAATAGAATAGAACAGAATAGAATAGAATACAATAGAACAGAATAGAATAGAATAGAACAGAAGAGAAGAGAATAGAATAGAATAGAATAGAATAGAATAGAATAGAACAAATCAGAACAGTATAGCATCGAACAGAATATCATAGAATAGAACAGAATAGAACAGAATAGAATATAATAGAATAGACTATAACAGAATAGAATAGAATAGAATAGATACAACAGAACAGAATAGAACAGAACACAACAAAACAGAACAGAATAGAATAGAATTGAATAGAACATAACCGAATAGAACAGAACAGAACTGAATCGAACAGAATAGAATAGAACAGAATAGAATAGAATACAATAGAACAGAATAGAATAGAATAGAACAGAACAGAACAGAACAGAATAGAACAGAATTGAACAGAATAGAATAGAACAGAATAGAATAGAACAGAACAGAACAGAATAGAATAGAATAGAATAGAATAGAATAGAATAGAATAGAATAGAATAGAATAGAACAGAACAGAATAGAACAGAATAGAATAAAATAGAACGGAATAGAATAGAACCCAACAAAAGAGAATAGAAAGGAAGAGAACAGAACAGAATAAAATAGAATACAATAGAATAGAATAGAATAGAACAGAAGAGAATAGAACAGAATAGAATAGAATAGAACAGAATAAATAGAATAGAATAGAACAGAATAGAACAGAATAGAACAGAATAGAGTAGAATAGAATAGAATAGAATAGAATAGAACAGAACAGAACAGAATAGAAATGAACAGAATAGAATAGAATAGAAAAGAATAGAAGAGAACAGAACAGAATAGAATAGAATAGAACAGAATAGAACAGAACAGAAGAGAATAGAATAGAATAGAATAGAATAGAATAGAATAGAATAGAGTAGAATAGAATAGAGTAGAATAGAATAGAACAGAACACAATAGAACAGAATAGAATAGAATAGAACAGAACAGAATAGAACAGAACAGAATAGAACAGAATAGAATAGAATAGAATAGAATAGAATAGAGTAGAATAGAACAGAACAGAACAGAATAGAAATGAACAGAATAGAATAGAATAGAAAAGAATAGAAGAGAACAGAACAGAATAGAATAGAATAGAACAGAATAGAACAGAACAGAAGAGAATAGAATAGAATAGAATAGAATAGAGTAGAATAGAATAGAATAGAATAGAATAGAACAGAACACAATAGAACAGAATAGAATAGAATAGAACAGAATAGAACAGAACAGATCAGAACAGAACAGAACAGAATAGAATAGATTAGAATAGAATAGAACAGAACAGAATAGAATAGAATAGAATAGAACAGAACAGAACAGAATAGAAATGAACAGAATAGAATAGAATAGAACAGAATAGAACAGAATAGAATAGAATGGAACAGAATAGAATAGAATAGAACAGAATAGAATAGAATACAATAGAACAGAATAGAATAGAATAGAACAGAACAGAACAGAATAGAATAGAACAGAATAGAATAGAATAGAATAGAATAGAATAGAATAGAATGGAATAGAACAGAACAGAATAGAACAGAATAGAATAGAATGGAACGGAATAGAATAGAACCGAAAAGATGAGAATAGAAAGGAAGAGAACAGAACAGAATAAAATAGAATACAATAGAATAGAATAGAATAGAACAGAAGAGAATAGAACAGAATAGAATAGAATAGAACAGAATAAATAGAATAGAATAGAACAGAATAGAACAGAATAGAACAGAATAGAGTAGAATAGAATAGAATAGAATAGAATAGAATAGAATAGAATAGAACAGAATAGAATAGAATATATCATAATAGAATAAAATAGAACAGAACAGCACAGAATAGAATAGAATAGAACAGAATAGAACAGAACAGGCCAGAATAGAATAGAATAGAACAGAATAGAACAGAACAGAACAGAATAGAATAGAATAGAACAGGACAGAACAGAATAGAATAGATTAGAACAGAATAGAACAGAATAGAATAGAATAGAACAGAACAGAATAGAACAGAACAGAATAGAACAGAATAGAATAGAATAGAATAGAATAGAATAGAATAGAATAGAACAGAACAGAACAGAATAGAAATGAACAGAATAGAATAGAATAGAAAAGAATAGAAGAGAATAGAACAGAATAGAATAGAATAGAACAGAATAGAACAGAACAGAAGAGAATAGAATAGAACAGAATAGAATAGAGTAGAATAGAATAGAGTAGAATAGAATAGAACAGAACACAATAGAACAGAATAGAATAGAATAGAACAGAACAGAACAGAACAGAACAGAACAGAATAGAATAGAATAGAACAGAACAGAACAGAACAGAACATAACAGAACAGAATAGAATAGATTAGAACAGAATAGAACAGAACAGAATAGAATAGAATAGAATAGAATAGAACAGAACAGAACAGAATAGAAATGAACAGAATAGAATAGAATAGAACAGAATAGAACAGAATAGAATAGAATGGAACAGAATAGAATAGAATAGAACAGAATAGAATAGAATACAATAGAACAGAATAGAATAGAATAGAACAGAACAGAAGAGAATAGAATAGAATAGAAAAGAATAGAATAGAACAAATCAGAACAGTATAGCATCGAACAGAATATAATAGAATAGAACAGAATAGAACAGAATAGAATATAATAGAATAGACTATAACAGAATAGAATAGAATAGAATAGATACAACAGAACAGAATAGAACAGAACACAACAAAACAGAACAGAATAGAATAGAATTGAATAGAACAGAACCGAATAGAACAGAACAGAACTGAATCGAACAGAATAGAATAGAATAGAACACAATAGAATAGAATAGAACAGAATAGAATAGAATACAATAGAACAGAATAGAATAGAATAGAACAGAACAGAACAGAACAGAATAGAACAGAATTGAACAGAATAGAATAGAACAGAATAGAATAGAACAGAACAGAACAGAATAGAATAGAATAGAATAGAATAGAATAGAACAGAACAGAATAGAACAGAATAGAATAAAATAGAACGGAATAGAATAGAACCCAACAGAAGAGAATAGAAAGGAAGAGAACAGAACAGAATAAAATAGAATACAATAGAATAGAATAGAATAGAACAGAAGAGAATAGAACAGAATAGAATAGAATAGAACAGAATAAATAGAATAGAATAGAACAGAATAGAACAGAATAGAGTAGAATAGAATAGAATAGAATAGAATAGAACAGAACAGAACAGAATAGAAATGAACAGAATAGAATAGAATAGAAAAAATAGAAGAGAACAGAACAGAATAGAATAGAATAGAACAGAATAGAACAGAACAGAAGAAAATAGAATAGAATAGAATAGAATAGAGTAGAATAGAATAGAGTAGAATAGAATAGAACAGAACACAATAGAACAGAATAGAGTAGAATAGAACAGAACAGAATAGAACAGAACAGAATAGAACAGAATAGAATAGAATAGAATAGAATAGAATAGAATAGAATAGAGTAGAATAGAACAGAACAGAACAGAATAGAAATGAACAGAATAGAATAGAATAGAAAAGAATAGAAGAGAACAGAACAGAATAGAATAGAATAGAACAGAATAGAACAGAACAGAAGAGAATAGAATAGAATAGAATAGAATAGAATAGAGTAGAATAGAATAGAGTAGAATAGAATAGAACAGAACACAATAGAACAGAATAGAATAGAATAGAACAGAATAGAACAGAACAGAACAGAACAGAACAGAACAGAATAGAATAGATTAGAATAGAATAGAACAGAACAGAATAGAATAGAATAGAATAGAATAGAACAGAACAGAACAGAATAGAAATGAACAGAATAGAATAGAATAGAACAGAATAGAACAGAATAGAATAGAATGGAACAGAATAGAATAGAATAGAACAGAATAGAATAGAATACAATAGAACAGAATAGAATAGAATAGAACAGAACAGAACAGAATAGAATAGAACAGAACAGAATAGAATAGAATAGAATAGAATAGAATAGAATAGAATAGAATAGAACAGAATAGAACAGAATAGAATAGAATAGAACGGAATAGAATAGAACCGAAAAGATGAGAATAGAAAGGAAGAGAACAGAACAGAATAAAATAGAATACAATAGAATAGAATAGAATAGAACAGAAGAGAATAGAACAAAATAGAATAGAATAGAACAGAATAAATATAATAGAATAGAACAGAATAGAACAGAATAGAACAGAACAGAGTAGAATAGAATAGAATAGAATAGAATAGAATAGAATAGAATAGAATAGATTAGAATAGAATAGAATAAAATAGAACAGAATAGAATAGAATATAACATAATAGAATAGAATAGAACAGAACAGCACAGAATAGAATAGAATAGAACAGAATAGAACAGAACAGCACAGAATAGAATAGAATAGAACAGAATAGAACAGAACAGAACAGAACAGAATAGAATAGAATAGAACAGGGCAGAACAGTATAGAATAGATTAGAACAGAATAGAACAGAATAGAATAGATTAGAATAGAATAGAATAGAATAGAATAGAATAGAATAGAATAGAATAGAACAGAACAGAACAATATAGAAATGAACAGAATAGAATAGAATAGAAAAGAATAGAAGAGAACAGATTAGAATCGAACAGAATAGAGTAGAATAGAACAGAATAGAACAGAATAGATTAGAATCGAACAGAATAGAATAGAATAGAACAGAATAGAACAGAATAGAATAGAATAGAATAGAATAGTACAGAACAGAATAGAATAGAATAGAACAGAACAGAATAGAATAGAATAGAATAGAATAGAACAGAACAGAACAGAATAGAAATGAACAGAATAGAATAGAATAGAACAGAATAGAACAGAATAGAATAGAATGGAACAGAATAGAATAGAATAGAACAGAATAGAATAGAATACAATAGAACAGAATAGAATAGAATAGAACAGAACAGAACAGAATATAATAGAACAGAATAGAATAGAATAGAATAGAATAGAATAGAATAGAATAGAATAGAATAGAATAGAATAGAACAGAACAGAATAGAACAGAATAGAATAGAATAGAACGGAATACAATAGAACCGAAAAGAAGAGAATAGAAAGGAAGAGAACAGAACAGAATAAAGTAGAACACAATAAAATAGAATAGAATAGAACAGAAGAGAATAGAACAGAACAGAATAGAATAGAACAGAATAAATATAATAGAATAGAACAGAATAGAACAGAATAGAACAGAACAGAGTAGAATAGAATAGAATAGAATAGAATAGAATAGAATAGAATAGAATAGAATAGAATAGAATAAAATAGAACAGAATAGAATAGAATATAACATAATAGAATAGAATAGAACAGAACAGCACAGAATAGAATAGAATAGAACAGAATAGAACAGAATAGAACAGAACAGCACAGAATAGAAGAGAATAGAACAGAATAGAACAGAACAGAACAGAACAGAATAGAATAGAATAGAACAGGACAAAACAGTATAGAATAGAATAGAACAGAACAGAACAGAATAGAAATGAACAGAATAGAATAGAATAGAAAATAATAGAAGAGAACAGAACAGAATAGAATAGAATAGAACAGAATAGAACAGAACAGAAGAGAATAGAATAGAATAGAATAGAATAGAGTAGAATAGAATAGAGTAGAATAGAATAGAACAGAACACAGTAGAACAGAATAGAATAGAATAGAACAGAACAGAACAGAACAGAACAGAACAGAACAGAATAGAATAGAATAGAACAGAACAGAACAGAACAGAACATAACAGAACAGAATAGAATAGATTAGAACAGAATAGAACAGAACAGAATAGAATAGAATAGAATGGAATAGAACAGAACAGAACAGAATAGAAATGAACAGAATAGAATAGAATAGAACAGAATAGAACAGAATAGAATAGAATGGAACAGAATAGAATAGAATAGAACAGAATAGAATAGAATACAATAGAACAGAATAGAATAGAATAGAACAGAAGAGAAGAGAATAGAATAGAATAGAATAGAATAGAACAGAACAGAACAGAATAGAAATGAACAGAATAGAATAGAATAGAAAAGAATAGAAGAGAACAGAACAGAATAGAATAGAATAGAACAGAATAGAACAGAACAGAAGAGAATAGAATAGAATAGAATAGAATAGAATAGAATAGAATAGAATAGAATAGAATAGAATAGAATAGAGTAGAATAGAATAGAGTAGAATAGAATAGAACAGAACACAATAGAACAGAATAGAATAGAATAGAACAGAACAGAATAGAACAGAACAGAATAGAACAGAATAGAATAGAATAGAATAGAATAGAATAGAATAGAATAGAATAGAATAGAACAGAACAGAACAGAATAGAAATGAACAGAATAGAATAGAATAGAAAAGAATAGAAGATAACAGAGCAGAATAGAATAGAATAGAACAGAATAGAACAGAACAGAAGAGAATAGAATAGAATAGAATAGAATAGAGTAGAATAGAATAGAGTAGAATAGAATAGAACAGAACACAGTAGAACAGAATAGAATAGAATAGAACAGAACAGAACAGAACAGAACAGAACAGAAGAGAATAGAATAGAATAGAACAGAACAGAACAGAACAGAACATAACAGAACAGAATAGAATCGATTAGAACAGAATAGAACAGAACAGAATAGAATAGAATAGAATAGAATAGAACAGAACAGAACAGAATAGAAATGAACAGAATAGAATAGAATAGAACAGAATAGAACAGAATAGAATAGAATGGAACAGAATAGAATAGAATAGAACAGAATAGAATAGAATACAATAGAACTGAATAGAATAGAATAGAACAGAAGAGAAGAGAATAGAATAGAATAGAATAGAATAGAATAGAATAGAATAGAACAAATCAGAACAGTATAGCATCGAACAGAATATAATAGAATAGAACAGAATAGAACAGAATAGAATATAATAGAATAGACTATAACAGAATAGAATAGAATAGAATAGATACAACAGAACAGAATAGAACAGAACACAACAAAACAGAACAGAATAGAATAGAATTGAATAGAACAGAACCGAATAGAACAGAACAGAACTGAATCGAACAGAATAGAATAGAATAGAACACAATAGAATAGAATAGAACAGAATAGAATAGAATACAATAGAACAGAATAGAATAGAATAGAACAGAACAGAACAGAACAGAATAGAACAGAATTGAACAGAATAGAATAGAACAGAATAGAATAGAACAGAACAGAACAGAATAGAATAGAATAGAATAGAATAGAATAGAACAGAACAGAATAGAACAGAATAGACTAAAATAGAACGGAATAGAATAGAACCCAACAGAAGAGAATAGAAAGGAAGAGAACAGAACAGAATAAAATAGAATACAATAGAATAGAATAGAATAGAACAGAAGAGAATAGAACAGAATAGAATAGAATAGAACAGAATAAATAGAATAGAATAGAACAGAATAGAACAGAATAGAGTAGAATAGAATAGAATAGAATAGAACAGAACAGAACAGAATAGAAATGAACAGAATAGAATAGAATAGAAAAAATAGAAGAGAACAGAACAGAATAGAATAGAATAGAACAGAATAGAACAGAACAGAATAGAATAGAATAGAATAGAATAGAATAGAGTAGAATAGAATAGAGTAGAATAGAATAGAACAGAACACAATAGAACAGAATAGAATAGAATAGAACAGAACAGAATAGAACAGAACAGAATAGAACAGAATAGAATAGAATAGAATAGAATAGAATAGAATAGAATAGAGTAGAATAGAACAGAACAGAACAGAATAGAAATGAACAGAATAGAATAGAATAGAAAAGAATAGAAGAGAACAGAACAGAATAGAATAGAATAGAACAGAATAGAACAGAACAGAAGAGAATAGAATAGAATAGAATAGAATAGAGTAGAATAGAATAGAGTAGAATAGAATAGAACAGAACACAATAGAACAGAATAGAATAGAATAGAACAGAATAGAACAGAACAGAACAGAACAGAACAGAACAGAATAGAATAGATTAGAATAGAATAGAACAGAACAGAATAGAATAGAATAGAATAGAATAGAACAGAACAGAACAGAATAGAAATGAACAGAATAGAATAGAATAGAACAGAATAGAACAGAATAGAATAGAATGGAACAGAATAGAATAGAATAGAACAGAATAGAATAGAATACAATAGAACAGAATAGAATAGAATAGAACAGAACAGAATAGAATAGAACAGCACAGAACAGAATAGAATAGAATAGAATACAATAGAATAGAATAGAATAGAATAGAATAGAATAGAATAGAATAGAACAGAAAAGAATAGAACAGAATAGAATAGAATAGAACGGAATAGAATAGAACCGAAAAGATGAGAATAGAAAGGAAGAGAACAGAACAGAATAAAATAGAATACAATAGAATAGAATAGAATAGAACAGAAGAGAATAGAACAAAATAGAATAGAATAGAACAGAATAAATATAATAGAATAGAACAGAATAGAACAGAATAGAACAGAACAGAGTAGAATAGAATAGAATAGAATAGAATAGAATAGAATAGAATAGAATAGAATAGAATAGAATAGAATAGAATAAAATAGAACAGAATAGAATAGAATATAACATAATAGAATAGAATAGAACAGAACAGCACAGAATAGAATAGAATAGAACAGAATAGAACAGAACAGAACAGAACAGAATAGAATAGAATAGAACAGGACAGAACAGTATAGAATAGATTAGAACAGAATAGAACAGAATAGAATAGAATAGAATAGAATAGAATAGAATAGAATAGAATAGAACAGAACAGAACAATATAGAAATGAACAGAATAGAATAGAATAGAAAAGAATAGAAGAGAACAGATTAGAATCGAACAGAATAGAGTAGAATAGAACAGAATAGAACAGAATAGATTAGAATCGAACAGAATAGAATAGAATAGAACAGAATAGAACAGAATAGAATAGAATAGAATAGAATAGTACAGAACAGAATAGAATAGAATAGAACAGAACAGAATAGAATAGAATAGAATAGAATAGAACAGAACAGAACAGAATAGAAATGAACAGAATAGAATAGAATAGAACAGAATAGAACAGAATAGAATAGAATGGAACAGAATAGAATAGAATAGAACAGAATAGAATAGAATACAATAGAACAGAATAGAATAGAATAGAACAGAACAGAACAGAATATAATAGAACAGAACAGAATAGAATAGAATAGAATAGAATAGAATAGAATAGAATAGAATAGAACAGAACAGAATAGAACAGAATAGAATAGAAGAGAACGGAATAGAATAGAACCGAAAAGAAGAGAATAGAAAGGAAGAGAACAGAACAGAATAAAATAGAACACAATAGAATAGAATAGAATAGAACAGAAGAGAATAGAACAGAACAGAATAGAATAGAACAGAATAAATATAATAGAATAGAACAGAATAGAACAGAATAGAACAGAACAGAGTAGAATAGAATAGAATAGAATAGAATAGAATAGAATAGAATAAAATAGAACAGAATAGAATAGAATATAACATAATAGAATAGAATAGAACAGAACAGCACAGAATAGAATAGAATAGAACAGAATAGAACAGAATAGAACAGAACAGCACAGAATAGAAGAGAATACAACAGAATAGAACAGAACAGAACAGAACAGAATAGAATAGAATAGAACAGGACAAAACAGTATAGAATAGATTAGAACAGAATAGAACAGAATAGAATAGAATAGAATAGAATAGAATAGAATAGAATAGAATAGAATAGAATAGACTAGAACAGAACAGAACAATATAGAAATGAACAGAATAGAATAGAATAGAAAAGAATAGAAGAGAACAGATTAGAATCGAACAGAATAGAGTAGAATAGAACAGAATAGAACAGAATAGAATAGAATCGAACAGAATAGAATAGAATAGAACAGAATAGAACAGAATAGAAAAGAATAGAATAGAATAGTACAGAACAGAATAGAATAGAATAGAATAGAATAGAATAGAACAGAATAGAATAGAATAGAACAGAATAGAGTAGAATAGAATAGAATAGAATAGAATAGAATAGAATTGAATAGAATAGAATAGAATAGAATAGAATAGAATAAAATAGAACAGAATTGAATAGAATATAACATAATAGAATAAAATAGAACAGAACAGCACAGAATAGAATAGAATAGAACAGAATAGAACAGAACAGGCCAGAATAGAATAGAATAGAACAGAATAGAACAGAACAGAACAGAATAGAATATAATAGAACAGGACAGAACAGAATAGAATATATTAGAACAGAATAGAACAGAATAGAATAGAATAGAATAGAATAGAATAGAATAGAATAGAATAGAATAGAATAGAACAGAACAGAACAGAATAGAAATGAACAGAATAGAATAGAATAGAAAAGAATAGAAGAGAACAGAACAGAATAGAATAGAATAGAACAGAATAGAACAGAACAGAAGAGAATAGAATAGAATAGAATAGAATAGAATAGAATAGAATAGAATAGAGTAGAATAGAATAGAGTAGAATAGAATAGAACAGAACACAATAGAACAGAATAGACTAGAATAGAACAGAACAGAATAGAACAGAACAGAATAGAACAGAATAGAATAGAATAGAATAGAATAGAATAGAATAGAATAGAATAGAACAGAACAGAACAGAATAGAAATGAACAGAATAGAATAGAATAGAACAGAACAGAATAGAACAGAACAGAATAGAATAGAATAGAACAGAATAGAACAGAACAGAAGAGAATAGAATAGAATAGAATAGAATAGAATAGAATAGAATAGAGTAGAATAGAATAGAGTAGAATAGAATAGAACAGAACACAGTAGAACAGAATAGAATAGAATAGAACAGAACAGAACAGAACAGAACAGAACAGAACAGAACAGAATAGAATAGAATAGAACAGAACAGAACAGAACAGAACATAACAGAACAGAATAGAATAGATTAGAACAGAATAGAACAGAACAGAATAGAATAGAATAGAATAGAATAGAACAGAACAGAACAGAATAGAAATGAACAGAATAGAATAGAATAGTACAGAATAGAACAGAATAGAATAGAATGGAACAGAATAGAATAGAATAGAACAGAATAGAATAGAATACAATAGAACAGAATAGAATAGAATAGAACAGAAGAGAAGAGAATAGAATAGAATAGAATAGAATAGAACAGAACAGAACAGAATAGAAATGAACAGAATAAAATAGAATAGAAAAGAATAGAAGAGAACAGAACAGAATAGAATAGAATAGAACAGAATAGAACAGAACAGAAGAGAATAGAATAGAATAGAATAGAATAGAATAGAATAGAATAGAATAGAATAGAGTAGAATAGAATAGAGTAGAATAGAATAGAACAGAACACAATAGAACAGAATAGAATAGAATAGAACAGAACAGAATAGAACAGAACAGAATAGAACAGAATAGAATAGAATAGAATAGAATAGAATAGAATAGAATAGAATAGAATAGAATAGAACAGAACAGAACAGAATAGAAATGAACAGAATAGAATAGAATAGAAAAGAATAGAAGAGAACAGAACAGAATAGAATAGAATAGAACAGAATAGAACAGAACAGAAGAGAATAGAATAGAGTAGAATAGAGTAGAATAGAATAGAACAGAACACAGTAGAACAGAATAGAATAGAATAGAACAGAACAGAACAGAACAGAACAGAACAGAATAGAATAGAATAGAACAGAACAGAACAGAACAGAACATTACAGAACAGAATAGAATAGATTAGAACAGAATAGAACAGAACAGAATAGAATAGAATAGAATAGAATAGAACAGAACAGAACAGAATAGAAATGAACAGAATAGAATAGAATAGAGCAGAATAGAACAGAATAGAATAGAATGGAACAGAATAGAATAGAATAGAACAGAATAGAATAGAATACAATAGAACAGAATAGAATAGAATAGAACAGAAGAGAATAGAATAGAATAGAATAGAATAGAATAGAATAGAACAAATCAGAACAGTATAGCATCGAACAGAATATAATAGAATAGAACAGAATAGAACAGAATAGAATATAATAGAATAGACTATAACAGAATAGAATAGAATAGAATAGATACAACAGAACAGAATAGAACAGAACACAACAAAACAGAACAGAATAGAATAGAATTGAATAGAACAGAACCGAATAGAACAGAACAGAACTGAATCGAACAGAATAGAATAGAATAGAACACAATAGAATAGAATAGAACAGAATAGAATAGAATACAATAGAACAGAATAGAATAGAATAGAACAGAACAGAACAGAACAGAATAGAACAGAATTGAACAGAATAGAATAGAACAGAATAGAATAGAAGAGAACAGAACAGAATAGAATAGAATAGAATAGAATAGAATAGAATAGAATAGAATAGAACAGAACAGAATAGAACAGAATAGAATAAAATAGATTGGAATAGAATAGAACCCAACAGAAGAGAATAGAAAGGAAGAGAACAGAACAGAATAAAATAGAATACAATAGAATAGAATAGAATAGAACAGAAGAGAATAGAACAGAATAGAATAGAATAGAACAGAATAAATAGAATAGAATAGAACAGAATAGAACAGAATAGAACAGAATAGAGTAGAATAGAATAGAATAGAATAGAATAGAACAGAACAGAACAGAATAGAAATGAACAGAATAGAATAGAATAGAAAAGAATAGAAGAGAACAGAACAGAATAGAATAGAATAGAACAGAATAGAACAGAACAGAAGAGAATAGAATAGAATAGAATAGAATAGAGTAGAATAGAATAGCGTAGAATAGAATAGAACAGAACACAATAGAACAGAAGAGAATAGAATAGAACAGAATAGAACAGAACAGAACAGAACAGAACAGAACAGAATAGAATAGATTAGAATAGAATAGAACAGAACAGAATAGAATAGAATAGAATAGAATAGAACAGAACAGAACAGAATAGAAATGAACAGAATAGAATAGAATGGAACAGAATAGAACAGAATAGAATAGAATGGAACAGAATAGAATAAAATAGAACAGAATAGAATAGAAAACAATAGAACAGAATAGAATAGAATAGAACAGAACAGAACAGAATAGAATAGAACAGAACAGAATAGAATAGAATAGAATAGAATAGAATAGAATAGAATAGAACAGAACAGAATAGAACAGAATAGAATAGAATAGAATGGAATAGAATAGAACCGAAAAGATGAGAATAGAAAGGAAGAGAACAGAACAGAATAAAATAGAATACAATAGAATAGAATAGAATAGAACAGAAGAGAATAGAACAAAATAGAATAGAATAGAACAGAATAAATATAATAGAATAGAACAGAATAGAACAGAATAGAACAGAACAGAGTAGAATAGAATAGAATAGAATAGAATAGAATAGAATAGAATAGAATAGAATAGAATAGAATAGAATAAAATAGAACACAATAGAATAGAATATAACATAATAGAATAGAATAGAACAGAACAGCACAGAATAGAATAGAATAGAACAGAATAGAACAGAACAGCACAGAATAGAATAGAATAGAACAGAATAGAACAGAACAGAACAGAACAGAATAGAATAGAATAGAACAGGACAGAACAGTATAGAATAGATTAGAACAGAATAGAACAGAATAGAATAGAATATAATAGAATAGAATAGAATAGAATAGAATAGAATAGAACAGAACAGAACAATATAGAAATGAACAGAATAGAATAGAATAGAAAAGAATAGAAGAGAGCAGATTAGAATCGAACAGAATAGAGTACAATAGAACAGAATAGAACAGAATAGATTAGAATCGAACAGAATAGAATAGAATAGAACAGAATAGAACAGAATAGAATAGAATAGAATAGAATAGTACAGAACAGAATAGAATAGAACAGAACAGAATAGAATAGAATAGAACAGAACAGAACAGAATAGAAATGAACAGAATAGAATAGAATAGAACAGAATAGAACAGAATAGAATAGAATGGAACAGAATAGAATAGAATAGAACAGAATAGAATAGAATACAATAGAACAGAATAGAATAGAATAGAACAGAACAGAACAGAATATAATAGAACAGAACAGAATAGAATAGAATAGAATAGAATAGAATAGAATAGAATAGAACAGAACAGAATAGAACAGAATAGAATAGAATAGAACGGAATAGAATAGAACCGAAAAGAAGAGAATAGAAAGGAAGAGAACAGAACAGAATAAAATAGAACACAATAGAATAGAATAGAATAGAACAGAAGAGAATAGAACAGAATAGAATAGAATAGAACAGAATAAATATAATAGAATAGAACAGAATAGAACAGAATAGAACAGAACAGAGTAGAATAGAATAGAATAGAATAGAATAGAATAGAATAGAATAGAATAGAATAGAATAGAATAGAATAGAACAGAATAGAATACAACAGAACAGAAAGAATAGAATAGAACAGAACAGAATAGAATAGAATAGAATAGAATAGAATGGAATAGAATAGAATAGAATAGAATAGAATAGAATAGAACAGAATAGCACAGAACAGAATAGAATAGAATAGAATAGAATAGAATAGAATAGAATAGAATAGAATAGAATAGAACAGAATTGAACAGAATAGAATAGAACAGAATAGAATAGAACAGAACAGAATAGAATAGAATAGAATAGAATAGAATAGAATAGAATACAATAGAACAGAATAGAATAGAATAGAACAGAACAGAACAGAACAGAATAGAACAGAATTGAACAGAATAGAATAGAACAGAATAGAATAGAACAGAACAGAATAGAATAGAATAGAATAGAATAGAATAGAATAGAATAGAATAGAATAGAATAGAATAGAATAGAACAGAACAGAATAGAACAGAATAGAATAAAATAGAACGGAATAGAATAGAACCCAACAGAAGAGAATAGAAAGGAAGAGAACAGAACAGAATAAAATAGAATACAATAGAATAGAATAGAATAGAACAGAAGAGAATAGAACAGAATAGAATAGAATAGAACAGAATAAATAGAATAGAATAGAACAGAATAGAACAGAATAGAACAGAATAGAGTAGAATAGAATAGAATAGAATAGAATACAATAGAATAGAATAGAATAGAATAGAATAGAATAGAATAGAATAGAATAGATTAGAATAGAATAGAATAAAATAGAACAGAATAGAATAGAATATAACATAATAGAATAAAATAGAACAGAACAGCACAGAATAGAATAGAATAGAACAGAATAGAACAGAACAGGCCAGAATAGAATAGAATAGAACAGAATAGAACAGAACAGAATAGAATAGAATAGAATAGAATAGAATAGAATAGAATAGAATAGAATAGAATAGAATAGAATAGAATAGAATAGAATATTATAGAATAGAATAGAGTAGAAGAGAACAGAACAGAATAGAATAGAATAGAATAGAATAGAATAGAATAGAATAGAATAGAATAGAATAGAACAGAACAGAACAGAATAGAAATGAACAGAATAGAATAGAATAGAATAGAATAGAATAGAATAGAATAGAATAGAATAGAACAGAACAGAACAGAATAGAAATGAACAGAATAGAATAGAATAGAAAAGAATAGAAGAGAACAGAACAGAATAGAATAGAATAGAACAGAATAGAACAGAACAGAAGAGAATAGAATAGAATAGAATACAATAGAATAGAGTAGAATAGAATAGAGTAGAATAGAATAGAACAGAACACAATAGAACAGAATAGAATAGAACAGAACCGAACAGAACAGAACAGAACAGAATAGAATAGAATAGAACAGAACAGAACAGAACAGAACATAACAGAACAGAATAGAATAGATTAGAACAGAATAGAACAGAACAGAATAGAATAGAATAGAATAGAATAGAACAGAACAGAACAGAATAGAAATGAACAGAATAGAATAGAATAGAACAGAATAGAACAGAATAGAATAGAATGGAACAGAATAGAATAGAATAGAACAGAATAGAATAGAATACAATAGAACAGAATAGAATAGAATAGAACAGAAGAGAAGAGAAGAGAATAGAATAGAATAGAATAGAATAGAATAGAACAAATCAGAACAGTATAGCATCGAACAGAATATAATAGAATAGAACAGAATAGAACAGAATAGAATATAATAGAATAGACTATAACAGAATAGAATAGAATAGAATTGATACAACAGAACAGAATAGAACAGAACACAACACAACAGAACAGAATAGAATAGAATTGAATAGAACAGAACCGAATAGAACAGAACAGAACTGAATCGAACAGAATAGAATAGAATAGAACACAATAGAATAGAATAGAACAGAATAGAATAGAATAGAATAGAACAGAACAGAACAGAACAGAATAGAATAGAATAGAATAGAACAGAATAGAATAGAATGGAATAGAAAATAACAGAATAGAATAGAATAGAATAGAATAGAATAGAATAGAATAGAATAGAACAGAACAGAACAGAATAGAATAGAATAAAATAGAATAGAGTAGAATAGAATAGAATAGAACAGAATAGAATAGAATAAAATAAAATAGAATAGAATAGAATAGAACAGAACAGAATACAATATATAGAATAGAACACAATAGAATAGAATACAACAGAAGAGAATAGAATAGAACAGAACAGAACAGAATAGAATAGAATAGAACAAAACAGAACAGAATAGAATAGAATAGAACATAATAGAATAGAACAGAACAGAATAGAATAGAATAGAATAGAATAGAATAGAACAGAATAGAACAGAACAGAACAGAACAGAATAGAATAGAATAGAACAGGACAGAACAGAATAGAATAGATTAGATCAGAATAGAACCGAATAGAATAGAATAGAATAGAACAGAACAGAACAGAATAGAATCGAACAGAATAGAATAGAATAGAAGAGAATAGAACAGAATAGAATAGAATAGAATAGAATAGAATAGAATAGAATAGAATAGAACAGAACAGAAGAGAATAGAATAGAATAGAATAGAACAGAACAGAACAGAATAGGACAGTATAGAACAGAACAGAACAGAATAGAATAGTATAGAATAGAATAGAATAGAATAGAACAGAATAGAACAGAATAGAATAGAATAGAACAGAACAGAATAGAATAGAATAGAATAGAATAGAACAGAACAGAATAGAATAGAATAGATCAGAATAGAATAGAATAGAACAGAATAGAATAGAATAGAACAGAAGAGAACAGAATAGAATAGAATAGAATAGAACAGAATAGAACAGAACAGAACAGAACAGAACAGAACAAAATAGAATAGAACAAGACAGAACAGAATAGAATAGATTAGAACAGAATAGAACAGAACAGAATAGAATAGAATACAACAGAATAGAACAGAACAGAATAGAATAGAATAGAACAGAATAGAACAGAACAGAAGAGAATAGAATAGAATAGAATAGAATAGAATAGAATAGAATAGAATAGAATAGAATAGAATAGAATAGAACAGAATAGAACAGAATAGAATAGAATAGAACAGAACAGAATAGAATAGAATAGAATAGAACAGAACAGAATAGAATAGATTAGAATAGATCAGAATAGAATAGAATAGAACAGAATAGAATAGAATAGAATAGATGAGAATAGAATAGAATAGAACAGAACAGAACAGAATAGAATAGAATAGAATAGAATAGAATAGAATAGAATAGATCAGAACAGAATAGAACAGAACAGAATAGAATAGAACAAGACAGAACAGAATAGAATAGATTAGAACAGAATAGAACAGAACAGAATAGAATAGAATAGAACAGAATAGAACAGAACAGAATAGAATAGAATAGAACAGAATGGAACAGAACAGAATAGAATAGAATAGAATAGAATAGAATAGAATAGAATAGAATAGAAAGAACAGAACAGAACAGAATAGAATAGAATAGAATAGAATAGAATAGAATAGAATAGAATAGAATAGAATAGAATAGATCAGAACAGAATAGAACAGAATAGAACAGAACAGAATAGAATAGAATAGAACAGAACAGAATAGAACAGAATAGAACATAACAGAATAGAATAGAATAGAATAGAACAGAAGAGAACAGAACATAACAGAATAGAAAAGAACAGAATAGAACAGAACAGAGTAGAATAGAATAGAACAGAACAGAATAGAATAGAATAGAATAGAATAGAATAGAATAGAATAGAACAGAACAGAATAGAACAGAATAGAACAGAACAGAATGGAATAGAATAGAATAGAATAGAACAGAACAGAATAGAATAAAATAGAATAGAACAGAATAGAATAGAATGGAATAGAACACAACAGAATAAAATGGAATAGAATAGAATAGAATAGAATAGAATAGAATAGAATAGAATAGAATAGAATAGAATAGAATCGAATAGAACAGAATAGAATAGAATAAAATAAAATAGAATAGAATCGAATAGAATACAACAGAACAGAATAGAATAGAATAGAATAGAATAGAATAGAATAGAATAGAATAGAATAGAATAGAATAGAACAGAACAGAATAGAACAGAATAGAACAGAGCAGAATAGAATAGAATAGAATAGAATAGAATAGAATAGAACAGAATAGAATAGAATAGAATAGAATAGAATAGAACAAATCAGAATAGAATCGAACAGAATAGAATAGAATAGAACAGAATAGAACAGAATAGAATAGAATAGAATAGAACAGAACAGAATAGAATAGAACAGAATAGAATGGAACAGAATAGAATAGAATAGAACAGAATAGAATAGAATAGAACAGAACAGAACATAATAGAATAGAATAGAACAGAATAGAACAGAAGAGAACAGAGCAGAACAGAATAGAATAGAACAGAATAGAATAGAATAGAACAGAGCAGAATAGAATAGAAATGAATAGGACAGAATAGAATTGAATAGAATAAAATAGAAAAGAATAGAATAGAATACAATAGAATAGAAAAGAACAGAACTGAATGGAATAGAACAGAATAGAATAGAATAAAACAGAACAGCATAGAATAGAATAAAATAGAACAGAATAGAATAGAATACAACAGAACAGAATAGAACAGAACAGAAAAGAATAGAATAGAACAAAACTGAAGAGAACAGAACAGAATAGATTAGAACAGAACAGTACAGAGCAGAACAGAATAGAATAGAACAGAATAGAACAGAACAGAATAGAACAGAATAAAATAGAATAGAATAGAACAGAACAGAACAGAACAGAATTGAATAGAATAGAACAGAACAGAACAGAATAGAATAGAATAGAACATAATAGAATAGAACAGAACAGAATAGAATAGAATAGAATAGAATAGAATAAAATAGAATAGAATAGAATAGAATAGAATAGAATAGAATAGAACAGAATAGAATAGAATAGAACAGAACAGAATAGAATAGAATAGAACAGAACAGAATAGAATAGAATAGATCAGAATAGAATAGAATAGAACACAATAGAATAGAATAGAACAGAACAGAACAGAACAGAATAGAATAGAATAGAACAGAATAGAACAGAACAGAACAGAACAGAACAGAACAGAATAGAATAGAACAGGACAGAACAGAATAGAATAGATTAGAACAGAATAGAACAGAACAGAATAGAACAGAATAGAACAGAACAGAAAAGAATAGAATAGAATAGAATAGAATAGAATAGAATAGAATAGAATAGAATAGAATAGAATAGAATAGAATAGAATAGAATAGAATAGAATACAATAGAACAGAATAGAATAGAATAGAACAGAACAGAACAGAACAGAATAGAACAGAATTGAACAGAATAGAATAGAACAGAATAGAATAGAACAGAACAGAATAGAATAGAATAGAATAGAATAGAATAGAATAGAATTGAATAGAATAGAATAGAATAGAACAGAACAGAATAGAACAGAATAGAATAAAATAGAACGGAATAGAATAGAACCCAACAGAAGAGAATAGAAAGGAAGAGAACAGAACAGAATAAAATGGAATACAATAGAATGGAATAGAATAGAACAGAAGAGAATAGAACAGAATAGAATAGAATAGAACAGAATAAATAGAATAGAATAGAACAGAATAGAACAGAATAGAACAGAATAGAGTAGAATAGAATAGAATAGAATAGAATACAATAGAATAGAATAGAATAGAATAGAATAGAATAGAATAGAATAGAATAGAATAGATTAGAATAGAATAGAATAAAATAGAACAGAATAGAATAGAATATAACATAATAGAATAAAATAGAACAGAACAGCACAGAATAGAATAGAATAGAACAGAATAGAACAGAACAGGCCAGAATAGAATAGAATAGAACAGAATAGAACAGAACAGAATAGAATAGAATAGAATAGAATAGAATAGAATAGAATAGAATAGAATAGAATAGAATAGAATATTATAGAATAGAATAGAGTAGAAGAGAACAGAACAGAATAGAATAGAATAGAATAGAATAGAATAGAATAGAATAGAATAGAATAGAATAGAATAGAACAGAACAGAACAGAATAGAAATGAACAGAATAGAATAGAATAGAATAGAATAGAATAGAATAGAATAGAATAGAATAGAACAGAACAGAACAGAATAGAAATGAACAGAATAGAATAGAATAGAAAAGAATAGAAGAGAACAGAACAGAATAGAATAGAATAGAACAGAATAGAACAGAACAGAAGAGAATAGAATAGAATAGAATACAATAGAATAGAGTAGAATAGAATAGAGTAGAATAGAATAGAACAGAACACAATAGAACAGAATAGAATAGAACAGAACCGAACAGAACAGAACAGAACAGAATAGAATAGAATAGAACAGAACAGAACAGAACAGAACATAACAGAACAGAATAGAATAGATTAGAACAGAATAGAACAGAACAGAATAGAATAGAATAGAATAGAATAGAACAGAACAGAACAGAATAGAAATGAACAGAATAGAATAGAATAGAACAGAATAGAACAGAATAGAATAGAATGGAACAGAATAGAATAGAATAGAACAGAATAGAATAGAATACAATAGAACAGAATAGAATAGAATAGAACAGAAGAGAAGAGAAGAGAATAGAATAGAATAGAATAGAATAGAATAGAATAGAACAAATCAGAACAGTATAGCATCGAACAGAATATAATAGAATAGAACAGAATAGAACAGAATAGAATATAATAGAATAGACTATAACAGAATAGAATAGAATAGAATAGATACAACAGAACAGAATAGAACAGAACACAACACAACAGAACAGAATAGAATAGAATTGAATAGAACAGAACCGAATAGAACAGAACAGAACTGAATCGAACAGAATAGAATAGAATAGAACACAATAGAATAGAATAGAACAGAATAGAATAGAATAGAATAGAACAGAACAGAACAGAACAGAATAGAATAGAATAGAATAGAACAGAATAGAATAGAATGGAATAGAAAATAACAGAATAGAATAGAATAGAATAGAATAGAATAGAATAGAATAGAACAGAACAGAACAGAATAGAATAGAATAAAATAGAATAGAGTAGAATAGAATAGAATAGAACAGAATAGAATAGAATAAAATAAAATAGAATAGAATAGAATAGAACAGAACAGAATACAATATATAGAATAGAACACAATAGAATAGAATACAACAGAAGAGAATAGAATAGAACAGAACAGAACAGAATAGAATAGAATAGAACAAAACAGAACAGAATAGAATAGAATAGAACATAATAGAATAGAACAGAACAGAATAGAATAGAATAGAATAGAATAGAATAGAACAGAATAGAACAGAACAGAACAGAACAGAATAGAATAGAATAGAACAGGACAGAACAGAATAGAATAGATTAGATCAGAATAGAACCGAATAGAATAGAATAGAATAGAACAGAACAGAACAGAATAGAATCGAACAGAATAGAATAGAATAGAAGAGAATAGAACAGAATAGAATAGAATAGAATAGAATAGAATAGAATAGAATAGAATAGAACAGAACAGAAGAGAATAGAATAGAATAGAATAGAACAGAACAGAACAGAATAGGACAGTATAGAACAGAACAGAACAGAATAGAATAGTATAGAATAGAATAGAATAGAATAGAACAGAATAGAACAGAATAGAATAGAATAGAACAGAACAGAATAGAATAGAATAGAATAGAATAGAACAGAACAGAATAGAATAGAATAGATCAGAATAGAATAGAATAGAACAGAATAGAATAGAATAGAACAGAAGAGAACAGAATAGAATAGAATAGAATAGAACAGAATAGAACAGAACAGAACAGAACAGAACAGAACAAAATAGAATAGAACAAGACAGAACAGAATAGAATAGATTAGAACAGAATAGAACAGAACAGAATAGAATAGAATACAACAGAATAGAACAGAACAGAATAGAATAGAATAGAACAGAATAGAACAGAACAGAAGAGAATAGAATAGAATAGAATAGAATAGAATAGAATAGAATAGAATAGAATAGAATAGAATAGAATAGAATAGAACAGAATAGAACAGAATAGAATAGAATAGAACAGAACAGAATAGAATAGAATAGAATAGAACAGAACAGAATAGAATAGAATAGAATAGATCAGAATAGAATAGAATAGAACAGAATAGAATAGAATAGAATAGATGAGAATAGAATAGAATAGAACAGAACAGAACAGAATAGAATAGAATAGAATAGAATAGAATAGAATAGAATAGAATAGATCAGAACAGAATAGAACAGAACAGAATAGAATAGAACAAGACAGAACAGAATAGAATAGATTAGAACAGAATAGAACAGAACAGAATAGAATAGAATAGAACAGAATAGAACAGAACAGAATAGAATAGAATAAAACAGAATGGAACAGAACAGAATAGAATAGAATAGAATAGAATAGAATAGAATAGAATAGAAAGAACAGAACAGAACAGAACAGAATAGAATAGAATAGAATAGAATAGAATAGAATAGAATAGAATAGAATAGAATAGAATAGATTAGAACAGAATAGAACAGAATAGAACAGAACAGAATAGAATAGAATAGAACAGAACAGAATAGAACAGAATAGAACATAACAGAATAGAATAGAATAGAATAGAACAGAAGAGAACAGAACAGAACAGAATAGAAAAGAACAGAATAGAACAGAACAGAGTAGAATAGAATAGAACAGAACAGAATAGAATAGAATAGAATAGAATAGAATAGAATAGAATAGAACAGAACAGAATAGAACAGAATAGAACAGAACAGAATGGAATAGAATAGAATAGAATAGAACAGAACAGAATAGAATAAAATAGAATAGAACAGAATAGAATAGAATGGAATAGAACACAACAGAATAAAATGGAATAGAATAGAATAGAATAGAATAGAATAGAATAGAATAGAATAGAATAGAATAGAGTAGAATAGAATCGAATAGAACAGAATAGAATAGAATAAAATAAAATAGAATAGAATCGAATAGAATACAACAGAACAGAATAGAATAGAATAGAATAGAATAGAATAGAATAGAATAGAATAGAACAGAACAGAATAGAACAGAATAGAACAGAGCAGAATAGAATAGAATAGAATAGAATAGAATAGAATAGAACAGAATAGAATAGAATAGAATAGAATAGAACAAATCAGAATAGAATCGAACAGAATAGAATAGAATAGAACAGAATAGAACAGAATAGAATAGAATAGAATAGAACAGAACAGAATAGAATAGAACAGAATAGAATGGAACAGAATAGAATAGAATAGAACAGAATAGAATAGAATAGAACAGAACAGAACATAATAGAATAGAATAGAACAGAATAGAACAGAAGAGAACAGAGCAGAACAGAATAGAATAGAACAGAATAGAATAGAATAGAACAGAGCAGAATAGAATAGAAATGAATAGGACAGAATAGAATTGAATAGAATAAAATAGAAAAGAATAGAATAGAATACAATAGAATAGAAAAGAACAGAACTGAATGGAATAGAACAGAATAGAATAGAATAAAACAGAACAGCATAGAATAGAATAAAATAGAACAGAATAGAATAGAATACAACAGAACAGAATAGAACAGAACAGAAAAGAATAGAATAGAAAAAAACTGAAGAGAACAGAACAGAATAGATTAGAACAGAACAGTACAGAGCAGAACAGAATAGAATAGAACAGAATAGAACAGAACAGAATAGAACAGAATAAAATAGAATAGAATAGAACAGAACAGAACAGAACAGATTTGAATAGAATAGAACAGAACAGAACAGAATAGAATAGAATAGAACATAATAGAATAGAACAGAACAGAATAGAATAGAATAGATCACAATAGAATAGAATAGAACAGAACAGAACAGAACAGAATAGAATAGAATAGAACAGAATAGAACAGAACAGAACAGAACAGAACAGAACAGAATAGAATAGAACAGGACAGAACAGAATAGAATAGATTAGAACAGAATAGAACAGAACAGAATAGAACAGAATAGAACAGAACAGAAAAGAATAGAATAGAATAGAATAGAATAGAATAGAATAGAATAGAATAGTACAGAATAGAACAGATTAGAATAGAATAGAATAGAACAGAACAGAACAGAATAGAATAGAACAGAAGAGAACAGAATAGAATAGAACAGAATACAATAGAACAGAACAGAACAGAACAGAATAGAATAGAATAGAATAGAAGAGAACAGAACAGAAAAGAACAGAATAGAATAGAATAGAACAGAATAGAATAGAACAGAACAGAAGACAATAGAATGGAATAGAACAGAACAGAATTAAATAGAATAGAACAGAATAGAATAGAACAGAAGAGAATAGAACAGAATAGAATAGAATAGAACAGAATAAATAGAATAGAATAGAACAGAAGAGAACAGAACAGAACAGAATAGAGTAGAATAGAATAGAATAGAATAGAATAGAATAGAATAGAATAGAATAGAATAGAATAGAATAGAATAGAATAGAATAGAATAGAATAGAATAGAATACCACAGATAGAATAGAATATAACAGAATAGAATAGAATAGAACAGGACAGAACAGAATAGAATAGATTAGAACAGAATAGTACAGAATAGAATAGAATAGAATAGAATAGAATAGAATAGAATAGAATAGAATAGAATAGAATAGAATAGAACAGAACAGCACAGAATAGAATAGAACAGAACAGAGGGAGGAGGACCAGATGGCGGAGGAGTAGGGGGACACGCTCGCCCTCTCCCACAAACACAACAAAAAAAGCACATCTACAGAAGAAATGACTCGCACAGAACAACAACCAATCGCTGGCAGAGGAACCTAAACTCCAATAACGGCAAGAAGTTCGTGACATTATTGGGCAGAACGGGAGAAAAGAGGAGAGTGAGAGAAGGTGAATCCGAGCGGGACGGGCGCTCCCGAAAGGGAACTGCGGAGGAGAAAGGGATCCCGCACCCTGGAAAGTCTCCTACCGGGGGAAAGATCAAACGAACCGGAGGAATCTCCAGATGCAGAGAAGAGTGTAGCAGTAAGTCGGAGTACGGAAAAACGATCAAGAACCGAACGGACCATCTGAACTATGGCACAGTCACCAAAAATTGAGACGCCTGGGTGGGGGCTGGGCACCGAATCCTCGGCTCCAGAGGTTAGTCCCCGGGAAAGGGCCGGGGGACGCCTGGGTGGGGGCTGGGCACCGAGACCTCAGCTCTGAAGGTTGGTCCCCGAGAGGGGGCCGGGGGACGCCTGGGTTGGGGCTGGGCACCGAGACCTCGCCTCCGAAGGTTAGTCCCCAAGAAAGGGCCGGGGGGCGCCGCCTGGGTGGGGGCTGGGCACCGAGACCTCGGCTCCAGAGATTAGTCCCCGGGCTAGGGGGGCGGGGAAGAGCGGAAACTGCTTGGGAGGTCTCTAAACCATTTGACGGGGCAGAGACTGCCTGGGAGACTAGAAAACAAAGCTGTCGCAGAGGAAGGGAGCAATACTCTAGGGGCGGGGAAGTGGAAAGCCGCCTCAGAGGGAACCTGGGAGAAGAGCCTGGTCTGCGCCCGTGCTGGGGAGGGGAGAGAAGAAGGGGTGGGTCCCCATAGAATACCCCCCACGCCACAGCAAGCTTACAGGCCCGCTAGCTAGCAGAAAGCTGTGCTTCCCAGTGCATTCCCTCCCCCCACCCCCGCCACCCCCTACGCTCTCGCCGAACCTGGGGCTGCCTGCCATCCAGGAGGGCTGGCCTTAACAATTGCCTGAAGCCTACCACCGCAGGGGCTCTCCCTGCACAGGCCTGCTTGCCCTTTGGAGGGGCTACACTTCCACAGAGCAGCACCAAACACCACCAGCCCCCTAGAAAAGGCCTGCAGCCCAGAAAAGCTAGAACAAGCCTAGCCAGGCCGTTAATAGATCGACCTAATTCTCCGACGGTTTTTCTGAGACGGGCTCCCCCGGGGAGGAGCCTCTTGAGTCTCCAAGGGCCTTGCTACACGCCCAAGACCCCAGGGGGTGCTAAGACCTAGGGGACCAGCTGCATAGGACTGCCAGCTCCAGGCAGGACCCCCTGCAGCCCAGAAAAGCTGCAACAAGCCTGGCCGAATTGGGAAAAGATCTCAGACGGTCTTTCTGAGTCGGGCTGTCCTGGGGAGGAGCCTCTTGAGTCTCCAAGGGCCCTGCTACCCGCCCAAGACCCCAAGGGGTGCTGAGACCTAGTGGACCAGCTGCATAGGACTGCCAGCTCCAGGCAGGACCCCCTGCAGCCCAGAAAAGCTGCAACAAGCCTGGCGGAATCGGGAAAAGATCTCAGACGGTCTTTCTGAGTCGGGCTGTCCTGGGGAGGAGCCTCTTGAGCCTCCAAGGGCCCTGCTACCCGCCCAAGACCCCAGGGGGTGCTGAGACCTAGTGGACCAGCTGCATAGGACTGCCAGCTCCAGGCAGGACCCCCTGCAGCCCAGAAAAGCTGCAACAAGCCTGGCCGAATCGGGAAAAGATCTCAAACGGTCTTTCTGAATCAGGCTGCCCTGGGGAGGAGCCTCTTGAGTCTCCAAGGGCCCTGCTACCCACCCAAGACCCCAAGGGGTGCTGAGACCTAGTGGACCAGCTGCATAGGACTGCCAGCTCCAGGCAGGACCCCCTGCAGCCCAGAAAAGCTGCAACAAGCCTGGCGGAATCGGGAAAAGATCTCAGACGGTCTTTCTGAGTCGGGCTGTCCTGGGGAGGAGCCTCTTGAGCCTCCAAGGGCCCTGCTACCCGCCCAAGACCCCAGGGGGTGCTGAGACCTAGTGGACCAGCTGCATAGGACTGCCAGCTCCAGGCAGGACCCCCTGCAGCCCAGAAAAGCTGCAACAAGCCTGGCCGAATCGGGAAAAGATCTCAAACGGTCTTTCTGAATCGGGCTGCCCTGGGGAGGAGCCTCTTGAGTCTCCAAGGGCCCTGCTACCCGCCCAAGACCCCAAGGGGTGCTGAGACCTAGTGGACCAGCTGCATAGGACTGCCAGCTCCAGGCAGGACCCCCTGCAGCCCAGAAAAGCTGCAACAAGCCTGGCCGAATTGGGAAAAGATCTCAGACGGTCTTTCTGAGTCGGGCTGTTCTGGGGAGGAGCCTCTTGAGTCTCCAAAGGCCCTGCTACTCGCCCAAGACCCCAAGGGGTGCTGAGACCTAGTGGACCAGCTGCATAGGACTGCCAGCTCCAGGCAGGACCCCCTGCAGCCCAGAAAAGCTGCAACAAGCCTGGCGGAATCGGGAAAAGATCTCAGACGGTCTTTCTGAATCGGGCTGCCCTGGGGAGGAACCTCTTGAGTCTCCAAGGGCCCTGCTACCCGCCCAAGACCCCAGGGGGTGCTGAGAACCAAGTGAAATCTGCTACCATCGTGGGGTGGACCTCCCAGTCCTGTCTGCCCTCAGGAAGTCCTCCTTTGCTTCAAAGAAACACTGTTAGTCCCATCAACACTCCAGAAAAGCCACACTGCCTCAAAAAAAGATTGACCAACAACGACAGCCCTCAGGAAATATTCCACAGCAGTGACAAGGCAAACACTACCCGATAACGGAGAGTACAACTCCCTCAGGAGAAAGAAGACAACAAGCAAGATGAAGAAGCTGAGAAACCACCCCCAGTCAAACCAACAGGAGAACTCACCTAAAACAGTCAACAATGAAACTGATCTCTGCAGTCTGACAGACCTGGAGTTCAAAAGAGAAATAGTGAAAATACTGAAGGAATTAAGAGAAGATATGAACAGCAATGCAGATACCCTCAGAAAGGAGCTAGAAAATATAAGGAGGAGCCAAGAAAAACTAGAACATTCATTTGCAGAGATGCAAACTGAACTAGGGGCAGTAAAAACCAGAATGAATAATGCAGAAGAACGAATCAGTGATATGGAAGATAGAATAATGGAAATCACTCAATCTGGTCAACAGACAGAAAACCGAATCAAAAAACTGGAAAGCAATATAAGAGACCTATGGGATAATATAAAACGAGCCAATCTACGCATAATAGGAATTCCAGAAGGAGTAGAAAAAGATAAGGGAATGGAAAATATATTTGAAGAAATTATCGCTGGAAACTTCCCAAATCTAAAGGATACTGGATTCAAGATACAAGAAGCACAGAGGGCCCCAAACAAACTGAACCCAAACAGACCCACACCAAGACACATCATAATAAAAATGGCAAAAGTTAGTGATAAAGAGAGGATCCTAAAGGCAGCAAGAGAAAAACAGAATGTTACCTACAAGGGAACCCCCATAAGAATATCAGCTGATTTCTCTACAGAAACACTACAGGCCAGGAGGGAATGGCAAGAGATATTTAAAGTGCTCAAAGGAAAAAATATGCAACCTAGAATACTTTATCCAGCAAGAATATCATTTAAAATAGAAGGGGAAATAAAAATTTTTCCCAACAAACAAAAACTTAAAGAATACAGCAACACAAAACCCAGGTTAAAGGAAATATTGAAAGGGCTTCTCTAAACCAAAAGAAAGGAAGGAAAGGGAAGAAAAAAGAAAAGAAAAAAAAAAAAAGAAGAGGAAGAAGAGGAAGAACTAGGACAGAGGAAGATACAATCAGAGAGCAGTCATTCAAATAAGCCAGCATACAGATTTAATCATGAACATGCTTCAAACAAAATAAAATTAAAAAGAAAAAAATAAAAGAGTCATCAAAACCATAAAATGTGGGCAAGGGATGTTAGGAGGTAAATAATCCTTTTTGTTTGTATGTATGTCTCTCTTCTTAATTTTAATATAATAATGAAGTGTTTGAACTTACAGGACCATCAGGCTAAAACACACAATTATGGGAAGGGGTTAGCATACTTAAAAAACAGGGCAACCACAAGCCAAAACCAAATATTGCATTTGCAAAAAATGAAAAAAAAAAACACTCAAGCAGATAATAACAGGAGACCATCCAACCAAAAAAAAAAAAAAAAAAAAAAAAAAAAGAAAGGAAGAATGGAGAACCATAGAATCAACTGGAACACGAGGATCAAATGGCAATAAATAATCATCTATCAATTATCACCTTAAATGTCAATGGACTGAATGCCCCAATCAAAAGACACAGAATGGCTGAGTGGATAAAACGGCAAAAACCTTCAATATGCTGCCTACAAGAAACTCACCTTAGGACAAAAGATACATATAGATTGAAAGTGAAAGGCTGGGGAAAAGTATTTCATGCCAATAGACATGACAGAAAAGCAGGAGTTGCAACGCTCATATCAGACAAAATAGACTTTAAAACAAAAGACATAAAGAAAGACAAAGAAGGACACTATTTAATGATTAAGGGATCCATCCAAGGAGAGGATGTTACTATCATCAACATATATGCCCCAAACATAGGAGCACCCAGATACATACAACAAATATTAACAGACATAAACGGAGATATTGATGAGAATACAATCATAGTAGGAGACCTAAATACCCCCCTCACATCAATGGACAGATCCTCTAGACAGAAAACCAATAAAGCAACAGAGATCCTAAAGGAAACAATAGAAAAGTTAGACTTAATTGATATCTTCAGGACACTACATCCAAAAAAATCAGAATACACATTCTTCTCAAATGCTCATGGAACATTCTCAAGAATCGACCACATATTGGGACATAAAGCGAATCTCAATAAATTTAGGAGCATAGAAATTATCTCAAGTATCTTCTCTGACCACAATGCCATGAAATTAGAAATCAACCATGGGAAAAGCAAAGAGAAAAAACCTACTCCATGGAGACTAAACAACATGCTACTAAAAAACCAATGGGTCAATGAGGAAATCAAGAAGGAAATTAAAAACTATCTTGAAACAAATGATAATGAAGACACAACCTCTCAAAATCTATGGGATGCTGCGAAAGCAGTGCTCAGAGGGAAATTTATAGCAATACAGGCCTTTCTCAAAAAAGAAGAAAGATCCCAAATTGACAACTTAACCCTCCACCTAAATGAATTAGAAAAAGAAGAACAAAGAAGTCCTAAAGTCAGCAGAAGGAAGGAAATTGTAAAGATCAAAGAAGAAATCAATAAAATAGAGACTCAAAAAACAATAGAGAAAATTAATAAAACCAAGAGCTGGTTCTTTGAAAAGGTGAACAAAATTGATAAACCCCTGGCCAGACTCACTAAAAAGAGGAGAGAAAGAACCCAAATCACCAAAATTATAAATGAAAAAGGAGAAATCACAACGGATACAGCAGAAATACAAAAAACCATAAGAGAATACTATGAACAACTATATGGCAATAAGTTTGACAATCTGGAAGAAATGGACAATTTTCTAGAATCTTACAGCCTGCCAAAACTGAATCAAGCAGAAACAGACCAACTGAACAGACCAATCACCAGAAATGAAATTGAAGAGGTCATAAAATCACTCCCTACAAATAAAAGCCCAGGACCAGATGGCTTCACAGGTGAATTCTATCAAACATATAAAGAGGAATTGGTGCCCATCCTCCTTAAACTCTTTCAAAAGGTTGAAGAAGAAGGAATACTCCCAAAGACATTCTATGAGGCCACCATCACCCTCATTCCAAAACCAGGCAGAGATACCACCAAAAAAGAAAACTATCGCCCAATATCATTGATGAATATAGATGCAAAAATTCTCAACAAAATCTTAGCCAACCGAATCAAACAACATATCAAAAAAATTATACACCATGACCAGGTTGGGTTCATCCCAGGTTCACAAGGATGGTTCAACATACGCAAATCAATCAACATCATACACCACATTAACAAAAAAAAGGTCAAAAATCATATGATCATCTCAATAGATGCAGAAAAAGCATTTGACAAAGTTCAACATCCATTCATGATCAAGACCCTCGCCAAAGTGGGTATAGAGGGAACATTCCTGAATATAATCAAAGCCATTTATGATAAACCCACAGCAAATATAATCCTGAATGGGGAAAAACTGAAAGCCTTCTCACTCAAATCTGGAACAAGACAGGGATGCCCACTCTCACCACTGCTCTTCAACATCGTTTTGGAAGTCTTAGCCACAGCAATTAGACAAACAAAAGAAATCAAAGGCATCCATATAGGAAGAGAAGAGATCAAACTGTCACTGTATGCAGATGACATGATTCTATACCTAGAAAACCCTAAGGACTCAACCCCAAAACTCCTTGAACTGATTAATAAATTCAGCAAAGTGGCAGGATATAAGATTAACATTCAGAAGTCAGTTGCATTTCTGTATACCAGCAATGAAGCATTAGAAAAGGAATACAAAAATACGATACCTTTTAAAATTGTACCTCACAAAATCAAATACCTCGGAATACACCTAACCAAAGAGGTAAAGGACCTATATGCCGAGAACTATAAAACCTTAATCAAAGAAATCAAAGAAGATGTAAAAAAATGGAAAGATATTCCATGTTCCTGGATTGGAAAAATCAATATTGTGAAAATGGCCATCCTACCCAAAGCAATCTACAGATTCAATGCAATCCCTATCAAATTACCCATGACATTTTTCACAGAACTAGAACAAACAATCCAAACATTTATATGGAACCACAAAAGACCGAGAATCGCCAAAGCAATCCTGAGAAACAAAAACCAAGCAGGAGGCATCACTCTCCCAGACTTCAAGAAATACTACAAAGCCACAGTCATCAAAACAGTGTGGTACTGGTATCAAAACAGACAGACAGACCAATGGAACAGAATAGAGAATCTGGAAATTAACCCTGACACCTATGGTCAATTAATCTTTGACAAGGGAGGCAAGAACATCAAATGGGAAAAGGAAAGTCTATTCAGCAAGTATTGCTGGGAAACCTGGACAGCTGTATGCAAAGCAATGAAACTAGAACACACCCTCACACCATGCACAAAAATAAACTCCAAATGGCTGAAAGACTTAAATATACGACAGGACACCATCAAACTCCTAGAAGAAAACATAGGCAAAACACTCTCTGACATCAACATCATGAATATTTTCTCAGGTCAGTCTCCCAAAGCAATAGAAATTAGAGCAAAAATAAACCCATGGGACCTCATCAAACTGAAAAGCTTTTGCACAGCAAAGGAAACCCAAAAGAAAACAAAAAGACAACTTACAGAATGGGAGAAAATAGTTTCAAATGATGCAACTGACAAGGGCTTAATCTCTAGAATATACAAGCAACTTATACAACTCAACAGCAAAAAAACCAATCAATCAATGGAAAAATGGGCAAAAGACCTGAATAGACATTTCTCCAAGGAAGATATACAGATGGCCAACAAACACATGAAAAAATGCTCAACATCGCTGATTATAAGAGAAATGCAAATCAAAACTACCATGAGATACCACCTCACACCAGTCAGAATGGCCATCATTAATAAATCCACAAATAACAAGTGCTGGAGGGGCTGTGGAGAAAAGGGAACCCTCCTGCACTGTTGGTGGGAATATAAACTGGTACAGCCACTATGGAGAACAGTTTGGAGATACCTTAGAAATCTATACATAGAACTTCCATATGACCCTGCAATCCCACTCTTGGGCATCTATCCGGACAAAGCTCTACTTAAAAGAGACACATGCACCCGCATGTTCATTGCAGCACTATTCACAATAGCCAGGACATGGAAACAATCCAAATGTCCATCGACAGAGGATTGGATTCGGAAGATGTGGTATATATACACGATGGAATACTACTCAGCCATAAAAAAGGATGACATCATGCCATTTGCAGCAACATGGATGGAACTAGAGAATCTCATACTGAGTGAAATGAGCCAGAAAGACAAAGACAAATACCATATGACATCACTTATAACTGGAATCTAATATCCAGCACAAATGAACATCTCCTCAGAAAAGAAAATCAATCATGGACTTGGAGAAGAGACTTGTGGTTGCCTGATGGGAGGGGGAGGGAGTGGGAGGGATCGGGAGCTTGGGCTTATCAGTCACAACCTAGAATAGATTTACAAGGAGATCCCGCTGAATAGCATTGAGAACTATGTCTAGATACTCATGTTGCAACAGAAGAAATGGTGGGGGAAAAACTGTAATTGTAATGTATACATGTAAGGATAACCTGACCCCCTGGCTGTACAGTGGGAAAATAAAATTAAAAAAAAAAAAAAAAAGAATAGAACAGAACAGAACAGAACAGAACAGAATAGAATAGAATAGAACAGGACAGAACAGAATAGAATAGATTAGAACAGAATAGAACAGAATATAATAGAATAGAATAGAATAGAATAGAATAGAACAGAACAGAACAGAATAGAAATGAAAAGAATAGAATAGAATAGAACAGAATAGAACAGAATAGAATAGAATAGAACAGAACAGAACATAAAAGAATAGAATAGAACAGAATAGAACAGAAGAGAACAGAACAGAACAGAATAGAATAGAACAGAATAGAATAGAATAGAACAGAGCAGAATAGAATAGAATAGAATAGGACAGAATAGAATTGAATAGAATAAAATAGAAAAGAATAGAATAGAATAAAATAGAATAGAAAAGAACAGAACTGAATAGAATAGAACAGAATAGAATAGAATAAAACAGAACAGCATAGAATAGAATAAAACAGAACAGAATAGTATAGAATAGATCAGAATAGAATAGAATAGAACAGAATAGAATAGAATAGAACAGAACAGAACAGAATAGAATAGAATAGAACAGAATATAACAGAACAGAACAGAACAGAACAGAATAGAATAGAACAGGACAGAACAGAATTGAATAGATTAGAACAGAATAGAACAGAACAGAACAGAGTAGAATAGAACAGAATAGAATAGAATAGAATAGAATAGAATAGAATACAATAGAATAGAATAGAATACAATAGAACAGAACAAAAGAGAACGAACACTACATAACAGAACGAATAGAATAGAATAAATAGAACAGAACCGAATAGAACAGAACAGAACTGAATAGAACAGAATAGAATAGAATAGAATAGAACACAGTAGAATAGAATAGTACAGAATAGAACAGATTAGAATAGAATAGAATAGAACAGAACAGATCAGAACAGAATAGAACAGAAGAGAACAGAATAGAATAGAACAGAATACAATAGAACAGAACAGAACAGAACAGAATAGAATAGAAGAGAACAGAACAGAAAAGAACAGAATGGAATAGAATAGAACAGAATAGAATAGAACAGAACAGAAGAGAATAGAATGGAATAGAACAGAACAGAATTAAATAGAATAGAACAGAATAGAATAGAACAGAAGAGAACAGAATAGAACAGAATAGAGTAGAATAGAATAGAATAGAATAGAATAGAATAGAATAGAATAGAATAGAATAGAATAGAATAGAATAGAATAGCACAGATAGAATAGAATATAACAGAATAGAATAGAATAGAACAGGACAGAACAGAATAGAATAGATTAGAACAGAATAGAACAGAATAGAATAGAATAGAATAGAACTGAACAGAACAGAATAGAATCGAACAGAATAGAATAGAATAGAACAGACTAGAACAGAATAAAATAGGACAGAACAGAATAGAAAAGAACAGAACAGAACAGAATAGAATAGAATAGAACAGGACAGAACAGAATAGAATAGATTAGAACAGAATAGAACAGAATAGAATAGAATAGAATAGAATAGAATAGAATAGAATAGAATAGAATAGAATAGAATAGAATAGAATAGAACAGAACAGAACAGAATAGAAATGAACAGAATAGAATAGAATAGAACAGAATAGAACAGAATAGAATAGAATCGAACAGAATAGAATAGAATAGAACAGAATAGAACAGAATAGAATAGAATAGAAGAGAACAGAACAGAATAGAATAGAACAAAATAGAATAGAACAGAATAGAATAGAATAGAACAGAATAGAATAGAATAGAACAGAACAGAACATAATAGAATAGAATAGAACAGAATAGAATAGAATAGAACCGAGCAGAATAGAATAGAATAGAAAAGGACAGAATAGAATTGAATAGAATAAAATAGAAAAGAATAGAATAGAATACAATAGAATAGAAAAGAACAGAACTGAATAGAATACAACAGAATAGAATAGAATAAAACAGAACAGCATAGAATAGAATAAAACAGAACAGAATAGAATAGAATACAACAGAACAGAATAGAACAGAACAGAAAAGAATAGAATAGAACAAAACAGAATAGAATAGAATAGAACAGAATAGAATAGAATAGAACAGAATAGAATAGAATAGAACAGAACAGAACCGAATAGAACAGAACAGAACTGAATAGAACAGAATAGAATAGAATAGAATAGAATAGAACACAATAGAATTGAATAGTACAGAATAGAACAGATTAGAATAGAATAGAATAGAACAGAACAGAACAGAACAGAATAGAACAGAAGAGAACAGAATAGAATAGAACAGAATACAATAGAACAGAACAGAACAGAACAGAATAGAATAGAATAGAACAGAATAGAATAGAACAGAAAAGAAGAGAATAGAATGGAATAGAACAGTACAGAATTAAATAGAACAGAAGAGAATAGAACAGAATAGAATAGAATAGAACAGAATAAATAGAATAGAATAGAACAGAAGAGAACAGAACAGAACAGAATAGAGTAGAATAGAATAGAATAGAATAGAATAGAATAGCACAGATAGAATAGAATATAACAGAATAGAATAGAATAGAACAGGACAGAACAGAATAGAATAGATTAGAACAGAATAGTACAGAATAGAATAGAATAGAATAGAACAGAATAGAATAGAATAGAACAGAACAGAACAGAATAGAATAGAATAGAACAGAATATAACAGAACAGAACAGAACAGAACAGAATAGAATAGAACAGGACAGAACAGAATTGAATAGATTAGAACAGAATAGAACAGAACAGAACAGAGTAGAATAGAACAGAATAGAATAGAATAGAATAGAATAGAATAGAATAGAATACAATAGAATAGAATACAATAGAATAGAATACAATAGAACAGAACAAAATAGAACGAACACAACATAACAGAACGAATAGAATAGAATAAATAGAACAGAACCGAATAGAACAGAACAGAACTGAATAGAACAGAATAGAATAGAATAGAATAGAACACAGTAGAATAGAATAGTACAGAATAGAACAGATTAGAATAGAATAGAATAGAACAGAACAGATCAGAACAGAATAGAACAGAAGAGAACAGAATAGAATAGAACAGAATACAATAGAACAGAACAGAACAGAACAGAATAGAATAGAAGAGAACAGAACAGAATAGAACAGAATGGAATAGAATAGATCAGAATAGAATAGAACAGAACAGAAGAGAATAGAATGGAATAGAACAGAACAGAATTAAATAGAATAGAACAGAATAGAATAGAACAGTAGAGAATAGAACAGAATAGAATAGAATAGAACAGAATAAATAGAATAGAATAGAACAGAAGAGAACAGAATAGAACAGAATAGAGTAGAATAGAATAGAATAGAATAGAATAGAATAGAATAGAATAGAATAGAATAGCACAGATAGAATAGAATATAACAAAATAGAATAGAATAGAACAGGACAGAACAGAATAGAATAGATTAGAACAGAATAGAACAGAATAGAATAGAATAGAATGGAACTGAACAGAACAGAATAGAATCGAACAGAATAGAATAGAATAGAACAGACTAGAACAGAATAAAATAGGACAGAACAGAATAGAAAAGAACAGAACAGAACAGAATAGAATAGAATAGAACAGGACAGAACAGAATAGAATAGATTAGAACAGAATAGAACAGAATAGAATAGAAGAATAGAATAGAATAGAATAGAATAGAATAGAATAGAATAGAATAGAATAGAATAGAATAGAATAGAACAGAACAGAACAGAATAGAAATGAACAGAATAGAATAGAATAGAACAGAATAGAACAGAATAGAATAGAATCCAACAGAATAGAATAGAATAGAACAGAATAGAACAGAATAGAATAGAATAGAAGAGAACAGAACAGAATAGAATAGAACAGAATAGAATAGAACAGAATAGAATAGAATATAACAGAACAGAACATAATAGAATAGAATAGAACAGAATAGAATAGAATAGAACAGAGCAGAATAGAATAGAATAGAATAGGACAGAATAGAATTGAATAGAATAAAATAGAAAAGAATAGAATAGAATACAATAGAATAGAAAAGAACAGAACTTAATAGAATACAACAGAATAGAATAGAATAAAACAGAACAGCATAGAATAGAATAAAACAGAACAGAATAGAATAGAATACAACAGAACAGAATAGAACAGAACAGAAAAGAATAGAATAGAACAAAACAGAATAGAATAGAATAGAACAGAATAGAATAGAATAGAACAGAATAGAATAGAATAGAACAGAACAGAACCGAATAGAACAGAACAGAACTGAATAGAACAGAATAGAATAGAATAGAATAGAATAGAACACAATAGAATTGAATAGTACAGAATAGAACAGATTAGAATAGAATAGAATAGAACAGAACAGAACAGAACAGAATAGAACAGAAGAGAACAGAATAGAATAGAACAGAATACAATAGAACAGAACAGAACAGAACAGAATAGAATAGAATAGAACAGAATAGAATAGAACAGAAAAGAAGAGAATAGAATGGAATAGAACAGTACAGAATTAAATAGAACAGAAGAGAATAGAACAGAATAGAATAGAATAGAACAGAATAAATAGAATAGAATAGAACAGAAGAGAACAGAACAGAACAGAATAGAGTAGAATAGAATAGAATAGAATAGAATAGAATAGAATAGAATAGAATAGAATAGAATAGAATAGAATAGAATAGCACAGATAGAATAGAATATAACAGAATAGAATAGAATAGAACAGGACAGAACAGAATAGAATAGATTAGAACAGAATAGTACAGAATAGAATAGAATAGAATAGAACAGAACAGAAAAGAACAGAATAGAATAGAATAGAACAGAATAGAATAGAACAGAACAGAAGAGAATAGAATGGAATAGAACAGAACAGAATTAAATAGAACAGAAGAGAATAGAACAGAATAAATAGAATAGAATAGAACAGAAGAGAACAGAACAGAACAGAATAGAGTAGAATAGAATAGAATAGAATAGAATAGAATAGAATAGAATAGAATAGAATAGAATAGAATAGAATAGAACACAATACCACAGATAGAATAGAATATAACAGAATAGAATAAAATAGAACAGGACAGAACAGAACAGAATAGATTAGAACAGAATAGTACAGAACAGAATAGAATAGAATAAAATAGAACAGAACAGAACAGAATAGAATCGAACAGAATAGAATAGAACAAAAGAGAGTAGAACAGAATAGAATAGAATAGAACAGAATAAATAGAATAGAATAGAACAGAATAGAACAGAATAGAGTAGAATAGAATAGAATAGAATAGAATAGAATAGAATAGAATAGAATAGCACAGATAGACTAGAATATAACAGAATAGAATAGAATAGAACAGGACAGAACAGAATAGAATAGATTAGAACAGAGTAGAACAGAATAGAATAGAATAGAATAGAACAGAACAGAACAGAATAGAATCGAACAGAATAGAATAGAATAGAACAGACTAGAACAGAATAAAATAGAACAGAACAGAATAGAAAAGAACAGAACAGAACAGAATAGAATAGAACAGAACAGAACAGAACAGAATAGAATAGAATAGAACAGAACAGAACAGAATAGAATAGAATAGAACATAATAGAATAGAACAGAATACAATAGAATAGAATAGAATAGAATAGAATAGTATAGAATAGAACAGAACAGAACAGAACAGAATAGAATAGAATAGAATAGAGTAGAATAGAACAGAATAGAATAGAATAGAACAGTATAGAATAGAATAGAACAGAACAGAACGGAATAGAATAGAATAGAACATAATAGAATAGAACAGAACAGAACAGAACAGAACAGAATAGAATAGAATAGAATAGAACAGAACAGAACAGAACAGAATAGAATGGAATAGAATAGAATAGAATAGAATAGAATAGAACAGAATAGAATAGAATAGAACAGAATAGAATAGAATAGATTAGAATAGAGTAGAATAGAACAGAATAGAATAGAATAGAACAGAATAGAATAGAATAGAACAGAACAGAACAGAACAGAATAGAATAGAATAGAATAGAATAGAATAGAATAGAATAGAACAGAATAGAATAGAATAGAACAGAATAGAATAGAATAGAACAGAATAGAATAGAATAGAATAGAATAGAATAGAACAGAACAGAATAGAATAGATCAGAATAGAATAGAATAGAACAGAATAGAATAGAATAGAACAGAACAGAACACAACAGAATAGAATAGAACAGGACAGAACAGAATAGAATAGATTAGAACAGAATAGAACAGAACAGAATAGAATAGAATAGAACAGAATAGAACAGTACAGAAAAGAATAGAATAGAATAGAATAGAATAGAGCAGAACAAAATAGAACAGAACACAACACAACAGAACAGAATAGAATAGAATAGAATAGAATAGAACAGAACCGAATAGAACAGAACAGAACTGAATAGAACAGAATAGAATAGAATAGAATAGAATAGAACACAATAGAATTGAATAGTACAGAATAGAACAGATTAGAATAGAGTAGAATAGAACAGAACAGAACAGAACAGAATAGAACAGAAGAGAACAGAATAGAATAGAACAGAATACAATAGAACAGAACAGAACAGAACAGAACAGAATAGAATAGAACAGAATAGAATAGAACAGAAAAGAATAGAATAGAATGGAATAGAACAGTACAGAATTAAATAGAACAGAAGAGAATAGAACAGAATAGAATAGAATAGAACAGAATAAATAGAATAGAATAGAACAGAAGAGAACAGAACAGAACAGAATAGAGTAGAATAGAATAGTATAGAATAGAATAGAATAGAATAGAACAGAACAGAACAGAACAGAACAGAATAGAATAGAATAGAACAGAACAGAACGGAATAGAATAGAATAGAACATAATAGAATAGAACAGAACAGAACAGAACAGAACAGAATAGAATAGAATAGAATAGAACAGAACAGAACAGAACAGAATAGAATAGAATAGAATAGAATAGAATAGAATACAATAGAACAGAACAGAACAGAACAGAACAGAATAGAATAGAATAGAACAGAACAGAACGGAAGAGAATAGAATAGAACATAATAGAATAGAACAGAACAGAACAGAACAGAATAGAATAGAATAGAATAGAACAGAACAGAACAGAACAGAACAGAACAGAACAGAATAGAATAGAATAGAATAGAATAGAATAGAATAGAATAGAGTAGAATAGAACAGAATAGAATAGAATAGAACAGAATAGATTAGAATAGAACAGAACAGAATAGAATAGAATAGAATAGAATAGAATAGAATAGAATAGAATAGAATAGAATAGAACAGAACAGAATAGAATAGAATAGATCAGAATAGAATAGAATAGAACAGAATAGAATAGAATAGAACAGAACAGAACACAACAGAATAGAATAGAACAGGACAGAACAGAATAGAATAGATTAGAACAGAATAGAACAGAACAGAATAGAATAGAATAGAACAGAATAGAACAGAACAGAACAGAAAAGAATAGAATAGAATAGAATAGAATAGAATAGAATAGAACAGAACAAAATAGAACAGAACACATCACAACAGAACAGAATAGAATAGAATAGAATAGAACAGAACCGAATAGAACAGAACAGAACTGAATAGAACAGAATAGAATAGAATAGAATAGAACAGAACAGAACAGAACAGAATAGAACAGAAGAGAACAGAATAGAATAGAACAGAATACAATAGAACAGAACAGAACAGAACAGAATAGAATAGAATAGAACAGAATAGAATAGAACAGAAAAGAAGAGAATAGAATGGAATAGAACAGTACAGAATTAAATAGAACAGAAGAGAATAAAACAGAATAGAATAGAATAGAACAGAATAAATAGAATAGAATAGAACAGAATAAATAGAATAGAATAGAATAGAATAGAATAGAATAGCACAGATAGAATAGAATATAACAGAATAGAATAGAATAGAACAGGACAGAACAGAATAGAATAGATTAGAACAGAATAGTACAGAATAGAATAGAATAGAATAGAACAGAACAGAAAAGAACAGAATAGAATAGAATAGAACAGAATAGAATAGAACAGAACAGAAGAGAATAAAATGGAATAGAACAGAACAGAATTAAATAGAACAGAAGAGAATAGAACAGAATAAATAGAATAGCATAGAACAGAAGAGAAGAGAACAGAACAGAATAGAGTAGAATAGAATAGAATAGAATAGAATAGAATAGAATAGAATAGAATAGAATAGAATAGAATACCACAGATAGAATAGAATATAACAGAATAGAATAAAATAGAACAGGACAGAACAGAATAGAATAGATTAGAACAGAATAGTACAGAATAGAATAGAATAGAATAGAATAGAATAGAACAGAACAGAACAGAATAGAATCGAACAGAATAGAATAGAACAGAAGAGAATAGAACAGAATAGAATAGAATAGAACAGAATAAATAGAATAGAATAGAACAGAAGAGAACAGAATAGAACAGAATAGAGTAGAATAGGATAGAATAGAATAGAATAGAATAGAATAGAATAGAATAGAATAGAATAGAATAGAATAGAATAGAATAGCACAGATAAATAGAATATAACAGAATAGAATAGAATAGAATAGGACAGAACAGAATAGAATAGATTAGAACAGAATAGAACAGAATAGAATAGAATAGAATAGAACAGAACAGAACAGAATAGAATCGAACAGAATAGAATAGAATAGAACAGACTAGAACAGAATAAAATAGAACAGAACAGAATAGAAAAGAACAGAACAGAACAGAATAGAATAGAACAGAACAGAACAGAACAGAATAGAATAGAATAGAACAGAACAGAACAGAATAGAATAGAATAGAACATAATAGAATAGAACAGAACAGAATAGAATAGAATAGAATAGAATAGAATAGAATAGAACAGAACAGAACAGAACAGAATAGAATAGAATAGAATAGAGTAGAATAGAACAAAATAGAATAGAATAGAACAGTATAGAATAGAATAGAACAGAACAGAATAGAATAGAATAGAATAGAATAGAATAGAATAGAATAGAACAGAACAGAATAGAATAGAATAAAATAGAATAGAATAGAACAGAACAGAACAGAACAGAATAGAATAGAATAGAACAGAACAGAACGGAATAGAATAGAATAGAACATAATAGAATAGAACAGAACAGAATAGAATAGAATAGAATAGAATAGAATAGAATAGAATAGAATAGAATAGAACAGAACAGAACAGAACAGAATAGAATAGAATAGAATAGAGTAGAATAGAACAGAATAGAATAGAATAGAACAGTATAGAATAGAATAGAAACGAACAGAATAGAATAGAATAGAATAGAATAGAATAGAATAGAACAGAACAGAATAGAATAGAATAAAAAAGAATAGAATAGAACAGAACAGAACAGAACAGAATAGAATAGATTAGAACAGAAGAGAACGGAATAGAATAGAATAGAACATAATAGAATAGAACAGAACAGAACAGAACAGAACAGAATAGAATAGAATAGAACAGAACAGAACAGAACAGAACAGAACAGAATAGAATAGAATAGAATAGAATGGAATAGAATAGAACAGAATAGAATAGAATAGAACAGAACAGAATAGAATAGAACAGAATAGAATAGAACAGAAAAGAAGAGAATTGAATGGAATAGAACAGTACAGAATTAAATAGAACAGAAGAGAATAGAACAGAATAGAATAGAATAGAACAGAATAAATAGAATAGAATAGAACAGAAGAGAACAGAACAGAACAGAATAGAGTAGAATAGAATAGTATAGAATAGAATAGAATAGAATAGAACAGAAGAGAACAGAACAGAACAGAATAGAATAGAATAGAACAGAACAGAACGGAATAGAATAGAATAGAACATAATAGAATAGAACAGAACAGAACAGAACAGAACAGAATAGAATAGAATAGAATAGAACAGAACAGAACAGAACAGAATAGAATAGAATAGAATAGAATACAATAGAACAGAACAGAACAGAACAGAACAGAATAGAATAGAATAGAACAGAACAGAACGGAAGAGAATAGAATAGAACATAATAGAATAGAACAGAACAGAACAGAACAGAATAGAATAGAATAGAATAGAACAGAACAGAACAGAACAGAACAGAATAGAATAGAATAGAATAGAATAGAATAGAATAGAATAGAGTAGAATAGAACAGAATAGAATAGAATAGAACAGAATAGATTAGAATAGAACAGAACAGAATAGAATAGAATAGAATAGAATAGAATAGAATAGAATAGAACAGAACAGAATAGAATAGAATAGATCAGAATAGAATAGAATAGAACAGAATAGAATAGTATAGAACAGAACAGAACACAACAGAATAGAATAGAACAGGACAGAACAGAATAGAATAGATTAGAACAGAATAGAACAGAACAGAATAGAATAGAATAGAACAGAATAGAACAGAACAGAACAGAAAAGAATAGAATAGAATAGAATAGAATAGAATAGAATAGAATAGAACAGAACAAAATAGAACAGAACACAACACAACAGAACAGAATAGAATAGAATAGAATAGAACAGAACCGAATAGAACAGAACATAACTGAATAGAACAGAATAGAATAGAATAGAATAGAACAGAACAGAACAGAACAGAATAGAACAGAAGAGAACAGAATAGAATAGAACAGAATACAATAGAACAGAACAGAACAGAACAGAATAGAATAGAATAGAACAGAATAGAATAGAACAGAAAAGAAGAGAATAGAATGGAATAGAACAGTACAGAATTAAATAGAGCAGAAGAGAATAAAACAGAATAGAATAGAATAGAACAGAATAAATAGAATAGAATAGAACAGAATAAATAGAATAGAATAGAATAGAATAGAATAGAATAGCACAGATAGAATAGAATATAACAGAATAGAATAGAATAGAACAGGACAGAACAGAATAGAATAGATTAGAACAGAATAGTACAGAATAGAATAGAATAGAATAGAACAGAACAGAAAAGAACAGAATAGAATAGAATAGAACAGAATAGAATAGAACAGAATAGAAGAGAATAAAATGGAATAGAACAGAACAGAATTAAATAGAACAGAAGAGAATAGAACAGAATAAATAGAATAGCATAGAACAGAAGAGAAGAGAACAGAACAGAATAGAGTAGAATAGAATAGAATAGAATAGAATAGAATAGAATAGAATAGAATAGAATAGAATAGAATACCACAGATAGAATAGAATATAACAGAATAGAATAAAATAGAACAGGACAGAACAGAATAGAATAGATTAGAACAGAATAGTACAGAATAGAATAGAATAGAATAGAATAGAATAGAACAGAACAGAACAGAATAGAATCGAACAGAATAGAATAGAACAGAAGAGAATAGAAGAGAATAGAATAGAATAGAACAGAATAAATAGAATAGAATAGAACAGAAGAGAACAGAATAGAACAGAATAGAGTAGAATAGGATAGAATAGAATAGAATAGAATAGAATAGAATAGAATAGAATAGAATAGAATAGAATAGAATAGCACAGATAAATAGAATATAACAGAATACAATAGAATAGAATAGGACAGAACAGAATAGAATAGATTAGAACAGAATAGAACAGAATAGAATAGAATAGAATAGAACAGAACAGAACAGAATAGAATCGAACAGAATAGAATAGAATAGAACAGACTAGAACAGAATAAAATAGAACAGAACAGAATAGAAAAGAACAGAACAGAACAGAATAGAATAGAACAGAACAGAACAGAACAGAATAGAATAGAATAGAACAGAACAGAACAGAATAGAATAGAATAGAACATAATAGAATAGAACAAAACAGAATAGAATAGAATAGAATAGAATAGAATAGAATAGAATAGAACAGAACAGAACAGAACAGAATAGAATAGAATAGAATAGAATAGAGTAGAATAGAACAGAATAAAATAGAATAGAACAGTATAGAATAGAATAGAACAGAACAGAATAGAATAGAATAGAATAGTATAGAATAGAATAGAATAGAATAGAACAGAACAGAATAGAATAGAATAAAATAGAATAGAATAGAACAGAACAGAACAGAACAGAATAGAATAGAATAGAACAGAACAGAACGGAATAGAATAGAATAGAACATAATAGAATAGAACAGAACAGAATAGAATAGAATAGAATAGAATAGAATAGAACAGAACAGAACAGAACAGAATAGAATAGAATAGAATAGAGTAGAATAGAACAGAATAGAATAGAATAGAACAGTATAGAATAGAATAGAAACGAACAGAATAGAATAGAATAGAATAGAACAGAACAGAATAGAATAGAATAAAAAAGAATAGAATAGAACAGAACAGAACAGAACAGAATAGAATAGAATAGAACAGAACAGAACGGAATAGAATAGAATAGAACATAATAGAATAGAACAGAACAGAACAGAACAGAACAGAATAGAATAGAATAGAATAGAACAGAACAGAACAGAACAGAACAGAACAGAATAGAATAGAATAGAATAGAATGGAATAGAATAGAACAGAATAGAATAGAATAGAATAGAACAGAATAGAATAGAATAGAGCAGAACAGAATAGAATAGAATAGAATAGAATAGAATAGAATAGAATAGAATAGAATAGAATAGAATAGAACAGAACAGAATAGAAGAGATCAGAATAGAATAGAATAGAACAGAATAGAATAGAATAGAACAGAACAGAACACAGCAGAATAGAATAGAACAGGACAGAACAGAATAGAATAGATTAGAACAGAATAGAACAGAACAGAATAGAATAGAATAGAACAGAATAGAACAGAACAGAAAAGAATAGAATAGAATAGAATAGAATAGAACAGAACAAAATAGAACAGAACACAACACAACAGAACAGAATAGAATAGAATAGAATAGAACAGAACCGAATAGATCAGAACAGAACTGAATAGAACAGAATAGAATAGAATAGAATAGAATAGAACACAATAGAATTGAATAGTACAGAATAGAACAGATTAGAATAGAATAGAATAGAACAGAACAGAACAGAACAGATCCGAATAGATCAGAACAGAACTGAATAGAACAGAATAGAATAGAATAGAATAGAATAGAACACAATAGAATTGAATAGTACAGAATAGAACAGATTAGAATAGAATAGATTAGAACAGAACAGAACAGAACAGAATAGAACAGAACAGAATAGAATAGAATAGAACAGAATAGAATAGAACAGAAAAGAAGAGAATAGAATGGAATAGAACAGTACAGAATTAAATAGAACAGAAGAGAATAGAACAGAATAAATAGAATAGAATAGAACAGAAGAGAACAGAACAGAACAGAATAGAGTAGAATAGAATAGAATAGAATAGAATAGAATAGAATAGAATAGAATAGAATAGAATAGCACAGATAGAATAGAATATAACAGAATAGAATAGAATAGAACAGGACAGAACAGAGTAGAATAGATTAGAACAGAATAGTACAGAATAGAATAGAATAGAATATAACAGAACAGAAAAGAACAGAATAGAATAGAATAGAACAGAATAGAATAGAACAGAACAGAAGAGAATAGAATGGAATAGAACAGAACAGAATTAAATAGAACAGAAGAGATTAGAACAGAATAAATAGAATAGAATAGAACAGAAGAGAAAAGAACAGAACAGAATAGAGTAGAATAGAATAGAATAGAAAAGAATAGAATAGAATAGAATAGAATAGAATAGAATAGAATAGAGTAGAATAGAATAGAAAAGAATACCACAGATAGAATAGAATATAACAGAATAGAATAAAATAGAACAGGACAGAATAGAATAGAATAAATTAGAACAGAATAGTACAGAATAGAATAGAATAGAATAGAATAGAACAGAACAGAACAGAATAGAATCGAACAGAATAGAATAGAACAGAAGAGAATAGAACCGAATAGAATAGAATAGAACAGAATAAATAGAATAGAATAGAACAGAAGAGAACAGAATAGAACAGAATAGAGTAGAATAGAATAGAATAGAATAGAATAGAATAGAATAGAATAGAATAGAATAGAATAGAATAGCACAGATAGAATAGAATATAACAGAATAGAATAGAATAGAACAGGACAGAACAGAATAGAATAGATTAGAACAGAATAGAACAGAATAGAATAGAATAGAATAGAATAGAATAGAATAGAATAGAATAGAATAGAATAGAATAGAATAGAATAGAATAGAATAGAACAGAACAGAACAGAATAGAAATGAACAGAATAGAATAAAATAGAACAGAATAGAACAGAACAGAATAGAATCGAACAGAATAGAATAGAATAGAACAGAATAGAACAGAATAGAATAGAATAGAAGAAAACAGAACAGAACAGAATAGAACAGAATAGAATAGAATAGAACAGAATAGAATAGAATAGAACAGAACAGAACATAATAGAATAGAATAGAACAGAATAGAATAGAATAGAACAGAGCAGAATAGAATAGAATAGAATAGGACAGAATAGAATTGAATAGAATAAAATAGAAAAGAATAGAATAGAATACAATAGAATAGAAAAGAACAGAACTGAATAGAATACAACAGAATAGAATAGAATAAAACAGAACAGCATAGAATAGAATAAAACAGAACAGAATAGAATAGAATACAACAGAACAGAATAGAACAGAACAGAAAAGAATAGAATAGAACAAAACAGAAAAGAACAGAACATAATAGAATAGAACAGAACAGAACTGAATAGAACAGAATAGAATAGAATAGAATAGAATAGAACACAATAGAATTGAATAGTACAGAATAGAACAGATTAGAATAGAATAGAATAGAACAGAACAGAACAGAACAGAATAGAACAGAAGAGAACAGAATAGAATAGAACAGAATACAATAGAACAGAACAGAACAGAACAGAATAGAATAGAATAGAACAGAATAGAATAGAACAGAAAAGAAGAGAATAGAATGGAAAAGAACAGTACAGAATTAAATAGAACAGAAGAGAATAGAACAGAATAGAATAGAATAGAACAGAATAAATAGAATAGAATAGACCAGAAGAGAACAGAACAGAACAGAATAGAGTAGAATAGAATAGAATAGAATAGAATAGAATAGAATAGAATAGAATAGAATAGAATAGAATAGAATAGAATAGCACAGATAGAATAGAATATAACAGAATAGAATAGAATAGAACAGGACAGAACAGAAAAGAACAGAATAGAATAGAATAGAACAGAATAGAATAGAACAGAGCAGAAGAGAATAGAATGGAATAGAACAGAATTAAATAGAACAGAAGAGAATAGAACAGAATAAATAGAATAGAATAGAACAGAAGAGAACAGAACAGAACAGAATAGCGTAGAATAGAATAGAATAGAATAGAATAGAATAGAATAGAATAGAATAGAATAGAATAGAATAGAATAGAATAGAATAGAATAGAATACCACAGATAGAATAGAATATAACAGAATAGAATAAAATAGAACAGGAGAGAACAGAATAGAATAGATTAGAACAGAATTGTACAGAATAGAATAGAATAGATTAGAATAGAATAGAACAGAACAGAACAGAATAGAATCGAACAGAATAGAATAGAACAGAAGAGAATAGAACAGAATAGAATAGAATAGAACAGAATAAATAGAATAGAATGGAACAGAAGAGAACAGAATAGAACAGAATAGAGTAGAATATAATAGAATAGAATAGAATAGAATAGAATAGAATAGAATAGCACAGATAGAATAGACTATAACAGTTTAAAATAGAATAGAACAGGACAGAACAGAATAGAATAGATTAGAACAGAATAGAACAGAATAGAATAGAATAGAACAGAACAGAACAGAATAGAATCGAACAGAATAGAATAGAATAGATCAGACTAGAACAGAATAAAATAGAACAGAACAGAATAGAAAAGAACAGAACAGAACAGAATAGAACAGAATAGAATAGAATCGAACAGAATAGAATAGAATAGAACAGAATAGAACAGAATAGAATAGAATAGAACAGAATAGAACAGAAGAGAACAGAACAGAATAGAATAGAATAGAACAGAATAGAATAGAATAGAACAGAACAGAACATAATAGAATAGAATAGAACAGAATAGAATAGAATAGAACAGAGCAGAATAGAATAGAATAGAATAGGACAGAATAGAATTGAATAGAATAAAATAGAAAAGAATAGAATAGTATACAATAGAATAGAAAAGAACAGAACTGAATAGAATACAACAGAATAGAATAGAATAAAACAGAACAGCATAGAATAGAATAAAACAGAACAGAATAGATTAGAATACAACAGAACAGAATAGAACAGAACAGAAAAAAATAGAATAGAACAAAACAGAATAGAACAGAACAGAATAGAATAGAACAGAACAGAACAGAACAGAATAGAATAGAATAGAACAGAACAGAACAAAATAGAATAGAATAGAACATAATAGAATAGAACAGAACAGAACTGAATAGAACAGAATAGATTAGAATAGAATAGAATAGAACACAATAGAATTGAATAGTACAGAATAGAACAGATTAGAATAGAATAGAATAGAACACAACAGAACAGAACAGAATAGAACAGAAGAGAACAGAATAGAATAGAACAGAATACAATAGAAAAGAACAGAACAGAACAGAATAGAATAGAATAGAACAGAATAGAATAGAACAGAAAAGAAGAGAATAGAATGGAATAGAACAGTACAGAATTAAATAGAACAGAAGAGAATAGAACAGAATAGAATAGAATACAACAGAATAAATAGAATAGAATAGAACAGAAGAGAACAGAACAGAACAGAATAGAGTAGAATAGAATAGAATAGAATAGAATAGAATAGAATAGAATAGAATAGAATAGAATAGAATACAATAGCACAGATAGAATAGATTATAACAGAATAGAATAGAATAGAACAGGACAGAACAGAAAAGAACAGAATAGAATAGAATAGAACAGAATAGAATAGAACAGAACAGAAGAGAATAGAATGGAATAAAACAGAACAGAATTAAATAGAACAGAAGAGAATAGAACAGAATAAATAGAATAGAATAGAACAGAAGAGAACAGAACAGAACGGAATAGAGTAGAATAGAATAGAATAGAATAGAATAGAATAGAATAGAATAGAATAGAATAGAATAGAATAGAATAGAATAGAATAGAATACCACAGATAGAATAGAATATAACAAAATAGAATAAAATAGAACAGGACAGAACAGAATAGAATAGATTAGAACAGAATAGTACAGAATAGAATAGAATAGAATAGAATAGAACAGAACAGAACAGAATAGAATCGAACAGAATAGAATAGAACAGAAGAGAATAGAACAGAATAGAATAGAATAGAACAGAATAAATAGAATAGAATAGAACAGAAGAGAACAGAATAGAAAAGAATAGAGTAGAATAGAATAGAATAGAATAGAATGGAATAGAATGGAATAGAATAGAATAGAATAGAAGAGAATAGCACAGATAGAATAGAATATAACAGAATAAAATAGAATAGAACAGGACAGAACAGTATAGAATAGATGAGAACAGAATAGAACAGAATAGAATAGAATAGAATAGAACAGAACAGAACAGAATAGAATCGAACAGAATAGAATAGAATAGATCAGACTAGAACAGAATAAAATAGAACAGAACAGAATAGAAAAGAACAGAACAGAACAGAGTAGAATAGAATAGAACAGGACAGAACAGAATAGAATAGATTAGAACAGAATAGAACAGAATAGAATAGAATAGAATAGAATAGAATAGAATAGAATAGAATAGAATAGAATAGAATAGAATAGCACAGAACAGAACAGAATAGAAATGAACAGAATAGAATAGAATAGAACAGAATAGAACAGAATAGAATAGAATCGAACTGAATAGAATAGAATAGAACAGAATAGAACAGAATAGAATAGAATAGAAGAGAACAGAACAGAATAGAATAGAACAGAATAGAATAGAATAGAACAGAATAGAATAGAATAGAACAGAACAGAACATAATAGAATAGAATAGAACAGAATAGAATAGAATAGAACAGAGGAGAATAGAATAGAATAGAATAGGACAGAATAGAATTGAATAGAATAAAATAGAAAAGAATGGAATAGAATACAATAGAATAGAAAAGAACAGAACTGAATAGAATACAACAGAATAGAATAGAATAAAACAGAACAGCATAGAATAGAATAAAACAGAACAGAATAGAATAGAATACAACAGAACAGAATAGAACAGAACAGAAAAGAATAGAATAGAACAAAACAGAATAGAACAGAACAGAATAGAATAGAACAGAACAGAACAGAACAGAATAGAATAGAATAGAACAGAACAGAACAGAATAGAATAGAATAGAACATAATAGAATAGAACAGAACAGAATAGAATAGAATAGAATAGAATAGAATAGAATAGAATAGAATAGAATAGAACAGAACAGAACAGAACAGAATAGAATAGAATAGAATAGAGTAGAATAGAACAGAATAAAATAGAATAGAACAGTATAGAATAGAATAGAACAGAACAGAATAGAATAGAATAGAATAGTATAGAATAGAATAGAATAGAATAGAACAGAACAGAATAGAATAGAATAAAATAGAATAGAATAGAACAGAACAGAACAGAACAGAATAGAATAGAATAGAACAGAACAGAACGGAATAGAATAGAATAGAACATAATAGAATAGAACAGAACAGAATAGAATAGAATAGAATAGAATAGAATAGAACAGAACAGAACAGAACAGAATAGAATAGAATAGAATAGAGTAGAATAGAACAGAATAGAATAGAATAGAACAGTATAGAATAGAATAGAAACGAACAGAATAGAATAGAATAGAATAGAACAGAACAGAATAGAATAGAATAAAAAAGAATAGAATAGAACAGAACAGAACAGAACAGAATAGAATAGAATAGAACAGAACAGAACGGAATAGAATAGAATAGAACATAATAGAATAGAACAGAACAGAACAGAACAGAACAGAATAGAATAGAATAGAATAGAACAGAACAGAACAGAACAGAACAGAACAGAATAGAATAGAATAGAATAGAATGGAATAGAATAGAACAGAATAGAATAGAATAGAATAGAACAGAATAGAATAGAATAGAGCAGAACAGAATAGAATAGAATAGAATAGAATAGAATAGAATAGAATAGAATAGAATAGAATAGAATAGAACAGAACAGAATAGAATAGATCAGAATAGAATAGAATAGAACAGAATAGAATAGAATAGAACAGAACAGAACACAGCAGAATAGAATAGAACAGGACAGAACAGAATAGAATAGATTAGAACAGAATAGAACAGAACAGAATAGAATAGAATAGAACAGAATAGAACAGAACAGAAAAGAATAGAATAGAATAGAATAGAATAGAACAGAACAAAATAGAACAGAACACAACACAACAGAACAGAATAGAATAGAATAGAATAGAACAGAACCGAATAGATCAGAACAGAACTGAATAGAACAGAATAGAATAGAATAGAATAGAATAGAACACAATAGAATTGAATAGTACAGAATAGAACAGATTAGAATAGAATAGAATAGAACAGAACAGAACAGAACAGATCCGAATAGATCAGAACAGAACTGAATAGAACAGAATAGAATAGAATAGAATAGAATAGAACACAATAGAATTGAATAGTACAGAATAGAACAGATTAGAATAGAATAGATTAGAACAGAACAGAACAGAACAGAATAGAACAGAACAGAATAGAATAGAATAGAACAGAATAGAATAGAACAGAAAAGAAGAGAATAGAATGGAATAGAACAGTACAGAATTAAATAGAACAGAAGAGAATAGAACAGAATAAATAGAATAGAATAGAACAGAAGAGAACAGAACAGAACAGAATAGAGTAGAATAGAATAGAATAGAATAGAATAGAATAGAATAGAATAGAATAGAATAGAATAGCACAGATAGAATAGAATATAACAGAATAGAATAGAATAGAACAGGACAGAACAGAGTAGAATAGATTAGAACAGAATAGTACAGAATAGAATAGAATAGAATATAACAGAACAGAAAAGAACAGAATAGAATAGAATAGAACAGAATAGAATAGAACAGAACAGAAGAGAATAGAATGGAATAGAACAGAACAGAATTAAATAGAACAGAAGAGATTAGAACAGAATAAATAGAATAGAATAGAACAGAAGAGAAAAGAACAGAACAGAATAGAGTAGAATAGAATAGAATAGAAAAGAATAGAATAGAATAGAATAGAATAGAATAGAATAGAATAGAGTAGAATAGAATAGAAAAGAATACCACAGATAGAATAGAATATAACAGAATAGAATAAAATAGAACAGGACAGAATAGAATAGAATAAATTAGAACAGAATAGTACAGAATAGAATAGAATAGAATAGAATAGAACAGAACAGAACAGAATAGAATCGAACAGAATAGAATAGAACAGAAGAGAATAGAACCGAATAGAATAGAATAGAACAGAATAAATAGAATAGAATAGAACAGAAGAGAACAGAATAGAACAGAATAGAGTAGAATAGAATAGAATAGAATAGAATAGAATAGAATAGAATAGAATAGAATAGAATAGAATAGCACAGATAGAATAGACTATAACAGTTTAAAATAGAATAGAACAGGACAGAACAGAATAGAATAGATTAGAACAGAATAGAACAGAATAGAATAGAATAGAATAGAATAGAATAGAATAGAATAGAATAGAATAGAATAGAATAGAATAGAATAGAACAGAACAGAACAGAATAGAAATGAACAGAATAGAATAAAATAGAACAGAATAGAACAGAACAGAATAGAATCGAACAGAATAGAATAGAATAGAACAGAATAGAACAGAATAGAATAGAATAGAAGAAAACAGAACAGAACAGAATAGAACAGAATAGAATAGAATAGAACAGAATAGAATAGAATAGAACAGAACAGAACATAATAGAATAGAATAGAACAGAATAGAATAGAATAGAACAGAGCAGAATAGAATAGAATAGAATAGGACAGAATAGAATTGAATAGAATAAAATAGAAAAGAATAGAATAGAATACAATAGAATAGAAAAGAACAGAACTGAATAGAATACAACAGAATAGAATAGAATAAAACAGAACAGCATAGAATAGAATAAAACAGAACAGAATAGAATAGAATACAACAGAACAGAATAGAACAGAACAGAAAAGAATAGAATAGAACAAAACAGAAAAGAACAGAACATAATAGAATAGAACAGAACAGAACTGAATAGAACAGAATAGAATAGAATAGAATAGAATAGAACACAATAGAATTGAATAGTACAGAATAGAACAGATTAGAATAGAATAGAATAGAACAGAACAGAACAGAACAGAATAGAACAGAAGAGAACAGAATAGAATAGAACAGAATACAATAGAACAGAACAGAACAGAACAGAATAGAATAGAATAGAACAGAATAGAATAGAACAGAAAAGAAGAGAATAGAATGGAAAAGAACAGTACAGAATTAAATAGAACAGAAGAGAATAGAACAGAATAGAATAGAATAGAACAGAATAAATAGAATAGAATAGACCAGAAGAGAACAGAACAGAACAGAATAGAGTAGAATAGAATAGAATAGAATAGAATAGAATAGAATAGAATAGAATAGAATAGAATAGAATAGAATAGAATAGCACAGATAGAATAGAATATAACAGAATAGAATAGAATAGAACAGGACAGAACAGAAAAGAACAGAATAGAATAGAATAGAACAGAATAGAATAGAACAGAGCAGAAGAGAATAGAATGGAATAGAACAGAATTAAATAGAACAGAAGAGAATAGAACAGAATAAATAGAATAGAATAGAACAGAAGAGAACAGAACAGAACAGAATAGCGTAGAATAGAATAGAATAGAATAGAATAGAATAGAATAGAATAGAATAGAATAGAATAGAATAGAATAGAATAGAATAGAATAGAATAGAATACCACAGATAGAATAGAATATAACAGAATAGAATAAAATAGAACAGGAGAGAACAGAATAGAATAGATTAGAACAGAATTGTACAGAATAGAATAGAATAGATTAGAATAGAATAGAACAGAACAGAACAGAATAGAATCGAACAGAATAGAATAGAACAGAAGAGAATAGAACAGAATAGAATAGAATAGAACAGAATAAATAGAATAGAATGGAACAGAAGAGAACAGAATAGAACAGAATAGAGTAGAATATAATAGAATAGAATAGAATAGAATAGAATAGAATAGAATAGAATAGCACAGATAGAATAGACTATAACAGTTTAAAATAGAATAGAACAGGACAGAACAGAATAGAATAGATTAGAACAGAATAGAACAGAATAGAATAGAATAGAACAGAACAGAACAGAATAGAATCGAACAGAATAGAATAGAATAGATCAGACTAGAACAGAATAAAATAGAACAGAACAGAATAGAAAAGAACAGAACAGAACAGAATAGAACAGAATAGAATAGAATCGAACAGAATAGAATAGAATAGAACAGAATAGAACAGAATAGAATAGAATAGAACAGAATAGAACAGAAGAGAACAGAACAGAATAGAATAGAATAGAACAGAATAGAATAGAATAGAACAGAACAGAACATAATAGAATAGAATAGAACAGAATAGAATAGAATAGAACAGAGCAGAATAGAATAGAATAGAATAGGACAGAATAGAATTGAATAGAATAAAATAGAAAAGAATAGAATAGTATACAATAGAATAGAAAAGAACAGAACTGAATAGAATACAACAGAATAGAATAGAATAAAACAGAACAGCATAGAATAGAATAAAACAGAACAGAATAGATTAGAATACAACAGAACAGAATAGAACAGAACAGAAAAAAATAGAATAGAACAAAACAGAATAGAACAGAACAGAATAGAATAGAACAGAACAGAACAGAACAGAATAGAATAGAATAGAACAGAACAGAACAAAATAGAATAGAATAGAACATAATAGAATAGAACAGAACAGAACTGAATAGAACAGAATAGATTAGAATAGAATAGAATAGAACACAATAGAATTGAATAGTACAGAATAGAACAGATTAGAATAGAATAGAATAGAACACAACAGAACAGAACAGAATAGAACAGAAGAGAACAGAATAGAATAGAACAGAATACAATAGAAAAGAACAGAACAGAACAGAATAGAATAGAATAGAACAGAATAGAATAGAACAGAAAAGAAGAGAATAGAATGGAATAGAACAGTACAGAATTAAATAGAACAGAAGAGAATAGAACAGAATAGAATAGAATAGAACAGAATAAATAGAATAGAATAGAACAGAAGAGAACAGAACAGAACAGAATAGAGTAGAATAGAATAGAATAGAATAGAATAGAATAGAATAGAATAGAATAGAATAGAATAGAATACAATAGCACAGATAGAATAGATTATAACAGAATAGAATAGAATAGAACAGGACAGAACAGAAAAGAACAGAATAGAATAGAATAGAACAGAATAGAATAGAACAGAACAGAAGAGAATAGAATGGAATAAAACAGAACAGAATTAAATAGAACAGAAGAGAATAGAACAGAATAAATAGAATAGAATAGAACAGAAGAGAACAGAACAGAACGGAATAGAGTAGAATAGAATAGAATAGAATAGAATAGAATAGAATAGAATAGAATAGAATAGAATAGAATAGAATAGAATAGAATAGAATACCACAGATAGAATAGAATATAACAAAATAGAATAAAATAGAACAGGACAGAACAGAATAGAATAGATTAGAACAGAATAGTACAGAATAGAATAGAATAGAATAGAATAGAACAGAACAGAACAGAATAGAATCGAACAGAATAGAATAGAACAGAAGAGAATAGAACAGAATAGAATAGAATAGAACAGAATAAATAGAATAGAATAGAACAGAAGAGAACAGAATAGAAAAGAATAGAGTAGAATAGAATAGAATAGAATAGAATGGAATAGAATGGAATAGAATAGAATAGAATAGAAGAGAATAGCACAGATAGAATAGAATATAACAGAATAAAATAGAATAGAACAGGACAGAACAGTATAGAATAGATGAGAACAGAATAGAACAGAATAGAATAGAATAGAATAGAACAGAACAGAACAGAATAGAATCGAACAGAATAGAATAGAATAGATCAGACTAGAACAGAATAAAATAGAACAGAACAGAATAGAAAAGAACAGAACAGAACAGAGTAGAATAGAATAGAACAGGACAGAACAGAATAGAATAGATTAGAACAGAATAGAACAGAATAGAATAGAATAGAATAGAATAGAATAGAATAGAATAGAATAGAATAGAATAGAATAGAATAGCACAGAACAGAACAGAATAGAAATGAACAGAATAGAATAGAATAGAACAGAATAGAACAGAATAGAATAGAATCGAACTGAATAGAATAGAATAGAACAGAATAGAACAGAATAGAATAGAATAGAAGAGAACAGAACAGAATAGAATAGAACAGAATAGAATAGAATAGAACAGAATAGAATAGAATAGAACAGAACAGAACATAATAGAATAGAATAGAACAGAATAGAATAGAATAGAACAGAGGAGAATAGAATAGAATAGAATAGGACAGAATAGAATTGAATAGAATAAAATAGAAAAGAATGGAATAGAATACAATAGAATAGAAAAGAACAGAACTGAATAGAATACAACAGAATAGAATAGAATAAAACAGAACAGCATAGAATAGAATAAAACAGAACAGAATAGAATAGAATACAACAGAACAGAATAGAACAGAACAGAAAAGAATAGAATAGAACAAAACAGAATAGAACAGAACAGAATAGAATAGAACAGAACAGAACAGAACAGAATAGAATAGAATAGAACAGAACAGAACAGAATAGAATAGAATAGAACATAATAGAATAGAACAGAACAGAATAGAATAGAATAGAATAGAATAGAATAGAATAGAATAGAATAGAATAGAACAGAACAGAACAGAACAGAATAGAATAGAATAGAATAGAGTAGAATAGAACAGAATAGAATAGAATAGAACAGTATAGAATAGAATAGAACAGAACAGAATAGAATAGAATAGAATAGAATAGAACAGAACAGAATAGAATAGAATAAAAAAGAATAGAATAGAACAGAACAGAACAGAACAGAATAGAATAGAATAGAACAGAACAGAACGGAATAGAATAGAATAGAACATAATAGAATAGAACAGAACAGAACAGAACAGAATAGAATAGAATAGAATAGAATAGAACAGAACAGAACAGAACAGAACAGAATAGAATAGAATAGAATAGAAAGGAATAGAACAGAATAGAATAGAATAGAACAGAATAGAATAGAATAGAACAGAACAGAATAGAATAGAATAGAATAGAATAGAATAGAACAGAACAGAACAGAATAGATCAGAATAGAATAGAATAGAACAGAATAGAATAGAATAGAACAGAACAGAACACAACAGAATAGAATAGAACAGGACAGAACAGAATAGAATAGATTAGAACAGAATAGAACAGAACAGAATAGAATAGAATAGAACAGAATAGAACAGAACAGAAAAGAATAGAATAGAAGAGAACAGAACAAAATAGAACAGAACACAACAAAACAGAACAGAATAGAATAGAATAGAATAGAACAGAACCGAATAGATCAGAACAGAACTGAATAGAACAGAATAGAATAGAATAGAATAGAATAGAACACAATAGAATTGAATAGTACAGAATAGAACAGATTAGAATAGAATAGAATAGAACAGAACAGAACAGAACAGAATAGAACAGAAGAGAACAGAATTGAATAGAACAGAATACAATAGAACAGAACAGAACAGAACAGAATAGAATAGAATAGAACAGAATAGAATAGAACAGAAAAGAAGAGAATAGATTGGAATAGAACAGTACAGAATTAAATAGAACAGAAGAGAATAGAACAGAATAGAATAGAATAGAACAGAATAAATAGAATAGAATAGAACAGAAGAGAACAGAACAGAACAGAATAGAGTAGAATAGAATAGAATAGAATAGAATAGAATAGAATAGAATAGGATAGAATAGAATAGCACAGATAGAATAGAATATAACAGAATAGAATAGAATAGAACAGGACAGAACAGAAAAGAACAGAATAGAATAGAATAGAACAGAATAGAATAGAACAGAACAGAAGAGAATAGAATGGAATAGAACAGAACAGAATTAAATAGAACAGAAGAGAATAGAACAGATCAGAATAGAGTAGAATATAATAGAATAGAATAGAATAGAATAGAATAGAATAGAATAGAATACCACAGATAGAATAGAATATAACAGAATAGAATAAAAAAGAACAAGACAGAACAGAATAGAATAGATTAGAACAGAATAGTACAGAATAGAATAGAATAGAATAGAATAGAACAGAACAGAACAGAATAGAATCGAACAGAATAGAATAGGACAGAAGGGAATAGAACAGAATAGAATAGAATAGAACAGAATAAATAGAATAGAATAGAACAGAAGAGAACAGAATAGAACAGAATAGAGTAGAATAGAATAGAATAGAATAGAATAGAATAGAATAGAATAGAATAGAATAGAATAGAATAGAATAGAATAGAATAGAATAGCACAGATAGAATAGAATACAACAGAATAGAATAGAATAGAACAGGACAGAACAGAATAGAATAGATTAGAACAGAATAGAACAGAATAGAATAGAATAGAATAGAACAGAACAGAACAGAATAGAATCGAACAGAATAGAATAGAATAGATCAGACTAGAACAGAATAAAATAGAACAGAACAGAATAGAAAAGAACAGAACAGCACAGAATAGAATAGAATATAACAGGACAGAACAGAATAGAATAGATTAGAACAGAATAGAACAGAATAGAATAGAATAGAATAGAATAGAATAGAATAAAATAGAATAGAATAGAACAGAACAGAACAGAATAGAAATGAACAGAATAGAATAGAATAGAACAGAATAGAACAGAATAGAATAGAATCGAACAGAATAGAATAGAATAGAACAGAATAGAACAGAATAGAATAGAATAGAAGAGAACAGAACAGAATAGAATAGAACAGAATAGAATAGAATAGAACAGATAGAATAGAATAGAACAGAATAAATAGAATAGAATAGAACAGAAGAGAACAGAATAGAACAGAATAGAGTAGAATAGAATAGAATAGAATAGAATAGAATAGAAGAGAATAGAATAGAATAGAATAGAATAGAATAGAATAGAATAGAATAGCACAGATAGAATAGAATATAACAGAATAGAATAGAATATAACAGGACAGAACAGAATAGAATAGATTAGAACAGAATAGAACAGAATAGAATAGAATAGAATAGAATAGAACAGAACGGAACAGAATAGAATCGAACAGAATAGAATAGAATAGATCAGACTAGAACAGAATAAAATAGAACAGAACAGAATAGAAAAGAACAGAACAGCACAGAATAGAATAGAATAGAACAGGACAGAATAGAATTGAATAGAATTAAATAGAAAAGAATAGAATAGAATACAATAGAATAGAAAAGAACAGAACTGAATACAATACAACAGAATAGAATAGAATAAAACAGAACAGCATAGAATAGAATAAAACAGAACAGAATAGAATAGAATACAACAGAACAGAATAGAACAGAACAGAAAAGAATCGAATAGAACAAAACAGAATAGAACAGAACAGAATAGAATAGAACAGAACAGAACAGAACAAAATAGAATAGAATAGAACAGAACAGAACAGAATAGAATAGAATAGAACATAATAGAATAGAATAGAACAGAATAGAATAGAATAGAACAGAACAGAACACAACAGAATAGAATAGAACAGGACAGAACAGAATAGAAGATATTAGAACAGAATAGAACAGAACAGAATAGAATAGAATAGAACAGAATAGAACAGTACAGAAAAGAATAGAATAGAATAGAATAGAATAGAACAGAACAAAATAGAACAGAACACAACAAAACAGAACAGAATAGAATAGAATAGAATAGAACAGACCCGAATAGATCAGAACAGAACTGAATAGAACAGAATAGAATAGAATAGAATAGAACACAATAGAATTGAATAGTACAGAATAGAACAGATTAGAATAGAATAGAATAGAACATAACAGAACAGAACAGAATAGAACAGAAGAGAACAGAATTGAATAGAACAGAATACAATAGAACAGAACAGAACAGAACAGAATAGAATAGAATAGAACAGAATAGAATAGAACAGAAAAGAAGAGAATAGAATGGAATAGAACAGTACAGAATTAAATAGAACAGAAGAGAATAGAACAGAATAGAATAGAATAGCATAGAATAGAACAGAATAAATAGAATAGAATAGAACAGAAGAGAACAGAACAGAACAGAATAGAGTAGAATAGAATAGAATAGAATAGAATAGAATAGAATAGAATAGAATAGAATAGAATAGAATAGAATAGAATAGCACAGATAGAATAGAATATAACAAAATAGAATAGAATAGAACAGGACAGAACAGAGTAGAATAGATTAGAACAGAATAGTACAGAATAGAATAGAATAGAATTGAACAGAACAGAAAAGAACAGAATAGAATAGAGTAGAACAGAATAGAATAGAACAGAACAGAAGAGAATAGAATGGAATAGAACAGAACAGAATTAAATAGAACAGAAGAGAATAGAACAGAATAAATAGAATAGAATAGAACAGAAGAAACAGAACAGAACAGAATAGAGTAGAATAGAATAGAATAGAATAGAATAGAATAGAATAGAATAGAATAGAATAGAATACCACAGATAGAATAGAATATAACAGAATAGAATAAAATAGAACAGGACAGAAGGGAATAGAATAGATTAGAACAGAATAGTACAGAATAGAATAGAATAGAATAGAATAGAACAGAACAGAACAGAATAGAATCGAACAGAATAGAATAGAACAGAAGAGAATAGAACAGAATAGAATAGAATAGAACAGAATAAATAGAATAGAATAGAACAGAAGAGAACCGAATAGAACAGAATAGAGTAGAATAGAATAGAATAGAATAGAATAGAATAGAATAGAATAGAATAGAATAGAATAGAATAGAATAGCACAGATAGAATAGAATATAACAGAATAGAATAGAATAGAACAGGATAGAACAGAATAGAATAGATTAGAACAGAATAGAACAGAATAGAATAGAATAGAATAGAACAGAACAGAACAGAATAGAATCGAACAGAATAGAATAGAATAGAACAGACTAGAACAGAATAAAATAGAACAGAACAGAATAGAAAAGAACAGAAGAGAACAGAATAGAATAGAATAGAATAGAACAGGACAGAACAGAATAGAATAGAATAGAACAGAATAGAATAGAATAGAACAGAACAGAACAGAATAGAAATGAACAGAATAGAATAGAATAGAACAGAATAGAACAGAATAGAATAGAATCGAACAGAATAGAATAGAATAGAACAGAATAGAACAGAATAGAATAGAATAGAAAAGAACAGAACAGAATAGAATAGAATAGAACAGAATAGAATAGAATAGAACAGAACAGAACATAATAGAATAGAATAGAACAGAATAGAATAGAATAGAATAGAATAGAATAGAATAGAATAGAATAGAATAGAATAGAACAGAACAGAACAGAATAGAAATGAACAGAATAGAATAGAATAGAACAGAATAGAACAGAATAGAATAGAATCGAACAGAATAGAATAGAATAGAACAGAATAGAACAGAATAGAATAGAATAGAAAAGAACAGAACAGAATAGAATAGAATAGAACAGAATAGAATAGAATAGAACAGAACAGAACATAATAGAATAGAATAGAACAGAATAGAATAGAATAGAACAGAGCAGAATAGAATAGAATAGAATAGGACAGAATAGAATTGAATAGAATAAAATAGAAAAGAATAGATTACAATACAATAGAATAGAAAAGAACAGAACTGAATAGAATACAACAGAATAGAATAGAATAAAACAGAACAGCATAGATTAGAATAAAACAGAACAGAATAGAATAGAATACAACAGAACAGAATAGAACACAACAGAAAAGAATAGAATAGAACAAAACAGAATAGAACAGAACAGAATAGAATAGAACAGAACAGAATAGAATAGAATAGAACAGAACAGAACAGAATAGAATAAAATAGAACATAATAGAATAGAACAGAAGAGAACTGAATCGAACAGAATAGAATAGAATAGAATAGAACACAATAGAATTGAATAGTACAGAATAGAACAGATTAGAATAGAATAGAAGAGAACAGAACAGAACAGAACAGAATAGAACAGAAGAGAACAGAATAGAATAGAACAGAATACAATAGAATAGAACAGAACAGAACAGAATAGAATAGAATAGAACAGAAAAGAAGAGAATAGAATGGAATAGAACAGTACAGAATTAAATAGAACAGAAGAGAATAGAACAGAATAAATAGAATAGAATAGAACAGAAGAGAACAGAACAGAACAGAATAGAGTAGAATAGAATAGAATAGAATAGAATAGAATAGAATAGAATAGAATAGAATAGAATAGAATAGCACAGATAGAATAGAATATAACAGAATAGAATAGAATAGAACAGGACAGAACAGAAAAGAACAGAATAGAATAGAATAGAACAGAAGAGAATAGAATAGAACAAAACAGAATAGAACAGAACAGAATAGAATAGAACAGAACAGAACAGAACAGAATAGAATAGAATAGAACATAATAGAATAGAACAGAACCGAACTGAATAGAACAGAATAGAATAGAATAGAATAGAATAGAACACAATAGAATTGAATAGTACAGAATAGAACAGATTAGAATAGAATAGAATAGAACAGAACAGAACAGAACAGAATAGAACAGAAGAGAACAGAATAGAATAGAACAGAATACAATAGAATAGAACAGAACAGAACAGAATAGAATAGAATAGAACAGAATAGAATAGAACAGAAAAGAAGAGAATAGAATGGAATAGAACAGTACAGAATTAAATAGAACAGAAGAGAATAGAACAGAATAGAATAGAATAGAACAGAATAAATAGAATAGAATAGAACAGAAGAGAACAGAACAGAACAGAATAGAGTAGAATAGAATAGAATAGAATAGAATAGAATAGAATAGAATAGAATAGAATAGAATAGAATAGAATAGAATAGAATAGCACAGATAGAATAGAATATAACAGAATAGAATAGAATAGAACAGGACAGAACAGAAAAGAACAGAATAGAATAGAATAGAACAGAATAGAATAGAACAGAACAGAAGAGAATAGAATGGAATAGAACAGAACAGAATTAAATAGAACAGAAGAGAATAGAACAGAATAAATAGAATAGAATAGAACAGAAGAGAACAGAACAGAACAGAATAGAGTAGAATAGAATAGAATAGAATAGAATAGAATAGAATAGAATAGAACAGAACAGAACAGAACAGAATAGAATAGAATAGAACAGAATAGAATAGAACAGAAAAGAAGAGAATAGAATGGAAAAGAACAGTACAGAATTAAATAGAACAGAAGAGAAAAGAACAGAATAGAATAGAATAGAACAGAATAAATAGAATAGAATAGAACAGAAGAGAACAGAACAGAATAGAATAGAATAGAATAGAATAGAATAGAATAGAATAGAATAGAATAGAATAGAATAGAATAGAATAGAATAGCACAGATAGAATAGAATATAATAGAATAGAATAGAATAGAACAGGACAGAACAGAAAAGAACAGAATAGAATAGAATAGAACAGAATAGAATAGAACAGAACAGAAGAGAATAGAATGGAATAGAACAGAACAGAAGAGAATAGAACAGAATAGAATAGAATAGAACAGAATAAATAGAATAGAATAGAACAGAAGAGAACAGAACAGAACAGAATAGAGTAGAATAGAATAGAATAGAATAGAATAGAATAGAATAGAATAGAATAGAATAGAATAGAATAGAATAGAATAGAATAGAATAAAACAGATAGAATAGAATATAACAGAATAGAATAAAATAGAACAGGACAGAACAGAATAGAATAGATTAGAACAGAATAGTACAGAATAGAATAGAATAGAATAGAATAGAACAGAACAGAACAGAATAGAATCGAACAGAATAGAATAGGACAGAAGGGAATAGAACAGAATAGAATAGAATAGAACAGAATAAATAGAATAGAATAGAACAGAAGAGAACAGAATAGAACAGAATAGAGTAGAATAGAATAGAATAGAATAGAATAGAATAGAATAGAATAGAATAGAATAGAATAGAATAGAATAGATTAGAATAGCACAGATAGAATAGAATACAACAGAATAGAATAGAATAGAACAGGACAGAACAGAATAGAATAGATTAGAACAGAATAGAACAGAATAGAATAGAATAGAATAGAACAGAACAGAACAGAATAGAATCGAACAGAATAGAATAGAATAGATCAGACTAGAACAGAATAAAATAGAACAGAACAGAATAGAAAAGAACAGAACAGCACAGAATAGAATAGAATAGAACAGGACAGAACAGAATAGAATAAGTTAGAACAGAATAGAACAGAATAGAATAGAATAGAATAGAATAGAATAGAACAGAACAGAACAGAATAGAAATGAACAGAATAGAATAGAATAGAACAGAATAGAACAGAATAGAATAGAAACGAACAGAATAGAATAGAATAGAACAGAATAGAACAGAAAAGAATAGAATAGAAGAGAACAGAACAGAATAGAATAGAACAGAATAGAATAGAATAGAACAGAATAGAATAGAATAGAACAGAACAGAACATAATAGAATAGAATAGAACAGAATAGAATAGAATAGAACAGAGCAGAATAGAATAGAATAGAATAGGACAGAATAGAATTGAATAGAATAAAATAGAAAAGAATAGAATAGAATACAATAGAATAGAAAAGAACAGAACTGAATAGAATACAACAGAATAGAATAGAATAAAACAGAACAGCATAGAATAGAATAAAACAGAACAGAATAGAATAGAATACAACAGAACAGAATAGAAGAGAACAGAAAAGAATAGAATAGAACAAAACAGAATAGAACAGAACAGAATAGAATAGAACAGAACAGAATAGAATAGAATAGAACAGAACAGAACAGAACAGAACAGAATAGAATAGAATAGAACATAATAGAATAGAACAGAACAGAACTGAATAGAATAGAATAGAATAGAATAGAATAGAATAGAACACAATAGAATTGAATAGTACAGAATAGAACAGATTAGAATAGAATAGAATAGAACAGAACAGAACAGAACAGAATAGAACAGAAGAGAACAGAATAGAATAGAACAGAATACAATAGAACAGAACAGAACAGAACAGAATAGAATAGAATAGAACAGAATAGAATAGAACAGAAAAGAAGAGAATAGAATTGAATAGAACAGTACAGAATTAAATAGAACAGAAGAGAATAGAACAGAATAGAATAGAATAGAACAGAATAAATAGAATAGAATAGAACAGAAGAGAACAGAACAGAACAGAATAGAGTAGAGTAGAATAGAAAAGAATAGAATAGAATAGAATAGCACAGATAGAATAGAATATAACCGAATAGAATAGAATAGAACAGGACAGAACAGAAAAGAACAGAATAGAATAGAATAGAACAGAATAGAACAGAATAGAATAGAATAGAACATAATAGAAGAGAATAGAACAGAATAGAATAGAATAGAACAGAACAGAACACAATAGAATAGAATAGAACAGGACAGAAGAGAACAGAATAGATTAGAACAGAATAGAACAGAACAGAATAGAATAGAATAGAACAGAATAGAACAGTACAGAAAAGAATAGAATAGAATAGGACAGAACAAAATAGAACAGAACACAACAAAACAGAACAGAATAGATTGAATAGAACAGAACCGAATAGATCAGAACAGAACTGAATAGAACAGAATAGAATAGAATAGAATAGAATAGAACACAATAGAATTGAATAGTACAGAATAGAACAGATTAGAATAGAATAGAATAGAACAGAACAGAACAGAACAGAACAGAATAGAACAGAAGAGAACAGAATTGAATAGAACAGAATACAATAGAACAGAACAGAACAGAACAGAATAGAATAGAATAGAACAGAATAGAATAGAACAGAAAAGAAGAGAATAGAATGGAATAGAACAGTACAGAATTAAATAGAACAGAAGAGAATAGAACAGAATAGAATAGAATAGAACAGAATAAATAGAATAGAATAGAACAGAAGAGAACAGAACAGAATAGAGTAGAATAGAATAGAATAGAATAGAATAGAATAGAATAGAATAGAACAGAACAGAACAGAATAGAATCGAACAGAATAGAATAGAATAGATCAGACTAGAACAGAATAAAATAGAACAGAACAGAATAGAAAAGAACAGAACAGCACAGAATAGAATAGAATAGAACAGGACAGAACAGAATAGAATAGATTAGAACAAAATAGAACAGAATAGAATAGAATAGAATAGAATAAAATAGAATAGAATAGAACAGAACAGAACAGAATAGAAATGAACAGAATAGAATAGAATAGAACAGAATAGAACAGAATAGAATAGAATCGAACAGAATAGAATAGAATAGAACAGAATAGAACAGAATAGATTAGAATAGAAGAGAACAGAACAGAATAGAATAGAACAGAATAGAATAGAATAGAACAGAATAGAATAGAATAGAACACAACAGAACATAATAGAATAGAATAGAACAGAATAGAATAGAATAGAACAGAGCAGAATAGAATAGAATAGAATAGGACAGAATAGAATAGAATAGAACAGAACAGAACATAATAGAATAGAATAGAACAGAGCAGAATAGAATAGAATAGAATAGGACAGAATAGAATTGAATAGAATAAAATAGAAAAGAATAGAATAGAATACAATAGAATAGAAAAGAACAGAACTGAATAGAATACAACAGAATAGAATAGAATAAAATAGAACAGCATAGAATAGAATAAAACAGAACAGAATAGAATAGAATACAACAGAACAGAATAGAACAGAACAAAAAGAATAGAATAGAACAAAACAGAATAGAACAGAACAGAATAGAATAGAACAGAACAGAATAGAATAGAATAGAACAGAACAGAACAGAATAGAATAGAATAGAACATAATAGAATAGAACAGAACAGAACTGAATAGAATAGAATAGAATAGAATAGAATAGAATAGAATAGAACACAATAGAATTGAATAGTACAGAATAGAACAGATTAGAATAGAATAGAATAGAACAGAACAGAACAGAACAGAATAGAACAGAAGAGAACAGAATAGAATAGAACAGAATACAATAGAACAGAACAGAACAGAACAGAATAGAATAGAATAGAACAGAATAGAATAGAACAGAAAAGAAGAGAATAGAATGGAATAGAACAGTACAGAATTAAATAGAACAGAAGAGAATAGAACAGAATAGAATAGAATAGAAAAGAATAAATAGAATAGAATAGAACAGAAGAGAACAGAACAGAACAGAATAGAGTAGAATAGAATAGAAAAGAATAGAATAGAATAGAATAGAATAGAATAGCACAGATAGAATAGAATATAACAGAATAGAATAGAATAGAACAGGACAGAACAGAAAAGAACAGAATAGAATAGAATAGAACAGAATAGAACAGAATAGAATAGAATAGAACATAATAGAATAGAATAGAACAGAATAGAATAGAATAGAACAGAACAGAACACAATAGAATAGAATAGAACAGGACAGAACAGAATAGAATAGATTAGAACAGAATAGAACAGAACAGAATAGAATAGAATAGAACAGAATAGAACAGTACAGAAAAGAATAGAATAGAATAGAATAGAATAGAACAGAACAAAAAAGAACAGAACACAACAAAACAGAACAGAATAGAATAGAATAGAATAGAACAGAACCGAATAGATCAGAACAGAACTGAATAGAACAGAATAGAATAGAATAGAATAGAATAGAACACAATAGAATTGAATAGTACAGAATAGAACAGATTAGAATAGAATAGAATAGAACAGAACAGAACAGAACAGAATAGAACAGAAGAGAACAGAATTGAATAGAACAGAATACAATAGAACAGAACAGAACAGAACAGAATAGAATAGAATAGAACAGAATAGAATAGAACAGAAAAGAAGAGAATAGAATGGAATAGAACAGTACAGAATTAAATAGAACAGAAGAGAATAGAACAGAATAGCATAGAATAGAACAGAATAAAAAGAATAGAATAGAACAGAAGAGAACAGAACAGAACAGAATAGAGTAGAATAGAATAGAATAGAATAGAATAGAATAGAATAGAATAGAATAGAATAGAATAGAATAGAATAGAATAGAATAGAATAGAATAGCACAGATAGAATAGAATATAACAGAATAGAATAGAATAGAACAGGACAGAACAGAAAAGAACAGAATAGAATAGAATAGAACAGAATAGAATAGAACAGAACAGAAGAGAATAGAATGGAATAGAACAGAACAGAAGAGAATAGAACAGAATAGAATAGAATAGAATAGATAGAACAGAACAGAATAGAATAGAATAGAACAGAATAGAATCGAACAGAATAGAATAGAACAGAAGAGAATAGAACAGAATAGAATAGAATAGAACAGAATAAATAGAATAGAATAGAACAGAAGAGAACAGAATAGAACAGAATAGAGTAGAATAGAATAGAATAGAATAGAATAGAATAGAATAGAATAGAATAGAATAGAATAGAATAGAATAGAATAGCACAGATAGAATAGAATATAACAGAATAGAATAGAATAGAACAGGACAGAACAGAATAGAATAGATTAGAACAGAATAGAACAGAATAGAATAGAATAGAATAGAACAGAACAGAACAGAATAGAATCGAACAGAATAGCATAGAATAGATCAGACTAGAACAGAATAAAATAGAACAGAACAGAATAGAAAAGAACAGAACAGCACAGAATAGAATAGAATAGAACAGGACAGAACAGAATAGAATAGGTTAGAACAGAATAGAACAGAATAGAATAGAATAGAATAGAATAGAATAGAATAGAATAGAATAGAATAGAATAGAATAGAATAGAATAGAACAGAACAGAACAGAATAGAAATGAACAGAATAGAATAGAATAGAACAGAATAGAACAGAATAGAATAGAATCGAACAGAATAGAATAGAATAGAACAGAATAGAACAGAATAGAATAGAATAGAAGAGAACAGAACAGAATAGAATAGAACAGAATAGAATAGAATAGAACAGAATAGAATAGAATAGAACAGAACAGAACATAATAGAATAGAATAGAACAGAATAGAATAGAATAGAACAGAGCAGAATAGAATAGAATAGAATAGGACAGAATAGAATTGAATAGAATAAAATAGAAAAGAATAGAATAGAATACAATAGAATAGAAAAGAACAGAACTGAATAGAATACAACAGAATAGAATAGAATAAAACAGAACAGCATTGAATAGAATAAAACAGAACAGAATAGAATAGAATACAACAGAACAGAATAGAAGAGAACAGAAAAGAATAGAATAGAACAAAACAGAATAGAACAGAACAGAATAGAATAGAACAGAACAGAATAGAATAGAATAGAACAGAACAGAACAGAATAGAATAAAATAGAACATAATAGAATAGAACAGAACAGAACTGAATAGAATAGAATAGAATAGAATAGAATAGAATAGAACACAATAGAATTGAATAGTACAGAATAGAACAGATTAGAATAGAATAGAATAGAACAGAACAGAACAGAACAGAATAGAATAGAATAGAACAGAATAGAATAGAACAGAAAAGAAGAGAATAGAATGGAATAGAACAGTACAGAATTAAATAGAACAGAAGAGAATAGAACAGAATAGAATAGAATAGAACAGAATAAATAGAATAGAATAGAACAGAAGAGAACAGAACAGAACAGAATAGAGTAGAATAGAATAGAAAAGAATAGAATAGAATAGAATAGAATAGAATAGAATAGAATAGAATAGCACAGATAGAATAGAATATAACCGAATAGAATAGAATAGAACAGGACAGAACAGAAAAGAACAGAATAGAATAGAATAGAACAGAATAGAACAGAATAGAATAGAATAGAACATAATAGAAGAGAATAGAACAGAATAGAATAGAATAGAACAGAACAGAACACAATAGAATAGAATAGAACAGGACAGAACAGAACAGAATAGATTAGAACAGAATAGAACAGAACAGAATAGAATAGAATAGAACAGAATAGAACAGTACAGAAAAGAATAGAATAGAATAGAACAGAACAAAATAGAACAGAACACAACAAAACAGAACAGAATAGAATAGAATAGAATAGAACAGAACCGAATAGATCAGAACAGAACTGAATAGAACAGAACAGAAGAGAATAGAATGGAATAGAACAGAACAGAAGAGAATAGAACAGAATAGAATGGAATAGAATAGAACAGAACAGAACAGAACAGAACAGAATACAATAGAATAGAACAGAACAGAACGGAATAGAATAGAATAGAAAAGATCAGAACAGAATAGAATAGAATAGAATAGAACAAAACAGAACAGTATAGCATCGAACAGAATATAATAAAACAGAATAGAACAGAATAGAATATAATATAATAGAATAGAACAGAAGAGAATAGAATAGAGTAGAATAGAACAGAACAGAATAGAATAGAACACAACACAACAGAACAGAATAGAATAGAATAGAATAGAAGAGAACCGAATAGAACAGAACAGAACTGAATCGAACAGAATAGAATAGAATAGAATAGAACACAATAGAATAGAATAGAACAGAATTGAATAGAATAGAATAGAATAGAACAGAACAGAACAGAATAGAATAGAATAGAATAGAACAGAATAGAATAGAATGGAATAGAACAGAACAGAATAAAAGAGAATAGAATAGAATAGAATAGAATAGAATCGAACAGAATAGAATAGAATAGAATAGAATAGAGTAGAATAGAATAGAATAGAACAGAATAGAATAGAATAAAATAAAATAGAATAGAATAGAACAGAACAGAACATAATAGAATAGAATAGAACAGAATAGAATAGAATAGAACAGAGCAGAATAGAATAGAATAGAATAGGACAGAATAGAATAGAATAGAACAGAACAGAACATAATAGAATAGAATAGAACAGAATAGAATAGAATAGAACAGAGCAGAATAGAATAGAATAGAATAGGACAGAATAGAATTGAATAGAATAAAATAGAAAAGAATAGAATAGAATACAATAGAATAGAAAAGAACAGAACTGAATAGAATACAACAGAATAGAATAGAATAAAACAGAACAGCATAGAATAGAATAAAACAGAACAGAATAGAATAGAATACAACAGAACAGAATAGAACAGAACAGAAAAGAATAGAATAGAACAAAACAGAATAGAACAGAACAGAATAGAATAGAACAGAACAGAATAGAATAGAATAGAACAGAACAGAACAGAATAGAATAGAATAGAACATAATAGAATAGAACAGAACAGAACTGAATAGAATAGAATAGAATAGAATAGAATAGAATAGAACACAATAGAATTGAATAGTACAGAATAGAACAGATTAGAATAGAATAGAATAGAACAGAACAGACCAGAACAGAATAGAACAGAAGAGAACAGAATAGAATAGAACAGAATACAATAGAACAGAACAGAACAGAACAGAATAGAATAGAATAGAACAGAATAGAATAGAACAGAAAAGAAGAGAATAGAATGGAATAGAACAGTACAGAATTAAATAGAACAGAAGAGAATAGAACAGAATAGAATAGAATAGAACAGAATAAATAGAATAGAATAGAACAGAAGAGAACAGAACAGAACAGAATAGAGTAGAATAGAATAGAATAGAATAGAATAGAATAGAATAGCACAGATAGAATAGAATATAACAGAATAGAATAGAATAGAACAGGACAGAACAGAAAAGAACAGAATAGAATAGAATAGAACAGAATAGAACAGAATAGAATAGAATAGAACATAATAGAATAGAATACAACAGAATAGAATAGAATAGAACAGAACAGAACACAATAGAATAGAATAGAACAGGACAGAACAGAATAGAATAGATTAGAACAGAATAGAACAGAACAGAATAGAATAGAATAGAACAGAATAGAACAGTACAGAAAAGAATAGAATAGAATAGAACAGAACAAAATAGAACAGAACACAACAAAACAGAACAGAATAGAATAGAATAGAATAGAACAGAACCGAATAGATCAGAACAGAACTGAATGGAACAGAACAGAAGAGAATAGAATGGAATAGAACAGAACAGAAGAGAATAGAACAGAATAGAATGGAATAGAATAGAACAGAACAGAACAGAACAGAACAGAATAGAATAGAATAGAACAGAACAGAACGGAATAGAATAGAATAGAAAAGATCAGACCAGAATAGAATAGAATAGAATAGAACAAAACAGAACAGTATAGCATCGAACAGAATATAATAAAACAGAATAGAACAGAATAGAATATAATATAATAGAATAGAACAGAAGAGAATAGAATAGAGTAGAATAGAACAGAACAGAATAGAATAGAACACAACACAACAGAACAGAATAGAATAGAATAGAATAGAAGAGAACCGAATAGAACAGAACAGAACTGAATCGAACAGAATAGAATAGAATAGAATAGAACACAATAGAATAGAATAGAACAGAATAGAATAGAATGGAATAGAACAGAACAGAACAGAATAGAATAGAATAGAATAGAACAGAATAGAATAGAATGGAATAGAACAGAACAGAATAAAAGAGAATAGAATAGAATAGAATAGAATAGAATCGAACAGAATAGAATAGAATAGAATAGAATAGAGTAGAATAGAATAGAATAGAACAGAATAGAATAGAATAAAATAAAATAGAATAGAATAGAACAGAACAGAACCTAATAGAATAGAATAGAACAGAATAGAATAGAATAGAACAGAGCAGAATAGAATAGAATAGAATAGGACAGAATAGAATAGAATAGAACAGAACAGAACATAATAGAATAGAATAGAACAGAATAGAATAGAATAGAACAGAGCAGAATAGAATAGAATAGAATAGGACAGAATAGAATTGAATAGAATAAAATAGAAAAGAATAGAATAGAATACAATAGAATAGAAAAGAACAGAACTGAATAGAATACAACAGAATAGAATAGAATAAAACAGAACAGCATAGAATAGAATAAAACAGAACAGAATAGAATAGAATACAACAGAACAGAATAGAACAGAACAGAAAAGAATAGAATAGAACAAAACAGAATAGAAGAGAACAGAATAGAATAGAACAGAACAGAATAGAATAGAATAGAACAGAACAGAACAGAATAGAATAGAATAGAACATAATAGAATAGAACAGAACAGAACTGAATAGAATAGCATAGAATAGTATAGAACACAATAGAATTGAATAGTACAGAGTAGAACAGATTAGAATAGAATAGAATAGAACAGAACAGAACAGAACAGAATAGAACAGAAGAGAACAGAATAGAATAGAACAGAATACAATAGAACAGAACAGAACAGAACAGAATAGAATAGAATAGAACAGAATAGAATAGAACAGAAAAGAAGAGAATAGAATGGAATAGAACAGTACAGAATTAAATAGAACAGATGAGAATAGAACAGAATAGAATAGAATAGAACAGAATAAATAGAATAGAATAGAACAGAAGAGAACAGAACAGAACAGAATAGAGTAGAATAGAATAGAAAAGAATAGAATAGAATAGAATAGAATAGAATAGCACAGATAGAATAGAATATAACCGAATAGAATAGAATAGAACAGGACAGAACAGAAAAGAACAGAATAGAATAGAATAGAACAGAATAGAATAGAATAGAACAGAATAGAATAGAATAGAACAGAACAGAACACAATAGAATAGAATAGAACAGGACAGAACAGAATAGAATAGATTAGAACAGAATAGAACAGAACAGAATAGAATAGAATAGAACAGAATAGAACAGTACAGAAAAGAATAGAATAGAATAGAATAGAATAGAACAGAACAAAATAGAACAGAACACAACAAAACAGAACAGAATAGAATAGAATAGAATACAACAGAACCGAATAGATCAGAACAGAACTGAATAGAACAGAATAGAATAGAATAGAATAGAATAGAACACAATAGAATTGAATAGTACAGAATAGAACAGATTAGAATAGAATAGAATAGAACAGAACAGAACAGAACAGAATAGAACAGAAGAGAACAGAATTGAATAGAACAGAATACAATAGAACAGAACAGAACAGAACAGAATAGAATAGAATAGAACAGAATAGAATAGAACAGAAAAGAAGAGAATAGAATGGAATAGAACAGTACAGAATTAAATAGAACAGAAGAGAATAGAACAGAATAGAATAGAATAGAACAGAATAAATAGAATAGAATAGAACAGAAGAGAACAGAACAGAACAGAATAGAGTAGAATAGAATAGAATAGAATAGAATAGAATAGAATAGAATAGAATAGAATAGAATAGAATAGAATAGAATAGAATAGAATAGCACAGATAGAATAGAATATAACAGAATAGAATAGAATAGAACAGGACAGAACAGAAAAGAACAGAATAGAATAGAATAGAACAGAATAGAATAGAACAGAACAGAAGAGAATAGAATGGAATAGAACAGAACAGAAGAGAATAGAACAGAATAGAATAGAATAGAATAGAATAGAACACAATAGAATTGAATAGTACAGAATAGAACAGATTAGAATAGAATAGAATAGAACAGAACAGAACAGAACAGAATAGAACAGAAGAGAACAGAATTGAATAGAACAGAATACAATAGAACAGAACAGAACAGAACAGAATAGAATAGAATAGAACAGAATAGAATAGAACAGAAAAGAAGAGAATAGAATGGAATGGAATAGAACAGTACAGAATTAAATAGAACAGAAGAGAATAGAACAGAATAGAATAGAATAGAACAGAATAAATAGAATAGAATAGAACAGAAGAGAACAGAACAGAACAGAATAGAGTAGAATAGAATAGAATAGAATAGAATAGAATAGAATAGAATAGAATAGAATAGAATAGAATAGAATAGAATAGAATAGCACAGATAGAATAGAATATAACAGAATAGAATAGAATAGAACAGGACAGAACAGAAAAGAACAGAATAGAATAGAATAGAACAGAATAGAATAGAACAGAACAGAAGAGAATAGAATGGAATAGAACAGAACAGAAGAGAATAGAACAGAATAGAATAGAATAGAATAGATAGAACAGAACAGAATAGAATAGAATAGAACAGAATAGAACAGAATAGAATCGAACAGAATAGAATAGAACAGAAGAGAATAGAACAGAATAGAATAGAATAGAACAGAATAAATAGAATAGAATAGAACAGAAGAGAACAGAATAGAACAGAATAGAGTAGAATAGAATAGAATAGAATAGAATAGAATAGAATAGAATAGAATAGAATAGAATAGAATAGCACAGATAGAATAGAATATAACAGAATAGAATAGAATAGAACAGGACAGAACAGAATAGAATAGATTAGAACAGAATAGAACAGAATAGAATAGAATAGAATAGAACAGAACAGAACAGAATAGAATCGAACAGAATAGAATAGAATAGATCAGACTAGAACAGAATAAAATAGAACAGAACAGAATAGAAAAGAACAGAACAGCACAGAATAGAATAGAATAGAACAGGACAGAACAGAATAGAATAGGTTAGAACAGAATAGAACAGAATAGAATAGAATAGAATAGAATAGAATAGAATAGAATAGAATAGAATAGAATAGAACAGAACAGAACAGAATAGAAATGAACAGAATAGAATAGAATAGAACAGAATAGAATAGAATCGAACAGAATAGAATAGAATAGAACAGAATAGAACAGAATAGAATAGAATAGAAGAGAACAGAACAGAATAGAATAGAACAGAATAGAATAGAATAGAACAGAATAGAATAGAATAGAACAGAACAGAACATAATAGAATAGAATAGAACAGAATAGAATAGAATAGAACAGAGCAGAATAGAATAGAATAGAATAGGACAGAATAGAATTGAATAGAATAAAATAGAAAAGAATAGAATAGAATACAATAGAATAGAAAAGAACAGAACTGAATAGAATACAACAGAATAGAATAGAATAAAACAGAACAGCATAGAATTGAATAAAACAGAACAGAATAGAATAGAATACAACAGAACAGAATAGAACAGAACAAAACAGAATAGAACAGAACAGAATAGAATAGAAGAACAGAATAGAATAGAATAGAACAGAACAGAACAGAATAGAATAGAATAGAACATAATAGAATAGAACAGAACAGAACTTAATAGAATAGAATAGAATAGAATAGAATAGAATAGAACACAATAGAATTGAATAGTACAGAATAGAACAGATTAGAATAGAATAGAATAGAACAGAACAGAACAGAACAGAATAGAACAGAAGAGAACAGAATAGAATAGAACAGAATACAATAGAACAGAACAGAACAGAACAGAATAGAATAGAATAGAACAGAATAGAATAGAACAGAAAAGAAGAGAATAGAATGGAATAGAACAGTACAGAATTAAATAGAACAGAAGAGAATAGAACAGAATAGAATAGAATAGAACAGAATAAATAGAATAGAATAGAACAGAAGAGAAAAGAACAGAACAGAATAGAGTAGAATAGAATAGAAAAGAATAGAATAGAATAGAATAGAATAGAATAGAATAGAATAGAATAGAATAGAATAGCACAGATAGAATAGAATATAACAGAATAGAATAGAATAGAACAGGACAGAACAGAAAAGAACAGAATAGAATAGAATAGAACAGAATAGAACAGAATAGAATAGAATAGAACATAATAGAAGAGAATAGAACAGAATAGAATAGAATAGAACAGAACAGAACACAATAGAATAGAATAGAACAGGACAGAACAGAACAGAATAGATTAGAACAGAATAGAACAGAACAGAATAGAATAGAATAGAACAGAATAGAACAGTACAGAAAAGAATAGAATATAATAGAACAGAACAAAATAGAACAGAACACAACAAAACAGAACAAAATAGAATAGAATAGAATAGAACAGAACCGAATAGATCAGAACAGAACTGAATAGAACAGAACAGAAGAGAATAGAATGGAATAGAACAGAACAGAAGAGAATAGAACAGAATAGAATGGAATAGAATAGAACAGAACAGAACAGAACAGAACAGAACAGAATAGAATAGAATAGAACAGAACAGAACGGAATAGAATAGAATAGAAAAGATCAGAACAGAATAGAATAGAATAGAATAGAACAAAACAGAACAGTATAGCATCGAACAGAATATAATAAAACAGAATAGAACAGAATAGAATATAATATAATAGAATAGAACAGAAGAGAATAGAATAGAGTAGAATAGAACAGAACAGAATAGAATAGAACACAACACAACAGAACAGAATAGAATAGAATAGAATAGAAGAGAACCGAATAGAACAGAACAGAACTCAATCGAACAGAATAGAATAGAATAGAATAGAACACAATAGAAAAGAATAGAACAGAATAGAATAGAATAGAATAGAACAGAACAGAACAGAATAGAATAGAATAGAGTAGAATAGAATAGAATAGAACAGAATAGAATAGAATAAAATAAAATAGAATAGAATAGAATAGAACAGAACAGAATACAATATATAGAATAGAACAGAATAGAATAGAATACCACAGAAGAGAATAGAATAGAACAGAACAGAACAGAACAGAATAGAATAGAATAGAACAGAACAGAACAGAATAGAAATGAACAGAATATAATAGAATAGAACAGAACAGAACAGAACAGAATAGAAATGAACAGAATAGAATAGAATAGAACAGAACAGAACAGAACAGAACAGAACAGAATCGAACAGAACAGAATAGAACAGAATAGAATAGAACAGAATAGAATAGAATAGAAGAGAAAAGTACAGAACAGAAGAGAATAGAATAGAATGGAATAGAATAGAATAGAACAGAACAGAATAGTATAGAATAGAATAGAATAGAATAGAATAGAATAGAATAGAATAGAATAGAATAGAACGGAATAGAATAGAATAGAATAGAATAGAATAGAATAGAATAGAATAGAATAGAATAGAACAGAATAGAATAGAATACAACAGAATAGAGTAGAATAGAACAGAACAGAATAGAATAGAATAGAACAGAACAGAATAGAATAGAATAGAACAGAACAAAATAGAATACAACAGAATAGAATAGAATAGAACAGAACAGAACAGAATAGAATAGAATAGAACAGAATAGAACAGAACAGAAAAGAACAGAACAGAATAGAACAGAATAGAATAGAACAGGACAGAACAGAATGGAATAGATTAGAACAGAATAGAACAGAAGAGAATAGAATAGAATAGAATAGAATAGAATAAATCAGAACTGAACATAATAGAATCGAACAGAATAGAATAGAATAGAACAGAATAGAACATAACAGAATAGAATAGAATAGAATAGAACAGAATAGAACAGAACAGAATAGAATAGAATAGAACAGAATAGAACAGAACAGAACAGAACAGAAGAGAACAGAAAAGAATAGAGTAGAACAGGACAGAACAGAATAGAATAGAATAGAATAGAACAGAATAGAATAGAATGGAATAGAACAGAACAGAATAAAATAGAATAGAATAGAATAGAATAGAATAGAATAAAATAGAATAGAATAGAGTAGAGTAGAATAGAATAGAATAGAACAGAATAGAATACAATAAAATAAAATAGAATAGAATAGAATAGAACAGAACAGAATACAATATATAGAATAGAACAGAATAGAATAGAATACAACAGAAGAGAATAGAATAGAACATAACAGAACAGAACAGAATAGAATAGAATAGAACAGAACAGAACAGAATAGAATAGAACAGGACAGAACAGAATAGAATAGATTAGAACAGAATAGAACAGAACAGAATAGAATAGAATAGAACAGAACAGAAAAGAATAGAAATGAACAGAATAGAATAGAATAGAACAGAATAGAACAGAATAGAATAGAATCGAACAGAATAGAATAGAATATAACAGAATAGAATAGAATAGAAAAGATCAGAACAGAATAGAATAGAATAGAATAGAACAAAACAGAACAGTATAGCATCGAACAGAATATAATAAAACAGAATAGAACAGAATAGAATATAATATAATAGAATAGAACAGAAGAGAATAGAATAGAGTAGAATAGAACAGAACAGAATAGAATAGAACACAACACAACAGAACAGAATAGAATAGAATAGAATAGAACACAATAGAATAGAATAGAATAGAACAGAATAGAATAGAATAGAATAGAATAGAACAGAACAGAATAGAATAGAATAGAATAGAACAGAACAGAACAGAATAGAAATGAACAGAATATAATAGAATAGAACAGAACAGAACAGAACAGAACAGAATCGAACAGAACAGAATAGAACAGAATAGAACAGAACAGAATAGAATATATTAGAAGAGAATAGTACATAACAGAACAGAATAGAATAGAATAGAATAGAATAGAATAGAATAGAACAGAACAGAACAGAATAGAAATGTACAGAATAGAATAGAATAGAACAGAACAGAACAGAATAGAACAGAATCGAACAGAACAGAATAGAACAGAATAGAATAGAACAGAATAGAATAGAATAGAAGAGAAAAGTACAGAACAGAAGAGAATAGAATAGAATGGAATAGAATAGAATAGAACAGAACAGAATAGTATAGAATAGAATAGAATAGAATAGAATAGAATAGAATAGAACGGAATAGAATAGAATTGAATAGAATAGAATAGAATAGAATAGAATAGAATAGAATAGAATAGAACAGAATAGAATAGAATACAACAGAATAGAGTAGAATAGAACAGAACAGAATAGAATAGAATAGAACAGAACAGAATAGAATAGAATAGAACAGAACAAAATAGAATACAACAGAATAGAATAGAATAGAACAGAACAGAACAGAATAGAATAGAATAGAACAGAATAGAACAGAACAGAAAAGAACAGAACAGAATAGAACAGAATAGAATAGAACAGGACAGAACAGAATGGAATTGATTAGAACAGAATAGAACAGAAGAGAATAGAATAGAATAGAATAGAATAAATCAGAACTGAACATAATAGAATCGAACAGAATAGAATAGAATAGAACAGAATAGAACATAACAGAATAGAATAGAATAGAATAGAACAGAATAGAACAGAACAGAATAGAATAGAATAGAACAGAATAGAACAGAACAGAACAGAACAGAAGAGAACAGAACAGAATAGAGTAGAACAGGACAGAACAGAATAGAATAGAATAGAATAGAACAGAATAGAATAGAATGGAATAGAGCAGAACAGAATAAAATAGAATAGAATAGAATAGAATAGAATAGAATAGAATAGAATAGAATAGAATAGAATAGAATAGAATAGAGTAGAGTAGAGTAGAATAGAATAGAATAGAACAGAATAGAATACAATAAAATAAAATAGAATAGAATAGAATAGAACAGAACAGAATACAATATATAGAATAGAACAGAATAGAATAGAATACAACAGAAGAGAATAGAATAGAACATAACAGAACAGAACAGAATAGAATAGAATAGAACAGAACAGAACAGAATAGAATAGAACAGGACAGAACAGAATAGAATAGATTAGAACAGAATAGAACAGAACAGAATAGAATAGAATAGAACAGAACAGAAAAGAATAGAAATGAACAGAATAGAATAGAATAGAACAGAATAGAACAGAATAGAATAGAATCGAACAGAATAGAATAGAATATAACAGAATAGAATAGAATAGAAAAGATCAGAACAGAATAGAATAGAATAGAATAGAACAAAACAGAACAGAATAGCATCGAACAGAATATAATAAAACAGAATAGAACAGAATAGAATATAATATAATAGAATAGAACAGAAGAGAATAGAATAGAGTAGAATAGAATAGAACAGAATAGAATAGAACACAACACAACAGAACAGAATAGAATAGAATAGAATAGAAGAGAACCGAATAGAACAGAACAGAACTGAATCGAACAGAATAGAATAGAATAGAATAGAACACAATAGAATAGAATAGAACAGAATAGAATAGAATAGAATAGAACAGAACAGAACAGAATAGAATAGAATAGAATAGAATAGAACAGAATAGAATAGAATGGAATAGAACAGAACAGAATAAAAGAGAATAGAATAGAATAGAATAGAATAGAATAGAATCGAACAGAATAGAATAGAATAGAATAGAATAGAGTAGAATAGAATAGAATAGAACAGAATAGAATAGAATAAAATAAAATAGAATAGAATAGAATAGAACAGAACAGAATACAATATATAGAATAGAACAGAATAGAATAGAATACCACAGAAGAGAATAGAATAGAACAGAACAGAACAGAACAGAATAGAATAGAATAGAACAGAACAGAACAGAATAGAAATGAACAGAATATAATAGAATAGAACAGAACAGAACAGAACAGAACAGAATCGAACAGAACAGAATAGAACAGAATAGAACAGAACAGAATAGAATATAATAGAAGAGAATAGTACATAACAGAACAGTAGAATAGAATAGAATAGAATAGAACAGAACAGAACAGAATAGAAATGAACAGAATAGAATAGAATAGAACAGAACAGAACAGAACAGAACAGAATCGAACAGAACAGAATAGAACAGAATAGAATAGAACAGAATAGAATATAACAGAATAGAATAGAATAGAAGAGAAAAGTACAGAACAGAAGAGAATAGAATAGAATGGAATAGAATAGAATAGAACAGAACAGAATAGTATAGAATAGAATAGAATAGAATAGAATAGAATAGAACGGAATAGAATAGAATAGAATAGAATAGAATACAATAGAACAGAACAGAATAGAATAGAATAGAACAGAACAGAAAAGAATAGAAATGAACAGAATAGAATAGAATAGAACAGAATAGAACAGAATAGAATAGAGTCGAACAGAATAGAATAGAATATAACAGAATAGAATAGAATAGAATAGAATAGAAAAGATCAGAACAGAATAGAATAGAATAGAATAGAACAAAACAGAACAGTATAGTATCGAACAGAATATAATAAACAGAATAGAACAGAATAGAATATAATATAATAGAATAGAACAGAAGAGAATATAATAGAATAGAATAGAACAGAACAGAATAGAATAGAGCACAACACAACAGAACAGAATAGAATAGAATAGAATAGAAGAGAACCGAATAGAACAGAACAGAACTGAATCGAACAGAATAGAATAGAATAGAATAGAACAAAATAGAATAGAATAGAACAGAATAGAATAGAATAGAATAGAACAGAACAGAACAGAATAGAAATGAACAGAATAGAATAGAATAGAACAGAACAGAACAGAACAGAACAGAATCGAACAGAACAGAATAGAACAGAATAGAATAGAACAGAATAGAATAGAATAGAAGAGAAAAGTACAGAACAGAAGAGAATAGAATAGAATGGAATAGAATAGAATAGAACAGAACAGAATAGTATAGAATAGAATAGAATAGAATAGAATAGAACGGAATAGAATAGAATAGAATAGAATAGAATAGAATAGAATAGAATAGAATAGAATAGAATAGAACAGAATAGAATAGAATACAACAGAATAGAGTAGAATAGAACAGAACAGAATAGAATAGAATAGAATAGAATAGAACAGAACAGAATAGAATAGAATAGAACAGAACAAAATAGAATACAACAGAATAGAATAGAATAGAATAGAACAGAACAGAATAGAATAGAATAGAACAGAATAGAACAGAACAGAAAAGAACAGAACAGAATAGAACAGAATAGAATAGAACAGGACAGAACAGAATGGAATAGATTAGAACAGAATAGAACAGAAGAGAATAGAATAGAATAGAATAGAATAAATCAGAACTGAACATAATAGAATCGAACAGAATAGAATAGAATAGAACAGAATAGAACATAACAGAATAGAATAGAATAGAATAGAACAGAATAGAACAGAACAGAATAGAATAGAATAGAACAGAATAGAACAGAACAGAACAGAACAGATGAGAACAGAACAGAATAGAGTAGAACAGGACAGAACAGAATAGAATAGAATAGAATAGAACAGAATAGAATAGAATGGAATAGAACAGAACAGAATAAAATAGAATAGAATAGAATAGAATAGAATAAAATAGAATAGAATAGAATAGAATAGAATAGAGTAGAGTAGAATAGAATAGAATAGAACAGAATAGAATAGAATAAAATAAAATAGAATAGAATAGAATAGAACAGAACAGAATACAATATATAGAATAGAACAGAATAGAATAGAATACAACAGAAGAGAATAGAATAGAACATAACAGAACAGAACAGAATAGAATAGAATAGAATAGAACAGAACAGAACAGAATAGAATAGAACAGGACAGAACAGAATAGAATAGATTAGAACAGAATAGAACAGAACAGAAGAGAATAGAATAGAACAGAACAGAAAAGAATAGAAATGAACAGAATAGAATAGAATAGAACAGAATAGAACAGAATAGAATAGAATCGAACAGAATAGAATAGAATATAACAGAATAGAATAGAATAGAAAAGATCAGAACAGAATAGAATAGAATAGAATAGAACAAAACAGAACAGTATAGCATCGAACAGAATATAATAAAACAGAATAGAACAGAATAGAATATAATATAATAGAATAGAACAGAAGAGAATAGAATAGAGTAGAATAGAACAGAACAGAATAGAATAGAACACAACACAACAGAACAGAATAGAATAGAATAGAATAGAAGAGAACCGAATAGAACAGAACAGAACTGAATCGAACAGAATAGAATAGAATAGAATAGAACACAATAGAATAGAATAGAACAGAATAGAATAGAATAGAATAGAACAGAACAGAACAGAATAGAATAGAATAGAATAGAACAGAATAGAATAGAATGGAATAGAACAGAACAGAATAAAAGAGAATAGAATAGAATAGAATAGAATAGAATAGAATCGAACAGAATAGAATAGAATAGAATAGAGTAGAATAGAATAGAATAGAACAGAATAGAATAGAATAAAATAAAATAGAATAGAATAGAATAGAACAGAACAGAATACAATATATAGAATAGAACAGAATAGAATAGAATACCACAGAAGAGAATAGAATAGAACAGAACAGAACAGAACAGAACAGAATAGAATAGAATAGAACAGAACAGAACAGAATAGAAATGAACAGAATATAATAGAATAGAACAGAACAGAACAGAACAGAACAGAATCGAACAGAACAGAATAGAACAGAATACAACAGAACAGAATAGAATATAATAGAAGAGAATAGTACATAACAGAACAGAATAGAATAGAATAGAATAGAATAGAACAGAGCAGAACAGAATAGAAATGAACAGATTAGAATAGAATAGAACAGAACAGAACAGAACAGAACAGAATCGAACAGAACAGAATAGAACAGAATAGAGTAGAACAGAATAGAAGAGAAAAGTACAGAACAGAAGAGAATAGAATAGAATGGAATAGAATAGAACAGAACAGAATAGTATAGAATAGAATAGAATAGAATAGAGTAGAACGGAATAGAATAGAATAGAATAGAATAGAATACAATAGAACAGAACAGAATAGAATAGAATAGAACAGAACAGAAAAGAATAGAAATGAACAGAATAGAATAGAATAGAACAGAATAGAACAGAATAGAATAGAGTCGAACAGAATAGAATAGAATATAACAGAATAGAATAGAATAGAATAGAATAGAAAAGATCAGAACAGAATAGAATAGAATAGAATAGAACAAAACAGAACAGTATAGCATCGAACAGAATATAATAAACAGAATAGAACAGAATAGAATATAATATAATAGAATAGAACAGAAGAGAATATAATAGAATAGAATAGAACAGAACAGAATAGAATAGAGCACAACACAACAGAACAGAATAGAATAGAATAGAATAGAAGAGAACCGAATAGAACAGAACAGAACTGAATCGAACAGAATAGAATAGAATAGAATAGAACACAATAGAATAGAATAGAACAGAATAGAATAGAATAGAATAGAACAGAACAGAACAGAATAGAAATGAACAGAATAGAATAGAATAGAACAGAACAGAACAGAACAGAACAGAATCGAACAGAACAGAATAGAACAGAATAGAATAGAACAGAATAGAATAGAATAGAAGAGAAAAGTACAGAACAGAAGAGAATAGAATAGAATGGAATAGAATAGAATAGAACAGAACAGAATAGTATAGAATAGAATAGAATAGAATAGAATAGAATAGAATAGAACGGAATAGAATAGAATAGAATAGAATAGAATAGAATAGAATAGAATAGAATAGAATAGAACAGAATAGAATAGAATACAACAGAATAGAGTAGAATAGAACAGAACAGAATAGAATAGAATAGAATAGAATAGAACAGAACAGAATAGAATAGAATAGAACAGAACAAAATAGAATAAAACAGAATAGAATAGAATAGAACAGAACAGAACAGAATAGAATAGAATAGAACAGAATAGAACAGAACAGAAAAGAACAGAACAGAATAGAACAGAATAGAATAGAACAGGACAGAACAGCATGGAATAGATTAGAACAGAATAGAACAGAAGAGAATAGAATAGAATAGAATAGAATAAATCAGAACTGAACATAATAGAATCGAACAGAATAGAATAGAATAGAACAGAATAGAACATAACAGAATAGAATAGAATAGAATAGAACAGAATAGAACAGAACAGAATAGAATAGAATAGAACAGAATAGAACAGAACAGAACAGAACAGAAGAGAACAGAACAGAATAGAGTAGAACAGGACAGAACAGAATAGAATAGTATAGAATAGAACAGAATAGAATAGAATGGAATAGAACAGAACAGAATAAAATAGAATAGAATAGAATAGAATAGAATAAAATAGAATAGAATAGAATAGAATAGAATAGAGTAGAGTAGAATAGAATAGAATAGAACAGAATAGAATACAATAAAATAAAATAGAATAGAATAGAATAGAACAGAACAGAATACAATATATAGAATAGAACAGAATAGAATAGAATACAACAGAAGAGAATAGAATAGAACATAACAGAACAGAACAGAATAGAATAGAATAGAACAGAACAGAACAGAATAGAATAGAACAGGACAGAACAGAATAGAATAGATTAGAACAGAATAGAACAGAACAGAAGAGAATAGAATAGAACAGAACAGAAAAGAATAGAAATGAACAGAATAGAATAGAATAGAACAGAATAGAACAGAATAGAATAGAATCGAACAGAATAGAATAGAATATAACAGAATAGAATAGAATAGAAAAGATCAGAACAGAATAGAATAGAATAGAATAGAACAAAACAGAACAGTATAGCATCGAACAGAATATAATAAAACAGAATAGAACAGAATAGAATATAATATAATAGAATAGAACAGAAGAGAATAGAATAGAGTAGAATAGAACAGAACAGAATAGAATAGAACACAACACAACAGAACAGAATAGAATAGAATAGAATAGAAGAGAACCGAATAGAACAGAACAGAACTGAATCGAACAGAATAGAATAGAATAGAATAGAACACAATAGAATAGAATAGAACAGAATAGAATAGAATAGAATAGAACAGAACAGAACAGAATAGAATAGAATAGAATAGAACAGATTAGAATAGAATGGAATAGAACAGAACAGAAAAAAAGAGAATAGAATAGAATAGAATAGAATAGAATCGAACAGAATAGAATAGAATAGAATAGAATAGAGTAGAATAGAATAGAGTAGAACAGAATAGAATAGAATAAAATAAAATAGAATAGAATAGAATAGAACAGAACAGAATACAATATATAGAATAGAACAGAATAGAATAGAATACCACAGAAGAGAATAGAATAGAACAGAACAGAACAGAACAGAATAGAATAGAATAGAACAGAACAGAACAGAATAGAAATGAACAGAATATAATAGAATAGAACAGAACAGAACAGAACAGAACAGAACAGAATCGAACAGAACAGAATAGAACAGAATAGAACAGAACAGAATAGAATATAATAGAAGAGAATAGTACATAACAGAACAGAATAGAATAGAATAGAATAGAATAGAACAGAACAGAACAGAATAGAAATGAACAGATTAGAATAGAATAGAACAGAACAGAACAGAACAGAACAGTATCGAACAGAACAGAATAGAACAGAATAGAATAGAACAGAATAGAATAGAATAGAAGAGAAAAGTACAGAACAGAAGAGAATAGAATAGAATGGAATAGAATAGAATAGAACAGAACAGAATAGTATAGAATAGAATAGAATAGAATAGAACGGAATAGAATAGAATAGAATAGAATAGAATAGAATACAATAGAACAGAACAGAATAGAATAGAATAGAACAGAACAGAAAAGAATAGAAATGAACAGAATAGAATAGAATAGAACAGAATAGAACAGAATAGAATAGAGTCGAACAGAATAGAATAGAATATAACAGAATAGAATAGAATAGAATAGAATAGAAAAGATCAGAACAGAATAGAATAGAATAGAATAGAATAGAACAAAACAGAACAGTATAGCATCGAACAGAATATAATAAAACAGAATAGAACAGAATAGAATATAATATAATAGAATAGAACAGAAGAGAATATAATAGAATAGAATAGAACAGAACAGAATAGAATAGAGCACAACACAACAGAACAGAATAGAATAGAATAGAATAGAATAGAACCGAATAGAACAGAACAGAACTGAATCGAACAGAATAGAATAGAATAGAATAGAACACAATAGAATAGAATAGAACAGAATAGAATAGAATAGAATAGAACAGAACAGAACAGAATAGAATAGAATAGACTAGAACAGTATGGAATAGAATGGAATAGAAGAGAACAGAATAGAATAGAATAGAATAAAATAGAATAGAATAGAATAGAATAGAATAGAGTAGAGTAGAGTAGAATAGAATAGAATAGAACAGAATAGAATAGAATAAAATAGAATAGAATAGAATAGAATAGAACAGAACAGAATACAATATATAGAATAGAACAGAATAGAATAGAATAGAATAGAAAAAATAGAATAGAATAGAACAGAATAGAATAGAGTAGAATAGAGTAGAACAGAATAGAATAGAATAGAATAGAAAAAATAGAATAGAATAGAACAGAAAAGAATAGAATAGAACAGAATAGAACAGAACAGAATAGAATAGAATAGAATAGAACAGAACAGTATAGAATAGAATAGAATAGAACAGAATAGAATAGAATAGAACAGAATAGAATAGAATAGAATAGAACAGAACAGAACAGAATAGAATAGAATAGAACAGAATGGAATAGAATAGAATGGAATAGAACAGAACACAACAGAATAGTAATGAACAGAATAGAATATAATAGAACAGAATAGAATAGAATAGAATAGAATAGAACAGAACAGAATAGAATAGAACAGAACACAACACAACAGAACAGAATAGAATATAACAAAACCGAATAGAACAGAACAGAACTGAATCGAACAGAATAGAATAGAATAGAATAGAATAGAACACAATAGAATTGAATAGAACAGAATAGAATAGAATAAAATAGAACAGAACAGAACAGAATAGAATATAATAGAATAGAACAGAATAGAATAGAATGGAATAGAACAGAACAGAATAAAATAGAATAGAATAGAATAGAATAGAGTAGAATAGAATAGAATAGAACAGAACAGAACAGAATAGAATAGAACAGAACAGAATACAATATATAGAATAGAACAGAATAGAATAGAATACAGTAGAAGAGAATAGAATAGAACAGAACAGAACAGAACAGAATAGAATAGAATAGAATAGAACAGAACAGAAGAGAATATAATAGAATAGAACATAATAGAATAGAACAGAACAGAATAGAATAGAATAGAATAGAATAGAATAGAATAGAATAGAATAAAACAGAACAGAACAGAATAGAATAGAATAGAATAGATAGAATAGAATAGAATAGAACAGAATAGAATAGAATAGAATAGAACAGAACAGAATAGAATAGAATAGAACAGAATAGAAAATAATAGAATAGAACAGAATAGAATAGAATAGATCAGAATAGAATAGAAAAGAACAGAACAGAACAGAATGGAATAGAATAGAATAGAACAGAATAGAACAGAACAGAACAGAACAGAATAGAATAGAACAGGACAGAACAGAATTGAATAGATTAGAACAGAATAGAACAGAACAGAATAGAATAGAATAGAACAGAAAAGAACAGAATAGAAATGAACAAAATAGAATAGAATAGAAAAGAATAGAACAGAATAGAATAAAATCGTAGAGAATAGAATAGAATAGAATAGAATAGAACAGAACAGAAGAGAATAGAATAGAATAGAATAGAATAGAATAGAATAGAATAGAATAGAATAGAACAAAACAGAAGAGTATAGCATCGAACAGAATATAATAGAATAGAACAGAATAAAACAGAATAGAATAGAATAGAATAGAATAGAACAGAACAGAATAGAATAGAATAGAATAGAACAGAACCTAATAGAACAGAACAGAACTGAATCGAACAGAATAGAATAGAATAGAATAGAATAGAATAGAACACAATAGAATAGAATAGAACACAATAGAATAGAATAGAATAGAACAGAACAGAACAGAATAGAATAGAATAGAATAGAACAGAATAGAATAGAATGGAATAGAAAAGAACAGAATAAAATAGAATAGAATAGAATAGAATAGAATAGAGTAGAGTAGAATAGAATAGAATAGAACAGAATAGAATAGAATAAAATAAAATAGAATAGAATAGAATAGAACAGAACAGAATACATTATATAGAATAGAACAGAATAGAATAGAATACAACAGAAGAGAATAGAATAGAACAGAACAGAACAGAACAGAATAGAATAGAATAGAACAGAACAGAACAGAATAGAATAGAATAGAACATAATAGAATAGAACAGAACAGAATAGAATAGAATCGAAAAGAATAGAATAGAATAGAATAGAATAGAATAGAATAGAATAGAATAGAATAGAATAGAACAGAACAGAATAGAATAGAATAGAATAGCATGGAATAGAATAGAATAGAATAGAATTGAATAGAACAAAACAGAACAGTATAGCATCGAACAGTATAAAATAGAATAGAACAGAATAGAACAGAATAGAATATAATAGAAAAGAATAGAACAGAAGAGAATAGAATAGAATAGAATAGAACAGAACAGAATAGTTCAGAACACAACACAACAGAACAGAATAGATTAGAATAGAATAGAACAGAACCGAATAGAACAGAACAGATCAGAATAGAATAGAATAGAATAGAACAGAATAGAATAGAATGGAAAAGAACAGAACAGAGTAAAATAGAGTAGAATAGAATAGAATAGAATAGAATAGAATAGAATAGAGTAGAGTAGAATAGAATAGAATAGAACACAATAGAATAGAATAAAATAAAATAGACTAGAATAGAATAGAACAGAACAGAATACAATATATAGAATAGAACAGAATAGAATAGAATACAACAGAAGAGAATAGAATAGAACAGAACAGAACAGAACAGAATAGAATAGAATAGAACAGAACAGAACAGAATAGAATAGAATAGAACATAATAGAATAGAACAGAACAGAATAGAATAGAATAGAATAGAACAAAACAGAACAGTATAGCATCGAACAGAATATAATAGAATAGAAGAGAATAGAACAGAATAGAATATAATAGAATAGAATAGAACAGAAGAGAATAGAATAGAATAGAATAGAATTGAACAGGACAGAACAGAATTGAATAGATTAGAACAGAATAGAACAGAACAGAATAGAATAGAACAGAACAGAATAGAAATGAACAGAATAGAATAGAATAGAACAGAATAGAACAGAATAGAATAGAATGGAATAGAACAGAACAGAATAAAATAGAGTAGAATAGAATAGAATAGAATAGAATAGAATAGAATAGAATAGAGTAGAATAGAATAGAATAGAACAGAATAGAATAGAATAAAATAAAATAGAATAGAATAGAATAGAACAGAACAGAATAGAATAGAATAGAATAGAATAGAACAGAACAGAATAGAATAGAATAGAATTGAACAGAATAGAATAGAATAGAACAGAATAGAATAGACAAGAATAGAACAGAACAGAATAGAATAGAATAGAATAGAACAGAATAGAACAGAACAGAACAGAACAGAACAGAATAGAATAGAACAGGACAGAACAGAATTGAATAGATTAGAACAGAATAGAAATGAACAGAATAGAATAGATTAGAACAGAATAGAACAGAATAGAATATAATCGAACAGAATAGAATTGAATAGAATAGAACAGAATAGAGTAGAATAGAATAGAATAGAACAGAATAGAATAGAATAAAATAAAATAGAATAGAATAGAATAGAACAGAACAGAATACAATATATAGAATAGAACAGAAGAGTATAGAATACAACAGAAGAGAATAGAATAGAACAGAACAGAACAGAACAGAATAGAATAGAATAGAACAGAACAGAACAGAATAGAATAGAATAGAACATAATAGATAGAACAGAACAGAATAGAATAGAATAGAATAGAATAGAATAGAGTAGAATAGAATAGAACAGAACAGAACAGAATAGAATAGAATAGAATAGAATAGAATAGAATAGAACAGAATAGAACAGAACAGAACAGAATAGAATAGAATAGAATAGAATAGAATAGAATAGAATAGAGTAGAGTAGAATAGAATAGAATAGAACAGAATAGAATAGAATAAAATAAAACAGAATAGAACAGAATAGAACATAACAGAATAGAATAGAATAGAATAGAAGAGTATAGAATAGAATAGAATGGAATAGAATATAATAGAATAGAACAGAACAGAACAGAACAGAATAGAATAGAATAGAATAGAACAGAATAGAACAGAACAGAACAGAACAGAACAGAACAGAATAGAATAGAACAGGACAGAACAGAATAGAATAGAGTAGAACAGAATAGAACAGAACAGAATAGAATAGAATAGAATAGAATAAAACAGAACTGAACAGAATAGAATCGAACAGAATAGAATAGAATAGAATAGAACAGAATAGAATAGAATAGAACAGAATAGAATAGAATAGAACAGAATAGAACAGAACAGAAGAGAATAGAATGGAATAGAATAGAATAGAATAGAATAGATTAGAGTAGAATAGAATAGAGTAGAATAGAATAGAACAAAACAGAATAGAATAGAATAGAATAGAATAGAACAGAACTGAATAGAACAGAATACAACAGAACAGAATAGAATAGAATAGAATAGAACAGAACAGAATAGAACAGAATAGAACATAACAGAATAGAATAGAATAGAATAGAACAGTATAGAATAGAATAGAATGGAATAGAATAGAATAGAATAGAACAGAACAGAACAGAATAGAACAGAATAGAATAGAATAGAATAGAACAGAATAGAACAGAACAGAACAGAACAGAACAGAATAGAATAGAACAGGACGGAACAGAATAGAATAGATTAGAACAGAATAGAACAGAATAGAATAGAATAGAATAGAATAGAATAGAATAGAATAGAATAGAATAGAATAGAATAGAATAGAATAGAATAGAATAGAACAGAACACAACAGAATAGAAATGAACAGAATAGAATAGAATAGAACAGAATAGAACAGAATATAATAGAATCGAACAGAATAGAATAGAATAGAACAGAATATAATAGAACAGAATAGAATAGAATAGATTGAATAGAACAGAACAGAAGAGAATAGAATAGAATAGAATAGAACAAAACAGAACAGTATATCATCGAACAGATTATAATAGAATAGAACAAAATAGAACAGAATAGAATATAATAGAATAGAATACAACAGAAGAGAATAGAATAGAATAGAATAGAACAGAACAGAATAGAACAGAACACAACACAACAGAACAGAATAGAATAGAATAGAATAGAACAGAACCGAATAGAACAGAACAGAACTGAATCGAACAGAATAGAATAGAATAGAATAGAATAGAACACAATAGAATAGAATAGAACAGAATAGAATTGAATAAAATAGAATAGAATAGAATAGAATAGAATAGAATAGAATAGAGTAGAATAGAGTAGAATAGAATAGAATAGAACAGAATAGAATAGAATAAAATAAAATAGAATAGAATAGAATAGAACAGAACAGAATACAATATATAGAATAGAATAGAATAGAATAGAATACAACAGAAGAGAATAGAATAGAACAGAAGAGAACATAACAGAATAGAATAGAATAGAACAGAACAGAACAGAATAGAATAAAATAGAACATAATAGAATAGAACAGAATAGAATAGAATAGAATAGAATAGAATAGAATAGAATAGAATAGAATAGAATAGAATAGAATAGAATAGAACAGAACAGAACAGAACAGAATAGAATAGAATAGAATAGAATAGAATAGAATAGAATAGAACAGAACAGAATAGAATAGAATAGAACAGAACAGAATAGAATAGAATAGAATAGAACAGAATATAATAGAATAGAACAGAATAGAATAGAAAAGAACAGAACAGAACAGAATGGAATAGAATAGAATAGAACAGAATAGAACAGAACAGAACAGAACAGATCAGAATAGAATAGAACAGGACAGAACAGAATTGAATAGATTAGAACATAATAGAACAGAACAGAATAGAATAGAATAGAACAGAAAAGAACAGAATAGAAATGAACAGAATAGAATAGAATAGAACAGAATAGAACAGAATAGAATAGAATCGAACAGAATAGAATAGAATAGAATAGAATAGAATAGAATAGAATAGAATAGAATAGAACAGAACAGAATAGAATAGAATAGAATAGAATAGAATAGAATTGAATAGAACAAAACAGAACAGTATAGCATCGAACAGTATATAATAGAATAGAACAGAATAGAACAGAATAGAATATAATAGAAAAGAATAGAACAGAATAGAATAGAATAGAATAGAATAGAACAGAACAGAATAGATCAGAACACAACACAACAGAACAGAATAGATTAGAATAGAATAGAATAGAACAGAACAGAATAGAATGGAATAGAATAGAATAGAATAGAATAGAACAGAATAGAATAGAATAGAATAGAATAGAAAAGAACAGAACAGAACAGAACAGAATAGAATAGAATAGAATAGAATAGAACAGAACAGAACAGAACAGAACAGAAAAGAACAGAATAGAATAGAACAGGACAGAACAGAATTGAATAGATTAAAACAGAATAGAACAGAACAGAACAGAATAGAAATGAACAGAATAGAATAGAATAGAACAGAATAGAACAGAATAGAATAGAATCGAACAGAATAGAATAGAATAGAACAGAATAGAATAGAATAGAAAAGAATAGAATAGAATAGAATAGAGCAGAACAGAATAGAATAGAATAGAATAGAATAGAATAGAACAAAACAGAACAGTATAGCATCGAACATAATATAATAAAATAGAACAGAATAGAACAGAATAGAATATAATAGAATAGAATAGAACAGAAGAGAATAGAATAGAACAGAATAGAATAGAATAGAACAGAACAGAATAGAATAGAATAGAATAGAACAGAATAGAACAGAACAGAACAGAAGAGAACAGAACAGAATAGAATACAACACAATAGAATAGAATAGAACAGAACAGAACAGAATAGAATAGAATAGAACAGAATAGAACAGAACAGAACAGAACAGAACAGAACAGAATAGAATAGAACAGGACAGAACAGAATGGAATAGATAAGAACAGAATAGAACAGAACAGAATAGAATAGAATAGAATAAAACTGAACTGAACAGAATAGAATCGAACAGAATAGAATAGAATAGAACATAATAGAATAGAATAGAACAGAATAGAACAGAACAGAAGAGAATAGAATAGAATAGAATAGAATAGAATAGAATAGAGTAGAATAGAATAGAGTAGAATAGAATAGAACAGAACAGAACAGAATAGAATAGAATAGAATAGAACAGAACAGAATAGAACAGAATAGAACATAACAGAATAGAATAGAATAGAATAGAACAGTATAGAATAGAATAGAATGGAATAGAATAAAATAGAATAGAACAGAACAGAACAGAACAGAACAGAATAGAACAGAACACAACACAACAGAACAGAATAGAATAGAATAGAATAGAATAGAACAGAACCGAATAGGACAGAACAGAACTGAATAGAACAGAATAGAATAGAATAGAATAGAACACAATAGAATAGGATAGAACAGAATAGAATAGAATACAATAGAACAGAACAGAACAGAATAGAATAGAATAGAATAGAATACAACAAAAGAGAATAGAAAAGAACAGAACAGAAAAGAACAGAATAGAATAGAATAGAACAGAACAGAACAGAATAGAATAAAATAGAACAAAATAGAATAGAACAGAATAGAATAGAATAGAATAGAATAGAATAGAATAGAATAGAATAGAATAGAACAGAACAGAACAGAACAGAATAGAATAGAATAGAATAGAATAGAACAGAATGGAAGAGAATAGAGTAGAATAGAACAGAATAGAACAGAACAGAATAGAATAGAATAGAATAGATAGAACAGAACAGAATAGAATAGAATAGAATAAAACAGAATAGAATAGAATAGAACAGCATAAAATACAATAGAATAGAACAGAACAGAACAGAATAGAATGGAATAGAACAGAATAGAACAGAACAGAACAGAACAGAATAGAATAGAACAGGACAGAACAGAATGGAATAGATTAGAACAGAATAGAACAGAACAGAATAGAATAGAATTGAATAGAATAGAAGAGAACAGAATAGAACAGAATAGAACAGAATAGAACAGAATAGAATAGAATAGAATAGAATAGAATAGAATAGAATAGAATAGAATAGAATAGAACAGAATAGAATAGAGTCGAATAGAATAGAACATAGTAGAATAGAATAGAACAGAATAGAGTAGTATAGAACAGAACAGAATAGAATAGAATAGAATAGAATAGAACAGAACAGAATAGAATAGAATAGAACAGAACAGAATAGAATACAACAGAATAGAATAGAATAGAACAGAACAGAACAGAATAGAATAGAATAGAATAGAATAGAACAGAACAGAACAGAACAGAACAGAACAGAACAGAACAGAACAGAACAGTATACATTAGAACAGGACAGAACAGAATGGTATATATTAGAACAGAATACAACAGAACAGAATAGAATAGAATAGCATAGAGTAAAACAGAACTGAACAGAATAGAATAGAATAGAACAGAATAGAACAGAACAGAAGAGAATAGAATGGAATAGAATAGAATAGAATAGAGTAGAATAGAGTAGAATAGAATAGAATACAACAGAAGAGAATAGAATAGAACAGAACAGAACAGAACAGAATAGAATAGAATAGAACAGAACAGAACAGAATAGAATAGAAAAGAACATAATAGAATAGAACAGAGTAGATTAGAATAGAATAGAATAGAATAGAAGAGAACCGAACAGAATAGAATGGAATAGAATAAGATAGAACAGAACAGAATAGAATAGAATAGAATAGAACAGAAGAGAATAGAATAGAACAGAATAGAATAGAAAAGAACAGAACAGAATAGAATAGAATAGAATAGAACAGAATAGAACAGAATAGAATAGAATCGAACAGAATAGAATAGAATAGAACAGAATAGAATAGAATAGAATAGAATAGAGCAGAACAGAATAGAATAGAATAGAATAGAATAGAACAGAATAGAATAGAATGGAATAGAACAGAACAGAATAAAATAGAATAGAATAGAATAGAATAGAATAGAATAGAATAGAATAGAATAGAATAGAGTAGAATAGAGTAGAATAGAATAGAATAGAACAGAATAGAATAGAATAAAATAAAATAGAATAGAATAGAATAGAACAGAACAGAATACAATATATAGAATAGAACAGAATAGAATAGAATACAACAGAAGAGAATAGAATAGAACAGAAGAGAACATAACAGAATAGAATAGAATAGAACAGAACAGAACAGAACAGAATAGAATAGAACAGGACAGAACAGAATGGAATAGATTAGAACAGAATAGAACAGAACAGAATAGAATAGAATAGAACAGAATAGAACAGAACAGAATAGAACAGAATAGAACAGAATAGAACAGAATAGAATAGAATAGAATAGAATAGAATAGAATAGAATAGAATAGAACAGAATATAATAGAATAGAACAGAATAGAATAGAAAAGAACAGAACAGAACAGAATGGAATAGAATAGAATAAAACAAAATAGAATAGAATAGAACAGAATAAAATACAATAGAATAGAACAGAACAGAACAGAATAGAATGGAATAGAACAGAATAGAACAGAACAGAACAGAACAGAATAGAATAGAACAGGACAGAACAGAATGGAATAGATTAGAACAGAATAGAACAGAACAGAATAGAATAGAATAGAATAGAATAGAAGAGAACAGAATAGAACAGAATAGAACAGAATAGAACAGAATAGAATAGAATAGAATAGAATAGAATAGAATAGAATAGAATAGAATAGAACAGAATAGAATAGAGTCGAATAGAATAGAACATAGTAGAATAGAATAGAACAGAATAGAGTAGTATAGAACAGAACAGAATAGAATAGAATAGAACAGAACAGAATAGAATAGAATAGAATAGAATAGAACAGAACAGAATAAAATAGAATAGAATAGAATAGAATAGAACAGAACAGAATAGAATAGAATAGAATAGAACAGAATAGAATAGAATGGAATAGAACAGAACAGAGTAAAATAGAGTAAAATAGAATAGAATAGAATAGAATAGAATAGAATAGAATAGAATAGAATAGAAGAGTAGAGTAGAATAGAATAGAATAGAACAGAATAGAATAGAATAGAATAGAATACAACAAAAGAGAATAGAAAAGAACAGAACAGAAAAGAACAGAATAGAATAGAATAGAACAGAACAGAACAGAATAGAATAAAATAGAACAAAATAGAACAGAACAGAATAGAATAGAATAGAATAGAATAGAATAGAATAGAACAGAACAGAACAGAACAGAATAGAATAGAATAGAATAGAATAGAACAGAATGGAAAGAATAGAATAGAATAGAACAGAAAAGAACAGAACAGAATAGAATAGAATAGAATAGATAGAACAGAACAGAATAGAATAGAATAGAATAAAACAGAATAGAATAGAATAGAACAGAATAAAATACAATAGAATAGAACAGAACAGAACAGAATAGAATGGAATAGAACAGAATAGAACAGAACAGAACAGAACAGAATAGAATAGAACAGGACAGAACAGAATGGAATAGATTAGAACAGAATAGAACAGAACAGAATAGAATAGAATAGAACAGAATAGAACAGAACAGAATAGAACAGAATAGAACAGAATAGAACAGAATAGAATAGAATAGAATAGAATAGAATAGAATAGAATAGAATAGAACAGAATAGAATAGAGTCGAATAGAATAGAACATAGTAGAATAGAATAGAACAGAATAGAGTAGTATAGAACAGAACAGAATAGAATAGAATAGAATAGAATAGAACAGAACAGAATAGAATAGAATAGAACAGAACCGAATAGAATACAACAGAATAGAATAGAATAGAACAGAACAGAACAGAATAGAATAGAATAGAATAGAATAGAACAGAACAGAACAGAACAGAACAGAACAGAACAGAACAGAACAGTATACATTAGAACAGGACAGAACAGAATGGTATATATTAGAACAGAATACAACAGAACAGAATAGAATAGAATAGCATAGAGTAAAACAGAACTGAACAGAATAGAATAGAATAGAACAGAATAGAACAGAACAGAAGAGAATAGAATGGAATAGAATAGAATAGAATAGAGTAGAATAGAGTAGAATAGAATAGAATACAACAGAAGAGAATAGAATAGAACAGAACAGAACAGAACAGAATAGAATAGAATAGAACAGAACAGAACAGAATAGAATAGAAAAGAACATAATAGAATAGAACAGAGTAGATTAGAATAGAATAGAATAGAATAGAAGAGAACCGAACAGAATAGAATGGAATAGAATAAGATAGAACAGAACAGAATAGAATAGAATAGAATAGAATAGAACAGAAGAGAATAGAATAGAACAGAATAGAATAGAAAAGAACAGAACAGAATAGAATAGAATAGAATAGAACAGAATAGAACAGAATAGAATAGAATCGAACAGAATAGAATAGAATAGAACAGAATAGAATAGAATAGAATAGAATAGAGCAGAACAGAATAGAATAGAATAGAATAGAATAGAATAGAACAGAATAGAATAGAATGGAATAGAACAGAACAGAATAAAATAGAATAGAATAGAATAGAATAGAATAGAATAGAATAGAATAGAATAGAATAGAATAGAATAGAGTAGAATAGAGTAGAATAGAATAGAATAGAACAGAATAGAATAGAATAAAATAAAATAGAATAGAATAGAATAGAACAGAACAGAATACAATATATAGAATAGAACAGAATAGAATAGAATACAACAGAAGAGAATAGAATAGAACAGAAGAGAACATAACAGAATAGAATAGAATAGAACAGAACAGAACAGAACAGAATAGAATAGAACAGGACAGAACAGAATGGAATAGATTAGAACAGAATAGAACAGAACAGAATAGAATAGAATAGAACAGAATAGAACAGAACAGAATAGAACAGAATAGAACAGAATAGAACAGAATAGAATAGAATAGAATAGAATAGAATAGAATAGAATAGAATAGAATAGAATAGAACAGAATATAATAGAATAGAACAGAATAGAATAGAAAAGAACAGAACAGAACAGAATGGAATAGAATAGAATAGAACAGAATAGAACAGAACAGAACAGAACAGAACAGAATAGAATAGAACAGGACAGAACAGAATTGAATAGATTAGAACATAATAGAACAGAACAGAATAGAATAGAATAGAACAGAAAAGAACAGAATAGAAATGAACAGAATAGAATAGAATAGAACAGAATAGAACAGAATAGAATAGAATCGAACAGAATAGAATAGAATAGAATAGAATAGAATAGAATAGAATAGAATAGAACAGAACAGAATAGAATAGAATAGAATAGAATAGAATTGAATAGAACAAAACAGAACAGTATAGCATCGAACAGTATATAATAGAATAGAACAGAATAGAACAGAATAGAATATAATAGAAAAGAATAGAACAGAAGAGAATAGAATAGAATAGAATAGAACAGAACAGAATAGATCAGAACACAACACAACAGAACAGAATAGATTAGAATAGAATAGAACAGAACCGAATAGAACAGAACAGAACAGAATAGAATAGAATAGAATAGAACAGAATAGAATAGAATGGAATAGAACAGAACAGAGTAAAATAGAGTAAAATAGAATAGAATAGAATAGAATAGAATAGAATAGAATAGAATAGAAGAGTAGAGTAGAATAGAATAGAATAGAACAGAATAGAATAGAATAGAATAGAATACAACAAAAGAGAATAGAAAAGAACAGAACAGAAAAGAACAGAATAGAATAGAATAGAACAGAACAGAACAGAATAGAATAAAATAGAACAAAATAGAACAGGACAGAACAGAATAGAATAGAATAGAATAGAATAGAATAGAATAGAACAGAACAGAACAGAACAGAATAGAATAGAATAGAATAGAATAGAACAGAATGGAAAGAATAGAATAGAATAGAACAGAATAGAACAGAACAGAATAGAATAGAATAGAATAGATAGAACAGAACAGAATAGAATAGAATAGAATAAAACAGAATAGAATAGAATAGAACAGAATAAAATACAATAGAATAGAACAGAACAGAACAGAATAGAATGGAATAGAACAGAATAGAACAGAACAGAACAGAACAGAATAGAATAGAACAGGACAGAACAGAATGGAATAGATTAGAACAGAATAGAACAGAACAGAATAGAATAGAATAGAACAGAATAGAACAGAACAGAATAGAACAGAATAGAACAGAATAGAACAGAATAGAATAGAATAGAATAGAATAGAATAGAATAGAACAGAATAGAATAGAGTCGAATAGAATAGAACATAGTAGAATAGAATAGAACAGAATAGAGTAGTATAGAACAGAACAGAATAGAATAGAATAGAATAGAATAGAACAGAACAGAATAGAATAGAATAGAACAGAACAGAATAGAATACAACAGAATAGAATAGAATAGAACAGAACAGAACAGAATAGAATAGAATAGAATAGAATAGAACAGAACAGAACAGAACAGAACAGAACAGAACAGAACAGAACAGTATACATTAGAACAGGACAGAACAGAATGGTATATATTAGAACAGAATACAACAGAACAGAATAGAATAGAATAGCATAGAGTAAAACAGAACTGAACAGAATAGAATAGAATAGAACAGAATAGAACAGAACAGAAGAGAATAGAATGGAATAGAATAGAATAGAATAGAGTAGAATAGAGTAGAATAGAATAGAATACAACAGAAGAGAATAGAATAGAACAGAACAGAACAGAACAGAATAGAATAGAATAGAACAGAACAGAACAGAATAGAATAGAAAAGAACATAATAGAATAGAACAGAGTAGATTAGAATAGAATAGAATAGAATAGAAGAGAACCGAACAGAATAGAATGGAATAGAATAAGATAGAACAGAACAGAATAGAATAGAATAGAATAGAACAGAAGAGAATAGAATAGAACAGAATAGAATAGAAAAGAACAGAACAGAATAGAATAGAATAGAATAGAACAGAATAGAACAGAATAGAATAGAATCGAACAGAATAGAATAGAATAGAACAGAATAGAATAGAATAGAATAGAATAGAGCAGAACAGAATAGAATAGAATAGAATAGAATAGAACAGAATAGAATAGAATGGAATAGAACAGAACAGAATAAAATAGAATAGAATAGAATAGAATAGAATAGAATAGAATAGAATAGAGTAGAATAGAGTAGAATAGAATAGAATAGAACAGAATAGAATAGAATAAAATAAAATAGAATAGAATAGAATAGAACAGAACAGAATACAATATATAGAATAGAACAGAATAGAATAGAATACAACAGAAGAGAATGGAATAGAACAGAAGAGAACATAACAGAATAGAATAGAATAGAACAGAACAGAACAGAACAGAATAGAATAGAACAGGATAGAACAGAATGGAATAGATTAGAACAGAATAGAACAGAACAGAATAGAATAGAATAGAACAGAATAGAACAGAACAGAATAGAACAGAATAGAACAGAATAGAACAGAATAGAATAGAATAGAATAGAATAGAATAGAATAGAAGAGAATAGAATAGAATAGAACAGAATATAATAGAATAGAACAGAATAGAATAGAAAAGAACAGAACAGAACAGAATGGAATAGAATAGAATAGAACAGAATAGAACAGAACAGAACAGAACAGAACAGAATAGAATAGAACAGGACAGAACAGAATTGAATAGATTAGAACATAATAGAACAGAACAGAATAGAATAGAATAGAACAGAAAAGAACAGAATAGAAATGAACAGAATAGAATAGAATAGAACAGAATAGAACAGAATAGAATAGAATCGAACAGAATAGAATAGAATAGAATAGAATAGAATAGAATAGAATAGAACAGAACAGAATAGAATAGAATAGAATAGAATAGAATTGAATAGAACAAAACAGAACAGTATAGCATCGAACAGTATATAATAGAATAGAACAGAATAGAACAGAATAGAATATAATAGAAAAGAATAGAACAGAAGAGAATAGAATAGAATAGAATAGAACAGAACAGAATAGATCAGAACACAACACAACAGAACAGAATAGATTAGAATAGAATAGAACAGAACCGAATAGAACAGAACAGAACAGAATAGAATAGAATAGAATAGAACAGAATAGAATAGAATGGAATAGAACAGAACAGAGTAAAATAGAGTAAAATAGAATAGAATAGAATAGAATAGAATAGAATAGAATAGAATAGAATAGAATAGAAGAGTAGAGTAGAATAGAATAGAATAGAACAGAATAGAATAGAATAGAATAGAATACAACAAAAGAGAATAGAAAAGAACAGAACAGAAAAGAACAGAATAGAATAGAATAGAACAGAACAGAACAGAATAGAATAAAATAGAACAAAATAGAACAGAACAGAACAGAATAGAATAGAATAGAATAGAATAGAATAGAATAGAATAGAACAGAACAGAACAGAACAGAATAGAATAGAATAGAATAGAATAGAACAGAATGGAAAGAATAGAATAGAATAGAACAGAACAGAACAGAACAGAATAGAATAGAATAGAATAGATAGAACAGAACAGAATAGAATAGAATAGAATAAAACAGAATAGAATAGAATAGAACAGAATAAAATACAATAGAATAGAACAGAACAGAACAGAATAGAATGGAATAGAACAGAATAGAACAGAACAGAACAGAACAGAATAGAATAGAACAGGACAGAACAGAATGGAATAGATTAGAACAGAATAGAACAGAACAGAATAGAATAGAATAGAACAGAATAGAACAGAACAGAATAGAACAGAATAGAACAGAACAGAATAGAATAGAATAGAATAGAATAGAATAGAATAGAATAGAATAGAACAGAATAGAATAGAGTCGAATAGAATAGAACATAGTAGAATAGAATAGAACAGAATAGAGTAGTATAGAACAGAACAGAATAGAATAGAATAGAATAGAATAGAACAGAACAGAATAGAATAGAATAGAACAGAACCGAATAGAATACAACAGAATAGAATAGAATAGAACAGAACAGAACAGAATAGAATAGAATAGAATAGAATAGAACAGAACAGAACAGAACAGAACAGAACAGAACAGAACAGAACAGTATACATTAGAACAGGACAGAACAGAATGGTATATATTAGAACAGAATACAACAGAACAGAATAGAATAGAATAGCATAGAGTAAAACAGAACTGAACAGAATAGAATAGAATAGAACAGAATAGAACAGAACAGAAGAGAATAGAATGGAATAGAATAGAATAGAATAGAGTAGAATAGAGTAGAATAGAATAGAATACAACAGAAGAGAATAGAATAGAACAGAACAGAACAGAACAGAATAGAATAGAATAGAACAGAACAGAACAGAATAGAATAGAAAAGAACATAATAGAATAGAACAGAGTAGATTAGAATAGAATAGAATAGAATAGAAGAGAACCGAACAGAATAGAATGGAATAGAATAAGATAGAACAGAACAGAATAGAATAGAATAGAATAGAATAGAACAGAAGAGAATGGAATAGAACAGAATAGAATAGAAAAGAACAGAACAGAACAGAATAGAATAGAATAGAACAGAATAGAACAGAATAGAATAGAATCGAACAGAATAGAATAGAATAGAACAGAATAGAATAGAATAGAATAGAATAGAGCAGAACAGAATAGAATAGAATAGAATAGAATAGAATAGAACAGAATAGAATAGAATGGAATAGAACAGAACAGAATAAAATAGAATAGAATAGAATAGAATAGAATAGAATAGAATAGAATAGAATAGAATAGAGTAGAATAGAGTAGAATAGAATAGAATAGAACAGAATAGAATAGAATAAAATAAAATAGAATAGAATAGAATAGAACAGAACAGAATACAATATATAGAATAGAACAGAATAGAATAGAATACAACAGAAGAGAATAGAATAGAACAGAAGAGAACATAACAGAATAGAATAGAATAGAACAGAACAGAACAGAATAGAATAGAATAGAACATAATAGAATAGAACAGAATAGAATAGAATAGAATAGAATAGAATAGAATAGAACAGAACAGAACAGAACAGAACAGAATAGAATAGAATAGAATAGAATAGAATAGAATAGAATAGAACAGAACAGAATAGAATAGAATAGAACAGAACAGAATAGAATAGAATAGAATAGAACAGAATATAATAGAATAGAACAGAATAGAATAGAAAAGAACAGAACAGAACAGAATGGAATAGAATAGAATAGAACAGAATAGAACAGAACAGAACAGAACAGAACAGAATAGAATAGAACAGGACAGAACAGAATTGAATAGATTAGAACATAATAGAACAGAACAGAATAGAATAGAATAGAACAGAAAAGAACAGAATAGAAATGAACAGAATAGAATAGAATAGAACAGAATAGAACAGAATAGAATAGAATCGAACAGAATAGAATAGAATAGAATAGAATAGAATAGAATAGAATAGAATAGAATACAACAGAACAGAATAGAATAGAATAGAATAGAATAGAATAGAATTGAATAGAACAAAACAGAACAGTATAGCATCGAACAGTATATAATAGAATAGAACAGAATAGAACAGAATAGAATATAATAGAAAAGAATAGAACAGAAGAGAATAGAATAGAATAGAATAGAACAGAACAGAATAGATCAGAACACAACACAACAGAACAGAATAGATTAGAATAGAATAGAACAGAACCGAATAGAACAGAATAGAACAGAATAGAATAGAATAGAATAGAACAGAATAGAATAGAATGGAATAGAACAGAACAGAGTAAAATAGAGTAAAATAGAATAGAATAGAATAGAATAGAATAGAATAGAATAGAATAGAATAGAGTAGAGTAGAATAGAATAGAATAGAACAGAATAGAATAGAATAAAATAAAATAGACTAGAATAGAATAGAACAGAACAGAATACAATATATAGAATAGAACAGAATAGAATAGAATACAACAGAAGAGAATAGAATAGAACAGAACAGAACAGAACAGAATAGAATAGAATAGAACAGAACAGAACAGAACAGAATAGAATAGAATAGAACATAATAGAATAGAACAGAACAGAATAGAATAGAATAGAATAGAACAAAACAGAACAGTATAGCATCGAACAGAATATAATAGAATAGAAGGGAATAGAACAGAATAGAATATAATAGAATAGAATAGAACAGAAGAGAATAGAATAGAATAGAATAGAATAGAACAGGACAGAACAGAATTGAATAGATTAGAACAGAATAGAACAGAACAGAATAGAATAGAACAGAACAGAATAGAAATGAACAGAATAGAATAGAATAGAACAGAATAGAACAGAATAGAATAGAATGGAATAGAACAGAACAGAATAAAATAGAGTAGAATAGAATAGAATACAATAGAATAGAATAGAGTAGAATAGAATAGAATAGAACAGAATAGAATAGAATAAAATAAAATAGAATAGAATAGAATAGAACAGAACAGAATACAATATATAGAATAGAACAGAATAGAATAGAATACAACAGAAGAGAATAGAACAGAACAGAACAGAACAGAACAGAATAGAATAGAACAGAATAGAACAGAACAGAATAGAATAGAATAGAACATAATAGAATAGAACAGAACAGAATAGAATAGAATAGAATAGAACAGAACAGAATAGAATAGAATAGAATAGAATAGAACAGAACAGAATAGAATAGAATAGAATAGAACAGAATAGAATAGAATAGAACAGAATAGAATAGAAAAGAATAGAACAGAACAGAATAGAATAGAACAGAATAGAACAGAACAGAACAGAACAGAACAGAACAGAATAGAATAGAACAGGACAGAACAGAATTGAATAGATTAGAACAGAATAGAACAGAACAGAACAGAATAGAATAGAACAGAACAGAACAGAATAGAAATGAACAGAATAGAATAGATTAGAACAGAATAGAACAGAATAGAATAGAATCGAACAGAATAGAATAGAATAGAATAGAATAGAATAGAGTAGAATAGAATAGAATAGAACAGAATAGAATAGAATAAAATAAAATAGAATAGAATTGAATAGAACAGAACAGAATACAATATATAGAATAGAACAGAAGAGTATAGAATACAACAGAAGAGAATAGAATAGAACAGAACAGAACAGAACAGAATAGAATAGAATAGAACAGATCAGAACAGAATAGAATAGAATAGAACATAATAGATAGAACAGAACAGAATAGAATAGAATAGAATAGAATAGAATAGAGTAGAATAGAATAGAACAGAACAGAACAGAACAGAATAGAATAGAATAGAATAGAATAGAATAGAATAGAATAGAATAGAACAGAATAGAACAGAACAGAATAAAATAGAATAGAATAGAATAGAATAGAATAGAGTAGAGTAGAATAGAATAGAATAGAACAGAATAGAATAGAATAAAATAAAATAGAATAGAATAGAATAGAACAGAACATAATACATTATATAGAATAGAACAGAATAGAATAGAATACAACAGAAGGTAATAGAATAGAACAGAACAGAACAGAACAGAATTGAATAGAATAGAACAGAACAGAACAGAATAGAATAGAATAGAACATAATAGAAGAGAACAGAATAGAATAGAATAGAATAGAATAGAATAGAATAGAATAGAATAGAATAGAATAGAACAGAACAGAACAGAACAGAATAGAATAGAATAGAATGGAATAGAATAGAATAGAATAGAATAGAATAGAATAGAATAGAACAGAATAGAATAGAATAGAACAGAATAGAACAGAATACAATATATAGAATAGAACAGAATAGAAGAATACAAAAGAAGAGAATAGAACAGAACAGAACAGATTGGAATAGAATAGAACAGAACAGAACAGAATAGAATAGAATAGAACGTAATAGAAAAGAACAGAACAGAATAGAATAGAATAGAATGGATTAGAATAGAACAGAACAGAATAGATTAGAATAGAATAGAATAGAACAGAACAGAATAGAATGGAATAGAATAGAACAGAATAGAATAGAATAGAACAGAATAGAATAGAAAAGAACAGAACAGAACAGAATAGAATAGAATAGAATAGAACAGAACAGAACAGAACAGAACAGAAAAGAACAGAATAGAATAGAACAGGACAGAACAGAATTGAATAGATTAAAACAGAATAGAACAGAACAGAATAGAATAGAATAGAACAGAATAGAACAGAATAGAATACAATCGAACAGAATAGAATAGAATAGAACAGAATAGAATAGAATAGAATAGAATAGAATAGAATAGAATAGAATAGAGCAGAACAGAAGAGAATAGAATAGAATAGAATAGAATAGAATAGAACAAAACAGAACAGTATATCATCGAACATAATATAATAGAATAGAACAGAATAGAATATAATAGAATAGAATAGAACAGAAGAGAATAGAATAGAACAGAATAGAATAGAATAGAACAGAACAGAAGAGAATAGAATAGAATAGAACAGAATAGAACAGAACAGAACAGAAGAGAACAGAACAGAATAGAATACAACAGAATAGAATAGAATAGAACAGAACAGAACAGAATAGAATAGAATAGAACAGAATAGAACAGAACAGAACAGAACAGAACAGAACAGAACAGAATAGAATAGAACAGGACAGAACAGAATGGAATAGATAAGAACAGAATAGAACAGAACAGAATAGAATAGAATAGAATAAAACAGAACTGAACAGAATAGAATCGAACAGAATAGAATAGAATAGAACAGAATAGAATAGAATAGAACAGAATAGAACAGAACAGAAGAGAATAGAATAGAATAGAATAGAATAGAATAGAGTAGAATAGAATAGAGTAGAATAGAATAGAACAGAACAGAACAGAATAGAATAGAATAGAATAGAACAGAACAGAATAGAACAGAATAGAACATAACAGAATAGAATAGAATAGAATAGAACAGTATAGAATAGAATAGAATGGAATAGAATAAAATAGAATAGAACAGAACAGAACAGAACAGAACAGAATAGAACAGAACACAACACAACAGAACAGAATAGAATAGAATAGAATAGAATAGAACAGAACCGAATAGGACAGAACAGAACTGAATCGAACAGAATAGAATAGAATAGAATAGAACACAATAGAATAGGATAGAACAGAATAGAATAGAATACAATAGAACAGAACAGAACAGAATAGAATAGAATAGAATAGAATACAACAAAAGAGAATAGAAAAGAACAGAACAGAAAAGAACAGAATAGAATAGAATAGAACAGAACAGAACAGAATAGAATAAAATAGAACAAAATAGAATAGAACAGAACAGAATAGAATAGAATAGAATAGAATAGAATAGAATAGAATAGAATACAACAGAACAGAACAGAACAGAATAGAATAGAATAGAATAGAATAGAACAGAATGGAAGAGAATAGAATAGAATAGAACAGAATAGAACAGAACAGAATAGAATAGAATAGAATAGATAGAACAGAACAGAATAGAATAGAATAGAATAGAATAAAACAGAATAGAATAGAATAGAACAGAATAAAATACAATAGAATAGAACAGAACAGAACAGAATAGAATGGAATAGAACAGAATAGAACAGAACAGAACAGAACAGAATAGAATAGAACAGGACAGAACAGAATGGAATAGATTAGATCAGAATAGAACAGAACAGAATAGAATAGAATAGAACAGAATAGAACAGAACAGAATAGAACAGAATAGAACAGAATAGAACAGAATAGAATAGAATAGAATAGAATAGAATAGAATAGAATAGAATAGAATAGAATGGAATAGAACAGAATAGAATAGAGTCGAATAGAATAGAACATAGTAGAATAGAATAGAACAGAATAGAGTAGTATAGAACAGAACAGAATAGAATAGAATAGAATAGAATAGAACAGAACAGATTAGAATAGAATAGAACAGAACAGAATAGAATACAACAGAATAGAATAGAATAGAACAGAACAGAACAGAATAGAATGGAATAGAATAGAATAGAACAGAACAGAACAGAACAGAACAGAACAGAACAGTATACATTAGAACAGGACAGAACAGAATGATATATATTAGAACAGAATACAACAGAACAGAATAGAATAGAATAGCATAGAGTAAAACAGAACTGAACAGAATAGAATAGAATAGAACAGAATAGAACAGAACAGAAGAGAATAGAATGGAATAGAATAGAATAGAATAGAGTAGAATAGAGTAGAATAGAATAGAATACAACAGAAGAGAATAGAATAGAACAGAACAGAACAGAACAGAATAGAATAGAATAGAACAGAACAGAACAGAATAGAATAGAAAAGAACATAATAGAATAGAACAGAGTAGATTGGAATAGAATAGAATAGAATAGAAGAGAACCGAACAGAATAGAATGGAATAGAATAAGATAGAACAGAACAGAATAGAATAGAATAGAATAGAACAGAAGAGAATAGAATAGAACAGAATAGAATAGAAAAGAACAGAACAGAACAGAATCGAATAGAATAGAACAGAATAGAACAGAATAGAATAGAATCGAACAGAATAGAATAGAATAGAACAGAATAGAATAGAATAGAATAGAATAGAGCAGAACAGAATAGAATAGAATAGAATAGAATAGAATAGAATAGAACAAAACAGAACAGTATTGCATCGAACAGAATATAATAGAATAGAACAGAATAGAACAGAATAGAATATAATAGAATAGAATAGAATAGAAGAGAATAGAATAGAACAGAATAGAATAGAAAAGAACAGAACAGAACAGAATAGAATAGAAAAGAACAGAACAGAACAGAATAGAATAGAATATAAAAGAATAGAACAGAACAGAACAGAATAGAATACAACAGAATAGAATAGAATAGAACAGAACAGAACAGAATAGAATAGAATAGAATAGAACAGAATAGAATAGAATGGAATAGAACAGAACAGAATAAAATAGAATAGAATAGAATAGAATAGAATAGAATAGAATAGAATAGAATAGAATAGAGTAGAATAGAATAGAAGAGAACAGAATAGAACAGAATAGAATATAATAGAATAGAATAGAATAGAAGAGAATAGAATAGAACAGAATAGAATAGAAAAGAACAGAACAGAACAGAATAGAATAGAAAAGAACAGAACAGAACAGAATAGAATAGAATATAAAAGAATAGAACAGAACAGAACAGAATAGAATACAACAGAATAGAATAGAATAGAACAGAACAGAACAGAATAGAATAGAATAGAATAGAACAGAATAGAATAGAATGGAATAGAACAGAACAGAATAAAATAGAATAGAATAGAATAGAATAGAATAGAATAGAATAGAATAGAATAGAATAGAATAGAGTAGAATAGAATAGAATAGAACAGAATAGAATAGAATAAAATAAAATAGAATAGAATAGAATAGAACAGAACAGAATACAATATATAGAAGAGAACAGAATAGAATAGAATACAACAGAAGAGAATAGAATAGAACAGAAGAGAACATAACAGAATAGAATAGAATAGAACAGAACAGAACAGAACAGAATAGAATAGAATAGAACATAATAGAATAGAACAGAATAGAATAAAATAGAATAGAATAGAATAGAATAGAATAGAATAGAATAGAATAGAATAGAACAGAACAGAACAGAATAGAATAGAACAGAATAGAATAGAATAGAACAGAATAGAATAGAAAAGAACAGAACAGAACAGAATGGAATAGAATAAAATAGAACAGAATAGAATAGAATAGAATAGAACAGAATAGAATAGAATAGAACAGAATAGAATAGAAAAGAACAGAACAGAACAGAATGGAATAGAATAGAATAGAACAGAATAGAACAGAACAGAACAGAACAGAACAGAATAGAATAGAACAGGACAGAACAGAATTGAATAGATTAGAACATAATAGAACAGAACAGAATAGAATAGAATAGAACAGAAAAGAACAGAATAGAAATGAACAGAATAGAATAGAATAGAACAGAATAGAACAGAATAGAATAGAATCGAACAGAATAGAATAGAATAGAATAGAATAGAATAGAATAGAATAGAACAGAACAGAATAGAATAGAATAGAATAGAATAGAATAGAATTGAATAGAACAAAACAGAACAGTATAGCATCGAACAGAATATAATAGAATAGAACAGAATAGAACAGAATAGAATATAATAGAAAAGAATAGAACAGAAGAGAATAGAATAGAATAGAATAGAACAGAACAGAATAGATCAGAACACAACACAACAGAACAGAATAGATTAGAATAGAATAGAACAGAACCGAATAGAATAGAATAGAATAGAATAGAACAGAACAGAATAGAATAGAATAGAATAGACCAGAATAGAATAGAATAGAATAGACCAGAATAGAATAGAATAGAATAGAATAGAATAGAATAGAATAGAGCAGAACAGAATAGAATAGAATAGAATAGAATAGAATAGAATAGAATAGAATAGAATAGAATAGAGCAGAACAGAAGAGAATAGAATAGAATAGAAAAGAACAGAACAGAACAGAATAGAACAGTATAGCATCGAACAGAATATGATAGAATAGAACAGAATAGAACAGAATATAATACAATAGAATAGAATAGAACAGAAGAGAATAGAATAGAACAGAATAGAATAGAAAAGAACAGAACAGAACAGAATAGAATAGAATAGAACAGAATAGAAAAGAATAGAATAGAACAGAACAGAACAGAACAGAACAGAACAGAACAGAATAGAATAAAACAGGACAGAACAGAATGGAATAGATTAGAACAGAATAGAACAGAACAGAATAGAATAGAATAGAACAGAACAGAACAGAATAGAATAGAATAGAACATAATAGATAGAACAGAACAGAATAGAATAGAATAGAATAGAATAGAATAGAATAGAATAGAATAGAATAGAATAGAATAGAGTAGAATAGAACAGAACAGAACAGAACAGAACAGAATAGAATAGAATAGAATAGAATAGAATAGAATAGAACAGAATAGAACAGAACAGAATAAAATAGAATAGAATAGAATAGAATAGAATAGAGTAGAGTAGAATAGAATAGAATAGAACAGAATAGAATAGAATAAAATAAAATAGAATAGAATAGAATAGAACAGAACAGAATACATTATATAGAATAGAACAGAATAGAATAGAATACAACAGAAGGTAATAGAATAGAACAGAACAGAACAGAACAGAATAGAATAGAATAGAACAGAACAGAACAGAATAGAATAGAATAGAACATAATAGATGAGAACAGAATAGAATAGAATAGAATAGAATAGAATAGAATAGAATAGAATAGAACAGAACAGAACAGAACAGAATAGAATAGAATAGAATGGAATAGAATAGAATAGAATAGAATAGAATAGAATAGAATAGAATAGAACAGAATAGAATAGAATAGAATAGAATAGAACAGAATACAATATATAGAATAGAACAGAATAGAAGAATACAAAAGAAGAGAATAGAACAGAACAGAACAGATTGGAATAGAATAGAACAGAACAGAACAGAATAGAATAGAATAGAACGTAATAGAAAAGAACAGAACAGAATAGAATAGAATAGAATGGATTAGAATAGAACAGAACAGAATAGATTAGAATAGAATAGAATAGAACAGAACAGAATAGAATGGAATAGAATAGAACAGAATAGAATAGAATAGAACAGAATAGAATAGAAAAGAACAGAACAGAACAGAATAGAATAGAATAGAATAGAACAGAACAGAACAGAACAGAAAAGAACAGAATAGAATAGAACAGGACAGAACAGAATTGAATAGATTAAAACAGAATAGAACAGAACAGAATAGAATAGAATAGAACAGAACAGAACAGAATAGAAATGAACAGAATAGAATAGAATAGAACAGAATAGAACAGAATAGAATACAATCGAACAGAATAGAATAGAATAGAACAGAATAGAATAGAATAGAATAGAATAGAATAGAATAGAATAGAGCAGAACAGAAGAGAATAGAATAGAATAGAATAGAATAGAATAGAATAGAATAGAATAGAACAAAACAGAACAGTATATCATCGAACATAATATAATAGAATAGAATAGAATGGAATAGAATAGAATAGAATAGAATGGAATAGAAGAGAATAGAATAGAGTCGAATAGAATAGAACATAGTAGAATAGAATAGAACAGAATAGAGTAGTATAGAACAGAACAGAATAGAATAGAATAGAATAGAATAGAACAGAACAGATTAGAATAGAATAGAACAGAACAGAATAGAATACAACAGAATAGAATAGAATAGAACAGAACAGAACAGAATAGAATGGAATAGAATAGAATAGAACAGAACAGAACAGAACAGAACAGAACAGTATACATTAGAACAGGACAGAACAGAATGGTATATATTAGAACAGAATACAACAGAACAGAATAGAATAGAATAGCATAGAGTAAAACAGAACTGAACAGAATAGAATAGAATAGAACAGAATAGAACAGAACAGAAGAGAATAGAATGGAATAGAATAGAATAGAATAGAGTAGAATAGAGTAGAATAGAATAGAATACAACAGAAGAGAATAGAATAGAACAGAACAGAACAGAACAGAATAGAATAGAATAGAACAGAACAGAACAGAATAGAATAGAAAAGAACATAATAGAATAGAACAGAGTAGATTGGAATAGAATAGAATAGAATAGAAGAGAACCGAACAGAATAGAATGGAATAGAATAAGATAGAACAGAACAGAATAGAATAGAATAGAATAGAACAGAAGAGAATAGAATAGAACAGAATAGAATAGAAAAGAACAGAACAGAACAGAATAGAATAGAATAGAACAGAATAGAACAGAATAGAATAGAATCGAACAGAATAGAATAGAATAGAACAGAATAGAATAGAATAGAATAGAATAGAGCAGAACAGAATAGAATAGAATAGAATAGAATAGAATAGAATAGAACAAAACAGAACAGTATTGCATCGAACAGAATATAATAGAATAGAACAGAATAGAACAGAATAGAATATAATAGAATAGAATAGAATAGAAGAGAATAGAATAGAACAGAATAGAATAGAAAAGAACAGAACAGAACAGAATAGAATAGAAAAGAACAGAACAGAACAGAATAGAATAGAATATAAAAGAATAGAACAGAACAGAACAGAATAGAATACAACAGAATAGAATAGAATAGAACAGAACAGAACAGAATAGAATAGAATAGAATAGAACAGAATAGAATAGAATGGAATAGAACAGAACAGAATAAAATAGAATAGAATAGAATAGAATAGAATAGAATAGAATAGAATAGAATAGAATAGAATAGAATAGAGTAGAATAGAATAGAATAGAACAGAATAGAATAGAATAAAATAAAATAGAATAGAATAGAATAGAACAGAACAGAATACAATATATAGAAGAGAACAGAATAGAATAGAATACAACAGAAGAGAATAGAATAGAACAGAAGAGAACATAACAGAATAGAATAGAATAGAACAGAACAGAACAGAATAGAATAGAATAGAACATAATAGAATAGAACAGAATAGAATAAAATAGAATAGAATAGAATAGAATAGAATAGAATAGAATAGAATAGAACAGAACAGAACAGAACAGAACAGAACAGAACAGAATAGAATAGAATAGAATAGAATAGAATAGAACAGAATAGAATAGAATAGAATAGAATAGAATAGAATAGAACAGAACAGAATAGAATAGAATAGAACAGAACAGAATAGAATAGAATAGAATAGAACAGAATAGAATAGAATAGAACAGAATAGAATAGAAAAGAACAGAACAGAACAGAATGGAATAGAATAGAATAGAACAGAATAGAACAGAACAGAACATAACAGAACAGAATAGAATAGAACAGGACAGAACAGAATTGAATAGATTAGAACATAATAGAACAGAACAGAATAGAATAGAATAGAACAGAAAAGAACAGAATAGAAATGAACAGAATAGAATAGAATAGAACAGAATAGAACAGAATAGAATAGAATCGAACAGAATAGAATAGAATAGAATAGAATAGAATAGAATAGAATAGAATAGAACAGAACAGAATAGAATAGAATAGAATAGAATAGAATAGAATAGAATTGAATAGAACAAAACAGAACAGTATAGCATCGAACAGAATATAATAGAATAGAACAGAATAGAACAGAATAGAATATAATAGAAAAGAATAGAACAGAAGAGAATAGAATAGAATAGAATAGAACAGAACAGAATAGATCAGAACACAACACAACAGAACAGAATAGATTAGAATAGAATAGAACAGAACCGAATAGAATAGAATAGAATAGAATAGAACAGAACAGAATAGAATAAAATAGAATAGACCAGAATAGAATAGAATAGAATAGACCAGAATAGAATAGAATAGAATAGAATAGAATAGAATAGAATAGAGCAGAACAGAATAGAATAGAATAGAATAGAATAGAATAGAATAGAATAGAATAGAATAGAGCAGAACAGAAGAGAATAGAATAGAATAGAAAAGAACAGAACAGAACAGAATAGAACAGTATAGCATCGAACAGAATATGATAGAATAGAACAGAATAGAACAGAATATAATACAATAGAATAGAATAGAACAGAAGAGAATAGAATAGAACAGAATAGAATAGAAAAGAACAGAACAGAACAGAATAGAATAGAATAGAACAGAATAGAAAAGAATAGAATAGAACAGAACAGAACAGAACAGAACAGAACAGAATAGAATAAAACAGGACAGAACAGAATGGAATAGATTAGAACAGAATAGAACAGAACAGAATAGAATAGAATAGAACAGAACAGAACAGAATAGAATAGAAGAGAACATAATAGATAGAACAGAACAGAATAGAATAGAATAGAATAGAATAGAATAGAATAGAATAGAGTAGAATAGAATAGAACAGAACAGAACAGAACAGAATAGAATAGAATAGAATAGAATAGAATAGAATAGAATAGAATAGAACAGAATAGAACAGAACAGAATAAAATAGAATAGAATAGAATAGAATAGAATAGAGTAGAGTAGAATGGAATAGAATAGAACAGAATAGAATAGAATAAAATAAAATAGAATAGAATAGAATAGAACAGAACAGAATACATTATATAGAATAGAACATAATAGAATAGAATACAACAGAAGGTAATAGAATAGAACAGAACAGAACAGAACAGAATAGAATAGAATAGAACAGAACAGAACAGAATAGAATAGAATAGAACATAATAGAAGAGAACAGAATAGAATAGAATAGAATAGAATAGAATAGAATAGAATAGAATAGAACAGAACAGAACAGAACAGAATAGAATAGAATAGAATGGAATAGAATAGAATAGAATAGAATAGAATAGAATAGAATAGAATAGAATAGAACAGAATAGAATAGAATAGAATAGAATAGAACAGAATACAATATATAGAATAGAACAGAATAGAAGAATACAAAAGAAGAGAATAGAACAGAACAGAACAGATTGGAATAGAATAGAACAGAACAGAACAGAATAGAATAGAATAGAACGTAATAGAAAAGAACAGAACAGAATAGAATAGAATAGAATGGATTAGAATAGAACAGAACAGAATAGATTAGAATAGAATAGAATAGAACAGAACAGAATAGAATGGAATAGAATAGAACAGAATAGAATAGAATAGAACAGAATAGAATAGAAAAGAACAGAACAGAACAGAATAGAATAGAATAGAATAGAACAGAACAGAACAGAACAGAAAAGAACAGAATAGAATAGAACAGGACAGAACAGAATTGAATAGATTAAAACAGAATAGAACAGAACAGAATAGAATAGAATAGAACAGAACAGAACAGAATAGAAATGAACAGAATAGAATAGAATAGAACAGAATAGAACAGAATAGAATACAATCGAACAGAATAGAATAGAATAGAACAGAATAGAATAGAATAGAATAGAATAGAATAGAATAGAATAGAATAGAGCAGAACAGAAGAGAATAGAATAGAATAGAATAGAATAGAATAGAACAAAACAGAACAGTATATCATCGAACATAATATAATAGAATAGAACAGAATAGAACAGAATAGAATATAATAGAATAGAATAGAACAGAAGAGAATAGAATAGAACAGAATAGAATAGAATAGAACAGAACAGAAGAGAATAGAATAGAATAGAACAGAATAGAACAGAACAGAACAGAAGAGAACAGAACAGAATAGAATACAACAGAATAGAATAGAATAGAACAGAACAGAACAGAATAGAATAGAATAGAACAGAATAGAACAGAACAGAACAGAACAGAACAGAACAGAATAGAATAGAACAGGACAGAACAGAATGGAATAGATAAGAACAGAATAGAACAGAACAGAATAGAATAGAATAGAATAAAACAGAACTGAACAGAATAGAATCGAACAGAATAGAATAGAATAGAACAGAATAGAATAGAATAGAACAGAATAGAACAGAACAGAAGAGAATAGAATAGAATAGAATAGAATAGAATAGAGTAGAATAGAATAGAGTAGAATAGAATAGAACAGAACAGAACAGAATAGAATAGAATAGAATAGAACAGAACAGAATAGAACAGAATAGAACATAACAGAATAGAATAGAATAGAATAGAACAGTATAGAATAGAATAGAATGGAATAGAATAAAATAGAATAGAACAGAACAGAACAGAACAGAACAGAATAGAACAGAACACAACACAACAGAACAGAATAGAATAGAATAGAATAGAATAGAACAGAACCGAATAGGACAGAACAGAACTGAATAGAACAGAATAGAATAGAATAGAATAGAACACAATAGAATAGGATAGAACAGAATAGAATAGAATACAATAGAACAGAACAGAACAGAATAGAATAGAATAGAATAGAATACAACAAAAGAGAATAGAAAAGAACAGTACAGAAAAGAACAGAATAGAATAGAATAGAACAGAACAGAACAGAATAGAATAAAATAGAACAAAATAGAATAGAACAGAACAGAATAGAATAGAATAGAATAGAATAGAATAGAATAGAATAGAATAGAATAGAATAGAACAGAACAGAACAGAACAGAATAGAATAGAATAGAATAGAATAGAACAGAATGGAAGAGAATAGAATAGAATAGAACAGAATAGAACAGAACAGAATAGAATAGAATAGAATAGATAGAACAGAACAGAATAGAATAGAATAGAATAGAATAAAACAGAATAGAATAGAATAGAACAGAATAAAATACAATAGAATAGAACAGAACAGAACAGAATAGAATGGAATAGAACAGAATAGAACAGAACAGAACAGAACAGAATAGAATAGAACAGGACAGAACAGAATGGAAGAGATTAGAACAGAATAGAACAGAACAGAATAGAATAGAATAGAACAGAATAGAACAGAACAGAATAGAACAGAATAGAACAGAATAGAACAGAATAGAATAGAATAGAATAGAATAGAATAGAATAGAATAGAATAGAATAGAATAGAATAGAATAGAATGGAATAGAACAGAATAGAATAGAGTCGAATAGAATAGAACATAGTAGAATAGAATAGAACAGAATAGAGTAGTATAGAACAGAACAGAATAGAATAGAATAGAATAGAAAAGAACAGAACAGATTAGAATAGAATAGAACAGAACAGAATAGAATACAACAGAATAGAATAGAATAGAACAGAACAGAACAGAATAGAATGGAATAGAATAGAATAGAACAGAACAGAACAGAACAGAACAGAACAGAACAGAACAGAACAGAACAGAACAGTATACATTAGAACAGGACAGAACAGAATGGTATATATTAGAACAGAATACAACATAACAGAATAGAATAGAATAGCATAGAGTAAAACAGAACTGAACAGAATAGAATAGAATAGAACAGAATAGAACAGAACAGAAGAGAACAGAACAGAAAAGAACAGAATAGAATAGAACAGGACAGAACAGAATTGAATAGATTAAAACAGAATAGAACAGAACAGAATAGAATAGAATAGAACAGAACAGAACAGAATAGAAATGAACAGAATAGAATAGAATAGAACAGAATAGAACAGAATAGAATACAATCGAACAGAATAGAATAGAATAGAACAGAATAGAATAGAATAGAATAGAATAGAATAGAATAGAATAGAGCAGAACAGAAGAGAATAGAATAGAATAGAATAGAATAGAATAGAACAAAACAGAACAGTATATCATCGAACATAATATAATAGAATAGAACAGAATAGAACAGAATAGAATATAATAGAATAGAATAGAACAGAAGAGAATAGAATAGAACAGAATAGAATAGAATAGAACAGAACAGAAGAGAATAGAATAGAATAGAACAGAATAGAACAGAACAGAACAGAATAGAACAGAACAGAATAGAATACAACAGAATAGAATAGAATAGAACAGAACAGAACAGAATAGAATAGAATAGAACAGAATAGAACAGAACAGAACAGAACAGAACAGAACAGAATAGAATAGAACAGGACAGAACAGAATGGAATAGATAAGAACAGAATAGAACAGAACAGAATAGAATAGAATAGAATAAAACAGAACTGAACAGAATAGAATCGAACAGAATAGAATAGAATAGAACAGAATAGAATAGAATAGAACAGAATAGAACAGAACAGAATAGAATAGAATAGAATAGAATAGAATAGAATAGAATAGAATAGAACAGAATAGAACAGAACAGAATAAAATAGAATAGAATAGAATAGAATAGAATAGAGTAGAGTAGAATAGAATAGAATAGAACAGAATAGAATAGAATAAAATAAAATAGAATAGAATAGAATAGAACAGAACAGAATACATTATATAGAATAGAACAGAATAGAATAGAATACAACAGAAGGTAATAGAATAGAACAGAACAGAACAGAACAGAATAGAATAGAATAGAACAGAACAGAACAGAATAGAATAGAATAGAACATAATAGAAGAGAACAGAATAGAATAGAATAGAATAGAATAGAATAGAATAGAATAGAATAGAACAGAACAGAACAGAACAGAATAGAATAGAATAGAATGGAATAGAATAGAATAGAATAGAATAGAATAGAATAGAATAGAATAGAATAGAATAGAACAGAATAGAATAGAATAGAATAGAATAGAACAGAATACAATATATAGAATAGAACAGAATAGAAGAATACAAAAGAAGAGAATAGAACAGAACAGAACAGATTGGAATAGAATAGAACAGAACAGAACAGAATAGAATAGAATAGAACGTAATAGAAAAGAACAGAACAGAATAGAATAGAATAGAATGGATTAGAATAGAACAGAACAGAATAGATTAGAATAGAATAGAATAGAACAGAACAGAATAGAATGGAATAGAATAGAACAGAATAGAATAGAATAGAACAGAATAGTATAGAAAAGAACAGAACAGAACAGAATAGAATAGAATAGAATAGAACAGAACAGAACAGAACAGAAAAGAACAGAATAGAATAGAACAGGACAGAACAGAATTGAATAGATTAAAACAGAATAGAACAGAACAGAATAGAATAGAATAGAACAGAACAGAACAGAATAGAAATGAACAGAATAGAATAGAATAGAACAGAATAGAACAGAATAGAATACAATCGAACAGAATAGAATAGAATAGAACAGAATAGAATAGAATAGAATAGAATAGAATAGAATAGAATAGAATAGAGCAGAACAGAAGAGAATAGAATAGAATAGAATAGAATAGAATAGAATAGAATAGAATAGAATAGAACAAAACAGAACAGTATATCATCGAACATAATATAATAGAATAGAACAGAATAGAACAGAATAGAATATAATAGAATAGAATAGAACAGAAGAGAATAGAATAGAACAGAATAGAATAGAATAGAACAGAACAGAAGAGAATAGAATAGAATAGAACAGAATAGAACAGAACAGAACAGAAGAGAACAGAACAGAATAGAATACAACAGAATAGAATAGAATAGAACAGAACAGAACAGAATAGAATAGAATAGAACAGAATAGAACAGAACAGAACAGAACAGAACAGAACAGAATAGAATAGAACAGGACAGAACAGAATGGAATAGATAAGAACAGAATAGAACAGAACAGAATAGAATAGAATAGAATAAAACAGAACTGAACAGAATAGAATCGAACAGAATAGAATAGAATAGAACAGAATAGAATAGAATAGAACAGAATAGAACAGAACAGAAGAGAATAGAATAGAATAGAATAGAATAGAATAGAGTAGAATAGAATAGAGTAGAATAGAATAGAACAGAACAGAACAGAATAGAATAGAATAGAATAGAACAGAACAGAATAGAACAGAATAGAACATAACAGAATAGAATAGAATAGAATAGAACAGTATAGAATAGAATAGAATGGAATAGAATAAAATAGAATAGAACAGAATAGAACAGAACAGAACAGAATAGAACAGAACACAACACAACAGAACAGAATAGAATAGAATAGAATAGAATAGAACAGAACCGAATAGGACAGAACAGAACTGAATCGAACAGAATAGAATAGAATAGAATAGAACACAATAGAATAGGATAGAACAGAATAGAATAGAATACAATAGAACAGAACAGAACAGAATAGAATAGAATAGAATAGAATACAACAAAAGAGAATAGAAAAGAACAGTACAGAAAAGAACAGAATAGAATAGAATAGAACAGAACAGAACAGAATAGAATAAAATAGAACAAAATAGAATAGAACAGAACAGAATAGAATAGAATAGAATAGAATAGAATAGAATAGAATAGAACAGAACAGAACAGAACAGAATAGAATAGAATAGAATAGAATAGAACAGAATGGAAGAGAATAGAATAGAATAGAACAGAATAGAACAGAACAGAATAGAATAGAATAGAATAGAGAGAACAGAACAGAATAGAATAGAATAGAATAGAATAAAACAGAATAGAATAGAATAGAACAGAATAAAATACAATAGAATAGAACAGAACAGAACAGAATAGAATGGAATAGAACAGAATAGAACAGAACAGAACAGAACAGAATAGAATAGAACAGGACAGAACAGAATGGAATAGATTAGAACAGAATAGAACAGAACAGAATAGAATAGAATAGAACAGAATAGAACAGAACAGAATAGAACAGAATAGAACAGAATAGAATAGAATAGAATAGAATAGAATAGAATAGAATAGAATAGAATAGAATAGAATGGAATAGAACAGAATAGAATAGAGTCGAATAGAATAGAACATAGTAGAATAGAATAGAACAGAATAGAGTAGTATAGAACAGAACAGAATAGAATAGAATAGAATAGAATAGAACAGAACAGATTAGAATAGAATAGAACAGAACAGAATAGAATACAACAGAATAGAATAGGATAGAACAGAACAGAACAGAATAGAATGGAATAGAATAGAATAGAACAGAACAGAACAGAACAGAACAGAACAGAACAGAACAGAACAGAACAGAACAGTATACATTAGAACAGGACAGAACAGAATGGTATATATTAGAACAGAATACAACAGAACAGAATAGAATAGAATAGCATAGAGTAAAACAGAACTGAACAGAATAGAATAGAATAGAACAGAATAGAACAGAACAGAAGAGAACAGAACAGAAAAGAACAGAATAGAATAGAACAGGACAGAACAGAATGGAATAGATAAGAACAGAATAGAACAGAACAGAATAGAATAGAATAGAACAGAACAGAACAGAATAGAAATGAACAGAATAGAATAGAATAGAACAGAATAGAACAGAATAGAATACAATCGAACAGAATAGAATAGAATAGAACAGAATAGAATAGAATAGAATAGAATAGAATAGAATAGAATAGAATAGAGCAGAACAGAAGAGAATAGAATAGAATAGAATAGAATAGAACAAAACAGAACAGTATATCATCGAACATAATATAATAGAATAGAACAGAATAGAACAGAATAGAATATAATAGAATAGAATAGAACAGAAGAGAATAGAATAGAACAGAATAGAATAGAATAGAACAGAACAGAAGAGAATAGAATAGAATAGAACAGAATAGAACAGAACAGAACAGAAGAGAACAGAACAGAATAGAATACAACAGAATAGAATAGAATAGAACAGAACAGAACAGAATAGAATAGAATAGAACAGAATAGAACAGAACAGAACAGAACAGAACAGAACAGAATAGAATAGAACAGGACAGAACAGAATGGAATAGATAAGAACAGAATAGAACAGAACAGAATAGAATAGAATAGAATAAAACAGAACTGAACAGAATAGAATCGAACAGAATAGAATAGAATAGAACAGAATAGAATAGAATAGAACAGAATAGAACAGAACAGAAGAGAATAGAATAGAATAGAATAGAATAGAATAGAATAGAGTAGAATAGAATAGAGTAGAATAGAATAGAACAGAACAGAACAGAATAGAATAGAATAGAATAGAACAGAACAGAATAGAACAGAATAGAACATAACAGAATAGAATAGAATAGAATAGAACAGTATAGAATAGAATAGAATGGAATAGAATAAAATAGAATAGAACAGAACAGAACAGAACAGAACAGAATAGAACAGAACACAACACAACAGAACAGAATAGAATAGAATAGAATAGAATAGAACAGAACCGAATAGGACAGAACAGAACTGAATCGAACAGAATAGAATAGAATAGAATAGAACACAATAGAATAGGATAGAACAGAATAGAATAGAATACAATAGAACAGAACAGAACAGAATAGAATAGAATAGAATAGAATACAACAAAAGAGAATAGAAAAGAACAGAACAGAAAAGAACAGAATAGAATAGAATAGAACAGAACAGAACAGAATAGAATAAAATAGAACAAAATAGAATAGAACAGAACAGAATAGAATAGAATAGAATAGAATAGAATAGAATAGAACAGAACAGAACAGAACAGAATAGAATAGAACAGGACAGAACAGAATGGAATAGATTAGAACAGAATAGAACAGAACAGAATAGAATAGAATAGAACAGAATAGAACAGAACAGAATAGAACAGAATAGAACAGAATAGAACAGAATAGAATAGAATAGAATAGAATAGAATAGAATAGAATAGAATAGAATGGAATAGAACAGAATAGAATAGAGTCGAATAGAATAGAACATAGTAGAATAGAATAGAACAGAATAGAGTAGTATAGAACAGAACAGAATAGAATAGAATAGAATAGAATAGAACAGAACAGATTAGAATAGAATAGAACAGAACAGAATAGAATACAACAGAATAGAATAGAATAGAACAGAACAGAACAGAATAGAATGGAATAGAATAGAATAGAACAGAAGAGAACAGAACAGAACAGAACAGAACAGAACAGAACAGAACAGAACAGTATACATTAGAACAGGACAGAACAGAATGGTATATATTAGAACAGAATACAACAGAACAGAATAGAATAGAATAGCATAGAGTAAAACAGAACTGAACAGAATAGAATAGAATAGAACAGAATAGAACAGAACAGAAGAGAATAGAATGGAATAGAATAGAATAGAATAGAGTAGAATAGAGTAGAATAGAATAGAATACAACAGAAGAGAATAGAATAGAACAGAACAGAACAGAACAGAATAGAATAGAATAGAACAGAACAGAACAGAATAGAATAGAAAAGAACATAATAGAACAGAACAGAGTAGTTTAGAATAGAATAGAATAGAATAGAAGAGAACCGAACAGAATAGAATGGAATAGAATAAGATAGAACAGAACAGAATAGAATAGAATAGAATAGAACAGAAGAGAATAGAATAGAACAGAATAGAATAGAAAAGAACAGAACAGAACAGAATATAATAGAATAGAACAGAATAGAACAGAATAGAATAGAATCGAACAGAATAGAATAGAATAGAACAGAATAGAATAGAATAGAATAGAATAGAGCAGAACAGAATAGAATAGAATAGAATAGAATAGAATAGAACAAAACAGAACAGTATTGCATCGAACAGAATATAATAGAATAGAACAGAATAGAACAGAATAGAATATAATAGAATAGAATAGAACAGAAGAGAATAGAATAGAACAGAATAGAATAGAAAAGAACAGAACAGAACAGAATAGAATAGAAAAGAACAGAACAGAACAGAATAGAATAGAATATAAAAGAATAGAACAGAACAGAACAGAATAGAATACAACAGAATAGAATAGAATAGAACAGAACAGAACAGAATAGAATAGAATAGAATAGAACAGAATAGAATAGAATGGAATAGAACAGAACAGAATAAAATAGAATAGAATAGAATAGAATAGAATAGAATAGAATAGAATAGAATAGAATAGAGTAGAATAGAATAGAATAGAACAGAATAGAATAGAATAAAATAAAATAGAATAGAATAGAATAGAACAGAACAGAATACAATATATAGAAGAGAACAGAATAGAATAGAATACAACAGAAGAGAATAGAATAGAACAGAAGAGAACATAACAGAATAGAATAGAATAGAACAGAACAGAACAGAATAGAATAGAATAGAACATAATAGAATAGAATAGAATAGAATAGAATAGAATAGAACAGAACAGAACAGAACAGAACAGAACAGAACAGAACAGAATAGAATAGAATAGAATAGAATAGAATAGAACAGAATAGAATAGAATAGAATAGAATAGAATAGAATAGAATAGAATAGAATAGAACAGAACAGAATAGAATAGAATAGAACAGAACAGAATAGAATAGAATAGAATAGAACAGAATAGAATAGAATAGAACAGAATAGAATAGAAAAGAACAGAACAGAACAGAATGGAATAGAATAGAATAGAACAGAATAGAACAGAACAGAACATAACAGAACAGAATAGAATAGAACAGGACAGAACAGAATTGAATAGATTAGAACATAATAGAACAGAACAGAATAGAATAGAATAGAACAGAAAAGAACAGAATAGAAATGAACAGAATAGAATAGAATAGAACAGAATAGAACAGAATAGAATAGATTCGAACAGAATAGAATAGAATAGAATAGAATAGAATAGAATAGAATTGAATAGAACAAAACAGAACAGTATAGCATCGAACAGAATATAATAGAATAGAACAGAATAGAACAGAATAGAATATAATAGAAAAGAATAGAACAGAAGAGAATAGAATAGAATAGAATAGAACAGAACAGAATAGATCAGAACACAACACAACAGAACAGAATAGATTAGAATAGAATAGAACAGAACCGAATAGAATAGAATAGAATAGAATAGAACAGAACAGAATAGAATAGAATAGAATAGACCAGAATAGAATAGAATAGAATAGACCAGAATAGAATAGAATAGAATAGAATAGAATAGAATAGAATAGAGCAGAACAGAATAGAATAGAATAGAATAGAATAGAATAGAATAGAATAGAATAGAGCAGAACAGAAGAGAATAGAATAGAATAGAAAAGAACAGAACAGAACAGAATAGAACAGTATAGCATCGAACAGAATATGATAGAATAGAACAGAATAGAACAGAATATAATACAATAGAATAGAATAGAACAGAAGAGAATAGAATAGAACAGAAGAGAATAGAAAAGAACAGAACAGAAGAGAATAGAATAGAATAGAACAGAATAGAAAAGAATAGAATAGAACAGAACAGAACAGAACAGAACAGAACAGAATAGAATAAAACAGGACAGAACAGAATGGAATAGATTAGAACAGAATAGAACAGAACAGAATAGATAGAATAGAATAGAAAAGAATATGACAGAACTGGACAGAATTGAATCGAACAGAATAGAATAGAATAGAATAGAATAGAACAGAATAGAATAGAATAGAACAGAAGAGAACAGAACAGAAGAGAATAGAATAGAATAGAATACAATAGAATAGAATAGAATAGAATAGAATAGAGTAGAATAGAATAGAGTAGAATAGAATAGAACAGAACAGAACAGAATAGAATAGAATGGAATACAATAGAACAGAACAGAATAGAACAGAATATAACAGAACAGAACAGAACAGAATAGAATAGAACAGGACAGAACAGAATTGAATAGATTAGAACAGAATAGAACAGAACAGAATAGAATAGAATAGAACAGAATAGAACAGAACAGAATAGAACAGAATAGAACAGAATAGAATAGAATAGAATAGAATAGAATAGAATAGAATAGAATAGAATAGAATAGAACAGAATAGAATAGAGTCGAATAGAATAGAACAGAGTAGAATAGAATAGAACAGAATAGAGTAGAATAGAACAGAACAGAATAGAATAGAATAGAATAGAATAGAACAGAACAGAATAGAATAGAATAGAACAGAACAGAACAGAACAGAACAGAACAGAACAGAATAAAATAGAACAGGACAGAAGAGAATGGAATAGATTAGAACAGAATAGAACAGAACAGAATAGAATAGAATAGCATAGAATAAAACAGAACTGAACAGAATAGAATCGAACCGAATAGAATAGAATAGAATGGAATAGAACAGAATAGAATAGAATAGAACAGAATAGAACAGAACAGAACAGAATAGAATGGAATAGAATAGAATAGAATAGAATAGAATAGAATAGAATAGAATAGAATAGAGTAGAATATAATAGAGTAGAATAGAATAGAAAAGAACAGAATAGAATAGAATAGAATAGACTAGAACAGAACAGAATAGAACAGAATACAACAGAACAGAATAGAATAGAATAGAACAGAACAGAATAGAACAGAGTAGAACATAACAGAATAGAATAGAATAGAATAGAACAGTATAGAATAGAATAGAATGGAATAGAATAGAATAGAATAGAATAGAATAGAACAGAACAGAATAGAACAGAACACAACACAACAGAACAGAAAAGAATAGAATAGAATAGAACAGAACCGAATAGAACAGAACAGAACTGAATCGAACAGAATAGAATAGAATAGAATAGAATAGAATAGAACACAATAGAATAGAATAGAACAGAACAGAATAGAACAGAATAGAATAGAATAGAATAGAATAGAATAGAATAGAATAGAACAGAATAGAAGAGAATAGAATAGAAAAGAACAGAATAGAACAGAACAGAATAGAATAGAATAGAATAGAATAGAACAGAACAGAATAGAATAGAATAGAATAGAACAGAACAGAATAGAATAGAATAGAACAGATTAGAATAGAATAGAATAGAACAGAACAGAACAGAATAAAATGGAATAGAACAGAATAGAACAGAACAGAACAGAACAGAATAGAATAGAACAGGACAGAACAGAATTGAATAGATTAGAACAGAATAGAACAGAACAGAATAGAATAGAATAGAACAGAATAGAACAGAACAGAATAGAACAGAATAGAACAGAATAGAACAGAATAGAATAGAATAGAATAGAATAGAATAGAATAGAACAGAATAGAATAGAGTCGAATAGAATAGAACATAGTAGAATAGAATAGAACAGAATAGAGTAGAATAGAACAGAACAGAATAGAATAGAATAGAATAGAATAGAATAGAATAGAACAGAACAGAATAGAATAGAATAGAACAGAACCGAATAGAATACAACAGAATAGAATAGAATAGAACAGAACAGAACAGAATAGAATAGAATAGAACAGAATAGAACAGAACAGAACAGAACAGAACAGAACAGAACAGAATACAATAGAACAGGACAGAACAGAATGGTATATATTAGAACAGAATACAACAGAACAGAATAGAATAGAATAGCATAGAGTAAAACAGAACAGAACAGAATAGAATAGAATAGAACAGAACAGAACAGAATAGAATAGAATAGAATAGAACATAATAGAATAGAACAGAATAGATTAGAATAGAATAGAAGAGAACCGAACAGAATAGAATGGAATAGAATAAGATAGAACAGAACAGAATAGAATAGAATAGAATAGAACAGAATAGAATAGAATAGAACAGAATAGAATAGAATAGAACAGAACAGAACAGAATAGAATAGAATAGAACAGAATAGAACAGAATAGAATAGAATCGAACAGAATAGAATAGAATAGAACAGAATAGAATAGAATAGAATAGAACAGAATAGAACAGAACAGAATAGAACAGAATAGAACAGAATAGAACAGAATAGTATAGAATAGAATAGAATAGAATAGAATAGAACAGAATAGAATAGAGTCGAATAGAATAGAACATAGTAGAATAGAATAGAACAGAATAGAGTAGAATAGAACAGAACAGAATAGAATAGAATAGAATAGAATAGAACAGAACAGAATAGAATAGAATAGAACAGAACCGAATAGAATACAACAGAATAGAATAGAATAGAACAGAACAGAACAGAATAGAATAGAATAGAACAGAATAGAACAGAACAGAACAGAACAGAACAGAACAGAACAGAACAGAATACAATAGAACAGGACAGAACATAATAGTATATATTAGAACAGAATACAACAGAACAGAATAGAATAGAATAGCATAGAGTAAAACAGAACAGAACAGAATAGAATAGAATAGAACAGAACAGAACAGAATAGAATAGAATAGAACATAATAGAATAGAACAGAATAGATTAGAATAGAATAGAAGAGAACCGAACAGAATAGAATGGAATAGAATAAGATAGAACAGAACAGAATAGAATAGAATAGAATAGAACAGAATAGAATAGAATAGAACAGAATAGAATAGAATAGAACAGAACAGAACAGAACAGAATTGAATAGAACAGAATAGAACAGAACAGAACAGAACAGAACAGAATAGAATAGAACAGGACAGAACAGAATTGAATAGATTAGAACAGAATAGAACAGAACAGAATTGAATAGAATAGAATATAATAGAATAGAACAGAACAGAACAGAAAAGGACAGAACAGAATAGAATAGATTAGAACAGAATAGAACAGAACAGAATAGAATAGAATAGAATAGAATAGAATAGAATAGAATAGAATAGAATAGAATAGAACAGAACAGAATAGAATCGAACAGAATAGAATAGAATAGAACAGAATAGAATAGAATAGAATAGAAGAACAGAATAGAACACAAAAGAAGAGAATAGAATAGAATAGAATAGAACAGAACAGAGCAGAATAGAATAGAATAGAATAGAATAGAATAGAACAGAACAGTATAGAACAGAATAGAACAGAACAGAATAGAATAGAAAAGAATAGAATAGAACAGAATAGAATAGAATAGAACAGAACATAATAGAACAGAATAGAATAGAATAGAACAGAATAGAACAGAATAGAATAGAATCGAACAGAATAGAATAGAACAGAATAGAATAGAAGAACAGAATAGAACAGAAGAGAATAGAATAGAATAGAATAGAATAGAATAGAACAGAACAGAACAGAATAGAATATAATAGAACAGAACAAAATAGAATAGAATGGAATAGAACAGAACAGAATAAAATAGAATAGAATAGAATAGAATAGAATAGAATAGAATAGAGTAGAGTAGAATAGAATAGAATAGAACAGAATAGAATAGAATAAAATAAAATAGAATAGAATAGAATAGAACAGAACAGAATAAAATATATAGAATAGAAGAGAATAGAATAGAATACAACAGCAGAGAATAGAAAAGAACAGAACAGAAAAGAACAGAATAGAATAGAATAGAACAGAACAGAACAGAATAGAATAAAATAGAACAAAATAGAATAGAACAGAACAGAACAGAATAGAATAGAATAGAATAGAATAGAATAGAATAGAATAGAATAGAATAGAACAGAACAGAACAGAACAGAACAGAATAGAATAGAATAGAATAGAATAGAATAGAATAGAATAGAACAGAATAGAAGAGAATAGAATAGAATAGAACAGAATAGAAGAGAACAGAATAGAATAAAATAGAATAGTATAGAACAGAACAGAATAGAATAGAATAGAATAGAACAGAATAGAATAGAATAGAACAGAATAGAATAGAATAGTATAGAACAGAACAGAACAGAATAGAATGGAATAGAACAGAATAGAACAGAACAGAACAGAACAGAATAGAATAGAACAGGACAGAACAGAATTGAATAGATTAGAACAGAATAGAACAGAACAGAATAGAATAGAATAGAACAGAATAGAACAGAACAGAATAGAACAGAATAGAACAGAATAGAACAGAATAGAATAGAATAGAATAGAATAGAATAGAGTAGAATAGAATAGAATAGAATAGAGTAGAACAGAATAGAATAGAGTCGAATAGAATAGAACATAGTAGAATAGAATAGAACAGAATAGAGTAGAATAGAACAGAACAGAATAGAATAGAATAGAATAGAATAGAATAGAATAGAACCGAACACAATAGAATAGAATAGAACAGAACCGAATAGAATACAACAGAATAGAATAGAATAGAGCATAACAGAACAGAATAGAATAGAATAGAACAGAATAGAACAGAACAGAACAGAACAGAACAGAACAGAACAGAATACAATAGAACAGGACAGAACAGTATGGTATATATTAGAACAGAATAGAACAGATCAGAATAGAATAGAATAGCATAGAGTAAAACAGAACTGAACAGAATAGAATAGAATAGAACAGAACAGAAGAGAATAGAATGGAATAGAATAGAATAGAATAGAATAAAATAGAGTAGAATAGAATAGAATACAACAGAAGAGAATAGAATAGAACATAACAGAACAGAACAGAATAGAATAGAATGGAACAGAACAGAACAGAATAGAATAGAATAGAATAGAACATAATAAATAGAACAGAATAGATTAGAATAGAATAGAAGAGAACCGAACAGAATAGAATGGAATAGAATAAGATAGAACAGAACAGAATAGAATAGAATAGAATAGAACAGAAAAGAATAGAATAGAGCAGAACAGAATAGAATAGAACAAAACAGAACAGTATAGCATCGAACAGAATATAATAGAACAGAATAGAACAGAATAGAATATAATAGAATAGAAGAGAACAGAAGAGAATAGAATAGAATAGAATAGAACAGAACAGAATAGAACAGAACACAACACAACAGAACAGAATAGAATAGAATAGAATAGAACAGAACCGAATAGTACAGAACAGAACTGAATCGAACAGAATAGAATAGAATAGAATAGAACACAATAGAATAGAATAGAACAGAATAGAATAGAATAGAATAGAACAGAACAGAACAGAATAGAATAGAATAGAACAGAACAAAATAGAATAGAATGGAATAGAACAGAACAGAATAAAATAGAATAGAATAGAATAGAATAGAATAGAATAGAATAGAACAGAATAGAATAGAATAAAATAAAATAGAATAGAATAGAATAGAACAGAACAGAATACAATATATAGAATAGAACAGAATAGAATAGAATACAACAGAAGAGAATAGAAAAGAACAGAACAGAAAAGAACAGAATAGAATAGAATAGAACAGAACAGAACAGAATAGAATAAATAGAACAAAATAGAATAGAACAGAACAGAATAGAATAGAATAGAATAGAATAGAATAGAATAGAACAGAACAGAACAGAACAGAATAGAATAGAATAGAATAGAATAGAATAGAACAGAATAGAATAGAATAGAATAGAATAGAACAGAATAGAACAGAACAGAATAGAATAGAATAGAATAGAATAGAACAGAACAGAATAGAATAGAATAGAATAGAACAGAATAGAATAGAATAGAACAGAATAGAATAGAATAGAATAGAACAGAACAGAACAGAATAGAATGGAATAGAACAGAATAGAACAGAACAGAACAGAACAGAATAGAATAGAACAGGACAGAACAAAATTGAATAGATTAGAACAGAATAGAATAGAATAGAATAGAATAACATAGAATAGAACAGATTAGAACAGAACAGAATAGAACAGAATAGAACAGAATAGAACAGAATAGAACAGAATAGAATAGAATAGAATAGAATAGAATAGAATAGAATAGAATAGAGTAGAATAGAATAGAATAGAATAGAATAGAATAGAATAGAATACAATAGAATAGAATAGAATAGAACAGAACAGAATAGAATAGAACAGAGTAGAATAGAATAGAACAGAATAGAATAGAATAGAACAGAACAGAACAGAATAGAATAGAATAGAACAGAACAGAACAGAACAGAACAGAACAGAATAGAATAGAACAGGACAGAACAGAATAGAATAGATTAGAACAGAATAGAACAGAACAGAATAGAATAGAATAGAATAGAATAGAACAGAACGGAACAGAATAGAATCGAACAGAATAGAATAGAATAGAACAGAATAGAACAGAATAGAATAGAAGAACAGAATAGAACAGAAGAGAAGAGAAGAGAATAGAATAGAATAGAATAGAATAGAATAGAATAGAATAGATTAGAACAGAACAGAATAGAATAGAATAGAATAGAATAGAATAGAATAGAAAAGAACAGAATAGAACAGAATAGAACAAAACAGAATAGAATAGAATAGAATAGAATAGAATAGAATAGAACAGAATAGAATAGAATAGAACAGAACAGAATAGAACAGAAAAGAATAAAATAGAACAGAATAGAACAGAATAGAATAGAATCGAACAGAATAGAATAGAACAGAATAGAATAGAATAGAATAGAATAGAATAGAATAGAATAGAATAGAAAAGAATAGAATAGAATAGAACAGAACAGAATAGAACAGAATAGAAGAGAACTGAATAGAACAGAACACAACACAACAGAACTGAATAGAATAGAATAGAATAAAACAGAACCGAATAGAACAGAACAGAACTGAATAGAACAGAATAGAATAGAATGGAATAGAACAGAACAGAACAGAATAGAATCGAACAGAATAGAATAGATTAGAATAGAATAGAACAGAATAGAATAGAATCAAACAGAATAGAATAGAATAGAACAGAATAGAATAGAATAGAATAGAATAGAACAGAACAGAATAGAATAGAATAGAATAGAATAGAATAGAATAGAATAGAATAGAATAGAATAGAACAGAACAGAATAGAACAGAATAGAACAGAACAGAATAGAACAGAATAGAATAGAATAGAACAGAATAGAATAGAACAGAACAGAACAGAATAGAATAGAACCGAATCGAATAGAACAGTACAGAACTGAAGAGAACAGAATAGAATAGAATGGAATAGAAAACAATAGAATAGAATAGAACAGATTAGAATAGAAAAGAATAGAACAGAACAGAACAGAATAGAACAGAATAGAACAGAACACAACACAACAGAACAGAATAGAATAGAATAGAATAGAATAGAACAGAATAGAATAGAATAGAATAGAATAGAACAGAATAGAATAGAATAGAACAGAATAGAATAGAACAGAACAGAACAGAATAGAATAGAATAGAACAGAACAGAACAGAATAGAATAGAATAGAATAGAATAGAATAGAATAGAATAGAATAGAACAGAACAGAATAGAATAGAATAGAACAGAATAGAATAGAACGGAACGGAACAGAACAGAACAGAACAGAATAGAATAGAATAGAACAGAACAGAACAGAACAGAACAGAATAGAATAGAATAGAATAGAACAGAATAGAACAGAACAGAAAAGGACAGAACAGAATAGAATAGATTAGAACAGAATAGAACAGAACAGAATAGAATAGAATAGAATAGAATAGAATAGAATAGAATAGAATAGAACAGAACAGAACAGAACAGAATAGAATAGAATAGAATAGAATAGAATAGAACAGAATAGAATAGAATAGAATAGAATAGAACAGAATAGAACAGAACAGAATAGAATAGAATAGAATAGAATAGAACAGAACAGAATAGAATAGAATAGAATAGAACAGAATAGAATAGAATAGAACAGAATAGAATAGAATAGAATAGAACAGAACAGAACAGAATAGAATGGAATAGAACAGAATAGAACAGAACAGAACAGAACAGAATAGAATAGAACAGGACAGAACAAAATTGAATAGATTAGAACAGAATAGAATAGAATAGAATAGAATAACATAGAATAGAACAGATTAGAACAGAACAGAATAGAACAGAATAGAACAGAATAGAACAGAATAGAACAGAATAGAATAGAATAGAATAGAATAGAATAGAATAGAATAGAGTAGAATAGAATAGAATAGAATAGAATAGAATAGAATAGAATACAATAGAATAGAATAGAATAGAACAGAACAGAATAGAATAGAACAGAATAGAATAGAATAGAACAGAATAGAATAGAATAGAACAGAACAGAACAGAATAGAATAGAATAGAACAGAACAGAACAGAACAGAACAGAACAGAATAGAATAGAACAGGACAGAACAGAATAGAATAGATTAGAACAGAATAGAACAGAACAGAATAGAATAGAATAGAATAGAATAGAACAGAACGGAACAGAATAGAATCGAACAGAATAGAATAGAATAGAACAGAATAGAACAGAATAGAATAGAAGAACAGAATAGAACAGAAGAGAAGAGAAGAGAATAGAATAGAATAGAATAGAATAGAATAGAATAGAATAGATTAGAACAGAACAGAATAGAATAGAATAGAATAGAATAGAATAGAATAGAAAAGAACAGAATAGAACAGAATAGAACAAAACAGAATAGAATAGAATAGAATAGAATAGAATAGAATAGAACAGAATAGAATAGAATAGAACAGAACAGAATAGAACAGAAAAGAATAAAATAGAACAGAATAGAACAGAATAGAATAGAATCGAACAGAATAGAATAGAACAGAATAGAATAGAATAGAATAGAATAGAATAGAATAGAATAGAATAGAATAGAATAGAAAAGAATAGAATAGAATAGAACAGAACAGAATAGAACAGAATAGAAGAGAACTGAATAGAACAGAACACAACACAACAGAACTGAATAGAATAGAATAGAATAAAACAGAACCGAATAGAACAGAACAGAACTGAATAGAACAGAATAGAATAGAATGGAATAGAACAGAACAGAACAGAATAGAATCGAACAGAATAGAATAGATTAGAATAGAATAGAACAGAATAGAATAGAATCAAACAGAATAGAATAGAATAGAACAGAATAGAATAGAATAGAATAGAATAGAACAGAACAGAATAGAATAGAATAGAATAGAATAGAATAGAATAGAATAGAATAGAATAGAATAGAACAGAACAGAATAGAACAGAATAGAACAGAACAGAATAGAACAGAATAGAATAGAATAGAACAGAATAGAATAGAACAGAACAGAACAGAATAGAATAGAACCGAATCGAATAGAACAGTACAGAACTGAATAGAACAGAATAGAATAGAATGGAATAGAAAACAATAGAATAGAATAGAACAGATTAGAATAGAAAAGAATAGAACAGAACAGAACAGAATAGAACAGAATAGAACAGAACACAACACAACAGAACAGAATAGAATAGAATAGAATAGAATAGAACAGAATAGAATAGAATAGAATAGAATAGAACAGAATAGAATAGAATAGAACAGAATAGAATAGAACAGAACAGAACAGAATAGAATAGAATAGAACAGAACAGAACAGAACAGAATAGAATAGAATAGAATAGAATAGAATAGAATAGAATAGAATAGAACAGAACAGAATAGAATAGAATAGAACAGAATAGAATAGAACGGAACGGAACAGAACAGAACAGAACAGAATAGAATAGAATAGAACAGAACAGAACAGAACAGAACAGAATAGAATAGAATAGAATAGAACAGAATAGAACAGAACAGAAAAGGACAGAACAGAATAGAATAGATTAGAACAGAATAGAACAGAACAGAATAGAATAGAATAGAATAGAATAGAATAGAATAGAATAGAATAGAACAGAACAGAATAGAATCGAACAGAATACAATAGAATAGAACAGAATAGAATAGAATAGAATAGAAGAACAGAATAGAACACAAAAGAAGAGAATAGAATAGAATAGAATAGAACAGAACAGAGCAGAATAGAATAGAATAGAATAGAATAGAATAGAAAAGAATAGAACAGAACAGTATAGAACAGAATAGAACACAACAGAATAGAATAGAAAAGAATAGAATAGAACAGAATAGAATAGAATAGAACAGAACATAATAGAACAGAATAGAATAGAATAGAACAGAATAGAACAGAATAGAATAGAATCGAACAGAATAGAATAGAACAGAATAGAATAGAAGAACAGAATAGAACAGAATAGAATAGAAGAACAGAATAGAACAGAAGAGAATAGAATAGAATAGAATAGAATAGAATAGAATAGAACAGAACAGAATAGAATAGAATAGAATAGAATAGAATAGAATAAAACAGAACAGAATAGAACAGAATAGAACAAAACAGAATAGAATAGAATAGAATAGAATAGAACAGAATAGAATAATATAGAACCGAAGAGAATAGAACAGAATAGAATAAAATAGAACAGAATAGAACAGAATAGAATAGAATCGAACAGAATAGAACAGAACAGAATAGAACAGAATTGAACAGAACTGAATAGAATAGAACACAACACAACAGAATAGAATAGAATAGAATAGAATAGAATAGAATAGAATAGAGTAGAATAGAATAGAATAGAATAGAATAGAATAGAATACAATAGAATAGAATAGAATAGAACAGAACAGAATAGAATAGAACAGAATAGAATAGAATAGAACAGAATAGAATAGAATAGAACAGAACAGAACAGAATAGAATAGAATAGAACAGAATAGAACAGAACAGAACAGAACAGAACAGAACAGAACAGAATAGAATAGAACAGGACAGAACAGAATAGAATAGAATAGAACAGAACAGAATAGAATAGAATAGATTAGAATAGAATAGAATAGAATAGAACAGAACAGAATAGAATAGAATAGAACAGAATAGAATAGAACGGAACGGAACAGAACAGAACAGAACAGAATAGAATAGAATAGAACAGAACAGAACAGAACAGAACAGAATAGAATAGAATAGAATAGAACAGAATAGAACAGAACAGAAAAGGACAGAACAGAATAGAATAGATTAGAACAGAATAGAACAGAATAGAATAGAATAGAATAGAATAGAATAGAATAGAATAGAATAGAATAGAATAGAATAGAACAGAACAGAATAGAAACGAACAGAATAGAATAGAATAGAACAGAATAGAATAGAATAGAACAGAAGAACAGAATAGAACACAAAAGAAGAGAATAGAATAGAATAGAATAGAACAGAACAGAGCAGAATAGAATAGAATAGAATAGAATAGAATAGAAAAGAATAGAACAGAACAGTATAGAACAGAATAGAACAGAACAGAATAGAATAGAAAAGAATAGAATAGAACAGAATAGAATAGAATAGAACAGAACATAATAGAACAGAATAGAATAGAATAGAACAGAATAGAACAGAATAGAATAGAATCGAACAGAATAGAATAGAACAGAATAGAATAGAAGAACAGAATAGAACAGAATAGAATAGAAGAACAGAATAGAACAGAAGAGAATAGAATAGAATAGAATAGAATAGAATAGAATAGAATAGAATAGAATAGAACAGAACAGAATAGAATAGAATAGAATAGAATAGAATAGAATAAAACAGAACAGAATAGAACAGAATAGAACAAAACAGAATAGAATAGAATAGAATAGAATAGAACAGAATAGAATAATATAGAACCGAAGAGAATAGAACAGAATAGAATAAAATAGAACAGAATAGAACAGAATAGAATAGAATCGAACAGAATAGAACAGAACAGAATAGAACAGAATTGAACAGAACTGAATAGAACAGAACACAACACAACAGAACAGAATAGAATAGAATAGAATAAAACAGAACCGAATAGAACAGAACAGAACTGAATAGAACAGAATAGAATAGAATGGAATAGAACACAATAGAATAGAATAGAACAGAATAGAACAGATTAGAATAGAATAGAATAGAACAGAACAGAACAGAAAAAAATAGAACAGAAGAGAACAGAACAGAAGAGAACAGAATAGAATAGAACAGAATAGAATAGAATAGAATAGAATAGAATAGAATAGAATAGAATAGAATTGAACAGAACAGAACAGAATAGAATCGAACAGAATAGAATAGATTAGAATAGAATAGAACAGAATAGAATAGAATCAAACAGAATAGAATAGAATAGAACAGAACAGAATAGAACAGAATAGAACAGAACAGAATAGAACAGAATAGAATAGAATAGAACAGAATAGAATAGAACAGAACAGAACAGAATAGAATAGAACCGAATCGAATAGAACAGTACAGAACTGAATAGAACAGAATAGAATAGAATGGAATAGAAAACAATAGAATAGAATAGAACAGATTAGAATAGAAAAGAATAGAACAGAACAGAACAGAATAGAACAGAATAGAACAGAACACAACACAACAGAACAGAATAGAATAGAATAGAATAGAATAGAACAGAATAGAATAGAATAGAATAGAATAGAACAGAATAGAATAGAATAGAACAGAATAGAATAGAACAGAACAGAACAGAATAGAATAGAATAGAACAGAACAGAATAGAATGGAATAGAATAGAATAGAATAGAATAGAATAGAATAGAATAGAACAGAACAGAATAGAATAGAATAGAACAGAATAGAATAGAACGGAACGGAACAGAACAGAACAGAACAGAATAGAATAGAATAGAACAGAACAGAACAGAACAGAACAGAATAGAATAGAATAGAATAGAACAGAATTGAACAGAACAGAAAAGGACAGAACAGAATAGAATAGATTAGAACAGAATAGAACAGAACAGAATAGAATAGAATAGAATAGAATAGAATAGAATAGAATAGAATAGAACAGAACAGAATAGAATCGAACAGAATAGAATAGAATAGAACAGAATAGAATAGAATAGAATAGAAGAACAGAATAGAACACAAAAGAAGAGAATAGAATAGAATAGAATAGAACAGAACAGAGCAGAATAGAATAGAATAGAATAGAATAGAAAAGAATAGAACAGAACAGTATAGAACAGAATAGAACAGAACAGAATAGAATAGAAAAGAATAGAATAGAACAGAATAGAATAGAATAGAACAGAACATAATAGAACAGAATAGAATAGAATAGAACAGAATAGAACAGAATAGAATAGAATCGAACAGAATAGAATAGAACAGAATAGAATAGAATAGAATAGAACAGAATAGAATAGAAGAACAGAATAGAACAGAAGAGAATAGAATAGAATAGAATAGAATAGAATAGAATAGAATAGAATAGAACAGAACAGAATAGAATAGAATAGAATAGAATAGAATAGAATAAAACAGAACAGAATAGAACAGAATAGAACAAAACAGAATAGAATAGAATAGAATAGAATAGAACAGAATAGAATAATATAGAACCGAAGAGAATAGAACAGAATAGAATAAAATAGAACAGAATAGAACAGAATAGAATAGAATCGAACAGAATAGAACAGAACAGAATAGAACAGAATTGAACAGAACTGAATAGAACAGAACACAACACAACAGAACAGAATAGAATAGAATAGAATAAAACAGAACCGAATAGAACAGAACAGAACTGAATAGAACAGAATAGAATAGAATGGAATAGAACACAATAGAATAGAATAGAACAGAATAGAACAGATTAGAATAGAATAGAATAGAACAGAACAGAACAGAAAAAAATAGAACAGAAGAGAACAGAATAGAATAGAACAGAATAGAATAGAATAGAATAGAATAGAATAGAATAGAATTGAACAGAACAGAACAGAATAGAATCGAACAGAATAGAATAGATTAGAATAGAATAGAACAGAATAGAATAGAATCAAACAGAATAGAATAGAATAGAACAGAATAGAATAGAATAAAATAGAATAGAACAGAACAGAACAGAATAGAATAGAATAGAATAGAATAGAATAGAATAGAACAGAACAGAATAGAACAGAATAGAACAGAACAGAATAGAACAGAATAGAATAGAATAGAACAGAATAGAATAGAACAGAACAGAACAGAATAGAATAGAACCGAACCGAATAGAACAGTACAGAACAGAATAGAACAGAATAGAATAGAATGGAATAGAAAACAATAGAATAGAGTAGAACAGATTAGAATAGAAAAGAATAGAACAGAACAGAACAGAATAGAACAGAATAGAACAGAACACAACACAACAGAACAGAATAGAATAGAATAGAATAGAATAGAACAGAATAGAATAGAATAGAATAGAATAGAATAGAATAGAATAGAATAGAATAGAATAGAATAGAATAGAATAGAACAGAATAGAATAGAACAGAACAGAACAGAATAGAATAGAACAGAACAGAATAGAATAGAACAGGACAGAACAGAATAGAATAGATTAGAACAGAATAGAACAGATCAGAATAGAATAGAATAGAAGAGAATGGAATAGAATAGAATAGAATAGAACAGAACAGAATAGAATAGAATAGAACAGAATAGAAAAGAACGGAACGGAACAGAACAGAACAGAATAGAATCGAACAGAATAGAATAGAATAGAACAGAATAGAATAGAATAGAATAGAAGAACAGAATAGAACACAAAAGAAGAGAATAGAATAGAATAGAATAGAATAGAATAGAATAGAATAGAATAGAACAGAACAGAACAGAATAGAATAGAATAGAATAGAATAGAAAAGAATAGAACAGAACAGAATAGAACAGAATAGAACAGAACAGAATAGAATAGAAAAGAATAGAATAGAATCGAACAGAATAGAATAGAACAGAATAGAATAGAATAGAATAGAATAGAATAGAATAGAATAGAATAGCACAGAATAGAATAGAGTATAACACAATAGATTAGAACAGAACAGAACAGAACAGAATAGAATAGATTAGAACAGAATAGAACAGAACAGAATAGAATAGAATAGAATAGAACAGAACAGAACAGAATAGAATAGAACAGAACAGAACAGAACAGAATAGAATAGAATAGAATAGAGTAGAATAGAATAGAACACAACAGAATAGAACAGAATAGAACAGAACAGAATAGAACAGAATAGAATAGAATAGAACAGAATAGAATAGAACAGAACAGAACAGAACAGAATAGAATAGAACAGAATAGAATAGAACAGGACAGAACAGAATAGAATAGATTAGAACAAAATAGAACAGAACAGAATAGAATAGAATAGAATAGAATAGAATAGAACAGAACGGAACAGAATAGAATCGAACAGAATAGAATAGAATAGAACAGAATAGAACAGAATAGAATAGAAGAACAGAATAGAACAGAAGAGAAGAGAAGAGAATAGAATAGAATAGAATAGAATAGACTAGTACAGAACAGAATAGTATAGAATAGAATAGAATAGAATAGAATAGAACAGAACAGAATAGAACAGAATAGAACAAAACAGAATAGAATAGAATAGAATAGAATAGAACCGAACAGAATAGAAGAGAAAAGAATAAAATAGAACAGAATAGAACAGAATAGAATAGAATCGAACAGAATAGAATAGAACAGAATAGAATAGAATAGAATAGAATAGAATAGAATAGAATAGAATAGAATAGAATAGAATAGAGTAGAATAGAACAGAACAGAATAGAACAGAATAGAACAGAACTGAATAGAACAGAACACAACACAACAGAACAGAATAGAATAGAATAGAATAAAACAAAACCGAATAGAACAGAACAGAACTGAATAGAACAGAATAGAATAGAATGGAATAGAACACAATAGAATAGAATAGAACAGAATAGAACAGATTAGAATAGAATAGAATAGAACAGAACAGAACAGAAAAAAATAGAACAGAAGAGAACAGAATAGAATAGAACAGAATAGAATAGAATAGAATAGAATAGAATAGAATAGAATAGAATAGAATAGAACAGAACAGAACAGAAGAGAATCGAACAGAATAGAATAGATTAGAATAGAATAGAACAGAATAGAATAGAATCAAACAGAATAGAATAGAATAGAACAGAATAGAATAGAATAGAATAGAACAGAACAGAACAGAATAGAATAGAATAGAATAGAATAGAATAGAATAGAATAGAATAGAATAGAACAGAACAGAATAGAACAGAATAGAACAGAACAGAATAGAACAGAATAGAATAGAATAGAACAGAATAGAATAGAACAGAACAGAACAGAATAGAATAGAACTGAACCGAATAGAACAGTACAGAACTGAATAGAACAGAATAGAATAGAATGGAATAGAAAACAATAGAATAGAATAGAACAGATTAGAATAGAAAAGAATAGAACAGAACAGAACAGAATAGAACAGAATAGAACAGAACACAACACAACAGAACAGAATAGAATAGAATAGAACAGAATAGAATAGAATAGAACAGAATAGAATAGAACAGAACAGAACAGAATAGAATAGAACAGAACAGAATAGAATAGAACAGGACAGAACAGAATAGAATAGATTAGAACAGAATAGAACAGATCAGAATAGAATAGAATAGAAGAGAATAGAATAGAATAGAATAGAATAGAACAGAACAGAATAGAATAGAATAGAACAGAATAGAAAAGAACGGAACGGAACAGAACAGAACAGAACAGAATAGAATAGAATAGAACAGAACAGAACAGAACGGAACAGAATAGAATCGAACAGAATAGAATAGAATAGAACAGAATAGAATAGAATAGAATAGAAGAACAGAATAGAACACAAAAGAAGAGAATAGAATAGAATAGAATAGCATAGAATAGAATAGAATAGAACAGAACAGAACAGAATAGAATAGAATAGAACAGAATAGAATAGAATAGAATAGAACAGAAAAGAATAGAATAGAATAGAACAGAATAGAATAGAATAGAACAGAATAGAATAGAATAGAATAGAATAGAATAGAATAGAATAGAATAGAATAGAACAGAATAGAATAGAATAGAATAGAATAGAATAGAATAGAATAGAATAGAATAGAATAGAACAGAACAGAATAGAACAGATTAGAACAGAACAGAATAGAATAGAATAGAATAGAATAGAACAGAATAGAATAGAATAGAACAGAACAGAATAAAACAGAAAAAATAGAATAGAACAGAACAGAACAGAATAGAATAAAATAGCACAGAATATAATAGAAGAGAACATAATTGAATAGAATAGAACAGAAGAGAATAGAACAGAACAGAATAGAAGAGAAAAGTATAGAACAAACAGAATAGAACAGAACAGAATAGAATAGAATAGAACAGAACAGAATAGAACAGAACAGAATAGAATAGAATAGAATAGAGTATAATAGAATAGAACAGAAGAGAAGAGAATACAATCGAACAGAATAGAATAGAATAGAACAGAATAGAACAGAATAGAATAGAATAGAATAGAATAGAATAGAATAGAACAGATCAGAAGAGAATAAATAGAATAGATTAGAATACAATAGAATAGAACAGAATAGAACTGAACAGAATAGAATAGAATTGAATAGAAGAACAGAATAGAATAGAATAGAATAGAATAGAATAGAATAGAATAGAATAGAATAGAACAGAATAGAATAGAATAGAATAGAATAGAACAGAATAGAATAGAACAGAACAGAACAGAACAGAACAGAACAGAACAGAATAGTATAGAACAGGACAGAACAGAATAGAATAGATTAGAACAGAATAGAACAGATCAGAATAGAATAGAATAGAAGAGAATAGAATAGAATAGAATAGAATAGAAGCACAGAATAGAACACAAAAGAAGAGAATAGAATAGAATAGAATAGAATAGGATAGAACAGAATAGAATAGAATCGAACAGAATAGTATAGAATAGAATAGAATAGAATAGAATAGAATAGAATAGAATAGAACAGAACAGAACAGAATATAATAGAATAGAACAGAATAGAACAGAACACAACAGGACAGAACAGAATAGAATAGATTAGAACAGAATAGAACAGAATAGAATAGAATAGAATAGAATAGAATAGAATAGAACAGAATAGAATAGAATAGAATAGAAGAACAGAATAGAACACAAAAGAAGAGAATAGAATAGAATAGAATTGAATAGAATAGAACAGAACAGAACAGAATAGAATAGAATAGAATAGAATAGAATAGAATAGAAAAGAATAGAACAGAACAGAATAGAACAGAATAGAACAGAACAGAATAGAATAGAAAAGGATAGAATAGAACAGAATAGAATAGAATAGAACAGAACAGAATAGAACAGAATAGAATAGAATAGAACAGAATAGAACAGAATAGAATAGAATCGAACAGAATAGAATAGAACAGAATAGAATAGAATAGAATAGAATAGAATAGAATAGAATAGAATAGCACAGAATAGAATAGAGTATAACACAATAGAATAGAACAGAACAGGACAGAACAGAATGGAATAGATTACAACAGAATAGAACAGAACAGAATAGAATAGAATAGAATAGAATAGAATAGAACAAAACAGAACAGAATAGAATCGAACAGAATAGAATAGAATAGAACAGAATAGAGTAGAATAGAATAGAACAGAACAGAATAGAATAGAATAGAACAGAATAGAATAGAATAGAACAGAATAGAATAGAATAGAATAGAATAGAATAGAATAGAATAGAATAGAACCGAACAGAACAGAACAGAATTGAATAGAACAGAATAGAACAGAACAGAACAGAACAGAACAGAATAGAATAGAACAGGACAGAACAGAATTGAATAGATTAGAACAGAATAGAACAGAACAGAATTGAATAGAATAGAATATAATAGAATAGAACAGAACAGAACAGAATAGAATCGAACAGAATAGAATAGAATAGAACAGAATAGAACAGAATAGAATAGAAGAACAGAATAGAACAGAAGAGAAGAGAATAGAATAGAATAGAATAGAATAGAACAGAACAGAATAGAATAGAATAGAATAGACTAGACTAGAATAGAATAGAATAGAACAGAACAGAATAGAACAGATTAGATCAGAACAGAATAGAATAGAATAGAACAGAATAGAATAGAATAGAACAGAAGAGAATAAAACAGAAAAAATAGAATAGAACAGAACGGAACAGAATAGAATAAAATAGCACAGAATATAATAGAAGAGAACATAATTGAATAGAATAGAACAGAAGAGAATAGAACAGAACAGAATAGAAGAGAAAAGTATAGAACAAACAGAATAGAACAGAACAGAATAGAATAGAATAGAACAGAACAGAATAGAACAGAACAGAATAGAATAGAATAGAATAGAGTATAATAGAATAGAACAGAAGAGAACAGAATACAATCGAACAGAATAGAATAGAATAGATCAGAATAGAACAGAATAGAATAGAATAGAATAGAATAGAATAAACAGATCAGAAGAGAATAAATAGAATAGATTAGAATACAATAGAATAGAACAGAATAGAACAGAATAGAACTGAACAGAATAGAATAGAATTGAATAGAAGAACAGAATAGAATAGAATAGAATAGAATAGAATAGAACAGAACAGAATAGAATAGAATAGAATAGAATAGAATAGAACAGAATAGAATAGAATAGAACAGAATAGAATAGAATAGAACAGAACAGAACAGAATAGGATAGAACAGAATAGAATAGAATAGAATAGAATAGAATAGAATAGAATAGAATAGAACACAACAGAATAGAATAGAATAGAACAGAATAGAACAGAATAGAACAGAATAGAATAGAATAGAACAGAACAGAACAGAATAGAATAGAATAGAACAGAATAGAATAGAACAGAATAGAACAGAACAGAACAGAACAGAACAGAATAGAATAGAACAGGACAGAACAGAATAGAATAGATTAGAACAGAATAGAACAGATCAGAATAGAATAGAATAGAATAGAATAGAATAGAATAGAATAGAATAGAATAGAATAGAATAGAATAGAATAGAATAGAAGCACAGAATAGAAAACAAAAGAAGAGAATAGAATAGAATAGAATAGAATAGAATAGAATAGAACAGAGTAGAATAGAATCGAAGAGAATAGAATAGAACAGAATAGAATAGAATAGAATAGATTAGAATAGAATAGAATAGCACAGAATAGAATAGAATATAACACAATAGAATAGAACAGAATAGAACAGAACAGAATAGAATAGAATAGAATAGAATAGAATAGAACAGAATAGAATAGAATAGAACAGAACAGAACAGAATAGAACAGAACAGAATAGAATAGAATAGAATAGAATAGAACAGAATAGAATAGAATAGAACAGAACAGAACAGAATAGAACAGAATAGAATAGAATAGAACAGAATAGAACAGAATAGAATAGAATAGAATAGAACAGAACAGAATAGAACAGAATAGAACAGAACTGAAAAGAACAGAACACAACACAACAGAACAGAATAGAATAGAATAGAATAGAACAGAACCGAATAGAACAGAACAGAACTGAATAGAACAGAATAGAATAGAATGGAATAGAACACAATAGAATAGAATAGAACAGATTAGAATAGAATAGAATAGAAGAGAACAGAAGAGAAAAAAATAGAACAGAAGAGAACAGAATAGAATAGAACAGAATAGAATAGAATAGAATAGAATAGAATAGAAAAGAATAGAACAGAATAGAATAGAATCGAACAGAATAGAATAGAATAGAACAGAATAGAATAGAATAGAATAGAATAGAATAGAATAGAATAGAACAGAACAGAACAGAATACAATCGAACAGAATAGAATAGATTAGAATAGAATAGAACAGAATAGAATAGAATCAAACAGAATAGAATAGAATAGAACAGAATAGAATAGAATAGAATAGAATAGAATAGAACAGAACAGAATAGAATAGAATAGAATAGAATAGAATAGAATAGAATAGAATAGATTAGAACAGAACAGAGTAGAACAGAATAGAACAGAACAGAATAGAACAGAACACAACACAATAGAACAGAATAGAATAGAACCGAACCGAATAGAACAGTACAGAACTGAATAGAACAGAATAGAATAGAATGGAATAGAACACAATAGAATAGAATAGAACAGATTAGAATAGAAAAGAATAGAACAGAACAGAACAGAATAGAACAGAATAGAACAGAACACAACACAACAGAACAGAATAGAATAGAATAGAATAGAATAGAATAGAAGAGAACAGAACAGAATAGAACAGAATAGAATAGAATAGAACAGAATAGAATAGAACAGAATAGAACAGAATAGAATAGAATAGAACAGAATATAATAGAATAGAACAGAATAGAATAGAATAGAACAGAACAGAACAGAACAGAACAGAATAGAATAGAATAGAATAGAATAGAATAGAATAGAATAGAATAGAACAGAACAGAATAGAATAGAATAGAACAGAATAGAATAGAACAGAACGGAACAGAACAGAACAAAACAGAATAGAATAGAATAGAACAGAACCGAAGAGAAGAGAATAGAATAGAATAGAACAGAACAGAATAGAACAGAATAGAATAGAACAGGACAGAACAGAATAGAATAGATTAGAACAGAATAGAACAGAACAGAATAGAATAGAATAGAATAGAATAGAATAGAATAGAACAGAACAGAACAGAATAGAATCGAACAGAATAGAATAGAATAGAACAGAAAAGAACAGAATCGAACAGAATAGAATAGAATAGAACAGAATAGAACAGAATAGAATAGAAGAACAGAATAGAACACAAGAGAATAGAATAGAATAGAACAGAATAGAATAGAATAGAACAGAACAGAATAGAGTAGAATAGAATAGAATAGAATAGAACAGAACAGAATAGAACAGATTAGAACAAAACAGAATAGAATAGAATAGAATAGAATAGAACAGAATAGAATAGAATACAACAGAACAGAATAGAACATAATAGAATAGAATAGAACAGAATAGAACAGAATAGAATCGAATCGAACAGAATAGAATAGAAGAGAATAGAATAGAAAAGAATAGAATAGAATAGAATAGCACAGAATAGAATAGAATACAACACAATAGAATAGTATAGAACAAGACAGAACAGAATAGACTAGATTAGAACAGAATAGAACAGAACAGAATAGAATAGAATAGAACAGAATAGAATAGAATAGAACAGAACAGAATAGAATAGAATAGAACAGAATAGAATAGAACCGAACCGAATAGAACAGTACAGAACTGAATAGAACAGAATAGAATAGAATGGAATAGAACACAATAGAATAGAATAGAACAGATTAGAATAGAAAAGAATAGAACAGAACAGAACAGAATAGAACAGAATAGAACAGAACACAACACAACAGAACAGAATAGAATAGAATAGAATAGAATAGAATAGAAGAGAACAGAACAGAATAGAACAGAATAGAATAGAATAGAACAGAATAGAATAGAACAGAATAGAACAGAATAGAATAGAATAGAACAGAATATAATAGAATAGAACAGAATAGAATAGAATAGAACAGAACAGAACAGAACAGAACAGAATAGAATAGAATAGAATAGAATAGAATAGAATAGAATAGAATAGAATAGAACAGAACAGAATAGAATAGAATAGAACAGAATAGAATAGAACAGAACGGAACAGAACAGAACAAAACAGAATAGAATAGAATAGAACAGAACCGAAGAGAAGAGAATAGAATAGAATAGAACAGAACAGAATAGAACAGAATAGAATAGAACAGGACAGAACAGAATAGAATAGATTAGAACAGAATAGAACAGAACAGAATAGAATAGAATAGAATAGAATAGAATAGAATAGAACAGAACAGAACAGAATAGAATCGAACAGAATAGAATAGAATAGAACAGAAAAGAACAGAATCGAACAGAATAGAATAGAATAGAACAGAATAGAACAGAATAGAATAGAAGAACAGAATAGAACACAAGAGAATAGAATAGAATAGAACAGAATAGAATAGAATAGAACAGAACAGAATAGAGTAGAATAGAATAGAATAGAATAGAACAGAACAGAATAGAACAGATTAGAACAAAACAGAATAGAATAGAATAGAATAGAATAGAACAGAATAGAATAGAATACAACAGAACAGAATAGAACATAATAGAATAGAATAGAACAGAATAGAACAGAATAGAATCGAATCGAACAGAATAGAATAGAAGAGAATAGAATAGAAAAGAATAGAATAGAATAGAATAGCACAGAATAGAATAGAATACAACACAATAGAATAGTATAGAACAAGACAGAACAGAATAGACTAGATTAGAACAGAATAGAACAGAACAGAATAGAATAGAATAGAACAGAATAGAATAGAATAGAACAGAACAGAATAGAATAGAATAGAACAGAATAGAATAGAATAGAATAGAATAGAATAGAATAGAATAGAATAGAATAGAACAGAACAGAATAGAATAGAATAGAACAGAATAGAATAGAACAGAACAGAACAGAACAGAACAGAACAGAATAGAATAGAACAGGACAGAACAGAATAGAATAGAACAGGACAGAACAGAATAGAATAGATTAGAACAGTATAGAACAGAATAGAATAGAATAGAATAGAATAGAATAGAATAGAATAGAACAGAACGGAACAGAATAGAATCGAACAGAATAGAATAGAATAGAACAGAATAGAACAGAAAAGAATAGAAGAACAGAATAGAACAGAATAGAATAGAATAGAATAGAATAGAACAGAACAGAATAGAACAGAATAGAACAGAACAGAATAGAACAGAACAGAACAGAACAGAACAGAATAGAATAGAACAGGACAGAACAGAACAGAATAGAATAGAATAGAATAGAACAGAATAGAACAGAACAGAACAGTACAGAACAGATTAGAATAGATTAGAACAGAATAGAACAGAATAGAATAGAATAGAATAGAATAGAATAGAATAGAATAGAATAGAATAGAATAGAATAGAATAGATTAGAACAGAACAGAACAGAATTAGAATCGAACAGAATAGAATAGAATAGAACAGAATAGAATAGAATAGAATAGAAGAACAGAATAGAACACAAAAGAATAGAATAGAATAGAATAGAATAGAATAGAACAGAACAGAACAGAACAGAACAGAATAGAATAGAATAGAATAGAATAGAATAGAATAGAAAAGAATAGAACAGAACAGTATAGAACAGAATAGAAAAGAACAGAATATAATAGAAAAGAATAGAATAGAACAGAATAGAATAGAATAGAACAGAACATAATAGAACAGAATAGAATAGAATAGAACAGAATAGAACAGAATAGAATAGAATCGAACAGAATAGAATAGAACAGAATAGAATAGAATAGAATAGAATAGAACAGAATAGAATAGAAGAACAGAATAGAACAGAAGAGAATAGAATAGAATAGAATAGAATAGAATAGAATAGAATAGAATAGAATAGAATAGAATAGAACAGAACAGAATAGAATAGAATAGAATAGAATTGAATAGAATAGAATAGAATAGAACAGAACAGAATAGAACAGAATAGAACAAAACAGAATAGAATAGAATAGAATAGAATAGAACAGAATAGAATAAATAGAACAGAACAGAATAGAACAGAATAGAATAAAATAGAACAGAATAGAACAGAATAGAATAGAATCGAACAGAATAGAACAGAACAGAATAGAACAGAATAGAACAGAACTGAATAGAACAGAACACAACACAACAGAACAGAATAGAATAGAATAGAATAGAACAGAACCGAATAGAACAGAACAGAACTGAATAGAACAGAATAGAATAGAATGGAATAGAACACAATAGAATAGAATAGAACAGAATAGAACAGATTAGAATAGAACAGAATAGAACAGAACAGAACAGAAAAAAATAGAACAGAATAGAACAGAATAGAATCGAACAGAATAGAATAGAATAGAATAGAATAGAATAGAATAGAATAGAATAGAACAGAACAGAATAGAATAGAATAGAATAGAATAGAATAGAATAGAATAGAACAGAACAGAATAGAACAGAATAAAACAAAACAGAACAGAATAGAATAGAATAGAATAGAATAGAACAGAATAGAATAGAACAGAATAGAATAGAACAGAACAGAATAGAATAGAATGGAATACAACAGAACAGAATAAAATAGAATAGAGTAGAATAGAATAGAATAGAATAGAATAGAATAGAATAGAATAGAACAGAACAGAACAGAATAGAATAGAACAGAACAGAACAGAATAGAATAGAATAGAATAGAATAGAATAGAATAGAATAGAATAGAATAGAACACAACAGAATAGAACAGAATAGAACAGAACAGAATAGAACAGAATAGAATAGAATAGAACAGAATAGAATAGAACAGAACAGAACAGAACAGAATAGAATAGAATAGAACAGTATAGAACAGAACAGAACAGAACAGAACAGAACAGAACAGAATAGAATAGAACAGGACAGAACAGAATAGAATAGATTAGAACAGAATAGAACAGAACAGAATAGAATAGAATAGAATACAATAGAACAGAACGGAACAGAATAGAATCGAACAGAATAGAATAGAATAGAACAGAATAGAACAGAATAGAATAGAAGAACAGAATAGAACAGAAGAGAAGAGAAGAGAATAGAATAGAATAGAATAGAATAGAATAGACTAGGACAGAACAGAATAGAATAGAATAGAATAGAATAGAATAGAATAGAATAGAATAGAACAGAACAGAATAGAACAGAATAGAACAAAACAGAATAGAATAGAATAGAATAGAATAGAACAGAACAGAATAGAAGAGAAAAGAATAAAATAGAACAGAATAGAACAGAATAGAATAGAATCGAACAGAATAGAATCGAACAGAATAGAATAGAATAGAATAGAATAGAATAGAATAGAATAGAATAGAATAGAATAGAGTAGAATAGAACAGAACAGAATAGAACAGAATAGAACAGAACTGAATAGAACAGAACACAACACAACAGAACAGAATAGAATAGAATAGAATAAAACAGAACCGAATAGAACAGAACAGAACTGAATAGAACAGAATAGAATAGAATGGAATAGAACACAATAGAATAGAATAGAACAGAATAGAACAGATTAGAATAGAATAGAATAGAACAGAACAGAACAAAAAAAATAGAACAGAAGAGAACAGAATAGAATAGAACAGAATAGAATAGAATAGAATAGAATAGAATAGAATAGAATAGAACAGAACAGAACAGAAGAGAATCGAACAGAATAGAATAGATTAGAATAGAATAGAACAGAATAGAATAGAATCAAACAGAATAGAATAGAATAGAACAGAATAGAATAGAATAGAATAGAATAGTACAGAACAGAATAGAATAGAATAGAATAGAATAGAACAGAATAGAATAGAATAGAACAGAACAGAACAGAATAGAACAGAACAGAATAGAATAGAATAGAATAGAATAGAACAGAATAGAATAGAATAGAACAGAACAGAACAGAATAGAACAGAATAGAATAGAATAGAACAGAATAGAACAGAATAGAATAGAATAGAACAGAACAGAATAGAACAGAATAGAACAGAACTGAAAAGAACAGAACACAACACAACAGAACAGAATAGAATAGAATAGAATAGAACAGAACCGAATAGAACAGAACAGAACTGAATAGAACAGAATAGAATAGAATGGAATAGAACACAATAGAATAGAATAGAACAGAATAGAACAGATTAGAATAGAATAGAATAGAAGAGAACAGAAGAGAAAAAAATAGAACAGAAGAGAACAGAATAGAATAGAACAGAATAGAATAGAACAGAACAGAACAGAATAGAATAGAATATAATAGAATAGAATAGAACAGAACAGAATAGAATAGAATAGAATAGAATAGAATAGAAAAGAATAGAACAGAATAGAATAGAATCGAACAGAATAGAATAGAATAGAACAGAATAGAATAGAATAGAATAGAATAGAATAGAATAGAATAGAACAGAACAGAACAGAATACAATCGAACAGAATAGAATAGATTAGAATAGAATAGAACAGAATAGAATAGAATCAAACAGAATAGAATAGAATAGAACAGAATAGAATAGAATAGAATAGAATAGAATAGAATAGAACAGAACAGAATAGAATAGAATAGAATAGAATAGAATAGAATAGATTAGAACAGAACAGAGTAGAACAGAATAGAACAGAACAGAATAGAACAGAACACAACACAATAGAACAGAATAGAATAGAACCGAACCGAATAGAACAGTACAGAACTGAATAGAACAGAATAGAATAGAATGGAATAGAACACAATAGAATAGAATAGAACAGATTAGAATAGAAAAGAATAGAACAGAACAGAACAGAATAGAACAGAATAGAACAGAACACAACACAACAGAACAGAATAGAATAGAATAGAATAGAAGAGAACAGAACAGAATAGAACAGAATAGAATAGAATAGAACAGAATAGAATAGAACAGAATAGAACAGAATAGAATAGAATAGAACAGAATATAATAGAATAGAACAGAATAGAATAGAATAGAACAGAACAGAACAGAACAGAACAGAATAGAATAGAATAGAATAGAATAGAATAGAATAGAATAGAATAGAACAGAACAGAATAGAATAGAATAGAACAGAATAGAATAGAACAGAACGGAACAGAACAGAACAAAACAGAATAGAATAGAATAGAACAGAACCGAAGAGAAGAGAATAGAATAGAATAGAACAGAACAGAATAGAACAGAATAGAATAGAACAGGACAGAACAGAATAGAATAGATTAGAACAGAATAGAACAGAACAGAATAGAATAGAATAGAATAGAATAGAATAGAATAGAACAGAACAGAACAGAATAGAATCGAACAGAATAGAATAGAATAGAACAGAAAAGAACAGAATCGAACAGAATAGAATAGAATAGAACAGAATAGAACAGAATAGAATAGAAGAACAGAATAGAACACAAGAGAATAGAATAGAATAGAACAGAATAGAATAGAATAGAACAGAACAGAATAGAGTAGAATAGAATAGAATAGAATAGAACAGAACAGAATAGAACAGATTAGAACAAAACAGAATAGAATAGAATAGAATAGAATAGAACAGAATAGAATAGAATACAACAGAACAGAATAGAACATAATAGAATAGAATAGAACAGAATAGAACAGAATAGAATCGAATCGAACAGAATAGAATAGAACAGAATAGAATAGAAAAGAATAGAATAGAATAGAATAGCACAGAATAGAATAGAATACAACACAATAGAATAGTATAGAACAAGACAGAACAGAATAGACTAGATTAGAACAGAATAGAACAGAACAGAATAGAATAGAATAGAACAGAATAGAATAGAATAGAACAGAACAGAATAGAATAGAATAGAACAGAATAGAATAGAATAGAATAGAATAGAATAGAATAGAATAGAACAGAACAGAATAGAATAGAATAGAACAGAATAGAATAGAACAGAACAGAACAGAACAGAACAGAACAGAATAGAATAGAACAGGACAGAACAGAATAGAATAGAACAGGACAGAACAGAATAGAATAGATTAGAACAGAATAGAACAGAATAGAATAGAATAGAATAGAATAGAATAGAATAGAATAGAATAGAATAGAATAGAACAGAACGGAACAGAATAGAATCGAACAGAATAGAATAGAATAGAACAGAATAGAACAGAATAGAATAGAAGAACAGAATAGAACAGAATAGAATAGAATAGAATAGAATAGAACAGAACAGAATAGAACAGAATAGAACAGAACAGAATAGAACAGAACAGAACAGAACAGAACAGAATAGAATAGAACAGGACAGAACAGAACAGAATAGAATAGAATAGAATAGAACAGAATAGAACAGAACAGAACAGGACAGAACAGATTAGAATAGATTAGAACAGAATAGAACAGAATAGAATAGAATAGAATAGAATAGAATAGAATAGAATAGAATACAATAGAATAGAATAGATTAGAACAGAACAGAACAGAATTAGAATCGAACAGAATAGAATAGAATAGAACAGAATAGAATAGAATAGAATAGAAGAACAGAATAGAACACAAAAGAATAGAATAGAATAGAATAGAATAGAATAGAACAGAACAGAACAGAACAGAACAGAATAGAATAGAATAGAATAGAATAGAATAGAATAGAAAAGAATAGAACAGAACAGTATAGAACAGAATAGAAAAGAACAGAATATAATAGAAAAGAATAGAATAGAACAGAATAGAATAGAATAGAACAGAACATAATAGAACAGAATAGAATAGAATAGAACAGAATAGAACAGAATAGAATAGAATCGAACAGAATAGAATAGAACAGAATAGAATAGAATAGAATAGAATAGAACAGAATAGAATAGAAGAACAGAATAGAACAGAAGAGAATAGAATAGAATAGAATAGAATAGAATAGAATAGAATAGAATAGAATAGAACAGAACAGAATAGAATAGAATAGAATAGAATTGAATAGAATAGAATAGAATAGAACAGAACAGAATAGAACAGAATAGAACAAAACAGAATAGAATAGAATAGAATAGAATAGAACAGAATAGAATAAATAGAACAGAACAGAATAGAACAGAATAGAATAAAATAGAACAGAATAGAACAGAATAGAATAGAATCGAACAGAATAGAACAGAACAGAATAGAACAGAATAGAACAGAACTGAATAGAACAGAACACAACACAACAGAACAGAATAGAATAGAATAGAATAGAACAGAACCGAATAGAACAGAACAGAACTGAATAGAACAGAATAGAATAGAATGGAATAGAACACAATAGAATAGAATAGAACAGAATAGAACAGATTAGAATAGAACAGAATAGAACAGAACAGAACAGAAAAAAATAGAACAGAATAGAACAGAATAGAATCGAACAGAATAGAATAGAATAGAATAGAATAGAATAGAATAGAATAGAATAGAACAGAACAGAATAGAATAGAATAGAATAGAATAGAATAGAATAGAATAGAATAGAACAGAACAGAATAGAACAGAATAAAACAAAACAGAACAGAATAGAATAGAATAGAATAGAATAGAACAGAATAGAATAGAACAGAATAGAATAGAACAGAACAGAATAGAATAGAATGGAATACAACAGAACAGAATAAAATAGAATAGAGTAGAATAGAATAGAATAGAATAGAATAGAATAGAATAGAATAGAATAGAACAGAACAGAACAGAATAGAATAGAACAGAACAGAACAGAATAGAATAGAATAGAATAGAATAGAATAGAATAGAATAGAATAGAATAGAATAGAACACAACAGAATAGAACAGAATAGAACAGAACAGAATAGAACAGAATAGAATAGAATAGAACAGAATAGAATAGAACAGAACAGAACAGAACAGAATAGAATAGAATAGAACAGTATAGAACAGAACAGAACAGAACAGAACAGAACAGAACAGAATAGAATAGAACAGGACAGAACAGAATAGAATAGATTAGAACAGAATAGAACAGAACAGAATAGAATAGAATAGAATACAATAGAACAGAACGGAACAGAATAGAATCGAACAGAATAGAATAGAATAGAACAGAATAGAACAGAATAGAATAGAAGAACAGAATAGAACAGAAGAGAAGAGAAGAGAATAGAATAGAATAGAATAGAATAGAATAGACTAGTACAGAACAGAATAGAATAGAATAGAATAGAATAGAATAGAATAGAATAGAATAGAACAGAACAGAATAGAACAGAATAGAACAAAACAGAATAGAATAGAATAGAATAGAATAGAACAGAACAGAATAGAAGAGAAAAGAATAAAATAGAACAGAATAGAACAGAATAGAATAGAATCGAACAGAATAGAATCGAACAGAATAGAATAGAATAGAATAGAATAGAATAGAATAGAATAGAATAGAATAGAATAGAATAGAATAGAATAGAATAGAATAGAATAGAGTAGAATAGAACAGAACAGAATAGAACAGAATAGAACAGAACTGAATAGAACAGAACACAACACAACAGAACAGAATAGAATAGAATAGAATAAAACAGAACCGAATAGAACAGAACAGAACTGAATAGAACAGAATAGAATAGAATGGAATAGAACACAATAGAATAGAATAGAACAGAATAGAACAGATTAGAATAGAATAGAATAGAACAGAACAGAACAAAAAAAATAGAACAGAAGAGAACAGAATAGAATAGAACAGAATAGAATAGAATAGAATAGAATAGAATAGAATAGAATAGAACAGAACAGAACAGAAGAGAATCGAACAGAATAGAATAGATTAGAATAGAATAGAACAGAATAGAATAGAATCAAACAGAATAGAATAGAATAGAACAGAATAGAAGAGAATAGAATAGAATAGTACAGAACAGAATAGAATAGAATAGAATAGAATAGAATAGAATAGAATAGAATAGAACAGAACAGAATAGAACAGAATAGAACAGAACAGAATAGAACAGAATAGAATAGAATAGAACAGAATAGAATAGAACAGAACAGAACAGAATAGAATAGAACCGAACCGAATAGAACAGTACAGAACTGAATAGAGCAGAATAGAATAGAATGGAATAGAAAACAATAGAATAGAATAGAACAGATTAGAATAGAAAAGAATAGAAAAGAACAGAACAGAATAGAACAGAATAGAACAGAACACAACACAACAGAACAGAATAGAATAGAATAGAATAGAACAGAATAGAATAGAATAGAATAGAATAGAACAGAATAGAATAGAACAGAACAGAACAGAATAGAATAGAACAGAACAGAATAGAATAGAACAGGACAGAACAGAATAGAATAGATTAGAACAGAATAGAACAGATCAGAATAGAATAGAATAGAAGAGAATAGAATAGAATAGAACAGAACACAATAGAATAGAATAGAACAGAATAGAAAAGAACGGAACGGAACAGAACAGAACAGAACAGAATAGAATACAATAGAACAGAACAGAACAGAACAGAACAGAATAGAATCGAACAGAATAGAATAGAATAGAACAGAATAGAATAGAATAGAATAGAAGAACAGAATAGAACACAAAAGAAGAGAATAGAATAGAATAGAATAGCATAGAATAGAATAGAATAGAACAGAACAGAAGAGAATAGAATAGAATAGAACAGAATAGAATAGAATAGAATAGAACAGAAAAGAATAGAATAGAATAGAACAGAATAGAATAGAATAGAATAGAATAGAATAGAATAGAATAGAATAGAATAGAACAGAACAGAACAGAATAGAATAGAATAGAATAGAATAGAATAGAATAGAATAGAATAGAATAGAACAGAACAGAATAGAACAGATTAGAACAGAACAGAATAGAATAGAATAGAATAGAATAGAACAGAATAGAATAGAATAGAACAGAACAGAATAAAACAGAATAAATAGAATAGAACAGAACAGAACAGAATAGAATAAAATAGCACAGAATATAATAGAAGAGAACATAATTGAATTGAATAGAACAGAAGAGAATAGAACAGAACAGAATAGAAGAGAAAAGTATAGAACAAACAGAATAGAACAGAACAGAATAGAATAGAATAGAACAGAACAGAATAGAGTAGAATAGAATAGAATAGAATAGAACAGAACAGAATAGAACAGATTAGAACAAAACAGAATAGAATAGAATAGAATAGAATAGAACAGAATAGAATAGAATACAACAGAACAGAATAGAACATAATAGAATAGAATAGAACAGAATAGAACAGAATAGAATCGAATCGAACAGAATAGAATAGAACAGAATAGAATAGAAAAGAATAGAATAGAATAGAATAGCACAGAATAGAATAGAATACAACACAATAGAATAGTATAGAACAAGACAGAACAGAATAGAATAGATTAGAACAGAATAGAACAGAACAGAATAGAATAGAATAGAACAGAATAGAATAGAATAGAACAGAACAGAATAGAATAGAATAGAACAGAATAGAATAGAATAGAACAGAACAGAATAGAATAGAATAGAACAGAATAGAATAGAACAGAACAGAACAGAACAGAACAGAACAGAATAGAATAGAACAGGACAGAACAGAATAGAATAGAACAGGACAGAACAGAATAGAATAGATTAGAACAGAATAGAATAGAATAGAATAGAATAGAATAGAATAGAATAGAATAGAATAGAATAGAATAGAATAGAACAGAACGGAACAGAATAGAATCGAACAGAATAGAATAGAATAGAACAGAATAGAACAGAATAGAATAGAAGAACAGAATAGAACAGAAGAGAATAGAATAGAATAGAATAGAACAGAACAGAATAGAACAGAATAGAACAGAACTGAATAGAACAGAACAGAACAGAACAGAATAGAATAGAACAGGACAGAACAGAACAGAATAGAATAGAATAGAATAGAACAGAATAGAACAGAACAGAACAGGACAGAACAGATTAGAATAGATTAGAACAGAATAGAACAGAATAGAATAGAATAGAATAGAATAGAATAGAATAGAATAGAATAGAATAGAATAGATTAGAACAGAACAGAACAGAATTAGAATCGAACAGAATAGAATAGAATAGAACAGAATAGAATAGAATAGAATAGAAGAACAGAATAGAACACAAAAGAATAGAATAGAATAGAATAGAATAGAATAGAATAGAATAGAATAGAACAGAACAGAACAGAACAGAACAGAATAGAATAGAATAGAATAGAATAGAATAGAATAGAAAAGAATAGAACAGAACAGTATAGAACAGAATAGAAAAGAACAGAATATAATAGAAAAGAATAGAATAGAACAGAATAGAATAGAATAGAACAGAACATAATAGAACAGAATAGAATACAATAGAACAGAATAGAACAGAATAGAATAGAATCGAACAGAATAGAATAGAACAGAATAGAATAGAATAGAATAGAATAGAACAGAATAGAATAGAAGAACAGAATAGAACAGAAGAGAATAGAATAGAATCGAACAGAATAGAATAGAATAGAATAGAATAGAATAGAATAGAATAGAATAGAATAGAACAGAACAGAATAGAATAGAATAGAATAGAATAGAATAGAACAGAACAGAATAGAACAGAATAAAACAAAACAGAACAGAATAGAATAGAATAGAATAGAATAGAACAGAATAGAATAGAACAGAATAGAAGAGAACAGAACAGAATAGAATAGAATGTAATACAACAGAACAGAATAAAATAGAATAGAGTAGAATAGAATAGAATAGAATAGAATAGAATAGAATAGAATAGAATAGAATAGAACAGAACAGAATAGAATAGAACAGAATAGAATAGAATAGAATAGAATAGAATAGAATAGAACACAACAGAATAGAACAGAATAGAACAGAACAGAATAGAACAGAATAGAATAGAATAGAACAGAATAGAATAGAACAGAACAGAACAGAACAGAATAGAATAGAATAGAACAGTATAGAACAGAACAGAACAGAACAGAACAGAACAGAACAGAATAGAATAGAACAGGACAGAACAGAATAGAATAGATTAGAACAGAATAGAACAGAACAGAATAGAATAGAATAGAATACAATAGAACAGAACGGAACAGAATAGAATCGAACAGAATAGAATAGAATAGAACAGAATAGAACAGAATAGAATAGAAGAACAGAATAGAACAGAAGAGAAGAGAAGAGAATAGAATAGAATAGACTAGTACAGAACAGAATAGAATAGAATAGAATAGAATAGAATAGAATAGAACAGAACAGAATAGAACAGAATAGAACAAAACAGAATAGAATAGAATAGAATAGAATAGAACAGAACAGAATAGAAGAGAAAAGAATAAAATAGAACAGAATAGAACAGAATAGAATAGAATCGAACAGAATAGAATCGAACAGAATAGAATAGAATAGAATAGAATAGAATAGAATAGAATAGAATAGAGTAGAATAGAACAGAACAGAATAGAACAGAATAGAACAGAACTGAATAGAACAGAACACAACACAACAGAACAGAATAGAATAGAATAGAATAAAACAGAACCGAATAGAACAGAACAGAACTGAATAGAACAGAATAGAATAGAATGGAATAGAACACAATAGAATAGAATAGAACAGAATAGAACAGATTAGAATAGAATAGAATAGAACAGAACAGAACAGAAAAAAATAGAACAGAAGAGAACAGAATAGAATAGAACAGAATAGAATAGAATAGAATAGAATAGAATAGAATAGAATAGAACAGAACAGAACAGAAGAGAATCGAACAGAATAGAATAGATTAGAATAGAATAGAACAGAATAGAATAGAATCAAACAGAATAGAATAGAATAGAACAGAATAGAATAGAATAGAATAGAATAGTACAGAACAGAATAGAATAGAATAGAATAGAATAGAATAGAATAGAATAGAACAGAACAGAATAGAACAGAATAGAACAGAACAGAATAGAACAGAATAGAATAGAAAAGAACAGAATAGAATAGAACAGAACAGAACAGAATAGAATAGAACCGAACCGAATAGAACAGTACAGAACTGAATAGAGCAGAATAGAATAGAATGGAATAGAAAACAATAGAATAGAATAGAACAGATTAGAATAGAAAAGAATAGAACACAACAGAACAGAATAGAACAGAATAGAACAGAGCACAACACAACAGAACAGAATAGAATAGAATAGAACAGAATAGAATAGAATAGAATAGAATAGAACAGAATAGAATAGAACAGAACAGAACAGAATAGAATAGAACAGAACAGAATAGAATAGAACAGGACAGAACAGAATAGAATAGATTAGAACAGAATAGAACAGATCAGAATAGAATAGAATAGAAGAGAATAGAATAGAATAGAACAGAACACAATCGAATAGAATAGAACAGAATAGAAAAGAACGGAACGGAACAGAACAGAACAGAACAGAATAGAATAGAATAGAACAGAACAGAACAGAACAGAACAGAATAGAATCGAACAGAATAGAATAGAATAGAACAGAATAGAATAGAATAGAATAGAAGAACAGAATAGAACACAAAAGAAGAGAATAGAATAGAATAGAATAGCATAGAATAGAATAGAATAGAACAGAACAGAAGAGAATAGAATAGAATAGAACAGAATAGAATAGAATAGAATAGAACAGAAAAGAATAGAATAGAATAGAACAGAATAGAATAGAATAGAATAGAATAGAATAGAATAGAATAGAATAGAATAGAATAGAATAGAACAGAACAGAACAGAATAGAATAGAATAGAATAGAATAGAATAGAATAGAATAGAATAGAACAGAACAGAATAGAACAGATTAGAACAGAACAGAATAGAATAGAATAGAATAGAATAGAACAGAATAGAATAGAATAGAACAGAACAGAATAAAACAGAAAAAATAGAATAGAACAGAACAGAACAGAATAGAATAAAATAGCACAGAATATAATAGAAGAGAACATAATTGAATTGAATAGAACAGAAGAGAATAGAACAGAACAGAATAGAAGAGAAAAGTATAGAACAAACAGAATAGAACAGAACAGAATAGAATAGAATAGAACAGAACAGAATAGAGTAGAATAGAATAGAATAGAATAGAACAGAACAGAATAGAACAGATTAGAACAAAACAGAATAGAATAGAATAGAATAGAATAGAACAGAATAGAATAGAATACAACAGAACAGAATAGAACATAATAGAATAGAATAGAACAGAATAGAACAGAATAGAATCGAATCGAACAGAATAGAATAGAACAGAATAGAATAGAAAAGAATAGAATAGAATAGAATAGCACAGAATAGAATAGAATACAACACAATAGAATAGTATAGAACAAGACAGAACAGAATAGAATAGATTAGAACAGAATAGAACAGAACAGAATAGAATAGAATAGAACAGAATAGAATAGAATAGAACAGAACAGAATAGAATAGAATAGAACAGAATAGAATAGAATAGAATAGAATAGAATAGAATAGAATAGAACAGAACAGAATAGAATAGAATAGAACAGAATAGAATAGAACAGAACAGAACAGAACAGAACAGAATAGAATAGAACAGGACAGAACAGAATAGAATAGAACAGGACAGAACAGAATAGAATAGATTAGAACAGAATAGAATAGAATAGAATAGAATAGAATAGAATAGAATAGAATAGAATAGAATAGAACAGAACGGAACAGAATAAAATCGAACAGAATAGAATAGAATAGAACAGAATAGAACAGAATAGAATAGAAGAACAGAATAGAACAGAAGAGAATAGAATAGAATAGAATAGAACAGAACAGAATAGAACAGAATAGAACAGAACAGAATAGAACAGAACAGAACAGAACAGAACAGAATAGAATAGAACAGGACAGAACAGAACAGAATAGAATAGAATAGAATAGAACAGAATAGAACAGAACAGAACAGGACAGAACAGATTAGAATAGATTAGAACAGAATAGAACAGAATAGAATAGAATAGAATAGAATAGAATAGAATAGAATAGAATAGAATAGAATAGAATAGAATAGATTAGAACAGAACAGAACAGAATTAGAATCGAACAGAATAGAATAGAATAGAACAGAATAGAATAGAATAGAATAGAAGAACAGAATAGAACACAAAAGAATAGAATAGAATAGAATAGAATAGAATAGAATAGAATAGAATAGAATAGAACAGAACAGAACAGAACAGAACAGAATAGAATAGAATAGAATAGAATAGAATAGAATAGAATAGAAAAGAATAGAACAGAACAGTATAGAACAGAATAGAAAAGAACAGAATATAATAGAAAAGAATAGAATAGAACAGAATAGAATAGAATAGAACAGAACATAATAGAACAGAATAGAATAGAATAGAACAGAATAGAACAGAATAGAATAGAATCGAACAGAATAGAATAGAACAGAATAGAATAGAATAGAATAGAATAGAACAGAATAGAATAGAAGAACAGAATAGAACAGAAGAGAATAGAATAGAATAGAATAGAATAGAATAGAATAGAATAGAATAGAACAGAACAGAATAGAATAGAATAGAATAGAATTGAATAGAATAGAATAGAATAGAACAGAACAGAATAGAACAGAATAGAACAAAACAGAATAGAATAGAATAGAATAGAATAGAACAGAATAGAATAAATAGAACAGAACAGAATAGAACAGAATAGAATAAAATAGAACAGAATAGAACAGAATAGAATAGAACAGAACACAACACAACAGAACAGAATAGAATAGAATAGAATAGAACAGAACCGAATAGAACAGAACAGAACTGAATAGAACAGAATAGAATAGAATGGAATAGAACACAATAGAATAGAATAGAACAGAATAGAACAGATTAGAATAGAACAGAATAGAACAGAACAGAACAGAAAAAAATAGAACAGAATAGAACAGAATAGAATCGAACAGAATAGAATAGAATAGAATAGAATAGAATAGAATAGAATAGAATAGAATAGAATAGAACAGAACAGAATAGAATAGAATAGAATAGAATAGAATAGAATAGAATAGAATAGAATAGAATAGAACAGAACAGAATAGAACAGAATAAAACAAAACAGAACAGAATAGAATAGAATAGAATAGAATAGAACAGAATAGAATAGAACAGAATAGAATAGAACAGAACAGAATAGAATAGAATGGAATACAACAGAACAGAATAAAATAGAATAGAGTAGAATAGAATAGAATAGAATAGAATAGAATAGAATAGAACAGAACAGAACAGAATAGAATAGAACAGAATAGAATAGAATAGAATAGAATAGAATAGAATAGAATAGAATAGAACACAACAGAATAGAACAGAATAGAACAGAACAGAATAGAACAGAATAGAATAGAATAGAACAGAATAGAATAGAACAGAACAGAACAGAACAGAATAGAATAGAATAGAACAGTATAGAACAGAACAGAACAGAACAGAACAGAACAGAACAGAATAGAATAGAACAGGACAGAACAGAATAGAATAGATTAGAACAGAATAGAACAGAACAGAATAGAATAGAATAGAATACAATAGAACAGAACGGAACAGAATAGAATCGAACAGAATAGAATAGAATAGAACAGAATAGAACAGAATAGAATAGAAGAACAGAATAGAACAGAAGAGAAGAGAAGAGAATAGAATAGAATAGAATAGAATAGACTAGTACAGAACAGAATAGAATAGAATAGAATAGAATAGAATAGAATAGAATAGAATGGAATAGTATAGAACAGAACAGAATAGAACAGAATAGAACAAAACAGAATAGAATAGAATAGAATAGAATAGAACAGAACAGAATAGAAGAGAAAAGAATAAAATAGAACAGAATAGAACAGAATAGAATAGAATCGAACAGAATAGAATCGAACAGAATAGAATAGAATAGAATAGAATAGAATAGAATAGAATAGAATAGAATAGAATAGAATAGAATAGAATAGAGTAGAATAGAACAGAACAGAATAGAACAGAATAGAACAGAACTGAATAGAACAGAACACAACACAACAGAACAGAATAGAATAGAATAGAATAAAACAGAACCGAATAGAACAGAACAGAACTGAATAGAACAGAATAGAATAGAACGGAATAGAACACAATAGAATAGAATAGAACAGAATAGAACAGATTAGAATAGAATAGAATAGAACAGAACAGAACAGAAAAAAATAGAACAGAAGAGAACAGAATAGAATAGAACAGAATAGAATAGAATAGAATAGAATAGAATAGAATAGAATAGAACAGAACAGAACAGAAGAGAATCGAACAGAATAGAATAGATTAGAATAGAATAGAACAGAATAGAATAGAATCAAACAGAATAGAATAGAATAGAACAGAATAGAATAGAATAGAATAGAATAGTACAGAACAGAATAGAATAGAATAGAATAGAATAGAATAGAATAGAACAGAACAGAATAGAACAGAATAGAACAGAACAGAATAGAACAGAATAGAATAGAATAGAACAGAATAGAATAGAACAGAACAGAACAGAATAGAATAGAACCGAACCGAATAGAACAGTACAGAACTGAATAGAGCAGAATAGAATAGAATGGAATAGAAAACAATAGAATAGAATAGAACAGATTAGAATAGAAAAGAATAGAACAGAACAGAACAGAATAGAACAGAATAGAACAGAACACAACACAACAGAACAGAATAGAATAGAATAGAATAGAATAGAACAGAATAGAATAGAATAGAATAGAATAGAATAGAATAGAACAGAATAGAATAGAACAGAACAGAACAGAATAGAATAGAACAGAACAGAATAGAATAGAACAGGACAGAACAGAATAGAATAGATTAGAACAGAATAGAACAGATCAGAATAGAATAGAATAGAAGAGAATAGAATAGAATAGAACAGAACACAATAGAATAGAATAGAACAGAATAGAAAAGAACGGAACGGAACAGAACAGAACAGAACAGAATAGAATAGAATAGAACAGAACAGAACAGAACAGAACAGAATAGAATCGAACAGAATAGAATAGAATAGAACAGAATAGAATAGAATAGAATAGAAGAACAGAATAGAACACAAAAGAAGAGAATAGAATAGAATAGAATAGCATAGAATAGAATAGAATAGAACAGAACAGAAGAGAATAGAATAGAATAGAACAGAATAGAATTGAATAGAATAGAACAGAAAAGAATAGAATAGAATAGAACAGAATAGAATAGAATAGAATAGAATAGAATAGAATAGAATAGAATAGAATAGAATAGAACAGAACAGAATAGAATAGAATAGAATAGAATAGAATAGAATAGAATAGAATAGAATAGAACAGAACAGAATAGAACAGATTAGAACAGAACAGAATAGAATAGAATAGAATAGAATAGAACAGAATAGAATAGAATAGAACAGAACAGAATAAAACAGATAAAATAGAATAGAACAGAACAGAACAGAATAGAATAAAATAGCACAGAATATAATAGAAGAGAACATAATTGAATTGAATAGAACAGAAGAGAATAGAACAGAACAGAATAGAAGAGAAAAGTATAGAACAAACAGAATAGAACAGAACAGAATAGAATAGAATAGAACAGAACAGAATAGAACAGAACAGAATAGAATAGAATAGAATAGAGTATAATAGAATAGAACAGAAGAGAAGAGAATACAATCGAACAGAATAGAATAGAATAGAACAGAATAGAACAGAATAGAATAGAATAGAATAGAATAGAATAGAATAGAATAGAATAGAATAGAATAGAACAGATCAGAAGAGAATAAATAGAATAGATTAGAATACAATAGAATAGAACAGAATAGAACAGAATAGAACTGAACAGAATAGAATAGAATTGAATAGAAGAACAGAATAGAATAGAATAGAATAGAATAGAATAGAATAGAATAGAATAGAATAGAATAGAATAGAATAGAACAGAATAGAATAGAATAGAATAGAATAGAACAGAATAGAATAGAACAGAACAGAACAGAACAGAACAGAACAGAACAGAATAGAATAGAACAGGACAGAACAGAATAGAATAGATTAGAACAGAATAGAACAGATCAGAATAGAATAGAATAGAAGAGAATAGAATAGAATAGAATAGAATAGAAGCACAGAATAGAACACAAAGAAGAGAATAGAATAGAATAGAATAGAATAGGATAGAACAGAATAGAATAGAATCGAACAGAATAGAATAGAATAGAATAGAATAGAATAGAATAGAATAGAACAGAACAGAACAGAATATTATAGAATAGAACAGAATAGAACAGAACACAACAGGACAGAACAGAATAGAATAGATTAGAACAGAATAGAACAGAATAGAATAGAATAGAATAGAATAGAATAGAATAGAATAGAATAGAATAGAATAGAACAGAACAGAACAGAATCGAACAGAATAGAATAGAATAGAACAGAATAGAATAGAATAGAATAGAAGAACAGAATAGAACAGAAAAGAAGAGAATAGAATAGAATAGAATTGAATAGAATAGAACAGAACAGAACAGAATAGAATAGAATAGAATAGAATAGAATAGAAAAGAATAGAACAGAACAGAATAGAACAGAATAGAACAGAACAGAATAGAATAGAAAAGGATAGAATAGAACAGAATAGAATAGAATAGAACAGAACAGAATAGAACAGAATAGAATAGAATAGAACAGAATAGAACAGAATAGAATAGAATCGAACAGAATAGAATAGAATAGAATAGAATAGAATAGAATAGAATAGCACAGAATAGAATAGAGTATAACACAATAGAATAGAACAGAACAGGACAGAACAGAATAGAATAGATTACAACAGAATAGAACAGAACAGAATAGAATAGAATAGAATAGAATAGAATAGAATAGAACAGAACAGAACAGAATAGAATCGAACAGAATAGAATAGAATAGAACAGAATAGAGTAGAATAGAATAGAACAGAACAGAATAGAATAGAATAGAACAGAATAGAATAGAATAGAACAGAATAGAATAGAATAGAATAGAATAGAATAGAATAGAACAGAACAGAACAGAACAGAATTGAATAGAACAGAATAGAACAGAACAGAACAGAACAGAACAGAATAGAATAGAACAGGACAGAACAGAATAGAATAGATTAGAACAGAATAGAACAGAACAGAATTGAATAGAATAGAATAGAATAGAATAGAATAGAACAGAACAGAACAGAATAGAATCGAACAGAATAGAATAGAATAGAACAGAATAGAACAGAATAGAATAGAAGAACAGAATAGAACAGAAGAGAAGAGAAGAGAATAGAATAGAATAGAATAGAACAGAACAGAATAGAATAGAATAGAATAGAATAGAATAGAATAGAATAGAATAGAATAGAATAGAACAGAACAGAATAGAACAGATTAGAACAGAACAGAATACAATAGAATAGAACAGAATAGAATAGAATAGAACAGAAGAGAATAAAACAGAAAAAATAGAATAGAACAGAACAGAACAGAATAGAATAAAATAGCACAGAATATAATAGAAGAGAACATAATTGAATAGAATAGAACAGAAGAGAATAGAACAGAACAGAATAGAAGAGAAAAGTATAGAACAAACAGAATAGAACAGAACAGAATAGAATAGAATAGAACAGAACAGAATAGAACAGAACAGAATAGAATAGAATAGAATAGAGTATAATAGAATAGAACAGAAGAGAACAGAATACAATCGAACAGAATAGAATAGAATAGAACAGAATAGAACAGAATAGAATAGAATAGAATAGAATAGAATAAACAGATCAGAAGAGAATAAATAGAATAGATTAGAATACAATAGAATAGAACAGAATAGAACAGAATAGAATATAATAGAATAGAATAGAATAGAATAGAACAGAACAGAATAGAATAGAATAGAATAGAATAGAACAGAATAGAATAGAATAGAACAGAATAGAATAGAATAGAACAGAACAGAACAGAATAGAATAGAATAGAACAGAATAGAATAGAATAGAATAGAATAGAATAGAATAGAATAGAATAGAATAGAACAGAACAGAATAGAATAGAATAGAACAGAATAGAACAGAATAGAACAGAATAGAATAGAATAGAACAGAACAGAACAGAATAGAATAGAACAGAACAGAATAGAATAGGAAAGAACAGAACAGAATAGAATAGAATAGAACAGAACAGAATAGAGTAGAACAGAATTGAATATAATAGAACAGAACAGAATAGAATAGAATAGAATAGAACAGAACAGAATAGAACAGAACAGAACAGAATAGAGTAGAATAGAATAGAATAGAATAGAATAGAACAGAACAGAACAGAACAGAACAGAATAGAATAGAATAGAATAGAATAGAATAGAATAGAATAGAATAGAATAGAAAAGAATGAATAGTATAGTACAGAATAGAATAGAATTGCATAGAATGGAACAGAACAGAATAGAATAGAATAGAATAGAATAGAACAGAGTAGAGTAGAATAGAAAAGAATAGAATAGAATAGAATAGTATAGAATAGAATAGAATAGAATAGAATAGAATAGAATAGAACAGAACAGAATAGAATAGAATAGAATAGAACAGAATAGAATAGAATAGAATAGAATAGAATAGAACAGAATAGAACAGAACAGAATTGAATAGAATAGAACAGAATAGAACAGAACAGAATAGAATAGAATAGACAGAACAGAACAGAATAGAATCGAACAGAATAGAATAGAACCGAATAGAATAGAATAGAATAGAATAGAGTAGAAGAGAACAGAATAGAATAGAATGGATTACAACAGATCAGAATAGAATAAAACAGAAAAGAAAGAATAGAATAGAACAGAACAGAATAGAATAGAATAGAACAGAACAGAATAGAACAGAACAGAATAGAATAGAATAGAACAGAGCAGAATAGAGTAGAAGAGAATTGAATAT